>NC_065570.1:23795146-24995146 GCF_937616625.2 Mercurialis annua
CCAAACGTTTACAGACGTTAAGAAATGAATCCAAACGTATCCCATTTTTACCGATTTAAGCCAAACATTTACAAATGTTACGAAACAAATCCAAACATTTCACCTTTTTAGCGATTTAAGCCAAACATTAACGAACGTTACTAAACAAATCCAAACGTTTCACCTTTTTAGCGATTTAAGCCAAACGGTTACAAACGTTACGAAACAAAACAGGACGCTTCACCTTTTTTTGCGATTTAAGCCACACGTTTACAAACATTACGAAAGAAAACCAAACGGTTAAAACGTTACGAAACAAATCCAAGTGTTTCCCCTTTTTAGCAATTTAAGCCAAACGTTTATAAACATTGCGAAACAAATCCAAACGTTTCACCTTTTTAGCGATTTAAGCCAAACGTTAACAAATGTTACGAAACAAATCCAAAAGTTTAACCTTTTTAGCGATTTAAGCAAAACGTTTACAAACGTTACAAAAAAATCCAAACGTTATGAAACAAAACCAAACATTTACAAACATTACGAAACAAATCTAAGCGTTTCACCTTTTTAGCAATTTAAGTCAAACGTTTACAAACGTTACGAAATAAATCCAAGCATTTAACGTTTTTAGCAATTTAAGCAAAACGTTTACAAACATTACGAAACAAAGCCAAACGTTTACAAACATTACGAAACAAATCGAAGCGTTTCACCTTTTTAGTAGTTTAAAGCCAATCGTTTACAAACGTTACGAAACAAATCCAAACGCTCATCTTTTTAGTGATTTCAGCCAAACATTTACAAATTTTTAGTGATTGAATCCGTTTACAAATGTTACAAAACAAATCCAAATGTTTCACCTTTTTATCAATATAAGCCAAACATTTACAAATGTTACGAAAAAAATTCGAATGTATCACCTTTTTATTGATTTAAACCAAATGTTTACAAACATTACGAAACAAAACCAAACATTTCACCTTTTTAGCTTAAACCCAAACGTTTACAGACGTTAAGAAATGAATCCAAACGTTTCCCATTTTTACCGATTTAAGCCTAACATTTACAAATGTTATGAAACAAATCCAAACATTTCACTTTTTTAGCGATTTAAGCCAAACATTTACGAACGTTACTAAACAAATCCAAACGTTTCACCTTTTTAGCGATTTAAGCCAAACAGTTACAAACGTTACGAAACAAAACAGGACGCTTCACCTTTTTTGCGATTTAAGCCACACGGTTACAAACATTACGAAAGAAAAACCAAACGGTTAAAACGTTACGAAACAAATCCAAGTGTTTCCCCTTTTTAGCAATTTAAGCCAAACGTTTATAAACATTGTGAAACAAATCTAAACGTTTCACCTTTTAGCGATTTAAGACAAACGTTAACAAACGTTACGAAATAAATCCAAACGTTTAACCTTTTTAGCGATTTAAGCAAAACGTTTACAAACGTTACAAAAAAAATCCAAACGTTATGAAACAAAACCAAACATTTACAAACATTACGAAACAAATCTAAGCGTTTCACCTTTTTAGCAATTTAAGTCAAACGTTTACAAACGTTACGAAATAAATCCAAGCATTTAACGTTTTTAGCAATTTAAGCAAAACGTTTACAAACATTACGAAACAAAGCCAAACGTTTACAAACATTACGAAACAAATCGAAGCGTTTCACCTTTTTAGTAGTTTAAAGCCAATCGTTTACAAACGTTACGAAACAAATCCAAACGCTCATCTTTTTAGTGATTTCAGCCAAACATTTACAAATTTTTAGTGATTGAATCCGTTTACAAATGTTACAAAACAAATCCAAATGTTTCACCTTTTTATCAATATAAGCCAAACATTTACAAATGTTACGAAAAAAATTCGAATGTATCACCTTTTTATTGATTTAAACCAAATGTTTACAAACATTACGAAACAAAACCAAACATTTCACCTTTTTAGCTTAAACCAAACGTTTACAGACGTTAAGAAATGAATCCAAACGTTTCCCATTTTTACCGATTTAAGCCTAACATTTACAAATGTTATGAAACAAATCCAAACATTTCACTTTTTTAGCGATTTAAGCCAAACATTTACGAACGTTACTAAACAAATCCAAACGTTTCACCTTTTTAGCGATTTAAGCCAAACAGTTACAAACGTTACGAAACAAAACAGGACGCTTCACCTTTTTTGCGATTTAAGCCACACGGTTACAAACATTACGAAAGAAAACCAAACGGTTAAAACGTTACGAAACAAATCCAAGTGTTTCCCCTTTTTAGCAATTTAAGCCAAACGTTTATAAACATTGTGAAACAAATCTAAACGTTTCACCTTTTAGCGATTTAAGACAAACGTTAACAAACGTTACGAAATAAATCCAAACGTTTAACCTTTTTAGCGATTTAAGCTAAACGTTTACAAACGTTACAAAACAAATCCAAACGTTATGAAACAAAACCAAACATTTACAAACGTTACGAAACAAATCCAAGCGTTTCACCTTTTTAGCAATTTAAGTCAAACGTTTACAAACGTTACGAAACAAATCCAAGCATTTCACGTTTTTAGCAATTTAAGCAAAACGTTTACAAACGTTACGAAACAAATCCAAACTGTGCACCTTTTTAGCGATTAAGGCCGAACATTTACAAACATTACGAAATCAAACCAAATGTTTCACATTTTTAGCAATTTAAGCCAAATGTTTACAAAAATTGCGAAACAAATCCAAACGTTTTCCCATTTTAGCGATTTAAGCCAAACGTTTAAAACGTTAAGAAACAAATCCAAACGTTTCACCTTTTTAGCTATTTAAGCCAAACGTCTACAAACATTACGAAACAAAACCAAATGTTTCACCTTTTTATCTTAAGCCAAACGTTTACAGACGTTACGAAATAAATCCAAACGTTTCCCCTTTTTAGCGATTTATGCCAAACGTTTACAAACGTTACGATACAAATCCAAGCGTTTCACCTTTTTAGCAATTTATGCCAAACGTTTACAAATATTACGAAACTAATCCAAACTTTCACCTTTTTACGATTTATGCCGAACCTTTAACAAGGTGAAACGTTTGAATTTGTTTCTAAACGTTTGTAAACATTCGGATTTAATCGCTACGTAAACGTTTGGCTTAAATTGCTAAAAAGGTGAAACGCTTGGATTATTTTTGTAACGTTTGTAAACGTTTGGCTTAAATTCCTAATAATGGGAGACGCTTGGATGTATTTCAGAACGTTTGTTAACGTTTGGCTTATGTTGCTAAAAAGGTGAAACTCTTGGATTTGTTTTGTAACGTTTGGCTTAAATTTCATAAAAGGTGAACCGCTTGGTTTTGTTTCGTAAAGTTTGTAAAGGTTTGGCTTAAATCGTTAAAAATGTGAAACATTTGGATTTGCTTCGTAATATTTTAAACATTTGGTTTTGTTTCGTAACGTTTGTAAACGTTTGGCTAATTAAATCGCTAAAAAGGTGAAACGTTTAGATTTGTTTCGTAACGTTTGTAAATGTTTTGCTTAAATTGCTAAAAAGACGAAACGTTTGGATTTGTTTCGTAATGTTTGTAAACGTTTGGCTTAAATCGCAAAATAGGATAAACGTTTGGATTTATTTCGTAACGATTGTAAACGTTTGGCTTAAATCACTAAAAAGGTGAATTGTTTGGATTTGTTTTGTAACATTTGTAAACGTTTGGCTTAAATCGCTAAAAAGTTGAAAAGTTTGGATTTGTTTCGTAACGTTTTAAACGTTTGGCTTACATTTCTAAAATGGGGAAACGTTTGAATTTATTTCGTAATGTTTGTAAACGTTTGGCTAAAATCGCTAAAACTAAACGTTTGCTTTTGTTTCTTAACGTTTGTAAACGTTCGGCTTAAATCGCTAAAAAAGTGAAACGTTTGGATTTGTTTCATAACGTTTGTAAACGTTCGGCTTAAATCGCTAAGGGTTAATGTCAAAAAAAACCACGAACTTTACACATTTTCTCATTTTAATCACGCAGTTTAAATTTTCTCATTTTCATGCACACACTACCACTTTTTCTCAATTTCATGCATGGTGCTGAGGTTGCACTCATTCATTGGTGTAAAATGACCTCCGCCTAAGCGAATTACACCAATGGAGTCGTGACACCTCAGCATCATGAATGCATTTAAGAAAAAGTAATAGTTCATACATGAAAATAAAAAAAATTAAATTGCGTAATTAAAATGAGAAAACGTGAAACGTTGGTGAATTTTTATGACATTAATCCTAAAGGTGAAACGCTTGGATTTGTTTCGTAAAGTTTGTTAACGTTTGGCTTAAATTGCTAAAAAGGTAAAACGCATGGATTTATTTCGTAACGTTTGTAAACGTTTGGCTTAAATTGCTAAAAAGGTGAAACATTTGGATTGTTTTTCGTAACATTTGGAATCGTTTGGCTTAAATCGCTAAAAAGGGGAAACGTTTGGATTTTTTTCGTAACGTTTGGCTTAAATTGCTAAAAAGGTGAAACGTTTGGATTTGTTTTGTATCGTTTGTAAACAATTGGCATACATTGCTAAAAAGGTGAAACGTTTCAATTCGTTTCATAGCGTTTGTAAACGTTTGGCTTACATTGCTAAAAAGGGGAAACGTTTGGATTTGCTTCGTACCGTTTGTAAACATTTGGCTTAAATTGCTAAAAAGGTTAAGCGTTTCGATTTGCTTTGTAACGTTTGTAAACGTTTGGCTTAAATTGCTAAAAAGGTGAAAGGTTTGAATTTGTTTCGTAACGTTTGTACACGTTTGGCTTCAATTGCTAAAAAGATGAAAGGCTTGGATTTGTTTCGTTACGTTTGTAAACGTTTGGCTTATATTGCTAAAAAGCCGAAACGCTTGGATTTGTTTCGTTGCGTTTGTAAACGTTTGTCTTAAATTTCTAAAAAGGTGAAACTCTTGGTCTGTGTTTCGTAACGTCTGTAAAGGTTTTGCTTAAATTGCTAAAAATGTGAAATGTTTGGATTTGTTTCATAACGTTTGTAAACGTTTGGCTTCAATCACTAAAAAGGGGAAACGTTTGGATTTGTTTCGTAACATTTGTAAACGTTTGGCATAAATCGCTAAAAAGGTGAAACGTTTGGATTTGTTTTGTAGCGTTGTAAACGTTTGGCTTAAATCGCTAAAAAGGTGAAACGTCTGGATTTGGTTCTTAACGTTTGTAAACATTCGCATTTAATCCCTACGTAAACGTTTAACTTAAATTGGTAAAAAAATGAAACGCTTGGATTATTTTTGTAACGTTTTTAAACGTTTGGCTTAAATTCCTAATAATGGGAAATGCTTGGATTTATTTCAGAACATTTGTTAACGTTTGGCTTATGTTGCTAAAAAGGTGAAACGCTTGGATTTGTTTTGTAACGTTTGTAAACGTTTGGCTTAAATTTCTAAAAAGGTGAAACGCTTGGTTTTGTTTCGTAACGTTTGTAAAGGTTTGGCTTAAATCCTTAAAAATGTGAAACATTTGGATTTGTTTCGTAATATTTTGAACATTTGGTTTTGTTTCGTAACGTTTGTAAACGTTTGGCTAATTAAATCGCTAAAAAGGTGAAACGTTTGGATTTGTTTCGTAACGTTTGTAAACGTTTTGCTTAAATTTCTAAAAAGACGAAACATTTGGATTTGTTTCGTAATATTTGTAAACGTTTGGCTTAAATCCCAAAAAAGGATAAACGTTTGGATTTATTTCGTAACGATTGTAAAAGTTTGGCTTAAATCGCTAAAAAGGTGAATTGATTGGATTTGTTGAGTAACATTTGTAAACGTTTGGCTTAAATCGCAAAAAAGGTGAAATGTTTGGATTTGTTCTGTAACGTTTGTAAACGTTTGGCTTAAATGGCAAAGAAGGAGAAATATTTGGATTTGTTTCATAACCTTTGTAAACGTTTGGCTTAAATCGCTAAAAAGTTTACGTTTGGATTTTTTTCCGTAACATTTCTAAAGATTGGCTTAATTCTCTAAAAAGGTGAAACGTTTGGATTTGTTTCGTAACGTTTGTAAACGTTTGGCTTCAATCGCTAAAAAAGTGAAACGTTTGGATTTGTTTCGTAACGTTTGTAAATGTTTGGCATAAATCGCTAAAAGTGTGAAATGTTTGGATTTGTTTGTAACGTTTTAAATATTTGGCTTGTATCGCTAAAATGGGGAAACGTTTGGATTTGTTTCGTAACGTTTGCAAAAGTTTGGCTTAAATTGCTAAAAAGGTGAAACTTTTGGATTTGTTTCGTAACGTTTGTAAGCGTTTGGCTTAAATCGCTAAAAAGGTGAAATGCTTGGATTTGTTTCGTAACGTTTGTAAATGTTTGGTTTAAATTGCTAAAAAGGTGAAACATTTGGATTTGTTTCCTAACGTTTGTATATGTTTCGCTGAAATTACTAATAAGGCGAAACGCTTGGATTTATTTCTTAACATTTTATCAATGTTTGGCATAAATCACTAAAAAGGTGAAACGCTTGGATTTATTTCGTAATGTTTGTAAACGTTTGGTTTAAAATGCTAAATAGGTGAAACATTTTTATTTGTTTCATAACCTTTGTAAACGTTTGGCTTAAATCGCTAAAAAGGTGAAACGTTTGGATTTATTTCGTAACGTTTGTAACCGTTTGGCTTAAATTGCTAAAAAGGGGAAACATTTGGATTTGTTTCGTAACGTTATAAACGTTTGGCATAAATCGCTAAAACTGTGAAACAATTGGATTTGTTTCGTAACGTATTAAACGTTTGGCATAAATTGCTAAAATGGGGGAAAGTTTGAATTTGTTTCGTAATTGTAAACGTTTGGCTTAAATTTCTAAAAAGGTGAAATGTTTGGTTTTTTCCGTAACGTTTGTAAACGTTCGGCTTAAATTACTAAAAAGGTGAAACATTTGGATTTGTTTCGTAATGTTTGTAAATGTTTGACTTAAATTGCTAAAAAGGTGAAACGCTTGGATTTGTTTCATAACGTTTGTAAACGTTGTGCTTAAATTAATAAAAAGGTGAAATGCTTGAATTTGTTTTGGAATGTTTGTAAACGTTTTGCTTAAAATGCTAAAACGGTGAAACGCTTTGATTTGTTTCATAATGTTTTTAAACGTTTGGTTTAAATTGCTAAAAAGGTGAAACACTTGGTTTTTGTTTCGTAACCTTTGTAAACATTTGGCTTAAATCGCTAAAAAGGTAAAACGTTTGGATTTGTTTCGTAACGTTTGTAACCGTTTGGCTTAAATTGCTAAAAAGGGGAAACATTTGGATTTGTTTCGTAACGTTTGTAAACGTTTGGCATAAATCGCAAAAAAGGTGAAACGTTTTGGATTTGATTCGTAACATTTTAAACGTTTGGCTTAAATTTCTAAAATGGGAAATGTTTTGATTTGTTTCGTAACGTTTGGCTTAAATTGCTAAAATGGTGAAGCGTTTGTATTCTTTTTGAAATATTTTTAAACGTTTGGCTTAAATCGCTAAAAAGGTGAAACGTTTGGATTTGTTTCGTAACGTTTGTAAACATTTGGCTTAAATCGCTAAAAAGGTGAAACGCTTGGATTAGTTTCGTAACGTTTGCGAACGTTTGGCTTAAATTACTAAAAAAGGGGAAACGTTTGGATTTGTTTCGTAACGTTTGTAAACGTTGGCTTTAATTGCTAAAAAGGCAAAACGCTTGGATTTGTTTTGTAACATTTTGTAAACGTTTGGCTTAAATCGCTAAAAAGGTGAAACGGTTCGATTTGTTTCATAACTTTTGTAAACGTTTGGCTTAAATTGCTAAAAAGGTGAAACATTTGGATTTGTTTCATAACTTTTGTAAACGTTTCGCTTAAATCGCTAAAAAGGTGAAACGTTTGGGTTTGTTTCGTAACGTTTGTAATCGTATGGCTTAAATCGTTAAAAAGGTGAAACGTTTGGATTTGTTTCGTAATTTTTCTAAACGTTTGGCATAAATCGCTAAAAAATGAAACGTTTGGATTTGTTTCGTAACGTTTTAAACGTTTGGCTTAAATTGCTAAAATGGGGAAACGTTTTGATTTGTGGCTTAAATTGCTAAAAAAGTGAAATGTTTGGTTTTGTTTCGTAATGTTTGTATAAGTTCGACTTAAATCGCTAAAAATGAGAAACGTTTGGATTTGTTTGGTAACGTTTGTAAACGTTTGGCCTAAATTGCTAAAAAGGTGAAACGGTTGGATTTGTTACGTAACGTTTGTAAACGTTTGGCTTAAATTACTAAAAAGGTGAAACCCTTGAATTTGTTTCAAAAACATTGTAATCGTTTGGCTTAAATTGCTAAAAAGGTGAAACTCTTGGTTTTGTTTCATAACATTTGTAAATGTTTGGCTTAAATTGCTAAAAAGGTGAAACACTTGGTTTTGTTTCGTAATGTTTGTAAGGGTTTGGCTTAAATCGCTAAAAATGTGAAACGTTTGGATTCGTTTCGTAACGTTTTAAACGTTTGGTTTTTTTTTTTGTAATGTTTGTAAACATTTGGCTTAAATCGCTAAAAAGGCGAAACGTTTGGATTTGTTTTGTAATATTTGTAAACATTTGGCTTAAATTGCTAAAAAGGTGAAACGTTTCAATTTGTTTCATAACGTTTGTAAATATTTGGCTTAAATCTCTAAAAAGGGGAAACGTTTAGATTTTTTTCGAAACGTTTGTAAACGTTTTGCTGAAATCTCTAGAATGGTGAAACGTTTGGAATTTTGTAACGTTTGTAAACGTTTGACTTAAATTGCTAAAAAGGTGAAACGCTTGGATTTATTTCGTATCGTTTGTAAACTTTTGGCTTAAATTGCTAAAAAGGGGAAAAGTTTGGATTTGTTTCGTAACGTTTTAAACGTTTTGTTTTGTTGCATAACGTTTGAAAACGTTCGGCTTAAATTGCTAAAAATGTGAACGTTTGTATTTTTTTCGTAACGTTTGTAAACGTTTGGCTTATATCGCTAAAAAGGTGAAACGTTTGGATTTGTTTCATAACGTTTGTAAACGTTTGGCTTAAATTGCTAAAAAGGTGACACTTTCGGATTTGTTTCGTAACCATTATAAACGTTTGGCTTCAATCGCTAAAAAGGTGAAACGTTTGCTTTTGTTTCATAACCTTTGTAAACATTTTGCTTAAATCGCTAAAAAGGTGAAACGTTTGGATTTGTTTTGTAACGTTTGTAAACGTTTTGCTTACATTGCTAAAAAGATGACACGTTTGGATTTGTTTCGTAACCTTTGTAAACGTTTGGCTTAAATCGCTAAAAAGGTGAAACGTTTGGATTTGTTTCGTAACGTTTGTAAACTTTGGCTTAATCGCTAAAAAGGTGAAACGTTTGGATTTGTTTCATAACGTTTGTAAACGATTGTCTTAAATCGCTAAAAAGGTGAAATGTTTGGATTTGTTTCGTAACGTTTGAAAATGTTTGGCTTAAATCGCAAAAAAGGAGAAATGTTTCATTTTGTTTCGTAAAGTTTGTAAGAGTTTCGCTTAAATTGCTAAAAAGGTGAAACGTTTGGATTTGTGTTGTAACGTTTGTAAACGTTTGGCTTAAATTGCTAAAAAGGTGAAACATTTAGATTTTTTTACTAACGTTTGTAAACGTTTGGCTTAAATTACTAAAAATGTGAAACGTTTCGATTTGTTTCGTAAAGTTTTAAACGTTTGGCTTAAATTGCTAAAAATGTGAAACATTTGGATTTGTTTCGTAATGTTTGTCAACGTTTGGCTTATATCGCTAAAAAGGTGAAATGTTTGGATTTGTTTTGTAACGTTTGTAAACGTATGGCTTAAATCGCTAAAAAGTTGAACCAGTTTGGTTTTATTTCGTACTATTTGTAAACGTTTGTATTTGTTTCATAACGTTTCTTTTGTAACGTTTTAAACGTTTGGTTTTGTTTCGTAATGTTTGTAAATGTTTGGCTTAAATCGCTAAAAAAGTGAAACGTTTGGTTTTGTTTCATAATGTTTGTAACCTTTGGCTTAAATCACTATAAAGGTGAAATATTTGGTTTTGTTTCGTAACGTTTGTAAACGTAACTTTTGTTTCGTAAAGTTTTAAGCGCTTAGTTTTGTTTCGTAACGTTTGTAAACGTTTGGCTTAAATTAAAAAAAAGGTGAAACGATTTGTTTTGTTTCATAATGTTTGTAAACGTTTGGCTTTTTCGCTAAAAAGGGGAAACGTTTTGATTTGTTTCTTAACGTTTGTAAACGTTTGGGTTCAATCCCTAAAAAGGTGAAACTATTGAATTTGTTTCGTAGCGTTTTTAAACGTTTGGCTTAAATCGCTAAAAATAAGGAACGTTTGGTTTTATTTCGTAACGTTAGTTAGCGTTTGGCTTAAATTGCTAAAAAGGTGAAACGCTTGGATTTGTTTCGTAACGTTTGTAAACGTTTGGCTTAAATCGCTAAATAGGTGAACTGTTTGGTTTTGTTTCGTAAAGTTTGTAAACGTTTGGCTTAAATTGCTAAAAAGATGAAACACTTGGATTTTTTTCGTAACATTTGTAAAAGTTTGGCTTAAATTGCTAAAAAGGTGAAACATTTGGATTTGTTTCCTAACTTTTGTAAACGTTTGGCTTAAATCGCTAAAAAGGTGAAACATTTGTATTTTTTTCGTAACATTTGTAATCGTTTTGCTTAAATAGCTAAAATGGCTAAACATTTGGATTTGATTCGTGACGTTTGTAAACGTTTGGGTTATTTTTCTAAAAAGGTGAAACGCTTGGATTTGTTTCGTAACGTTTCTAAACGTTTGGTTTAAATTGCTAAAAAGGTGAAACACTTGGATTTGTTTCGAAACGTTTGTAAACGTTTGGTTTAAATTTCTAAAAAGGTTAAACGCTTGGTTTTGTTTCGTAAATTTTGTAAACGTTTGGCTTAAATCGCTAAAAATGAGAAACGTTTGAATTTGTTTCGCAACGTTTTAAACGTTTGGTTTTGTTTCGTAACGTTTGTAAACGCTTGGCTTAAATTGCTAAAAAGGTCAAACGTTTAGATTTGTCTGTAATGTTTGTAAACGTTTGGCTTAAATCGCTACAAATGGGAAACGTTTCAATTTGTTTTGTAACATTTGTAAACGTTTATCTTAAATCGCTAAAAAGCTTAAACGTTTGGATTTGATTCGTAACGTTTGTAAACGTTTGGCTTTAATCGCTAAAAAGGTGAAACGTTTGGATTTGTTTCGTAACGTTTGTAAATGTTTGGCTTAAATCGCTAAAAAGATGAAATGCTTGGATTTGTTTCAAAAAGTTGGTACACGTTTGGCTTAAATTGCTAAAAAGGGGAAACGCTTGGTATTGTTTCGTAACGTTTATAAACGTTAATCTTAAATTGCTAAAAAAGTGAAACGCTTGGATTTGTTTCGTAACGATTGTACGTTGGCTTAAATTGCTAAAAAGGTGAAACGCTTGGTTTTGTTTCGTAAGGTTTGTAAACGTTTGGCTTAAATTGCTAAATATGTGAAACGTTTGGATTTATTTCGTAATGTTTTAAACGTTTGGTTTTGTTTCGTAATATTTGTAAATTGTTGGCATAAATAGCTAAAAAGGTGAAACGTTTGGATTTGTTTTTTTAACATTTCTAAACTAAAAAGGTGAAACGTTTGGATTTGTTTTGTATCATTTTGTTAACGTTTGGCTTAAATCGCCAAAAAGGTGAAACGTTTGGATTTGTTTCTTAACTTTGTAAACGTTTGGCTTAAATTGCTAAAACGGTGAAACGCTTTGATTTGTTTCATAACGTTTGTATACATTTGGCTTAAATTGCTAAAAAAGAAAAACGCTTGGATTTGTTTCGTAACGTTTGAAAACGTTTGGCTTAAATTGATAAAAAAAGTGAAACGTTTGGATTTGTCTCTTAGCGTTTATAAACATTTGGCTTAAATCGCTAAAAAGGTGAAACGTTTGGATTTGTTTCGTAATGTTTGTAAACGTTTGGCTTAAATTGCTAAAAATGTGGAGACGCTTGGATTTGTTTCGTAACGTTTGGCTTAAATTGCTAAAAAGGTGAAACGCTTGGTTTAGTTTCGTAACGTTTGTAAAGGTTTGGTATAAATTGCTAAAAATGTGAAACATTTGGATTTGTTTCGTAACGTTTGTAAATGTTTGTCTTTAATCGCTAAAAAGGTGAAACGTTTGGATTTGTTTCGTAACGTTTGGCTTAAATCTATAAAAAGGTGAAAAGTTTGGATTTGTTTCGTAACGTTTTAAACGTTTGGCTTAAATTTCTAAAATGGGGAAACGTTTGAATTTATTTCGTAATGTTTGTAAACGTTTGGCTAAAATCGCTAAAAAGGCTAAACATTTGGTTTTGTTTCGTAACGTTTGTAAACTTTCGGCTTAAAATCGCTAAAAAGGTGAAACGTTTGGATTTGTTTCGTAACGTTTGTAAACATTCGGCTTAAATCACTAAGGGTTAATGTAAAAAAAACCCCGAACTTTACACATTTTCTCATTTTAATCACGCAGTTTAAATTTTCTCATTTTCATACACGGACTACCACTTTTTCTCAAATTCATGCATGGTGCTGAGGTTGCACTCATTCATTCGTGTAAAATGACATCCGACTCAGCGCATTACACAAACGGAGTCGTGACACCTCAGCATCGTGAATGCATTTAAGAAAAAGTAATAGTTCATGCATGAAAATAAAAAAATTTAAATTGCGTGATTAAAATGAGAAAACGTGTAAAGTTGGTGAATTTTTATGACATTAATCCTAAAGGTGAAACGCTTGGATTTGTTTCGTAAAGTTTGTAAACGTTTGGCTTAAATTGCTAAAAAGGTGAAACACATGGATTTGTTTCGTAACATTTGTAAACGTTTGGCTTAAATTGCTAAAAAGGTGAAACATTTGGATTTTTTTCGTAACATTTGTAATCGTTTGGCCTAAATCGCTAAAACGGGGAAACATTTGCATTTTTTTCGTAACGTTTGTAAACGTTTGGCTTAAATTGCTAAATAGGTGAAACGCTTGGATTTGTTTCTAATCGTTTGTAAACGATTGGCTTAAATATCTAAAAAGGTGGAGACGCTTGGATTTGTTTCGTAATGTTTGGCTTAGATTGCTAAAAAGGTGAAATGCTTGGTTTTGTTTCTTAACGTTTATAAAGGTTTCGCTTAAATTGCTAAAAATGTGAAACGTTTGGATTTGTTTCGTAACGTTTGTAAACGTTCGGCTTTAATCGCTAAAAAGGGGAAACGTTTGGATTTGTTTCGTAACGTTTGTAAGCGTATGGCATAAATTTCTAAAACGGTGAAAAGATTGGATTTGTTTCGTAACGTTTTAAATGTTTGGATTAAATTTCTAAAATAGGCAAACGTTTGAATTTATTTCGTAATATTTGTAAACGTTTGGCTAAAATCGCTAAAAAGGCTAAACGTTTGGTTTTGTTTCGTAACGTTTTAAACGTTTGGCTTAAATTTCTAAAATGGGTAAATGTTTGAATTTATTTTGTAATGTTTGTAAACGTTTGACTAAAATCGCTAAAAAGGCTAAACGTTTGGTTTTGTTTCGTAAAGTTTGTAAACGTTCGGCTTATATTGCTAAAAAGGTGAACATTTGGATTTTTTTCATAACATTTGTAATCGTTTTTCTTAAATTGCTAAAAAGGGGAAACGTTTGGATTATTTTCGTAACGCTTGTAAACGTTTGGCTTAAATAGCTAAAAAGGTGAAACGTTTGGATTTGTTTTTTAATATTTCTAAACTAAAAAGGTGAAACGTTTGGATTTTGTCGTATCATTTGTAAACATTTGGCTTCAATCGCTAAAAAGCTAAAACGTTTGGATTTGTTTGGTAACCTTTGTAAACGTTTGACTTAAACTGCTAAAAAGGTGAAACGCTTTGATTTGATTCGTAATGTTTGTAAATGTTTGACTTAAATTGCTTAAAAAGTGAAACGCTTGGATTTGTTTCATAACGTTTGTAAATGTTGTGCTTATATTAATAAAAAGGTGTAATGCTTGAATTTGTTTTGGAACGTTTGTAAACGTTTTGCTTAAAATGCTAAAACGGTGAAACGCTTTGATCTGTTTCGTAACGTTTTTAAACGTTTGGTTTAAATTGCTAAAAAGGTGAAACGCTTGGTTTTTGTTTCGTAACGTTTGTAAACGTTTGTCTTAAATTGTTTAAAATGTGTAACGTTTGGATTTGTTTCGTAAAGTTTGTAAAGGTTTGGCTCCAATCGCTAAAAAGGTGAAACATTTGGATTTGTTTCGTAACGTTTGTAAACGTTTGGCATAAATCGCAAAAAAGGTGAAACATTTTGGATTTGATTCGTAACGTTTTAAACGTTTGGCTTAAATTTCTAAAATGGGGAAATGTTTCGATTTGTTTCGTAACGTTTGTAAACGTTTGGCTTAAATTGCTAAAAGGGGGAAGCGTTTGTATTCTTTTTGAAATGTTTTTAAACGTTTGGCATAAATCACTAAAAAGGTGAAACCTTTGGATTTGTTTCGTAACGTTTGTAAACGTTTGGCTTAAATCGCTAAAAAGGTGAAACGCTTGGATTAGTTTCATAACGTTTGCGAACGTTTCGCTTAAATTACTAAAAAAAGGTAAAACATTTGGTTTGTTTCCTAACGTTTGTAAACGTTTAGCTTTAATTGCTAAAAAGGCGATACACTTGGATTTGTTTTGTAACATTTTGTAAACATTTGGCTTAAATCGCTAGAAAGGTGAAACGCTTTGATTTGTTTCGTAACGTTTATAAATGTTTGGCTTAAATTGCTAAAAAGGTGAAATATTTGGATTTGTTTCATAACCTTTGTAAACGTTTGGCTTAAATCGCTAAAAAGGTGAAACATTTGGATTTGTTTCGTAACATTTGTAACCGTATGACTTAAATCGTTAAAAAGGTGAAACGTTTGGATTTGTTTCGTAACGTTTCTATACGTTTGGCATAAATCGCTAAAAAGTGTAACGTTTGGATTTGTTTCGTAACATTTTAAACGTTTGGCTTAAATTCCTAAAATGGGGAAACGTTTTGATTTGTGGATTAAATTACTAAAAAGGTGAAATGTTTGGTTTTGTTTCATAACGTTTGTACATGTTCGGCTTAAATCGCTAAAAAGGTGAAATGTTTGGATTTGTTTGGTAACGTTTGGCTTAAATTGCTAAAAAGGTGAAACGCTTAGCGTTTGTAAACGTTTGGCTTAAATTACTAAAAAGGTGAAACCCTTGAATTTGATTCAGAAACTTTGTAAACGTTTGACTTAAATTGCTAAAAAGGTGAAACGCTTGGTTTTGTTTCGTAACGTTTGTAAACGTTTGGCTTAAATTGCTAAAAAGGTGAAACGCTTGGTTTTGTTTCGTAACGTTTGTAAGGGTTTGGCATATATCGCTAAAAATGTGAAACGTTTGGATTCGTTTCGTAACGTTTTAAACGTTTGGTTTTGTTTCGTAATGTTTGTAAACATTTGGCTTAAATTGCTAAAAAGGCGAAACGTTTGGATTTGTTTCGTAACGTTTGTAAACGTTTGGCTTAAATTGCTAAAAAGGTGAAACGTTTCAATTTGTTTCGTAACGTTTGTAAACGTTTGGCTTAAATCGCTAGAAAGGTGAAACGTTTGGATTTGTTTCGAAACATTTGTAAATGTTTGGCTTAAATCGCTCGAAAGGTGAAACGTTTGAAATTTTTTAACGTTTGTAAACGTTTGACTTAAATTGCTAAAAAGGTGAAACGCTTGGATTTGTTTCGTATCATTTGTAAACTTTTGGCTTAAATTACTAAAAAGGTGAAACCCTTGAATTTGTTTCAGAAACTTTGTAAACGTTTGGCTTAAATTGCTAAAAAGGTGAAACGCTTGGTTTTATTTCGTAACGTTTGTAAACGTTTGGCTTAAATTGCTAAAAAGGTGAAACGCATGGTTTTGTTTTGTAACGTTTATAAGGGTTTTGCTTAAATCATTAAAAATGTGAAACGTTTGGATTCATTTCGTAACGTTTTAAACGTTTGGTTTTGTTTCGTAATGTTTGTAAACATTTGGCTTAAATCGCTAAAAAGGCGAAACGTTCGGATTTGTTTCGTAATGTTTGTAAACATTTGGCTTAAATTGCTAAAAAGGTGAAACGTTTCAATTTGTTTCGTAACGTTTGTAAACGTTTGGCTTAAATCTCTAAAAAGGTGAAAGGTTTGGATTTGTTTCGAAACGTTTGTACATGTATGGCTGAAATCGCTAGAAAGGTGAAACATTTCAAATTTTGTAACATTTGTAAACGTTTGACATAAATTGCTAAAAAGGTGAAGAGTTTGGATTTTTTTTGTAACGTTTTAAACGTTTGGTTTTGTTGCATAACGTTTGAAAACGTTTGGTTTTGTTGCATAACGTTTGAAAACGTTTGGCTTTAATTGCTAAAAATGGGGAACGTTTGTATCTGTTTCGTAACGTTTGTAAACGTTTGGCTTATATCGCTAAAAAGGTGAAACGTTTGGATTTGTTTCATAACGTTTGGTTTAAATTGCTAAAAAGGTGACACGTTTGGATTTGTTTCGTAACCATTATAAACGTTTGGCTTCAATCGCTAAAAAGGTGAAACGTTTGGTTTTGTTTCATATCCTATGTAAACGTTTTACTTAAATCGCTAAAAAGGTGAAACGTCTGGAGTTTTTTCGTAACGTTTGTAAACGTTTTGCTTACATTGCTAAAACGGTTTCACGTTTGGATTTGTTTCGTAACCTTTATAAACGTTTGGCTTAAATCGCTAAAAAGGTAAAACGTTTGGATTTCTTTCGTAATGTTTGTAAACTTTTGCTTATATCGCTAAAAAGGTGAAACGTTTGGATTTTTTCCATAACGTTTGTAAACGTTTGTATTAAATCGCTAAAAAGGTAAAACATTTGGATTTGTTCCGTAACGTTTGAAAACGTTTGGCTTAAATCGCAAAAAAGGAGAAACGTTTAGTTTTGTTTCGTAATGTTTGTAAACGTTCGGCTTAAATTGCTAAAAAGGTGAAACGTTTGGATTTGTTTTGTAACTTTGTAAACGTTTGGCTTAAATTGCTATAAGGTGAAACATTTAGATTTGTTTACTAACGTTTGTAAACGTTTGGATTAAATTACTAAAAAGGTGAAACCCTTGAATTTGTTTCAGAAAATTTGTAAACTTTGTCTTTAATCTCTAAAAAGGTTAAACGTTTGGGTTTGATTCGTAACGTTTGTAAACGTTTGGCTTTAATCGCTAAAAAGGTGAAACGTTTGGATTTGTTTCGTTACGTTTGTAAACGTTTGGATTTGTTTCGTAACGTTTGTAAACGTTTGGCTTAAATCGTTAAAAAGGTGAAATGCTTGAATTTGTTTCATAACGTTTGTAAACGTATGGCTTAAATTGCTAAAAAGGGGAAACGCTTGGAATTGTTTCGTAACGTTTATAAACGTTAATCTTAAATTGCTAAAAAAGTGAAACGCTTGGATTTGTTTCGTAACGTTTGTAAACGTTTGGCTTAAATTGCTAAAAAGGTGAAACGCTTGGTTTTGTTTCGTAAGGTTTCTAAACGTTTGGCTTAAATTGCTAAAAATGTGAAACGTTTGGATTTGTTTCGTAACGTTTTAAACGTTTGGTTTTGTTTCGTAATGTTTGTAAATTGTTGGCTTAAATTGCTAAAAAGGTGAAACGTTTGGATTTGTTCCATAACGTTTGTAAACGTTTGTATTAAATCGCTAAAAAGGTGAAACGTTTGGATTTGTTCCGTAACATTTGAAAACGTTCGGCTTAAATCGCAAAAAAGGAGAAACGTTTGGTTTTGTTTCGTAATGTTTGTACACGTTCGGCTTAAATTGCTAAAAAGGTGAAACGTTTGGATTTGTTGTGTAACGTTTGTAAACGTTTGGCTCAATTTGCTAAAAAGGTGAAACATTTAGATTTGTTTACTAACGTTTGAAAACGTTTGGATTAAATTACTAAAAAGGTGAAACCCTTGAATTTGTTTCAGAAACTTTGTAAACTTTGTCTTTAATCGCTAAAAAGGTTAAACGTTTGGATTTGATTCGTAACGTTTGTAAACATTTGGCTTTAATCGCTAAAAAGGTGAAACGTTTGGATTTGTTTTGTAACGTTTGTAAACGTTTGGATTTGTTTCGTAACGTTTGTAAACATTTGGCTTAAATCGCTAAAAAGGTGAAATGCTTGGATTTGTTTCATAACGTTTGTAAACGTTTGGCTTAAATTGCTAAAAAGGGGAAACGCTTGGAATTGTTTCGTAACGTTTATAAACGTTAATCTTAAATTGCTAAAAAAGTGAAACGCTTGGATTTGTTTCGTAACGTTTGTAAACGTTTGGCTTAAATTGCTAAAAAGGTGAAACATTTGGATTTTTTTCGTAACATTTGTAATCGTTTGGCCTAAATTGCTAAAAAGGTGTAACGTTTGGATTTGTTTCGTAACGTTTTAAACGTTTGGTTTTGTTTCGTAATGTTTGTAAATTGTTGGCTTAAATCGCTAAAAAGGTGAAACGTTTGGATTTGTTTCGTAACGTCTGTAGACGTTTGGCTTAAATAGCTAAAAAAGTGAAACGTTTGGATTTGTTTTGTAACATTTCTAAACTAAAAAGGTGAAACGTTTGGATTTGTTTTGTATCATTTGTTAATGTTTGGCTTAAATCGCTAAAAAGGTGAAACATTTGGATTTGTTTCTTAACTTTGTAAACGTTTGGCTTAAATTGCTAAAAAGGTGAAACACTTGGATTTGTTTCGTTACATTTGTAAACGTTTGGCTTAAATAGATAAAAAGGTGAAACGCTTTGATTTGTTTCGTAGTGTTTGTATACATTTGGCTTAAATTGCTAAAAAAGAAAAACGATTGGATTTGTTTCGTAATGTTTGGCTTAAATCGCTAAAAAGGTGAAACGTGTGAATTTGCTTCATAGCGTTTTAAACGTTTGGATTTGCTTCGAAACGTTTGGATTTGTTTCGTAACATTAAACGTTTGACTTCAATCACTAAAAGGTGAAACGTTTGGATTTGTTTCATAACGTTTGTAAACGTTTGGCTTAAATTGCTAAAAAGGTGAAACGCTTGGATTTGTTTCGTATCATTTGTAAACTTTTGGCTTAAATTACTAAAAAGGTGAAACCCTTGAATTTGTTTCAGAAACTTTGTAAACGTTTGGCTTAAATTGATAAAAAGGTGAAACGCTTGGTTTTATTTCGTAACGTTTGTAAATGTTTGGCTTAAATTGCTAAAAAGGTGAAACGCTTGGTTTTGTTTTGTAACGTTTGTAAGGGTTTTGCTTAAAATCGTTAAAAATGTGAAACGTTTGGATTCGTTTCGTAACGTTTTAAACGTTTGGTTTTGTTTCGTAATGTTTGTAAACATTTGGCTTAAATCGCTAAAAAGGCGAAACTTTCGGATTTGTTTCGTAATGTTTGTAAACATTTGGCTTATATTGCTAAAAAGGTGAAACGTTTCAATTTGTTTCGTAACGTTTGTAAACGTTTGGCTTAAATCTCTAAAAAGGTGAAAGGTTTGGATTTGTTTCGAAACGTTTGTACATGTTTGGCTGAAATCGCTAGAAAGGTGAAATATTTCAAATTTTGTAACGTTTGTAAACGTTTGACTTAAATTGCTAAAAAGGTGAAGAGTTTGGATTTTTTTGTAACGTTTTAAACGTTTGGTTTTGTTGCATAACGTTTGAAAACGTTTGGCTTTAATTGCTAAAAATTGGGAACGTTTGTATCTGTTTCGTAACGTTTGTAAACGTTTGGCTTATATCGCTAAAAAGGTGAAACGTTTGGATTTGTTTCATAACGTTTGGTTTAAATTGCTAAAAAGGTGACACGTTTGGATTTGTTTCGTAACCATTATAAACGTTTGGCTTCAATCGCTAAAAAGGTGAAACGTTTGGTTTTGTTTCATATCCTTTGTAAACGTTTTACTTAAATCGCTAAAAAGGTGAAACGTCTGGAGTTTTTTCGTAACGTTTGTAAACGTTTTGCTTACATTGCTAAAATGGTTACACGTTTGGATTTGTTTCGTAACCTTTATAAACGTTTGGCTTAAATCGCTAAAAAGGTGAAATGTTTGGATTTCTTTCGTAATGTTTGTAAACTTTTGCTTAAATCGCTAAAAAGGTGAAACGTTTGGATTTGTTCCATAACGTTTGTAAACGTTTGTATTAAATCGCTAAAAAGGTAAAACGTTTGGATTTGTTCCGTAACGTTTGAAAACGTTTGGCTTAAATCGCAAAAAAGGAGAAACGTTTAGTTTTGTTTCATAATGTTTGTAAACGTTCGGCTTAAATTGCTAAAAAGGTGAAACGTTTGGATTTGTTTTGTAACTTTGTAAACGTTTGGCTTAAATTGCTAAAAAGGTGAAACATTTAGATTTGTTTACTAACGTTTGTAAACGTTTGGATTAAATTACTAAAAAGGTGAAACCCTTGAATTTGTTTCAGAAAATTTGTTAACTTTGTCTTTAATCTCTAAAAAGGTTAAACGTTTGGGTTTGATTCGTAACGTTTGTAAACGTTTGGCTTTAATCGCTAAAAAGGGGAAACGTTTGGATTTGTTTCGTAACGTTTGTAAACGTTTGGATTTGTTTCGTAACGTTTGTAAACGTTTGGCTTAAATCGTTAAAAAAGTGAAATGCTTGAATTTGTTTCATAACGTTTGTAAACGTATGGCTTAAATTGCTAAAAAGGGGAAACGCTTGGAATTGTTTCGTATCGTTTATAAACGTTAATCTTAAATTGCTAAAAAAGTGAAACGCTTGGATTTGTTTCGTAACGTTTGTAAACGTTTGGCTTAAATTGCTAAAAAGGTGAAACGCTTGGTTTTGTTTCGTAAGGTTTCTAAACGTTTGGCTTAAATTGCTAAAAATGTGAAACGTTTGGATTTGTTTCGTAACGTTTAAAACGTTTGGTTTTGTTTCGTAATGTTTGTAAATTGTTGGCTTAAATCGCTAAAAAGGTGAAACGTTTGGATTTGTTCCATAACGTTTGTAAACCTTTGTATTAAATCGCTAAAAAGGTGAAACGTTTGGATTTGTTCCGTAACATTTGAAAACGTTCGGCTTAAATCGCAAAAAAGGAGAAACGTTTGGTTTAGTTTCGTAATGTTTGTACACGTTCGGCTTAAATTGCTAAAAAGGTGAAACGTTTGGATTTGTTTTGTAACGTTTGTAAACGTTTGGCTCAATTTGCTAAAAAGGTGAAACATTTAGATTTGTTTACTAACGTTTGAAAACGTTTGGATTAAATTACTAAAAAGGTGAAACCCTTGAATTTGTTTCAGAAACTTTGTAAACTTTGTCTTTAATCGCTAAAAAGGTTAAACGTTTGGATTTGATTCGTAACGTTTGTAAACGTTTGGATTTGTTTCGTAACGTTTGTAAACGTTTGGATTTGTTTCGTAACGTTTGTAAACATTTGGCTTAAATCGCTAAAAAGGTGAAATGCTTGGATTTGTTTCATAACGTTTGTAAACGTTTGGCTTAAATTGCTAAAAGGGGAAACGCTTGGAATTGTTTCGTAACGTTTATAAACGTTAATCTTAAATTGCTAAAAAAGTGAAACGCTTGGATTTGTTTCGTAACGTTTGTAAACGTTTGGCTTAAATTGCTAAAAAGGTGTAACGCTTTGTTTTGTTTCGTAAGGTTTATAAACCTTTGGCTTAAATTGCTAAAGAGGTGTAACGTTTGGATTTGTTTCGTAACGTTTTAAACGTTTGGTTTTGTTTCGTAATGTTTGTAAATTGTTGGCTTAAATCGCTAAAAAGGTGAAACGTTTGGATTTGTTTCGTAACGTCTGTAAACGTTTGGCTTAAATAGCTAAACAAGTGAAACGTTTGGATTTGTTTTGTAACATTTCTAAACTAAAAAGGTGAAACGTTTGGATTTGTTTTGTATCATTTGTTAACGTTTGGCTTAAATCGCTAAAAAGGTGAAACATTTGGATTTGTTTCTTAACTTTGTAAACGTTTGGCTTAAATTGCTAAAAAAGTGAAACGCTTTGATTTGTTTCATAGCGTTTGTATACATTTGGCTTAAATTGCTAAAAAAGAAAAACGCTTGGATTTGTTTCGTAATGTTTGGCTTAAATCGCTAAAAGGGTGAAACGTGTGAATTTGCTTCGTAGCGTTTTAAACGTTTGGATTTGCTTCGAAACGTTTGGATTTGTTTCGTAACATTAAACGTTTGACTTCAATCACTAAAAGGTGAAACGTTTGGATTTGTTTCATAACGTTTGTAAACGTTTGGCTTAAATTGCTAAAAAGGTGAAACACTTGGATTTTTTTCGTAACGTTTGTAAACGTTTGGCTTAAATTGCTAAAAAGGTGAAACATTTAGATTTGTTTCCTAACTTTTTTAAACGTTTGGCTTAAATCGCTAAAAAGGTGAAACATTTGGATTTTTTTCGTAACATTTGTAAACGTTTGGCTTAAATAGCTAAAATGGTGAAACGTTTGGATTTGTTTCATAACGTTTTGTAATACCCCAAATATTTTAGAATAATTAAGTCGTGCCGCGTGTCGTGAATTCCGATAAATTAAATTAAGAAGGATTTAATTTAATTATATCGGGAATAAAGAATAATAATTATTGAGCGGATTAGCGGGAAGTAAGGAAATAACTTCGGAAATTTATAAAATATGTTATATACCCCAAGATAATAATTATTTCGCCAAGGTCCGCGAAATATTTTTTAGAATTTATGGAAAAAGGTCGCGAGTCGATTGGAGACCTTTTAAAATTTGGACGCGGATGCGTTTAGGACTAAATTGTAATTTTGGAAAAGTTTGAGGGCTAAAATGTAAATTAGCCAGTTGAGCCTCGAAAATAGAAATTAAAGGATTATTGACAGAAATACTAATTTTAGAATTCATATTATTTATTTGGATATAAATAATACGTATGTAATTGAGTTAAAGGAAATAATTAATCGTTAAGTAAAATAGAAAGTTTAATAGAGAATTGGTTTAAGTTAAAGAAATGAAGGATTAAAAAGGTACATTAGCCAAATGTATATAAGAAATGAAAGAGGAAGGAATGATCCAGAAGCCTTAACATCCATCAGATTTCACTTTCATTTCATCGTCCAAAAATCACCGTTCCGTCGCTCGATCTCCGTTTCTCGTCCGTTTCCGACGTTCTATCGCTCGAATTGATCGGATTTCGACGGGTAATAACGGTAAGCTTGACGTTTTTCCGTTTGGATGGATATTTTTGGAGTTATATCGAGTTAAAGTTTTAGGCCATGAAACGATTATATCGTTTTAAACGATATTAGAATTGAATTATAGCGTTTTGAATATAGAATAAGCGTTTTGGATGAGTTTGAAGCGTTTTTACGCTAATAGCACGTCGGAACGCCCCGGAAAACGATTCCGGAGATCGTGCACGAAAGTTCACGATCGTGCACACGAGGTGCACGAACGTGCACCTATATGTGGTGCACGACCGTTTAGCGGAATACACGTGAGAAGCACGATGATCGATAAGAGTAATGCATCATGTCTCGAGTCAAGAATCAATCTTAGAATGGGATTCTGACGTAAATCAATTATTTTAAAATAGTTTTAGATCCGGCGAGGCAAGGAGCCGCTGGATCAGGAGCTCAGGAAGCTAGACGTTTCTAAGCACCAGAGTATTTTTGGAATAAGCGGTCACTGTGAGTTTATACAAGTTTACTTTTAAAGTATTTACTCAAGCAAATATTTTATATTGCTTTATATTTGATTTGCATGTTTATTGTCACGACCCATTTTCATGAATCGCGACCAGTGCTAGGGTATGGGTATGGTTGTACCAAAACCCGTAGCTAGCCTTGCGGATAACCAACAAATACATAAGCCTGCAAGAAAACCAATGCTCGGGGGCAACCGAGACTTCAGCCTAGTTCTAGCAGTTCATAATATACAACATTTATTATAAAGTGCTCAGCCAACTCTGAGTTTTGAACATGGCAGAAGTATATTTTAACCCAAGTTCATAAAAAATGCCAAAATAGCAATAATTCATTGAATAAATTTATAACAAGTATTCGACATAAGACTTCTATTTACTACTGCGGTCTAAGAATAAAATCAGTTTAATAAACTTTATAAAATAAAGTAAAACCTCCGAGGAAATAAAGAATCGGTGAGCAGTTGACTCGCTCATATCATAACCCTGGAAAAATTGGGAAAACAACGGGGTCAGATATACTGAGATAAGTTCATACCACTATTTACATTTATCAAGTGGAAAATATTTAAAATCGTTTAAAACATTTAATAACAACATTACGTTTAATAGTTGGAACCCTAATCCACAATACTAAATTTAACCATGATCCAATAGGCTTGGTCCCGAGAGCTTAGCTACACCGAGTTACCACCGACCACTCTTTATCAATAACCAGAGTCCCGAGAGCTGAGCTACACCGAGTTACTCTACCGGTCCCGAGAGCTATGCTCACACGAGTTACCACCACATATCACATACCTTGTCTAGATCAATACCGGGGCGCACGCAGTCCTAATGATGCCCATTAGATAGCATGTTCCAACTAAAAGCCATAATGGAAAAACAGTTCGAAATATACATACAGTATATATTTATATATTAAAATAACAATTTACTTAATAAAGCGATAAATAGTAAGTACAAACTCACTGCTTGCTAATCCACGTGATAACCGGCAAGCAACTAATCCTGGTTCGCCTCTGAAGCATGAACAGTAGACGGGTCTAGACAATATAAAATAATTATTAAAAACAGACCCTAACTCTAGAGAGTACTAGACACCACATAGGACTAGCACAAATAACACGTTGGAATAAAACACTTCAGAGCAACACCAAATACCCAAAAGGTACTAACGCCCAATTAATACAAGTCTATTGAGTTCTTGTTTTAAAATCCAATTATATATTATTTAATAAACATTAAATAATAAATAATTTCCAAATAGTGGGTTAGCCGAGTTACGGATAACTACCAAGCTACCTCACATGTCGAGTAACCAAAGTCTAACCCGACCCAAATATTTTATCAAAATTATAAACCATAGTTTATAATTCCAAAATAATACTTATTGATAAAATAATAATTAATTATAAAAATGGAACTCAATAGCTTAAAACACAAGTAACCAATAGTTACTAACAATTAATTACTTAATTAAAATAAATTAAGAAACCATTTTAAAATCCAAAACGTCAAATTGACACGTCTAGTCAATAATCCTAAAATCTAATAATTATCCGAGTAATTATAAATTATTGGTTTAAAATATAATTATCACCTTCCGTTAATAATCTAAATAAATTAAATAATAAATAAAACTAATATTATTTTTAGATTTAAAATAATGTTGCCAAATTGCCAAATCATAAAATCAAAATGACATCCGACAGTTAAAATAAAAAAACAATTAAGACTAGATAAAATGACTAGTTAGATTGTAACCTAAGGAATCAATTGATTTAGAACAAAACAACCAAGGACCACAATAGACAATTAACCATCACTTTTAATCAATAATCACAAAGCCAAAATCAATTTCCTTCTGCATGAAACATATATAACCCGCCAATCCAATTTCAAATCAATAAATTATCAAAGTTCATACTCAATACCATTACAACTCAATAATCTTCTAAACAAAATAAAAATTAATGATAAGAATCACCAATATAGTTGTTACAGTAACCAAAATCATGAAAACCCAAAAGAATAGCTAATATCTGAAATCAAAGCATGAACCAGAGACTTCGTCACAACTAAACTCATGAGATCAATTTCTAAAAAACTAATGCCTTGGAGAAAAAAAAAACATGGACCATCTCAGAAGCAAGGAATCCCTCGGCCAAAACAAGAACAAGATCAACAACCAATACTCCAGGAAAGACGACGAACCAAAATCAACATATATCAAGAGATTTGAACATACCGTTTGAAAATAACACGTCCGATGTTATAGAGATGATTCAGTTCAGATTTTCTGTGAGATTAACGCCTAACATAAGAAGGAATTTCATCTAGGAGCAAACTTAGGATTTGACAGAAAACTAAATAAATGGAAACCCAAAATAATCGCAAAAACGATGAAACGGCGGCGGCTATAGCGGAATTATTTACGTAGCGTTTGGCGAGAACGAAGATGAGAATCGTAGAGGAATGAGTCTACTTTCACGGGGACGAGATGGAACTGAATTTGATCTAAAAACGAACAAGAACGATCCAAATTACGGAGGTACCGTTTATAAACGAAACTAAGAAATCAAGAGATGAAAGCTTTCCGAATAACAACGATTGAAACGATGGATGATATGTTCATCTGGGTTCAGACGGATAGGGTTTGTAAAAGAATGTTTGGTGAATAAAAGAACAAAATACGTAAGTATATATATATATAAAGGATTAAAAAAGAACGCGTAAGGACAGTGTGTGTTCGTGCACACTTCGTGTGCGTTCGCACACTACTCCAATGCGTCTTAAATTTTGATCCAACGGTCAACTTTTTATCTTTCACAGCATATCCAAAAATGAGCTCGATCCAACGGTAAAATTGGGAGATATGGATG
Organism: Mercurialis annua; assembly: GCF_937616625.2. Classification (NCBI taxonomy): domain Eukaryota; kingdom Viridiplantae; phylum Streptophyta; class Magnoliopsida; order Malpighiales; family Euphorbiaceae; genus Mercurialis; species Mercurialis annua. The sequence goes on from NC_065570.1 coordinate 23,821,612, forward strand.
TTTTATCAAAACATGTCAGATTGAGAAGACACACGAACACAACCTCGATTATAATCCGGATACAAATCAAATCGCTATCGAAAATTCACACGACACATGCGACACATACAAGATACAACTCCAACCCCAATTAAAGTTTCACACTTGCTAAGTACACCATTAATAATCCGAAATTAAGTTCGAAACACAACAAAACCATGACGGAAAAATACGGGATATTACAATCTCCCCAACTTATATAAAATTCGTCCTCGAATTTAAAATTAAAACAATCGCCGTACAACATAACACAAAACTACACGCCAATCTGAACTGAACGCCCGTAACAAATGTGGAAACGCATTCACAAGATACCCAACGTAAATAAAGACAGCAATAACAATAATAGCGCAACAAACTCTGTCTTCCAAAACAGTCCCCAACCATGAACCAACCCAATTGAAAACAAAGGTATACCGCACCTAACGACCAACGCACTTGCGTAAACAGAACTCAACAGGTTGTCTCTCAAAACAACTCAACACCACAACTTGCATAAACCGAACAATTTAAATGATCACTAAAGCACTAACACTACTTAGCATAAACGATAACTCCAAATTTTCAATGATAACTCTAATCAAAATTTCTACTAAGAGAAGGTCAGCACAAGACCAATCATGCCGAAATTACATATGGGGTACTACATTCTCCCCAACCTATGAAAAATTCGACCTCGAATTTCGAATCTGAACTTATTCGCATTATAACCGTCACAACACACATATGCGCAAAATTCTGTTTCTAACAACTCGGTGCTCCAACTATTACTCGTGCAACGTGAATAAACAAAAATTATTCAACTGAGAGTCACAACTACTCTATGCCAAAGTGGTCTCCAAAACCAGCTCGAAACTCATCTATTATAAAGACCTCGATATCAAATACAAGATTAAGCCATTAGCTCAACTATAATTCTATAATTCCAAAATCTTTTGCCTCAGACAAAACAATAACACTGCAAACATAGCTGATAAAATCTATCGTTCTAAAACACTTACTTACTTCCACTTATAGCATCTCTACATCACAATTATCGATAACAAAACCCAATAAACTTCTGATAATATTTCGGTTCCAAAATCAACATTATAATAATAATTTAATCCTAACGATTTAGTACCATCTCGATAATACAATTAACTTGTGAATCATAAAACACAAAAACTCATATCGCAATTCAAAGAAAAGCGGACCTCTCTTATGATAACAAAAATTTCTATATCACTGATAAACAATATCCATCAAAATGATTCTCCCAATCACTCAGAAACATAACGCCACGACTACACTGAACATTGACTACATCAGGCAACTTAAAAATTTTGTCTCTTACAACAAGTGTTCAACCATGCTCAAAACGATATATAAACATTACAATAATACCATTAATTAACAAAATCGATCAACCAATCATGGTTGTGAAAACCTATTAATCGCGATTCCCGATTCTGAATCAACTATCTCATATAACCAAATCGAACTCAAATTCTCAAAATTATTCAATCAATTGACTATAACCTCGTATACAACGAAAGATCAATACGACCAGTTTACTACGAACGGATTGTCAGCTATGCTCAAAACCAACCCCTGTGGGTATAAAATATTTAATACAAAATATTTTATATATAAAATTTTCCAAAAGACTCTACGTCTTACACCTTCTTTTTCATTCAAAATCGAAATACCTTTACCGTTGAAAAACCATCGGTTTTGCAAACCCCTTAAAAATTTTCAAAATATTCACATTTTAAATCCGAAATTTTCTCTTACTTTCCAATACATTTGCAAAACTATAAAACAGTTCAACTGACAAAAAATTATGTTCTCTTTAATTTAAACTTGTTAAAATACTTTTTAAATAGTTTATACTTTTCTCGTAAAAGTCAAAATGTGGCAAGATTCCCCGTATTCAAAATGCACATTGATGTTTCAAACATCCAAAATTTAAGTCGCTTTTAAATTTTCTCAAACAAAACACTATTTAAAGATTCGTTCAATCGGAAAATTTATTATTCCTTTTGAACCAAATTTGACAAAAATATCTTCCTTTCCTCAGAAGGGTAAATTTAGCAATGCAAATCTCTTGTTTGTGAAACACCTTTTTATCAATACACTAAAATACTTAGACTATTTCAATTTTGAAAAGATAAGGTCTCTTTTGAAAATACAGTGTATACATACACATGAGCATAACCAATATCCTTAATCTACAAATCCTTAAATCACAATTCGGAAATTATCATGAACACTTCCTAATATGAATCTAACCATAAACCGCACTTGGCATAACTATATCTCGAGAGCAATCTCAAAATCACTCTTACTCATAACCACAAGATTCTGATTCTACAGACCAATTACTCACAACGTAAACGTCCAATAACCATCACCATCATCACAGAGTATTTATCTAGCTACCTTCCGGTAACAGTTTCATAATCATTTGAAATCCAACAACTTTATAAATAAATATATCACAATGTGACTCGCGAGTTCGTTTCAAAATATCTTTCTCAAAACACTTTATCGATAAAATCCATTTTTCATAATTGTGCACCAGGGTGATGAGAGCTCTCATCCCCAAAGAGTTGCATCCAACCCTAATCATTTCTATGCACGTGATGCATGTACTATTATGCGTGTATCAACTATTAATTTATCTTTTATTTAGTGAACATATTCAGTGTTCAATGCAAACCTATTCGTGACATTAAAAATGCATGTTCATGATATGTCTAGGCACAATTACGTGTTGAAAATATTTCAAATATTTTAACAATTCAACCTTTGAAATCAACTTCTCAATAAAATATTTGCTAGACGTTACACTCTGTGAGATGTGCACTCGATAACTTTAAAATATTTCACAAATTCCTTACTTGCAACCTAGCAACACTCGATGATATAAGACTTAATTACAACTCTATCATATAAGATATCCCACTAACCTAAATTTATACTGAGCTTATTCCCAAAGAAATAACACATCATTATGATCCTACAAAACTTACCTCCAGCTCCCGCATCGCATGATCAGACTTGATGGAAACACCAGTGTATTAATACACTGATCTATCTTCTCGGTTCAGAGTTTCTAATATCCGTCCTAGGATAATCAGAAATCATCAACCAATACAAAGGAATATTTCCCTCATCTTCCTCGATATCGAAACCCAAAGATTTTGATCCAACAACAATATAGCAAACCCAGCTTATCCCCAATTGATACTATATCAAAACAGGGTCTGAACAAAAGTTCGACTCACAATCAAACCAAAAATCAGGTAATTACCATAACCGCATGAAATAAATCATCCCGCGTGCTACTTCGCACGAATACATGAAAAAAAACAATTAACTTAATCCAACAGGTAAGCAAATTATACAACAAAAATTAAAACCAAAAATATTACGATTTTTACAACCCATAAATCACGTAAGCATGCCATTGAACAAAATTAACCCAAATATACTTTGATACAAAATCAAGATATGCTAAAACAAGCTTGAATTTTCGTAACAAATCATTCTGTAACATTTAATCTTCCAAGAAAACGCTTCAAAATTTATTTTGAAATCTTAAAATCAAATACAAAAACTTCCAAATTTTGTTAAACCCCACAGTTAAAACAAAATCACAATGTAAAAGTCTCTTCTTATTTTTCAATTTCTTTAAAACGGATACCCAAGTATCTCAAACCATAAAATCATCGAGCTATCCGAGTTATTATAATTATCAAGCTCAACTCCTAAATTTGAGTGACCCAAGTCGAACCCAAAACAACTGTTTATAAAACATATTCAAAATATTTGTAAATTCAGAAAAATATTTTAATCAAATTTCTACCTTTTCAACTTTGGGAGCTCAACTTAACCCAACCGCTAAACAATAATTTAAAAACTCAAGTGAGAAATCTCTAATCTCCAACATCTATTCCGTAAATCCTAAATTTTTTAAAATGCTGACATACTACAACATGATAAAATAACTTCAACGTTAAATTCTTAAAACAATGGCTCATCTCATAAAATATCATTTTGAAATCATCGCTTGTTAACACAAAACCAAACATAATATTTAAAAATACAAGAATTTCTTTTTGCTGGTAACTCAACCAAAATCAAACTTTTTAAGAATTTAAAATCAAACTTCTCTTATGATTTTGTGTCGAAACACAAATCGGATAAAACAATATTCTCAATAAAAATCTTTAAATCAAATGTGGTCGAACAGTGCATGACCATCAAAACACGTTTTAAAGTTTAACCCAAAATCTCTTTAATAGAAAGATAAGGCTAACGCCCAACATATGATCACATTTAAAATCAACAATCGGGGCTGAAGTCAAGATGTACTTTATTAATAGGGAAGAAGCAATTCAACGCATTACGTAAAACAACTGTAACCATGCCATATGTTCTAAATCGTTTCAGGCATAAACGCCAAGGTTTATCAAACAACATCATACCCAAGTATGAGTTTTAGAAAAATTTACCAGCCTAAGATTTCCCGAGAAACCGAAAGCGATAGTAATCACCCAAGTGAAATTACCTCATCTTGATATAACACAGCAATTAACATCCAAGTGAAAATAAATTGTCAAACATAGCATCAACACCAAATAAAGACTGACAGACATCACCTATAAGATGTAGGCTGAAAGTTTGAAAACAAAAGATGACGTTTGTTAAAAGACATGACACGAATCCTAATTCAGCAGTAGTTCCTATGACACGACATCAACTTATCATGCCAAAATACATAACACAAAACATGCATAAGGCCTTGGTTTGAAACCAAAGCTCTGATACCACGTTTGTCACGACCCATTTTCATAATCGCGACCGGTGCTAGGGTATGGGTATGGTTATACCAAAATCCGTAGCTAGCCTTGCGGATAACCAACAAATACATAAGCCTGCAAGAAAACCAATGCTCGGGGACAACCGAGACTTCAGCCTAGTTCTAGCAGTTCATAATATACAACATTTATTATAAAGTGCTTAACCAACTCTGAGTCTTGAACATGGCAGAAGTATATTTTAACCCAAGTTAATAAAAGAATGCCAAAATAGCAATAATTCATTGAATAAATTTATAACAAGTATTCGACATAAGACTTCTATTTACTACTGCGGTCTAAGAATAAAATCAGTTTAATAAACTTTATGAAATAAAGTAAAACCTCCGAGGAAATAAAGAATCGGAGAGCAGTTGACTCGCTCATATCATAACCCTGGAAAAATTGGGAAAACAACGGGGTCAGATATACTGAGATGAGTTCATACCACTATTTACATTTATCAAGTGGAAAACCTTTAAAACCGTTTAAAACATTTAATAACAACATTACGTTTAATAGTTGGAACCCTAATCCGCAATACTAAATTTAACCCTGATCCAATAGGCCTGGTCCCGAGAGCTGAGCTACACCGAGTTACCACCGACCATTCTTTTTCAATAACCAGAGTCCCGAGAGCTGAGCTACACCGAGTTACTCTACTGGTCCCGAGAGCTATGCTCACACCGAGTTACCACCACATATCACATACCTTGTCTAGATCAATACCGGTGCGCACGCAGTCCTAATGATGCCCATTAGGTAGCATGTTCCAACTAAATGCCATAATGGAAAAACAGTTCGAAATATACATACAGTATATATTTATATATTAAAATAACAATTTACTTAATAAAACGGTAAATAGTAAGTACAAACTCACTGCTTGCTAATCCACGTGATAACCGGCAAGCAACTAATCCTGATTCGCCTCTGAAGCATGAACAGTAGACGGGTCTAGACAATATAAAATAATTATTAAAAACAGACCCTAACTCTAGAGAGTACTAGACACCACATAGGACTAGCACAAATAACACGTCGGAATAAAACAATTCAGAGCAACACCAAATACCCAAAAGGTACTAACGCCCAATTAATACAGGTCTATTGAGTTCTTGTTTTAAAATCCAATTATATATTATTTAATAAACATTAAATAATAAATAATTTCCAAATAGTGGGTTAGCCGAGTTACGGATAACTACCAAGCTACCTCACATGTCGAGTGACCAAAGTCTAACCCAACCCAAATATTTTATCAAAATTATAAACCATAGTTTATAATTCCAAAATAATACTTATTGATAAAATAATAATTAAATATAAAAATGGAACTCAATAGCTTAAAACACAAGTAACCAATAGTTACTAACAATTAATTACTTAATTAAAATAAATTAAGAAACCATTTTAAAATCCAAAACGTCAAATTGACACGTCTAGTCAATAATCCTAAAATTTAATAATTACCCGAGTAATTATAAATTATTGGTTTAAAATATAATTATCACCTTCCGTTAATAATCAAAATAAATTAAATAATAAATAAAACTAATATTATTTTTAGATTTAAAATAATATTGCCAAATTGCCAAATTGCCAAATCATAAAATCAAAACGACATCCGAAAGTTAAAATAAAAAAAACAATTAACACTAGATAAAATGACTAGTTAGATTGTAACCTAAGGAATCAATTGATTTAGAACAAAACAACCCAAGGACCACTATAGACAATTAACCATCACTTTTAATCAATAATCACAAAGTCAAAATCAATTTCCTTCTGCATGAAACATATATAACCCGCCAATCCAGTTTCAAATCAATAAATTATCAAAGTTCATACTCAATACCATAACAACCCAATAATCTTCTAAACAAAATAAAAATTAATAATAAGAATCACCAATATAGTTGTTACAGTAACCAAAATCATGAAAACCCAAAACAATAGCTAAAATTTGAAATCAAAGCATGAACCAGAGGCTTCGTCACAACTAAACTCATGAGATCAATTTCTAAAACAACTAATGCCTTGGAGAAAAAAAAACATGGACCATCTCAGAAGCAAGAAATCCCTCAGCCAAAACAAGAACAAGATCAACAACCAATACTCCAGGAAAGAGGACGAACCAAAATCAACATAAATCAAGAGATTTGAACATACCGTTTGGAGATAACACGTCTGATGTTTATAGAGATGATTCAGTTCAGATTTTCTGTGAGATTAACACCTAACATAAGAAGGAATTTCATCCAGGAGCAAACTTAGGATTTGACAGAAAACTAAATAAATGGAAACCTAAAATAATCGCAAAAACGATGAAATAGCAGCGGCTATAGCGGAATTATTTACGTACCGTTTGGCGAGAACGAAGATGAGAATCGTAGAGGAATGAGTCTACTTTCACGGGGACGAGACAGAACTCAATTTGATCTAAAAACGAACGAGAACGATCCAAATTACGGAGGTACCGTTTATAAACGAAACTAAGAAATCAAGAGATGAAAGCTTTCCGAATAACAACGATTGAAACGATGGATGATATGTTCATCTGGGTTCAGACGGCTAGGGTTTGTAAAAGAATGTTTGGTGAATAAAAGAACAAAATACGTAATTATATATATATAAAGGATTAAAAACGAACGCGTAAGGACATTGTGTGTTCGTGCACACTTCGTGTGCGTTCGCACACTACTCCAATGCGTCTCAAATTTTGATCCAACGGTCAACTTTTTATCGTTCACAGCATATCCAAAAATGAGCTTGATCCAACGGTAAACTTGGGAGATATGGATGTTTTATCAAAACATCTCAGATTGAGAAGACACACGAACACAACCTCGATTATAATCCAGATACAAATCAAATCGCTATCGAAAATTCACACGACACATGCGACACATACAAGTTACAACTCCAGCCCCAATTAAAGTTCCACACTTCCTAAGTACACCATTAATAATCCGAAATTAAGTTCGAAACACAACAAAACCATGACGGAAAAATACGGGATATTACATTTATAGTACGAAATCTTTATACGAATTGCATAGACGCTTGATTTGAAACTAGTATTGATCCGATGGAACGTGCTACCTATTGAGCGGCAATAGGACTGCGTGATCACCAGTTTTAATTTGATATAGCTATGAATACGATTAAGAATACGAATTTTGAAGTTAGATATACGAATGTGATACGAGAGTGAACTCGGTTACAGTGTAACCTGAGCCCCGTATCTAGTAGGTTGGACCTACCAGTGGGTTGGACCCACCATCAGAATAAAGAGATTTGTCGCGACTGACGTGGTTGAGTGTGAATACTCCCGGGTCGGATTATTGGATAAGTTTTCTTCTGAGTACATACGTTTAGCATGTTCGAGGATTAGGGTTTCAATCGGATCTTGTACTTAGCTGCATGAGGTTTGAACGTTATTACATTGTTTTATATCTTATATGAATACTTATTAGTAAATGTATGAACTCACTCAGTATATTCCCATATACTGACCCCTCACAGTCTTTCTTTCAGGTCAAAGTGTTTTGAAGGACGGACTTCATTTCCTTGTTCCGGAAGTCTACAATAGTGAAAGAGTATGTCAGGGACGTTTTCTTCGTAGAGCGCAGTAGTCGGTAGATGTCTGTATGTAATGTGAGATTTAAATTCAAACGGTTTATTTAAATGGGCAACTCTGATTTGATATAAAAGTATATATACTATTTGTTTATAAAGATCGTATTTTAACCGTTTGATTTTCTTAACCGATTGCCATGAGTGGAATTGGTCGAGATTATGATTAGAGGCAGGGCAATGCTGGACATGAGGTGTCGCTCAGTAAGACCCCAGTCTATAAGAACGATTCGCGATGGTTTTCAGAAAGTAATAAAGATACTTTTATGTTTATAATAGTAAAGTTTAAAAAGGTCTTTCTGAAATGTTTTATATAAAGTAATATATTTAATTCTCGAAAAATTCATAGTGATTTTAGGCTTGCTACGGGTACCGGAGCTACCACTCTCGTTCCCTAGCGCCGGTCTCGGCTCGACAAATTGGGTCATGACAATTGTGGTATCAGAGCAGTTGGTCCAGTTACCTCTGCTAATATGTGATTTCAAACAGTTGGTTCAGGATACCACTGTTTTGTGTGTGAGTCCACATAGGAACTACTGCAACATTTAGGGATTCGAGTCATGTCTTGATTAGTTTTCGTTTGATTTTAAGATTTTAATTCTCCTCCCTACGATCTGAGTCTGTTAGTATGATCGATTGGATTGTTAGACGATATACGTATGCGAAAGTATTCTGCTTACGTAAGAATGATCGATATATTATATGATTCTGCGTATGATCATGTACGAGGTGGACAGTCGACATTATGCAACGCGATGACGAGGCTAGCATAACGAGGTGGACAGTCGACATTATATGGTATAACGATACCATCAGAATCATGCGATAAGCGCTAAGAAATGGTCGATAGTGAAACGTGGATCCAGAGAAATGGAAGAATTTCCCGAGTTACAGAGTTCAAGGTTTAGAGAACTTACAAAATGAAAGATTCGTGATTTATAAAGATTAACTGTTTTAATGATTTTGAAAGTATAATTGTGCCTAGATTCAATATAGTAATATACTATTGCCATGACATGAATATAAGTTCATCACTACATACACGTTGAATGAAAAACAATAAGAAATGAATCCATACATTAGTAGGACATGCATCATATGCATTATGCTCATATAAAAGGGTAAGTTATGGCAACTCTTTGGGGATGAGAGACGTCATTACCCTAGTGCACAATTATACTAATGTTTAAAGAATTTAAACATGAATTTTGTAAAAGAGTCAGTTTCTTTGGATTTCAAAGATTTTTGAAATGGTTGCAACCATAATTGTTTAATGTGAGTAGACCTAGACTAGAACTCTGTAACGAAGGTGAAATGTTCGAGATCTACATACAAACAACTCTCGAAAGCACAGCAAACGCGTATAAGGGCGCGAGCAAGAAGTTATACCTTGGAAAGACACGAAGATAATCATAGGTATGAGACCTATTATAGAATAGAATGATAAAAATATGCCTGAATGGTGAAGTGAAATTCATTGACTAGTGAACTAAGATGTTTTCATCTTTGGACAAAGAGATTAGAACTCTATGTTATAAGATGATAGAAGTGTGAGAAGTGATAGTTGAACATAGAAAGCGACCGATAGCTTAAACACTAAAGATGTGAAGATAATCTCTACGAACGGATGCTGCGAGTTTTATATGCTATTAGAAAATCACAAAATCTAGTAAAACTTAGATATTCTTTGATTGAACCGTTAGATCGGTTGACTAGGAGTTGACCGCTGCGATCGTTGAACGGAGGATTAAGCAACAACTTTCATAAGAATGTTGATGGATGATTTTTACGACTGGAAAAGACTAACCGAGAGTATAATAAGATTAATAAAGTTAAAGGATGGATTGCATAAATTACGTGGAGTATGTTAAGGAAGTGGATATCCATGCAACGTGCCTTAGGATTGAACACTATGACCGGCAAGTCAAAGGAATGAGTGGATATATACGAAATATATATGAAGTATAAGACCACGAGATTGAAATAAGAAAGATGAAGCGCGAAGAGCATAGTACGATAGCTATACGATGTTGATGATGATTCTCAAGGGAAGACATGAACGCTACATGTGAAAGGATGGCACACGTTTCATGACAAAGATTGTACCAGACATATATGAATTAAGAGTTCCATATTTTAGGACTGGCAAATAGATCAAAGTAAGTTAACACTTAGGATACGTAATATGTTATGAACGGAGATGCCTGGATAAGGATGTTATGATAAGCGAATAAAACAAGTTGGCAATATATAAAAGGGGGTTAAACTATGATAGGAGTAAAAGAAAAAGAAAGATATATGGCTAATAAGGATAAAAATATCCTAAGGTTTGATACAAAAAGTGACAACGAATAAGAAATGTTACTATGGATTAAGTACACAGATATAAAAATATCTCCCATTGGATATAACCGAGCAAGTGAAAAGAAAGATGTATAACGAACGAGTCAAAGAAGGAGAACGAATAGTTAAGCTCAAAATACCATGAGTGAAGTTGTAATTCAGGGACGTTGATCGAAGTTCAAGGTATACTAGTTTGAAGATAAAAGGAGAGCAACGTACCAACAGGAAAAACGATGAGTTTGACATCATGTAGTTTCAAGATTAAGAGGTACATTAACTGTTCCTAGACTGGAAGGCAAATGATGATATAAATCATTTTGGAGTATAGACAAAAGTTTATTAATGATTTACAAGTAGTTAGGATAAAGATAAAGGATACGAGGGATATTGATGATTGGTATTTCAACTTTCAAGAGGTTGATGGAGCGAGATCAAACATCCTAATGGCATTAATGTTTAATTAGGATCCAGAATGTCTCTTGAGACCTCTAGGACGAATCAAGGTGATTAAATAGACAAGTGACTAGTATGAAAAAAAGATACAAAAGGTGTGACGAAGGTTAATTATAAGATTCAACATGGATTTTACTCGAAGAATCGAGAAGTTTTAAAGGAATGTAAAAATAGGAGATTGAATTTAGTTTCACTGGCATAACGAATGTCAGTGATGGATGCATCCTGTGGGTAAGTGATCTATAGGGAGTAACGGCTAAGATTTTATTAATGATTGGACATGTAATAGCGAAGAGCGGAAAGCGAGAACAACGATAAAAGAGTATGTGGAAGAAATTACAAAAGCTACAAGAGAGATAGTACTAGTGAATGAAATTAAGGAATATAAAAGGAAGTAATGAGTTGCAATAAGAATGAGTCGTAAATAAAAGTATTTATAAAGAATTCGAGTACAAGGAAAAGTACAAGAAGAAAACGAAGAGTTATTATAGAAGTTTATAAACGTCATTTTACGATTTCAAGTATAAGCAATCTACGGACTTATAAACCAACGTGTAGCGAATTATTTTATAAAGGACATGAAATGGAGAAGAGGCAAAAAGTCTATCGAAATTGATAAAGAATTGGATAGTTAGATTGATTAGTTAAGTCTAGTGTCTTCTTAGAACTCAAAAGCTAGTGAAGAATCGAATCAGAATTGTTCAAGAATCTACAAGATCGGACTAAAATAAAGTATCATTAGATAAGGAATGTCTAATGAAGAAAATAAGTCACTAAGATAAGAAGCTATTGAAGGAATGTAAACGAATAACGATACCTCAAGAGGTAGATCAAAGAAACATGAAGAATGCTTGTAGCTATTGACAAGGATAGGCTACAATAATTTACGAATTTGGAAATTAGAATAAAATCATAATGAAGGAAAAGCAACACTGACTAGAGAAATGAATGAAGTTAAAGGATCGAGAAATAAGATATGCCAGGGAAGGCAAATGCTAAACAAATTAAGTAATGCCAAGAGTGCATTCAACTTCATAAGATTAGGAAATCATGAAGTGTGAAAAAGAAATATGGATTTAGACGATACAAGTTTAGGAAAACGTATACGGACAACAAAATAAAGACAAACGTTCATAAGAGAATTGACTTATGATACAAGACCATGAAGTCAATAAGTTAACTTAGCAGAGTGTCGATAAGAAACAAGGACATAGCGTCATTACACTCTACGATCAACTAGAGTGAAGTTATATATTATAATAAGATACATAACAATAAGATAAAGGATATAAGAATAAGATTAGCAGGAATATATGAGAGATAATTACTTTGGATAAGTAATTTAAGTAATGCAAACAAGGAACCTTGCTACATGCAAGTAAGTGGAAAACCGTCAAGAAGCAACGACACACATGATTTCAAAGAACATGAGGGGTTATGAAGATGGCAATGTTGGGTTTTATAGGTTCATAACGCAGCGGAATTTCAAAAATTTATCTAAAAACCCAAACCAAGATCCATGTAATTCGAATTAACAGAATAATTACTTACTTGTATGTCGAATTCAACAGCAATGTAGGAAGGAAGGAGGTGGTTCACTTTGGTGATACCTGGCCTCGGATCAGAAACGCCTCCAAAAGAATGCGTCCTCTATGAGTATCCACACGAACAGACCTTAGCCAAAACTAGTGCTTGTGTGCTAGCTGTCACGACCCAAATTATTGAGCCGAGACCGGCGCTAGGGAATGGGAGTGGTAGCTCCGAAACCCGTAGCAAGCCTAAAACCATTAATAATTTTTCGCAATTGCAAACATATTATTATATATGAAACGTTTTCAGAAAACTCTTTAAATAATATAATATAGATATTAAAAGATCATATTAGATTTTACATTCAAAACTAACTATTTGAAATCAATTTACCAATCTTAGATTGACAACTACTGACTACTGCAGCTCATGTAACTCATATTTGTGCAAGTCCAATGACTTCTGGCACAATGGAGATGGTTTGTCTGATCCGACTTCTACTACCTGCAAACATCAAAGTGAGGGGTCAGTATTTGGGAAAATACTGAGTGAGTTTGCAAGTTACTTATAGTATTATCAAAATATAGCGTCACACGCTTAATACGTATGCAAATTCCATACATAATATAAGCACACAGTAAACGTTCCTAATTAACAGACTCTATCAAAATTCTAATCCTTGATTCGCTAAACTTGTATAATCGAATCAACTTGATCCAAATGGTCCAACCCGGGAGTGTTCACACTCGACCACGTCCGTCGCAACCAATCTCTTAATCCCAAAGTGTGAGTCCAACTCACTGGTGGGTCCAACCCACTAGATACGGGGCTCAGGTTACTTAACCGAGTTCACTCTCGTGGGGCGCAGGTTACTTTAACCGAGTTCACTCTCGTATCGCACTCTTATCGTATGCGCATTTCGTAATCTCATAGACAATCTAGACACGCTAGAATGACTTACTGATAATCTCATAGTCTACTGACACTCAATAGGTATTGACTTCTATAGATCTCATAATAGCTATTCATATTTAAACAATGAATACAAGAACGTGCATAATCAAACTCATCAAGCACAATATCTTATATGAACAAATCATATAGATACAATGTATATAATAATAACATTCATAATATAAGAAAATGACTTTTATAATAATACGTGAAAGTAAATTGCCACTCACTGTGACCGCTATCCAAAACTGCATTATTATAATCCCGCAAGCGTAAGCTCCATGCGTCGTTCTATCACGTGCCCACTCCAGCTAAATGACCTGGTAGCTTGTCGGTACGTCAGCTACTTAATCGAGTTACCTATACGTTTAATCCATAAACGTGGGCTTAGTATTCAAACTCCTAAGTTATAAACTTAGGTTAACATAATCGTATTTCAAATACGACTCTTAACTTTAATAATCTCTTAATCATACTTTTCTTTTAAACGTCCTAGTTTACGTTTTGATATTCAATCAAATCACGATTGATTACGCGACTTAAAATTGTCTGAAATCAAGTTTCCGCGTCGCGTCAGGGCCCAGAAAGCCCGAATTGAAGATCCCCCTTTGGCGAAGGACTGCACGTTCGTGCAGCAGTGTACTGCACGTTCGTGCAGTACAATACACGATCGTGTACTACACGATCGTGTAGTACGATACACGATCGTGTACTGCACGATCGTGTGCTGCACGTTCGTGCAGCAAACGGCTGCCGACGTGCAGCCCCGGGGTTCACTCCCCGGGCCATTTTCGACGTGCTTAAACGTCCTAACTCGATCCCGCAACGTTTAATAACATCAAAACTCAAGATTTAAGCTTAAAACGTCGAATTCAAACTCAAAATCATTAAAACAGTAAAACCGCTCAAAATCCCAAATCAAAACGTCAAGCTTACCTCGATTTGAAGCTTAAAGATGATAGAGAATGGAATTCTTAATCCATCGGCGCGAGAATCACTCGATTTGGACGAGAAACGGCGAAACCGCGACGGATCGTAATCGTTCGTCAAAAACCCTTCGTCTGATACTCTTTCCTTCTCTGATTCTCATCTTTCTCTTGATTCTTATATATATGTATCGGTCAAAAGATCATTTTGATTCCTCACTTCTTTAACTCAAACCATTTTGCTTTTAAACTTTCTAATTTAACTAAACGGTTAAATTATTCTTTTATACGTATTATTTATATCCACTTAAATAATACTTGGCCCGAAATTATTATTTTCCGTCAATACTCTTTGAATTGCTATTCTCGAGACTTACTTGGCTAATTTACGTTTTGGCCCTTGAACTTTTCAAAAGTTACAATTTAGTCCAAAACGTATCCGCGTCCAAATTTTAAAAGGTCTCCGATTGACCCGAAACTTTTACCACATATACTATAAAACGTTTCGCGGACCTTGGCGAAATAATTTCCATTTTGAGTCATAGTGGCTAAATTACCACTTTAGTCCCTATACTTTATTTTGCAACTTTCTTAACATACTTCCTTTCTAATTCCAATTCCAACTCTAGAATTGAAATATAACGTTAAATTCTTTGCTATAATCTCTTTTAATACCGATCTACTAAAACTTATTTATCTTACTTTTATCGGAAGGCTTTCCGATATCGCCACTCTGGCGACTCAAAACTGGACACGTGGTCCAATTAGATAATTAAATATTTTGGGGTATTACATTCTTCCCCCCTTATAAAAATTCGTCCTCGAATTTTCATATACTCTTCTTACCTTAATCTCATTTATATCTAGAATTCTTATTCATAGTAGGAATACCGTGTTCGTCTTATGACACTAGTTAGCGCAAGGAATCGTTATCCTATTTTTTGTACTTCTTGTACTTTGATGTCAATTATTATTGACAATCTATCTTCGATCTCTTCTCTTTATTTTACAACACAATTCATGTGTTTGACATTTGTTACTATAAACTCTTATAATCGTAATTGAACTTTCAGTTCCTTATTGATGTTCAATGATAGCTTATCTTCATAATATCTTGTCCATTCTCCTTAATGGTTACACCATACTTGTCTTACGGTATTTGTTGGTATGTGGAATCGTTATTCCAATCCTTGTACCTCTGGTGCAATGACATTACTATAAATGTCAGACCTTTCTTGATATCGTATTTCTAATCCATAGTGTCTCTAGAAGTCACTTGTTATCGTCATCCCTTGACGGTCTTCTCTACTCACTTATTGTTAGCAGAATTTCTTAAACTTACATTACTTGAATTACTTGTTCTAAGTAATTGCCTTACTCTCAAGTTGTAAGTCACTTTCGTAGTATATCCTTATCAATAGCTACAAGTGTTATTTATACTACTTCGATACGTCTTTTGATGTATCGTTATCCTTTCATATCCTTAACAACTCGTTCTACGTTGGTCTATAAACCCGTAGATAACTTATACTTGGAAATATTGAGGTAATGTCTTTAGATTTTTATTATAACTCTTTATTTCTTTCCTCCTAGTTCCTTGTCATCACACTCCTTATGAGTACTTTTATTCACGACTTATTCTTGTCGTTGTCTTACATATCATTCTTTATTGCCGCATCTCCAATCGTCACATCTCTAATTATCGTCTATAATCTTAAGCGTTGTTTACATTGGATTACTTCAGTATCCAATGTACTAACGTTCACTAATACTTATGGAATTCCTTATGGAATGTATTCCCACACTGACATTTATTCTGTCAGCACAACTAATATCAGGCCCAATTATCATACTCTTTTAACATTTCTTAATCCTTAATGTGAAATCTATGTCAATTCTTACATTCAGTCTTCGCAACACCTTCCAAATCTGTTCCTTTATACTATCATGTAGCGTTAAGCTTACTTCTCATTACTATCCACTATCTTGGTATTCCGCTTGTTATTTCCATTTTTGTCCATATCGTAGATGTACTCCTTTGTAATCTTTCTTTGATTCCTTATTCTTAGTTAACCAATAGGATAAATAGTCTAAATGCTATGATCCTATGGTATTCCTTTTTGTGTTCTTTATTCACGCTCTAATCGTGTTTCTTTATCATCTTCTATTGTAGTCCTTGCTTTCCTCTTCATCGTATCTTATACATCGCTTATCACTTACTTTTAATATCCACAACATCAATCACTAATAGAGAGTTGTGGCTTTCCTCGTCTAAACTTTTCGATGTAGTGCGTCTCAATCGTATATGCCTTGTCTTATCGTATTCGTACTAACATTATGGTTGTCCGTAATGCCAATCATATGCTGGTATCATCTCTATCGTATCTCATATTTCTGATATTTCTTGTTTCAGCACTCTGAGCGTCGATCACCAATTAAATAATGGGTCGCAGTTCTTTTGCCTGAATTATCGACGTAGTGCGTCCTTAATTACTTATATATTGTACTGTTGTACCCTTACTGACGTTTTAACTGTCAGTGAATCCAATCCTATGTCTCTGTAATCTTTATCTTTTCCTATTTTTATATGTCTTACGACCATATAGAATTTAATCCATCTGATCCTCTCTTCATCCTTCTACGTGACTTTCTCTTTTCCGCTTCTCAATAACGCTTATCAAGTTTCTTGCGACATACGCAGGTTATCCGTACTTTCCTTAACTCTGTTTACTTTAACTAACTTCTTATTATCCATAATCTACTTTTGCGTCTTTATACTTTATCATATACGTCATGTACCTTTGACAATCTCTCGACCGTACGCAGGAAGTCAATGGAATACAGTCCTACTGGTAGCATTCCTTGTGAAAAGGAGCGCATTTGCTTCCTAACCTGATCAGAGCCACTCGTGTCTGACCATTGGCTACTTCCGCATCCTCCCTCAGATTGTGATACTACCGTACACTAACTCAGAAATGCTTGCTCCGGTACTTCTCGACATCGAACTCGTCTGATAACTTTTCTTTCCCGAAGTCCTCTTCCTGAGGATCTCTTTCTGGGAATGTATCAAACAAATTTGATCGTGCCTAATACATCTTAATCCTTTAAGGATCATAATCAATCTTCTATACTGATTACATCACTCTTAATTTGATCTAACTTGAAATTTAAGGCTAACACTTCACAAACATCCATTACGTTTGTACCTTTCACAACTTACTATTCCGCTTCATAACCAAAATCTTAAGGTGGAAGTTTCAACTCTCAATCCACCGATTACAGTTCTTGTTGTTTGTCTCTTGATCTAAGTATCTTGATCCTTCTCGATTATCCTTAACTGGAACTAATAGTTGAAAGAATTTCCCAAATCGGGTCACAAACTTAGTTCATGTTATTTGGTCTTTCATCGCTCTAATTGCATGTTGGAACTAATCATAGGTTGAACCTTTCATCGACATCTTCATCGACATTACTGTTTGTCCTTCATCCACTTGATGTGTACGAGCACCTTACTTTACTTTCTTAGTGGATTTAGCATACCACTTGATCCGTCAAACTCTTTTAGTCTTAACTTAAGTATACTAACATCAAATCTCTATAGGTGTTCCTTTCTTCACGTTGATACTATCTTTATATCCATCGTCCGATCATTGGCACACAATTCCTTATATCAGTTACTTTTATTACTAACTGATTCTTAATGTCGTTGGGTTATTGCAGTACTTCTGATGCCTGTATATTCCCACTTTACTTTGTTAGGTTCCCGTTGACCTTTATCGCATTTATGACCTTTGCAGGCCTTGGACTAGGTTGCATTCGCCTTTGTCACCTCGATCTTCCTTCTTGTGCCTCATATACTTGCTGTTCAACAGCACGCGTTCGCGCAATTCCACGTTCCTAGTATAGCGATTATATAAAGGAATACTGATAAATTCCTTAAAATATAATCCTTACTAATTATCACGTCTAATCGCGGTCCACGTATGTTGGACCCTAGGGACGTCTCCTTCCTTTAACCTTCTATGATTACGTCTCTTATTGCAAGTCTTATGAGTATTCTAACTCATCGTATACTGGCCAATTATCTAAACATATACTCGCGTTGTATATGTTAAACGCATAATACTATCGTAGCTATAAGCATCTATGTTGGCCAAATTCAAGAAAATCAGTGTCCCCTAGATTTTCTTGATTACATATCGTAACTTAAGTCTTGTGAGCATTCCGCTCACATAGACTTAATCAAACATTAAGTATATCAAACACAACATACAAGTCATACGTTATTCATCAGATATGTTTTACTATCCGAACACATATCTACTATCCAGGCTAAATTCATTAGCTAGAGGCACAAATTCTATATTCTCACAACTATACGTATTCATTCACCTCATAGCCTAGATCACAGCTTGCTCGCGAGCATCTCACTTCCGTCTCAGAGTTCTGGTCTAGGTATACTCACATTAAAACAAAACTCTTTGAAAACTCTTTCAAATAAAACGACTCATTTAAAAATTTCATTTAAATCTTAGCAAAATTGTGCACTAGGGTGATGACGTCTCTCATCCCCAAAGAGTTGCCACATCTCACCTCTTCGTCTGAACATAATGCATATGATGCATGTCTTATTAATGCATGTATTGATGTATGTAGTGATGCATTTCTATCAATGTCGTGGCAATTATCAATGACTATTACGGGTCTAGGCACAATTATGCTTTTAGAATCGTTGAAACAAATAACTTTTAAAAGTTATAAACTTCGAGTTTTGTAAGTTCTCTAGACCTTTAAACTCTGCTTCTGGAAAGTTCCTCAACTTCTACAACTTTGCATACCTTCTTCTCACTCTTTCTGAAATTTCGATCGATCGAATCCAATAACATCGCTCATGCTATCTGGTGTTAAGCACACATGTATATATAACATCAAATCCTAATCATAACAATTATTTTCTATTCAGAGGAGGCAATACATCTCCCAGAATCTTCATCTGAAATGCATATTATATGTGCACGTCTCATCAAAACAATATATACGTATATATCTCGTATATACGTGTCACAAGGAACAAGTAAGCATTTCATAAATCAACTTATCATACTTATCTCAAATCAAATCACACTAACGACTTGGATCAGACAAACCCCAACTCTATAGCTGCAGTAGTTCCTAGGTTACTCAACCGACGAACACATTTTAGCAGAGGTAACTGGACCAACTGCTCTGATACCACAATTGTCACGACCCAAATTATTGAGCCGAGACCGGCGCTAGGGAATGGGAGTGGTAGCTCCGAAACCCGTAGCAAGCCTAAAACCATTAATAATTTTTCGCAATTGCAAACATATTATTATATATGAAACGTTTTCAGAAAACTCTTTAAATAATATAATATAGATATTAAAAGATCATATTAGATTTTACATTCAAAACTAACTATTTGAAATCAATTTACCAATCTTAGATTGACAACTACTGACTACTGCAGCTCATGTAACTCATATTTGTGCAAGTCCAATGACTTCTGGCACAATGGAGATGGTTTGTCTGATCCGACTTCTACTACCTGCAAACATCAAAGTGAGGGGTCAGTATTTGGGAAAATACTGAGTGAGTTTGCAAGTTACTTATAGTATTATCAAAATATAGCGTCACACGCTTAATACGTATGCAAATTCCATACATAATATAAGCACACAGTAAACGTTCCTAATTAACAGACTCTATCAAAATTCTAATCCTTGATTCGCTAAACTTGTATAATCGAATCAACTTGATCCAAATGGTCCAACCCGGGAGTGTTCACACTCGACCACGTCCGTCGCAACCAATCTCTTAATCCCAAAGTGTGAGTCCAACTCACTGGTGGGTCCAACCCACTAGATACGGGGCTCAGGTTACTTAACCGAGTTCACTCTCGTGGGGCTCAGGTTACTTTAACCGAGTTCACTCTCGTATCGCACTCTTATCGTATGCGCATTTCGTAATCTCATAGACAATCTAGACACGCTAGAATGACTTACTGATAATCTCATAGTCTACTGACACTCAATAGGTATTGACTTCTATAGATCTCATAATAGCTATTCATATTTAAACAATGAATACAAGAACGTGCATAATCAAACTCATCAAGCACAATATCTTATATGAACAAATCATATAGATACAATGTATATAATAATAACATTCATAATATAAGAAAATGACTTTTATAATAATACGTGAAAGTAAATTGCCACTCACTGTGACCGCTATCCAAAACTGCATTATTATAATCCCGCAAGCGTAAGCTCCATGCGTCGTTCTATCACGTGCCCACTCCAGCTAAATGACCTGGTAGCTTGTCGGTACGTCAGCTACTTAATCGAGTTACCTATACGTTTAATCCATAAACGTGGGCTTAGTATTCAAACTCCTAAGTTATAAACTTAGGTTAACATAATCGTATTTCAAATACGACTCTTAACTTTAATAATCTCTTAATCATACTTTTCTTTTAAACGTCCTAGTTTACGTTTTGATATTCAATCAAATCACGATTGATTACGCGACTTAAAATTGTCTGAAATCAAGTTTCCGCGTCGCGTCAGGGCCCAGAAAGCCCGAATTGAAGATCCCCCTTTGGCGAAGGACTGCACGTTCGTGCAGCAGTGTACTGCACGTTCGTGCAGTACAATACACGATCGTGTACTACACGATCGTGTAGTACGATACACGATCGTGTACTGCACGATCGTGTGCTGCACGTTCGTGCAGCAAACGGCTGCCGACGTGCAGCCCCGGGGTTCACTCCCCGGGCCATTTTCGACGTGCTTAAACGTCCTAACTCGATCCCGCAACGTTTAATAACATCAAAACTCAAGATTTAAGCTTAAAACGTCGAATTCAAACTCAAAATCATATAAACAGTAAAACCGCTCAAAATCCCAAATCAAAACGTCAAGCTTACCTCGATTTGAAGCTTAAAGATGATAGAGAATTGAATTCTTAATCCATCGGCGCGAGAATCACTCGATTTGGACGAGAAACGGCGAAACCGCGACGGATCGTAATCGTTCGTCAAAAACCCTTCGTCTGATACTCTTTCCTTCTCTGATTCTCATCTTTCTCTTGATTCTTATATATATGTATCGGTCAAAAGATCATTTTGATTCCTCACTTCTTTAACTCAAACCATTTTGCTTTTAAACTTTCTAATTTAACTAAACGGTTAAATTATTCTTTTATACGTATTATTTATATCCACTTAAATAATACTTGGCCCGAAATTATTATTTTCCGTCAATACTCTTTGAATTGCTATTCTCGAGACTTACTTGGCTAATTTACGTTTTGGCCCTTGAACTTTTCAAAAGTTACAATTTAGTCCAAAACGTATCCGCGTCCAAATTTTAAAAGGTCTCCGATTGACCCGAAACTTTTACCACATATACTATAAAACGTTTCGCGGACCTTGGCGAAATAATTTCCATTTTGAGTCATAGTGGCTAAATTACCACTTTAGTCCCTATACTTTATTTTGCAACTTTCTTAACATACTTCCTTTCTAATTCCAATTCCAACTCTAGAATTGAAATATAACGTTAAATTCTTTGCTATAATCTCTTTTAATACCGATCTACTAATACTTATTTATCTTACTTTTATCGGAAGGCTTTCCGATATCGCCACTCTGGCGACTCAAAACTGGACACGTGGTCCAATTAGATAATTAAATATTTTGGGGTATTACACTAGCACTATTGCTTCACAAGCAATTTTGAATTTTAGTGATTTAGTGAATAATGAATTTCGTGATCCTCAAACCAATTGCTTAATGAGTATTTATAGTGATAAATAACACTAGGGTTTGAGACAAATTCGAATTTCAATCTCATTGCAATTCTACAAGTTTATGTTTATCAAAAACTCTTTTTTTGATAATTATCCATATATATTAATTACTATATTTATTATCTTCCAAAAATAATAAATTAAGGAAAACACTTATCCTTAAATTTCGAATTAATATATATATTTATTAAATATATATATATATTACGAATTATATATATATATATATATATATATATATATATAATTAATCACTTAATCACATTGGGCTTGTACAACCCATAACTGTTTTGGGCTTGTTCTTAGTTTGCGACCCTGTAGGTTCATATAATGTTGGCAGTAGGCTCGAAATCCCTATTTCAGCCCACAAGTCATAAGTGGCCTCTAGCAAGACATTATGACTACCCAAGTTATATGAATATCGATAATCCGATTTAACCATTTACAATAATATTTTAATCCCTTTGTCTCTCGATATCCAGATTGAATATAAGGCATAGTTATGTCATCCTTATAACATTCAATCATTAGTTTCTTGACTCTAAGTAGACTGAAAATGATAACTTCTTATCAATTAGCATGGCCATGCATTTTCTTCAGTCTATCTTCTTCAAGGGGCCCATAGATATCTTACTCAAATAAATGAGGGACAAATTCCTTCTCAGTCACTCACATTTCTCACATAGTTACTTTCATATCCAATGACAATCTATTCCATTATCTTGTGAAAGATAATGTAAGACTGTATCAAAATATGAAATAGCTATGTAGAAATCCATGATGATTTCAAGGTCAAAGGATTATACTAATAGAACTGTAATGAGAATTACTTATGACAGTGATCTATGTAGTATTCTCACAGTGGGTCATCCAGTGCCTTATTTCTCAAATAGCACCTATGATTTGACTTAATATCTCATATACATGATTAGTAAAACATAATCATCAGTCAACATCATACTAGTCTCAATGTTGTATTAAGACTAGGGATAGATGGTATATATAATTCTTTTATTAAACCTAAGGGTTCTACTATCAAGTCACATACTTGATGACCTTAGAAAGAATTAACCATTCAAGTATTTTAATCATTAATATAAAATGATAAAAACTGCCAATCAATAAATAATAAAATGATAAAGTCAAAACATGGTCAAACATGATTGACCTAGTGCATATCACTAACAATCTCCCACTTGCACTAGGCCCAATCTACATTAAATCTAATTCCCATGGACCTAGTATGACTCTCATGCTTAGGCTGTGGAAGAGCCTTAGTTAGCGGATCAGCAACATTATCATTTGTTGAAACTCTGCATATCTTCACGTCTCCTCTCTCAATGATTTCTCGAATGAGATGATAACGTCTAAGTATGTGTTTGGATCGCTGATGTGATCTGGGCTCCTTTGCTTGTGCTATGGCCTCATTGTTATCACATAACAAGTTCACTGGATCAGATATACTAGGAACAACTCCTAATCCAGTTATGAACTTTTTGATCCAAACAGCCTCCTTAGCTGCGTCTGAAGCAGCTATATACTCAGCTTCTGTTGTAGAATCAGCAACGGTGTCCTGCTTCGAGCTTTTCCAGCTGAAAGCACCTCCATTCAAACAAAACACATATCCTGACTGTGATTTATAATCATCAATGTCAGTTTGGAAGCTAGCGTCTGTGTAACCCTTTACAATCAGCTCATCTTCCTGACCACCATATAGCAAGAATGCATCCTTGGTTCTTCTCAAGTACTTAAGGATGTTCTTAACTGCTGCCCAGTGACTTTCACCTGGAATTGATTGGTATCTGCTCGTTGTACTCAAAGCATACGAGACATCAAGTCAAGTGCACAACATTGCATACATGATAGATCCAATAGCAGAAGCATATGGAATCTTACTCATGCGGTCTCGCTCATCCTGTGTCTTAGGACACTGAGTCTTGCTGAGACTGATGCCATGTGACATTGGCAAGAATCCTCTCTTGGAGTCTTGCATACTAAACCTGTTTAATACCTTATCAACATAAGTGCTTTGACTTAGGCCAATGAGTCTTCTAGATCTATCTCTATAGATCTTGATGCCTAATATATAAGCAGCATCGCCCAAGTCTTTCATTGAAAAACACTTCCCTAACCATGATTTAACATTTTGCAGTATGGGAATGTCGTTTCCAATGAGTAGTATGTCATCAACATAAAGCACTAAGAAAACAATCGCGCTCCCACTAACCTTCTTGTACACACAAGGTTCATCTTCATTCTTGATGAATCCAAACTCTTTGATTGCTTCATCAAAACGAAGATTCCAACTCCGAGAAGCTTGCTTTAATCCATAAATGGATTTTTGAAGCTTGCAAACCTTTTCGGAATTCTCTGGACTGGCAAAACCCTCAGGTTGTGTCATGTACACATCCTCAAGTAAGTTTCCATTAAGAAACGCTGTTTTGACATCCATTTGCCGTATCTCATAGTCATAATATGCAGCTATGGCAAGGAGAATTCGAATGGATTTGAGCATAGCAACTGGTGAAAAGGTTTCATCATAGTCTATACCATGTATTTGTCTGAAACCTTTTGCAACTAGTCTTGCTTTATAGGTATGCACATTGCCATCCATGTCAGTCTTCATTTTGAATACCCATTTGCACCCAATGGTTTTTACACCATCCGTTGGGTCAATCAAGGTCCAAACTTGATTATCATACATGGATTGCATTTCAGATCTCATGGCTTCGAGCCATTTTTCAGAGTCAGGACTATTTATGGCCTCTTGATAGAATGTGGGTTCTTCTTGATCCACAATCATCACATCATTGTTCTCAGTAATGAGAAATCCATATCTTATAGGATTATGACGTGTCCTATCAGACCTCCTTTGGCCTTGTGGTACTTGTACTGGTTCAGTAATTGCTTGTTGATTCTTTTGAGGTTCCATACTTGGTACAATGCTATTTTGTGGTTCTTGAATTTCTTCAAGTTGTACTGTACTCCCACTGGTTCCTTTGGAAATAAATTCTTTTTCCAAAAAGATACCATTTCGAGTAACAAACACTTTGTTCTCATAAGCATTGTAGAAGTAATATCCTTTAGTTGCTTTAGGATATCCTACAAAAAGGCATTTGTCAGATTTGGGTGCTAATTTATCTGAAATTAGTCGCTTCACATAAGCTTGACATCCCCAAATCTTAAGAAAAGACAAACTAGGAGTTTTTCCAGTCCATATCTCATATGGTGTCTTTTCAACTGCCTTTGATGGAACTCTATTCAAAATGAATGCAGCGGTTTCTAAAGCATAACCCCAAAATGAGATTGGAAGATCAGTTTGACTCATCATTGATCGAACCATATCCAATAGAGTTCGATTTCTCCGTTCAGACACACCATTCCATTGTGGTGTTCCAGGTGGAGTCAATTGAGAAACGATCCCACAATCTCTTAGATGATCTACAAATTCTTGGCTTAAATATTCACCACCTCGATCAGATCTTAGTGTTTTAATATTTTTACCAAGTTGATTTTGTACTTCATTCTTAAATATTTTGAACTTTTCAAAAGATTCAGATTTATGTTTCATCAGATAAACATAACCATATCTACTGAGATCATCGGTAAAAGTAATGAAGTACTGAAATCCACCTCTAGCATTTGTACTTAATGGACCACATACATCTGTATGTATAAGGCCCAATAAGTTTTTAGCTCTTTCACCTTGTCCAATAAAAGGTGTTTTTGTCATTTTGCCCATTAGACAAGATTCACATGTTTCAAATGATTCATAATCAAATGAATTCAAAAGTCCATCTCTTTGAAGTTTTGATATGCGTTTCTCATTTATATGGCCTAAACGACAATGCCAGAGATAAGTAGAGTTTAAATCATTTGACTTAAACTTCTTAGCATTGATGTTATAGATTGATTTTTCATTAGTGTCTTCAACATTTAAAATATAAAGACCACTACTGCGTGGAGCATATCCATAAAGAATGTTATTATGCGAAATACTGCATTTATTATTCCTAATAATAAATTCAAAACCATCCTTGTCCAAACAAGAAACAGAAATAATATTCCTACACATGGTAGGTACATAATAACAATTGTTCAAAGATAAAATAAGTCCACTAGGCAAAGATAACTCATAAGTCCCTACAGCTAAAGCAGCAACTCTTGCTCCATTGCCAACTCGTAGGTCCACTTCGCCTTTTGTCAAACTTCTACTCCTTTTGAGACCCTGCACATTAGTACAAATGTGAGATCCAGATCCAGTATCTAATACCCATGAATCAGAAGTAGAAAGATTAATTTCTATAACATGAATACCTGAAGTGGTAGTCTCACTACCCTTGTTCTTCTTCAGATCATCCAGATATTTCTTGCAATTCCTTTTCCAATGTCCAGGTTCCTTGCAGAAAAAGCAAGTTCCTTCCTTTGGCGGTTTTGCTTTGGGTTCATCCTTGGTCTTGGGCTTGGACTTGGGTTTAGACTTCTTGAAAGCCTTTCCCTTGCCCTTACCAGACCTTTTCATACCCTTTCCCTTGTTGACCATAAGAACATCCTTAATCTCATTCTTGATGTTCTTTTCAGCAGTTTGAAGCATCCCATGCAACTCTGTGGTGGTCTTCTCCATATTATGCATATTGAAGTTCATGATGAAACCATCATAAGCCTCAGGCAAAGATTGGAGAATAATGTCTGTAGCCAACTCTTGGGAAATTGGGAGACCGAGCCTGTCCAAATGTTCAAGATGACCCTTCATTTTCAAAACATGAGGACTAACTGAGCCGCTAGTAGTCAACTTGCAAGAAAGCAAATCCTTGATGGTATTGAACCTTTCAATTCTTACTCTCTCTTGGAACATTTCCATGAGATTAGTAATCATGGTGTTCGCATCCAATTCCATCATTTGCTTTTGGAGTTCATTCTCCATGCATCCAAGCATAATGCAAGTGACATCAGTAGAGTCATTGAGATGCTTCGTATAAGAATCCCTTTGAGCTCTTGTAGCAGCAGGAACTGGTTCCTCAGGGAGGGGTTGATCAAGGATATATTCCTTTCTTTCTTGCCTAAGAACAATTCTTAGTTTTCTGTACCAGTCCAGAAAGTTAGTGCCATTGAGCTTATCCTTCTCAAGGATTGATCGCACTGATGAAGTATGTGTACTGTTTGTAGCCATCTCTACAACAATAAATATACAAGTAGCATTTAATAAAAGGCACAATAAAATTCCCACAACATATATCCATAATTCATATAAAAACCCTTAATGTTAATTTCAACAATTGAAAAATAATAGTGGGACAAGATCCATATTTCACCCTACTTCAAGTAAGCTTTGGCTTATCACTTTAAGTGTGGTTTATTTAAGTAGGTAACACTTTACCAATTACATCTCATGCAATTCTTGAACATAGAATATTAACATCACATGTAATCTTGATATTCTATCTTATACCCTAGGTTCAAAACTATTTTGATAACCTAGTTAAGTCTAACCAAATCAAACATATGGATATCACTTTTATCCAACTTATCTTACTTAGATGACTTTATACATCATGCTTTGGCATAGCCTATACATAGCAATCTAAGTCTTGATAAGTGTTATTACAATGGGAGGTATATTGAAGACTTAATATTAAATAAGGGTTTGTTATTTATACTATTTAGCTATCCTATCTTATCACATGTAAAATAATCATGCAAAGCATATAACCAATAAGATAAACATTAAAAAAACATATTATTTTACTATTTTAAATCATATTTAACAACAATCATATAAATATGTTATTCATGATAATTTAAATCATATTTAAAATTTATCATTAAAGTATTAAAATAAAATACATGACAAAAACACGCCGGCTTAAAAGGATAACGGTCCTTAATGGGGTGTATCAGCGGGGTCCAAGGGGCGCGGCCCCTTGGCGGGGTCTGGGGGCAGCGCCCCAAGCGGGGTCCAAGGGGCAGCGCCCTTGGCGGGGCCCGGGGGCAGAGCCCCAGGCGGTGGTCCCGCTAGTCAAAAGCTAGTGAAGAATCGAATCAGAATTGTTCAAGAATCTACAAGATCGGACTAAAATAAAGTATCATTAGATAAGGAATGTCTAATGAAGACAATAAGTCACTAAGATAAGAAGCTATCGAAGGAATGTAAACGAATAACGATACCTCAAGAGGTAGATCAAAGAAACATGAAGAATGCTTGTAGCTATTGACAAGGATAGGCTACAATAATTTACGAATTTGGAAATTAGAATAAAATCATAATGAAGGAAAAGCAACACTGACTAGAGAAATGAATGAAGTTAAAGAATCGAGAAATAAGATATGCCAGGGAAGGCAAATGCTAAACAAATTAAGTAATGCCAAGAGTGCATTCAACTTCATGAGATTAGGAAATCATGAAGTGTGAAAAAGAAATATGGATTTAGACGATACAAGTTTAGGAAAACGTATACGGACAACAAAATAAAGACAAACGTTCATAAGAGATTTGACTTATGATGCAAGACCATGAAGTCAATAAGTTAACTAAGCAGAGTGTCGATAAGAAACAAGGACATAGCGTCATTACACTCTACGATCAACTAGAGTGAAGTTATATATTATAATAAGATACATAACAATAAGATAAAGGATATAAGAATAAGATTAGCAGGAATATATGAGAGATAATTACTTTGGATAAGTAATTTAAGTAATGCAAACAAGGAACCTTGCTACATGCAAATAAGTGGAAAACCGTCAAGAAGCAACGACACACATGATTTCAAAGAACATGAGGGGTTATGAAGATGGCAATGTTGGGTTTTATAGGTTCATAACGCAGCGGAATTTCAAAAATTTATCTAAAAACCCAAACCAAGATCCATGTAATTCGAATTAACAGAATAATTACTTACTTGTATGTCGAATTCAACAGCAATGTAGGAAGGAAGGAGGTGGTTCACTTTGGTGATACCTGGCCTCGGATCAGAAACGCCTCCAAAAGAATGCGTCCTCTACGAGTATCCACACGAACATACCTTAGCCAAAACTAGTGCTTGTGTGCTAGCACTATTGCTTCACAAGCAATTTCGAATTTTAGTGATTTAGTGAATAATGAATTTCGTGATCCTCAAACCAATTGCTTAATGAGTATTTATAGTGATAAATAACACGAGGATTTGAGACAAATTCGAATTTCAATCTCATTGCAATTCTACAAGTTTATGTTTATCAAAAACTCCTTTTTTGATAATTATCCATATATATTAATTACTATATTTATTATCTTCCAAAAATAATAAATTAAGGAAAACATTTATCCTTAAATTTCGAATTAATATATATATTTATTAAATATATATATATATATATATATTACAAATTATATATATATATATATATATATATATATATATATATATATATATATATATATATATATATATATATATATATATATATAATTAATCACTTAATCACATTGGGCTTGTACAACCCATAACTGTTTTGGGCCTGTTCTTAGTGTGCGACCCTGTAGGTTCATATAACGTTGGCAGTAGGCTCGAAATCCCTATTTCAGCCCACAAGTCATAAGTGGCCTCTAGCAAGACATTATGACTACCCGAGTTATATGAATATCGATAATCCGATTTAACCATTTACAATAATATTTTAATCCCTTTGTCTCTCGATATCCAGATTGAATATAAGGCATAGTTATGTCATCCTTATAACATTCAATCATTAGTTTCTTGACTCTAAGTAGACTAAAAATGATAACTTCTTATCAATTAGCATGGCCATGCATTTTCTTCAGTCTATCTTCTTCAAGGGGCCCATAGATATCTTACTCAAATAAATGAGGGACAAATTCCTTCTCAGTCACTCACATTTCTCACATAGTTACTTTCATATCCAATTACAATCTATTCCATTATCCTGTTAAAGATAATGTAAGACTGTATCAAAATATGAAATAGCTATGTAGAAATCCATGATGATTTCAAGGTCAAAGGATTATACTAATAGAACTGTAATGAGAATTACTTATGACAGTGATCTATGTAGTATTCTCACAGTGGGTCATCCAGTGCCTTATTTCTCAAATAGCACCTATGATTTGACTTAATATCTCATATACATGATTAGTAAAACATAATCATCAGTCAACATCATACTAGTCTCAATGTTGTATTAAGACTAGGGATAGATGGTATATATAATTCTTTTATTAAACCTAAGGGTTCTACTATCAAGTCACATACTTGATGACCTTAGAAAGAATTAACCATTCAAGTATTTTAATCATTAATATAAAATGATAAAAACTGCCAATCAATAAATAATAAAATGATAAAGTCAAAACATGGTCAAACATGATTGACCTAGTGCATATCACTAACAGGCAATTTGTAGTATTCACAAGAAATGAAGTCGCCAACACTTGTGAGCAAAGTAGTAAGAGAATAAAGAACAAGATTATCAGTAATTCCAGTAAAAAGAGCGACCGCGGTACGCCATAAGCAGAGCACTTACTTTCAGTAAGTGAATTAAACCACACAAAGAAGGGAATCTACCATAAGAAAGCTAAAAAGGATTAGTGGTAATCGTATTCAAACGACGTCAAGTATATGAAAAAGGAGGTAACCGTGCAATGCAACGGATGACAATAACGTTTGAACACAACTCTGTTATTAGAAGATTTATCAAGTTACCCCGAGAAAGGTGTATCTAATCCTTCTCGAGTGATTGAACCGCAAGTGGTGGAGATGACCGAAGAGCTATCGTACGAAGAAAAACCAGAAAAGATTATTGGTATGCAAGTATGAAAGCTGCGGATAAACAAGATACATATGATAAGAGTTCTTTGGAAAAGTTAGTCTGTAAGAAGAGTACACGTGAGCAACAGAAGAAGATATGAGGTAGAATATTCGTATAAGCTACTTTAGATACGTGGCAAAAGTTTTAAATTCGAGAACGAATTTATTTTAAGGGGGGGTTAATGTAATACCCCAAATATTTTAGAATAATTAAGTCGTGCCGCGAGTCGTGAATTCCGATAAATTAAATTAAGAAGGATTTAATTTAATTATATCGGGAATAGAGCGGATTAGCAAGAATTAAGGAAATAACTTCGGAAATTTATAAAATAAATTATATACCACAAGATAGTAATTATTTCGCCAAGGTCCGCGAAATATTTTATAGAATTTATGGAAAAAGGTCGCGAGTCGATTGGAGACCTTTTAAAATTTGGACGCGGATGCGTTTAGGACTAAATTGTAATTTTGGAAAAGTTTGAGGGCTAAAATGTAAATTAGCCAGTTGAGCCTCGAAAATAGAAATTAAAGGATTATTGACAGAAAATACTAATTTTAGAATTTATATTATTTATTTGGATATAAATATTACGTATGTAATTGAGTTAAAGGAAATAATTAATCGTTAAGTTAAAATAGAAAGTTTAATAGAGAATTGGTTTAAGTAAAAGAAATGAAAGATTAAAAAGGTACATTAGCCAAATGTATATAAGAAATGAAAGAGGAAGAAATGATCCAGAAGCCTTAACATCCATCAGATTTCACTTTTATTTCATCGTCCAAAAATCACCGTTCCGTCGCTCGATCTCCGTTTCTCGTCCGTTTCCGACGTTCTATAGCTCGAATTGATCGGATTTCAACGGGTAATCACGGTAAGCTTGACGTTTTTCCGTTTGAATGGATATTTTTGGAGTTATATCGAGTTAAAGTTTTAGACCACGAAACGATTATATCGTTTTAAACGATATTAGAATTGAATTATAGCGTTTTGAATATAGAATAAGCATTTTGGATGAGTTTGAAGCGTTTTTACGCTAATAGCACGTCGGAACGCCCCGGAAAATGATTCCGGGGATCGTGCACGAAAGTGCACGAACGTGCACCATCAATGGTGCATGAACGTGCACTAAGGTGCACGAACGTGGACTAAGGTGCACGAACGTGCACCTATGTGTGGTGCACGAACGTGCACCAACAGGATGTGCACGATCGTGCACCCCAATGCACGAACGTGCACCCGGACTTTGATACTTCATTGATTCTGTTTTGATATTCCGTTTATATTCGCATATCGAGACTTAAAAATCAATTGATTATCGATTAATTTAAGACGTTAACCTAACGAGGTTAAAAAGGTAATTGATTTAAAAAGAGATGTTTGATCCGTAAACGAGTTAGAAACTGTTTAGCGGAATACACGTGAGAAGCACGATGATCGATAAGAGTAATGCGTCATGTCTCGAGTCTAGAATCAATTTTAGAATAGGATTCTGACGTAAGTCAATTATTTTAAAATAGTTTTAGATCCAGCGAGGTAAGGAGCCGCTGGATCAGGAGCTCGGGAAGCTAGACCTTTCTAAGCACCAGAGTATTTTTGGAATAAGCGGTCACTGTGAGTTTATACAAGTTTACTTTTAAAGTATTTACTCAAGCAATTATTTTATATTGCTTTATATTTGATTTGTTAGTTTATAGTACGAAATCTTTATACGAATTGCATATACGCTTTATTTGAAACTAGTATTGATCCGATGGAACGTGCTACCTATTGAGCGGCAATAGGACTGCGTGAGCACCAGTTTTGATTTGATACAGCTATGAATACGATTAAGAATACGAATTTTGAAGTTAGATATACGAATGCGATACGAGAGTGAACTCGGTTACAGTGTAACCTGAGCCCCGTATCTAGTAGGTTGGACCTACCAGTGGGTTGGACCCACCATCAGATAAAGAGATTTGTCGCGACTGACGTGGTTGAGTGTGAATACTCCCGGGTCGGACTATTGGATAAGTTTTTTTCTGAGTACATACGTTTAACATGTTCGAGGATTAGGGTTTCAATCGGATCTTGTACTTGGCTGCATGAGGTTTTAACGTTATTACATTGTTTTAAATCTTATATGAATACTTATTAGTAAATGTATGAACTCACTCAGTATATTCCCATATACTGACCCCTCACAGTCTTTCTTTCAGGTCAAAGTGTTTTGAAGGACGGACTTCCTTTCCTTGTTCCGGAAGTCTACAATAGTGAAAGAGTATGTCAGGGACGTTTTCTTCGTAGAGCTGCAGTAGTCGGTAGATGTGTGTATGTAATGTGAGATTTAAATTCAAACGGTTTATTTAAATGGGCAACTCTGATTTGATATAAAAGTATATATACTATTTGTTTATAAAGATCGTATGTTAACCGTTTGATTTCCTTAACCAATTGCCATGAGTGGAATTGGTAGAGATTATGATTAGAGGCAGGGCAATGCTGGACATGAGGTGTCGCTCAGTAAGACCCCAGTCTATAAGAACGATTCGCGATGGTTTTCAGAAAGTAATAAAGATACTTTGATGTTTATAATAGCAAAGTTTAAAAAGGTCTTTCTAAAATGTTTTATATAAAGTAATATATTTAATTCGCGAAAAATTCATTGTGATTTTAGGCTTGCTACGGGTTCCGGAGCTACCACTCTCGTTCCCTAGCGCCGGTCTCGGCTCGACAAATTGGGTCGTGACACGTTTGTAAACTTTTGGCTTATTTTTCTAAAAAGGTGAAACGCTTGGATTTGTTTCATAACGTTTCTAAACGTTTGATTTAAATTGCTAAAAAGGTGAAACACTTGGATTTGTTTCGAAACGTTTGTAAACGTTTGGTTAAAATTTCTAAAAAGGTGAAACGCTTGGTTTTGTTTCGTAACGTTTGTAAACGTTTGGCTTAAATCGCTAAAAATGAGAAACGTTTGAATTTGTTTCGCAACGCTTTACACGTTTGGTTTTGTTTCGTAACGTTTGTAAACGCTTGGCTTAAATCGCTAAAAAGGTAAAACGTTTAGATTTGTCTGTAATGTTTGTAAACGTTTGGCTTAAATCGCTACAAAGGGAAAACGTTTGGATTTAATTTGTAACATTTGTAAACGTTTATCTTAAATCGCTAAAAAGGTTAAACGTTTGGATTTGATTCGTAACGTTTGTAAACGTTTGGCTTTAATCGCTCAAAAGGCGAAACGTTTGGATTTGTTTCGTAACGTTTGTAAACGTTTGGCTTAAATCGCTAAAAAGGTGAAATGCTTGGATTTGTTTCATAACGTTGGTACACGTTTGGCTTAAATTGCTAAAAAGGGGAAACACTTGGAATTGTTTCGTAACGTTTATAAACGTTAATCTTAAATTGCTAAAAAAGTGAAACGCTTGGATTTGTTTCGTAATGTTTGTAAACGTTTGGCTTAAATTGCTAAAAAGGTGAAACGCTTGGTTTTGTTTCGTAAGGTTTGTAAACGTTTGGCTTAAATTTCTAAAAATATGAAACGTTTGGATTCGTTTCGTAATCTTTTAAACGTTTGGTTTTGTTTCGTAATATTTCTAAATTGTTGGGATAAATCGCTAAAAAGGTGAAACATTTGGATTTGTTTCGTAACGTTTGTAAACGTTTGGCTTAAATAGCTAAAAAGGTGAAACGCTTTGATTTGTTTCGTAATGTTTGTATACATTTGGCTTAAATTGCTAAAAAAGAAAAACACTAGTATTTGTTTCGTAACGTTTGGCTTAAATTGATAAAAAGGTGAAACGTTTGGATTTGTCTCGTAGCGTTTATAAACCTTTGGCTTAAATCGCTAAAAAGGTGAAACGTTTGGATTTGTTTCGTAATGTTGGTAAACGTTTGGCTTAAATTGCTAAAAAGGTGGAGACGCTTGGATGTGTTTCGTAACGTTTGGCTTAAATTGCTAAAAAGGTGAAACACTTGGTTTTGTTTCATAACGTTTGTAAAGGTTTGGCATAAATTGCTAAAAATGTGAAACGTTTGGATTTGTTTCGTAACGTTTGTAAATGTTTGTCTTTAATCGCTAAAAAGGTGAAACGTTTAGATTTGTTTCGTAACGTTTGTAAACGTATGGCTTAAATCTCTAAAAAGGTGAAAAGTTTTGATTTGTTTCGTAACGTTTTAAACGTTTGGCTTAAATTTCTAAAATGGGGAAACGTTTGAATTTATTTTGTAATGTTGGTAAACGTTTGGCTAATATCGCTTAAAAGGCTAAACATTTGGTTTTGTTACGTAACGTTTGTAAACTTTCGGCTTAAATCGCTAAAAAGGTGAAACGTTTGGATTTGTTTCGTAACGTTTGTAAACATTCGGCTTAAATCGCTAAGGGCTAATGTAAAAAAAACCACGAACTTTACACATTTTCTCATTTTAATCACGCAGTTTAAATTTTCTCATTTTCATGCACGGACTACCACTTTTTCTCAAATTCATGCATGGTGCTGAGGTTGCACTCATTCATTGGTGTAAAATGACATCCGCCTCAGCGAATTACACCAATAGAGTAGTGACACCTCAGCATCGTGAATGCATTTAAGAAAAAGTAATAGTTCATGCATGAAAATAAAAAAATTTAAATTGCGTGATTAAAATGAGAAAACGTGTAAAGTTGGTGAATTTTTTTGACATTAATCCTAAAGGTGAAACACTTGGATTTGTTTCGTAAAGTTTGTAAACGTTTGGCTTAAATTGCTAAAAAGGTGAAACGCATGGATTTGTTTCGTAACGTTTGTAAATGTTTGGCTTAAATTGCTAAAAAGGTGAAAGATTTGGATTTTTTTCGTAACATTTGTAATCGTTTGGCCTAAATCGCTAAAACGGGGAAACATTTGAATTTTTTCGTAACGTTTGTAAACGTTTGGCTTAAATTGCTAAAAAGGTGAAACGCTTGGATTTGTTTCTAATCGTTTGTAAACGATTGGCTTAAATATCTAAAAAGGTGGAGATGCTTGGATTTGTTTCGTAATGTTTGTCTTAGATTGCTAAAAAGGTGAAATGCTTGGTTTTGTTTCTTAACGTTTGTAAAGGTTTCGCTTAAATTGCTAAAAATGTGAAACGTTTGGATTTGTTTCGTAACGTTTGTAAACGTTCGGCTTTAATCGCTAAAAAGGGGAAACGTTTAGATTTGTTTCGTAACGTTTGTAAGCGTATGGCTTAAATTTCTAAAAAGGTGAAAAGTTTGAATTTGTTTCGTAACATTTTAAACGTTTGGATTAAATTTCTAAAATGGGGAAATGTTTGAATTTGTTTCGTAATATTTGTAAACGTTTGGCTAAAATCGCTAAAAATGCTAAACGTTTGGTTTTGTTTCATAACGCTTTAAACGTTTGGCTTAAATTTCTAAAATGGGTAAATGTTTGAATTTATTTCGTAATGTTTGTAAACGTTGGGCTAAAATTGCTGAAAAGGTTAAACGTTTGGTTTTGTTTCGTAAAGCTTGTAAACGTTCGGCTTAAATTGCTAAAAAGGTGAAACATTTGGAATTATTTCATAACATTTGTAATCGTTTTGCTTAAATCGCTAAAAAGGGGAAACGTTTGGATTATTTTCGTAGCGCTTGTAAACGTTTGGCTTAAATAGCTAAAAAGGTGAAAAGTTTGGATTTGTTTTTTAGCATTTCTAAACTAAAAAGGTGAAACGTTTAGATTTGTTTCGTATCATTTCTAAACGTTTGGCTTCAATCGCTAAAAAGCAGAAACGTTTGAATTTGTTTCGTAACCTTTATAAACGTTTGGCTTAAATTGCTAAAAAGGTGAAACGCTTTGATTTATTTCGTAATGTTTGTATATGTTTGACTTAAATTGCTTAAAAAGTGAAACGCTTGGATTTGTTTCATAACGTTTGTAAACGTTGTGCTTAAATTAATAAAAAGGTGAAATGCTTGAATTTGTTTTGGAACGTTTGTAAACGTTTTGCTTAAAATGCTAAAACGGTGAAACGCTTTGATCTGTTTCGTAACGTTTTTAAACGTTTGGTTTAAATTGCTAAAAAGGTGAAACGCTTGGTTTTTGTTTCGTAACGTTTGTAAACGTTTGTCTTAAATTGCTTAAAATGCATAACGTTTGGATTTGTTTCGTAAAGTTTGTAAAGTTTTGGCTCCAATGGCTAAAAAGGTGAAACATTTGGATTTGTTTCGTAACGTTAGTAAACGTTTGGCATAAATCGCAAAAAAGGTGAAACATTTTGGATTTGATTCGTAATGTTTTAAACGTTTGGCTTAAATTTCTAAAATGGGGAAATGTTTTGATTTGTTTCGTAATGTTTGTAAACGTTTGGCTTAAATTGCTAAAATGGTGAAGCGTTTGTATTCTTTTTGAAACGTTTTTAAACATTTGGCATAAATCGCTAAAAAGGTGAAACGTTTGGATTTGTATCGTAATGTTTGTAAACGTTTGGCTTAAATCGCTAAAAAGGTGAAACGCTTGGATTAGTTTCGTAACGTTTGCGAACGTTTAGCTTAAATTACTAAAAAAGGGGTAACGTTTGGATTGTTTCGTAACGTTTGTAAACGTTTATCTTTAATTGCTAAAAAGGCGAAACGCTTGGATTTGTTTTGTAACATTTTGTAAACGTTTGGCTTAAATCGCTAAAAAGGCTAAACTGTTGGTTTTGTTTCGTAACGTTTTAAACGTTTGGCTTAAATTTCTAAAATGGGAAAACATTTGAATTTATTTCGTAATGTTTGTAAACGTTTGGATAAAATCGCTAAAAAGGCTAAACGTTTGGTTTTGTTTCATAAAGTTTGTAAACGTTCGGCTTAAATTGCTAAAAAGGTGAAACATTTGGATTTTTTTTCAAAACATTTTTAATCCTTTGGCTTAAATAAGGGGAAACGTTTGGATTTTTTTCGTAACGTTTGTAAACGTTTGGCTTAAAAAGCTAAAAAGGTGAAACGTTTGGATTTGTTTTGTAACATTTCTAAACTAAAAAGGTGAAACGTTTGGATTTGTTTCGTATCATTTGTAAACGTTTGGCTTCAATCGCTAAAAAGCTGAAACGTTTGGATTTGTTTCGTAACCTTTGTAAACGATTGGCTTAAATTGCTAAGAAGGTGAAACACTTTGATTTGTTTCGTAACGTTTGTATTCATTTGGCTTAAATTGCTAAAAAGGAAAAATGCATGGATTTGTTTCGTAACGTTTGTAAACGTTTGGCTTAAATTGCTAAAAAGGTGAAACGTTTGGATTTGTCTCGTAATGTTTATAAACATTTGGCTTAAATTGTTAAAAAGGGGAAACGTTTGGATTTGTTTCGTAATGTTTGTAAACGTTTGGCTTAAATTGCTAAAAAGGTGGAGATGCTTGGATTTGTTTCGTAATGTTTGGCTTAAATTGCTAAAAAGATGAAACGCTTGGTTTTTTTTTGTAATGTTTGTAAAGGTTTCGCTTAAATTGCTAAAAAAATGTGAAACGTTATGATTTGTTTCGTAACATTTGTAAACGTTTGCCTTTAATCGCTAAAAAGGTGAAACGTTTGGATTTGTTTCATAATATTTGTAAACGTATGGCTTAACTTTCTAAAAAGGTGAAAAGTTGGATTTGTTTCGTAATGTTTTAAACGATTGGCTTAAATTTCTAAAATGGGGAAACATTTAAATTTATTTCGTAATGTTTGTAAACGTTTGGCTAAAATCGCTAAAAAGGCTAAACGTTTGGTTTTGTTTCGTAATGTTTGTAAACGTTCGGCTTAAATCGCTAAAAAGGTGAAACGTTTGGATTTGTTTCGTAACGTTTGTAAACGTTCGGCTTAAATCGCTAAGGTAATGTCAAAAAAAAACCACGAACTTTACACATTTTCGCATTTTAATCACGCAGTTTAAATTTTCTCATTTTCATGCACGGACTACCCCTTTTTCTCAAATTCATGCATGGTTCTGAGGTTGCACTCATTCATTGGTGTAAAATGACCTCCGCCTCAGCGAATTACACCAATGGAGTCGTGACACCTCAGCATCGTGAATGCATTTAAGAAAAACTAATAGTTCATACATGAAAATAAAAAAATTTAATTTGCGTGATTAAAATGAGAAAACGTGTAAAGTTGGTGAATTTATATGACATTAATCCAAAAGGTGAAATGCTTGGATTTGTTTCGTAAAGTTTGTAAACTTTTGGCTTCAATTGCTAAAAGGTGAAACACATGGATTTATTTCGAAACGTTTGTAAACGTTTGGCTTAAATTGATAAAAAAAATTGAAACATTTGGATTTTTTTCGTAACATTTGTAATCGTTTGGCTTAAATCACTAAAAAGGGCAAACGTTTCGATTTTTTTCGTAAAGTTTGGCTTAAATTGCTAAAAAGGTGAAACGCTTGGATTTGTTTTGTATCGTTTGTAAACAATTGGCTTACATTTCTAAAAAGGTGAAACATTTCGATTCGTTTCATAGCGTTTGTAAACGTTTGGCTTACGTTGCTAAAAGGGGAAACGTTTGGATTTTCTTCGTACTGTTTGTAAACGTTTGGCTTAAATTGCTAAAAAGGTTAAACGTTTCGATTTACTTCGTAACGTTTGTAAACGTTTGGCTTAAATTGCTAAAATGGTGAAAGGTTTGGATTTGTTTCGCAACGTTTGTAAACGTTTGGCTTCAATTGCTAAAAAGGTGAAATGCTTGGATTTGTTTCGTTACGTTTGTAAACGTTTGGCTTAAATTGCTAAAAACCGAAACGCTTAGATTTGTTTCGTTACATATGTAAACGTTTGGCTTAAATTTCTAAAAAGGTGAAAATCTTGGTCTGTGTTTAGTAACGTCTGTAAAGTTTTTGTTTAAATTGCTAATAATGTGAAATGTTTGGATTTGTTTCGTAACGTTTGTAAACAATTGGCTTCAATCGCTAAAAAGGTGAAACGTTTGGATTTATTTCGTAACGTTTGTAAACGTTTGGCATAAATCACTAAAAAGGTGAAACGTTTGGATTTGTTTTGTAACGTTTATAACGTTTGGCTTAAATCGCAAAAAAGGTGAAAGGTTTGGATTTGTTTCTTAACGTTGTAAACATTCGGATTTAATCGCTACATAAATGTTTGGCTTAAATTGCTAAAAAGGTGAAACGCTTGGATTATTTTTGTAAACGTTTGGCTTAAATTCCTAATAATGTGAAGCGCTTTGATTTATTTCATAACGTTTGGTAATGTTTAGCTTATGTTGCTAAAAAGGTGAAACGCTTGGATTTGTTTTGTAACGTTTGTAAACGTTTGGCTTAAATTTCTAAAAAGGTGAAACGCTTGGTTTTGTTTCGTAACGTTTGT
Organism: Mercurialis annua; assembly: GCF_937616625.2. Taxonomy (NCBI): domain Eukaryota; kingdom Viridiplantae; phylum Streptophyta; class Magnoliopsida; order Malpighiales; family Euphorbiaceae; genus Mercurialis; species Mercurialis annua. The sequence goes on from NC_065570.1 coordinate 23,862,265, forward strand.
AAAGGTTTGGCTTAAATCGTTAAAAATGTGAAACATTTGGATTTGTTTCGTAATATTTTAAACGTTTGGTTTTGTTTCGTAACGTTTGTAAACGTTTAGCTAATTAAATCGCTAAAAGCTGAAATGTTTGGATTTTTTTTTCGTAAAGTCTGTAAACGTTTTGCTTAAATTGCTAAAAAGACAAAAAGTTTGGATTTGTTTCGTAATGTTTGTAAACGTTTGGCTTAAATCGCAAAAAAGGATAAACGTTTGGATTTATTTTGTAACGATTGTAAACGTTTGGCTTAAATCGCTAAAAAGGTGAGTTGTTTGGATTTGTTCCGTAACATTTTGTAAATGTTTGACTTAAATTGCTAAAATGGTGAAACGTTTGGATTTGTTTTGTAATGCTTGTAAACGATTGGTTTTGTTTCGTAATGTTTGTAAACGTTTGGCTTAAATCGCTAAAAATATGAAACGTTTGGATTTGTTTTGTAACGTTTTAAACGTTTGGTTTAGTTTCGTAACGTTTGTAAACGTTTTGCTTAAATTGCTATAAAGGTGAAACATTTCGATTTGTTTCGTAACATTTGTAAACGTTTGGTTTCAATCGCTAAAAAGATGAAAAGTTTGGATTTGTTTCGTAACGTTTATAAACGTTTGGCTTAAATTGCTAATAAGGTGAAACATTTGGATTTTTTCGTAACGTTTTCAAAGTTTGGCTTAAATCGCTAAAATGGGGAAACGTTTGGATTTGTTTCGTAACGTTTATAATTGTTTGACTTAAATCGCTAAACAGGTGAAACGTTCGGATTTCTTTCATAACGTTTGTAAACGTTTGGCTTATATTGCTAAAAAGGTGAAACGCTTGGATTTTTTTCGTAATGTTTGTAAACAATTCGCTTAAATCGCTAAGAAGGGGAAACGTTTGGATTTGTTTCGTAATGTTTGTAAACGTTTGGGTTCAATCGCAAAAAAGGGGAAACGTTTGGATTTGTTTCGTAACGTTTGTAAACGTTTGGCTTAAATCGTTAAAATGAGGAAACATTTGGATTTGTTTCGTAACGTTTGTAAACGTTTGCATAAATTGCTAAAAAGGTGAAACGTTTGGATTTATTTCGTAACGTTTGTAAACATTTGGATTTTCTTTCTAACATTTGTAAACGTTTTGTTTTGTTTCGGAACATTTATAAACGTTTTGCTTAAATCGCTATAATGGGGAAACGTTTGGATTTGTTTCTTAACATTTTTAAACGTTTGACTTCAATCGCTAAAAAGGTGAAACATTTAGATTTGTTTCGTAACATTTGTAAACGTTTGGCTTAAATTGCTAAAAATGTGAAAAGTTTGTTTTTTTCACTAATGTTTGTAAATGTTTGGATTTGTTTTGTAACGTTTGCAAACGTTTTTAAACGTTTGGCTTAAATCGCTAAAAAGGTGAAACGTTTGGATTTGTTTAGTAACGTTTGTAAATGTTTGGTTTAAATCGCTAAAATAAGGAAAGGTTTGGATTTGTTTCGTAACGTTTGGATTTGTTTCGTAATGTTTGTAAACGTTTGTTTTTTTTGTAACATTTATAAACGTTTGGCTTAAATTGCTAAAATGGGGAAACGTTTGAATTTGTTTCATAACGTTTGTAAACGTTTGGCTTCAATCGCTAAAAAGGTGAAACGTTTGGATTTGTTTCGTAACGTCTGTATACATTTGGCTTAAATTGCTAAAAATGGGTTAAACGTTAGAATTTATTTCGTAGCGTTTTAAAGATTTGGCTTAAATTGCTAAAAAGGTTAAACGTTTTGGTTTTGTTTCATAACATTTGTAAACGTTTGACTTTAATCACTAAAAAGGTAAAACGTTTGGACGTCCGTATCGTTTGTAAACGTTTGGCTTAAATTGCTAAAAATGTGAAACGTTTGGATTTGTTTCGTAACGTTTTAAATGTTTGGTTTTGTTTCGTATCATTTGTAAAAGTTTGGCTTAAATAGCTAAAAAGGTGAAACGTGTGGGGTTATTTCGTAACGCATGTAAATGTTTGGCTTTAATTGCTAAAAAGGTGAAATGTTTGAATTTGTATCATACGTTTGGCTTAAATCGCAAAAAGGTGAAATGTTTGGCTTAAATTGCGAAAAAGGTGAAACGCTTGGATTTGTTTCGTAACGTTTATAAACATTTGGCTTAAATTGCTAAGAAGGTGAAACGTTTGGATTTATTTCGTACCGTTTGTAAACGCTTGGCTTAAATCGCTAAAAAGATGAAACGTTTGGATTTGTTTCGTACCGTTTGTAAACGTTTGGCTTAAATCGCTAAAAAGTTGAAACATTTGGATTTGTTTCGTAACGTTTCTAAACGTTTGCCTTAAATTGCTAAAAAGGTGAAACTCTTGGTTTTGTTTCGTAATGTTTTTAAACGTTTGACTTAAATTGCTAAATATGGGAAACGTTTGGATTTGTTTCGTTATGTTTGTAAACGTTTGGCTTCAATAGCTAAAAATGAGAAACTTTTGGATTTGTTTCGTAAGTTTGTAAACGTTTTGCTTAAATCGCTAAAAAGGTGAAATTTTTGGATTTGTTTTGTAACGTTTTAATCGTTTGGTTTAAATCGCTAAAATGAGGAAACATTTGGATTTGTTTCCTAAATTTTGTAAACGTTTGGCTTAAATCGCTAAAAAGGTGAAAAGTTTCGTTTTTTTTCGCAACGTTTGTAAACATTTTGCTTAAATTGCTAAAAAGATGAAACGCTTGGATTTGTTTCGTAACATTTGTAAATGTTTGGCTTAAATTGCTAAAAAGGTGAAACGTTTGGATTTGTTTCGTAACGTTTGTACACTTTTGTTTTGTTTCGTAACGTTTGGATTTGTTTCGTAACATTTGTAAACATTTGGTTTCAATCGCTAAAAAGGTGAAATGCTTGGATTCGTTTCGTAACGTTTGTAAACGTTTGACATAAATCGCTAAAAAGGTGAAACGCTTGGATTCGTTTCGAAACGTTTGTAAACGTTTGGCCTAAATTGCTAAAAAGATGAAATATTTGTATTTTTTTCGTAACGTTTGTAAACATTTAGCTTAAATTGCTAAAAAGGTGAAACGTTTGGATTTGTTTCGTAGCGTTTGTAAACGTTTGGCTTAAATTGCTAAAAATGTTAAACGTTTTGATTTGTTTCATAACTTTTGTAAACGTTTGGCCTAAATCGCTTCAAAGGTGAAACGTTTGAATGTGTTTCGTAATGTTTGTAAACGTTTGGCTTGAATTGCTAAAAAGGTGAAACGCTTGGATTTGTTTCGTAACTGTCACGACCCAAAATATTGAGCCGCAACCGGCGCTAGGGAACGGGAGTGGTAGCTCCGGAACCCGTAGCAAGCCTTAAATCACTATTAATTTTTCGCAAATAATAAACAAATAACATAAAGCAACAGAAGCAAGTATACATAACATGTATACACAAACATTTACACTAACTGTTCAAAAACCTCGCGGGCTCTAGTTACCGTACTCTGTACGAACTGGCCTCGCGGTACCATATCCATCAGTTAGTGTATCCAACATATCACCGGCATCTGGTGCCGTGAACAAACATATAAAACATGTAGCCTACCAAAACATATAAACATGACAGCAAGTAATATGTACAATCAAAATGTATTGCTGTCTAGGCTACGACTCTGTCACACGGGACCACTACTGCAGCATTCACAGAAGTCAGAAACTATACATATACAGCTGACTTCTGGACTTCAAAATTAGCCTCTAGCTAAGTCCACACACTAAGTACCTGAAAGACATCAAAGGTGAGGGGTCAGTATTTGGGAAAATACTGAGTGAGTTTGCATTTACTAACGATATTATTATAAAAACATAGCATCGCATCTCAAGAAAACAATAATATAAAACATATAAACATGTATTTGATCCGTACGAAACTAATATCCTAGCATGCGACACATCTCTCGAATAATCATATATCGTTCAACCCAATCATAAATCTCAAGTTGTGAGTCCAACTCACTGATGGGCCCAGCCCACTAGATACGGGGACTTCCAGGCTACACCGTAGCCGAGTTCACTCTCGTATCGAATTCATATCATATCATACATATCCAATCATTTCTCAAATGCAAACACACTAGACTGACTCAATACTGGTGATCACACAGCCTATTGACACCCAATAGGTAGCTAGTTTCTTCGGATCGCATACTAGTTCTCGTATATACATTTGATAGAAACATATAATATTTAATCAAATCATCTAACATGCGATGCGTAAAAACATTATACATATCTATATAAAATGACTTTATATATATAATACACGAAAGTAAAGTGCAACTCACAGTGACCGCAATCCAATCAATAATGTGGTCGATGAAATGATATGCCCTCGCTATCCCACGTCTACTGACCTCTCTGCTCGCTGACACGTCTGATAAATAATTAACGTTTAATGATTAGACGTTAATCTCGTATTCCTATACGTATAATACTTTTAAGTTTTAGGGTTTAGTTTCATTTCAATGAAGTTTCAAGGAGTTTTCAGTACAATGCGCAGGTGCTGCCTGCACACTGACACTGTTTAGTAAAATGACGATCTCTCCCAATTGAACCGTTGGATCGACATGAAATTTGGCAGACGCGTTCCTAAGAGGCAAATCTATAAACTGACCGTTGGGATTTTGAATCTGCCAAGTTTTGGGTAGTGTGCGAACGCACACCCTAAAATTCAAGGAGTGTGCGAACGCACACTCAATGTGTGCGAACTCACACACAATGTGTGCGAACGCACACCCTTGACAGCCCCCCGGAAAGTCGTTTTTCGGGGCTTTTCGTCCATCCCGACATGCTTACTTCATTATAACACACAAAACCCATATCTTGGTTTTTACTTAAACGTTATAAACGATCCAAAAACGTCAAATTCAATCCTAAAACGTAATCTCACCAAAACAGCCATAAACTCATCATTTTCAAGCTCAAAACCGACCTATTACCTTGATTTGATGCTTAGGGTTGACAGAGGGTTCGATTCTGAAGAAATCGCCGCGAAAATCACTCGAATCGGACGTCGAACGGCGAAACGACGGTATCGTCAATATTTTCCTCCATTTCTCTCGATCCTTCTGCTCCCTCTCTAATTCATATCTTTCTTTCTTATATAATTTGGCTAAAGTGCCATTTTAGTCCTTGTCCTTTTTGTTTTTTACCATTTATCGTTTAAACTTTTGTTTTGTACGATTTAGTCCATAACTAAATCGATAAATCCTTTTATTATAACTTATACGTATTATTTATATCCAGTAAATAATACGAAACCCGATATTAATACTTTCCCGTCAAAATCCAAAAGTTCCATTTTCGACACAAAGTGGCTAAATTACCACTTTGGTCCCTGCACTTTATTTTGGGCTTTTCTTGTCATTTTTCTTTTCAATTCCAATTATGTCTTTACAATTAAAATATAACCTTAATTTTCTCATAATTAATTTTCCAAAACCAACCTATTAAAACTTATTTATCGGAAAACTTTCCGATTTTTGCCACTCTGGCAAATCCAAAATGGACACGTGGTCCAATTAAATAATTAAATATTTTGGGGTATTACAGTAACGTTTGTAAACGTTTGGCTTAAATTGCTAAAAAGATGAAACACTTGGATTTGTTTTGCAAAGTTTTTCAACATTTGGCTTAAATTACTAAAAAGGTGAAACGCTTGGTTTTGTTTCGCAACGTTTGTAAAGTTTTGTCTTAAATTGCTAAAAATGTGAAATGTTTGAATTTGTTTCGTAACGTTTTAAACGTTTGGTTTTGTTTCATAACATTTGTAAACGTTTGGCTTAAATCAAAAAGGTGAAACGTTTGGATTTGTTTCGTAACGTTTGTAAATGTTTGCCTTAAATCGCTAAAAAGGTGAAACGTTTGGATTTGTTTCATAACGTTTGTAAACATTTGGCTTAAATCGCTAAAAAGGTAAAACGTTTGGATTTGTTTCGCAACGTTTGCAAACGTTTGTCTTAAATCGCTAAAAAGGTGAAACATTTGGATTTGTTTCGTAATGTTTGTAAACGTTTGGCTTAAATTGCTAAAAAGGTGAAATGTTTGGATTTGTTTCATACCATTTGTAAACATTTAGCTTAAATCGCTAAAAAGGTGAAACGTTAGGATTTGTTTTGTACCATTTGTAAACGTTTGGCTTAAATCGCTAAAATGGTGAAATATTTGGATTTGTTTCGTAACGTTTCTAAACGTTTGTCTTAAATTGCTAAAAAGGCGCGCTTGGTTTTGTTTCGTAACGTTTGTAAACGTTTGGCTTAAATTGCTAAATATGGGAAACGTTTGGATTTGTTTCGTTACGTTTGTAAAGGTTTGGCTTCAATAGCTAAAAATGTGAAAAGTTTGGATTTGTTTCGTAACGTTTGTAAACGTTTGGCTTAAATCACTAATAAGGTGAAACTTTTGGATTTGCTTCGTAACATTTTAAACGTTTGGCTTAAATCGCTAAAATGGGTAAACGTTTGGATTTTTTTCGTATATTTTGTAAACGTTTGGCTTAAATCGCTAAAAAGGTGAAACGTTTTTTTTTTTTGCAACGTTTGTAAACATTTTGCTTAAATTGCTAAAAAGTGGAAACGCTTGGATTTGTTTCGTAACATTTGTAAATGTTTGGCTTAAATTGCTAAAAAGGTGAAACGCATGGATTTGTTTCGTAACGTTTGGTTTTTTTTCATAACGTTTGGATTTGTTTTGTAACATTTGTCAACGTTTTGATTAAATCGCTAAAAAGGTGAAACGTTTGGATTTGTTTCGTGACGTTTGTAAACGTTAGACTTAAATCGCTAAAAAGATATTGGTCAAAAAGTACTTATCAAAACCCACTTCGAAAGATAAAATTTACAAAATAGATTTCAAGTTCATGTCGAGCCCCACAGTTTTAAACATCATTTTCCGGAAAATCTCTTTTATAAAACAATAGATATAATTGTTCCCAAACGCCTCAATTTAAAATCATCGAGTTAGCTGAGTGATTACCACTTCCAAACTCAACTCCAAATTTGGGTGACCCAAGTCAAACCCATAATATCTATTTATAAAACGTATGCAACACATTTTCAAATCCAAAAAAAACGCCATTCGAAAATAAGTTTCAGTATTTTCAAAATAGGTAGCTCGACGTCACCCAAAGTAATAACATCAACTCATCGCTCAAGTGGAAAAATAATTATTTTTTAACAATCTTTTCAGAAATACTGGCATTAATCAAAATTAGTAAATCAAGTATAAGACCAACAACACCAAAGTTTTGACAAATCGAAATATGGTAAAATTACAAAATTAATGTTAAATTATCAAATCGGTATTGCCTTTAAAAATAATATTATTTCAAAACAATCATTTTGAAAACAGCAAGTTAGACGTAACATTTAAATTTTTAAAATACAAGAATTTCATTTTATTTCAAAATAACAACCCTTTTTCAATCCTTAGTCAAATGTAAAACTTTGAAATAAACGGATTTCATTTTACTTGCAAGCTATTGAAAATAATATTTTAGGGTGTCGTGTCCAAACTATCCATTTGACTTTTTGCGTCAAAACACCAGTTAGACAAAAATAACATCCTTTAGGTAATTTAAAACCAATACGTGGCCAACAACGTAATTCACAAAACATGAATAAGATTTTTCGGTCAAAAATCTTTTAACCCAAAACAATGTCAAAGCCTAACATAATATTAATTTTTAGAAACTAACGCTCACGGACAAAGCCAGAAATACTCATAAATAATTTAACGTCAACAACATCATTAAAGGCATAAAAGCCAAAGTTTATTAAACAACATCATACCCAAGTATGAATCTAGGAAAATCATCAATCTTAAGATTTCCTGAGAAATCATAAGCAACTAAAATCACCTAAGTGAAATGACCTCAATTGATAAAACATAGCAAGCAACCTCCAAGTAAAAACATTTATAAATCATAGCATCAACACTAAACAATGACTGACACACATCACCTATAGGATGTAGACTGAAAGTTTGAAACAAAAGATGACGTTTCAAAGACAAGACTCGAATCCTAATTCCGCCGTAGTTCCTATGACTCAATAACAAACTAAACAGAGTAAACACATAGCAAGCAATGGCCTTGTTTTGAAACCAAAGCTCTGATACCAACTTTGTCACGACCCAATTCATGGATCGCGACCGGCGCTAGGGTATGAGTATGGTTGTACAAAAACCCGTAGCAATACTTGCGGAAAACCACTAATCATATAAACCTGTAGAAAATCCAATGCGCAGGGGCAACCGAGACTCCAACTTAAACTAACAGTTTAAAATATCAGTACTTCCATTAAATAAAAATAACTAGAGTTAAACAATAATAATGCCAAAGCATAAAATAAAGCCAGTCAGACAAATCTGACAAACAGACTATGATAGTATAGACTTCTAGTTTACTACTGCGGTATAAGAATAAAAGTAGTTTGACAATTTATTAAAAGAAAATAAACCTCCGAGGAATAAAGATTTGAAGATCTTCAGACTCCCTCAAAATAATAAAACTGGAAAATTTGGGAAAATAACGGGGTCAGATATACTGAGATGAGTTCTGTAATACCCCAAAATACTTAATTATTTAATTGGACCACGTGTCCAGTTTTGAGACGCCAGAGTGGTGATATCGAAAGATTTTCCGATATCATTAAGATAAATAAGTTTTAAGTAGGTCGGTTTTGAAAGGTTAACAATGACGTATTTAATATTATCTCCTAGCTAGAAAGTTGGAATTGGAATGAAAAGGGAAAATGTCAACAAAAGTCCCGAAATAAAGTACATGGAGAAAAGTGGTAATTTAGCCACTATGTTTCGAAAATGAAAATTTATAAGTTTTGACGGGAAAATATTAATATCGGGTTTCGTATTATTTATCGGGTATAAATAATACGTATAAGTTATAATAAAAGAATTTATTGATTTAGCTATGGACTAAATCGTACGAAAGAAGAGTTTGAAAGATAAGTTGTAACAAAGAAAGAAAGGAAGGATCAAAACGGACTTTATACCAAAACATATAAGTAAAACCAAATTCAAAGAAATGAATCAGAGAAGAAGAAGGATCTAGAGAGCTCCATTTTCACCGATCACGATCGTTTCGCCGCCGTTTCTTCGTTCGACGTCCGATTCGAGCAATTTTCGCGGCAATCTCTTCGGAATTGAACGCTCTATCATCTCTGAGCAACAAATCGAGGTAAGAAGTCGATATTTGGTGCGAAAACAGTAGGTTTTATGGCTGTTTTAGTGAGATTGGGTATTAAGCTTGAATTTGACATTTTTGATGTTATTATAGCGTTTTGATGAAAACGAGGTTACGGGTTTTTACTGTAGGTGTGTGAGGCACGTCGGGATGGTGGCGAAACCCCGGAAATCGACTTATGGGGGGCTGTGCACGTGGTGCACGACCGTGCACCCTACAAGGTGCACGACCGTGAACCAGTAAGGTGCACGAACGTGCACTTGGTTGCACGATCGTGCACCCACCAAAGGGCACGCCCGTGCACCCCGACTCGTATCCACGTGTATATGAAGCATATTCGATTTAGAAATTCTACGTTTTCGAGTAATTTGACTTTAAAAGACGAGCTTCGGACTTTGAGAATTATAAATCTCGAGCTAAGCTCGACATTTTAGATAGTCAACGATAATGAAAAACGCTAAGAACGTCATACGATTCTCAAGTATGAGAAGCGGTATTCGTTAAATCGTTTATATGACTAAGAGGTATTGAATACGTAGATAAGAATAAAAAACAAAACTAAACCCTAAAACCTAGAGTATTATACGTGCAAAAATACGAGTTTCACGTCTAACTATTAAACAATTTGTCAGACGTGTCAGCGAGTAGTGGGGTTAGCAGACGTGGACTAGCGAGAGCATACTATCATATCGACCACATCATTACTTGGATAGAGGTCACTGTGAGTTGCATTTTACTTTCGCGTGTTATCAATTAAAGTTATTTTCATATCATATTATATATTATTTACACGCATCGCACTATATAAATGAATTGCTGATTTGCTATACGTTTTGATTAATCTTTGTAGACAAGGACCTAGTATACGATCCAACAAAACTAGCTACCTATTGGTTGTCAATAGGCTCTGTGATCACCAGTAAATGAGTCAGTCTAGTGTGTTTGACTATGAGGTATGTTTTGATATTCATGCATGATATGATTATGAAAGCCGAGATATGAATGCGATACGAGAGTGAACTCGGTTAGAGTGACCTGAGCCCCGTATCTAGTAGGTTGGACCTACCAGTGAGTTGGACCCACCACTTTGGGATTAAGAGATTGGTTGCGATCGACGTGGTAGAGTGTGAACACTCCCCGGTCGGACCATTTGGATCAGTATGATTTGATAATAGTGAATTGAGTTATGTTTCAGGATTTTAGTTTCGAAAGGATCGAGTACTTGTTCATATGTATTTTTGTATTGATATTGATTTGAAATGCGATGCTATATTTTCATAATAATATCGTTAGTAAATGCAAACTCACTCAGTATTTTCCCAAATACTGACCCCTCACTTTTGATGTATTTCAGGTGCTTAGTGTGTGGACTTAGCTAGAAGCCAGTTTTGAAGTCCAGAAGTCAGTTGTGTATGTATAGTCTCCTGACTTCTGTGAGTGGTGCAGTAGTGGTCCCGTGTTGACAGAGTCGTAGCCTAGACAACAGTACAATTTGAGTGTACATATTACTTGCTGTTCTGTTTATATGTTTCTGATAGGCTACATGTAGTATGTTTTATCCACGGCCCCAGATGCCGGTGATATGTTCTGTGACACTAACTTTTGTATATAGTACCGCGAGGCCAGTTCGTACAGGGTACGGTAACTAGAGCCCGCGAGGTTTTAAATAGTTAGTGTAAATACTTGATTGTATATCATATATATGTATATTTGCTATCGTTGTATTATTTATTTATTATTTGCTAAAAATTAATAGTGGTTTGAGGCTTGCTACGGGTTCCGGAGCTACCACTCCCGTTCCCTAGCGCCGGTTGCGGCTTTGGGTCGTGACAATGTTGGTATCAGAGCAGTTGGTCCAGTTACCACTGCAAGTTTGTTTCAGTGTTTGTTTGAGAGCAGTTAGTCCAGTTACCACTGCCAGTCTTGTTTGAATATTTGTTTGAGTTGGAATACTCTGTCAAGTAAGTAAACCTAGGAACTACTCCAGGAAGAGAGTCGGACCTTAGTTGCCTGCATTTGTTTGATATGTGTATTAGTAATATGTTGTACAGCGCGCGCGAATTAGGGTTACCAAGCTATTAAGTGATTTATATCCGTGTATACGAACGATTTAGGCAACTAAGTGGTTATTATTTAAGCTAGGAATGTTAAATGGTTATTTGCTTGCGAACTACGTGCAGTTGGATAAGATGCTAAATGTTTACAGCACCTTATGAGTTAATATTGGAATTGCGTGTGGAAATAGGCTCAGATGGTCGCATATGTTTGAAATTGTTTCTTTTCAGCATGTCTGTGTTAGTAGTATGTGCCCTATGGCCATTTAATCGTGTATATTTGTAGAACAAATCCCAATGGCAAAGATATATATGCTTTATTTTAACTAAGTGTCTTATCAACTAAGTGTTCATTTATTACGTATTGTCCTTATCACATTGTGATAGAATCTATTCTTAAGGTGTTAAGAATATGAGTAACAGATTCTATTATACAAGTGATCTAAATAACTGTTCACGGTCGATGGGATCCTACGAATAAGGGCATCGCATTATCCCAGAAAAATCGTCACCTCGGTTTATTCTCCTGATTAGTAAAGAGTTACTAAATTATAGGAAGTAGTGAGTCTCATACTACTTGATGGGGATTAGAATAAACATGTGGACACTCAAGGTGTTGAGTGAGTCGAACAAGTGACGCTAGATGACTTATATATGGTAATTCATTAAAGTCAATTTAATGTCATCTAGTTCATAATTGTACATATGTCCTTTGACTTGCGGTGACACTTTTTTGTATATAGGTGATTAGAGTTTGATACTCCTTAACCCTAGATATTTCATGAGATAGGGCCGATGGATGTGTTGGGTCTAATTAGTTGTATATGGAGATAGGGTTTTAACCTAGAAAGGATTCATCACTCTGGATGAACGGAGACAAGATTCTATGCTATCTCGAATTGTTCTTAATGGATGATAAAACCTGCGCAGGTGTATATGACTTACTTAGAAAGTTGTTTCTAGTGGAAGTCATATTTATCAAGAATTAGAACTGAGAGATGAGGTCATATAATCAAGACAAATAGTGTTTGACTTAACTGTGACACTAGTCGAGATTGGAATCTTAGATGAAAGGAATTTTGAGTGTACGGTAATTATGAACATTGGTTCATAAAGAATGCATCGAAACATTCATCTCTATTTGGGGGTCGTGATATGTTGCTAGACATTACTCTCGATCTACGAGAATTAATAATTAAATGGGATTTAATTATTTAACATAAGAAAGGCGTTTCATATGACTCTTGTTGCCATATAGATGTGAACCTAGTTAGTCACACACAATAGAGTGTGCAACTGATTGAGTTTACGAAAGATCGATTTCATATGGATACTAGCATATCTCGAAAATTAATCTAAGATGAAAAACAAGTACAAATTAGGGACTAATTTGTAAGAGTTATAAATTAGTAGGAACCTAATTGTACTATGTCCAAGTTAATTAGGGACTAATTTATAAGAGTTATAAATTAGTAGGAACCTAATTATATTTTAACAAAGTTTTATGATTAAAAGGCTTAAGTAATTAATTAATGTAATTAATGATACTGAAATCATTAATCATAAGCTAATGGAATGATGATGTCATGGTGATGATGTAATGATATAATCTTATGTTATATATGTGATGTCATATGATGTCATATGATGACATCACCTATATGATGTTACCTATATGATGTCACCACATGAAAGGTGTCATGTGGTGGCAACACCTTTGCTTGGTGTGTGACACCTAGCATGCAAGGTGTTGCATTCTTAAGACATGATCTAGCCTATAAATAGAGCATGTCCTTGCTCATTTCAACACACCACACAACACACATCTCACTACAAAGTTGTAGAGAGAGAAAGCACTTGAAGGAGTTCAAGTAGTCATCAATCACGGGAAAACTTGACGACGTTTTTCATACATCCGAGCAAGGACGTAATCGCGTCGAGAGTTTGAGATTAGGGCTGCTCGGAAAGTGGAACTCTTGCGGATTACTTAAAGGTGCGGATTCAATCGGACACATACTCATGTGGACGAGCTTGAGGTCGCCGTACTTTCGGGACTACAAGAATAGTTGGAGAATCGACATAGGTATTCTTCTTTCGATTCCTAGATTGGTGCTTTAATTACTAAATGATACGACGATCCATTTGTTGTTGATAGGATCAACATTAGGATTCGGATTTTTGGAATTTCAATTTTAAAATTGAAATTTACGATCCGGACCCTCGCGTCCCGCTGCGCCAACAGTGGTATCGGAGCCACCGTATCATCGAGTATTAACGCTTTACGATTGAATATATGTATAAATAATCATGGATTTAGGGATTATTATTGGGCATGTAATTTATAATTCTGAGGGCTTATTTTTTTCCAAAACGAACAATCGCTATTGTGATATTTATTACATTTGATTAAATTCTGTCTAGGAGATTGGTACTTAAGTGGTCCGCTCGTGACCCTCCAATCTATCCTGGGAATTTTTCTAATGTGATCATTTAACACAATACGTGATTCGCTTGTGCATTATGTTGTCATCAACGGAATATGCGGAACAAGCGAAACCGAAAAAAAAATCCCAGAATTTTTTTTTTCATAAAAACCAAAAATGCTGAAAAACGGGTTTGACACCCGGAAAAGAGTTTTCGGCCCGAAAACAAAATTATTTGTTTTCCCTAAAAAACCGAAATGCCGAAAAAGGGGTTTTACACCCATGAAAAAATTTCCGACTCGGAAAAAACCTCGTAAAAATAAGGTAATTTTTTTTCTTTTTTCGAGGATCAACAATCGGTTGAGGCTTTCGGAGGTTCTAGGATGAATCCTCGATACCTAAAAAAAAGTAGATATTACATAGTAAATGATTAGAGAATCATTTCCGAGATATGTAATAGTTTGCTCATTATTATGTGGCTAAAGAATGTGACCTATAAAGTCCATGATCATACAGTGTGATTGCATGATTTATTTTAGCTTTAATATGTATGGGATGCATGCTAAAATGTGTTGTGTGTTTAGTGAGACCAGAATAACTTAAAATCCTAAGAAATCTTCCTAAAAGTTGAAAGATTAAGTTTATATTGATTAATCATTAAATTGTTTATCAATGGCTCTCTATTGGAGCAATAAACTAACACGCTTTGAGTTATCATCTTGTCAGCTATGGATACATAAGGGTGAGATGATATCGTCAAAAGATGTTGTTGAGTTTATTGTTAAGCATGAAATGTTACGGGTGTAGTCGATATAATATAAGGCGAGAAAGGCAATTAGGCGTACCTGAGTCGTATATTATTCAAATCGATACCTCTTAGTTGATTCAATGGGTTAGACTTAACTAATGTGGAAACCTAAGAATAGTATTAAGTACTTGAGGGTGAAAGCATTAGGAGCCGAAATTGATTGAACCTCATATGAGATATGATGAATAAGTAGTTGTTCACTTATATATCATTTTGATCCCAAGAATAGCATTAAGTACTTGAGGGAAAGATAAATGAATATAAGAAATCAATCACCCGCTTGAAATCTTTTCCAACGAAGATTTACGTTTCCTATTGTGGAAGTGTAGGATTCGAAAAAGATAGTGGGAGGCCGTTTTGATAAAGACCAAATCATTATGGTTAAATATACAAAATAACATGAATACTAAATAGAGATCTTTGCTATCTAAAGGATAATAAGATTAAATAGAATCCTTTATAGTGACATTCACGATAGTAATCGGCTAGTGGTTTAAAATCATTTTTGATTGATTAAGATATTTAGATGCCTCCAAGGTCATTGCAAAAAAGAAATGCACATCGGTTAACAAAGAAATGTGTTTTCATTTGTTAAGATGTAGGACAGTATAAGTCATTGCCGGAAATATTTGGAATATTTAAAAGGCAGTTCGGTCAGTAAAAGAAAGTGTTTTCTTTTGTCAAACCGAAAGACATTGAAATGAAAATTTCATTAAGTATTGTGAATACTTAAAGGGCAATGACGAGAGGAACGACAATTCCATCAAGAATGTGTCTATCTCGTGTTCCAATGTCAGTTGCTCATTAAAAAGTTTGGGTGTTGGATACCGATGCTAATCCTCATATTTGTTTATCCTTCATGGATTTGGTAAAAGTGAGAAAGATAGCAAAAAGATGAAGTAATCTTAAAGCTAGGAAATGACGCAAGCGTTGCGACAAGAGCTATAGGATCAACTTCAATTTTCTTAAATAAACATAAGTTGTACTTAAACAAGTATTTTTGTACTTGCCCAATATATATAGAAATATCATGTCCGAACTTGTATGACAAATTTGGTAGTTGATTTTCTATTTACAAAGGATGTTTGTAGTATTATGTTTGATAATACGGAGTTGGGTATAGATATGTACAAAATGTTCTTTATGACTTGAATAAAGATGTTTAATGCAAAAGATGTTTTGGAAATTAATACCATAAGTTATCAAACTTCTAAACAACTTTGGTATTTATGATTAGGACATATTGCAAAAGATAGACATAACAAGTTAGATAGGATGGAAATCTTGAGCAATCAAGATTTTGCATCGCTTACGACTTGTGAGTCATATCTTAAAGGTAAAATGACCTGATTATTCTTTGTGGGACAAAGTGGTAGAGCCAAAGCCGTTTAAAAGATCATACATAGTGATGTATATGGTACGTTTAAAGAAACAGACCAAGGTAGATACTTATACTTCATTTCCTATATAGATGATTTATCACGATATAGTTAAGTTTGTCTTGTGAAGAACAAATGTGAAGCTTTTGAAAAGTTCAAAGACTTCAAGAATGAAGTGGAAAACCAAATTGGAAAAGGTATTAATACTTTACGATGTGATCGAAAAGGGAAGAATACTTGACTACAGAATTTGGTACGTTCCTAAAAGGAATATGATATTATTTTTCAATTTACTCCTTGGGAACACCATGGTTGAATGGTGCGTTTGTCAAGAAGGAGGTATCGTACATTATGGGACATTATACGATCAATAATGAGCTAAATACTGACTTATCCATCTTGTTATGGGGTCATGCAATTCTTATTGCAAATAAAATTCTAAATTAAATTCCAACTAAATTTGCACCATAGATACCTTATAAGATATGGTATGGAATCAAGTCTTAAGGATGTTAAGATTTGAGGGTGTTCGGAACATATCAGGAAACTGATATCCGATAAATTTGGAATCAAAATCAATCATGGAAAGGTTATGTTGGATATCCTAAAGACAGTTTAGGATATTGTTTCTATATTCGAACCGAACAAACAATCGTTGTTTATCGGTGGTAGTCTTTCTTGATAAAGCGTTTATTCAAGAGGGAGACTAAGAAAAGAATATAGAATTAGATGAGGAGTCATCTAGTTACCAACAAAATAATGAATCAATGAAGATTGATCAAACCCACTAAAAGCCGGAGTTAGTAAAAAATATATCTACATTAACATCTCGAAGATCAAGTAGAGTATCTCGTCCACCGGAGAGAGATGGTTTTCTCGCATGATAAACAAGAGTTGTTTAGACATGGAGAAAAAGATCAAGTGTTGATCCCTCTACTTATGACGAAACTATATGCGATATAGATTCTTCAAAATGGTTTGAAGCATTAAAATCTAAAATGGATTCCATGTATAGTTACCAAATTTTGGGAACTAGTCCATCCGAAGGTATTATACCAATAAGGATTATATGGATGTTCAAGTGTAAAATTGGTACTAATGGAAAGGTGAAGACCTTTAAAGCTAGGCTTGTTGCAAAAAGGGTTTTGCTAGAGGCAAGAAGTCGTATTGTGAATACACTTTCTCGCCGGTAGCCATGCTTAAGTCCATCAAGATTTTTCTTACCAAGGCTACCCATTTAGATTATGTGGATGTAAGAACCACATTCCTTAATGGTTAAATTAAGGAGTATATCTATATAGAACAAGCCGAGGATTTTGAATCCAAATAAGGTTCCAAGGCGTGTAACCTATAATGATCCATAATGGATGGAAAGAAAGCTTCGAGTTTTGTCGTCTTGTTAAAGCCGTAAGAAGTTACAAATTTATTAAAAACGATGATTAACCCAATGTTTACAAGAAGATTAGTGGGAGCAGACTCACTTTCGTGATCTTGTATGAAGATAACATAGTTCTAATAAATAATAATATCAGAATGTTAACTTTTGTAAAACTTTGGTTTATCTAATACGTACTCCATTAAAGACCTTAGAAAGGTAGCCTAAATTCTCAGTAGTAGACTCTATGAAGATAGGTCTAAGAGAATAATTGGTTTCTCCTACAGGCTCTTCTTAGAAAAGATATTGAAGTAGTTCAATATGGAAGTTCTAAGAAGGATTGATACTAGTTAGGCATGAAATTCTTCTTTTAAACGGAATGTCTTCCGAGACTTCTGAAGAAAGAAAGAATCTAGCAAAGATACCATAGGCTTCGGCAATTGGTAGTTTGATGTATGTGTTGTCACTTACAAAGCTAGAAATTGTCTATGCGTTTAGTGGGACTAATCGGTTTCAATCCAATCCACGTTGAGAACATAGGATGGTTGTTAACGATATCTTTAAGTACTTTTGAAGAACTAAAAATATGGTATTAATAAACGGAGAACGAGAATTTTTAAGTAGACCGTTTTACAGATTATGATTAATAATCAGATATGGATAATAGAGAGTCTATATCCGGATTCATCTTTATTTATAATAAAGGAGTAGTGAGCGAGAAGTGTTCTAAGCAAGAATCAACTCCAGATTCTATTATAGAAGCCGAGTATATTATGACATGAAATGTCTTAATAGAAGGTTTTGGATAAATTAGTTCGTAACTGAACTAAGTACGGTTTTCTTCCATTAAAGTCGACAGTTCCTCTTTTATGCGACCACAATAGTGCTACTGCCCTAGCAAAAGAAACCGGGTCTCACAAATTATCCGAACATAAGGAAAGGCATTATCATATTATCAAAAGAAAGTGTTGGAAAGAGAGAAATTGTTTTTCTAAGAGATAGCATCAGCCAATAACATGGTTGACCCACTGTCAAAGCCCATGACTTAGAGTCATTAAGATTTACATCTTGTGAAGATGGGGCTTATATATAATTGTTAATGGCACTAGTGTAACTGGGAGATTGTTCGTAGTATGGTCCTCAGGGCCATTTAATCGTGTATATTTGTAGAACAAATCCCAATGACAAAGATATATATGTTTTATTTGAACTAAGTGTCTTATCAACTAAGTGTTCATTTATTACGTATTGTCTTTATCACATTGTGATAGAATCTATTCTTAAGGTGTTAAGAATATGAGTGACAGTTTCTATTATACAAGTGATCTAAATAACCGTTTACGATCGATAGGATCCTATGAATAAGGGCATCTCATTATCCCAGAAAGATCGTCACCTTTGTTTATTCTCCTCATTAGTAAAGAGTTACTAAATTATAGGAAGTAGTGAGTCTCGTACTACTTGATGGGGATGAGAATAAACATGTGGACACTCAAGGTGTTGAGTAAGTCGAACAAGTGACGCTAGATGACTTATACATGGTAATTAATTAAAGTCAATTTAATGTCATCTAGTTCATAATTGTACATATGTCCTTTGACTTGCGGTGACACTATTTTGTATATAGGTGATTAGAGTTTGATACTCCTTAACCCTAGATCTTTCATGAGCTAGGGCCGCTGGCTGTGTTGGCTCTAATTAGTTGTATATGGAGATAGGGGTTTAACCTAGAAAGGATTCATCACTCTGGATGAACGGAGACAAGATTCTATGCTATCTCGAATTGTTCTTAATGGATGATAAAACCTGCGCAGGTGTATATGACTTACTTAGAAAGTTGTTTCTAGTGGAAGTCATATTTATCAAGAATTAAAACTGAGAGATGAGGTCATATAATCAAGACAAATAGTGTTTGACTTAACTGTGACACTAGTCGAGATTGGAATCTTAGATGAAGGGAATTTTGAGTGTACGGTAATTATGAACATTGGTTCATAAAGAATGCATCGAAACATTCATCTCTATTTGGGGGTCGTGATATGTTGCTAGACGTCACTCTCGATCTACGAGAATTAATAATTAAATGGGATTTAATTATTTAATATAATAAAGGCGTTTCATATGACTCTCGTTTCCATATAGATGTGAACCTAGTTAGTCACACACAATAGAGTGTGCAACTGATTGAGTTTACGAAAGATCGATTTCATATGGATACCAGCATATCTCGCAAATTAATCTAAGATGAAAAACAAGTACAAATTAGGGACTAATTTGTAAGAGTTATAAATTAGTAGGAACCTAATTGTACTATGTCCAAGTTAATTAGGGACTAATTTATAAGAGTTATAAATTAGTCGGAACCTAATTATATTATAACCAAGTTTTATGATTAAAAGGCTTAACTAATTAATTAGTGTAATTAATGATACTTAAATTATCAATCATAAGGTAATGGAATGATGATGTCATGGTGATGATGTAATGAGATAAGCATATGTCATAAATGTGATGTCATATGATGACATCACCTATATGATGTCACCTATGTGATGTCACCACATGAAAGGTGTCATGTGGTGGCAACACCTTTGCTTGGTGTGTGACACCTAGCATGCAAGGTGTTGCATTCTTAAGACATGATCTAGCCTATAAATAGAGCATGTCCTTGCTCATTTGAAGATACCACACAACACACATCTCACTACAAAGTTGTAGAGAGAGAAAGAACTTGAAGAAGTTCAAGTAGTCATCAATCACGGGAAAAACTTGACGATGTTTTTTCATACATCTGAGCAAGGACGTAATCGCGTCGAGAGTTCAGCAAGTGGAACTCCTGCGGATTACTTAAAGGCGCAGATTCAATCAGACACATACTCGTGTGGACGAGCTTGAGGTCGCCGTACTTTCGGGACTACAAGAATCGTTGGAGAATCGACATAGGTATTCTTCTTTCGATATCTAGATGCGTGCTTTAATTACTAAATGATACGACGATCCATTTGTTGTTGATAGGATCAACTTTAGGATTCGGATTGTTGGAATTTCGATTTTAAAATTGAAATATACGATCCGGACCCTCGCGTCCCGCTGCGCAAACAGTGGTATCGGAGCCACCGTATCATCGAGTATTAACGCTTTACGATTGAATATATGTATAAATAATCATGGACTTAGGGATTATTATTGGGCATGTAATTTATAATTCAGAGGGCTTATTTTTTCCAAAACGAACAATCGCTATTGTGATATTAATTACATTTGATTAAATTCAAGGCGCGGATTCAATCGGACACATACTCGTGTGGACGAGCTTGAGGTCGCCGTACTTTCGGGACTACAAGAATCGTTGGAGAATCGACATAGGTATTCATCTTTCGATTCATAGATGCGTGCTTTAATTACTAAATGATACGACGATCCATTTGTTGTTGATAGGATAAACTTTAGGATTCTGATTGTTGGAATTTCGATTTTAAAATTGAAATATACGATCCGGACCCTCGCGTCCCGCTGCGCCAACAGTCTGGGCAGAACTGAGCTCAGTCACATGCTGCTGAAGAACGGGAGGAAGCGCCTCCTATATTTCAAAATGGGTTTCACAATGAAATAGGCGAACCATCTGGGGTCCATCAGAATGGATTCCACGCAGATATTATAAGATCGCCAGAAATTTATCAAAATGGCTATATGTCTGTGTCAGACATTAGCAGTTCATTTGACAACAGAGATAGAGTACACTTGCCTGAAATAGAGTATAGTGAAGAAGAAGAGGAGGATCCTGAGGAAGATCCGGAGGAGGATCCAGAAGAGGAGTTAGAGGAGGAATCAGAAGAAGAAGATCCTGAAGAAGAGGACTTTGAAGAAAAGGTACTGTTAAATGAATCAGATATTGAGGAGTACAGAAGTGAGCATTTCTGGTCTAATGTGCGGAGGTACCGCAATTTGAGAGAAGATGCAGATATAGCAAACGGTCAAGCACATATAGCTTTGAATCAAGTTAGAAGACAGATGCGCTCCTTTTCTAGAGGAATGCTAACAGTAGGTTTGTATTCTTCTGATTTTCTGCGAATGGTTGAGGGAGTCCCAGATCTAAATGAAGATAACCGAACAATCAACCGTAGATACGTCAGGGGCTTAGGACCCGAGTTTGGTGAGCTATATGAGCATGTAGGTGAACATTTTGGGACGCTCACTATGATGGCCCGTAGGATCGAGACTAACCGTGAGTGGGAGGGCGATCCCGTACGACCCTTCTATTTTAGGCGTGAGTTTCATCCTGATTACGTTAACCCATCCTCTGGTATTAGGACTAACCCCCACTTTGTGCATAGAGGCGGAGGCAACTCCGGTAGAAGAGTTAGGGGCCGACACACTGGCGTAGTCATTAAGGAACATAGTGTTCCGCATCAGGCACCTCCAGGTATTAGCGATTTATATGCTTTGTGTATTTATATTTATATGTTTGCATTGCTGTGTATATGTTTGCATTACTGTATATATGTTTGCATTGCTGTGTATATGTTTGCTGCATTGCATAATAGAATATTAGTATTAGGATATGCCTATAGGATAATACCTCAGATAACGAGAACCTATAGGAAACAATGTTAATACACACGCGACTAGTAAAAGAACATATAAACATGATTTACAAAAGCAATCATATAATAAACACTACATAATACATTATCGCGAACGTGATTCCTATATTACGTTCCAGCAGTCGTGAAGAAAAAGATGGGGTACTAAAAAAGGGAATCGATGTAGAACATCGGTACTTGCGTTTATATATGACATGATACAGTGTATCAAGGAAGTGGATGTAGTGATTACAACAATATAGAACTTTGAATTGAATTGAGTTATCAGAGATATGGAAAAAGAAGTGATGTGATAGAAGAATAGTCGAGAAAATAACAGAAAGTGACAGCAATACAAAAATTTATAATGTACCAAATAACAATAAAGGAAGTCATTAATAGTCGTAGAGTGTACAATCTAGAGTAAACTTACGATTTTATGAAAATTATGAAAGTTTTTATGATTTTTCAAGGTACAATTGTGCTTAGTCATCGTATATGACATCGCATAATCACGATAGGAATGCATAAAAGAATGATTTTCAAAATATAGATCATGCATCATATCTTTACAATAACAAAGAAAAATGTGATTTCAAGCAACTCTTTGGTGATGAGAGGCGTCATCACTGTGAGCTACAATTGTACTAACGATTTCAAACGATTTATGAAAAGTAGCTTAAAGAGCTGGCCAGCCAAATAATGTTTTGAAATCTTTTGTTTAGTAAGTGAACTCAGATGTGAAACTTTGCGACGGATAATAAAAGATTCTTAATAAATAAGAATAAAATTATAAATGAAACTCCAATAACAAAACAAAGCCATGTTAACGATTAATTGCAACAAAGCTAACAGGGCTAAAGTAAAATACGAGGGAGGAATTATCGCCGGAGAGCATACGCAGATAAGATGCGATGCGCTGGCAATGTCTAAGGATACAATATTTATCCTCATGTTAGAACAAAGGATGAAATGACATAGCGTCATGTTAGACGAAAGAAACATAACGAATACGCAAGGATGAAGAATATAATGATTATCAAGCAGTATTTGAAGAATATGTAATCTTATTAATGTCAGCGTTAAAAGACATAGGGAATCACATTAAAAAGGAAATAAAGGATACGAAACGACGAAGAAGATGATCTTATAAGATATGAAGGTTCGAAGTTAGATAGATCAAGAGATAAATGATGCTATATGACTGATATTAAGTAAAGTTACTAATATCAGCATTAAGAGTTATAAGTTGCGTTAATAGAAAGGAGAAAAGTTAAGTTGTATAATTCTAGTATAAAGAGAAAGGCCACACGTATAGACATACGTATCAGTAAATTTAAGAATGGTGAAAATTATAAGGAAAGTGCAATTGGAAAACTTTGATACCCTCGAAATTTAATAAGATGATTAGAGAAGTAGAAAGTTCTAGAAATATATCAAAAGGATTATCAGAATAGAATAACCGCAATAGCGCTATTATAAACGGAGGGAAAACATAGTGAATGCAATGAATAGAGGACGAAACGATATTTCATTACTATCGAATGGATAAAAATGAAATACGCTTAAGAGACCACGACAGGATATAAGGGCGAAAGTTCATACTGGTACAGAGAGATCAAGTTGTTTAAAAGACAATTAGAACTGTGTTATAAGTACTAAGACGATACCTTGAAGAGTAAAAATAAGATCATGGAACTACTCGAAAGTAAGAAGCGGAAGTGTAAGATGAAAAAGAAAGTTATTTATACAGTAAAAAGGAACTGCGATAAAGAAAGTAATGAAAACCTATAGGATTGTAAGATTTAGGATAACTTAAGTACAAAAGAAGATAAGCCATTAAAGATCTATTGGATCAGCTAGATCATAAAGGTAAGGATAAAGTTGAATGAAGGTTAGTTAGTGAGAAACATTCTTGAGACAGTCAAATGTTAAAAAGACATATAAGATTCTTACGAGGTTACCATGAATAAGGGATCGTGGCATAAGTGAAAGACAACTTTGACTGAAAAGTCAATAAGAAATTCGAGGCAATCTTTAAAAAAAAGTAATAAAGAAAGGTAAAAGAGATAAGAATGCGAATAGTATCGGTGAAGGAAAGCAATTGTACAAGCTACACGATCGAAAGTAATGTGAAGCGAAACGTTTAAAGCAATGCTAAAGGATGAAGGATCACGACCAACAGAACGACGTAAAATTCACGATAGCTTAAAGGAGCAAAGGAAAAAGAAACTGAAGATAGTAAAAGATGTATCAGCCTCAACTACGTTAATAAACAGCAAATGTAATAGACAAGATACAAGTTGAAAGAGATTGGTTAATGAGGAAAGAAGCGTCAGATAGTGAGAGAGAGAAGTAAAAATGATGATAGTCAATTAAGGAAGTAAAGCTACAAGGACAGATGATAGTAAGGATTATGACCGTAGATTGTGATTACAAGAGAAAATACTCATAGAAGTATGGATAAAGTAAGTACGTCGTTAAGGATGTAGCCGATACGTCGTGACTATTCACGTACAAAAGAAGCGAGTAATAACCCGATGACTACTAAGAAGGAAATGATGAATCAAGACGAAAGTAACAATAAGAGGATTCTCAACGACATAACAGCAATAGGCTATTATAAATTGGATAGCCAATTGATTAGCTACAAGTATGAAGTCATAGCTATACGTGGGAAGGTAAGAGTTAAAGTAAAAGAAGAAGCTACAACTGACCCGCAATAATGAACATCAAAGACGGTGTAAGAACAGTTGTAAGGTCCCAACAAGTTTTAGGAAAATTCGAGGACGAATTTTTGTAAGGGGGGAAGAATGTAATACCCCAAAATACTTAATTATTTAATTGGACCACGTGTCCAGTTTTGAGACGCCAGAGTGGCGTCGGAAGATTTTCCGATATTATTAAGATAAATAAGTTTTAAGTAGGTCGGTTTTGAGAGGTTAACAATGACGTATTTAATATTATCTCCTAGCTAGAAAGTTGGAATTGGAATGAAAAGGGAAAATGTCAAGAAAAATCCCAAAATAAAGTACAGGGACTAAAGTGGTAATTTAGCCAATATGTTTCGAAAATGAAAATTTATAAGTTTTGACGGGAAAATATTAATATTGGGTTTCGTATTATTTATCGGGTATAAATAATACGTATAAGTTATAATAAAAGAATTTATTGATTTAGCTATGGACTAAATCGTACGAAAGAAAAGTTTGAAAGATAAGTTGTAATAAAGAAAGAAAGGTAGGATAAAAATGGACTTTTTACCAAATCATATAAGTAAAACCAAATTCAAAGAAATAAATCAGAGAAGAAGAAGGATCCAGAGAGCTCCATTTTCACCGATCACGATCGTTTCGCCGCCGTTTCTCCGTTCGACGTCCGATTCGAGCGATTTTCGCGGCAATCTCTTCGGAATTGAATGCTCTATCATCTCCGAGCAAAAAATCAAGGTAAGAGGTCGATATTTGGAGCGAAAACAGTAGGTTTTATGGCTGTTTTAGTGAGATTGGGTATTAAGCTTGAATTTGACGTTTTTGATGTTATTATAGCGTTTTGATGAAAATGAGGTTACGGGTTTTAAGCGTAGGTGTGTGAGGCACGTCGTGATGGTGGCGAAACCCCGGAAATCAACTTCCGGGGGGCTGTGCACGTGGTGCACGACCGTGCACCACGGGTGCACGACCGTGCATCAGAGGTGCACGAACGTGCACCCTCATGGTGCACGACCGTGCACAAACGTGCACTTGGTTGCACGATCGTGCACCCACCGAAGGGCACGCCCATGCACCCCGACTCGTATCCACGTGTATATGAAGCATATTCGATTTAGAAATTCGACGTTTTTGAGTAATTTGACTTTAAAAGACGAGCTTCGGACTTTTAGAATTATAAATCTCGAGCTAAGCTCGACGTTTTAGATAGTCAACAATAATGGAAAACGGTAAGAACGTCATACGATTCTCAAGTATGAGAAGTGATATTCGTTAAGTCGTTTATACGACTAAGAGTTATCGAATACGTAAATAAGAATAAAAAACTAAACTAAACCCTAAACCTAGAAGTACTATACGTGTAAAAATACGAGTTTCATGTCTAACTATTAAACAGTTTTTCAGATGTGTCAGCGAGTAGTGGGGTCAGTAGACCTGGACTAGCGAGAGCATACTATCAGATCGACCACGTCATTACTTGGATAGCGGTCACTGTGAGTTGCATTGTACTTTCGCGTGTTATCAACTAAAGTTATTTTGATATCATATGATGTATTATTTACACGCATCGCACTATATAAATGAATTGATGATTTTCTATACGTTTTGATTAATCTTTGTATACAAGAACCTAGTATACGATCCAACAAAGCTAGCTACCTATTGCGTGTCAATAGGCTGTGTGATCACTAGTAAATGAGTCAGTCTAGTGTGTCTGACTATGAGGTATGTTTTGATATTCATGCCTTATATGATTATGAAAGCCGAGATATGAATGCAATATGAGAGTGAACTCGGTTAGAGTGACCTCAGCCCCGTATCTGGTAGGTTGGACCCACCACTTTGGGATTAAGAGATTGGTCGCGATCGACGTGGTAGAGTGTGAACACTCCCGGGTCGGACCATTTGGATCAGTATGATTTGATTAATAGTGAATTGAGTTATGTTTCAGGATTTTAGTTTCGAAAGGATCGAATACTTTATCATAGGTATTTTTGTATTGATACTGATTTGAAGTGCGATGCTACATTTTTATAATAATATCGTTAGTAAATGCAAACTCACTCAGTATTTTCCCAAATACTGACCCCTCACTTTTGATGTATTTCAGGTGCTTAGTATGTGGACTTAGCTAGAAGCAAGTTTTAAAGTCCAGAAGTCAGCTGTGTATGTATAGTCTCCTGACTTCTGTGAGTGCTGCAGTAGTGGTCCCGTGTTTATAGAGTCGTAGCCTAGACAGCAGTACAATTTGAGTGTACATATTACTTGATGTCGTGTTTATATGTTTTTAATAGGCTACATGTAGTATGTTTTATCCACGGCCCCAGATGCCGGTGATATGTTCTGTTATACTAACTTTTGTATATAGTACCGCGAGGCCAGTTCGTACAGGGTACGGTAACTAGAGTCCGTGAGGTTTTAAATAGTTAGTGTAAATACTTGATTGTATATCATATATATGAATATTTGCTTTCATTGTATTATTTATTTATTATTTGCGAAAAATTAATAGTGGTTTGAGGCTTGCTACGGGTTCCGGAGCTACCACTCCCGTTCCCTAGCGCCGGTTGCGGCTCAATATTTTGGGTCGTGACAAGTTCGCATGTAATACCCCGTATATTTTTCCGCGTTTTTTTCAATTAGTTTTCGATTACAATTTGGAGTCGCTTCGAGTTCATGGTTCGTTTCGTGGTTTGAATAAATTAATTTATTGGCCCATGTTTCTGTTGATTAATTTTTTTCTTTGCTTTTGGCCCATGCACCTTGTTTCTATACAAGTGTTTATGAGTTATTAAGTTTATAATTTTGGCCCATGAATATCATGAAGCCCATGCACATTTGGCTACTCTTGTTCTTGTTTTTCAATAGCAGCGTGCTGCACTTCTTTCATCCCTTTTCCTTCTTCTTTTTTTCATTTGTTGAAACCCTAATTATTAGACAAAACCCTAGCAGACTCATTACCCTAAACTAATCTCAGAAACACTACCATCCTTATTACAATCTTCATTCCTCTTCTTGGCGATTCAGTTAGGTAAGTTTCTATCATTACTTTGATTGATTCATTTCGATATCGTTAATATGTTCTTGATCCATATCTTGTTTGTTTTAGCAATAATCTAAGATTCTCTTCGATTATTCATCTATACTTGACTCCCTCGTTAATCCCTACGTGTTGGAATCGAATTTGGTACGTACGAATCCTTTCGTTTTTGTGTCGTCGGTTCATCGCCTTGTGATTCATGTTCTGCCGCTGTTTTTAGGCAATGATTACTGCTGTTTGTTCCTGTTGGTTGATGATTGCTACACCTTGAATCTCTTTGTTGTTTTGACCTAATTGATGCTGCTTGGTTTCGATTTGGATTTGTCGAACCCCGCCATTGTTAAGGCTCCTGTACATGCATGGTTTTTGGTTGCCATCTTCTTACTTAATAACTTTGATAATACATGTTTTCGTTAATTAAGGATTGTTTGAGTTTAGTAATGAAATTGTGAGATTTGGAGGATTGTGCTTGCTGCTGTCAGTATTGGAATCATGTTCATGAAGGATTGTCCTTGGCGGAAATTTTGCATATTGTTTAAATTGTTGAATTGTTGTCCCTATTCATGGTTGATGGTCATTTATTTCTTAATTTTAATTGATGATTATTGTTGTTTACTCTGAGAATGGATTTGTTCTTTTGGCCATTTGAATTCTTATTAATTAGTTGGCTTTGGCGAGAATGGTGATTTCAATTATGTGTGGCCATTTTGGTTATTGATTCAATTATCCTGGACTATGTCCTTATTGTTTTGGGCAACTATTATTTTATTTTTGTCATAGGCTTAATGATTGATTTATTAATCAAAGTTTATTGAATTGGTTAAATACCAATTGAAACCGTACTTTTTGATATCATTTAATTTTCTAAATTGGTACTAATAACATTATTTTGAAATACGAAAATAATATTTGTTAGAAACTTTGATTATATCATTTTTGATAATTTAAATTTGAAAACGATATTTATATTTATAATCTATAATCTTATAATTACTCGGGTAATTATAGTCTTGGAATTATTGACTTAGCGTGCCAATTTGGCTAAATTACAATTTAGCTTTTAATTTATTTTTTTTAAAACTTATTTGATTAAGTTTTTAATTGTAACTTGGGTTACTTGAAGTTAAAGTTATTGGGTTCCGTTTTTAAATATTGATTTATTATTTTATCAAGTTAATTCTATAATTATAAACTATGGTTTATAATTGGATATAATTATATTTATTTTATTAAAGTGATTTTTGGGAATTATAAACTCTGGTTTATATTTTGATAAAATATTTTGGGTCGGGTTAGACTTGGGTTACCCGACATGTGAGGTAGCTTGATAGTTAATGGTAACTCGGCTAACCCAATATTTGAGGAAATGGATTTAAGTTATTATTTACTTATTATTTAAGTAATATTTTCAAAAACAGATTTTAAAGCGGAAACCCAATAGACTTGGCTTATCAATTTATTGAGTATTGCGGTACTCGATGTGGTTCGTATTTTGAATCGGGTCATTATGTAATCAATTGTTCTTTTTGCTTTAGCTATTCTTGTGCGAGACTTGGTATTGTGCTAGTCCTATGTGGTGTCTAGTATTCTTAGAGTTAGGGGTTGAATGGATTTTAACTTATATATTATTTTAGACCCGTCGACTGCTCGTGCTTCGGAGTCTACGCAGGGATAGCTGTTTGCCAAGATTCACGTGGATAAGCAAGCAGTGAGTTTATAGTGCTATTTACCGCTTTATTAAGTACCGCAATTTATTTTAGTACTATAATGCTTTTGAACTGTTTTTAAGCGATTATGGATCTGGATTGAAACGAGCTACTCGATAGGCTTGTATCGAGACTGTGTGCACCGGTAAGTACTCTGGGATCGGCAGACTAATGTCTTGCTTACGCTGGTATATGACGAGGATATGTTCCCGTCCACTCTGGGTTTATCAGTATGCTATGTCATACTTACGCTGGGATCATTTCAATATTGTTTTCCATAATCATATTATATTAGTATAAAATGTTTGATTTCAGGGTTTTAAACATAATAAATGTAAATAGTATTGCGAACTCATCTCAGTATATCTGACCCCGTTGTTTTCCCAAATTTTTCAGGTTTATGATTTGAAAGCTGGTCCACTCCGATTCTTTTGATTCCTCAGAGGTTTTATGTTATTTAAACTAGTCATTGTTTTCTAACTCTTAGACCGCAGTAGAATTTGTTTATTAGTTACTTTGGTTATTGCACATTGGGATTGTCGGTTTGTCCGATTGTTTATTATTGGCATGTTCACTCTGGATTATATTTTATTAGTATATTTAAGGCATGTTGTTGAGCATTTCAGATATTTAAGTTATTTATATTAGAATTGTAATATAAATTGCTAGACTTAGGTTGGAGTCTCGGTTGCCCCGAGCAAAGTTTCTGCAGGTTTATATGTTTAATAGTTTTCCACGAGACTTGCTACGGGTTTTGGTACGACCATACCCATACCGTAGCGCCGGTTACGATTCATGAAATTGGGTCGTGACAAACTTGGTATCAGAGCTTTGGTTTCAAATCAAGGCCATTTGCATGCTCTTTGTTTACTCTGTTAAGTTGTTATTGAGTCATAGGTACTACTGCGGAATTAGGATTCATGTCTTGTCTTTGAAACGTCATCTTTTAATTTTATACTTTCTGCCTACACCGATAGGAGTGTGTCGAGTCAGTCATTTTTATGTCTTGATTTGATGCTAATATTTTTGATGTTGATGCCGTTTCACTTGGGTGATTTTAATTGCCTTTGATTTCTCGGAAAGTCTTATTTTGGTAATTTGCTTTAATTCATGCTTAGGCATGATGTTATTTTCCTTATCATGTTGGTGATGCGTTTTACTGGGTGATAGTATTCTGGCTTTTACGCCTTTAATAAAATTGTTGACGTTGAATTATTTTGTAAGTACTTCTGGCTTTAGCCGAGAGCCTTGATTTAAAAAAAATGAAAAAAATGATATATTGTCAGGCTTTGACATTGTTTTGGGTTAAATGATTTTTGTCCGAAAAATCTTTTTCACGTTTTGTGAATTACGTTGTTGGCCACATATTGGTTTTAAATTACCTTAAGGATCTTATTTTTGCCTAACTAGTGTTTGACGCGAAAAGGTCAAATGGGTAGTATAGACACGACATCCTAAAATATTATTTTCAGTATCTTGCCAGTAAAATGAAATCCGTTTATTTCAAAGTTTTACATTTGACTACGGATTGAAAAAGGGTTGTTATTTTGAAATAAAAAGAAATTCTTGTATTTTAAAAATTAAAATGTTACGTCTACCTTGATGTTTTCAAAATGATTGTTTTGAAATAATTTTATTTTTAAAGGCGATACTGATTTGATAATTTAACATTAATCTTGTAATTTTACCATATTTTGATTTTCAACACTTTGGTGTTGTTGGTCTTATGCTTCATTAACTAATTTTTATTGAAGCCAGTATTTCTGAAAAAATTGTTAAAGAATAATTATTTTTATACTTGGGTGATGAGTTGATGTTATTACTTTAGGTGACGTCGAGCTACCTATTTTGAAAATATTGAGATTTATGTTCAAAAGGCGTTTTTGTTTTTCGGATTTTAAAATGTGTTGCATACGTTTTATAAATAGATATTATGGGTTTGACTTGGGTCACCAAAACTTGGAGTTAAGCTTGGAAGTGGTAATCACTCGGCTAACTCGATGATTTTAAATTGAGGCGTTTGGGATTAATTATATCTATAGTTTTATAAAGAGGTTTTCCGGAAAATGATTTTTTAAAACTATGGGGCTCGACATGAACTTAAAATCTATTTTGTAAATCTTATCTTTCGAAGTGGGTTTTGATAAGTACTTTATGATCAATATCTTTATTATTTTGATTTAAGTTGATGTGTTAAAAATGTTATTGTATGATTTAAATTTTCATCAATTACGGGTTGTTTTGAGTTGTCATCATGTCGGTAGGAATTCTTGGATCACATAAGATGATCTATGCTCAATCCTTTGAAATTTATATTAGTTATCTATCTTAATGAGTAATTGTTTTACTGCAAGACGCTTAAGTGCTTTTTGGATGTCTGAGCAATTCTTGACCTATATTACCACGTTATTATCCTTGCCTCTCATGTTTGTTTAAGTTAAGCCTTATAAATTTTGTCCCCGTTGACCTCATTGTGTGGAGTAGCACGTGAGGGTATTCCTCGCTAGTTTTCCTTTGGCTTAACTTTGGCGTTGGTGTCGATGTGCCATTCGAACATTGTTTTGACCCTGCGATTAATTTAGATGTTCTAATTGGTTTCGCCGGATCGAACGTTTGACCCTGGAAATAGAAGTGATTAATTTTCTTATCAATAAATTTGAGGAGCGATTCTCAAGAGCTGTTCGATGATTCGAATTTCAAAAATATGTCCTTGTCAGAGGAAGGCGATTTGAGTTATATTACTCACCGCCGGTGGAATAATTCTTCTCGTGAGTGTTTGTCTCGTGCGTGGAATTTTGAACATTATGTGTTTCTAGGTCGGGCTGGTTTGTGACGATTTGTTGTATCGAAATTTTTGGCCGTTAGCATTCTAGAATTAGATATGGAATCTGTGAATTGAGGTAGATCAACGCAGTAATACACTGGTGTTTTCTTAGGCAGATCGGTGAGACACCAAAACTGATAGTAGAGCTGTGAACGCGGTCGTGTTGTTTGTTGCCTTTGGAAAATTTGAGGGGGAAATTCGCTGTTAGGTAAATTTTAGTTTCGCTGTTGATTTTGAGTTATTTCGTTAATGACTATGCAAGTTGGTGGACTAGGATAATAGAGATGGGCAAATATGTCAAAATGGATGAGTGCACGTCTCACAGAGTGTAATGTCTAGAAAATGTTTCAAAGAAAAATTGATTTCAAATGTTAACTTGTTAAAGAAATTGAAATGTTTTTATCACGTAATTGTGCCCAGACATGTCATGAACATGCATTTGAAATGCCACGAATAGGAAATTGCATTGAACATTGAGTATGATCACTAACTAAAAGAGAAATAAATAATTGATACCTGCATTTAGTACATTCACCACGACATTAAATAATTAGGGTTGAATGCAACTCTTTGGGGATGAGAGCTGCCATCACCCTGACGCACAATTATGTAAAATGAATTTTATCAGTAAGACTTTTCAAGAAAAATGTTTTGTTATAAACTCGTGAGTTATATTGTGAAAATGGTGTTTAAAATGTTATTAAAATTCAAACGGTTTTGAAATTTTTATTTGGTTGGAAACTAGACAAATACTCTGTGATGACGGTGGTGATTAAGGAGAAGTTGCTTTGAAAGGATTTATTCAATTTTGTTGGAGTATCAATATTTGGTAAATAAGGGCTATGGTTATAAGGTTGTACTCGAGGATTAGTTGTGCTAAGTGCGGAAAAATTTGAGTTCAGATTAAAAAATTGTGTCATCTTAGAGTATGCTTTTGAGGATTTTTGATTTAAGGAAATTTGTTATGCTCTGCATGTCTATTTACACTGGAAAAAAAATTAAGAGAAATATTTCTTTTACAGATTCGATTTCTGTACAAAAAGTTTTGATACCGATATGGAAATTTTTCGTAAATAAAGAAATTCATATTTGTGAAATTTTAACTTTTTGAGAAGTGATGAAACTCTGTCAGTTTTGATTTAAAAACGGATTTTAAATTTTTCTAAATGAACGATTTTAGAAAAATCGTGAATTTATTTTGAAAGTAAAGTTCAGTGGTAATTTCAAATTGAGAGTGCTTTATTATGTTGATTCGTTTAAAAAAAACTAGAAAATTTTTCAACCGGTTAATTATTTCATTGAAAATGAAATTAAACTTGAGGTGCTAGTGATTTCAAATTAAAGGCAGACAGTGTTACTATATATTTGTATTTACGGAAAGCGTTTTTCTAAGAAAAATTTTGTTTTGGGCATAACCAATAATCTGATTAAATTACGAGTTGATCTATATGATCTTCTGTAGGATTCGAGATTATAGTGATCGGAAAAAAAAAATTAAGGATGGGAAAATTTGTTGTCAGGAGTTTAAATTATGTATTTCTTAGAAATTTGTGTGCTTCTTACGACTGGGTTCGAAACGTTGATGGTAATATCGAGTCGATCTTAGTTGGTGGATCCGAGATGATTTTAATGGTATTAGTTTTCAACCGTTATTTTGTGAGAGCGTATTTGATCACGATGACATTTTGAATTGTTGTTAAGTGTTTTCTCATGTGAGGTGTTTGTTGTTGTGACCACTATAAGTGATATAGTGAGTATGCGTTAAGCAATGTAAGATTATTTCCAGTGAGAGTGTGTATGTTTCAGTTTGTAGCATTGGAGTTTGGCTTAGTAAGATTATGATTTGAATTTTAAGATTGTTCCTACAATTGTGGTGTTACTTGGTAGTCTTGGAGACTGGAGCTAGTTCTTTTGAAATCTTCTTCCTCGTACAGCGTATTTTTTATTTCGCGATTGAAAAATAAATTTTTAATTCGTTCTCACGTGGTGTTTAGAGAGCCGTTTGAGGTACCAGATTGTTGAACTCAAAAAAAATTTCGAATGCGTCTGGTGATCTTTCGAGTTTCAAATCAGTTTTAAATTTGAGGTCGTATTCCTCTAGGTTGGGGCGAATGTAACACGCCCATATATTTTCAATGTATTTTTTTCGGATAAATTATGTTTCGTTCCATTTGCCTCTCCTCAGTTGTCATTGTGGTAGCATTACCTTTGGGTAAGAGATTGGTTTAATCTTTTTAGACTGCAACTTTATTTTGCTTAAGTTGATTTATGCGCTTTTTATTTCGTTGAGTTGTCACCTTGTCATAAGTGATTTTTGGAATCAGAAAGTGTTATGCGTAGTTGTTTCTTTCGTTCCGTTGGGTACGCGTTGCTCCGTTTGTTTTTGGGTTACATGTGAATTTATACGTGTTATAAGTGATTTTTACTATTGTGGTTTTGTGGTAAATTCGAGGACGAATTTTTAATAAGCTGGAGAGAATGTAATAACCCGTATATTTTTCGGCGTTTTTTTTTCCGATGAGTTTCCATTACAATTTGGAGTCGCTTCGAGTTCATGGTTCGTTTCGTGGTTTGAATAAATTAATTGGTTGGCCCATATTTCTGTTGATTAATTTTTTTCTTTGATTTTGGCCCATGCACCTTGTTTCTATACAAGTGTTTATGAGTTATTAAGTTTATAATTTTGGCCCATGAATATAATGAAGCCCATGCACATTTGGCCTACTCTTGTTCTTGTTTTTCAATAGCAGCGTGCTGCACTTCTTTCATCCCTTTTCCTTCTTCTTTTTTTTATTCGTTGAAACCCTAATTATTAGACAAAACCCTAGCCGATTCATTACCCTAAACTAATCTCAGAAACACTACCATCCTTATTACAATCTTCATTCATCTTCTTGGCGATTCAGTTAGATAAGTTTCTATCATTACTTTGATTGATTCGTTTCGATATCGTTAATATCGTTCTTGATCCATATCTTGTTTGTTTTAGCTATAATCTAAGATTCTTTTCGATTATTCATCTATACTTGACTCCCTCGTTAATCCCTACGTGTTGGAATCGAATTTGGTACGTAGGAATCCTTTCGTTTTTGTGTCGTCGGTTCATCGCCTTGTGATTCATGTTCTGTCGCTGTTTTTAGGCAATGATTACTACTGTTTTTTCCTGTTAGTTGATGATTGCTATACCTTGAATCTCTTTGTTGTTTTGACCTAATTGATGCGGCTCGGTTTCGATTTGGATTTGTCGAACCCCGCCATTGTTAATGCTCTTGTACATGCATGGTCTTTGGTTGCCATCTTCTTACTTAATAACATTGATAATACATGTTTTCGTTAATTAAGAATTATTTGAGTTTAGTAATGAAATTGTGAGATTGGAGGATTGTGCTTGCTGCTGTCAGTATTGGAATCATGTTCATGAAGGATTGTCCTTGGCGGGAATTTTGCATATTGTTTAAATTGTTGTTGTTGTCCTTGTTCGTGGTTGATGGCCATTTATTTCTTAATTTTAATTGATGATTATTGTTGTTTACTCTGAGAATGTATTTGTTCTTTTGGCCATTTGAATTCTTATTAATTAGTTGACTTTGGCGAGAATGGTGATTTCAATTATGTGTGGCCATTTTGGTTATTGATTCAATTATCCTGGACTATGTCCTTATTGTTTTGGGCAACTATTATTTTATTTTTGTCATAGACTTAATGATTGATTTATTAATCAAAGTTTATTGAATTGGTTAAATACCAATTGAAACCGTACTTTTTGATATCATTTAATTTTCTAAATTGGTACTGATAACATTATTTTTAAATACAAATATAATATTTGTTAGAAACTTTCATTATATCATTTTTGATAATTTAAATTTGAAAACGATATTTATATTTATAATCTATAATCTTATAATTACTCGGGTAATAATAGTTTTGGAATTATTGACTTAGCGTGCCAATTTGGCTAAATTACAATTTAGTTTTTAATTTATTTTTTTTAAAACTTATTTGATTAAGTTTTTAATTGTAACTTGGGTTACTTGAAGTTAAAGTTATTGGGTTCCGTTTTAAATATTGATTTATTATTTTATCAAGTTGATTCTATTATTATAAACTATGGTTTATAAATGGATATAATTATATTTATTTCATTAAAGTGATTTTTGGGAATTATAAACTCTGGTTTATATTTTTATAAAATATTTTGGGTCGGGTTAGACTTGGATCACCCGACATGTGAGGTAGTTTGGTAGTTAATGGTAACTCAGCTAACCCAATATTGGAGGAAATGGATTTAAGTTATTATTTACTTATTATTTAAGTAATATTTTCAAGAACGGATTTTAAAGCGGAAACCCAATAGACTTGGCTTATCTATTTATTGAGTATTGCGGTACTCGATGTGGTTCGTATTTTGAATCGGGTCATTATGTAATCAATTGTTCTTTTTGATTTAGCTATGATTGTGCGAGACTTGGTATTGTGATAGTCCTATGTGGTGTCTAGTATTCTTAGAGTTAGAGGTTGAATGGATTTTAACATATATATTATTTTAGACCCGTCGACTGCTCGTGCTTCGGAGTCTACGCAGGGTTAGCTGTTTGCCAAGATTCACGTGGATAAGCAAGCAGTGAGTTTGTAGTGCTATTTACCGCTTTATTAAGTACCGCAATTTATTTTAGTACTATAAATGCTTTTGAACTGTTTATAAGCGATTATGGATCAGGATTGAAACGAGCTACTCGATAGGCTTGTATCGAGACTGTGTGCACCGGTAAGTACTCTGGGATCGGCAGACTAATGTCTTGCTTACGCTGGTATATGACGAGGATATGTTCCCGTCCACTCTGGGTTTATCAGTATGCTATGTCATACTTACGCTGGGATCATTTCAATATTGTTTTCCATAATCATATTATATTAGTATAAAATGTTTGATTTCAGGGTTTTAAACTTAATAAATATAAATAGTATTGCGAACTCATCTCAGTATATCTGACCCCGTTGTTTTCCCAAATTTTTCAGGTTTATAATTTGAAAGCTGGTCCACTCCGATTCTTTTGATTCCTCGGAGGTTTTATGTTATTTAAACTAGTCATTGTTTTCTAACTCTTAGACCGCAGTAGAATTTGTTTATTAGTTACTTTGGTTATTGCACATTGGGATTGTCGGTTTGTCCGATTGTTTATTATTGGCATGTTCACTCTGGATTATATTTTATTAGTATATTTAAGGCATGTTGTTGAGCATTTCAGATATTTAAGTTATTTATATTAGAACTGTAATATAAATTGCTAGACTTAGGTTGGAGTCTCGGTTGCCCCGAGCAAAGTTTCTGCAGGTTTATATGTTTAATAGTTTTCTGCGAGACTTGCTACGGGTTTTGGTACGACCATACCCATACCCTAGCGCCGGTTACGATTCATGAAATTGGGTCGTGACATCGCAATACTATTTACATTTATTAAGTTTAAAACCCTTAAATCAAAACATTTAATACTAATAATAATATGATTATGGAATTACAGTATTGAAATGATCCCAGCGTAAGTATGACATAGCATATTGATAAACCGAGAGTGGACGGGAATAAATCCTCGTCATATACGAGTGTAAGTAAGACATTAGTCTGATGATCCCAGAGTACTTACCGGTGCACACAGTCTCGATACAAGCCTATCAAGTAGCTCGTTTCAATCCAGATCCATAATCGCTTAATACAGTTCAAAAACATATATAATACTAAAATATATGTGGTACATAATAAAACGGTAAATAGCACTACAAACTCACTTATCCACGTGAATCTCGGCAAATAGCTAACCCTGCGTAGACTCCGAAGCACGAGCAGTCGACGGGTCTAAAAAAATATATATGTTAAAATCCATTCAACCCCTAACTCTAAGAATACTAGACACCACATAGGACTAGCACAATACCGAGTCAAGCATAAACGTAGCCAGAATAGAATGAACAATTAATCACGTAATGACCCAAGTCAAAATGAACCATATCGAGTAACACAATACTCAAATAAATAAATAAGCCAAGTCTATTGGGTTTCCGCTTTAAAATCTGTTCCGAAAAATATTACTTAAATAATAAATAAATAATAACTTAAATCCATTTCCTCAAATATTGGATTAGCCGAGTTACCAATAACTACCAAGTTACCTCACATGTCAGGTGACCCAAGTCTAACCCGACCCAAAATATTTTATCAAAATTTAAACCAGAGTTTATAATTCCAAAAAAAATCACCTTATTAAAATAAATATAAACATGTCCAATTATAAACCATAGTTTATAATTATAGAATAAACTTTGATAAAATAATAAATAAATATTTAAAACGGAACCCAATATCTTTAATTTCAAGTAACCCAAGTTACAATCAAAAACTTAATCGAATAAGTTTTAAAAACGTTTAAGGGCTAAATTGTAATTTAGCCAAAATGACATACCAAAAAGATATTTAAAATCAAATATAATTATCCGAGTAATTATATTAATTTAGATTATAAAATAATCATCGTTTCAATTTGTCAAATTATATAACGAAATTCAAAAGATAAAATATAATTTAATCACGTTGGCACGCTAAGCCCAAAATCTCAAATTAACAATTAAATAATAATTATTAAATTTAATTTAAATAACTCAAATATTATTTTTAGGTTTTAAAAATAATATTATTAATTCGATAAACTTTCAAATAAAAATGAAATCCCCAATTCCCATTTAATATAGTCAAAATAAATAATCAAATATAAAATCATTTATATTATAATAAGATTAATATTAAATCTAAATTTAAAATATTATTGTCCAAAGTAATTCCAAATTATAAATAATCATATTATTTAAATTGCTAATTAATAAGTCGAAACCACTTTCGTAAATTAAAATCAAAAATCAATTAAAATAATTAATAAATAAACTTAGGAACTCCTATAATTAAGTTACAAGAATTCAGTGACCAAACTCAACCTTTAGCCAAAACAATTCAAAAGACACCAATCATCCATCGCCACCTCATCATCTTCATTAACAAATTTCCCAAACTTAAGCATAACATATACAGAATGCAGAAACCGAAAATATCAAGCCAAGGATCATCAAATTATCATGTTATCATAACAACCTAACAACATTAACAATTCAACTCAACACATTATCATCATTCTTAACAAATTTAATAATCTCAGTGGCTTCATAACAAGCATGAAAGATTTAAGCAAGAACCGAACTCAAGTATTAACAATGGCAACCGAGAAATCCAAGAACGAAATGCATGAATCTAAACTAAGAGCTTACCCAATTAACTACCCAATAATCAAAAGGATCGAAACATATAATCAACAAGATCAAAGCCAACAAAGGAAAATAATTCGGCAGATAACATAACAAACGAACACAACCAAGAACAAAGCAATACGGTGAGACGACAGCGATTGAAACAGAATCGATAGCGTACCGTTTTGCGAAAACAATATTGGGAACTGTAGAGGCGTGAGTCTACTTTCACTAGAACGAAATGGATTTGAATTCAATCTCCAAATGGCTACGAGCGGATTGAAAAACGAGGGTATCGTTTTAGAATCGAAATAACCAATAACTTAAAAACGGTAAAACGGCGACGGCTATAACAGAAAATATAATGTACCGCTTTATGAAAAAAAGCTCGAACTTGTAGAGGGCTGAGTCTATAGTCTCGGAAATTAAACGGAAAGAAAATTAGTGCTGAAACAAGGGAGAATGAATCAGAATACGTAAGTGTCGATTTTAGCTAAAAACAGAATATTCAAAGAAGAAACTTACGGAATTGAGTATCAAACTTTAGAGGAGAATTGGAACAAGAGTTCTCAGCGATTTGGAGTAGTGAGAACGGCTAGGGTTTGAGGGATATGTAGGGAAGAGCTTAGGGTTAGAATTTTAGGTAATTATAAGGAGAAAACGTGCTAAAACGGAAG
The DNA here is from genome assembly GCF_937616625.2 of Mercurialis annua. Lineage (NCBI taxonomy): Eukaryota > Viridiplantae > Streptophyta > Magnoliopsida > Malpighiales > Euphorbiaceae > Mercurialis > Mercurialis annua. The sequence continues at coordinate 23,902,361 of NC_065570.1, forward strand.
GAAAAACGCGCCCATAACTGCAGCCAAACAGGTCTCGATCGAGACCTGCCTAAAATTTGCAGGTCTCTAACGAGACCATCAGGTCTCGTTCGAGACTTAACGAGACCAAGTCTCGTTCGAGACCAATGGTCCAAATGAGACCTGGTTCAACCCAAAGGTTGAACCACCCAACCCAAACTCGACCCGAACATCGAATCAAACCACGAAAATCGCAAAATAACTTAAATTACTACCAGAAACTCATCGAGAAAAGTTAAAAAATTTACGGGGTATTACAAATCGCTAAAAAGGTGAAATGTTTGGATTTGTTTCGTAATGTCTGTAAATGTTTGGCTTAAATCGATAAAAAGTTGAAACGTTTGGTTTTGTTTCTTAACGTTTGTAAACATTTGGCTTAAATCGCTAAAAAAGTGAAATGTTTGGTTTTGTTTCGTAAAGTTTGTAAACGTTTGTTTTAAATCGCTAAAAAGGTAGAACGTTTGGATTTATTTTGTAACGTTTGTAAACGTTTGGCTTAAATTGTAAAAAGGGTTTCGTAATGTTTTAAACGTTTGGATTAGATTCGTAACGTTTATAAACGTTTGGCTTAAATTGCTAAAAAGGTGAAACATTTGGATTTGTTTCGTAATTTTTATAAACGTTTGTCTTAAATCGCTAAAAAGGTGAAACGTTTAGCTTAAATAGCTAAAAAGGTGAAACGTTTGGATTTGTTTCATAACGTTTGTAAACGTTTGGCTTAAATTGCTAAAAAGGTGAAATGTTTGGATTTAAATTGCTAAAAAGGTGAAACGTTTGGATTTGTTTCGTAACGTTTGTAAACGTTTGGCTTAAATTGCTAAAAAGGTGAAACGTTTAGATTTCTTTTGTATTGTTTGTAAACGTTTGGCTTAAATCGCTAAAAAGGTGAAACATTTGGTTTTGTTTCATAACGTTTGTAAACGTTCGGCTTAAATCGCTAAATAGCTGAAATATTTGTTTTGTTTCGTAGCGTTTGTAAACATTCGGCTTAAATAGCTAAAAAGGTTAAACGTTTTGTTTTGTTTCGAAACGTTTGTAAACATTCGGCTTAAATCGCTAAAAAGGGGAAATGTTTGGCTTAAATTGCTAAAAAGGTGAAACGTTTGGATTTTTTTCATAACTTTTGTAAACGATTGGTTTTGTTTCGTAATGTTTGTAAACATTTGTCTTAAATTGCTAAAAATGTTAAATGTTTGAATTTGTTTCATAACGTTTTAAACGTTTAGTTTTGTTTCGTAACGTTTGTAAACGTTTGGATTAAATCGCTAAAAAGGTGAAACGTTTGGACTTGTTTCGTACTGTTTGTAAACGTTTAACTTAAATTGATAAATATGGGAAACGTTTGGATTTGTTTCGTTACGTTTGTAAACGTTTGGCTTCAGTAGCTAAAGATGTAAAATGTTTGGATTTGTTTCGTCACGTTTGTAAACGTTTGGCTTAAATCTCTAAAAAGATGAAACTTTTGGATTTGTTTCGTAACGTTTTAAATGTTTGGCTTAAATCGCTTAAATGGGGAAACGTTTGGATTTGTTTCGTAACTTTTGTAAACGCTTGCCTTAAATCGCTAAAAAGGTTAAACGTTTGGTTCTTTTTCGCAACGTTTGTAAACGTTTTGCATAAATTGCTAAAAAGGTGAAACGTTTGGATTTGTTTCGTAACATTTGTAAATGTTTGGCTTAAATTGCTAAAAAGGTGAAACGGTTGGATTTGTTTCGTAACGTTTGTAAACTATGGTTTTGTTTCCTAACATTTGGATTTGTTTTGTAACGTTTGTCAACATTTGGATTAAATCGCTAAAAAGGTGAAACATTTGGATTTGTTTCGTAACGTTTTTAAATGTTTGGCTTAAATTGCTAAAAAGGTGAAACGCTTGGATTTGTTTCGTAACGTTTGTAATCGTTTGGCATAAATCGCTAAAAAGGTGAAACGGTTGGATTCGTTTCGTAAAGTTTATAAACGTTTGGATTAAATTGCTAAAAAGGTGAAACATTTGAATTCGTTTCATAACGTTTGTAAATGTTTGGCTTAAATTGTTAAAAAGGTGAAACGTTTGGATTTGTTTCGTAACGTTTGTTAATGTTTGGCTTAAATCGCTAAAAAAGTGAAACGTTTAGATTTATTTCGTAACTTTTGTAAACGTTTGGCTTAAATCGCTAAAAAGGTGAAACGTTTGAATTTATTTTGTAATGTTTGTAAACGTTTTGCTGGAATTGTTAAAAAGGTGAAACGCATGGATTTGTTTCGCAACGTTTTAAACGTTTGGCTTAAATCGCTAAAATGGGGAAACGTTTGGATTTGTTTCGTAACTTTTATAAACGTTTGGCTTAAATTGCTAAAAAGGTGAAACATTTGGTTTTGTTTCGTAACGTTTGTAAACGTTCGGCTTAAATCGCTAAATAGCTGAAATGTTTGGTTTTGTTTCGTAGCGTTTGTAAACGTTCGGCTTAAATAGCTGAAAAGGTTAAACGTTTTGTTTTGTTTCGTAACTTTTATAAATGCTTGGCTTAAATCGCTAAAAAGGTTAAACGTTTGGTTCTTTTTCGCAACGTTTGTAAATGTTTTGCATAAATTGCTAAAAAAGTGAAACGTTTGGATTTGTTTCGTAACATTTGTAAATGATTGGCTTAAATTGCTAAAAAGGTAAAACGCTTGGATTTGTTACATAACGTTTGTAAACGTTTGATTTTTTTTCGTAACGTTTGGATTTGTTTTGTAACGTTTGTCAACGTTTGGATTAAATCGCTAAAAAGGTGAAACATTTGGATTTGTTTCGTAACGTTTGTAAACGTTTGGCTTAAATCGCTAAAAAGGTGAAACATTTGGATTTATTTTGCAACGTTTATAAACGTTTGGCTTAAATTGCTAAAAAGGTGAAACACTTGGATTTGTTTCGTAACATTTGTAAATGATTGGCTTAAATTGCTAAAAAAGTGAAATGTTTAGATTTATTTCGTAACTTTTATAAACGTTTGGCTTAAATCACCAAAAAGGTGAAACGTTTGAATTTATTTTGTAATGTTTGTAAACGTTTTGCTTGAATTGCTAAAAAGGTGAAACGCTTGGATTTGTTTCGCAACGTTTTAAACGTTTGGCTTAAGTCGCTAAAATGGGAAAACGTTTGGATTTGTTTCGTAACTTTTATAAACGTTTGGCTTAAATTGCTAAAAAGGTGAAACCTTTGTTTTTTTTTCGCAACGTTTTTAAACGTTTTGCTTAAATCGCTAAAAAGGTGAAACGCTTGGATTTGTTTCGCAACATTTGTAAACGTTTGGCTTAAATTGCTAAAAAGGTGAAACGCTTGGATTTGTTTCATAACGTTTGTAAACGTTTGATTTTTTTTCGTAACGTTTGGATTTGTTTTGTAACGTTTGTCAACGTTTGGATTAAATCGCTAAAAAGGTGAAACATTTGGATTTGTTTCGTAACGTTTGTAAACGTTTGGCTTAAATCGCTAAAAAGGTGAAACATTTGGATTTATTTTGCAACGTTTATAAACGTTTGGCTTAAATTGCTAAAAAGGTGAAACACTTGGATTTGTTTCGTAACGTTTTAAACGTTTGGTTTTGTATCGCAATGTTTGTAAACGTTTGGCTTAAATCGCAAAAAAAGTGAAACGCCCTATTTTGTTTCGTAACGCTTGTAAACGTTTGGCTTAAAATCGCTAAAAAGGTGAAAAGTTCGGATTTGTTAGGTAACGTTTGTTAATGTCTGGCTTAAATCGCTAAAAAGGTGAAACGTCTGGATTTGTTTCATAACGTTTTTAAACATTTGGCTTAAATCGCTAAAAAGGTGAAATGTCTAGATTTGTTTCATAACGTTTGTAAACGTTTGGCTTAAATCGCTAAAAAGGTGAAACATTTGGATTTGTTTCGTAACGTCTGTAAACGTTTGGCTTAAATCGCTAAAAAGGTGAAACGTTTGGATTTGTTTCGTAACGTCTGTAAACGTTTGGCTTAAATAGCTAAAAACATGAAACGTTTGGTTTTGTTTCGTAAAGTTTGTAAACGTTTAGCTTAAATCGCAAAAAAGGTGAAACGTTTGGATTTGTTTCGTAACGTTTGTAAACGTTTGTTTTAAATCGCTAAAAAGGTAAAACGTTTGGATTTGTTTCGTAACGTTTATAAACTTTTGGCTTAAATTGCTAAAAAGGGTTTCGAAATGTTTTAAACGTTTGGATTAGTTTCGTAACGTTTGTAAACGTTTGGATTTAAATTGCTAAAAAGGTGAAACATTTGGATTTGTTTCGTAACGTTTGTAAACGTTTCGCTTAAATCGCTAAAAAGGTGAAACGTTTGAATTTGTTTTGTATCGTTTGTAAACGTTTGGCTTAAATCGCTAAAAAGGTGAAGCATTTGGTTTTGTTTCGTAACGTTTGTAAACGGTTGGTTAAAATTGCTAAAAAGGTGAAACGCTTGGATTTTTTAAAAACGTGAATCGTTTGGATTTGTTTCGTACCGTTTGTAAACGTTCGGCTTATATCGCTAAATAGCTGAAACGTTTGGTTTTGTTTCGTAACATTTGTAAACATTCGGCTTAAATAGCTAAAAAGGTTAAACTTTGGTTTTGTTGCGTAACGTTTTTAAACGTTCGGCTTAAATCGCTAATAAGGGGAGATATTTGGATTTGTTCCATAACGTTTGTAAACGATTGGTTTTGTTTCGTAATATTTGTAAACGTTTGGCTTAAATTGCTAAAATGGGAAACGTTTGAATTTATTTCGTAACATTTAAACGTTTGGTTTTGTTTCGTAAAGTTTGTAAATGTTTGGCTTAAATCGCTAAAAAGGTGAAACGTTTGGCTTAAATCGCTGAAAAGGTGAAACTTTTGGATTTGTTTCTTAACGTTTGTAAACATTTGGCTTTAACCGCTAAAAAGGTGAAATGTTTGTATTTGTTTCGTAACGTTTGCATACGTTTGGCTGAAATCTTTAAAAAGGTGAAACATTTTGATTTGTTTCGTAACTTTTGTAAACGTTTTGCTTAAATTGCAAAAAAGGTGAAACGTCCTGTTTTGTTTCGTAACGTTTTAAATGTTTCGTTTTGTTTCGTAATGTTTGTAAATGTTTGGCTTAAATCGCAAAAAAGGTGAAACGTCCTGTTTTGTTTCGTAACGCTTGTAAACGTTTGGATTTGTTTCGTAACGTTTGTAAATGTTTGGCTAAAATCGCTAAAAAGGTGAAACGTTTGGATTTTTTCGTAACGTTTTTAAACATTTGGCTTAGATCGGTAAAAAGGGGAAATGTTTGGATTTATTTTGTAACGTTTGTAAATGTTTGGTTTAAATCGCTAAAAAGGTGAAATGTTTGGATTTGTTTCGTAACGTTTGTAAACGTTTGGCTTAAATCGCTAAAAACGTGAAACATTTGGATTTGTTTCTTAACTTTTGTAAACATTTGGCTTAAATCGCTAAAAAAGTGAAACGTTTTGATATGTTTCACCTTTTGTAAACGTTACAAAACAAATTCAAACGTTTGTAAACCTTACAAAAATGTGAAACGTTTGGATTTGTTTCGGCTTAAATCACTAAAGAGTTGAAACGTTTGGATTTTTTCGTAGCGTTTGTAAACATTTGACTAATTTGCTAAAAAGGTGAAACGTTTGGATTTAAATTACTAAAAAGGTGAAACGTTTGGATTTGTTTTGTAACGTTTGTAAACTTTTGGCTTAAATCGCTAAAAAGGTGAAACGTTTGGATTTCTTTTGTATCGTTTGTAAATGTTTGGCAAAAAACGCTAAAAAAGTGAAATATTTGGTTTTGTTTCGTAACGTTTGTAAACGTTTGGTTAAAATTGCTAAAAGGGTGAAACGTTTGGATTTGTTTCGTAGCGTTTGTAAACATTTGGCTTAAATCCCTAAAAACGTGAATCGTTTGGATTTGTTTCGTACCGTTTGTAAACGTTTGGCATAAAATCGCTAAGAAGGTGAAACGTTTGGTTTTGTTTCGCAACGTTTGCAAAAGTTCGGTTAAATCGCTAAAAAGGTGAAACGTTTGGATTTTTTTCGTATCGTTAGTAAACATTTGGCTTAAATTGCTAAAAAGGTGAAATATTTGGATTTAAATTGCTAAAAAGCTGAAACGTTTGGATTTGTTTCATAACGTTTGTAAACGTTACAAAAATGTGGAACGTTTGAATTTGTTTCGGCTTAAATCGCTAGAAAAGTGAAACGTTTGGATTTTTTCATAAAGTTTGTAAACATTTTGCTTAAATTGCTAAAAAGGTGAAACGTTTGGATTTGTTTTGTAACTTTTGTAAACATTTGGCTTAAATCGCTAAAAAGGTAAAACGTTTGGATTTCTTTTGTATCATTTGTAAACGTCTGGCAAAAATTGCTAAAAAGGTGAAACATTTGGTTTTGTTTCGTAACGTTTGTAAACATTTGGTTAAAATTGCTAAAAAAGTGAAACGTTTGGATTTGTTTCGTACCGTTTGTAAACGTTAGGCTTAAATTGCTAAAAAGCTGAAACGTTTGGTTTTGTTTCGTAACGTTTGCAAAAGTTCGGCTTAAATAGCTAAAAAGGTTAAACGTTAAGTTTTGTTTAGTAACGTTTGTAAACATTCGGCTTAAATCGCTAAAAAGGGGAAATGTTTGGATTTGTTTCGCAACGTTTGTAAATGTTTGGCTTAAATTGCTAAAAAGGTGCAACGTTTGGATTTGTTTCATAACTTTTGTAAACGATTGGTTTTGTTTCGTAACGTTTGTAAACGTTTGGCTTAAATCGCTAAAAAGGTAAACGTTTGGATTTGTTTCGTAACGTTTCTAAACGTTAATCTTAAATTGCTAAAAAGGTGAAACGCTTGGTCTTGTTTCGCAACGTTTGTAAAGGTTTGGCTTAAATTGCTAAAAATGTGAAATATTTGAATTTGTTTCGTAACGTTTTAAACATTTGTTTTTTTTCGTAACATTTGTAAAGGTTTGGCTTAAATCGCTAAAAAGGTGAAACGTTTGGATTTATTTCGTAACGTTTGTAAATGTTTGGCTTAAATCGCTAAAAAGGTGAAACGTTTGGATTTATTTCGTAACGTTTGTAAATGTTTGGCTTAAATCGCTAAAAAGGTGAAACGTTTGTATACATTTGGCTTAAATCGCTAAAAAGATGAAACGTTTGGATTTGTTTTGTAACGTTTTCAAACGTTTGGCTTAAATCGCTAGAAAGGGGAAACGTTTGGATTTGTTTCGTAACATTTGTGAGCATTTGGCTTAAATTGCTAAAAAGGTGAAATGCTTGGATTTGTTTCGTAACGTTTGTAAACGCTTGTTTTTTTGTAACGTTTGGATTTGTTTTGTAACGTTTGTCAACGTTTGGATTAAATCGCTAAAAAGGAGAAACGTTTGGATTTGTTTCATAACGTTTATAAACGTTTGGTTTAAATTGCAAAAAAGGTGAAACGCTTGGATTTGTTTCGTAATATTTTATACGTTTGGTTTTCTTTCGTAATGTTTGTAAATGTTTGGCTTAAATTCGCTAAAAAGGTGAAACGCTTTTATTTGTTTCATAACGTTTGTAAACGTTTGGCTTAAATTGCTAAAAAGGTGAAACACACTATTTCGTTTCGCAACGCCTGTCAACGTTTGGCTTAAAATCGCTAAAAAGGTGAAACGTTTGGATTTGTTTCTTAACGTTTGTAAATGTTTTGCTTAGATCGCTAAAAAGGTGAAACGTTTGGATTTTTTTCGTATCGTTACTAAACATTTGGCTTAAATTGCTAAAAAGGTGAAATATTTGGATTTAAATTGCTAAAAAGCTGAAACGTTTGGATTTGTTTCATAACGTTTGTAAACGTTACAAAAATGTGAAACGTTTGAATTTGTTTCGGCTTAAATCGCTAGAAAAGTGAAACGTTTGGATTTTTTCATAAAGTTTGTAAACATTTTGCTTAAATTGCTAAAAAGGTGAAACGTTTGGATTTAATTTGCTAAAAAGGTGAAACGTTTGGATTTGTTTTGTAACTTTTGTAAACGTTTGGCTTAAATCGCTAAAAAGGGAAAACGTTTGGATTTCTTTTGTATCATTTGTAAACGTCTGGCAAAAATTGCTAAAAAGGTGAAACATTTGGTTTTGTTTCGTAACGTTTGTAAACATTTGGTTAAAATTGCTAAAAAGGTGAAATGCTTGGATTTGTTTCGTAACGTTTGTAAACGCTTGTTTTTTTTTGTCACGTTTGGATTTGTTTTGTAACGTTTGTCAACGTTTGGATTAAATCGCTAAAAAGGAGAAGCGTTTGGATTTGTTTCGTAACGTTTATAAACGTTTGGTTTAAATTGCTAAAAAGGTGAAACGCTTGGATTTGTTTCGTAATGTTTTAAACGTTTGGTTTTCTTTCGTAATGTTTGTAAACGTTTGGCTTAAAATCGCTAAAAAGGTGAAACGTTTGGATTTGTTTCGTAACGTTTGTAAATGTTTAGCTTAGATCGCTAAAAAGGTGAAACGTTTGGATTTTTTTCGTATCGTTAGTAAACATTTGGCATAAATTGCTAAAAAGGTGAAATATTTGGATTTGAATTGCTAAAAAGCTGAAACGTTTGGATTTGTTTCATAACGTTTGTAAACGTTACCAAAATGTTAAACGTTTGAATTTGTTTCGGCTTAAATCGCTAAAAAAGTGAAACGTTTGGATTTTTTCATAAAGTTTTTAAACATTTTGCTTAAATTGCTAAAAAGGTGAAACGTTTGGATTTAATTTGCTAAAAAGGTGAAACGTTTGGATTTGTTTTGTATCATTTGTAAACATCTGGCAAAAATTGCTAAAAAGGCGAAACATTTGGTTTTGTTTCGTAACGTTTGTAAACATTTGGTTAAAATTGCTAAAAAAATGAAACGTTTAGATTTGTTTTGTACCGTTTGTAAACGTTCGGCTTAAATCGCTAAAAAGCTTAACCGTTTGGTTTTGTTTCGTAACGTTTGCAAAAGTTCGGCTTAAATAGCTAAAAAGGTTAAACGTTAAGTTTTGTTTCGTAATGTTTGTAAACATTCAGCTTAAATCGCTAAAAAGGGGAAATGTTTGGATTTGTTTCGTAACGTTTGTAAATGTTTGGCTTAAATTGCTAAAAAGGTGCAACGTTTGGATTTGTTTCATAATGTTTGTAAACGATTGGTTTTGTTTCGTAACGTTTGTAAACGTTTGGCTTAAATCGCAAAAAAGGTAAACGTTTGGATTTGTTTAGTAACGTTTCTAAACGTTTATCTTAAATTGCTAAAAAGGTGAAACGCTTGGTCTTGTTTCGCAACGTTTGTAAAGGTTTGGCTTAAATTGCTAAAAATGTGAAACGTTTGAATTTGTTTCGTAACGTTTTAAACATTTGGTTTTTTTCGTAACACTTGTAAAGGTTTGGCTTAAACTGCTAAAAAGGTGAAACGTTTGGATTTGTTTCGTAATGTTTGTAAATGTTTGGCTTAAATCGCTAAAAAGGTGAAACTTTTGTATACATTTGGCTTAAATCGCTAAAAAGATGAAACATTTGGATTTGTTTTGTAACGTTTTCAAACGTTTGGCTTAAATCGCTAGAAAGGGGAAACGTTTGGATTTGTTTCGTAACATTTGTGAGCATTTGGCTTAAATTGCTAAAAAGGTGAAATGCTTGGATTTGTTTCGTAACGTTTGTAAACGCTTGTTTTTTTGTAACGTTTGGATTTGTTTTGTAACGTTTGTCAACATTTGGATTAAATCGCTAAAAAGGAGAAACGTTTGGATTTGTTTCATAACGTTTATAAACGTTTGGTTTAAATTGCAAAAAAGGTGAAACGCTTGGATTTGTTTCGTAATATTTTATACGTTTGGTTTTCTTTCGTAATGTTTGTAAATGTTTGGCTTAAATTCGCTAAAAAGGTGAAACATTTGGATTTGTTTCGTAACGTTTTTAAATGTTTGGCTTAAATTGCTAAAAAGGTGAAACGCTTGGATTTGTTTCGTAACGTTTGTAATCGTTTGGCATAAATCGCTAAAAAGGTGAAACGGTTGGATTCGTTTCGTAAAGTTTATAAACGTTTGGATTAAATTGCTAAAAAGGTGAAACATTTGAATTCGTTTCATAACGTTTGTAAATGTTTGGCTTAAATTGTTAAAAAGGTGAAACGTTTGGATTTGTTTCGTAACGTTTGTTAATGTTTGGCTTAAATCGCTAAAAAAGTGAAACGTTTAGATTTATTTCGTAACTTTTGTAAACGTTTGGCTTAAATCGCTAAAAAGGTGAAACGTTTGAATTTATTTTGTAATGTTTGTAAACGTTTTGCTGGAATTGTTAAAAAGGTGAAACGCATGGATTTGTTTCGCAACGTTTTAAACGTTTGGCTTAAATCGCTAAAATGGGGAAACGTTTGGATTTGTTTCGTAACTTTTATAAACGTTTGGCTTAAATTGCTAAAAAGGTGAAACATTTGGTTTTGTTTCGTAACGTTTGTAAACGTTCGGCTTAAATCGCTAAATAGCTGAAATGTTTGGTTTTGTTTCGTAGCGTTTGTAAACGTTCGGCTTAAATAGCTGAAAAGGTTAAACGTTTTGTTTTGTTTCGTAACTTTTATAAATGCTTGGCTTAAATCGCTAAAAAGGTTAAACGTTTGGTTCTTTTTCGCAACGTTTGTAAATGTTTTGCATAAATTGCTAAAAAAGTGAAACGTTTGGATTTGTTTCGTAACATTTGTAAATGATTGGCTTAAATTGCTAAAAAGGTGAAACGCTTGGATTTGTTACATAACGTTTGTAAACGTTTGATTTTTTTTTCGTAACGTTTGGATTTGTTTTGTAACGTTTGTCAACGTTTGGATTAAATCGCTAAAAAGGTGAAACATTTGGATTTGTTTCGTAACGTTTGTAAACGTTTGGCTTAAATCGCTAAAAAGGTGAAACATTTGGATTTATTTTGCAACGTTTATAAACGTTTGGCTTAAATTGCTAAAAAGGTGAAACACTTGGATTTGTTTCGTAACATTTGTAAATGATTGGCTTAAATTGCTAAAAAAGTGAAATGTTTAGATTTATTTCGTAACTTTTATAAACGTTTGGCTTAAATCACCAAAAAGGTGAAACGTTTGAATTTATTTTGTAATGTTTGTAAACGTTTTGCTTGAATTGCTAAAAAGGTGAAACGCTTGGATTTGTTTCGCAACGTTTTAAACGTTTGGCTTAAGTCGCTAAAATGGGAAAACGTTTGGATTTGTTTCGTAACTTTTATAAACGTTTGGCTTAAATTGCTAAAAAGGTGAAACCTTTGTTTTTTTTTCGCAACGTTTTTAAACGTTTTGCTTAAATCGCTAAAAAGGTGAAACGCTTGGATTTGTTTCGCAACATTTGTAAACGTTTGGCTTAAATTGCTAAAAAGGTGAAACGCTTGGATTTGTTTCATAACGTTTGTAAACGTTTGATTTGTTTTCGTAACGTTTGGATTTGTTTTGTAACGTTTGTCAACGTTTGGATTAAATCGCTAAAAAGGTGAAACATTTGGATTTGTTTCGTAACGTTTGTAAACGTTTGGCTTAAATCGCTAAAAAGGTGAAACATTTGGATTTATTTTGCAACGTTTATAAACGTTTGGCTTAAATTGCTAAAAAGGTGAAACACTTGGATTTGTTTCGTAACGTTTTAAACGTTTGGTTTTGTATCGCAATGTTTGTAAACGTTTGGCTTAAATCGCAAAAAAAAGTGAAACGCCCTATTTTGTTTCGTAACGCTTGTAAACGTTTGGCTTAAAATCGCTAAAAAGGTGAAAAGTTCGGATTTGTTAGGTAACGTTTGTTAATGTCTGGCTTATATCGCTAAAAAGGTGAAACGTCTGGATTTGTTTCATAACGTTTTTAAACATTTGGCTTAAATCGCTAAAAAGGTGAAATGTCTTGATTTGTTTCATAACGTTTGTAAACGTTTGGCTTAAATCGCTAAAAAGGTGAAACATTTGGATTTGTTTCGTAACGTCTGTAAACGTTTGGCTTAAATCGCTAAAAAGGTGAAACGTTTGGATTTGTTTCGTAACGTCTGTAAACGTTTGGCTTAAATAGCTAAAAACATGAAACGTTTGGTTTTGTTTCGTAAAGTTTGTAAACGTTTAGCTTAAATCGCAAAAAAGGTGAAACGTTTGGATTTGTTTCGTAACGTTTGTAAACGTTTGTTTTAAATCGCTAAAAAGGTAAAACGTTTGGATTTGTTTCGTAACGTTTATAAACTTTTGGCTTAAATTGCTAAAAAGGGTTTCGAAATGTTTTAAACGTTTGGATTAGTTTCGTAACGTTTGTAAACGTTTGGATTTAAATTGCTAAAAAGGTGAAACATTTGGATTTGTTTCGTAACGTTTGTAAACGTTTCGCTTAAATCGCTAAAAAGGTGAAACGTTTGAATTTGTTTTGTATCGTTTGTAAACGTTTGGCTTAAATCGCTAAAAAGGTGAAGCATTTGGTTTTGTTTCGTAACGTTTGTAAACGGTTGGTTAAAATTGCTAAAAAGGTGAAACGCTTGGATTTTTTAAAAACGTGAATCGTTTGGATTTGTTTCGTACCGTTTGTAAACGTTCGGCTTAAATCGCTAAATAGCTGAAACGTTTGGTTTTGTTTCGTAACATTTGTAAACATTCGGCTTAAATAGCTAAAAAGGTTAAACTTTGGTTTTGTTGCGTAACGTTTTTAAACGTTCGGCTTAAATCGCTAATAAGGGGAGATATTTGGATTTGTTCCATAACGTTTGTAAACGATTGGTTTTGTTTCGTAATATTTGTAAACGTTTGGCTTAAATTGCTAAAATGGGAAACGTTTGAATTTATTTCGTAACATTTAAACGTTTGGTTTTGTTTCGTAAAGTTTGTAAATGTTTGGCTTAAATCGCTAAAAAGGTGAAACGTTTGGCTTAAATCGCTGAAAAGGTGAAACTTTTGGATTTGTTTCTTAACGTTTGTAAACATTTGGCTTTAACCGCTAAAAAGGTGAAATGTTTGTATTTGTTTCGTAACGTTTGCATACGTTTGGCTGAAATCTTTAAAAAGGTGAAACATTTTGATTTGTTTCGTAACTTTTGTAAACGTTTTGCTTAAATTGCAAAAAAGGTGAAACGTCCTGTTTTGTTTCGTAACGTTTTAAATGTTTCGTTTTGTTTCGTAATGTTTGTAAATGTTTGGCTTAAATCACAAAAAAGGTGAAACGTCCTGTTTTGTTTCGTAACGCTTGTAAACGTTTGGATTTGTTTCGTAACGTTTGTAAATGTTTGGCTAAAATCGCTAAAAAGGTGAAACGTTTGGATTTTTTCGTAACGTTTTTAAACATTTGGCTTAGATCGGTAAAAAGGGGAAATGTTTGGATTTATTTTGTAACGTTTGTAAATGTTTGGTTTAAATCGCTAAAAAGGTGAAATGTTTGGATTTGTTTCGTAACGTTTGTAAACGTTTGGCTTAAATCGCTAAAAACGTGAAACATTTGGATTTGTTTCTTAACTTTTGTAAACATTTGGCTTAAATCGCTAAAAAAGTGAAACGTTTGGATATGTTTCACCTTTTGTAAACGTTACAAAACAAATTCAAACGTTTGTAAACCTTACAAAAATGTGAAACGTTTGGATTTGTTTCGGCTTAAATCACTAAAGAGTTGAAACGTTTGGATTTTTTCGTAGCGTTTGTAAACATTTGACTAATTTGCTAAAAAGGTGAAACGTTTGGATTTAAATTACTAAAAAGGTGAAACGTTTGGATTTGTTTTGTAACGTTTGTAAACTTTTGGCTTAAATCGCTAAAAAGGTGAAACGTTTGGATTTCTTTTGTATCGTTTGTAAATGTTTGGCAAAAAACGCTAAAAAAGTGAAATATTTGGTTTTGTTTCGTAACGTTTGTAAACGTTTGGTTAAAATTGCTAAAAGGGTGAAACGTTTGGATTTGTTTCGTAGCGTTTGTAAACATTTGGCTTAAATCCCTAAAAACGTGAATCGTTTGGATTTGTTTCGTACCGTTTGTAAACGTTTGGCATAAAATCGCTAAGAAGGTGAAACGTTTGGTTTTGTTTCGCAACGTTTGCAAAAGTTCGGTTAAATCGCTAAAAAGGTGAAACGTTTGGATTTTTTTCGTATCGTTAGTAAACATTTGGCTTAAATTGCTAAAAAGGTGAAATATTTGGATTTAAATTGCTAAAAAGCTGAAACGTTTGGATTTGTTTCATAACGTTTGTAAACGTTACAAAAATGTGGAACGTTTGAATTTGTTTCGGCTTAAATCGCTAGAAAAGTGAAACGTTTGGATTTTTTCATAAAGTTTGTAAACATTTTGCTTAAATTGCTAAAAAGGTGAAACGTTTGGATTTGTTTTGTAACTTTTGTAAACATTTGGCTTAAATCGCTAAAAAGGTAAAACGTTTGGATTTCTTTTGTATCATTTGTAAACGTCTGGCAAAAATTGCTAAAAAGGTGAAACATTTGGTTTTGTTTCGTAACGTTTGTAAACATTTGGTTAAAATTGCTAAAAAAGTGAAACGTTTGGATTTGTTTCGTACCGTTTGTAAACGTTCGGCTTAAATTGCTAAAAAGCTGAAACGTTTGGTTTTGTTTCGTAACGTTTGCAAAAGTTCGGCTTAAATAGCTAAAAAGGTTAAACGTTAAGTTTTGTTTAGTAACGTTTGTAAACATTCGGCTTAAATCGCTAAAAAGGGGAAATGTTTGGATTTGTTTCGTAACGTTTGTAAATGTTTGGCTTAAATTGCTAAAAAGGTGCAACGTTTGGATTTGTTTCATAACTTTTGTAAACGATTGGTTTTGTTTCGTAACGTTTGTAAACGTTTGGCTTAAATCGCTAAAAAGGTAAACGTTTGGATTTGTTTCGTAACGTTTCTAAACGTTAATCTTAAATTGCTAAAAAGGTGAAACGCTTGGTCTTGTTTCGCAACGTTTGTAAAGGTTTGGCTTAAATTGCTAAAAATGTGAAATATTTGAATTTGTTTCGTAACGTTTTAAACATTTGGTTTTTTTCGTAACATTTGTAAAGGTTTGGCTTAAATCGCTAAAAAGGTGAAACGTTTGGATTTATTTCGTAACGTTTGTAAATGTTTGGCTTAAATCGCTAAAAAGGTGAAACGTTTGGATTTATTTCGTAACGTTTGTAAATGTTTGGCTTAAATCGCTAAAAAGGTGAAACGTTTGTATACATTTGGCTTAAATCGCTAAAAAGATGAAACGTTTGGATTTGTTTTGTAACGTTTTCAAACGTTTGGCTTAAATCGCTAGAAAGGGGAAACGTTTGGATTTGTTTCGTAACATTTGTGAGCATTTGGCTTAAATTGCTAAAAAGGTGAAATGCTTGGATTTGTTTCGTAACGTTTGTAAACGCTTGTTTTTTTGTAACGTTTGGATTTGTTTTGTAACGTTTGTCAACATTTGGATTAAATCGCTAAAAAGGAGAAACGTTTGGATTTGTTTCATAACGTTTATAAACGTTTGGTTTAAATTGCAAAAAAGGTGAAACGCTTGGATTTGTTTCGTAATATTTTATACGTTTGGTTTTCTTTCGTAATGTTTGTAAATGTTTGGCTTAAATTCGCTAAAAAGGTGAAACGCTTTTATTTGTTTCATAACGTTTGTAAACGTTTGGCTTAAATTGCTAAAAAGGTGAAACACACTATTTCGTTTCGCAACGCCTGTCAACGTTTGGCTTAAAATCGCTAAAAAGGTGAAACGTTTGGATTTGTTTCTTAACGTTTGTAAATGTTTTGCTTAGATCGCTAAAAAGGTGAAACGTTTGGATTTTTTTCGTATCGTTAATAAACATTTGGCTTAAATTGCTAAAAAGGTGAAATATTTGGATTTAAATTGCTAAAAAGCTGAAACGTTTGGATTTGTTTCATAACGTTTGTAAACGTTACAAAAATGTGAAACGTTTGAATTTGTTTCGGCTTAAATCGCTAGAAAAGTGAAACGTTTGGATTTTTTCATAAAGTTTGTAAACATTTTGCTTAAATTGCTAAAAAGGTGAAACGTTTGGATTTAATTTGCTAAAAAGGTGAAACGTTTGGATTTGTTTTGTAACTTTTGTAAACGTTTGGCATAAATCGCTAAAAAGGGAAAACGTTTGGATTTCTTTTGTATCATTTGTAAACGTCTGGCAAAAATTGCTAAAAAGGTGAAACATTTGGTTTTGTTTCGTAACGTTTGTAAACATTTGGTTAAAATTGCTAAAAAGGTGAAATGCTTGAATTTGTTTCGTAACGTTTGTAAACGCTTGTTTTTTTTTTGTCACGTTTGGATTTGTTTTGTAACGTTTGTCAACGTTTGGATTAAATCGCTAAAAAGGAGAAGCGTTTGGATTTGTTTCGTAACGTTTATAAACGTTTGGTTTAAATTGCTAAAAAGGTGAAACGCTTGGATTTGTTTCGTAATGTTTTAAACGTTTGGTTTTCTTTCGTAATGTTTGTAAACGTTTGGCTTAAAATCGCTAAAAAGGTGAAACGTTTGGATTTGTTTCGTAACGTTTGTAAATGTTTAGCTTAGATCGCTAAAAAGGTGAAACGTTTGGATTTTTTTCGTATCGTTAGTAAACATTTGGCATAAATTGCTAAAAAGGTGAAATATTTGGATTTGAATTGCTAAAAAGCTGAAACGTTTGGATTTGTTTCATAACGTTTGTAAACGTTACCAAAATGTTAAACGTTTGAATTTGTTTCGGCTTAAATCGCTAAAAAAGTGAAACGTTTGGATTTTTTCATAAAGTTTGTAAACATTTTGCTTAAATTGCTAAAAAGGTGAAACGTTTGGATTTAATTTGCTAAAAAGGTGAAACGTTTGGATTTGTTTTGTATCATTTGTAAACATCTGGCAAAAATTGCTAAAAAGGCGAAACATTTGGTTTTGTTTCGTAACGTTTGTAAACATTTGGTTAAAATTGCTAAAAAAATGAAACGTTTGGATTTGTTTTGTACCGTTTGTAAACGTTCGGCTTAAATCGCTAAAAAGCTGAACCGTTTGGTTTTGTTTCGTAACGTTTGCAAAAGTTCGGCTTAAATAGCTAAAAAGGTTAAACGTTAAGTTTTGTTTCGTAACGTTTGTAAACATTCGGCTTAAATCGCTAAAAAGGGGAAATGTTTGGATTTGTTTCGTAACGTTTGTAAATGTTTGGCTTAAATTGCTAAAAAGGTGCAACGTTTGGATTTGTTTCATAACGTTTGTAAACGATTGGTTTTGTTTCGTAACGTTTGTAAACGTTTGGCTTAAATCGCTAAAAAGGTAAACGTTTGGATTTGTTTCGTAACGTTTCTAAACGTTTATCTTAAATTGCTAAAAAGGTGAAACGCTTGGTCTTGTTTCGCAACGTTTGTAAAGGTTTGGCTTAAATTGCTAAAAATGTGAAACGTTTGAATTTGTTTCGTAACGTTTTAAACATTTGGTTTTTTTCGTAACACTTGTAAAGGTTTGGCTTAAACTGCTAAAAAGGTGAAACGTTTGGATTTGTTTCGTAACGTTTGTAAATGTTTGGCTTAAATCGCTAAAAAGGTGAAACTTTTGTATACATTTGGCTTAAATCGCTAAAAAGATGAAACATTTGGATTTGTTTTGTAACGTTTTCAAACGTTTGGCTTAAATCGCTAGAAAGGGGAAACGTTTGGATTTGTTTCGTAACATTTGTGAGCATTTGGCTTAAATTGCTAAAAAGGTGAAATGCTTGGATTTGTTTCGTAACGTTTGTAAACGCTTGTTTTTTTGTAACGTTTGGATTTGTTTTGTAACGTTTGTCAACATTTGGATTAAATCGCTAAAAAGGAGAAACGTTTGGATTTGTTTCATAACGTTTATAAACGTTTGGTTTAAATTGCAAAAAAGGTGAAACGCTTGGATTTGTTTCGTAATATTTTATACGTTTGGTTTTCTTTCGTAATGTTTGTAAATGTTTGGCTTAAATTCGCTAAAAAGGTGAAACGCTTTTATTTGTTTCATAACGTTTGTAAACGTTTGGCTTAAATTGCTAAAAAGGTGAAACACACTATTTTGTTTCGCAACGCCTGTCAACGTTTGGCTTAAAATCGCTAAAAAGGTGAAACGTTTGGATTTGTTTCTTAACGTTTGTAAATGTTTTGCTTAGATCGCTAAAAAGGTGAAACGTTTGGATTTTTTTCGTATCGTTACTAAACATTTGGCTTAAATTGCTAAAAAGGTGAAATATTTGGATTTAAATTGCTAAAAAGCTGAAACGTTTGGATTTGTTTCATAACGTTTGTAAACGTTACAAAAATGTGAAACGTTTGAATTTGTTTCGGCTTAAATCGCTAGAAAAGTGAAACGTTTGGATTTTTTCATAAAGTTTGTAAACATTTTGCTTAAATTGCTAAAAAGGTGAAACGTTTGGATTTAATTTGCTAAAAAGGTGAAACGTTTGGATTTGTTTTGTAACTTTTGTAAACGTTTGGCTTAAATCGCTAAAAAGGGAAAACGTTTGGATTTCTTTTGTATCATTTGTAAACGTCTGGCAAAAATTGCTAAAAAGGTGAAACATTTGGTTTTGTTTCGTAACGTTTGTAAACATTTGGTTAAAATTGCTAAAAAGGTGAAATGCTTGGATTTGTTTCGTAACGTTTGTAAACGCTTGTTTTTTTTTGTCACGTTTGGATTTGTTTTGTAACGTTTGTCAACGTTTGGATTAAATCGCTAAAAAGGAGAAGCGTTTGGATTTGTTTCGTAACGTTTATAAACGTTTGGTTTAAATTGCTAAAAAGGTGAAACGCTTGGATTTGTTTCGTAATGTTTTAAACGTTTGGTTTTCTTTCGTAATGTTTGTAAACGTTTGGCTTAAAATCGCTAAAAAGGTGAAACGTTTGGATTTGTTTCGTAACGTTTGTAAATGTTTAGCTTAGATCGCTAAAAAGGTGAAACGTTTGGATTTTTTTCGTATCGTTAGTAAACATTTGGCATAAATTGCTAAAAAGGTGAAATATTTGGATTTGAATTGCTAAAAAGCTGAAACGTTTGGATTTGTTTCATAACGTTTGTAAACGTTACCAAAATGTTAAACGTTTGAATTTGTTTCGGCTTAAATCGCTAAAAAAGTGAAACGTTTGGATTTTTTCATAAAGTTTTTAAACATTTTGCTTAAATTGCTAAAAAGGTGAAACGTTTGGATTTAATTTGCTAAAAAGGTGAAACGTTTGGATTTGTTTTGTATCATTTGTAAACATCTGGCAAAAATTGCTAAAAAGGCGAAACATTTGGTTTTGTTTCGTAACGTTTGTAAACATTTGGTTAAAATTGCTAAAAAAATGAAACGTTTGGATTTGTTTTGTACCGTTTGTAAACGTTCGGCTTAAATCGCTAAAAAGCTTAACCGTTTGGTTTTGTTTAGTAACGTTTGCAAAAGTTCGGCTTAAATAGCTAAAAAGGTTAAACGTTAAGTTTTGTTTCGTAACGTTTGTAAACATTCGGCTTAAATCGCTAAAAAGGGGAAATGTTTGGATTTGTTTCGTAACGTTTGTAAATGTTTGGCTTAAATTGCTAAAAAGGTGCAACGTTTGGATTTGTTTCATAACGTTTGTAAACGATTGGTTTTGTTTCGTAACGTTTGTAAACGTTTGGCTTAAATCGCTAAAAAGGTAAACGTTTGGATTTGTTTCGTAACGTTTCTAAACGTTTATCTTAAATTGCTAAAAAGGTGAAACGCTTGGTCTTGTTTCGCAACGTTTGTAAAGGTTTGGCTTAAATTGCTAAAAATGTGAAACGTTTGAATTTGTTTCGTAACGTTTTAAACATTTGGTTTTTTTCGTAACATTTGTAAAGGTTTGGCTTAAACTGCTAAAAAGGTGAAACGTTTGGATTTGTTTCGTAACGTTTGTAAATGTTTGGCTTAAATCGCTAAAAAGGTGAAACTTTTGTATACATTTGGCTTAAATCGCTAAAAAGATGAAACATTTGGATTTGTTTTGTAACGTTTTCAAACGTTTGGCTTAAATCGCTAGAAAGGGGAAACGTTTGGATTTGTTTCGTAACATTTGTGAGCATTTGGCTTAAATTGCTAAAAAGGTGAAATGCTTGGATTTGTTTCGTAACGTTTGTAAACGCTTGTTTTTTTGTAACGTTTGGATTTGTTTTGTAACGTTTGTCAACATTTGGATTAAATCGCTAAAAAGGAGAAACGTTTGGATTTGTTTCATAACGTTTATAAACGTTTGGTTTAAATTGCAAAAAAGGTGAAACGCTTGGATTTGTTTCGTAATATTTTATACGTTTGGTTTTCTTTCGTAATGTTTGTAAATGTTTGGCTTAAATTCGCTAAAAAGGTGAAACGCTTTTATTTGTTTCATAACGTTTGTAAACGTTTGGCTTAAATTGCTAAAAAGGTGAAACACACTATTTTGTTTCGCAACGCCTGTCAACGTTTGGCTTAAAATCGCTAAAAAGGTGAAACGTTTGGATTTGTTTCTTAACGTTTGTAAATGTTTTGCTTAGATCGCTAAAAAGGTGAAACGTTTGGATTTTTTTCGTATCGTTACTAAACATTTGGCTTAAATTGCTAAAATGGTGAAATATTTGGATTTAAATTGCTAAAAAGCTGAAACGTTTGGATTTGTTTCATAACGTTTGTAAACGTTACAAAAATGTGAAACGTTTGAATTTGTTTCGGCTTAAATCGCTAGAAAAGTGAAACGTTTGGATTTTTTCATAAAGTTTGTAAACATTTTGCTTAAATTGCTAAAAAGGTGAAACGTTTGGATTTAATTTGCTAAAAAGGTGAAACGTTTGGATTTGTTTTGTAACTTTTGTAAACGTTTGGCTTAAATTGCTAAAAAGGGAAAACGTTTGGATTTCTTTTGTATCATTTGTAAACGTTTGGCAAAAATCGCTAAAAAAGTGAAACATTTGGTTTTGTTTCGTAACGTTTGTAAACATTTGGTTAAAATTGCTAAAAAGGTGAAATGCTTGGATTTGTTTCGTAACGTTTGTAAACGCTTGTTTTTTTTTGTCACGTTTGGATTTGTTTTGTAACGTTTGTCAACGTTTGGATTAAATCGCTAAAAAGGAGAAGCGTTTGGATTTGTTTCGTAACGTTTATAAACGTTTGGTTTAAATTGCTAAAAAGGTGAAACGCTTGGATTTGTTTCGTAATGTTTTAAACGTTTGGTTTTCTTTCGTAATGTTTGTAAACGTTTGGCTTAAAATCGCTAAAAAGGTGAAACGTTTGGATTTGTTTCGTAACGTTTGTAAATGTTTAGCTTAGATCGCTAAAAAGGTGAAACGTTTGGATTTTTTTCGTATCGTTAGTAAACATTTGGCATAAATTGCTAAAAAGGTGAAATATTTGGATTTAAATTGCTAAAAAGCTGAAACGTTTGGATTTGTTTCATAACGTTTGTAAACGTTACCAAAATGTTAAACGTTTGAATTTGTTTCGGCTTAAATCGCTAAAAAAGTGAAACGTTTGGATTTTTTCATAAAGTTTGTAAACATTTTGCTTAAATTGCTAAAAAGGTGAAACGTTTGGATTTAATTTGCTAAAAAGGTGAAACGTTTGGATTTGTTTTGTATCATTTGTAAACATCTGGCAAAAATTGCTAAAAAGGCGAAACATTTGGTTTTGTTTCGTAACGTTTGTAAACATTTGGTTAAAATTGCTAAAAAAATGAAACGTTTGGATTTGTTTTGTACCGTTTGTAAACGTTCGGCTTAAATCGCTAAAAAGCTGAACCGTTTGGTTTTGTTTCGTAACGTTTGCAAAAGTTCGGCTTAAATAGCTAAAAAGGTTAAACGTTAAGTTTTGTTTCGTAACGTTTGTAAACATTCGGCTTAAATCGCTAAAAAGGGGAAATGTTTGGATTTGTTTCGTAACGTTTGTAAATGTTTGGCTTAAATTGCTAAAAAGGTGCAACGTTTGGATTTGTTTCATAACGTTTGTAAACGATTGGTTTTGTTTCGTAACGTTTGTAAACGTTTGGCTTAAATCGCTAAAAAGGTAAACGTTTGGATTTGTTTCGTAACGTTTCTAAACGTTTATCTTAAATTGCTAAAAAGGTGAAACGCTTGGTCTTGTTTCGCAACGTTTGTAAAGGTTTGGCTTAAATTGCTAAAAATGTGAAACGTTTGAATTTGTTTCGTAACGTTTTAAACATTTGGTTTTTTTCGTAACACTTGTAAAGGTTTGGCTTAAACTGCTAAAAAGGTGAAACGTTTGGATTTGTTTCGTAACGTTTGTAAATGTTTGGCTTAAATCGCTAAAAAGGTGAAACTTTTGTATACATTTGGCTTAAATCGCTAAAAAGATGAAACATTTGGATTTGTTTTGTAACGTTTTCAAACGTTTGGCTTAAATCGCTAGAAAGGGGAAACGTTTGGATTTGTTTCGTAACATTTGTGAGCATTTGGCTTAAATTGCTAAAAAGGTGAAATGCTTGGATTTGTTTCGTAACGTTTATAAACGCTTGTTTTTTTTTTGTAACGTTTGGATTTGTTTTGTAACGTTTTTCAACGTTTGGATTAAATCGCTAAAAAGGAGAAGCGTTTTGATTTGTTTCGTAACATTTATAAACGCTTGGTTTAAATTGCTAAAAAGGTGAAACGCTTGGATTTGTTTCGTAATGTTTTAAACGTTTGGTTTTCTTTCGTAATGTTTGTAAACGTTTGGCTTAAATTCGCTAAAAAGGTGAAACGCTTTTATTTGTTTCATAACGTTTGTAAACGTTTGGCTTTAATTGCTAAAAAGGTGAAACACACTGTTTCGTTTCGTAACGCCTGTCAACGTTTGGCTTAAAATCGCTAAAAAGGTGAAACGTTTGGATTTGTTTCGTAACGTTTGTAAATGTTTAGCTTAGATCGCTAAAAAGGTGAAACGTTTGGATTTTTTTCGTATCGTTAGTAAACATTTGGCATAAATTGCTAAAAAGGTGAAATATTTGGATTTGAATTGCTAAAAAGCTGAAACGTTTGGATTTGTTTCATAACGTTTGTAAACGTTACCAAAATGTTAAACGTTTGAATTTGTTTCGGCTTAAATCGCTAAAAAAGTGAAACGTTTGGATTTTTTCATAAAGTTTGTAAACATTTTGCTTAAATTGCTAAAAAGGTGAAACGTTTGGATTTAATTTGCTAAAAAGGTGAAACGTTTGGATTTGTTTTGTATCATTTGTAAACATCTGGCAAAAATTGCTAAAAAGGCGAAACATTTGGTTTTGTTTCGTAACGTTTGTAAACGTTTGGCTTAAATCGCAAAAAAGGTAAACGTTTGGATTTGTTTCGTAACGTTTCTAAACGTTTATCATAAATTGCTAAAAAGGTGAAACGCTTGGTCTTGTTTCGCAACGTTTGTAAAGGTTTGGCTTAAATTGCTAAAAATGTGAAACGTTTGAATTTGTTTCGTAACGTTTTAAACATTTGGTTTTTTTCGTAACACTTGTAAAGGTTTGGCTTAAACTGCTAAAAAGGTGAAACGTTTGGATTTGTTTCGTAACGTTTGTAAATGTTTGGCTTAATTCGCTAAAAAGGTGAAACTTTTGTATACATTTGGCTTAAATCGCTAAAAAGATGAAACATTTGGATTTGTTTTGTAATGTTTTCAAACGTTTGGCTTAAATCGCTAGAAAGGGGAAACGTTTGGATTTGTTTCGTAACATTTGTGAGCATTTGGCTTAAATTGCTAAAAAGGTGAAATGCTTGGATTTGTTTCGTAACGTTTGTAAACGCTTGTTTTTTTTTTGTAACGTTTGGATTTGTTTTGTAACGTTTTTCAACGTTTGGATTAAATCGCTAAAAAGGAGAAGCGTTTTGATTTGTTTCGTAACATTTATAAACGTTTGGTTTAAATTGATAAAAAGGTGAAACGCTTGGATTTGTTTCGTAATGTTTTAAACGTTTGGTTTTCTTTCGTAATGTTTGTAAACGTTTGGCTTAAATTCGCTAAAAAGGTGAAACGCTTTTATTTGTTTCATAACGTTTGTAAACGTTTGGCTTGAATTGCTAAAAAGGTGAAACACACTGTTTCGTTTCGTAACGCCTGTCAACGTTTGGCTTAAAATCGCTAAAAAGGTGAAACGTTTGGATTTGTTTCGTAACGTTTGTAAATGTTTAGCTTAGATCGCTAAAAATGTGAAACGTTTGGATTTTTTTCGTATCGTTAGTAAACATTTGGCATAAATTGCTAAAAAGGTGAAATATTTGGATTTGAATTGCTAAAAAGCTGAAACGTTTGGATTTGTTTCATAACGTTTGTAAACGTTACCAAAATGTTAAACGTTTGAATTTGTTTCGGCTTAAATCGCTAAAAAAGTGAAACGTTTGGATTTTTTCATAAAGTTTGTAAACATTTTGCTTAAATTGCTAAAAAGGTGAAACGTTTGGATTTAATTTGCTAAAAAGGTGAAACGTTTGGATTTGTTTTGTATCATTTGTAAACATCTGGCAAAAATTGCTAAAAAGGCGAAACATTTGGTTTTGTTTCGTAACGTTTGTAAACATTTGGTTAAAATTGCTAAAAAAATGAAACGTTTAGATTTGTTTTGTACCGTTTGTAAACGTTCGGCTTAAATCGCTAAAAAGCTTAACCGTTTGGTTTTGTTTCGTAACGTTTGCAAAAGTTCGGCTTAAATAGCTAAAAAGGTTAAACGTTAAGTTTTGTTTCGTAATGTTTGTAAACATTCAGCTTAAATCGCTAAAAAGGGGGAATGTTTGGATTTGTTTCGTAACGTTTGTAAATGTTTGGCTTAAATTGCTAAAAAGGTGCAACGTTTGGATTTGTTTCATAACGTTTGTAAACGATTGGTTTTGTTTCGTAACGTTTGTAAACGTTTGGCTTAAATCGCAAAAAAGGTAAACGTTTGGATTTGTTTCGTAACGTTTCTAAACGTTTATCTTAAATTGCTAAAAAGGTGAAACGCTTGGTCTTGTTTCGCAAGTTTGTAAAGGTTTGGCTTAAATTGCTAAAAATGTGAAACGTTTGAATTTGTTTCGTAACGTTTTAAACATTTGGTTTTTTTCGTAACACTTGTAAAGGTTTGGCTTAAACTGCTAAAAAGGTGAAACGTTTGGATTTGTTTCGTAATGTTTGTAAATGTTTGGCTTAAATCGCTAAAAAGGTGAAACTTTTGTATACATTTGGCTTAAATCGCTAAAAAGATGAAACATTTGGATTTGTTTTGTAACGTTTTCAAACGTTTGGCTTAAATCGCTAGAAAGGGGAAACGTTTGGATTTGTTTCGTAACATTTGTGAGCATTTGGCTTAAATTGCTAAAAAGGTGAAATGCTTGGATTTGTTTCGTAACGTTTGTAAACGCTTGTTTTTTTTTGTAACGTTTGGATTTGTTTTGTAACGTTTTTCAACGTTTGGATTAAATCGCTAAAAAGGAGAAGCGTTTTGATTTGTTTCGTAACATTTATAAACGTTTGGTTTAAATTGATAAAAAGGTGAAACGCTTGGATTTGTTTCGTAATGTTTTAAACGTTTGGTTTTCTTTCGTAATGTTTGTAAACGTTTGGCTTAAATTCGCTAAAAAGGTGAAACGCTTTTATTTGTTTCATAACGTTTGTAAACGTTTGGCTTGAATTGCTAAAAAGGTGAAACACACTGTTTCGTTTCGTAACGCCTGTCAACGTTTGGCTTAAAATCGCTAAAAAGGTGAAACGTTTGGATTTGTTTCGTAACGTTTGTAAATGTTTAGCTTAGATCGCTAAAAAGGTGAAACGTTTGGATTTTTTTCGTATCGTTAGTAAACATTTGGCATAAATTGCTAAAAAGGTGAAATATTTGGATTTGAATTGCTAAAAAGCTGAAACGTTTGGATTTGTTTCATAACGTTTGTAAACGTTACCAAAATGTTAAACGTTTGAATTTGTTTCGGCTTAAATCGCTAAAAAAGTGAAACGTTTGGATTTTTTCATAAAATTTGTAAATATTTTGCTTAAATTGCTAAAAAGGTGAAACGTTTGGATTTAATTTGCTAAAAAGGTGAAACGTTTGGATTTGTTTTGTATCATTTGTAAACATCTGGCAAAAATTGCTAAAAAGGCGAAACATTTGGTTTTGTTTCGTAACGTTTGTAAACATTTGGTTAAAATTGCTAAAAAAATGAAACGTTTAGATTTGTTTTGTACCGTTTGTAAACGTTCGGTTTAAATCGCTAAAAAGCTTAACCATTTGGTTTTGTTTCGTAACGTTTGCAAAAGTTCGGCTTAAATAGCTAAAAAGGTTAAACGTTAAGTTTTGTTTCGTAATGTTTGTAAACATTCAGCTTAAATCGCTAAAAAGGGGAAATGTTTGGATTTGTTTCGTAACGTTTGTAAATGTTTGGCTTAAATTGCTAAAAAGGTGCAACGTTTGGATTTGTTTCATAACGTTTGTAAACGATTGGTTTTGTTTCGTAACGTTTGTAAACGTTTGGCTTAAATCGCTAAAAAGGTAAACGTTTGGATTTGTTTCGTAACGTTTCTAAACGTTTATCTTAAATTGCTAAAAAGGTGAAACGCTTGGTCTTGTTTCGCAACGTTTGTAAAGGTTTGGCTTAAATTGCTAAAAATGTGAAACGTTTGAATTTGTTTCGTAACGTTTTAAACATTTGGTTTTTTTCGTAACACTTGTAAAGGTTTGGCTTAAACTGCTAAAAAGGTGAAACGTTTGGATTTGTTTCGTAACGTTTGTAAATGTTTGGCTTAAATCGCTAAAAAGGTGAAACTTTTGTATACATTTGGCTTAAATCGCTAAAAAGATGAAACATTTGGATTTGTTTTGTAACGTTTTCAAACGTTTGGCTTAAATCGCTAGAAAGGGGAAACGTTTGGATTTGTTTCGTAACATTTGTGAGCATTTGGCTTAAATTGCTAAAAAGGTGAAATGCTTGGATTTGTTTCGTAACGTTTGTAAACGCTTGTTTTTTTTTTGTAACGTTTGGATTTGTTTTGTAACGTTTTTCAACGTTTGGATTAAATCGCTAAAAAGGAGAAGCGTTTTGATTTGTTTCGTAACATTTATAAACGTTTGGTTTAAATTGCTAAAAAGGTGAAACGCTTGGATTTGTTTCGTAATGTTTTAAACGTTTGGTTTTCTTTCGTAATGTTTGTAAACGTTTGGCTTAAATTCGCTAAAAAGGTGAAACGTTTTTATTTGTTTCATAACGTTTGTAAACGTTTGGCTTGAATTGCTAAAAAGGTGAAACACACTGTTTCATTTCGTAACGCCTGTCAACGTTTGGCTTAAAATCGCTAAAAAGGTGAAACGTTTGGATTTGTTTCGTAACGTTTGTAAATGTTTAGCTTAGATCGCTAAAAAGGTGAAACGTTTGGATTTATTTCGTACCGTTAGTAAACATTTGGCATAAATTGCTAAAAAGGTAAAATATTTGGATTTAAATTGCTAAAAAGCTGAAACGTTTGGATTTGTTTCATAACGTTTGTAAACGTTACCAAAATGTGAAACGTTTGAATTTGTTTCGGCTTAAATCGCTAAAAAAGTGAAACGTTTGGATATTTTCATAAAGTTTGTAAACATTTTGCTTAAATTGCTAAAAAGGTGAAACATTTGGATTTGTTTTGTAACTTTTGGAAACATTTGGCTTAAATAGCTAAAAAGGGAAAACGTTTGGATTTCTTTTGTATCATTTGTAAACGTCTGGCAAAAATTGCTAAAAAGGCGAAACATTTGGTTTTGTTTCGTAACGTTTGTAAACATTTGGTTAAAATTGCTAAAAAAATGAAACGTTTGGATTTGTTTTGTACCGTTTGTAAACGTTCGGCTTAAATCGCTAAAAAGCTGAACCGTTTGGTTTTGTTTCGTAACGTTTGCAAAAGTTCGGCTTAAATAGCTAAAAAGGTTAAACGTTAAGTTTTGTTTCGTAATGTTTGTAAACATTCGGCTTAAATTGTTGGTGCAGCGGGAGGCGCGGGTCCGAATCGTATATTTCAATTCAAAATCGAAATTCCAACAATCCGGATCCTTAAGTTGATCATATCAACAACAAATGGATCGTCGTATCATTTATTAATTAAAGCACGCATCTAGGAATCGTAAGAAGAATACCTATGTCGATTCTCCAACGATTCTTGTAGTCCCGAAAGTACGGCGACCTCAAGCTCGTCCACACGAGTATGCGTCCGATTGAATCCTCGCCTTGAAGTAATCCTGCAAGAGTTCCTCTTGCCGAGCAGCCCTAAGCTCAAACTCTCGCCGCGATCACTACCTTGCTCGGATGTATGAAAAACGTCGCCAAGTTTTTCCCGTGATTGATGAATACTTGAACTCCTTCAAGTGCTTTCTCTCTCTACAACTTTGTAGTGAGATGTGTGTTGTGTGGTGTGAAATGAGCAAGGACATGCTCTATTTATAGGCTAGAGCATGCCTTAAGAATGCAACACCTTGCATGCTAGGTGTCACACACCAAGCAAAGGTGTTGCCACCACATGACACCTTTCATGTGGTGACATCACATAGGTGACATCATATAGGTGATGTCATCACATGACATCACATATAAGCTTATTTCCTTATCTCATTACTTCACCATGACATCATCATTCCATTAGCTTATGATTAGTGCTTTAAGTATCATTAATTACACTAATTAATTACTTAAGCCATCTAATCATAAAACTTGGTTAAAATATAATTAGGTTCCTACTAATTTATAACTCTTATAAATTAGTCCCTAATTAACTTGGACATAGTACAATTAGGTTCTTACTAATTTATAACTCTTACAAATTAGTCCCTAATTTGT
Source organism: Mercurialis annua (assembly GCF_937616625.2). NCBI lineage: Eukaryota > Viridiplantae > Streptophyta > Magnoliopsida > Malpighiales > Euphorbiaceae > Mercurialis > Mercurialis annua. The sequence continues at coordinate 23,931,000 of NC_065570.1, forward strand.
ACTTGTTTTTCATCTTAGATTAATTTCCGAGATATGCTAGTATCTATATGAAATCGATCTTTTGTAAACTCAATCGGTTGCACACTCTATTGTGTGTGACTAACTAGGTTCAGATCTATATGGCAACGAGAGTCATAAGAAACGCCTTTCTTATATTAAATAATTAAATCCCATTTAATTATTAATTCTCGTAGATCGAGAGTGACGTCTAGCAACATATCACGACCCCCAAATAGAGATGAATGTTTCGATGCATTCTTTATGAACCAATGTTCATAATTACCGTACACTCAAAATTCCCTTCATCTAAGATTCCAACCTCGACTAGTGTCACGGTTAAGTCAAACACTGATAGTCTTGATTATATGACCTCATCTCTCAGTTCTAATTCTTGATAAATATGACTTCCACTAGAAACAACTTTCTATGTAAGTCATATACACCTGCGCAGGTTTTATCATCCATCAAGAACAATTTGAGATAGCATAGAATCTTGTCTCCGTTCATCCAGAGTGATGAATCCTTTCTAGGTTAAACCCCTATCTCCATATACAACTAATTATAGCCAACACATCCCGCGGCCCTAGCTCATGAAAGATCTAGGGTTAAGGAGTATCAAACTCTAATCACCTATATACAAGATAGTGTCACCGCAAGTCAAAGGACATATGTACAATTATGAACTAGATGACATTAAATTGACTTTGATGAATTACCATGTATAAGTCATCTAGCGTCACTTATTCGACTCACTCAACACCTTGAGTGTCCACATGTTTATTCTGATCCCCATCAAGTAGTATGAGACTCACTACTTCCTATAATTAGTAACTCTTTACTAATCAGGAGAATAAACAGAGGTGACGATCTTTCCGGGATAATGCGATGCCCTTATTCGTAGGACCCCATCGATCGTGAACGGTTATTTAGATCACTTGTATAATAGAATCTGTCACTCATATTCTTAACACCTTAAGAATAGATTCTATCACAATGTGATAAGGACAATACGTAATAAATGAACACTTAGTTGATGAGACACTTAGTTCAAATAGAACATATATATCTTTGCCATTGGGATTAATTCTACAAATATACATGATCAAATGGCCCTAGGGCACATACTACTAACAATCTCCCACTTGCACTAGTGCCATTGACAACTATATCTAAGCCCCATCTTTACAAGATGTAAATCTTAATGACTCTATGTCATGTAAACCTTAATGACTCTAAGTCATGGGCTTTGTCAGTGGGTCAGCCGTGTTATCGGCTGATGCTATCTTTTAGAGAAACAATTTTATCTTTCCAACAATTTCTTTAGATAATATGATAATGCCTTTCCTTATGTTCGGATAAGTTGTGAGACCCAGTTTCCTTTGCTATGGCAGTAGCACCATTGTGGTCGCAGAAAAGAGGAACTTTCGACTTAATGGAAGAAAACCGTACTTAGTTCTATTAAGAACTATTTTATCCAAACACCTTCTATTACAACATCTCATGCCATAATATACTCGGCTTCTATAATGGAATATGAAGTTGATTCTTGCTTAGAACACTTCTAGCTCACTACTCCTTCATTATAGATAAATATGAATCTGGAGATAGACTCTCTATTATCCATATCTGATTATTAATCAAAATCTGTAAAACGGTCTACTTAAAAATCTCGTTCTCCATTTGTTAATACCATATCTTTAGTTCTATAAAAGTACTTAAAGATACCTTTAACAACCATCCAATGTTCTCAACATAGATTGGATTAAAACCGATTAGTCCCACTAACCGCATAGACAATTTCTAGCTTTGTATGTGGCAACACATACCTCAGACTACCAATTGCCGAAGCTTATGGTATCTTTGCTAGATTCTTTCTTTCTTCAGAAGTTTCGGAAGACACTCCCTTTGAAATAAGAATTTTATGCCTAACTAGTATCAATCCTCTCTTAGAACTTCCATATTGAACTACTTCAATATCTTTTCTAAGAAGAGCCTTTAGGAGAAACCAATTATTCTCTTAGATCTATCTCTATAGAGTCTAATACTGAGAATTTAGGCTACCTCTCCGAGGTCTTTGATGGAGTACGTATTAGATAAACCAAAGTTTTACAAAAGTTAACATTCCGATATTATTATTTATTAGTAATAAGTTATCTACATGCAAGATCATGAAAGTGAGTCTGCTCCCACTAACCTTCTTGTAAACATTGGGTTTATCATCGTTTTTAATAAATTCGTAACTTCTTACGGATTTATCAAGACGATGAAACTCGAAGCTTTCTTTTCATCCACTAGGGATCATTTTAGCTTACACGTCTTGGAACCTTCTTCGGATTCAAAATCCTCGACTTGTTCCATATAGATATACTCCTTAATTTAACCATTAAGGAATGTGGTTCTTACATTCACATGTCTAACCACAAAATCTAAATGTGTAGCCTTGGTAAGAAAAATCTTGATGAACTTAAGCATGGCTACCCGCAATAAAGTGTATTCACAATACAACTTCTTGCCTCTAGCAAAACTCTTTTGCAACAAGCTTAGCTTTAAAGGTCTCCACCTTTCCATTAGTACCAATTTTACACTTGAAGATCCATTTAAACCTTATTGGTATAATACCTTTGGATGGATCGACTAGCTCCTAAAATTTGGTTTCTTTATATGGAATCCATTTCAGATTTTATTCCTTCAAACCAATTTTGAAGAATCTATATCACATATAGTTTCCTCATAAGTAGAGGGATCAACATTTGATCTTTTACTCCATGACTAAACAACTCTTGTTTATCATGTGGGAAAACCATCTCTCTCTCCAGTGGACGAGATACTCTACTTAATCTTCGAGTTGTTAATGTAGATACATCTTTTACTAACTCCGGCTTTTAGTGGGTTTGATCAATCTTCATTGATTCATTATTTTGTTGGTAACTAGATGACTCCTCATCTAATTCTATATTCCTTTCTTAGTGTCCCTCTTGAATAAACGCTTTATTAAGAAAGACTACCACCGATAAACAACGATTGTTTGTTCGGTTCGAATATAGAAACAATATCCTAAACTGTATTTAGGATATCCAACATAATCTTTCCACGATTGATTTTGATTCCAAATTTATCGGATATAAGTTACATGATATGTTCCGAACACCCTCAAATCTTAACATCCTTAAGACTTTATTCCATACCATATCTCATAAGGTATGTATGGAGCGGATTTAGTTGGAATTTGATTTAGAATTTTATTTGCGGTAAGAAGTGCTTGACCCTATAACGAGATGGATAAGTCAGTATATAGCTAATTCTTGATCGTATCATTTCCCACAATGTACGATACGTCCTTCTTGACAGACGCACCATTCAACCATGGTGTTCTCAAGGAGTAAGTTGAAAAATAATACCACATTCCTTTTAGGAACATACCAAATTCTGTACTCAAGTATTCTTCCCTTTTCGATCACATCGTAAAGTATTAATACCTTTTCCAATTTGGTTTTCTACTTCATTCTTGAAGTCATTTGAACATTTCAAAATCTTCATGTTTGTTCTTCATAAGACAAACTTAACTATATCGTGATAAATCATCGATGTAGAAAATGAAGTATAAGTATCTACCTTGGTCCGTTTCTTTAAACGTACCATATACATCACTATGTATGATCTCTTAAACGGCTTTAGCTCTACCTCTTTGTCCCACAAAGAATAATCAGGCTATGTTGCCTTTAAGATACGACTCACAAATCGGAAGAGATGCAAAATCTTGATTGCTCAAGATTCCCATCCTATCTAACTTGTTATGTCTATCTTTTGCAATATGTCCTAATTATAAATTCCAAAGTTGTTTAGAAATTTGATAACTTATGGTATTAATTTCCAAAACATCTTTTGCATTAAACATCTTTATTCAAGTCATAAAGAACATTTTGTACATATCCATACCCAACTCCGTATTATCAAACATAATACTACAAACATCCTTTGTAAATAGAAAATCAACTACCAAATTTGTCATACAAATTCGGACATGATATTCCTATGTATATTGGGTAAGTACAAAAATCTTGTTTAAGTACAACTTATGTTTATTTAAGAAAATTGAAGTTGATCCTATAGCTCTTGTCGCAACGCTTGCGTCATTCCCGAGATTTAAGATTACTCCATCTTTTTCCTTTCTTTCTCACTTTTACTAAATCCATAAAAGATAAACAAATGTGAGAATGAGCATCGGTATTCAATACCCAAGCTTTTAAATGAGCAATTGACATTGGAACATGAGATAGACACATGTTCTTGATGGAATTGTCGTTCCTCTCGTCATTGCCCTTTAAGTATTCACAATACTTAATACAATTTCCATTTCAATGTCTTTTGTTTTGACAAAAGAAACAATTTCTTTTATTGACCAAACCGCCTTTTAAATATTCCAAATATTTTCGGCTATGACTTATACTGTCCTACATCTTAACAAACGAAAACACTTTTCTTTGTTAACCAATGTGCATTTCTTTTTCGCAATAGCCTTGGAGGCATCTAAATATCTTAATCAATCAAATAAAATGGTTTTAAACCACTAGCCGATTACTATCGTGAATGTCACTTAAAAGGATTCTATTTAATCTTATTATCCCTTAGATAGCAAAGATCTCTAATTAGTATTCGTGTTATTTTGTATATTTAACCATAATGATTTGGTCTTTATCAAAATGGCCTCCCACTATCTTTTTCGAATCCTACACTTCCAAAATAGGAAACGTGAATCTTTGTTGGAAAAGATTTCAAGCGGGTGATTGAATTCTTATACTCATTTATCTTTCCCTCAAGTACTTAATGCTATTCTTGGGATCAAAATGATATATAAGTGAACAACTACTTGTTCATCATATCTCATATGAGGTTCAATCATTTCCGGCTCCTAATGCTTTCACCCTCAAGTACTTAATGCTATTCTTGGGTTTCCACATTAGTTAAGTTTAACCCATTGAATCAACTAAGATGTATCGATTTGAATAATATACGACTCAGGTACGCCTAATTGCCTTTCTCGCCGTATATTATATCGACTACACCCGCAACATCGCATGCTTAACAATAAACTCGACAACATCTCTTGACGATATCATCTCACCCCTATGTATCCATAGCCGACAAGATGATAACTCAAAGCGTGTTAGTTTATTGCTCCAATGGAGAGCCATTGATAAATCAATTTAATGATTAATTAATATAAACTTAATCCTTTTACTTTTAGGAAGATTTCTTAGGGTTTTAAGTTATTCCGGTCTCACTAAGCCCACAACACATTTTAGCATGCATCTCATACATATTAAAGCTAAAATGAATCATGCAATCACACATGTATGATCATGGACTTCCTAGGTCTCATTCTTTAGCCACAAAAGAATGAGCAAATTATTATTTGTTCCGCATGTTTTGTTGACGACAACATAATGCACAAGCGAGTCACGTATTGTGTTAAATAATCACATTAGAAAAATTCCCAGGATAGATTGGAGGGTCACGAGCGGACCACTTAAGTACCAATCTCCTAGACAGAATTTAATCAAATGTAATTAATATCACAATAGCGTTTGTTCGTTTTTGGAAAAACAAAATCCCTTGGAATTATAAATTACATGCCCAATAATAATTCCTAAGTCCATGATTATTTATACATTTATTCAATCGTAAAGCGTTAATACTCGATGATACGGTGGCTCCGATACCACTGTTGGTGCAGCGGGACGTGAGGGTCCGAATCGTATATTTCAATTCAAAATCGAAATTCCAACAATCCGGATCCTTAAGTTGATCATATCAACAACAAATGGATCGTCGTATCATTTATTAATTAAAGCACGCATCTAGGAATCGTAAGAAGAATACCTATGTCGATTCTCCAACGATTCTTGTAGTCCCGAAAGTACGGCGACCTCAAGCTCGTCCACACGAGTATGCGTCCGATTGAATCCTCGCCTTGAAGTAATCCTGCAAGAGTTCCTCTTGCCGAGCAGCCCTAAGCTCAAACTCTCGCCGCGATCACTACCTTGCTCGGATGTATGAAAAACGTCGCCAAGTTTTTCCCGTGATTGATGAATACTTGAACTCCTTCAAGTGCTTTCTCTCTCTACAACTTTGTAGTGAGATGTGTGTTGTGTGGTGTGAAATGAGCAAGGACATGCTCTATTTATAGGCTAGAGCATGCCTTAAGAATGCAACACCTTGCATGCTAGGTGTCACACACCAAGCAAAGGTGTTGCCACCACATGACACCTTTCATGTGGTGACATCACATAGGTGACATCATATAGGTGATGTCATCACATGACATCACATATAAGCTTATTTCCTTATCTCATTACTTCACCATGACATCATCATTCCATTAGCTTATGATTAGTGCTTTAAGTATCATTAATTACACTAATTAATTACTTAAGCCATCTAATCATAAAACTTGGTTAAAATATAATTAGGTTCCTACTAATTTATAACTCTTATAAATTAGTCCCTAATTAACTTGGACATAGTACAATTAGGTTCTTACTAATTTATAACTCTTACAAATTAGTCCCTAATTTGTACTTGTTTTTCATCTTAGATTAATTTCCGAGATATGCTAGTATCTATATGAAATCGATCTTTTGTAAACTCAATCGGTTGCACACTCTATTGTGTGTGACTAACTAGGTTCAGATCTATATGGCAATGAGAGTCATAAGAAACGCCTTTCTTATATTAAATAATTAAATCCCATTTAATTATTAATTCTCGTAGATCGAGAGTGACGTCTAGCAACATATCACGACCCCCAAATAGAGATGAATGTTTCGATGCATTCTTTATGAACCAATGTTCATAATTACCGTACACTCAAAATTCCCTTCATCTAAGATTCCAACCTCGACTAGTGTCACGGTTAAGTCAAACACTGATAGTCTTGATTATATGACCTCATCTCTCAGTTCTAATTCTTGATAAATATGACTTCCACTAGAAACAACTTTCTATGTAAGTCATATACACCTGCGCAGGTTTTATCATCCATCAAGAACAATTTGAGATAGCATAGAATCTTGTCTCCGTTCATCCAGAGTGATGAATCCTTTCTAGGTTAAACCCCTATCTCCATATACAACTAATTATAGCCAACACATCCCGCGGCCCTAGCTCATGAAAGATCTAGGGTTAAGGAGTATCAAACTCTAATCACCTATATACAAGATAGTGTCACCGCAAGTCAAAGGACATATGTACAATTATGAACTAGATGACATTAAATTGACTTTGATGAATTACCATGTATAAGTCATCTAGCGTCACTTATTCGACTCACTCAACACCTTGAGTGTCCACATGTTTATTCTGATCCCCATCAAGTAGTATGAGACTCACTACTTCCTATAATTAGTAACTCTTTACTAATCAGGAGAATAAACAGAGGTGACGATCTTTCCGGGATAATGCGATGCCCTTATTCGTAGGACCCCATCGATCGTGAACGGTTATTTAGATCACTTGTATAATAGAATCTGTCACTCATATTCTTAACACCTTAAGAATAGATTCTATCACAATGTGATAAGGACAATACGTAATAAATGAACACTTAGTTGATGAGACACTTAGTTCAAATAGAACATATATATCTTTGCCATTGGGATTAATTCTACAAATATACATGATCAAATGGCCCTAGGGCACATACTACTAACATAAATCGCTAAAAAGGGGAAATGTTTGGATTTGTTTCATAACGTTTGTAAATGTTTGGCTTAAATTGCTAAAAAGGTGCAACGTTTGGATTTGTTTCATAACGTTTGTAAACGATTGGTTTGATTTCGTAACGTTTGTAAACGTTTGGCTTAAATCGCTAAAAAGGTAAACGTTTGGATTTGTTTCGTAACGTTTCTAAACGTTTATCTTAAATTGCTAAAAAGGTGAAACGCTTGGTCTTGTTTCGCAACGTTTGTAAAGGTTTGGCTTAAATTGCTAAAAATGTGAAACGTTTGAATTTGTTTCGTAACGTTTTAAACATTTGGTTTTTTTCGTAACATTTGTAAAGGTTTGGCTTAAACTGCTAAAAAGGTGAAACGTTTGGATTTGTTTCGTAACGTTTGTAAATGTTTGGCTTAAATCGCTAAAAAGGTGAAACTTTTGTATACATTTGGCTTAAATCGCTAAAAAGATGAAACATTTGGATTTGTTTTGTAACGTTTTCAAACGTTTGGCTTAAATCGCTAGAAAGGGGAAATATTTGGATTTGTTTCGTAACATTTGTGAGCATTTGGCTTAAATTGCTAAAAAGGTGAAATGCTTGAATTTGTTTCGTAACGTTTGTAAACGCTTGTTTTTTTTGTAACGTTTGGATTTGTTTTGTAACGTTTTTTAACGTTTGGATTAAATCGCTAAAAAGCAGAAGCGTTTGGATTTGTTTCGTAACATTTATAAACGTTTGGTTTAAATTGCTAAAAAGGTTAAACGCTTGGATTTGTTTCGTAATGTTTTAAACGTTTGGTTTTCTTTCGTAATGTTTGTAAACGTTTGGCTTAAATTCGCTAAAAAGGTGAAACGCTTTTATTTGTTTCATAACGTTTGTAAACGTTTGGCTTGAATTGCTAAAAAGGTGAAACACACTGTTTCGTTTCGTAACGCCTGTCAACGTTTGGCTTAAAATTGCTAAAAAGGTGAAACGTTTGGATTTGTTTCGTAACGTTTGTAAATGTTTTGCTTAGATCGCTATAAAGGTGAAACGTATGGATTTGTTTCCTAACGTTTTTCAACGTTTGGCTTTAATCGCTAAAAAGGGGAAACGTTTGGATTTGTTTCGTAACGTGTGTAAACGTTTGGCTTAAATCGCTAAAAAGGTGAAACGTTTGGATTTATTTCGTAACATTTGTAAACATTTGGCATATATCGCTAAAAGGGTGAAACGTTTGGTTTTGTTTCGTAACATTTGGAAACGTTTAGCTTATATTGCTAAAAAGGTGAAACGTTTGGATTTGTTTCGTAACGTTTATTTTAAATCGCTAAAAAGGTAAAACGTTTGTATTTGTTTCGTAGCGTTTGTAAATGTTTGGCTTAAATTGCTAAAAATGGTTTCATAATGTTTAAAACGTTTGGATTAGTTTCGTAACGTTTGTAAACGTTTGGCTTAAATCGCTAAAAAGGTGAAACATTTGGATTTGTTTCGTAACGTTTGTAAACGTTTAGATTAAATCGATAAAAAGGTGAAGCGTTTGGCTTAATCGCTAAAAAGGTGAAACGTTTGGTTTTGTTTCGTAACGTTTGTAAATGTTTGGTTAAAATTGCTAAAAAGGTGAAACGCTTGGATTTGTTTCGTAGCGTTTGTAAACATTTGGCTTAAATCGGTAAAAACGTGAATCGTTTGTAAACGTTCGGCTCAAATCGCTAAAAATCCGAAACGTTTGGTTTTGTTTCGTAACGTTTGTAAACGTTCGGCTTAAAGTGCTAAAATGGTGAAACGTTTGGATTTGTTTCATAACATTTTATAAACGATTGGTTTTGTTTTGTAATGTTTGTAAACATTTGGCTTAAAAATCGCTAAAAATGTGAAACGTTTGGATTTGTTTCGTAACATTTTAAACGTTTGGTTTTGTTTTGTAACGTTTCTAAATATTTGGTTTAAATCGCAAAAAAGGTGAAACGTTTGGATTTGTTTCGTAACGTTTTGCTTATATTGCGAAAAAGGCGAAATGTTTGGATTTGTTTCGTAACATTTGTAAACGTTTGGCTTCAATCGGTAAAAAGGTGAAACATTTTGATTTTTTTCGTAGCGTTTGTACACCTTTGCCTTAAATCGTAAGAAAGAAGAAACGTTTGGATTTGTTTCAAAATATTTATAAACGTTTTGCTTAAATCGCTAAAAAGGTGAAACTTTTGGATTTGTTTCGTAACGTTTGTAAATGTTTGGCATAAATTGCTAAAAAGGTGAAACGCTTGGATTTATTTCGTAACTTTTGTAAATGTTTAGCTTAAATCGCTAAAAGGGTGAAATGCTTGGATTTGTTTCGTAACGTTTGTAAGGTTTGGCTTAAATCGCTAAATATGTGAAACATTTGGTTTTGTTTCTTAACGTTTGTAAACATTTGGCTCAAATCTTTACAAATGTGAAACGTTTGGATTTGTTTCGTAACGTTGTAAACGTTTGGTTTTGTTGCTTAACGTTTGTAAACGTTTGGTTTAAATCGTTAAATATGTGAAACTTCTATGTTTCGTTACTTTTGGCTTAAATCTCTAAAATGGGGAAACGTTTGGATTTGTTTCATAACATTTATAAACGTTTGGCTTAAATTTCTAAAAAGGTGAAACGTTTGGATTTGTTTCGTTCAGTTTGTAAAACGTTTGGCTTAAATCGCTAAAAATGTGAAACGTTTGGATTTTTTTCGTAATGTTTGTGAACGTTTGACTTAAATTGCTAAAAAGGTGAAACGTTTGGATGTGTTTCGTAACGTTTGTAAACGTTTGGCTTAAATCGCTAAAAGGTGAAAGATTTGGATTTGTATTGTAATGTTTGTAAACGTTTGGCTTAAATAGCTAAAAAGGTGAAACGTTTGGTTTTGTTTCGTAACTTTTGTGAACGTTCGGCTTAAATCCCTAAAAACGTGAAACGTTTGTTTTTGTTCCGTAAAGTTTATCAACGTTTGGCTTAAATCGCTAAAAATGTGTAATGTTTTGATTTTTTCGTAACATTTGTAAACGTTTGGCTTAAATCGCTAAAAAGGTGAAACATTTGGATTTGTTTTGTAATGTTTGTAAACGTTTGGCTTAAATCGTTAAAAATTGAAACGTTGGATTTTTTTAGTAACGTTTGAAAACGTTTGGCTTAAATCGCTAAAAAGGTGAAACGTTCGGTTTTCTTTCGTAACGTTTGTAAACGTTTGGCTGAAATTGCTAAAAAGATGAAACATTTGGTTTTGTTTTGTAACGTTTGTAAATGTTTGGATTTGTTTCGTAACGTTTTAAACATTTGGTTTTGTTTTGTAAAGTTTGTAAACGTTTCGCTTAAATCGCTAAAAAGGTGAACACTCTGTTCATCATATCCATAAATGCTGCTGGTGCGTTCGTCAGACCAAAGGACATAACCAGAAACTCAAAGTGTCCATAACGAGTCCGAAAAGCAGTCTTAGGCACATCTGCATCACGGATCCGTAGCTGATGATACCCAGACCTCAAATCAATCTTGGAAAAACACTTCGCACCCTGCAACTGGTCAAACAGATCATCGATGCGAGGAAGAGGATATCTGTTCTTGACAGTAGCCTTATTCAACTGTCTGTAGTCGATACAGAGCCGAAAGGAACCGTCTTTCTTCTTTACAAACAGAACTGGAGCACCCCACGGAGAAGTACTCGGTCTGATGAACCCGCTATCCAACAACTCTTGTAACTGGTCCTTCAACTCCTTCAGCTCTGCAGGAGCCATCCGATACGGCGGTATCGAAATCGGAGCTGTACCAGAAACCACATCAATGCAAAACTCAATATCACGATCAGGTGGTAATCCAGGCAATTCCTCTGGAAATACATCAGTGAATTCATTCACCATCGGCACACTATGCATATCACTACCACCAGCCTCCAAATCACGAACCACAGCAAGAAAACCCTGGCAACCCTTGCCTAACATCCGCTTCGCCTTGATGGCGGAAACCAGATTCTTAGGTGTCTCTGCCTTTTCTCCCTGAAAGGAAAAAGGTAGATCACCTGGAATCCTGAACTCAAGTGACTTCCCTCGACAGTCAATAGAAGCATAATGGCGTGACAACCAGTCCATCCCCAAGATAACATCAAAAGAAAGAACGTCAAGTACAATCAAATCAGCACATAATTCTCTACCCTGAATAACCACAGGACAAGAAGGATAAACGACGTCCACTACTACACCTTCAGACATAGGTGTAGACACAGCTAGAGGTTCACTCAAAACAGATGGTGCTCTACCCAATTTCCCAGCAAAACAAGTAGAAACAAACGAATGGGTCGCACCCGCATCAAATAATACCAAAGCATCAGTAAAAGAAATCGGAATGGTACCTTGCACCACAGCATTTGATGCACGCGCATCCTGAGGAGTAAGTGCGAACACTCTGGCCTGACCCTGCGGCTGCTGCTGCGAACTCTGTCCAGTACCATAACCGTTGGAACCTCTACCTCCGTTACCACGGCCACCAAAACCTCTGCCACCAGAACCACGGCCCCGCTGGCCACCAAAAGATGCTGCAGGTTGAGAGTACCCTACAGACTGTGTAAACGCAGGTCTCTGGTGCTGATAAGATGACTGCGCCACACAAGAGTTAGACATCTGCTGCCCAGATGTCGGACACTCCCTAGAAAAATGACCCGGCTGGCCACAAGTGAAACAACCTCCAGGAGCTAACTGGCACTGACCATAATGTCTACGTCTGCAATTCTGGCAGAATGGAATATTCGATCCACCACTAAACCCGCGTCCTGAACCACGGTTGCTCCCACTACTACTGGAACTGTACGGAGCACTCCTGGCACTATGCCTCCCTTTGTTGTGAGTCCGTCGACTCCCCCTGTTGGCCTGAGAAGAGCCACTGTAGTAGTTCCCACTACCATGCTGCACTGGGGCCTGCTGCCCCCCACTAGGAACGTCACTCTTTCCCTTCTGATTCTGGAAAGGGTCAGAGATCGTCCCAAACTGAACCATCGAATTCTCCATCCGCCGCGCACTATCCACTAACCGAGCAAACTCCATGTTTGTCCCTATCAGCAAAGGAAGAAACTCCGAGCCTAAACCCCTAACATAACGGTCGTTCACTCGCTCTTGATCACCCTGTAGATCTGTAGCAAACCGCCCCAAACGTACAAACTCAGTAGTGTAGTCTGTCACCGATCTATCCCCCTTCTTCAAAGTGAGCAGCTTTTCTCTGAAACTCTCAGTAACAGAGAAGGGTAGATAGTAACCTCTGAACCTGATCACAAAATCAGCCCAAGGCAAAGTATCCATAACTGGCCTGATGTTATCGCGATACCAATCCTTAGCTGGACCCTTCAGCGACATTTCCACAAGCATCACTGATTGACGATCAGACGCTTGAATCCTCTGACTGTTGTACTCAAATTCCTCCAAAAAGTCAAGAGCATCCCCAGTACCATCAAAAGAAGTCGGATTCAACTTCAAGTAGGTCATCACCAACTCTCTGTCTGTTGGAATATGACCGACACCAGCAATTCCACCAATACCAGCTACAGCACCAACCTGAGGTTGCTGTTGCTGCGCTAACTGACCCAGTATATTACACTGATTCTGCAGTAGAGCCTGATTGTTCTGCATTTCGACAACGCCAGCCAAGAAAGTAGTGAAGTCGAACGCTTGCACATTTGGTGCCTGCTGCACATTCGGTGCCTGAACACCTGCTGCACCGCGTCCTCTCGCTCCACCTCTACCAGCACCCGCTCCTCTGCCTCTACCAGCACCTCTACCTCTGCCAGCACCTCCACCTCGACCACGTCCAGCATTAGCCTGAACTGGTGGTACGTTCTGATCGACTTCCATGGAAATCGCATCATCAGCCACAGCTTCTTGCTCTGCCGCAGCACGAGCACGAGTACGAATAACGTTGTCCATATCCTAAGATTTAACAACAACAATTTAAATAACAGATATTTCATACCCAAGTATGATCAAAACAAGCAACATATAGGATTTCCCAAGAAATCATCAGCAATAAAATGTCCACCCAAGTGAAATAAAATTAACATTTAACAACATCAAATCAACATACAATGACTGACTCGACGCAATCCTATTGGTGTAGGCAGAAAGTTTTAAAATCAAAAGATGACGTTTTTAAAGACATGACAGAATCCTATATCCGCAGTAGTTCCTAAGACACAACAACACTTAACAGAGTAAATACATAGCAAGCAATTGGCCTTGGTTTGAAACCAAAGCTCTGATACCAAGTTTGTCACGACCCATTTTCATGAATCGCGACCGGCGCTAGGGTATGGGTAATGTAGTACCGAAACCCGTAGCTAGCCTTTCAAATAATTCAAAAACACATAAACCTGCAGAAAACCAATGCTCGGGGGCAACCGAGACTACAACCTAAACTAGCAGTTATAATAATCAACAGTTAATATAACATACTTATTCAATTCTGAGTTTAAAATAGATTTATCATAAACCAAAATAAATAATATAACATGCCAAAGTAATATAACTAGTCGAACCAATCCGACAAAATAAATAATAATAACAAAGACGTCTAGTTACCACTGCGGTCTAAGAATAAAATAGTTTCACTGTTTTACTAAAATAAAAGGGAACCTCCGAGGAAAGGTAAATACGGAGATCACCAGACTCTCTCAGATCATAACCCTGGGAAAAATTGGGAAAACAACGGGGTCAGATATACTGAGATGAGTTCATACCACTATTTACATTTATTAAGTGGAAAACCTTTAAAACGTTTAAAACATTTAATAACGATATTACAGATAATAGTTGGAATCCTAATCCACAATTCTAAATAATAATCATAATCCAATAGGTCTGGTCCCGAGAGCTGAGCTACACCGAGTTACCACTGACCACACTTATACCAGAGTCCCGAGAGCTGAGCTACACCGAGTTACTCTACCTGGTCCCGAGAGCTATGCTCACACCGAGTTACCACATTTCCGTATATACCTTACCCAGATCAATACCGGTGCGCACGCAGTCCTAATGATGCCCATTAGGTAGCACGTTCCAACTAAGAGCCATAATATAAAAACAGTTCGAAATATACGTACAGTATATATATTTAATATTAAAATAACAATTTACTTAATAAAGCGGTAAATAGTAAATATAAACTCACTGCTTGCTAATCCGCGTGAAATACCGGCAAGCAACTAACTCTGGTTCGCCTCTGAAGCACGAACAGCAGACGAGTCTAGGCAAATAAAATAATTATTAAAATCAGACCCTAACTCTAGAGAGTACTAGACACCACATAAGACTAGCACAATTAACACGTAGTAAATAAACAATCCAAAGCACACACAACTACAACCAAAAGGTAATAAAGCCCAATTAGTATAAGTCTATTGAGTTCCCGCTTAAAATCCAATTTATAAATATTATTTAATAACTTTAAATAATAAATAATTTCCAAATAGTGGGTTAGCCGAGTTATCACAAACTACCAAGCTAACCTCACTTGTCGGGTGACCCAAGTCTACCCCGACTCAAAACAATTATCAACTATAAACCCAAGTTTATATTTATAAAATAAATTAGCAAAATAATAATCCATTCTAAAAGCGGAACTCAATAACTTCAATATCAAGTAACCCAAGTTACAACCCAAAAACTTAATTATATAAGTCAGATAAAAATTCAGGGACTAAATTGTATTTTAACCACGTAGGGACTAAATGGTACTTTTGCCATTTAGGGACTAAATTGTAATTTAGCTAATTTGATATCCAAATACAATTTAATAGCTCTTGTTTTATAATTAAAACAAAATATAAAGTTATTAACCAAAAACCTATTTAAATAAGTTATAAAATTCGTTTAGGGACTAAATTGAAATTTAACCATTTTCGTGTTAAATTGACATACGAATATAATAAAATTACCCGAGTAATTATGTTTAACTTAGATTATAAAAAATCCCGTTACAACATGTCGATTGTAAATAATAATCAAACACAAGTTATTATGGAATCAAAGTAACTTAAGAACCTAATCATTTTAAGCCTAAAAAGATGGTGACTAAAGTGGTACATTAGTCATTCCCCCAAATCAAATATCAAACAATCCCGCCACCCCTGTATTTGCAAATCACCATTCTTAAGTTTCTGAAGCTAAGTCCCTCTATCAATTCTCACCAAACCAAAGCAATCTAATAGCCAAAAATCAAACCAAAACAACACAACACCATTGCTACACACCCATAATCAATTAACAAGGAGAACAAACACCAACGTTATTGCCGAACCCAACCTTTAACATGAACATGAAGAACAAAATGATAACTCCATGAAATCAAAAACTAACAATTACCCAAGAGATCTATAACTTTCAAACAATCAAAGTCATGGTAACAAGAAGGAAATCCATCGGCAGAAGCATCAAAACATGAACAGAAAATACACAAACAAAAGCGGTAAACCGAACGGCAAAAGAACGAGATCAACGGCGTACCGTTAAGCGAAGCGAATGAGTAGAATCGAAGGTATACGAGTCTAGAACGCCTGAGATTTAACGGATTCAGTTTCGATCTAGAAACGAAAACGAACGGATCAGAAAACCGAAGTATGTTCAAAGCTGAAAACTGAAATGAAAAATGGTCAAGAACACTTACCACGGGGCTGAGTTTGGAGCAGAATTTGGAGAGGGAAATCATGAAGGGAAAAGAGAAAGATGGTGGCTAGGGCTAGCTGAATATCTAGAGAAGGAAAATGAGGAATCAAATCAGCCAAAAAGGGAAAGAAATCAGAATGGTAACGGCAGAAATTAAGCCTCCTAACTGCCGTTACCAGTCTCGAACGAGACTCAGCAAAAATGCTGAGTTCTCGTTCGGGACAGCCTGGTCTCGTACGAGACCAGTGCAAATTTTGCACAGTCCCGTACGGGACAGGCACAGTCCCGTACGGGACCGTACGGGAAAACATCAGGTCTCTTACGAGACCTGGTTTATCCCTTGGTTCAACCATTTGGTTGAACCAAGACCCAAAGGAGAAGTTTATATTTTTTTTTTTTTTTAAAACCGAACCGACGATGAATCGAACCACAAAAAAATTTACGAACTTCAAATACCTCCCCAAAACACATCCGGAACCACGTCGGAAATTAACAAAATAAAAATAAAATTTTACGGGATATTACATTCTCCCCAACTAATTAAAAATTCGTCCTCGAATTTAACACGACAAGTAAAACACATCAGAACAACACGTAACACAAGTAAAACTACAAAAGTCACAGAAAAACAAGATATCGCACCTCACGGAAAAAGAAAAGGATAGCGATTCCGCATATCCAGCTCGGTCTCCCAAGTACACTCCTCTACAGAATGATTGCGCCAGAGAACTTTAACCATCGGAATCTCCTTGTTCCGCAATTTACGCACCTGCGTATCAACAATCTCAACTGGCTGTTCCTCATAGGACAGCTCCTGGTCAATCTCAACACTCTGAGGCACAATCACGTGCGAAGGATCAGAAATGCACTTTCTCAACATAAAACGTGAAACACCGGATGTACTAACGACATGTCTGGCGGTAGAACCAGACGATAAGCCACAGCTCCAATCCTCTCCGAAATCTCATAAGGACCAATATACCTCGGTGCCAACTTTCCCTTGACACCAAAACGAACCACGCCTTTCATAGGCGAAACCCGAAGAAATACGAAATCACCAACCTGAAACTCAATGTCTTTCCTCTTCGGATCAGCATAACTCTTATGTCGACTAAAAGCAGTCTCTAACCTCCGCTTAATCAACGGTACCTTCTCAGAGGTAATCTGAATAATCTCCGCTCCCGAGAGTTTACGTTCTCCGACCTCCTCCCAACAGATAGGAGATCTACACTTGCGCCCGTACAAAGCCTCATACGGCGCCATCTCGATACTCGCATGATAACTGTTGTTATAGGAAAACTCAATCAACGGCAAATGAGTATCCCAGCTACCCTGAAAATCGAGAACACACATCCTGAGCATATCCTCCAACGTCTGAATAGTCCTTTCAGACTGACCGTCAGTCTGAGGATGAAAAGCTGTACTGAAATCCAACCGCGAACCCAAGGATTCCTGTAACGCTTTCCAGAACCTCGAAGTAAACACAGAACCTCTGTCTGAAACAATAGAAACCGGTACACCATGCAAACTGACAATCCTGTCGATGTACAACTGAGCCAACCTCGAAGCAGTATACGAAACCTTAATCGGAAGGAAATGAGCTGACTTAGTCATACGGTCAACTATTACCCAGATGGAATCGTATCCCTGTCGAGTACGCGGTAAACCAACCACAAAATCCATAGCAATCCGCTCCCACTTCCACTCTGGAATAGGTAGTGGTTGCAGATAGCCAAAAGGTCTCTGATGTTCCAGCTTCACCTGCTGGCACGTCAGACACTTAGAAACATACTCAGCGACATCCTTCTTCATCCCGCTCCACCAGTAGGTACCCTTAAGATCATGGTACATCTTAGTAGAACCCGGATGAACACTATAAGCAGACTTGTGCGCTTCTTCCAGAATCTGGTCCCTCAAACCATCTGAATCCGGAACACACAATCTCGAACCATGTCTCAGAACACCATCCACGAAGGTAAACTCAGAATTACTGTCCTGCTGAATCTCCTCAATAATCCGTTTCAACTGTGGATCCTCAGCTTGTAAAGCTTTGATTCGATCCATCAAAACGGGTTGCACTTGCAACTGTGCTAATGTAATACCCCGTAAGTTCAGGTGCCGTTTAGTGCAACGTGTCCGGCAGAGAAGGACCGGAGTTGCAGAGATAAAGATATTGGATATTAAAGAAAAGGATAATATGGAGTAGGACGTAATTGTTTATAGATTGGAATAAGAAAATAAGGAAAAATATCAAGAAAGTCACAAACTAGAGTTCAGGGACTAAAGTGGTAATTTAACCAGTTAAGTCCGAAAATGGAATTATTTCGCCAAGGTCCGCGAAATGCTTTATAGTATTGGTGGTAAAAGTTTCAGGTCAATCGGAGACCTTTTAAAATTTGGACGCGGATTCATTTTGGGCTAAATTGTCAATTTTGAAGAATTCAAGGACCAAAGTGCAAATTAGCCAATTTAGCCTCGAGAATAGAAATTGGAAGATTATCGACGGAAATAACTATTTTTGGAGTAGTATTATTTATTGGGATATAAATAATACGTAGATATTCGAGTTTAAATGAATAAATAACCGTTTAGTTAAAATTGAAAGTTTAAAAGAGAAATGGTTTGAGTTAAAGAAATGAAGGACTAAAGTGGCTAATTAGCCAATCTATATAAAGAAAAGGAAAGAGATCAGAGGGAAGAAGAAGAAGAAGCGTACAGAAGGTTTAAGGCGATCGATTCGTTCCGCCGCGGTTTCGCCGTTTCTCGTCCAAATCGCGAGTTCTTTATATCGATTCGTCCAGAATTCAATTCTCTATCATCGTTAAGCTTCAAACCGAGGTAAGCTTGACGTTTTTATTGTGAGAATTGGAAATTAGGGTTATATCGTTTTAACGAATTAAACGAATTGTAATCGCGTTTCTATAGTAGTATTTGGTGAGATTCGAATTGGGTTATATGTTAAAATGAAGCGGAAGCATGTCGGGAGTGCCGGAAAGCGGCGCAGCGCCCGGAAAATGACTTTTCCGGGGGCTGTCAAGGGTGTGCGTTCGCACACATTGAGTGTGCGATCGCACACTCCTTGAATTTTGGGGTGTGCGTTCGCACACTCATTGTGTGCGTTCGCACACTACCTAAATGTTGCCAGATTGAGAAATCCTACGGTCAGTTTATAGATTTGCCTCTTAGGAACGCGTCTGTCAAATTTCAGCTCGATCCAACGGTTCAATTGGGAGAGATCGTTGTTTTACTAAACAGTGTCAGTGCGCAGGCAGCACCTGCGCATTGTCCTGAAAACTACTTGAAACTTCATCGGAATGAAACTAAACCCTAAAGTTTAAAGGTATCATACGTATTAGAATACGATCAAGGTTAAAAGTCGTATTTGAACTACGATTATATTAACCTAAGTTTATAACTTAGAGTTTTAGTATTAAGTTTACGTTTATGAATTAAACGTACGTATGATTTGAATAGGAAGTGGATACATCGACGAGGTACGAGATCGACGAGCTGGAATAGTTAAAAGAGTGAATGACGTGTGGAGCTTACGTTTGGATATAAGGAATAGCGATCGTTGTGAGTGGCACTTTACTTTTGAGTATTATTACGCAATAGATAATTTTTATATTATAAGTATAATATTAAACTACATCGCATGCTATAGTATTTTATCGATAGAAATGAATTTGTGCATCGTATCGAATATATATAGATTGTGAAAACTAGTATATGATCCGGGGGAAACAAGCTACCTATTGGGTGTCAATAGGCTGTGTGATCACCAGCGTCCGGGTAAGTCATAGATAGAGATTTCATGGGTCGTCTATCATACTTGTTTGTGCATGCGATACAGAGCCTATCTGGTTGAACTATCCCGGGGCCTGTATCTGCGAGTCGGCTGGTTGAACTATCCCGGACTCATATCGATCGATCGTTAGATGTTGTGATAATGTTCATTATGCATACCAAGATATTAGGGTTTCGATCGGATCAAATGCTTGAAGTATAATATGTTTGTATATATGTGTTTTGTTTTAAATGCGATGTTATTTTCTATAATACCTTAGTAATGTGTTATCTCACTCAGTATTTCCCCAAATACTGACCCCTCACATTGATGTTTTTCAGGTGTATAGAGTCGGATCAGACAGACCATTTTTGGTGTGCTGGGTACAAGTCCCCTTGGTGCTGCAGTAGTATACGTGTGACGAGTCTTAGCCTAGTATAGTTAGGTCTTATAGGTTGTGTACGTGTTTAATGTTTGTTTGATGTGACATCTTTTGGTTGTCAGTTTTTGTATTGATCGATAGATGGGCTAGTACGTACCAATTACGGAAGTGAAATGCCCACTATGATTGTATCGATGATGTGTTTATATATGATGTTATGTTATGATTGTAAACGTGTCTTTCTTATTATATGTCTATAGGATAGTTGTGTTTGCGTTTCCGCGAAAAAAAAAAGTTAGAGTGGTTTTAGGCTTGCTACGGGTTTCGGAGCTACCACTCCCATTCCCTAGCGCCGGTCTCGGCTCAATAATTTGGGTCGTGACAAAGTTGGTATCAGAGCAGTTGGTCCAGTTACCTCTGCTAATATATGATTTGAGTGCGGTTGGTCCATGATACCACTGCAAGTCTGTGATTGATGTTTGTTTGTTCCTAGGTATTAGGTCATTAGACTAAGCTAGGAACTACTGCAGCTATAGAATTGAGCCATGTCTGATCCAAGTCGTTTGTATTATTTGTTTTGTGATCGAATTGATTGATTGTGAATTTTTGATTGATTGAGAATTCTTGTT
Source organism: Mercurialis annua (assembly GCF_937616625.2). Lineage (NCBI taxonomy): Eukaryota > Viridiplantae > Streptophyta > Magnoliopsida > Malpighiales > Euphorbiaceae > Mercurialis > Mercurialis annua. Next base: position 23,952,142 of record NC_065570.1, read on the forward strand.
TGTTTCATTATGATAAGTATGATCGATGGATTGTGAAATTCTTGTTTGTTTCATTATGACAAGTATGATCGATGGATTGTGAAACCTTTGTTTGTTTCTTTGCGAAATACGTATACGATGTATAGATGGTATCGAAATCGAATTATCGAAATGTCGAGATGTGCAAGAGGAAGGAGTATGAAGTTACAGAAGTGGAAGAACCTACCGTGTACAGAGTTTAAAGGTCTAGAGAACTTACAAAACTCGAAGTTTAAAACTTTTTGAAAGTTGTTTGTGTAAACGATTTTGAAAATATAGTTGTGCCTAGACCCGCGATAGTCATCGATAAGTGCCACGACATTGATAGAAGTGCATCACTACATATATCTGTACATACATCAATAGGACATGCATCATATGCATTATGTTCGGACGAAAAGGTGAGATGTGGCAACTCTTTGGGGATGAGAGACGTCATCACCCTAGTGCACAATTTTGTTAAAATGAAAATGAAATTTGATTTAAAGTTCAAGATGAATCGTTTTATCGAAAGAATTTTGAAAGAGTTTTGTTTTCATGTAAGTATACCTAGACCAGAACTCTGTAACGGAAGTGAAGTGCTCGCGAGCAAGCTGCGGTTTAGACCAAGAGGCGAATGAATACGTACAGTTGCGAAAACATAGACGTTATGCTTCTAGGATATGAACTTAGTTTCGAAACAACGCGCTAGAATATAGCTAAGACCGTGAATACGTTGGACAGTGATATGTATCCGATTAGTGGTAAGTTAGAAAGTAAGTATCTCTTTGACGGGATGTCAAAGATCTTAAATGACGATATAAGAGAAGAAGTGGATATGAAAGATGAAGTTTATATACGAGAAGTGAATAATAGATGTGCGTGAATAACGGAATGAAAATGATTGAACGGTGAACTAGGACGTTCATACTGTATGATATAAGTATGAAAATGGGATAGTCGAGTATAGGAATCAACTTATAGTTATGCTTTGAAGATAGAAGATTACCCTTATGATAAGATGATGTGAATATTGCGTGATATTAGAAAATCGTCAATGATGGAATGACGATACGATTATACATTTTGGAGCTAAAGATGTTAACGATTTAAGATAAATTAAAAGGTAGTATGAAAATTCGAGGACGAATTTTTATAAGGGGGGAAGAATGTAATACCCCGTAAGTTCAGGTGCCGTTTAGTGCAACGTGTCCGGCAGAGAAGGACCGGAGTTGCAGAGATAAAGATATTGGATATTAAAGAAAAGGATAATATGGAGTAGGACGTAATTGTTTATAGATTGGAATAAGAAAATAAGGAAAAATATCAAGAAAGTCACAAACTAGAGTTCAGGGACTAAAGTGGTAATTTAACCAGTTAAGTCCGAAAATGGAATTATTTCGCCAAGGTCCGCGAAATGCTTTATAGTATTGGTGGTAAAAGTTTCAGGTCAATCGGAGACCTTTTAAAATTTGGACGCGGATTCATTTTGGGCTAAATTGTCAATTTTGAAGAATTCAAGGACCAAAGTGCAAATTAGCCAATTTAGCCTCGAGAATAGAAATTGGAAGATTATCGACGGAAATAACTATTTTTGGAGTAGTATTATTTATTGGGATATAAATAATACGTAGATATTCGAGTTTAAATGAATAAATAACCGTTTAGTTAAAATTGAAAGTTTAAAAGAGAAATGGTTTGAGTTAAAGAAATGAAGGACTAAAGTGGCTAATTAGCCAATCTATATAAAGAAAAGGAAAGAGATCAGAGGGAAGAAGAAGAAGAAGCGTACAGAAGGTTTAAGGCGATCGATTCGTTCCGCCGCGGTTTCGCCGTTTCTCGTCCAAATCGCGAGTTCTTTATATCGATTCGTCCAGAATTCAATTCTCTATCATCGTTAAGCTTCAAACCGAGGTAAGCTTGACGTTTTTATTGTGAGAATTGGAAATTAGGGTTATATCGTTTTAACGAATTAAACGAATTGTAATCGCGTTTCTATAGTAGTATTTGGTGAGATTCGAATTGGGTTATATGTTAAAATGAAGCGGAAGCATGTCGGGAGTGCCGGAAAGCGGCGCAGCGCCCGGAAAATGACTTTTCCGGGGGCTGTCAAGGGTGTGCGTTCGCACACATTGAGTGTGCGATCGCACACTCCTTGAATTTTGGGGTGTGCGTTCGCACACTCATTGTGTGCGTTCGCACACTACCTAAATGTTGCCAGATTGAGAAATCCTACGGTCAGTTTATAGATTTGCCTCTTAGGAACGCGTCTGTCAAATTTCAGCTCGATCCAACGGTTCAATTGGGAGAGATCGTTGTTTTACTAAACAGTGTCAGTGCGCAGGCAGCACCTGCGCATTGTCCTGAAAACTACTTGAAACTTCATCGGAATGAAACTAAACCCTAAAGTTTAAAGGTATCATACGTATTAGAATACGATCAAGGTTAAAAGTCGTATTTGAACTACGATTATATTAACCTAAGTTTATAACTTAGAGTTTTAGTATTAAGTTTACGTTTATGAATTAAACGTACGTATGATTTGAATAGGAAGTGGATACATCGACGAGGTACGAGATCGACGAGCTGGAATAGTTAAAAGAGTGAATGACGTGTGGAGCTTACGTTTGGATATAAGGAATAGCGATCGTTGTGAGTGGCACTTTACTTTTGAGTATTATTACGCAATAGATAATTTTTATATTATAAGTATAATATTAAACTACATCGCATGCTATAGTATTTTATCGATAGAAATGAATTTGTGCATCGTATCGAATATATATAGATTGTGAAAACTAGTATATGATCCGGGGGAAACAAGCTACCTATTGGGTGTCAATAGGCTGTGTGATCACCAGCGTCCGGGTAAGTCATAGATAGAGATTTCATGGGTCGTCTATCATACTTGTTTGTGCATGCGATACAGAGCCTATCTGGTTGAACTATCCCGGGGCCTGTATCTGCGAGTCGGCTGGTTGAACTATCCCGGACTCATATCGATCGATCGTTAGATGTTGTGATAATGTTCATTATGCATACCAAGATATTAGGGTTTCGATCGGATCAAATGCTTGAAGTATAATATGTTTGTATATATGTGTTTTGTTTTAAATGCGATGTTATTTTCTATAATACCTTAGTAATGTGTTATCTCACTCAGTATTTCCCCAAATACTGACCCCTCACATTGATGTTTTTCAGGTGTATAGAGTCGGATCAGACAGACCATTTTTGGTGTGCTGGGTACAAGTCCCCTTGGTGCTGCAGTAGTATACGTGTGACGAGTCTTAGCCTAGTATAGTTAGGTCTTATAGGTTGTGTACGTGTTTAATGTTTGTTTGATGTGACATCTTTTGGTTGTCAGTTTTTGTATTGATCGATAGATGGGCTAGTACGTACCAATTACGGAAGTGAAATGCCCACTATGATTGTATCGATGATGTGTTTATATATGATGTTATGTTATGATTGTAAACGTGTCTTTCTTATTATATGTCTATAGGATAGTTGTGTTTGCGTTTCCGCGAAAAAAAAAAGTTAGAGTGGTTTTAGGCTTGCTACGGGTTTCGGAGCTACCACTCCCATTCCCTAGCGCCGGTCTCGGCTCAATAATTTGGGTCGTGACAGCTAACAAACAACCAGTCTGAGAAATCTGAAATCCAAAGCCTGAAACTATCAAACTGTGCCACTCTCTAACCATGGGTCTACGCCCAATCTCAGAAATATGAGCCAAGCTGCCCGAAGACTTGCGACTCAACGCATCGGCTACCACATTAGCCTTACCAGGATGGTACTGAATAGTACAGTCGTAGTCTTTCAGCAACTCTAACCACCTCCTCTGTCTCAAGTTCAACTCTCTCTGATCAAAGATATATTTCAGACTCTTATGATCAGTGAAAATCTCACAAGTAGCACCATACAAATAATGCCTCCAGATTTTCAGCGCAAAAACCACAGCTGCCAACTCTAAATCATGAGTAGGGTAATTCACCTCATGCTTCTTCAACTGTCTGGAAGCATAGGCAATCACCTGGCCATGTTGCATCAGAACGCAACCCAAACCAATCCGAGACGCATCACAATACACTGTGAAACCATCAATGCCAGAAGGCAATGCCAAAACCGGAGCTGTAGTCAAAATCTCCTTGAGCTTCTCAAAGCTTGCTTCACACTTGTCAGTCCACTCAAACTTGACACCCTTCTGTGTCAGTTTAGTCAAAGGTGCAGATATTCTGGAGAAATCTTGCACGAACCGACGATAGTAACCAGCTAAACCCAGAAAACTTCTGATCTCGGTAACTGACCTTGGCCTTTGCCAATCCATGACTGCCTCAATCTTTTTCGGATCAACCTTGATCCCATCTTTCGACACCACGTGTCCTAGAAAGGTAACCTGATCCAACCAGAACTCACATTTTGAGAATTTAGCGTACAACTGATGCTCACGCAAAGTCTGTAGTATAGTCCTCAAATGATAAGCATGCTCCTCCTCACTCCGAGAATAGATCAAAATGTCATCAATGAAGACGATAACAAATTGATCCAAAAACGGCTTGAACACTCTGTTCATCATATCCATAAATGCTGCTGGTGCGTTCGTCAGACCAAAGGACATAACCAGAAACTCAAAGTGTCCATAACGAGTCCGAAAAGCAGTCTTAGGCACATCTGCATCACGGATCCATAGCTGATGATACCCAGACCTCAAATCAATCTTGGAAAAACACTTCGCACCCTGCAACTGGTCAAACAGATCATCGATGCGAGGAAGAGGATATCTGTTCTTGACAGTAGCCTTATTCAACTGTCTGTAGTCGATACAGAGCCGAAAGGAACCGTCTTTCTTCTTTACAAACAGAACTGGAGCACCCCATGGAGAAGTACTCGGTCTGATGAACCCGCTATCCAACAACTCTTGTAACTGGTCCTTCAACTCCTTCAGCTCTGCAGGAGCCATCCGATACGGCGGTATCGAAATCGGAGCTGTACCAGAAACCACATCAATGCAAAACTCAATATCACGATCAGGTGGTAATCCAGGCAATTCCTCTGGAAATACATCAGTGAATTCATTCACCATCGGCACACTATGCATATCACTACCACCAGCCTCCAAATCACGAACCACAGCAAGAAAACCCTGGCAACCCTTGCCTAACATCCGCTTCGCCTTGATGGCGGAAACCAGATTCTTAGGTGTCTCTGCCTTTTCTCCCTGAAAGGAAAAAGGTAGATCACCTGGAATCCTGAACTCAACTGACTTCCCTCGACAGTCAATAGAAGCATAATGGCGTGACAACCAGTCCATCCCCAAGATAACATCAAAAGAAAGAACGTCAAGTACAATCAAATCAGCACATAATTCTCTACCCTGAATAACCACAGGACAAGAAGGATAAACGACGTCCACTACTACACCTTCAGACATAGGTGTAGACACAGCTAGAGGTTCACTCAAAACAGATGGTGCTCTACCCAATTTCCCAGCAAAACAAGTAGAAACAAACGAATGGGTCGCACCCGCATCAAATAATACCAAAGCATCAGTAAAAGAAATCGGAATGGTACCTTGCACCACAGCATTTGATGCACGCGCATCCTGAGGAGTAAGTGCGAACACTCTGGCCTGACCCTGCGGCTGCTGCTGCGAACTCTGTCCAGTACCATAACCGTTGGAACCTCTACCTCCGTTACCACGGCCACCAAAACCTCTGCCACCAGAACCACGGCCCCGCTGGCCACCAAAAGATGCTGCAGGTTGAGAGTACCCTACAGACTGTGTAAACGCAGGTCTCTGCTGCTGATAAGATGACTGCGCCACACAAGAGTTAGACATCTGCTGCCCAGATGTCGGACACTCCCTAGAAAAATGACCCGGCTGGCCACAAGTGAAACAACCTCCAGGAGCTAACTGGCACTGACCATAATGTCTACGTCTGCAATTCTGGCAGAATGGAATATTCGATCCACCACTAAACCCGCGTCCTGAACCACGGTTGCTCCCACTACTACTGGAACTGTACGGAGCACTCCTGGCACTATGCCTCCCTTTGTTGTGAGTCCGTCGACTCCCCCTGTTGGCCTGCGAAGAGCCACTGTAGTAGTTCCCACTACCATGCTGCACTGGGGCCTGCTGCCCCCCACTAGGAACGTCACTCTTTCCCTTCTGATTCTGGAAAGGGTCAGAGATCGTCCCAAACTGAACCATCGAATTCTCCATCCGCCGCGCACTATCCACTAACCGAGCAAACTCCATGTTTGTCCCTATCAGCAAAGGAAGAAACTCCGAGCCTAAACCCCTAACATAACGGTCGTTCACTCGCTCTTGATCACCCTGTAGATCTGTAGCAAACCGCCCCAAACGTACAAACTCAGTAGTGTAGTCTGTCACCGATCTATCCCCCTTCTTCAAAGTGAGCAGCTTTTCTCTGAAACTCTCAGTAACAGAGAAGGGTAGATAGTAACCTCTGAACCTGATCACAAAATCAGCCCAAGGCAAAGTATCCATAACTGGCCTGATGTTATCGCGATACCAATCCTTAGCTGGACCCTTCAGCGACATTTCCACAAGCATCACTGATTGACGATCAGACGCTTGAATCCTCTGACTGTTGTACTCAAATTCCTCCAAAAAGTCAAGAGCATCCCCAGTACCATCAAAAGAAGTCGGATTCAACTTCAAGTAGGTCATCACCAACTCTCTGTCTGTTGGAATATGACCGACACCAGCAATTCCACCAATACCAGCTACAGCACCAACCTGAGGTTGCTGTTGCTGCGCTAACTGACCCAGTATATTACACTGATTCTGCAGTAGAGCCTGATTGTTCTGCATTTCGACAACGCCAGCCAAGAAAGTAGTGAAGTCGAACGCTTGCACATTTGGTGCCTGCTGCACATTCGGTGCCTGAACACCTGCTGCACCGCGTCCTCTCGCTCCACCTCTACCAGCACCCGCTCCTCTGCCTCTACCAGCACCTCTACCTCTGCCAGCACCTCCACCTCGACCACGTCCAGCATTAGCCTGAACTGGTGGTACGTTCTGATCGACTTCCATGGAAATCGCATCATCAGCCACAGCTTCTTGCTCTGCCGCAGCACGAGCACGAGTACGAATAACGTTGTCCATATCCTAAGATTGAACAACAACAATTTAAATAACAGATATTTCATACCCAAGTATGATCAAAACAAGCAACATATAGGATTTCCCAAGAAATCATCAGCAATAAAATGTCCACCCAAGTGAAATAAAATTAACATTTAACAACATCAAATCAACATACAATGACTGACTCGACGCAATCCTATTGGTGTAGGCAGAAAGTTTTAAAATCAAAAGATGACGTTTTTAAAGACATGACAGAATCCTATATCCGCAGTAGTTCCTAAGACACAACAACACTTAACAGAGTAAATACATAGCAAGCAATTGGCCTTGGTTTGAAACCAAAGCTCTGATACCAAGTTTGTCACGACCCATTTTCATGAATCGCGACCGGCGCTAGGGTATGGGTAATGTAGTACCGAAACCCGTAGCTAGCCTTTCAAATAATTCAAAAACACATAAACCTGCAGAAAACCAATGCTCGGGGGCAACCGAGACTACAACCTAAACTAGCAGTTATAATAATCAACAGTTAATATAACATACTTATTCAATTCTGAGTTTAAAATAGATTTATCATAAACCAAAATAAATAATATAACATGCCAAAGTAATATAACTAGTCGAACCAATTCGACAAAATAAATAATAATAACAAAGACGTCTAGTTACCACTGCGGTCTAAGAATAAAATAGTTTCACTGTTTTACTAAAATAAAAGGGAACCTCCGAGGAAAGGTAAATACGGAGATCACCAGACTCTCTCAGATCATAACCCTGGGAAAAATTGGGAAAACAACGGGGTCAGATATACTGAGATGAGTTCATACCACTATTTACATTTATTAAGTGGAAAACCTTTAAAACGTTTAAAACATTTAATAACGATATTACAGATAATAGTTGGAACCCTAATCCACAATTCTAAATAATAATCATAATCCAATAGGTCTGGTCCCGAGAGCTGAGCTACACCGAGTTACCACTGACCACACTTATACCAGAGTCCCGAGAGCTGAGCTACACCGAGTTACTCTACCTGGTCCCGAGAGCTATGCTCACACCGAGTTACCACATTTCCGTATATACCTTACCCAGATCAATACCGGTGCGCACGCAGTCCTAATGATGCCCATTAGGTAGCACGTTCCAACTAAGAGCCATAATATAAAAACAGTTCGAAATATACGTACAGTATATATATTTAATATTAAAATAACAATTTACTTAATAAAGCGGTAAATAGTAAATATAATCTCACTGCTTGCTAATCCGCGTGAAATACCGGCAAGCAACTAACTCTGGTTCGCCTCTGAAGCACGAACAGCAGACGAGTCTAGGCAAATAAAATAATTATTAAAATCAGACCCTAACTCTAGAGAGTACTAGACACCACATAAGACTAGCACAATTAACACGTAGTAAATAAACAATCCAAAGCACACACAACTACAACCAAAAGGTAATAAAGCCCAATTAGTATAAGTCTATTGAGTTCCCGCTTAAAATCCAATTTATAAATATTATTTAATAACTTTAAATAATAAATAATTTCCAAATAGTGGGTTAGCCGAGTTATCACAAACTACCAAGCTAACCTCACTTGTCGGGTGACCCAAGTCTACCCCGACTCAAAACAATTATCAACTATAAACCCAAGTTTATATTTATAAAATAAATTAGCAAAATAATAATCCATTCTAAAAGCGGAACTCAATAACTTCAATATCAAGTAACCCAAGTTACAACCCAAAAACTTAATTATATAAGTCAGATAAAAATTCAGGGACTAAATTGTATTTTAACCACGTAGGGACTAAATGGTACTTTTGCCATTTAGGGACTAAATTGTAATTTAGCTAATTTGATATCCAAATACAATTTAATAGCTCTTGTTTTATAATTAAAACAAAATATAAAGTTATTAACCAAAAACCTATTTAAATAAGTTATAAAATTCGTTTAGGGACTAAATTGAAATTTAACCATTTTCGTGTTAAATTGACATACGAATATAATAAAATTACCCGAGTAATTATGTTTAACTTAGATTATAAAAAATCCCGTTACAACATGTCGATTGTAAATAATAATCAAACACAAGTTATTATGGAATCAAAGTAACTTAAGAACCTAATCATTTTAAGCCTAAAAAGATGGTGACTAAAGTGGTACATTAGTCATCTCCCCCAAATCAAATATCAAACAATCCCGCCACCCCTGTATTTGCAAATCACCATTCTTAAGTTTCTGAAGCTAAGTCCCTCTATCAATTCTCACCAAACCAAAGCAATCTAATAGCCAAAAATCAAACCAAAACAACACAACACCATTGCTACACACCCATAATCAATTAATAAGGAGAAACAAACACCAACCGTTATTGCCGAACCCAACCTTTAACATGAACATGGAGAACAAAATGATAACTCCATGAAATCAAAAACTAACAATTACCCAAGAGATCTATAACTTTCAAACAATCAAAATCATGGCAACAAGAAGGAAATCCATCGGCAGAAGCATCAAAACATGAAACAGAAAATACACAAACAAAAGCGGTAAACCGAACGGCAATAGAACGAGATCAACGGCGTACCGTTAAGCGAAGCGAATGAGTAGAATCGAAGGTATACGAGTCTAGAACGCCTGAGATTTAACGGTTTCAGTTTCGATCTAGAAACGAAAACGAACGGATCAGAAAACCGAAGTATGTTCAAAGCTGAAAACTGAAATGAAAAATGGTCAAGAACACTTACCACGGGGCTGAGTTTGGAGCAGAATTTGGAGAGGGAAATCATGAAGGGAAAAGAGAAAGATGGTGGCTAGGGCTAGCTGAATATGTAGAGAAGGAAAATGAGGAATCAAATCAGCCAAAAAGGGAAAGAAATCAGAATGGTAACGGCAGAAATTAAGCCTCCTAACTGCCGTTACCAGTCTCGAACGAGACTCAGCAAAAATGCTGAGTTCTCGTTCGGGACAGCCTGGTCTCGTACGAGACCAGTGCAAATTTTGCACAGTCCCGTACGGGACAGGCACAGTCCCGTACGGGACCGTACGGGAAAACATCAGGTCTCTTACGAGACCTGGTTTATCCTTTGGTTCAACCATTTGGTTGAACCAAGACCCAAAGGAGAAGTTTATATTTTTTTTTTTAAAACCGAACCGACGATGAATCGAACCACAAAAAAATTTACGAACTTCAAATACCTCCCCAAAACACATCCGGAACCACGTCGGAAATTAACAAAATAAAAATAAAATTTTACGGGATATTACACGTTTGGCTTAAATCGCTAAAAAGGTGAAACGTTTGGATTTGTTCCGTAATGTTTCAAATGTTTGGATTTGTTTCGAAACGTTTGGATTTCTTTCATAACATTTGTAAACGTTTGGCGTCAATCACTAAAAAGGTGAAACATTTAGATTTGTTTAGTAACGTTCGTAAACGTTTGGCTTAAATTTCTAAAAACGTGAAACGCTTGGATTTGTTTCGTATCGTTTGTAAACGTTTGGCTTAAACTGCTAAAAAGGTGAAACATTTGGATTTATTTCATAACCTAAACGTTTGGCTTAAATCGCTAAAAAGGTTAAACGTTTGAATTTTTTTCGTATCGTTTGTAAACGTTTGGCTTAAATAGCCAAAAAGGTGAAACGTTAGGATTTGTTTTGTAACGTTTGTAAACGTTTGGCTTGAATTGCTAAAAAGGTGAAACGCTTGTATTTGTTTCGTAAAAGTTGCAAACGGTTGGCTTATATTGCTAAAAAGGTGAAACGCTTGGTTTTGTTTTGTAACATTTGTAAACGTTTGGCTTAAATTTCTAAAAATATAAAACGTTTGTATTTTTTTCGTAACGTTTCAAAAGTTTGGTTTTGTTTTATAAAGTTTGCAAACGTTTGGCTTCAATCGCTAAAAAGGTGAAATATTTGGATTTGTTTGGTAACTTTTGTAAACGTTTGGCTTAAATCGCTAAAAAGGTGAAACGTTTGGATTTGTTTCGTAATGTTTGTAAACGTTTGGCTTTAATCGCTAAAAAGGTGAAATGTTTGGATTTGTTTCGTAATGTTTGTAAACGTTTTGCTTAAATCGATAAAAAGGGGAAACGTTTGGATTTGTTTCGTAACTTTTGTAAACGTTTAACTTAAATTGCTAAAAAGGTGAAACGCTTGGATTTGTTTCAAAACGTTTGTAAAAGTTTTGCTTAAATTGCTAAAAAGGTGAAAATTTTGGATCTGTTTCGAAACCTTTGTAAACTTTTTTCTTAAATTGTGTGAAACGTTTGGATTTATTTCATAGCGTTTGTAAACATTTGGCTTAAATTGCTAAAAATGTGAAATGTTTAGATTTGTTTTGAAACGTTTGTAAACGTTTGACATAAAATTGCTAATAAGGTGAAACACTTGGATTTATTTCGTAACGTTTGTAAACGTTTGGCTTAAATTGCTAAAAGGGCGAAACGCTTGGATTTGTTTCGTAGCGTTTGTAAACGTTTGGCTTAAATTTTTAAAAAGGTGAAACGTTTGGATTTGTTTCGTAGCGTTTGTAAACAATTGGCTTAAATCGCTAAAAAGGGAAATGTTTGGATTTGTTTCGTATCGTTTGCAAACGTTTGGCTTAAATCGCTAAAAAGGTGAAACGTTTTGATTTGTTTCGTATCCTTTGTAAACGTTTTGCTTAAATTTCTAAATTTGTTCGTAACATTTGTAAACGTTTAGCTTAAATTGCAAAAAAGGAGAAACGTTTGGATTTATTTCGTGGCGTTTATAAACGTTTGGCTTAGGTCGTTAAAAAGGTCAAACGTTTTGATTTGTTTCGTACCGTTTGTAAACGTTTGACTTAAATTGCTAAAAAGGTGAAATGTTTGGATTTTTTTCGTAACGTTTGTAAACATTTGGCTTAATTTTCTTAAAAGGTGAAACGCTTGGATTTGTTGCGTAACGTTTATAAACGTTAGGCTTAAATTGCTAAAAAGGTGAAATGCTTGGATTAGTTTCTTTACGTTTGTAAACGTTTGGCTTAAATTGCTAATAATGGGAGACGTTTGGATTTGTTTTGTAACGTTTGTAAACGTTTGGATCAATCGGTAAAAAGGTGAAACATTTAGATTTGTTTCGTAAGGTTTGTAAACGTTTGGCTTAAATCACTAAAAAGGTGAAACGTTTGGATTTGTTTCATAATGTTTTAAACGTTTGACTGAAATCGCTAAAATGGGAAAACGTTTGAATTTGTTTCGTAACATTTTTAAACGTTTGGTTAAAATCGCTAAGAAGGTGAAACTGAATTTTTTTCATAACGTTTGTAAACGTTCGGCATAAATCGCTAAAAAGGTGAAATGTTTGGATTTGTTTCGTAACGTTTGGCTTAAATTGCTAAAAAGGTGAAACGCTTGGACTTGTTTCGTAATGTTTGTAAACATTTGACTTAAATTGCTAAAAAGGTGAAATGCTTGGATTTGTCTTGCAACGTTTGTAAACGTTTGGCTTAAATTACTAAAAGGTGAAACGCTTGGATTTGTATCGGAACGTGTGTAAACGTTTGGCTTAAATTGCTAAAAAGGTGAATAGCTTGGATTTGTTTTGTAACGCTTGTAAACGTTTGGCTTAAATTGCTAAAAAGGTAAAACATTTGGATTTGTTCCATATCATTTGTAAACATTTGGCTTAAATCGCTAAAAAGGTGAAACATTTGGATTTGTTTCGTAACGTCTGTAAACGTTTGGCTTAAATCGTTAAAAAGGTGAATCGTTTGGATTTGTTTCGTAATGTTTGCAAACATTTGGCTTCAATCGCTAAAAAGGTTAAACGTTTGAATTTTTTTCGTATCGTTTGTAAACGTTTGGCTTAAATAGCCAAAAAGGTGAAACGTTAGGATTTGTTTTGTAACGTTTGTAAACGTTTGGCTTGAATTGCTAAAAAGGTGAAACGCTTGTATTTGTTTCGTAAAAGTTGCAAACGGTTGGCTTATATTGAAAAAAAGGTGAAACGCATGGTTTTGTTTTGTAACATTTGTAAACGTTTGGCTTAAATTTCTAAAAATATAGTTTGTATTTTTTTCGTACCGTTTCAAAAGTTTGGTTTTGTTTCATAAAGTTTGCAAACGTTTGGCTTCAATCGCTAAAAAGGTGAAATATTTGGATTTGTTTGGTAACGTTTGTAAACGTTTGGCTTAAATCGCTAAAAAGGTGAAACGTTTGGATTTGTTTCGTAATGTTTGTAAACGTTTGGCTTTAATCGCTAAAAAGGTGAAATGTTTGGATTTGTTTCGTAATGTTTGTAAACGTTTTGCTTAAATCGATAAAAAGGGGAAACGTTTGGATTTGTTTCGTAACTTTTGTAAACGTTTAACTTAAATTGCTAAAAAGGTGAAACGCTTGGATTTGTTTCAAAACGTTTGTAAAAGTTTTGCTTAAATTGCTAAAAAGGTGAAAAATTTGGATTTGTTTCGCAACCTTTGTAAACTTTTTTCTTAAATTGTGTGAAACGTTTGGATTTATTTCATAGCGTTTGTAAACATTTGGCTTAAATTGCTAAAAATGTGAAATGTTTAGATTTGTTTTGAAACGTTTGTAAACGTTTGACATAAAATTGCTAATAAGGTGAAACACTTGGATTTGTTTCGTAACGTTTGTAAACGTTTGGCTTAAATTGCTAAAAGGGCGAAACGCTTGGATTTGTTTCGTAGCGTTTGTAAACGTTTGGCTTAAATTTTTAAAAAGGTGAAACGTTTGGATTTGTTTCGTAGCGTTTGTAAACAATTGGCTTAAATCGCTAAAAAGGGAAATGTTTGGATTTGTTTCGTATCGTTTGCAAACGTTTGGCTTAAATCGCTAAAAAGGTGAAACGTTTTGATTTGTTTCGTATCCTTTGTAAACGTTTTGCTTAAATTTCTAAATTTGTTCGTAACATTTGTAAACGTTTAGCTTAAATTGCAAAAAAGGAGAAACGTTTGGATTTATTTCGTGGCGTTTATAAACGTTTGGCTTAGGTCGTTAAAAAGGTGAAACGTTTTGATTTGTTTCGTACCGTTTGTAAACGTTTGACTTAAATTGCTAAAAAGGTAAAATGTTTGGATTTGTTTCGTAACGTTTGTAAACATTTGGCTTAATTTTCTTAAAAGGTGAAACGCTTGGATTTGTTGCGTAACGTTTATAAACGTTAGGCTTAAATTGCTAAAAAGGTGAAATGCTTGGATTTGTTTCTTTACGTTTGTAAACGTTTGGCTTAAATTGCTAATAATGGGAGACGTTTGGATTTGTTTTGTAACGTTTGTAAACGTTTGGATCAATCGGTAAAAAGGTGAAACATTTAGATTTGTTTCGCAAGGTTTGTAAACGTTTGGCTTAAATCACTAAAAAGGTGAAACGTTTGGATTTGTTTCGTAATGTTTTAAACGTTTGACTGAAATCGCTAAAATGGGAAAACGTTTGAATTTGTTTCGTAACATTTTTAAACGTTTGGTTAAAATCGCTAAGAAGGTGAAACTGAATTTTTTTCATAACGTTTGTAAACGTTCGGCATAAATCGCTAAAAAGGTGAAATGTTTGGATTTGTTTCATAACGTTTGGCTTAAATTGCTAAAAAGGTGAAACGCTTGGACTTGTTTCATAATGTTTGTAAACATTTGACTTAAATTGCTAAAAAGGTGAAATGCTTTGATTTGTCTTGCAACGTTTGTAAACGTTTGGCTTAAATTACTAAAAGGTGAAACGCTTGGATTTGTATCGGAACGTGTGTAAACGTTTGGCTTAAATTGCTAAAAAAGTGAATAGCTTGGATTTGTTTTGTTACGCTTGTAAACGTTTGGCTTAAATTGCTAAAAAGGTAAAACATTTGGATTTGTTCCATATCATTTGTAAACATTTGGCTTAAATCGCTAAAAAGGTGAAACATTTGGATTTGTTTCGTAACGTCTGTAAACGTTTGGCTTAAATCGTTAAAAAGGTGAATCGTTTGGATTTGTTTCGTAACGTTTGCAAACATTTGGCTTCAATCGCTAAAAAGGTTAAACGTTTGAATTTTTTTCGTATCGTTTGTAAACGTTTAGCTTAAATAGCCAAAAAGGTGAAACGTTAGGATTTGTTTTGTAACGTTTGTAAACGTTTGGCTTGAATTGCTAAAAAGGTGAAACGCTTGTATTTGTTTCGTAAAAGTTGCAAACGGTTGGCTTATATTGATAAAAAGGTGAAACGCTTGGTTTTGTTTTGTAACATTTGTAAACGTTTGGCTTAAATTTCTAAAAATATAAAACGTTCGTATTTTTTTCGTAACGTATCAAAAGTTTGGTTTTGTTTCATAAATTTTGCAAACGTTTGGCTTCAATCGCTAAAAAGGTGAAATATTTGGATTTGTTTGGTAACGTTTGTAAACGTTTGACTTAAATCGCTAAAAAGGTGAAACGTTTGGATTTGTTTCGTAATGTTTGTAAACGTTTGGCTTTAATCGCTAAAAAGGTGAAATGTTTGGATTTGTTTCGTAATGTTTGTAAACGTTTTGCATAAATCGATAAAAAGGGGAAACGTTTGGATTTGTTTCGTAACTTTTGTAAACGTTTAACTTAAATTGCTAAAAATGTGAAACGCTTGGATTTGTTTCGAAACGTTTGTAAAAGTTTTGCTTAAATTGCTAAAAAAGTGAAAAATTTGGATTTGTTTCGCAACCTTTGTAAACTTTTTTCTTAAATTGTGTGAAACGTTTGGATTTATTTCATAGCGTTTGTAAACATTTGGCTTAAATTGCTAAAAATGTGAAATGTTTAGATTTGTTTTGAAACGTTTGTAAACGTTTGACATAAAATTGCTAATAAGGTGAAACACTTGGATTTGTTTCATAACGTTTGTAAACGTTTGGCTTAAATTGCTAAAAGGGCGAAACGCTTGGATTTGTTTCGTAGCATTTGTAAACGTTTGGCTTAAATTTTTAAAAAGGTGAAACGTTTGGATTTGTTTCGTAGCGTTTGTAAACAATTGGCTTAAATCGCTAAAAAGGGAAATGTTTGGATTTGTTTCGTATCGTTTGCAAACGTTTGGCTTAAATCGCTAAAAAGGTGAAACGTTTTTATTTGTTTCGTCTCCTTTGTAAACGTTTTGCTTAAATTTCTAAATTTGTTCCTAACATTTGTAAACGTTTAGCATAAATTGCAAAAAAGGAGAAACGTTTGAATTTATTTCGTGGCGTTTATAAACGTTTGGCTTAGGTCGCTAAAAAGGTGAAACGTTTTGATTTGTTTCGTACCGTTTGTAAACGTTTGACTTAAATTGCTAAAAAGGTGAAATGTTTGGATTTGTTTCGTAACGTTTGTAAACATTTGGCTGAATTTTCTTAAAAGGTGAAACGCTTGGATTTGTTGCGTAACGTTAATAAACGTTAGGCTTAAATTGCTAAAAAGGTGAAATGCTTGGATTTGTTTCTTTACGTTTGTAAACGTTTGGCTTAAATTGCTAAAAATGGGAGACGTTTGGATTTGTTTTGTAACGTTTGTAAACGTTTGGATCAATCGGTAAAAAGGTGAAACATTTAGATTTGTTTCGTAAGGTTTGTAAATGTTTGGCTTAAATCACTAAAAAGGAGAAACGTTTGGATTTGTTTCGTAATGTTTTAAACGTTTGACTGAAATCGCTAAAATGGGAAAACGTTTGAATTTGTTTCGTAACATTTTTAAACGTTTGGTTAAAATCGCTAAGAAGGTGAAACTGAATTTTTTTCATAACGTTTGTAAACGTTCGGCATAAATCGCTAAAAAGGTGAAATGTTTGGATTTGTTTCGTAACGTTTGGCTTAAATTGCTAAAAAGGTGAAACGCTTGGACTTGTTTCGTAATGTTTATAAACATTTGACTTAAATTGCTAAAAAGGTGAAATGCTTGGATTTGTCTTGCAACGTTTGTAAACGTTTGGCTTAAATTACTAAAAGGTGAAACGCTTGGATTTGTATCGGAACGTGTGTAAACGTTTGGCTTAAATTGCTAAAAAGGTGAATAGCTTGGATTTGTTTTGTAACACTTGTAAACGTTTGGCTTAAATTGCTAAAAAGGTAAAACATTTGGATTTGTTCCATATCATTTGTAAACATTTGGCTTAAATCGCTAAAAAGGTGAAACATTTGGATTTGTTTCGTAACGTCTGGAAACGTTTGGCTTAAATCGTTAAAAAGGTGAATCGTTTGGATTTGTTTCGTAACGTTTGCAAACGTTTGGCTTCAATCGCTAAAAAGGTGAAACTTTTGGATTTTTTACGTAACATTTGTAAACGTTTGGCATAAATCGCTAAAAAGGTGAAATGTTTGGATTTTTTTCGCAACGTTATAAACGTTTGGCTTATATTGGTAAAATGGGGAAACATTTCGATTTGTTTCGTAACATTAGTAAACGTTTGGCCTAAATTGCTAAAAAGGTGAAATGTTTGGTTTATTTCGTAACGTTTGTAAACGTTTGGCTTAAATCGCTAAAAAGGTGAAATGTTTGGATTTATTTCGTATTGTTTGTAAACGTTTGGCTTAAATTGCTAAATAGGTGAAACGCTTGGATTTGTTTCGTAACATTTATAAACGTTGGGCTTAAAATACTAAAAAGGTGAAACGCTTGGATTTGTTTCCGAGACGTTTATAACGTTTGGCTTAAATTGAAAAAAAGGTGAAATGCTTAGATTTGTTTCGTAACGTTTGTAAACGTTTGGCTTAAATTGCTTAAAAGGTGAAATGCTTGGTTTTGTTTCGTAACGTTTGTAAAGGTTTGGCTTAAATAGCTAAAAATGTGAAACGTTTGGATTTGTTTCGTAACATTTTAAACGTTTGGTTTTGTTTCGTAACGTTTGTGAACATTTGGCTAAAATCGCTAAAAAGGGGAAACGTTTGGATTTGTTTCGTAACGTTTGTAAACGTTTGGCTTAAATCGCTATAAAGGCGAAACGTTTGGATTTGTTTCGTAACGTTTGTAAACGTTTGGCTTAAATCGCTAAAAAGGTGAAACGTTTGGATTTGTTTCGTAACGTTTGTAAATGTTTTGCTTAAATCGCTAAAAAGGTTAAATGTTTGGATTTGTTTCGTATCTTTTGTAAACGTTTGGCTTAAACCGCTATGAAGGTGAAACGTTTCGATTTGTTTCGTAACGCTTGTAAATGTTTGGCTTACATTGCTAAAGGTGAAACGCTTGGATTTGTTTTGTAACATTTGTAAACGTTTGGCTTAAATTGCCAAAAAGGTAAGACACTTGGATTTGTTTCGTAACGTTTGTAAATGTTTGGCTTAACTTGATAAAAAGGTGAAACGCTTGGATTTGTTTCGTAACGTTTGTAAATGTTTGGCTTAAATTACTAAAAAGGTGAAATGTTTGTATTTGTCTCGTAACGTTTGCAAACGTTTGGCTTAATTTGCTAAAAAGGTGAAACGCTTGGATTTGTTTCGTATTGTTTGTAAACATTTGGCTTAAATTGCTAAAAAGGTGAAACGCTTGCATTTGTTTCGTTACGTTTGTAAATGTTTGGAATAAATTGCTAAAAAGGTGAAACGCTTGGTTTTTGTTTCGTAACGTTCGTAAACGTTTGGCTTAAATTGCTAAAAATAAGAAACGTTTGGATTTGTTTCGTAACATTTGTAAACGTTTGACTTAAATCGCTATAAAGGCGAAACGTTTGGATTTGTTTCGTAACGTTTGTAAACGTTTGGCTTAAATCGCTAAAAAGGTGAAACGTTTGGATTTGTTTCGTAACGTTTGTAAATGTTTTGCTTAAATCGCTAAAAAGGTTAAATGTTTGGATTTGTTTCGTATCGTTTGTAAACGTTTGGCTTAAACCGCTAAGAAGGTGAAACGTTTGGATTTCTTTAGTAACGCTTGTAAATGTTTGGCTTACATTGCTAAAGGTGAAACGCCTGGATTTGTTTCGCAACGTTTGTAAACGTTTGTCTTAAATTGCTAAAAAGGTAAGACGCTTGGATTTGTTTCGTAACGTTTGTAAACGTTTGGCTTAAATTGCTAAAAAGGTGAAATGTTTGGATTTGTTTCGTAACGTTTGTAAACGTTTTGCTTAAATCGCTAAAAAGGTGAAACGTTTGGATTTCATTCGTAACGTTTGAAAACGTTTGGCTTAAATTTCTAAAAAGGTGAAACGCTTGGATTTCTTTCGTAACGTTTGTAAACGTTTGGCTTAAAATACTAAAAAGGTGAAACACTTGGATTTGTTTCGGAACGTTTTTAAACGTTTGGCTTAAATTGCTAAAAAGGTGAAATGCTTGGCTTTGTTTCGCAACGTTTGTAAAGGTTTGGCTTAAATCGTTAAAAAGGTGAAACGTTTGGATTTTTTTCGAAACGTTTTAAATGTTTGGTTTTTGTTTCGTAACGTTTGTAAACGTTTGTCTTAAATCTCTAAAAAGGTGAAACATTTGGATTTGTTTCGTAGTGTTTCTAAACGTTTGGCTTAAACCCCTATAAAGGCAAAACATTTGGATTTGTTTCCTACCGTTTGTAAATGTTTTGAAAAAATCGCTAAAAAGGTGAAACGTTTGGATTTTATTTCGTAACGTTTGTAAATGTTTGGCTTAAATCGCTAAAAAGGTGAAACGTTTGGATTTGTTTCGTAGTTTGTAAACGTTTGGCTTAAATCGCTAAAAAGGTGAAACTTTTGGATTTGTTTCTAAGCCTTTGTAAACGTTTGGCTTAAATTGCTAAAAAGGTAAAACGCTTTGATTTGTTTCGTAACGTTTGTAAACGTTTGGCTTAAATAAAAAAGGAGAAAAGCTTGGATTTAATTCGCAATATTTGTAAACGTTTGGCTTAAATTGCTAAAAAGGAGAAACTTTGGGTTTAGTTCGTAGCGTTTCTAAATGTTTGTCTTAAATCGATAAAAAGGGGAAACGTTTGGATTTTTTGCGCACAGTTTTTAAACGTTTGGATTTGTTTCGCAACGTTTGTAAGCGTTTGGCTTAAATTGCTAAAAAGGTAAAACGCTTGGATTTGTTTTGTAACGTTTGTAAACGTTTGCTTAAATTACTAAAAAGGTGAAACGCTTGCATTTGTTTCGGAACGTTTGTAAACGTTTGGATTAAATTACTAAAAAAGTGAAACGCTTGCATTTGTTTCATAACGTTTGTAAACGTTTTCCTTAAATTGCTAAAAAGGTGTAACGCTTGGTTTTGTTTCGTTATGTTTGTAAACATTTGGCTTAAATTGCTAAAAAGGTGAAACGCTTGAATTTGTTTCGTAATGTTTTAAACGTTTGGTTTTATTTCTTGACGTTTGTAAAGGTTTTGCTTACATCGCAAAAAATGTGAAACGTTTGGATTTGTTTCGTAACGTTTTGAACGTTTGGTTTTGTTTCGTAAAGTTTGTAAATGTTTGGCTTAGATCGCTAAAAAGGGGACACTTTTGGATTTGTTTCATAACGTTTGTAAACGTTTGGCTTAAATTGCTAAAAAGGTGCAACGCTTGGATTTGTTTCGTAATGTTTCTAAACGTTTGGCCTAAATTGCTAAAAAGGTGAAACATTTGGATTTGCTTCAAAACCTTGATAAATGTTTGGCTCAAATCGCTAAAAAGGGGAAACGTTTGGATTTGCTTCGTATAGTTTGTAAACGTTTGGCTTATATCGCTATAAACGTGAAACATTAGGATTTGTTTCGTAACGTTTGTAAACGTTTGGCTTCATTCGCTAAAAAGGTGAAACGTTTGGATTTGTTTCGTAATGTTTATAAACGATTGGCATAAATCGCCAAAATGTTGAAATTTTTGGATTTGTTTCGTAACGTTTTAAACGTTTGGCTTAAATCTCTTAAAGAGGGAAACGTTGGGATTTGTTTCGTAAAGTTTGTAAACGTTTGGATTTGTTTCGTAGTTTGTAAACGTTTGGCTTCATTCGCTAAAAAGGTGAAACGTTTGGATTTGTTTCGTAACGTTTGTAAACGATTGGCATAAATCGCTAAGAAGGTGAAATTTTTGGATTTGTTTCGTAATGTTTTAAACGTTTGGCTTAAATCCCTAAAATTGGGAAATGTTGGGTTTTGTTTCGTAACGTTTGTAAACGTTCGGCGTAAATAGCTAAAAAGGTTAAACATTTGGATTTGTTTCATAACGTTTGTAAACGTTTGGCTTAAATTTCTAAAAAGGTGAAACGCTTGGATTTGTTTCGTAACATTTGTAAACTTTTGGCTTATATTCGTAAAAAGGTGAAATGCTTGGATTTGTTTCGGAACGTTTATTAAAGTTTGGCCTAAATTGCTAAAAAGGTGAAACGCTTATATTTGTTTCGTAGCGTTTGTAAACGTTTGGCTTAAATTGCTAAAAAGGTGAAACGCTTGGTTTTGTTTCATAACGTTTGTAAAGGTTTGGCATAAATCGCTAAAAATGTGAAACGTTTGGATTTGCTTCGTAACGTTTGTAAACGTTTGGCTTAAATAGCTAAAAACGTGAAACGTTTGGATTTGTTTCGTTACCTTTGTAAATGTTTGGCTTAAATCGCTAAAAAGGTGAAACGTTTGGATTTGTTTCGTAACCTTTGTAAACATTTGGCTTATATCGCTAAATAGGTGAAACGTGTGGATTTGTTTCGTAACCTTTGTAAACGTTTGGCTTAAATTGCTAAAAAGGTGAAATTCTTTGATTTGTTTCCTAACGTTTGTAAACGTTTGGCTTTAATTGCAAAAAAGGAGAAAAGCTTGGACTTGTTTCGCAACGTTTGTAAACATTTTTCTTAAATTGCTAAAAAGGTGAAACGTTTGGATTTGTTTCGTAGCGTATATAAACGTTTGGCTTAAATCGCTAAAAAGGTAAAGCGTTTGGATTTGTTTTGTACTGTTTGTAAACGTTTGGCTTAAATCACTAAAAAGATGAAACGTTTGTATATGTTTCGTAACCTTTTAAAACGTTTGGCTTAAATCGCTAAAAAGGGGAAACGTTTGGATTTGTTCCGTAACGTTTGTAAACGTTTGGCTTAGATCGCTAAAAACATGAAACGTTTGGATTTGTTTCATAACGTTTTAAACGTTTAGCTGAAATCGCTAAAATGGGGAAACATTTAAATTTGTTTCGTAACGTTTGGCTAAAATCGCTTAATAGGTGAAACGTTTGGTTTTGTTCCGTAACATTAGTAAACGTTCCACTTAAATTGCTAAAAAGGTGAAATGTTTGAATTTTTTTCATAACGTTTGTAAACGTTCGGCATAAATCGCTAAAAAGGTGAAATGTTTGGATTTGTTTCGTAATGTTTGGCTTAAATTGCTAAAAAGGTGAAACGCTTGGACTTGTTTCGTAATGTTTGTAAACATTTGACTTAAATTGCTAAAAAGGTGAAATGCTTGGATTTGTCTTGCAACGTTTGTAAACGTTTGGCTTAAATTACTAAAAGTTGAAACGCTTGGATTTGTATCGGAACGTGTGTAAATGTTTGGCTTAAATTGCTAAAAAGGTGAATAGCTTGGATTTGTTTTGTAACGCTTGTAAACGTTTGGCTTAAATTGTTAAAAAGGTAAAACATTTGGATTTGTTCCATATCATTTGTAAACATTTGGCTTAAATCGCTAAAAAGGTGAAACATTTGGATTTGTTTCGTAACGTCTGTAAACGTTTGGCTTACATCGTTAAAAAGGTGAATCGTTTGGATTTGTTTCGTAACGTTTGCAAACGTTTGGCTTCAATCGCTAAAAAGGTTAAACGTTTGAATTTTTTTCGTATCGTTTGTAAACGTTTGGCTTAAATAGCCAAAAAGGTGAAACGTTAGGATTTGTTTTGTAACGTTTGTAAACGTTTGGCTTGAATTGCTAAAAAGGTGAAACGCTTGTATTTGTTTCGTAAAAGTTGAAAACGGTTGGCTTATATTGCTAAAAAGGTGAAACGCTTGGTTTTGTTTTGTAACATTTGTAAACGTTTGGCTTAAATTTCTAAAAATATAAAACGTTTGATTTTTTTCGTAACGTTTCAAAAGTTTGGTTTTGTTTTATAAAGTTTGCAAACGTTTGGCTTCAATCGCTAAAAAGGTGAAATATTTGGATTTGTTTGGTAACGTTTGTAAACGTTTGGCTTAAATCGCTAAAAAGGTGAAACGTTTGGATTTGTTTCGTAATGTTTGTAAACGTTTGGCTTTAATCGCTAAAAAGGTGAAATGTTTGGATTTGTTTCGTAATGTTTGTAAACGTTTTGCTTAAATCGATAAAAAGGGGAAACGTTTGGATTTGTTTCGTAACTTTTGTAAACGTTTAACTTAAATTGCTAAAAAGGTGAAACGCTTGGATTTGTTTCGAAACGTTTGTAAAAGTTTTGCTTATATTGCTAAAAAGGTGAAAAATTTGGATTTGTTTCGAAACCTTTGTAAACTTTTTTCTTAAATTGTGTGTTTGGATTTATTTCATAGCGTTTGTAAACATTTGGCTTAAATTGCTAAAAATGTGAAATGTTTAGATTTGTTTTGAAACGTTTGTAAACGTTTGACATAAAATTGCTAATAAGGTGAAACACTTGGATTTGTTTCGTAACGTTTGTAAACGTTTGGCTTAAATTGCTAAAAGGGCGAAACGCTTGGATTTGTTTCGTAGCGTTTGTAAACGTTTGACTTAAATTTTTAAAAAGGTGAAACGTTTGGATTTGTTTCGTAGCGTTTGTAAAACATTGGCTTAAATCACTAAAAAGGGAAATGTTTGGATTTGTTTCGTATCGTTTGCAAACGTTTGGCTTAAATCGCTAAAAAGGTGAAACGTTTTGATTTGTTTCGTCTCCTTTGTAAACGTTTTGCTTAAATTTCTAAATTTGTTCGTAACATTTGTAAACGTTTAGCTTAAATTGCAAAAAAGGAGAAACATTTGGATTTATTTCGTGGCGTTTATAAACGTTTGGCTTAGGTCGCTAAAAAGGTGAAACGTTTTGATTTGTTTCGTACCGTTTGTAAACGTTTGACTTAAATTGCTAAAAAGGTGAAATGTTTGGATTTGTTTCGTAACGTTTGTAAACATTTGGCTGAATTTTCTTAAAAGGTGAAACGCTTGGATTTGTTGCGTAACGTTTATAAACGTTAGGCTTAAATTGCTAAAAAAGTGAAATGCTTGGATTTGTTTCTTTACGTTTGTAAACGTTTGGCTTAAATTGCTAAAAATGGGAGACGTTTGGATTTGTTTTGTAACGTTTGTAAACGTTTGGATCAATCGGTAAAAAGGTGAAACATTTAGATTTGTTTCGTAAGGTTTGTAAACGTTTGGCTTAAATCACTAAAAAGGTGAAACGTTTGGATTTGTTTCGTAATGTTTTAAACGTTTGACTGAAATCGCTAAAATGGGAAAACGTTTGAATTTGTTTCGTAACATTTTTAAACGTTTGGTTAAAATCGCTAAGAAGGTGAAACTGAATTGTTTTCATAACGTTTGTAAACGTTCGGCATAAATCGCTAAAAAGGTGAAATGTTTGGATTTGTTTCGTAACGTTTGGCTTAAATTGCTAAAAAGGTGAAACGCTTGGACTTGTTTCGTAATGTTTATAAACATTTGACTTAAATTGCTAAAAAGGTGAAATGCTTGGATTTGTCTTGCAACGTTTGTAAACGTTTGGCTTAAATTACTAAAAGGTGAAACGCTTGAATTTGTATCGGAACGTGTGTAAACGTTTGGCTTAAATTGCTAAAAAGGTGAATAGCTTGGATTTGTTTTGTAACGCTTGTAAACGTTTGGCTTAAATTGCTAAAAAGGTAAAACATTTGGATTTGTTCCATATCATTTGTAAACATTTGGCTTAAATCGCTAAAAAGGTGAAACATTTGGATTTGTTTCGTAACGTCTGTAAACGTTTGGCTTAAATCGTTAAAAAGGTGAATCGTTTGGATTTGTTTCGTAACGTTTGCAAACGTTTGGCTTCAATCGCTAAAAAGGTGAAACTTTTGGATTTGTTTCGTAACATTTGTAAACGTTTGGCATAAACCGCTAAAAAGGTGAAATGTTTGGATTTTTTTCGCAACGTTATAAACGTTTGGCTTATATTGGTAAAACGGGGAAACATTTCGATTTGTTTCGTAACATTAGTAAACGTTTGGCCTAAATTGCTAAAAAGGTGAAATGTTTGGTTTATTTCGTAAAGTTTGTAAACGTTTGGCTTAAATCGCTAAAAAGGTGAAATGTTTGGATTTATTTCGTATTGTTTGTAAACGTTTGGCTTAAATTGCTAAATAGGTGAAACACTTGGATTTGTTTCGTAACATTTATAAACGTTGGGCTTAAAATACTAAAAAGGTGAAACGCTTGGATTTGTTTCCGAGACGTTTATAACGTTTGGCTTAAATTGCAAAAAAGGTGAAATGCTTAGATTTGTTTCGTAACGTTTGTAAACGTTTGGCTTAAATTGCTTAAAAGGTGAAATGCTTGGTTTTGTTTCATAACGTTTGTAAAGGTTTGGCTTAAATAGCTAAAAATGTGAAACGTTTGGATTTGTTTCGTAACATTTTAAACGTTTGGTTTTGTTTCGTAACGTTTGTGAACATTTGGCTAAAATCGCTAAAAAGGGGAAACGTTTGGATTTGTTTCGTAACGTTTATAAACGTTTTGCTTAAATCGCTATAAAGGCGAAACGTTTGGATTTGTTTCGTAACGTTTGTAAACGTTTGGCTTAAATCGCTAAAAAGGTGAAACGTTTGGATTTGTTTCGTAACATTTGTAAATGTTTTGCTTAAATCGCTAAAAAGGTTAAATGTTTGGATTTGTTTCGTATCTTTTGTAAACGTTTGGCTTAAACCGCTAAGAAGGTGAAACGTTTCGATTTGTTTCGTAACGCTTGTAAATGTTTGGCTTACATTGCTAAAGGTGAAACGCTTGGATTTGTTTTGCAACGTTTGGCTTAAATTGCCAAAAAGGTAAGACACTTGGATTTGTTTCGTAACGTTTGTAAATGTTTGGCTTAAGTTGATAAA
Organism: Mercurialis annua; assembly: GCF_937616625.2. Taxonomy (NCBI): domain Eukaryota; kingdom Viridiplantae; phylum Streptophyta; class Magnoliopsida; order Malpighiales; family Euphorbiaceae; genus Mercurialis; species Mercurialis annua. The sequence goes on from NC_065570.1 coordinate 23,978,113, forward strand.
AAGGTGAAACGCTTGGATTTGTTTCGTAACGTTTGTAAATGTTTGGCTTAAATTGCTAAAAAGGTGAAATGTTTGTATTTGTCTCGTAATGTTTGTAAACGTTTGGCTTAATTTGCTAAAAAGGTGAAACGCTTGGATTTGTTTCGTATTGTTTGTAAACATTTGGCTTAAATTGCTAAAAAGGTGAAACGCTTGCATTTGTTTCGTTACGTTTGTAAATGTTTGGAATAAATTGCTAAAAAGGTGAAACGCTTGGTTTTTGTTTCGTAACGTTCGTAAACGTTTGGCTTAAATTGCTAAAAATAAGAAACGTTTGGATTTGTTTCGTAACATTTGTAAACGTTTGACTTAAATCGCTATAAAGGCGAAACGTTTGGATTTGTTTCGTAACGTTTGTAAACGTTTGGCTTAAATCGCTAAAAAGGTGAAACGTTTGGATTTGTTTCGTAACGTTTGTAAATGTTTTGCTTAAATCGCTAAAAAGGTTAAATGTTTGGATTTGTTTCGTATCGTTTGTAAACTTTTGGCTTAAACCGCTAAGAAGGTGAAACGTTTGGATTTCTTTAGTAACGCTTGTAAATGTTTGGCTTACATTGCTAATGGTGAAACGCCTGGATTTGTTTCGCAACGTTTGTAAACGTTTGGCTTAAATTGCTAAAAAGGTAAGACGCTTGGATTTGTTTCGTAACGTTTGTAAACGTTTGGCTTAAATTGCTAAAAAGGTGAAATGTTTGGATTTGTTTCGTAACGTTTGTAAACGTTTTGCTTAAATCGCTAAAAAGGTGAAACGTTTGGATTTCATTCGTAACGTTTGAAAACGTTTGGCTTAAATTTCTAAAAAGGTGAAACGCTTGGATTTCTTTTGTAACGTTTGTAAACGTTTGGCTTAAAATACTAAAAAGGTGAAACACTTGGATTTGTTTCGGAACGTTTTTAAACGTTTGGCTTAAATTGCTAAAAAGGTGAAATGCTTGGCTTTGTTTCGCAACGTTTGTAAAGGTTTGGCTTAAATCGTTAAAAAGGTGAAACGTTTGGATTTTTTTCGAAACGTTTTAAACGTTTGGTTTTTGTTTCGTAACGTTTGTAAACGTTTGTCTTAAATCTCTAAAAAGGTGAAACATTTGGATTTGTTTCGTAGTGTTTCTAAACGTTTGGCTTAAACCCCTATAAAGGCAAAACATTTGGATTTGTTTCCTACCGTTTGTAAATGTTTTGAAAAAATCGCTAAAAAGGTGAAACGTTTGGATTTTATTTCTTAACGTTTGTAAATGTTTGGCTTAAATCGCTAAAAAGGTGAAACGTTTGGATTTGTTTCGTAGTTTGTAAACGTTTGGCTTAAATCGCTAAAAAGGTGAAACTTTTGGATTTGTTTCTAAGCCTTTGTAAACGTTTGGCTTAAATTGCTAAAAAGGTAAAACGCTTTGATTTGTTTCGTAACGTTTGTAAACGTTTGGCTTAAATAAAAAAGGAGAAAAGCTTGGATTTGATTCGCAATATTTGTAAACGTTTGGCTTAAATTGCTAAAAAGGAGAAACTTTGGATTTAGTTCGTAGCGTTTCTAAATGTTTGTCTTAAATCGATAAAAAGGGGAAACGTTTGGATTTTTTGCGCACAGTTTTTAAACGTTTGGATTTGTTTCGCAACGTTTGTAAGCGTTTGGCTTAAATTGCTAAAAAGGTAAAACGCTTGGATTTGTTATGTAACGTTTGTAAACGTTTGCTTAAATTACTAAAAAGGTGAAACGCTTGCATTTGTTTCGAAACGTTTATAAACGTTTGGATTAAATTACTAAAAAAGTGAAACGCTTGCATTTGTTTCATAACGTTTGTAAACGTTTTCCTTAAATTGCTAAAAAGGTGTAACGCTTGGTTTTGTTTCGTTATGTTTGTAAACATTTGGCTTAAATTGCTAAAAAGGTGAAACGCTTGAATTTGTTTCGTAATGTTTTAAACGTTTGGTTTTATTTCTTGACGTTTGTAAAGGTTTTGCTTACATCGCAAAAAATGTGAAACGTTTGGATTTGTTTCGTAACGTTTTGAACGTTTGGTTTTGTTTCGTAAAGTTTGTAAATGTTTGGCTTAGATCGCTAAAAAGGGGACACTTTTGGATTTGTTTCATAACGTTTGTAAACGTTTGGCTTAAATTGCTAAAAAGGTGCAACGCTTGGATTTGTTTCGTAATGTTTCTAAACGTTTGGCCTAAATTGCTAAAAAGGTGAAACATTTGGATTTGCTTCATAACCTTGATAAATGTTTGGCTCAAATCGCTAAAAAGGGGAAACGTTTGGATTTGCTTCGTATAGTTTGTAAACGTTTGGCTTATATCGCTATAAACGTGAAACATTAGGATTTGTTTCGTAATGTTTGTAAACATTTGGCTTCATTCGCTAAAAAGGTGAAACGTTTGGATTTGTTTCGTAATGTTTGTAAACGATTGGCATAAATCGCCAAAATGTTGAAATTTTTGGATTTGTTTCGTAACGTTTTAAACGTTTGGCTTAAATCTCTAAAATAGGGAAACGTTGGGATTTGTTTCGTATAGTTTGTAAACGTTTGGATTTGTTTCGTAGTTTGTAAACGTTTGGCTTCATTCGCTAAAAAGGTGAAACGTTTGGATTTGTTTCGTAACGTTTGTAAACGATTGGCATAAATCGCTAAGAAGGTGAAATTTTTGGATTCGTTTCGTAATGTTTTAAACGTTTGGCTTAAATCCCTAAAATTGGGAAACGTTGGGTTTTGTTTCGTAACGTTTGTAAACGTTCGGCGTAAATAGCTAAAAAGGTTAAACATTTGGATTTGTTTCATAACGTTTGTAAACGTTTGGCTTAAATTTCTAAAAAGGTGAAACGCTTGGATTTGTTTCGTAACATTTGTAAACTTTTGGCTTATATTCGTAAAAAGGTGAAATGCTTGGATTTGTTTCGGAACGTTTATTAAAGTTTGGCCTAAATTGCTAAAAAGGTGAAACGCTTATATTTGTTTCGTAGGGTTTGTAAACGTTTGGCTTAAATTGCTAAAAAGGTGAAACGCTTGGTTTTGTTTCATAACGTTTGTAAAGGTTTGGCATAAATCGCTAAAAATGTGAAACGTTTGGATTTGCTTCATAACGTTTGTAAACGTTTGGCTTAAATAGCTAAAAACGTGTAACGTTTGGATTTGTTTCGTTACCTTTGTAAATGTTTGGCTTAAATCGCTAAAAAGGTGAAACGTTTGGATTTGTTTCGTAACCTTTGTAAACATTTGGCTTATATCGCTAAATAGGTGAAACGTGTGGATTTGTTTCGTAACCTTTGTAAACGTTTGGCTTAAATTGGTAAAAAGGTGAAATTCTTTGATTTGTTTCCTAACGTTTGTAAACGTTTGGCTTTAATTGCTAAAAAGGAGAAAAGTTTGGACTTGTTTCGCAACGTTTGTAGACATTTTTCTTAAATTGCTAAAAAGGTGAAACGTTTGGATTTGTTTCGTAGCGTATATAAACGTTTGGCTTAAATCGCTAAAAAGGTAAAGCGTTTGGATTTGTTTCGTACTGTTTGTAAACGTTTGGCTTAAATCACTAAAAAGATGAAACGTTTGTATTTGTTTCGTAACCTTTAAAAACGTTTGGCTTAAATCGCTAAAAAGGGGAAACGTTTGGATTTGTTCCGTAACGTTTGTAAACGTTTGGCTTAGATCGCTAAAAACGTGAAACGTTTGGATTTGTTTCATAACGTTTTAAACGTTTAGCTGAAATCGCTAAAATGGGGAAACATTTAAATTTGTTTCGTAACGTTTGGCTAAAATCGCTTAATAGGTGAAACGTTTGGTTTTGTTCCGTAACATTTGTAAACGTTCCACTTAAATTGCTAAAAAGGTGAAATGTTTGGATTTTTTTCGGAACGTTGGTAAACGTTTGGCATAAATTGCTAAAAAGGTAAAACACTTGGATTTGTTTCATAACGTTTGTAAACGTTTGGCTTAAATTTCTAAAAAGGTGAAATGCTTGGATTTGTTTCGTAATGTTTGTAAACGTTTGGCTTAAACTGCTAAAAATGTGAAACGCTTGGATTTGTTTCGTAACGTTGATAAAGGTTTGGATTAAATTGCTAAAAAGGTGAAAACATTTGGATTTGTTTCATAACATTTGTAAACATTTGGCTTTAATAGCTAAAAGTTGAAATATTTGGATTTTTTTATAAACGTTTGGCTTAAATTGCTAAAAAGGGGAAACGCACGGATTTGTTTCGTAACGTTGTAAACGTTTGTCTTAAATTGCTAAAACGGTGAAACACTTGGATTTGTTTCGTAATGTTTGTAAACGTTTTACTTACATTGGTAAAAAGGTTAAACGTTTCGATTTGTTTCGTAGCGTTTGTAAACGTTTGGCTTAAATCTCTAATAAGGTTAAACGTTTGGATTTGTTTCTTACCGTTTGTAAACGTTTGGCTTAAACTGCTAAAAAGGTGAAACGTTTGGATTTGTTTCCTAACGTTTGTAAACGTTAGGCTTAAATCGCTAAAAAGGTGAAACCTTTGGATTTGTTTCGTAACATCTATAAATGTTTGGTTTAAATCGCTAAAAATGTGAATCGCTTAGATGTATTTCGTTACGTTTGTAAACGTTCGGCTTAAATTGCTAAAAAGGTGAAACGCTTAGATTTGTTTCTTATCGTTTGTAAACGTTTGGCTTAAATTGCTAAAAAGACGAAACGTTTGGATTTATTTCGTAACGTTTGTAAACGTTTCGCTTAAATTGCTAAAAGGATGAGATGTTTGGATTTGTTTCGTGACGTTTGGATTTGTTTCGTAACGTTTGTAAACTTCTGGCTTAAATTGCAAAAAAGGGGAAACGTTTGGATTTGTTTCGTAACTTTTGTAAACGTTTGGCTTATATCGCTAAAAATGTGAAACGTTTCATTTGTTCCGTAACGTTTAGCTTAAATTGCTAAAAAGGTGAAACGCTTGGATTTGTTTCATATCGTTTGTAAACGTTTGGCTTAAATTGCTAAAAAGGTGAAACATTTTGATTTGTTTCATAACGGTTGTAAACGTTTGGCTTAAATTGCTAAAAATGTGAAACTTTTAGATTTGTTTCGTAACTTTTATAAACGTTTGGCTTAAATCGCTAAAAAGGTGAAACATTGTGATTTGTTTCGTAACGCTTGCAAATGTTTAGCTTAAATCGCTAAAAAGATGAAACATTTGGATTTGTTTTGTAACGTTTGTAAACGTTTGGTTTAAATTGCTAAAAAGGTGAAACGTTTGTATTTGTTTCGTAACGTTTGTAGACGTTTGGCTTAAATTGCTAAAAAGGTGAAACATTTAGATTTGTTTCGAAAGGTTTGTAACTGTTTGGCTTAAATCGCTAAAAAGGTGAAACATTTAGATTTGTTTCGTAACGTTTGTAAACGTTTGGCTTAAATCATAAAAAGGTGAAACGTTTGGATTTGTTTCGTAATGTTTGTAAATGTTTGGCTTAAATCGCTAAAAAGGGGAAACATTTGGATTTGTTTCGTCATGTTTGTAAACGTTTGGCTTACATTGCTAAAAAGGTGAAATGTTTGGATTTGTTTCGTAGCGTTTGTAAACGTTTGGCTTAGATATCTAAAAAGGCGAAATGTTTGGATTTGTTTTGTACCGTTTGTAAACGTTTGGCTTATATCGCTAAAAAGGTAAAATGTTTGGATTTGTTTTGTAACGTTTGTAAACTTTTGGCTTAAATTGCTAAAAAGGTGAAACGCTTGGATTTATTTCGTAACGTTTTTAAACATTTGGCTTAAATTGCTAAAAAGGTGACATGTTGGGATTTATTTTGTAACGTTTGTAAACGTTTGGCTTAAATTACTTAAAAGGTGAAATGCTTGGATTTGTTTCGGAACATTTGTAAACGTTTGGCTTAATTTTCTAAAAAGGTGAAACGCTTGGATTTGTTTCGTAACGTTTGTAAACGTTTGGCTTAAATTGCTAAATAGATGAAACGGTTGGTTTTTTTCCGCAACGTTTATAAACGTTTGGCTTAAATCGCTAAAAAGGTGAAACGTTTGGATTTGTTTCGTAACGTTTGTAAAGGTTTGGCTTAAATCACTAAAACGATGAAACGTTTGTATTTGTTTCGTAACCTTTAAAAACGTTTGGCTTAAATCGCTAAAAAGGGGAAACGTTTGGATTTGTTCCGTAACGTTTGTAAACGTTTGGCTTAGATCGCTAAAAAGGTGAAACGTTTGGATTTGTTTCATAACGTTTTAAACGTTTAGCTGAAATCGCTAAAATGGGGAAACATTTAAATTTGTTTCGTAACGTTTGGCTAAAATCGCTTAATAGGTGAAACGTTTGGTTTTGTTCCGTAACGTTTGTAAACGTTCCACTTAAATCGCTAAAAAGTTGAAATGTTTGGATTTGTTTCGTAACATTGATAAACGTTGGGCATAAATTGCTATAAAGGTGAAACACTTGGTTTTGTTTCATAACGTTTGTAAACGTTTGGCTTAAATTGCTAAAAAGGTGAAATGCTTGGATTTGTTTCGTAATGTTTGTAAACGTTTGGCTTAAATTGCTAAAAAGGTGAAACGCTTGGATTTGTTTCGTAAGTTGATAAAGGTTTGGCTTAAATTGCTAAAAAGGTGAAACATTTGGATTTGTTTCATAACATTTGTAAACATTTGGCTTAAATAGCTAAAAAGGTGAAATGTTTGGATTTTTTCGTATCGTTTATAAACGTTTGGCTTAAATTGCTAAAAAGGGGAAATGCTTGGATTTGTTTCGTAACACTTGGATTTTTTTCGTAATGTTTGTAAACGTTTTACTTACATTGCTAAAAAGGTTAAACATTTTGATTTCTTTCGTAGCATTTGTAAACGTTTGGCTTAAATCTCTAAAAAGGTGAAACATTTGGATTTGTTTCGTACCGTTTGTAAACGTTTAACGTTTGGCTTAAATCGCTAAAAAGGTGAAACATTTGGATTTGTTTCTTAACGTTTGTTAACGTTTGGCTTCAATCGTTAAAAAGGTGAATCGTTTGGATTTGTTTGGTAACGTTTGTAAACGTTGGTCATGAATCGCTAAATAGGTGAAATGTTTGGATTTGTTTCGTAACTTTTTAAACATTTGGCTTAAATCGCTAAAGGGAGACGTTTGGATTTGTTTCGTAACGTTTGTAATCGTTTGGCTTAAATAGCTAAAAAGGTGAAACGTTTGGATTTGTTTCGTAACGTTTGAAAACGTTTGGCTTAAATTGCTAAAAAGGTGAAACCTTTGGATTTGTTTCATAACATATGTAAACGTTTGGTTTAAATTGCTAAAAATGTGAATCGCTTGGATTTATTTCGTTACGTTTGTAAACGTTTGGCTTAAATCGCTAAAAAGACGAAACGTTTTGATTTATTTCGTAACGTTTGTAAACGTTTGGCTTAAATTGCTAAAAGGATGAGACGTTTGAATTTGTTTCGTGACGTTTGGATTTGTTTCGTAACGTTTGTAAACGTCTGGCTTATATCGCTAAAAAGGGGAAACGTTTGGATTTGTTTCGTAACTTTTGTAAGCGTTTGGCTTAAATCGCTATAAATGTGAAATGTTTCATTTGTTTCGTAACGTTTGTAAACGTTTAGCTTAAATTGCTAAAAAGGTGAAACGCTTGGATTTGTGTCATATCGTTTGTAAACGTTTGGCTTAAATTGCTAAAAAGGTGAAACGTTTTGATTTTTTTCTTAACGGTTGCAAATGTTTGCCTTAAATCGCTAAAAAGGTGAAACTTTTAGATTTGTTTCCTAACTTTTATAAACGTTTGGCTTAAATCGCTAAAAAGGTGAAACATTGTGATTTGTTTCGTAACGCTTGTAAATGTTTGGCTTAAATCGCTAAAAAGGTGAAACATTTGGATTTGTTTCATAACGTTTGTAAACGTTTAGTTTAAATTGCTAAAAAGTTGAAACGTTTGTATTTGTTTCGTAACGTTTGTAAACGTTTGGCTTAAATTGCTAAAAAGGTGAAACGTTTTGATTTGTTTCGAAAGGTTTGTAACTGTTTGGATTAAATCGCTTAAAAGGTGAAACGTTTAGATTTGTTTCGTAACGTTTGTAAACGTTTGGCTTAAATCGCTACAAAGGTGAAACGTTTGGATTTGTTTCATAACGTTTGTAAATGTTTGGCTTAAATCGCTAAAAAGGGGAAACATTTGGATTTTTTTCGTAATGTTTGTAAACGTTTGGCTTACATTGCTAAAAAGGTGAAATGTTTGGATTTGTTTCGTAGCGTTTGTTAACGTTTGGCTTAGATATCTAAAAAGGTGAAACGTTTGGATTTGTTTCGTACCGTTTGTAAACGTTTGGCTTATATCGCTAAAAAGGTAAAATGTTTGGATATGTTTCGTAACGTTTGTAAACTTTTGGCTTAAATTGCTAAAAAGGTGAAACGCTTGGATTTATTTCGTAACGTTTTTAAACATTTGGCTTAAATTGCTAAAAAGGTGACATGTTGGGATTTGTTTTGTAATGTTTGTAAACGTTTGGCTTAAATTACTAAAAAGGTGAAATGCTTGGATTTGTTTCGGAACATTTGTAAACGTTTGGCTTAATTTTCTAAAAAGGTGAAACGCTTCGATTTGTTTCGTAACGTTTGTAAACGTTTGGCTTAAATTGCTAAAAAAATGAAACGGTTGGTTTTGTTTCGCAACGTTTGTAAAGGTTTGGTTTAAATCGCTAAAAAATGTGAAACGTTTGGATTTAATTTGTAACGTTTTAAACGTTTGGTTTTGTTCCGTAACGTTTGTAAATGTTTGGCTTAAATCGCTAAAAATGTGAAACGTTTGGATTTGTTAAGTAACGTTTTAAACGTTTTGTTTTGTTTCGTAATGTTTGTAAACGTTTGGCTTAAATCGCTAAAAAGGGGAAACGCTTGGATTTGTTTCATATCGTCTTTAAACGTTTGGCTTAAATTGCTAAAAAGGCGAAACGTTTGGATTTGTTTCGTAACCTTTGTAAACGTTTGGCTAAAATCGCTAAAAAGGTGAAACGTTTGGTTTTGTTTCGTAACATTTGTAAACGTTCGGCTTAATCGCTAAAAAGGTGAAACATTTAGATTAGTTTCTTGTAAACGTTTAGCCTATATTGCTAGAAAGGTGAAACACTTGGATTTGTTTCGTAATATTTGTAAACGTTTGGCTTAAATTGCTAAAAAGGTAAAACGCTTGGATTTATTTCATAACGTTTGTAAACGTTTGGCTTAAATTGCTAGAAAGGTGAAACGATTGGATTTGTTTCATAACGTTTGTAAACGTTTGGCTTCAATTGCTAAAAAAGTGAAATATTCGGATTTGTTTCATAACGTTTGTAAACGTTTGGCTTCAATTGCTAAAAAAGTGAAATATTCGGATTTGTTTTATAACCTTTGTAAACATTTGGCTTAAATAGCTAAAAATGTGACATGTTTGAATTTGTTTTATAACATTTGTAAACGTTTGGCTTAAATTGCTAAAAAGGTTAAACACTTGAATTTGTTTTATAGCGTTTGTAAACGTTTAGCCTAAATTGCGAAAAAGGTGAAACGCTTGGATTTGTTTCGTAACGTTTGTAAACGTTTGGCTTACATTGCTAAAAAGGGGAAAGGTTTGGATTTGTTTTGTAGCGTTTTTAATCGTTTGCATTAATTCGCTAAAAAGGGGAAACGTTTGGATTTGTTTGTGTACTGTTTGTAAACGTCTGGCTTATATCGCTAAAAAGGTGAAATGTTTGGATTTGTCTCGTAACGTTTGTAAACGTTTGACTTAATTTGCTAAAAAGGTGAAACACTTGGATTTGTTTCGTATTGTTTGTAAACATTTGGCTGAAATTGCTAAAAAGGTGAAACGCTTGCATTTGTTTCGTTACGCTTGTAAATGTTTGGCTTAAATTGCTAAAAAGGTGAAACGCTTGGTTTTTGTTTCGTAACGTTCGTAAACGTTTGGCTTAAATTGCTATAAAGGTAAAACGTTTGGATTTGTTTCGTAACGTTTGAAAACGTTTGGCTTCGATCGCTATAAAGGTGAAACGTTTGAATTTGTTTTGTAACGTTTGTAAACGTTTGGCATAAATCACTAAAAAGGGGAAACGTTTGGATTTCTTTCGTAACGTTTTAAACGTTTGGTTTCGATCGCTAAAATGGGGAAATGTTTGGATTTGTTTCGTAACGTTTGTAAACGTTTGGCTTAAATTTCCAAAAAGGTGAAACGTTTGGTTTTGTTTCATAACGTTTGTATACATTCGGCTTAAATCGCTAAAAATATGAAACGTTTGGATTTGTTTCGTAACGTTTGGGTTAAATTGCTAAAAAGGTGAAACGCTTGGAATTTTTTCGTAATGTTTGTAAACATTTGACTTAAATTGCTAAAAAGTTGAAATGTTTGGATTTGTCTTGTAACGTTTGTAAACGTTTGGCTTAAATTACTAAAAGGTGAAACGCTTGGATTTGTATCGGAACGTGTGTAAACGTTTGGCTTAAATTGCTAAAAAGGTGAATAGCTTGGATTTGTTTCGTAACGTTTGTAAATGTTTGGCTTAAATTGCTAAAAAGGTAAAACATTTGGATTTGTTCTGTAACATTTGTAAACATTTGGCTTAAATCGCTAAAAAGGTGAAACATTTGGATTTGTTTCATAACGTCTGTAAACATTTGGCTTAAACTGCTAAAAAGGTGAATCGTTTGGATTTGTTTCGAAACGTTTGCAAACGTTTGGCTTCAATGCTAAAAAGGTGAAACTTTTGGATTTGTTTCATAACATTTGTAAACGTTTGGCATAAATCGGTAAAAAGGTGAAATGTTTGGATTTGTTTCGCAACGTTATAAACGTTTGGCTTATATCGCTAAAACGGGGAAACATTTGGATTTGTTTCATAACATTAGTAAAAGTTTGGCCTAAATTGCTAAAAAGGGGAAATGTTTTGTTTTGTTTCGTAACGTTTGTAAACGTTCGGGTTAAATCGCTAAAAAGGTGAAATGTTTGGATTTCTTTCGTATTTTTTGTAAACGTTTGGCTTAAATTGCTAAATAGGTGAAACGCTTGGATTTGTTTCGTAACATTTGTAAACGTTTGGCTTAAAATACTAAAAAGGTGAAACGCTTGGATTTGTTTCCGAAACGTTTATAAACGTTTGGCTTAAATTGCAAAAAAGGTGAATCGCTTAGATTTGTTTCGTAACGGTTGTAAACGTTTGGCTTAAATTGCTTAAAAGCTGAAATGCTTTGTTTTGTTTCGTAACGTTTGTAAGGGGTTGGCTTAAATCGCTAAAAATGTGAAACGTTTGGATTTGTTTAGTAACGTTTTAAACGTTTTGTTTTTTTTCGTAACTTTTTTGAACGTTTGGCTAAAATCGCTAAAAAGGGGAAACGTTTGGATTTGTTTCGTAACGTTTGTAAACGTTTGGCTTAAATCGCTATAAAGGCGAAATGTTTGGATTTGTTTCGTAACATTTGTAAACGTTTGGCTTAAATCGTTAAAAAGGTGAAACGTTTGGATTTGTTTCGTAACGTTTGTAAATGTTTTGCTTAAATCGCTAAAAAGGTTAAATGTTTGGATTTGTTTCGTATCGTTTGTAAACGTTTTGCTTAAACCGCTAAGAAGGTGAAACATTTGGATTTGTTTCGTAACGCTTGTAAATGTTTGGCTTACATTACTAAAGGTGAAACGCTTGGATTTGTTTCGCAACGTTTGTAAACGTTTGGCTTAAATTGCTAAAAAGGTAAGACGCTTGGATTTGTTTCATAACATTTGTAAACGTTTGGCTTAAATTGTTAAAAAGGTGAAATGTTTGGATTTGTTTCGTAACGTTAGTAAATGTTTATCTTATATCGCTAAAAAGGAAAAACGTTTAGATTTGCTTCGTAACGTTTGTAAACGTTTGGCTTATATCGGTAAATAGGTGAAACGTGTGGATTTGTTTTGTAACCTTTGTAAACGTTTGGCTTAAATTGCTAAGAAGGTGAAATTCTTTGATTTAATTCCTAACATTAGTAAACGTTTGGCTTAAATTTCTAAAAAGGAGAAACGCTTGGATTTTTTCCGCAACGTTTGTAAACATTTTTCTTAAATTCCTGAAGAGGTGAAACGTTTAGATTTCTTTCGTAGCGTTTATAAACGTTTGGCTTAAATCGCTAAAAAGGTGAAACGTTTGGATTTGTTTCGTACCGTTTGTAAACGTTTGGCTTAAATCACTAAAAAGATGAAACGTTTGTATTTGTTTCGTAACCTTTAAAAACGTTTGGCTTAGATCGTTAAAAAGGTGAAACGTATGGATTCGTTTCATAAAGTTTTAAACGTTTAGCTGAAATCGCTAAAATGGGGAAACATTTAAATTTTTTTCGTAATGTTTTGCTAAAATCGCTTAATAGGTGAAACGTTTGGTTTTGTTCCGTAAAGTTTGTAAACGTTCCACTTAAATCGCTAAAAACGTGAAATAATTGGATTTTTTTTCGTAACGTTGGTAAACGTTTGACATAAATTACTAAAAAGGTGAAACACTTGAATTTGTTTCATAACGTTTGTAAATGTTTGGCTTAAATCGCTAAAAAGGGGAAACATCTGGATTTGTTACGTAGCGTTTGTAAACGTTTGGGTTATATTGCTAAAAAGGTGAAACGCTTGGATTTGTTTCGTAACTTTTGTAAACGTTTGTCTTAAATTGCTAAAAAGGTGAAACATTTTGATTTATTTCCTAACGTTGGTAAACGTTTTTGCTTAAATCACTAAAAAGGTGAAACGTTTAGATTTGTTTCGTAACGTTTGTAAACGTTTGGCTTAATTCTCTAAAATTGTGAAACATTTGAATTTGTTGCGTAACGTTTGTAAATGTTTGGCTTAAATCGCTAAAAAGGTGAAACATCTGGATTTGTTACGTAGCGTTTGTAAACGTTTGGGTTATATTGCTAAAAAGGTGAAACGCTTGGATTTGTTTCGTAACTTTTGTAAGCGTTTGACTAAATTGCTAAAATGGTGAAACATTTGGATTTGTTTCCTAACCTTTGTAAACGTTTGGCTTAAATCGCTAAAAAGGTGAAATGTTTGGATTTGTTTCCTAGCGTTTGTAAACGTTTGGCTTAAATCGCTAAAAAGGTGAAACCTTTAGATTTGTTTCGTATCGTTTGTAAAAGGTTTGGTGTAAATTGCTAAAAATGAGAAACGCTTGGAGTTATTTCGTTACGTTTGTAAACGTTTGGCTTAAATTGCTAAAAAGGTGAAACGCTTGGATTCGTTTCGTAACGTTTGTAAACGTTTGGCTTAAATCGCTAAAAAGACGAAATGCTTGGAATTATTTCGTAACGTTTGTAAACGTTTGGCTTAAATTGCTAAAAGGATGAGACGTTTGGATTTGTTTCGTGACGTTTGTAAACGTCTGGCTTAAATCGCTAAAAAGGGGAAACATTTGGATTTGTTTCGTAACTTTTGTAAACGTTTGGCTTAAATCGCTAAAAATGTGAAACGTTTCATTTGTTTCGTAACGTTTGTAAACATTTATCTTAAATTGCTAAAAAGGTGAAACCCTTGGATTTGTTTCGTAACGTTTGTAAACGTTTTGGCTTAAATTTCTAAAAATGTGAAACATTTAGATTTTTTCCTAACCTTTGTAAACGTTTGGCTTAAATCGCTAAAAAGGGGAAATGTTTGGATTTGTTTTGTAATGTTTGTAAACGTTTGGTTTAAATCGCTAAAAAGGTGAAACCTTTGGATTTGTTTCGTAACATTTGTAAACGTTTGGTTTAAATTGCTTAAAATGTGAAACGCTTGGATATTTTTCGTAATGTTTGTAAACGTATGGCTTAAATTGCTAAAAAAGTGAAACGCTTGGATTTTTTCTTAACGTTTGTAAACGTTTGGTTTAAATCGCTAAAAAGACGAAACGTTTGGATTTATTTCGTAACGTTTGTAAACGTGTGGCTTAAATCGCTAAAAAGATGAAACATTTGGATTTGTTTCGTAACGTTTGTAAACGTCTGGCTTAAATCGCTTAAAAGGGGAAATTTTTGGATTTGTTTCGTAACTTTTGTAAACGTTTGGCTTAAATCGCTAAAAATGTGAAACGTTTCATTTGTTTCGTAATGTTTGTAAACGTTTGGCTTAAATTGCTAAAAAAGTGAAACGCTTGGATTTGTTTCGTAAAATTTGTAAACGTTTGGCTTAAATTGCTAAAAAGATGAAACACTTGGATTTGTTTCTTAACGTTTTGTAAACATTTGGCTTAAATCGCTAAAAAGACGAAACGTTTGGATTTATTTCATAACGTTTGTAAATGTTTGGCTTATATCGCTAAAAAGATGAAACGTTTGGATTTGTTTCGTAACGTTTGTAAACGTTTTGTTTAAATCGCTAAAAAGGGGAAACTTTTGGATTTGTTTCGTAACTTTTATAAACGTTTGGCTTAAATCGCTAAAAATGTGAAACGTTTCATTTGTTTTGTAACCTTTGTAAACGTTTGGCCTAAATTGCTAAAAAGATGAAATGCTTGGATTTGTTTCAGAACATTTGTAAACGTTTGGCTTAATTTTCTAAAAAGGTGAAACGCTTGGATTTGTTTCGTAACGTTTGTAAACGTTTAGCTTAAATTGCTAAAAAGATGAAACGGTTTGTTTTGTTTCGTAACATTTGTAACGGTTTGGCTTAATCGCTAAAAATGTGAAACGTTTGGATTTGTTTTCTAACGTTTTAAACGTTTGTTTTTTTATAACGTATGTAAACGTTTGGCTTAAATCGCTAAAAAGGGAAAACGTTTGAATTTGTTTCGTAACGTTTGTAAACGTTTGGCTTAAATTGCTAAAAATGCGAAATGTTTGAATTTGTTTCGTAACGTTTGTAAACGTTTTGCTGAAATCGCTAAAATGGTGAAATGTTTGGATTTGTTTCGTAACGTTTGTAAATGTTTTGCTTAAATTGCTAAAAAGGTTAAACGTTTGGATTTAATTCATAACCTTTGTAAACGTTTGGCTTAAATCACTAAAAAAGTTAAAAGTTTGGATTGGTTTCGAAACATTTGTATGCGTTTGGCTCAAATCGCTAAAAAGGTGAAACGTTTGGATTTGTTTCTTAATGTTTGTAAACGTTTGGCTTCAATCGCTAAAAAGGGGAAACTATGGATTTGTTTCGTAACGTTTGTAAACGTTAGGCATAAATCACAAAAAAGGTGAAATGTATGGATTTATTTCGTAATGTTTTAAACATTTGGCTTAAGTCGGTAAAATGGGGAAACATTTATATTTGTTTCGTAATGTTTGTAAACGTTTGGCTTAAATCGCCAAAAAGGGGAAACGTTTGGATTTGTTTCGTAACTTTTGTAAACGTTTGGCTTAAATCGCTAAAAATGTGAAATGTTTCATTTGTTTCGTAACGTTTGTAAACGTTTGGCCTAAGTTGCTAAAAAGGTGAAATGCTTGGATTTGTTTCAGAACATTTGTAAACGTTTGGCTTAAATTGCTAAAAAGATGAATCGGTTGGTTTTGTTTCGTAACATTTGTAAAGGTTTGGCTTAATCGCTAAAAATGTGAAATATTTGGATTTGTTTTGTAACGTTTTAAACGTTTGTTTTTTTTGTAACGTATGTAAACGTTTGGGTTAAATCGCTAAAAAGGGAAAATGTTTGAATTTGTTTTGTAACGTTTGTAAACGTTTGGCTTAAATTGCTAAAAAGGCGAAACATTTGGATTTTTTTCGTAACTTTTGTAAACGTTTTGCTGAAATAGCTAAAATGGTGAAATGTTTGGATTTGTTTCGTAACGTTTGTAAATGTTTGGCTTAAATCGCTAAAAAGGTTAAACGTTTGGATTTAATTCATAACCTTTGTATACGTTTGGCTTAAATCACTAAAAAGGTTAAAAGTTTGGATTTGTTTCGAACCGTTTGTAAGCGTTTGAATCAAATCGCTAAAAAGGTAAACGTTTGGATTTGTTTCTTAATGTTTGTAAACGTATGGCTTCAATCGCTAAAAAGGGGAAACTACGGATTTGTTTCGTAATGTTTGTAAACGTTAAGCATAAATCGCAAAAAAGGTGAAATGTATGGATTTGTTTCGTAACGTTTTAAACATTTGGCCTAAATCGGTAAAATGGGGAAACGTTTATATTTGTTTCTTAACGTTTGTAAACATTTGGCTTAAATCGCTAAAAAGACGAAACGTTTTGATTTATTTCTTAACGTTTGTAAACGTTTGGCTTAAATAGCTAAAAAGATGAAATATTTAGATTTGTTTCGTAACGTTTGTAAACGTTTGGCTTAAATCGCTAAAAAGGGGAAACGTTTGGATTTATTTCGTAACTTTTGTAAACGTTTGGCTTAAATCGCTAAAAAGGTGAAACATTTGGATTTGTTTCGTAACGTTTGTAAACGTTTGGGTTAAATCGCTAAAAAAGTGAAACGCTTGGATTTGTTTCGTAACGTTTGTAAACGTTTGGCTTAAATTGTTAAAAAGGTGAAACATTTGGATTTGTTTCCTAACCTTTGTAGACGTTTGGCTTAAATCGCTAAAAAGGTGAAATGTTTGGATTTGTTTCCTAGCGTTTGTAAAGGTTTGGCTTAAATCGCTAAAAAGGTGAAACCTTTGGATTTGTTTCGTAACGTTTGCAAAACGTTTGGTTTAAATTGCTAAAATGTGAAACGCTTAGATTTGTTTCGTTACGTTTGTAAAAGTTTGGCTTAAATTGCTAAAAAGGTGAAACGCTTGGATTTGTTTCTTAATGTTTGTAAACGTTTGGCTTAAATCGCTAAAAAGACGAAACGTTTGGATTTATTTCGTAAAGTTTGTAAACGTTTGGCTTAAATCGCTAAAAAGATGAAACGTTTGGATTTTTTTCGTAAAGTTTGTAAACGTCTGGCTTAAATTGCTAAAAAGGGGTAACGTTTGGATTTGTTTCGTAACTTTTGTAACGTTTGGCTTAAATCGCTAAAAATGTGAAATGTTTCATTTGTTTCGTAACGTTTGTAAACATTTATCTTAAATTGCTAAAAAGGTGAAACGCTTGGATTTGTTTCGTAACGTTTGTAAACGTTTTGTCTTAAATTGCTAAAAAGGTGAAACATTTGGATTTTTTCCTAACCTTTGTAAACGTTTGGCTTAAATCGCTAAAAAGGGAAAATGTTCAGATTTGTTTTGTAATGTTTGTAAACGTTTGGTTTAAATTGCTAAAAAGGTGAAACGTTTGGATTTGTTTCGTAACGTTTGTAAACGTTTGGCTTAAATCGCTAAAAAGACGAAACGTTTGGATTTATTTTGTAATGTATGTAAAAGTGTGGCTTACCTCGCTAAAAAGATGAAACGTTTGGATTTGTTTCATAACGTTTGTAAAAGTCTGGCTTAAACCGCTTAGAAGGGGAAACGTTTGGATTTGTTTCGTAAATTTTGTAAACGTTTGGCGTAAATCGCTAAAAATGTGATATGTTTCATTTGTTTCGTAACGTCTGTAAACGTTTGGATTAAATTGCTTAAAAAGTGAAACGCTTGGATTTATTTCGTAACATTTGTAAACGTTTGTCTTAAATTGCTAAAAAGGTGAAATACTTGGATTTGTTTCTAAACGTTTGTAAACATTTGGCTTAAATCGCTAAAAAGACGAAACGTTTGGATTTATTTCGTAACGTTTGTAAACGTTTGGCTTAAATAGCTAAAAAGATGAAACGTTTGGATTTGTTTCGTAACGTTTGTAAACGTTTGGCTTAAATCGCTAAAAAGGGGAAACGTTTGGATTTGTTTCGTAACTTTTGTAAACGTTTGGCTTAAATCGCTAAAAAGGTGAAACATTTGGATTTGTTTCGTAACGTTTGTAAACGTTTGGGTTATATCGCTAAAAAAGTGAAACGCTTGGATTTGTTTCGTACCGTTTGTAAACATTTGGCTTAAATTGTTAAAAAGGTGAAACATCTGGATTTGTTTCCTAACCTTTGTAGACGTTTGGCTTAAATCGCTAAAAAGGTGAAATGTTTGGATTTGTTTCCTAGCGTTTGTAAAGGTTTGGCTTAAATCGCTAAAAAGGTGAAACCTTTGGATTTGTTTCGTAACGTTTGCAAAACGTTTGGTTTAAATTGCTAAAAATGTGAAACGCTTAGATTTGTTTCGTTACGTTTGTAAAAGTTTGGCTTAAATTGCTAAAAAGGTGAAACGCTTGGATTTGTTTCGTAATGTTTGTAAACGTTTGGCTTAAATCGCTAAAAAGACGAAACGTTTGGATTTATTTCGTAAAGTTTGTAAACGTTTGGCTTAAATCGCTAAAAAGATGAAACGTTTGGATTTGTTTCGTAACGTTTGTAAACGTCTGGCTTAAATCGCTAAAAAGGGGTAACATTTAGATTTGTTTCGTAACTTCTGTAACGTTTGGCTTAAATCGCTAAAAATGTGAAATGTTTCATTTGTTTCGTAACGTTTATAAACATTTATCTTAAATTGCTAAAAAGGTGAAACGCTTGGATTTGTTTCGTAACGTTTGTAAACGTTTTGTCTTAAATTGCTAAAAAGGTGAAACATTTGGATTTTTTCCTAACCTTTGTAAACGTTTGGCTTAAATCGCTAAAAAAGGAAAATGTTCAGATTTGTTTTGTAATGTTTGTAAACGTTTGGTTTAAATTGCTAAAAAAGTGAAACGCTTGGATTTGTTTCTTAACGTTTGTAAACGTTTGGCTTAAATCGCTAAAAAGACGAAACGTTTGGATTTATTTTGTAATGTATGTAAACGTGTGGCTTACATCGCTAAAAAGATGAAACGTTTGGATTTGTTTCGTAACGTTTGTAAACGTCTGGCTTAAACCGCTTAGAAGGGGAAACGTTTGGATTTGTTTCGTAAATTTTGTAAACGTTTGGCGTAAATCGCTAAAAATGTGAAATGTTTCATTTGTTTCGTAACGTCTGTAAACGTTTGGATTAAATTGGTAAAAAAGTGAAACGCTTGAATTTGTTTCGTAACATTTGTAAACGTTTGACTTAAATTGCTAAAAAGGTGAAATACTTGGATTTGTTTCTTAACGTTTGTAAACATTTGGCTTAAATCGCTAAAAAGACGACACGTTTGGATTTATTTCGTAACGTTTGTAAACGTTTGGCTTAAATAGCTAAAAAGATGAAACGTTTGGATTTGTTTCGTAACGTTTGTAAACGTTTGGCTTAAATCGCTAAAAAGGGGAAACGTTTGGATTTGTTTCGTAACTTTTGTAAACGTTTGGCTTAAATCGCTAAAAATGTGAAACGTTTCATTTGTTTCGTAACGTTTGTAAACGTTTGACCTAAATTGCTAAAAAGGTGAAATGCTTGGATTTGTTTCGGAACATTTGTAAACGTTTGGCTTAATTTTCTAAAAAGGTGAAACGCTTGGATTTGTTTCGTAACGTTTGTAAACGTTTGGCTTAAATTGCTAAAAAGATGAAACGGCTGGTTTTGTATCGTAACATTTGCAAAGGTTTGGCTTAAATCCCTAAAAATGTGAAACGTTTGGATTTGTTCTGTAACGTTTTAAACGTTTGTTTTTTTTGTAACGTTTGTAAACATTTGGCTTATATCGCTAAAAAGGGAAAACGTTTGAATTTTTTTCGTAATGTTTGTAAACGTTTGGCTTAAATTGCTAAAAAAGCGAAACGTTTGGATTTGTTTCGTAATGTTTGTAAACGTTTTGCTAAAATCGCTGAAAGTGTGAAATGTTTGGATTTGTTTCGTAACGTTTGTAAACGTTTGGCTTAAATCAATAAAAAGGTTAAACGTTTGGATTTAATTCATAACCTTTGTAAACTTTTGGCTTAAATGTCACGACCCAAAATATTGAGCCGCAACCGGCGCTAGGGAACGGGAGTGGTAGCTCCGGAACCCGTAGCAAGCCTAAAACCGCTATTAATTTTTCGCAAATAATGAACAATTAATATCGAACAACGGAAGCAATTACATATATAACATATATAAACATTTACATTAACTGTTTACACCTCGCGGGCTCTAGTTACCGTACCTCGTACGAACTAGCCTCGCGGTACTATATACATCAGTTAATGTTTCAAAACATCTCACCGACATCTGGGCCGTGGATCATATACCAAACACGTAGCCTACCAAAAAGTATATAAAACAATGACAGCAGTTAATATATATAATCAAAAATGAACTGCTATCTAGGCTACTAATCTGTTGTCGCATGACCACTACTGCAGCATTCACAAAAGTCATAAACTAACATATACAGCTGACTTCTGCACATCAAAATTGGCCTCTAGCTAAGTCCACAAACTAAGTACCTGAAAGAAATCAAAGGTGAGGGATCAGTATTTGGGGAAATACTGAGTGAGTTGATATTTACTAACAGTATTAGTGTAAAAACATAGCATCGCATTTAAAAAAAACCATAATATGAAACATATAAACACGTATTTGATCCGTACGAAACTAATATCCTAGCATGCGACACATCTCTCAATTAATCATATAACAATCAAACCGATCATAATTATCAATCGCGAGTCCAACTCGCTGGTGGCCCAGCCACCTGATACGGGGACTCCGGACTACACCGTAGCCGAGTGCTCACTCGTATCAAAAACCCAATCGTGAATATTAATTGCGAGCTCAACTCACTAGTGGCCCAGCCACATAAATTTCATAATCATTATCAGCTCCCAGCTGTGTCAAGTCATTTCTCAAATGCAAACATACTAGACTGACTCGATACTGTGATCACACAGCCTATTGACACCCAATAGGTAGCTATCAATCATATATATTGCGATGCATGTAAACAGTATATATGTATCTATATAAAATAACTTTAATATATAATACGTGAAAGTAAAATACAACTCACAGTGACCGCAATCCAAGAAATGATATGATCGATCTGGTGGTACGCTCTCGCTAGTCCGCTTCTACTGACCCCACTATTCGCTGACACGTCTGATAAATCGTTTGATAGTTAGACGTGAATCTCGCATTCCTATACATATAATACTTTTAAGTTTTAGGATTTAGTTTCCTTTTATACTTATTTACGTATTCAATAACTTTAGTCGTATAAACGATTTAGCGAATACTATTTCTCATAATTGAGAATCGCTTAACGTCCTTGACGTTTTCCATTATTATTCTTTATCTAAAACATCGAGCTAATCTCGAGATTAATGATTCTCAAAGTCTGAAACCCGTCCTTTAGAGTCAAATTACTCAAAACGTCGAATACCTAGGTCAATTTCAGTTTGCATACGTGTGGAGGCGAGTCAGGGTGCACGGGCGTGCTCTTCGGTGGGTACACGATCGTGCAACCAAGTGCACGTTCGTGCACCTCACTGGTGCACGTTCGTGTACCTCCAGTGCATGTTCGTGTACCTCCAGTCCACGTTCGTGCACCATGAAAAGTGCACGTTCGTGTACTTCAGTACACGATCGTGCACCTTGCTAGGTGCACGCTCGTGTACTTTTGTACACGTTCGTGCACCGTGGTGCACGGTCGTGCACCACGTGCACAGCCCCGGAAATGCGATTTCCGTGGTTTTATCACCATTCCGACATGCTTTACACACCCACACTCAATACCCATATCTCGGTTTCTTCAACAACGCCATACTAATCTCAAAAATGTCAAATTTCAACCTAAACTTAATCCTAATCAAAACAGCCAACAAACCCATCATTTTCATGCCAAAACCCGACCTCTTACCTTAAGTTAATGGCCGGGAAGGATGGAGCTTTCAATTCCGAAGAGATCGCCGTGAGAATCGTCTGAAACGGATGCCGAACGGAGAAACGGCGGCGAAACGAAATCGATCGGCAAATCTTTCTCTCTTTCTGGAGCCTTCTTCTTCTTTCTTTCTGATTTCTTCATTCAAATGGTAACCTTATATATTAAGGTAAAAATCCCTCTTTGATCCCTTCTTTCTTTACTTGTTACAATCTATCTTTCAAACTTTTCTTTCGCACGATTTAGTCCAGAGCTAAATCGTTAACTGCTTTTATTATAGCTTATACGTATTATTTATATCCGATAAATAATACAAAGCTCGATATTAACACTTTCCCGTCAAAACTTATAAATTTCCATTTTCGACATAAAGTGGTTAAATTTCCACTTTGGTCCCTGTACTTATTTTTGGACTTTTCTTGCAATTTTTCCTTTTAATTCCAATTCCAGCTTTAGAATTGAAATATAATATTAAATTCTTTGCTATTATCCTTTCCAACACCAAACTACTAAAAGTTATTTATCTTAATTTTATCAGAAACTTTCCGATAACGTTACTCTTGCGAGTCAAAATTGGACACGTGGTCCATTTAGCTAATTAAATATTTTGGGGTATTACATTCTTCCCCCCTTATAAAAATTCGTCCTCGAATTTTCATAAAACTTGCTAAGACCTTATAACTATCCTCACACTTTCTTCAGTGTTCATTAGTACATTTTTGTTGTAACTTTCTTTTACATAACTCGTAGCTTTCCATACATAGCTATAACTTTATACTTATTGCTAATTGATTGTCTATCTTGCGCACAATAGTTTCTTGCCGCTGTGGAATTGAGAATTTCTCATTATCACTCTTGTCCTGTTCGTCATCTTTCTAAGATAGTATGGTTCAAGGCATATCACCGATATCGTAATCCTGACGTCTTGTACAACTGGTTGTGATCCTTCTTATGTTCCTCGTTAGCGTCGATTACTCCTCGCTCGATACTCTCCAAGTCTATTGTTTCATTCTTAACCGTCATTGGGTCGCTACTTGTCTCTTCTATACATGAATAATCACGACATATCAGCTACATCTTTAATGACGTACTCACTTCTTTCTACCGTTATCTGACATCTCATTTCTGATTAGCTAATCTCTTTCAACTCCTCCTTTCTTTGCTTCTTTAAGCTATCGTGAACTTCATGTTGTTTTGTTGGTCGTGATTTTTCATCCCTTACCATTGTCTTAAACGTTCATTTCCCGTTATTTTTAGTCATCAGGCTTGTATAGTTGCCTTTGTTTACTAGTACTACTCATATTCTTATTCTTTTTCTTCTCTCTATCTGCTTCTTTGAGGTTCGCCTCGAATTTCTTATTAACTTATCAGCCAAAACTGTCTCTTCTTTTACGTTACAACTCCTTATTCTCGTTGATCTCATAAGAATTCTATAGGCTTCTTTAACTTTTTAAATTTCTTACAAGTCCTTCTTATTGTATAAACGACTTTCTTTTTCATTTTACGCTTTTACTTGTTACTTTCGAGAAGCTTCATAACCTTATTCTTAGCATTTAGAATATATGTGACTTCATAACTTCCAAAATTAGGGACTAACTTCAAATTTGTCATCCTATGAACCTTATGCCTCTTTAGTATTTATAACGTAGTCTTAATTGTCTTTAGGAACTTAATCTTTTCTGTAATACCATCGACATTCGTTCTTATGACATCGTGACTTCTTATATATTATTCTCCTATCTGTCCAACAACAACGAGGTATCGTCTTGTTCTTTACTTACTGTATTCATTACGTTTTTCCTCTATCTATAATAGTTTTAGTATTGCTGCTCTCTTTTGATAATCCTTCTCGCATATCTCAAAAACTTTTCATATCTCTAATTATCTTGTAAAAGTTTGAGGGTGTATGAGTTTTCTCATTATACTTCCTTTCTTAATATCCATCATTCTTACTTTTACTGACACGTACACTTATACGTGTGCTTTTCTCCTTATGCCAGAACTTTTATACTTAACCTTTCTCCTTTTTGTTAACGCAACTTATAACTCTTAATGCTGATATTAGTAACTTACTTAATATCGGTTATATAACATCATCATTTCTCTCGATCTATCTAATCTTAAATCTTCAATTTTGCAAAATCGCCTATTTCATCTTTTGTATCTCTTTTTCTTTCTACCTCTGTATCTTCAAACACTGATACTTATAAGGTTATATATCCTTAAAATATCACTTAATGTTCATCATTCATATTATCATCTTCTTGTTCTTGTACTTTTAATCTCCCTCTTTCAATATATTCCCCGATTGCTATGTTACTTATCTCGACACAAGAATAATCATTATATTCTTTGTTCTTGTGTATTTGTTACGTTTCTTTCATCTAACATGACTCTCTGTCATTTCATCCTTTGTTTTAACATGAGGATAAATATTGCATCCTCAAGTATTTCCAGCGCATTGCAGCTTATCTGCGTATGTTTTCCGGCGATAATTCCTTATTCCACTAGCTTTGTTGCAATAATTATTAACATGGCTTTATTCTATTATTGGGGTTTATTTTACAAATCTTATTCTTATTTAATAAGAATCTTTTATTCTTCGTCGCAGGGCTTTATATCCGAGTTTACTTACTAAACAAAACGATTTTAAAACTTCTTTTGGCTGCGCAGCTCTTTCTAAACCACTTTTCATAAATCATTTGAAATCGTTAGTACAATTGTTGCTCAGAGTGATGACACATCTCATCACCAAGGAGTTGCTCAAAATCGCATTTTCTTTATCATTGTAAAGATATGATGCATGGCCTACATTTTGAAAAATTATTTTTCTTATGCATTCCTATCGTGACTATGCAGTATCACATGCGATGTCTGAGCACAATTATACCTGGAAAAGTCATGAAAATTTCCAAAATTTTCATAAAATCGTAAGTTTACTCTATATTGTACACTCTGCGACTATTAACGGCTTTCTTTATTATTATTGGGTATATTTCAATTTTTTGTATTGCTGTCATTTACAGACTGTTCTTCTGTTACATCCCTTCTCTCTTTATATCTCCGATAACTCAATTTAATTCAGAATCTTCTACTGCCGTAATCACCACATTCACTTCTGCAACACTCTGTACTACGTCATATACGGACGCAGTTACCGATATTTCACATCAACTCGACTTTCTGTAAGTAATCAATCGCATACTAGTTGTCGTATATAAAATTAATAAAACATATAACATTTTAATTAATCATATATATTGCGATGCATGTAAACAGTATATATGTATCTATATAAAATAACTTTAATATATAATACGTGAAAGTAAAATACAACTCACAGTGACCGCAATCCAAGAAATGATATGATCGATCTGGTGGTACGCTCTCGCTAGTCCGCTTCTACTGACCCCACTATTCGCCGACACGTCTGATAAATCGTTTGATAGTTAGACGTGAATCTCGCATTCCTATACATATAATACTTTTAAGTTTTAGGATTTAGTTTCCTTTTATACTTATTTACGTATTCAATAACTTTAGTCGTATAAACGATTTAGCGAATACAATTTCTCATAATTGAAAATCGCTTAACGTCCTTGACGTTTTCCATTATTATTCTTTATCTAAAACATCGAGCTAATCTCGAGATTAATGATTCTCAAAATCCGAAACCCGTCCTTTAGAGTCAAATTACTCAAAACGTCGAATACCTAGGTCAATTTCAGTTTGCATACGTGTGGAGGCGAGTCAGGGTGCACGGGTGTGCCCTTCGGTGGGTACACGATCGTGCAACCAAGTGCACGTTTGTGCACCTCACTGGTTCACGTTCGTGTACCTCCAGTACACGTTCGCGCACCATGAAAAGTGCACGTTCGTGTACTTCAGTACACGATCGTGTACCTTGCTAGGTGCACGCTCGTGTACTTTTGTACACGTTCGTGCACCCCGTGCACAGCCCCGGAAATGCGATTTCCGTGGTTTTGTCACCATTCTGACATGCTTTACACACCCACACTCAATACCCATATATCGGTTTCTTCAAAAACGCCATACTAATCTCAAAAACGTCAAATTTCAACCTAAATTTAATCCTAATCAAAACAGCCAACAAACCCATCATTTTCATGCCAAAACCCGACCTCTTACCTTAATTTAATGGCCGGGAAGGATGGAGCTTTCAATTCCGAAGAGATCGCCGCGAGAATCGTCTGAAACGGATGCCGAACGGAGAAACGGCGGCGAAACGAAATCGATCGGCAAATCTTTCTCTCTTTCTAGAGCCTTCTTCTTCTTTCTTTCTGATTTCTAATCAAAACAGCCAACAAACCCATCATTTTCTTGAAAAAACCCGACATCTTACCTTAATTTAATGGCCGGGAAGGATGGAGCTTTCAATTCCGAAGAGATCACCGCGAGAATCGTCTGAAACGGATGCCGAACGGAGAAACGGCGGCGAAACGAAATCGATCGGCAAATCTTTCTCTCTTTCTAGAGCCTTCTTCTTCTTTCTTTCTGATTTCTTCATTCAAATGGTAACCTTATATATTAAGGTAAAAATCCCTCTTTGAACCCTTCTTTCTTTACTTGTTACAATCTATCTTTCAAACTTTTCTTTCGCACGATTTAGTCCATAGCTAAATAGTTAACTTCTTTTATTATAGCTTATACGTATTATTTATATCCGATAAATAATACAAAGCTCGATATTAACACTTTCCCGTCAAAACTTATAAATTTCCATTTTCGACACAAAGTGGTTAAATTTCCACTTTGGTCCCTGTACTTATTTTTGGACTTTTCTTGCCATTTTTCCTTTTAATTCCAATTCCAGCTTTAGAATTGAAATATAATATTAAATTCTTTGCTATTATCCTTTCCAACACCGAACTACTAAAAGTTATTTATCTTAATTTTATCAGAAACTTTCCGATAACGCCACTCTGGCGAGTCAAAATTGGACACGTGGTCCAATTAGCTAATTAAATATTTTGGGGTATTACATTAACTCACTAAAAAGGTTAAAAGTTTGGATTTGTTTCGAAACGTTTGTAAGTGTTTGGCTCAAATCGCTAAAAAGGTAAAACGTTTGGATTTGTTTCTTAATGTTTGTAAACGTTTGGCTTCATTCGCTAAAAAGGGGGAACGTTTGGATTTGTTTCGTAACATTTGTAAACGTTAGGCATAAATCGCAAAAAAGGTGAAATGTATGGATTTGTTTCGTAACGTTTTAAACATTTGGCTTAAACCGGTAAAATGGGGAAACGTTTATATTTGTTTCGTAATGTTTGTAAACGTTTGGCTTAAATTGCTAAACAAGTGAAACGTTTTGATTTATTTGGTAACGTTTGTAAACGTTTTGCTTAAATCGCTAAAAAGGTGAAACGTTTTGATTTATTTCGTAACGTTTGTAAACGTTTTGCTTAAATCGCTAAAAAGATGAAACGTTTAGATTTGTTTCGTAACGTTTGTAAACGTTTGGCTTAAATCGCTAAAAAGGTGAAACATTTGAATTTGTTTCGTAACGTTTGTAAATGTTTGGTTTAAATCGCTAAAAATGTGAAACATTTGGATTTGTTTCGTAACGTTTGTAAACGTTTGGGTTAAATTGCTAAAAAAGTGAAACGCTTGGATTTGTTTCGTAACGTTTGTAAACGTTTGGCTTAAATTGCTAAAAAGGTGAAACATTTGGATTTGTTTCCTAACCTTTGTAGACTTTTGGCTTAAATCGCTAAAAAGGTGAAATGTTTGGATTTGTTTCCTAACGTTTGTACAGGTTTGGCTTAAATCGCTAAAAAGGTGAAACCTTTGGATTTTTTCGTAACGTTTGTAAAACGTTTGGTTTAAATTGCTAAAAATGTGACACGCTTAGATTTGTTTCGTTACACTTCTAAACGTTTGGCTTAAATTGCTAAAAAGGGGAAACACTTGGATTTGTTTCTTAATGTTTGTAAACGTTTGGCTTAAATCGCTAAGAAGACGAAACGTTTGGATTTATTTCGTAAAGTTTGTAAATGTTTGGCTTAAATCGCTAAAAAGATGAAACGTTTGGATTTGTTTCGTAATGTTTGTTCACGTCTGGCTTAAATCGCTAAAAAGGGGAAACGTTTGGATTTGTTTCGTAACTTTTGTAAACGTTTGGCTTAAATCGCTAAAAATGTGAAACGTTTCATTTGTTTCGTAACGTTTGTAAACATTTAGCTGAAATTGTTAAAAAGGTGAAACGCTTGGATTTGTTTCGTAACGTTTGTAAACGTTTTGGCTTAAATTGCTAAAAAGGTGAAACACTTGGATTTGTTTCGTAATGTTTGTAAACGTTTGGCTTTAATTGCTAAAAAAGTTAAACGCTTGGATTTGTTTCTTAACGTTTGTAAACGTTTGGCTTAAATCGCTAAAAAGACGAAACGTTTGGATTTATTTCGTAACGTTTGTAAACGTGTGGCTTAGATCGCTAAAAAGATCAAACGTTTGGATTTGTTTCGTAACGTTTGTAAACGTCTAGTTTAAATCGCTTAGAAGGGGAAACGTTTGGATTTGTTTTGTAACTTTTGTAAACGTTTGTCTTAAATCGCTAAAAATGTGAAACGTTTCATTTGTTTCGTAACGTTTGTAAACGTCTGGCTTAAATTTCTAAAAAAGTGAAACGCTTGGATTTGTTTCGTAACATTTGTAAGCCTTTGACTTAAATTGCTAAAAAGGTGAAACACTTGGATTTGTTTCTTAACATTTGTAAACATTTGGCTTAAATCGCTAAAGAGACGAAACGTTTGGATTTATTTCGTAACGTTTGTAAACGTTTGGCTTAAATAGCTAAAAAGATGAAACGTTTGGATTTGTTTTCGTAACGTTTGTAAACGTTTGGCTTAAATCGCTAAAAAGGGGAAACGTTTGGATTTGTTTCGTAACTTTTGTAAACGTTTGGCTTAAATCGCTAAAAATGTGAAACGTTTCATTTGTTTCGTAACGTTTGGCCTAAATTTCTAAAAAGGTGAAATGCTTGGATTTGTTTCATAACATTTGTAAACGTTTGGCTTAATTTTCTAAAAAGATGAAACGCTTGGATTTGTTTCGTAACGTTTGTAAACGTTTGGCTTAAATTGCTAAAAAAATGAAACGGTTGGTTTTGTATCGTAACATTTATAAAGGTTTGGCTTAAATCGCTAAAATTGTGAAACGTTTGGATTTGTTTTGCAACTCTTTTAAACGTTTGTTTTTTTTTGTAACGTTTGTAAACGTTTGGCTTAAATCACTAAAAAGGGAAAACGTTTGAATTTTTTTCGTAACGTTTGTAAACGTTTGGCTTAAATTGCTAAAAAAGCGAAATGTTTGGATTTGTTTCGTAACGTTTGTAAACTTTTTGCTGAAATCGCTAATATGGTGTAATGTTTGAATTTGTTTCGTAACGTTTGTAAACGTTTAGCTTAAATCGCTAAAAAGGTTAAACGTTTGGATTTAATTCATAACCTTTGTAAACGTTTGGCTTAAATTGCTAAAAAGGTTAAAAGTTTGGATTTATTTCGAAACGTTTGTAAGCATTTGGCTAAAATCGCTAAAAAGGTGAAACGTTTGGATTTGTCTCTTAATGTTTGTAAACGTTTGGCTTCAATCGCTAAAAAGGGGGAAGGTTAGGATTTGTTTCGTAATGATTCTAAATGTTAGGCATAAATCACAAAAACGGTGAAACGTTTGGATTTGTTTCGTAACGTTTTAAACATTTGGCTTAAACCGGTAAAATGGGGAAACGTTTTGTATTTGTTTCGTAACGTTCGTAAACGTTTTGCTTAAATCGCTAAAAAGGTGAAACGTTTTGATTTATTTCGTAATGATTGTAAACGCTTTGCTTAAATCGCTAAAAAGGTGAAACGTTTAGATTTGTTTCGTAACGTTTGCAAACGTTTGGCTTAAATCGCTAAAAAGGTGAAACATTTGAATTTGTTTCGTAACGTTTGTAGAAGTTTGACTTAAATCGCTAAAAAGGTGAAACATTTGGATTTGTTTCGTAACGTTTGTAAACGTTTGGGTTAAATTGCTAAAAAAGTGAAACGCTTGGATTTGTTTCGTAATATTTGTAAACATTTGGCTTAAATTGTTAAATAGGTGAAATATTTGGATCTGTTTCCTAACCTTTGTAGACTTTTGGCTTAAATCGCTAAAAAGGTGAAATGTTTGGATTTGTTTCCTAACGTTTGTAAAGGTTTGGCTTAAATCGCTAAAAAGGTGAAACCTTTGGATTTGTTTCGTAACGTTTGTGAAACGTTTGGTTTAAATTGCTAAAAATGGGAAACGCTTAGATTTGTTTCGTTACGTTTGGCTTAAATTGCTAAAAAGGTGAAACGCTTGGATTTGTTTCTTAATGTTTGTAAACGTTTGGCTTAAATTGCTAAGAAGACAAAACGTTTGGATTTATTTCGTAAAGTTTGTAAACGTTTGGCTTAAATCGCTAAAAAGATATAACGTTTGGATTTCTTTCGTAACGTTTGTAAACGTCTGGCTTAAATCGCTAAAAAGGGGAAACGTTTGGATTTGTTTCGTAACTTTTGTAAACGTTTGGCTTAAATCGCTAAAAATGGGAAACATTTCATTTGTTTCGTAATGTTTGTAAACATTTAGCTTAAATTGCTAAAAAGGTGAAACGCTTGGATTTGTTTCGCAACGTTTGTAAACGTTTTGGTTTAAATTGCTAAAAAGGTGAAACATTTGGATTTTTTCCTAACCTTTGTAAACGTTTGGCTTAAATCGCTAAAAAAGGGAAATGTTTGGATTTGTTTTGTAATGTTTGTAAACGTTTGGTTTATATCGCTAAAAAGGTGAAACCTTTGGATTTGTTTCGTAACATTTGTAAACGTTTGGTTTAAATTGCTAAAAATGTGAAACGCTTACATTTGTTTCGTAATGTTTGTAAACGTTTGGCTTAAATTGCTAAAAAGGTGAAACGCTTTGATTTGTTTCTTAATGTTTGTAAACGTTTGGCTTAAATCGCTAAAAATGGGAAACGTTTCATTTGTTTCGTAATGTTTGTAAACATTTAGCTTAAATTGCTAAAAAGTTGAAACGCTTGGATTTGTTTCGTAACGTTTGTAAACGTTTTGGCTTAAATTGCTAAAAAGGTGAAACATTTGGATTTTTTCCTAACCTTTGTAAACGTTTGGCTTAAATCGCTAAAAAGGAAAAATGTTCAGATTTGTTTTGTAATGTTTGTAAACGTTTGGTTTAAATCGCTAAAAAGGTGAAACCTTTGGATTTGTTTCGTAGCATTTGTAAACGTTTGGTTTAAATTACTAAAAATGTGAAACGCTTGAATTTGTTTCGTAATTTTTGTAAACGTTTGGCTTAAATTGCTAAAAAAGTGAAACGCTTGAATTTGTTTCTTAACGTTTGTAAACGTTTGGCTTAAATCGCTAAAAAGACGAAACGTTTGGATTTATTTCGTAACGTTTGTAAAGGTGTGGCTTAGATCGCTAAAAAGATGAAACGTTTGGATTTGTTTCGTAACGTTTGTAAACGTCTGGCTTAAATCGCTTAGAAGGGGAAACGTTTGGATTAAATTCATAACCTTTGTAAACGTTTGGTTTCAATCACTAAAAAGGTTAAAAGTTTGGATTTGTTTCTAAACGTTTGTAAGCGTTTGGCTCAAATCGCTAAAAAGGTGAAACGTTTGGATTTTTTTCTTAATGTTTGTACACGTTTGGCTTCAATCGCTAAAAAGGGGGAACTACAGATTTGTTTCGTAACGTTTGTAAACATTAAGCATAAATCGCAAAAAAGGTGAAATGTATGGATTTGTTTCGTTACGTTTTAAACATTTGGTTTAAATCGGTAAAATGGGGAAACATTTATATTTGTTTCGTAAGGTTTGTAAACATTTGGCTTAAATTGCTAAAAAGGTGAAACGTTTTTATTTATTTCTTAACGTTTGTAAACATTTTGCTTAAATCGCTAAAAAGGTGAAACGTTTAGATTTGTTTCGTAACGTTTGTAAAAGTTTGGCTTAAATCGCTAAAAAGGTGAAATATTTGAATTTGTTTCGTGACGTTTGTAAATGTTTGGCTTAAATCGCTAAAAAGGTGAAACATTTGGATTTGTTTCGTAACGTTTATAAACGTTTGGGTTAAATTGCTGAAAAAGGGAAACGCTTGGATTTGTTTCGTAACGTTTGTAAACGTTTGGCTTAAATTGCTAAAAAAGGTGTAACATTTGGATTTGTTTCCTAACCTTTGTAGACGTTTGGCTTAAATCGCTAAAAAGGTGAAATGTTTGGATTTGTTTCCTAACGTTTGTAAAGGTTTGGCTTATATCGCTAAAAAGGTGAAACCTTTGGATTTGTTTCGTAACGTTTGTAAAACGTTTGGCTTAAATTGCTAAAAAGGTGAAACGCTTGGATTTGTTTCTTAATGTTTGTAAACGTTTGGCTTAAATCGCTAAAAAGATGAAACGTTTGGATTTATTTCGTAAAGTTTGTAAACGTTTGGCTTAAATCGCTAAAAAGATGAAACGTTTGGATTTGTGTCATAACGTTTGAAAACGTCTGGCTTAAATCGCTAAAAAGGGGTAACGTTTGGATTTGTTTCGTAACTTCTGTAACGTTTGGCTTAAATCTCTAAAAATGTGAAATGTTTCATTTGTTTCGTAACGTTTGTAAACATTTATCTTAAATTGCTAAAAAGGTGAAACGCTTGGATTTGTTTCGTAACGTTTGTAAACGTTTGGCTTAAATTGCTAAAAAAGTGAAACGTTTTGATTTATTTTTTAACGTTTGTAAACGTTTTGCGTAAATCGCTAAAAAGGTGAAACGTTTAGATTTGTTTCGTAACGTTTTGCTTAAATCGCTAAAACGGTATAACATTTGAATTTGTTTCGTAACGTTTATAAATGTTTGGTTTAAATCGCTAAAAAGGTGAAACATTTGGATTTGTTTCGTAACGTTTGTAAACGTTTGGGTTAAATTGCTAAAAAAGTGAAACGCTTGGATTTGTTTCGTAACGTTTGTAAACGTTTGGCTTAAATTGCTAAAAAGGTAAAACATTTGGATTTGTTTCCTAACCTTTGTAGACTTTTGGCTTAAATCGCTAAAATGGTGAAATGTTTGGATTTGTTTCCTAACGTTTGTAAACGTCTGGCTTAAATCTCTAAAAAGGTGAAACCTTTGGATTTGTTTCATAACGTTTGTAAAACGTTTGGTTTAAATTTCTAAAAATGTGAAACGCTTAGATTTGTTTCGTTACGTTTGTAAACGTTTGGCTTAAATTGCTAAAACGGTGAAACACTTGGATTTGTTTCTTAATGTTTGTAAACGTTTGGCTTAAATCGCTAAGAAGACGAAACGTTTGGATTTATTTCGTAAATTTTGTAAACGTTTGTAAACGTCTGGCTTAAATCGCTAAAAAGGGGAAACATTTGGATTTGTTTCGTAACTTTTGTAAAGGTTTGGCTTAAATCGCTAAAAATGTGAAACGTTTCATTTTTTTTCGTAACGTTTGTAAACATTTAGCTTAAATTGCTAAAAAGGTGAAACGCTTGGATTTGTTTCGCAACGTTTGTAAACGTATGGCTTAAATCAATAAAAAGGTTAAACGTTTGGATTTAATTCATAACATTTGTAAACGTTTGGCTTAAATCACTAAAAAGGTTAAAAGTTTGGATTTGTTTCGAAACGTTTGTAAGCGTTTGGCTCAAATCGTTAAAAAGGTAAAAAGTTTGGATTTGTTTCGAAACGTTTTAAACATTTGGCTTAAACCGGTAAAACGGTGAAACGTTTGTATTTATTTCGTAACGTTTGTAAACGTTTGGCTTTAATTGCTAAAAAGAGGAAACGTTTTGATTTATTTCGTAACGTTTGTAAACGCTTTGCTTAAATCGCTAAAAAGGTGAAACGTTTAGATTTGTTTCGTAACGTTTGTAAACGTTTGGCTTAAATCGCTAAAAAGGTGAAACATTTGAATTTGTTTCGTAACGTTTATAAATGTTTGGCTTCAATCGCTAAAAAGGTGAAACATTTGGATTTACTTCGTAACGTTTGTAAACGTTTGGCTTAAATCGCTAAAAAGGTGAAACATTTGGATTTGTTTAATAACGTTTGTAAACGTTTGGGTTAAATTGCTAAAAAGGTGAAACCTTTGGATTTGTTTCCTAACCTTTGTAGACGTTTGGCTTAAGTCACTGAAAAGGTGAAATGTTTGGATTTGTTTCCTAACCTTTGTAGACGTTTGGCTTAAATCGCTAAAAAGGTGAAATGTTTGGATTTGTTTCCTAACGTTTGTAAAGGTTTGGCTTAAATCGCTAAAAAGGTGAAACCTTTGGATTTGTTTCGTAACGTTTGTAAAACGTTTGGTTTAAATTGCTAAAATGTGAAACGCTTAGATTTGTTTCATTACGTTTGTAAACGTTTGGCTTAAATTGCTAAAAAGGTGAAACGCTTGGATTTGTTTCTTAATGTTTGTAAACGTTTGGCTTAAATCGCTAAGAAGACGAAACGTTTGGATTTATTTCGTAAAGTTTGTAAACGTTTGGCTTAAATCGCTAAAAAGATATAACGTTTGGATTTCTTTCGTAACGTTTGTAAACGTCTGGCTTAAATCGCTAAAAAGGGGAAACGTTTGGATTTGTTTCGTAACTTTTGTAAACGTTTGGCTTAAATCGCTAAAAATGGGAAACGTTTCATTTGTTTCATAATGTTTGTAAACATTTAGCTTAAATTGCTAAAAAGGTGAAACGCTTGGATTTGTTTCGCAACGTTTGTAAACGTTTTGGTTTAAATTGCTAAAAAGGTGAAACATTTGGATTTTTTCCTAACCTTTGTAAACGTTTGGCTTAAATCGCTAAAAAAGGGAAATGTTTGGATTTGTTTTGTAATGTTTGTAAACGTTTGGTTTAAATCGCTAAAAAGGTGAAACCTTTGGATTTGTTTCGTAACATTTGTAAACGTTTGGTTTAAATTGCTAAAAATGTGAAACGCTTGAATTTGTTTCGTAATGTTTGTAAACGTTTAGCTTAAATTGCTAAAAAGGTGAAACGCTTGGATTTGTTTCTTAGCGTTTGTAAACGTTTGGCTTAAATCGCTAAAAAGACGAAACGTTTGGATTTATTTCGTAACGTTTGTAAACATGTGGCTTAGATCGCTAAAAAGATGAAACGTTTGGATTTGTTTCGTAACGTTTGTAAACGTCTAGCTTAAATCGCTTAGAAGGGGAAATGTTTGGATTTGTTTCGTAACTTTTGTAAACGTTTGGCTTAAATCGCTAAAAATGTGAAACGTTTTATGTGTTTCGTAACGTTTGTAAACGTTTGGCTTAAATTGTTAAAAAAGTGAAACGCTTGGATTTGTTTCGTAACATTTGTAAACGTTTGGCTTAAATTGCTAAAAAGGTGAAACACTTGGATTTGTTTCTTAACGTTTGTAAAAGTTTGGCTTAAATAGCTAAAAAGATGAAACGTTTGGATTTGTTTCGTAACTTTTGTAAACGTTTGACTTAAATCGCTAAAAAGGGGAAACGTTTGGATTTGTTTCGTAACTTTTGTAAACGTTTTGCTGATATCGCTAAAATGGTGAAATGTTTGGATTTGTTTCGTAACGTTTGTAAACGTTTGGCTTAAATCAATAAAAAGGTTAATCGTTTGGATTTAATTCATAACCTTTGTAAACGTTTGGCTTAAATCACTAAAAAGGTTAAAAGTTTGGATTTGTTTCAAAACGTTTGGCTCAAATCGCTAAAAAGGTGAAACGTTTGGATTTGTTTCTTAATATTTGTAAACGATTGGCTTCAATCGCTAAAAAAGGGGAACGTTTGGATTTGTTTCGTAACATTTGTAAACGTTAGGCATAAATCGAAAAAAAGGTGAAATATATGGATTTATTTCGTAACGTTTTAAACATTTGGCTTAAACCGGTAAAATGGGGAAACGTTTGTATTTGTTTCGTAACGTTTGTTAACATTTGGCTTTAATTGCTAAAAAGGTGAAACGTTTTGATTTATTTCGAAACGTTTGTAAACGCTTTGTTTAAATCGCTAAAAAGGTGAAACGTTTAGATTTGTTTCGTAACGTTTGTAAACGTTTGGCTTAAATCGCTAAAAAGGTGAAACATTTGAATTTGTTTCGTAACGTTTGTAAATGTTTGGCTTAAATCGCTAAAAAGGTGAAATATTTGGATTTGTTTCGTAACCTTTGTAAACGTTTGGGTTAAATTGCTAAAAAAGTGAAACGCTTAGATTTGTTTCGTAACGTTTGTAAACGTTTGGCTTAAATTGCTAAAAAGGTGAAACTTTTGGATTTGTTTCCTAACCTTTATAGACGTTTGGCTTAAATCGCTAAAAAGGTGAAATGTTTGGATTTGTTTCCTAACCTTTGTAGACGTTTTGCTTAAATCGCTAAAAAGGTGAAATGTTTGGATTTGTTTCCTAACGTTTGTAAAGGTTTGGCTTAAATCGCTAAAAAGGGGAAACCTTTGGATTAGTTTCGTAACGTTTGTAAAAAGTTTGGTTTAAATTGCTAAAAATGTGAAACGCTTAGATTTGATTCATTACGTTTGTAAATGTTTGGCTTAAATTGCTAAAAAGGTGAAACACTTGGATTTGTTTCTTAATGTTTGTAAACGTTTGGCTTAAATCGCTAAGAAGACGAAATGTTTGGATTTATTTCGTAAAGTTTGAAAACGTTTGGCTTAATTCGCTAAAAAGATGAAGCATTTGGATTTGTTTCATAACGTTTGTAAACGTCTGGCTTAAATAGATAAAAAGGGGAAACGTTTGGATTTGTTTCGTAACTTTTGTAAACGTTTGGCTTAAATTGCTAAAAATGTGAAACGTTTGTAAACGTCTGGCTTAAATCGCTTAGAAGGGGAAACGTTTGGATTAAATTCATAACCTTTGTAAACGTTTGGTTTCAATCACTAAAAAGGTTAAAAGTTTGGATTTGTTTCTAAACGTTTGTAAGCGTTTGGCTCAAATCGCTAAAAAGGTGAAACGTTTGGATTTTTTTCTTAATGTTTGTACACGTTTGGTTTCAATCGCTAAAAAGGGGGAACTACAGATTTGTTTCGTAACGTTTGTAAACATTAAGCATAAATCGCAAAAAAGGTGAAATGTATGGATTTGTTTCGTTACGTTTTAAACATTTGGTTTAAATCGGTAAAATGGGGAAACATTTATATTTGTTTCGTAAGGTTTGTAAAAATTTGGCTTAAATTGCTAAAAAGGTGAAACGTTTTTATTTATTTCTTAACGTTTGTAAACATTTTGCTTAAATCGCTAAAAAGGTGAAACGTTTAGATTTGTTTCGTAACGTTTGTAAAAGTTTGGCTTAAATCGCTAAAAAGGTGAAATATTTGAATTTGTTTCGTAACGTTTGTAAATGTTTGGCTTAAATCGCTAAAAAGGTGAAACATTTGGATTTGTTTCGTAACGTTTATAAACGTTTGGGTTAAATTGCTGAAAAAGGGAAACGCTTGGATTTGTTTCGTAACGTTTGTAAACGTTTGGCTTAAATTGCTAAAAAAGGTGTAACATTTGGATTTGTTTCCTAACCTTTGTAGACGTTTGGCTTAAATCGCTAAAAAGGTGAAATGTTTGGATTTGTTTCCTAACGTTTGTAAAGGTTTGGCTTATATCGCTAAAAAGGTGAAACCTTTGGATTTGTTTCGTAACGTTTGTAAAACGTTTGGCTTAAATTGCTAAAAAGGTGAAACGCTTGGATTTGTTTCTTAATGTTTGTAAACGTGTGGCTTAAATCGCTAAAAAGATGAAACGTTTGGATTTATTTCGTAAAGTTTGTAAACGTTTGGCTTAAATCGCTAAAAAGATGAAACGTTTGGATTTGTGTCATAACGTTTGAAAACGTCTGGCTTAAATCGCTAAAAAGGGGTAACGTTTGGATTTGTTTCGTAACTTCTGTAACGTTTGGCTTAAATCTCTAAAAATGTGAAATGTTTCATTTGTTTCGTAACGTTTGTAAACATTTATCTTAAATTGCTAAAAAGGTGAAACGCTTGGATTTGTTTCGTAACGTTTGTAAACGTTTGGCTTAAATTGCTAAAAAAGTGAAACGTTTTGATTTAATTTTTTACGTTTGTAAACGTTTTGCGTAAATCGCTAAAAAGGTGAAACGTTTAGATTTGTTTCGTAACGTTTTGCTTAAATCGCTAAAACGGTATAACGTTTGAATTTGTTTCGTAACGTTTGTAAATGTTTGGTTTAAATCGCTAAAAAGGTGAAACATTTGGATTTGTTTCGTAACGTTTGTAAACGTTTGGGTTAAATTGCTAAAAAAGTGAAACGCTTGGATTTGTTTCGTAACGTTTGTAAAAGTTTGGCTTAAATTGCTAAAAATGTAAAACATTTGGATTTGTTTCCTAACCTTTGTAGACTTTTGGCTTAAATCGCTAAAATGGTGAAATGTTTGGATTTGTTTCCTAACGTTTGTAAACGTCTGGCTTAAATCTCTAAAAAGGTGAAACCTTTGGATTTGTTTCATAACGTTTGTAAAACGTTTGGTTTAAATTTCTAAAAATGTGAAACGCTTAGATTTGTTTCGTTACGTTTGTAAACGTTTGGCTTAAATTGCTAAAAAGGTGAAACACTTGGATTTGTTTCTTAATGTTTGTAAACGTTTGGCTTAAATCGCTAAGAAGACGAAACGTTTGGATTTATTTCGTAAATTTTGTAAACGTTTGGCTTTAATCGCTAAAAAGATGAAACGTTTGGATTTGTTTCGTAACGTTTGTAAACGTCTGGCTTAAATCGCTAAAAAGGGGAAACATTTGGATTTGTTTCGTAACTTTTGTAAAGGTTTGGCTTAAATCGCTAAAAATGTGAAACGTTTCATTTTTTTTCGTAACGTTTGTAAACATTTAGCTTAAATTGCTAAAAAGGTGAAACGCTTGGATTTGTTTCGCAACGTTTGTAAACGTATGGCTTAAATCAATAAAAAGGTTAAACGTTTGGATTTAATTCATAACATTTGTAAACGTTTGGCTTAAATCACTAAAAAGGTTAAAAGTTTGGATTTGTTTCGAAACGTTTGTAAGCGTTTGGGTCAAATCGTTAAAAAGGTAAAAAGTTTGGATTTGTTTCGAAACGTTTTAAACATTTGGCTTAAACCGGTAAAACGGTGAAACGTTTGTATTTATTTCGTAACGTTTGTAAACGTTTGGCTTTAATTGCTAAAAAGAGGAAACGTTTTGATTTATTTCGTAACGTTTGTAAACGCTTTGCTTAAATCGCTAAAAAGGTGAAACGTTTAGATTTGTTTCGTAACGTTTGTAAACGTTTGGCTTAAATCGCTAAAAAGGTGAAACATTTGAATTTGTTTCGTAATGTTTGTAAATGTTTGGCTTCAATCGCTAAAAAGGTGAAACATTTGGATTTATTTCGTAACGTTTGTAAAGGTTTGGCTTAAATCGCTAAAAAGGTGAAACATTTGGATTTGTTTAATAACGTTTGTAAACGTTTGGGTTAAATTGCTAAAAAGGTGAAACCTTTGGATTTGTTTCCTAACCTTTGTAGACGTTTGGCTTAAGTCACTGAAAAGGTGAAATGTTTGGATTTGTTTCCTAACCTTTGTAGACGTTTGGCTTAAATCGCTAAAAAGGTGAAATGTTTGGATTTGTTTCCTAACGTTTGTAAAGGTTTGGCTTAAATCGCTAAAAAGGTGAAACCTTTGGATTTGTTTCGTAACGTTTGTAAAACTTTTGGTTTAAATTGCTAAAATGTGAAACGCTTAGATTTGTTTCATTACGTTTGTAAACGTTTGGCTTAAATTGCTAAAAAGGTGAAACGCTTGGATTTGTTTCTTAATGTTTGTAAACGTTTGGCTTAAATCGCTAAGAAGATGAAACGTTTGGATTTATTTCGTAAAGTTTGTAAACGTTTGGCTTAAATCGCTAAAAAGATATAACGTTTGGATTTCTTTCGTAACGTTTGTAAACGTCTGGCTTAAATCGGTAAAAAGGGGAAACGTTTGGATTTGTTTCGTAACTTTTGTAAACGTTTGGCTTAAATCGCTAAAAATGGGAAACGTTTCATTTGTTTCATAATGTTTGTAAACATTTAGCTTAAATTGCTAAAAAGGTGAAACGCTTGGATTTGTTTCGCAACGTTTGTAAACGTTTTGGTTTAAATTGCTAAAAAGGTGAAACTTTTGAATTTTTTCCTAACCTTTGTAAACGTTTGGCTTAAATCGCTAAAAAAGGGAAATGTTTGGATTTGTTTTGTAATGTTTGTAAACGTTTGGTTTAAATCGCTAAAAAGGTGAAACCTTTGGATTTGTTTCGTAACATTTGTAAACGTTTGGTTTAAATTGCTAAAAATGTGAAACGCTTGAATTTGTTTCGTAATGTTTGTAAACGTTTAGCTTAAATTGCTAAAAAGGTGAAACGCCTGGATTTGTTTCTTAGCGTTTGTAAACGTTTGGCTTAAATCGCTAAAAAGACGAAACGTTTGGATTTATTTCGTAACGTTTGTAAACATGTGGCTTAGATCGCTAAAAAGATGAAATGTTTGGATTTGTTTCGTAACGTTTGTAAACGTCTAGCTTAAATCGCTTAGAAGGGGAAATGTTTGGATTTGTTTCGTAACTTTTGTAAACGTTTGGCTTAAATCGCTAAAAATGTGAAACGTTTTATGTGTTTCGTAACGTTTGTAAACGTTTGGCTTAAATTGTTAAAAAAGTGAAACGCTTGGATTTGTTTCGTAACATTTGTAAACGTTTGGCTTAAATTGCTAAAAAGGTGAAACACTTGGATTTGTTTCTTAACGTTTGTAAAAGTTTGGCTTAAATAGCTAAAAAGATGAAACGTTTGGATTTGTTTCGTAACTTTTGTAAACGTTTGGCTTAAATCGCTAAAAAGGGGAAACGTTTGGATTTGTTTCGTAACTTTTGTAAACGTTTTGCTGATATCGCTAAAATGGTGAAATGTTTGGATTTGTTTCGTAACGTTTGTAAACGTTTGGCTTAAATCAATAAAAAGGTTAATCGTTTGGATTTAATTCATAACCTTTGTAAACGTTTGGCTTAAATCACTAAAAAGGTTAAAAGTTTGGATTTGTTTCAAAACGTTTGTAAGCGTTTGGCTCAAATCGCTAAAAAGGTGAAACGTTTGGATTTGTTTCTTAATGTTTGTAAACGATTGGCTTCAATCGCTAAAAAAGGGGAACGTTTGGATTTGTTTCGTAACATTTGTAAACGTTAGGCATAAATCGAAAAAAAGGTGAAATATATGGATTTATTTCGTAACGTTTTAAACATTTGGCTTAAACCGGTAAAATGGGGAAACGTTTGTATTTGTTTCGTAACGTTTGTTAACATTTGGCTTTAATTGCTAAAAAGGTGAAACGTTTTGATTTATTTCGTAACGTTTGTAAACGCTTTGTTTAAATCGCTAAAAAGGTGAAACGTTTAGATTTGTTTCGTAACGTTTGTAAACGTTTGGCTTAAATCGCTAAAAAGGTGAAACATTTGAATTTGTTTCGTAACGTTTGTAAATGTTTGGCTTAAATCGCTAAAAAGGTGAAATATTTGGATTTGTTTCGTAACCTTTGTAAACGTTTGGGTTAAATTGCTAAAAAAGTGAAACGCTTAGATTTGTTTCGTAACGTTTGTAAACGTTTGGCTTAAATTGCTAAAAAGGTGAAACTTTTGGATTTGTTTCCTAACCTTTATAGACGTTTGGCTTAAATCGCTAAAAAGGTGAAATGTTTGAATTTGTTTCCTAACCTTTGTAGACGTTTGGCTTAAATCGCTAAAAAGGTGAAATGTTTGGATTTGTTTCCTAACGTTTGTAAAGGTTTGGCTTAAATCGCTAAAAAGGGGAAACCTTTGAATTTGTTTCGTAACGTTTGTAAAAAGTTTGGTTTAAATTGCTAAAAATGTGAAACGCTTAGATTTGATTCATTACGTTTGTAAATGTTTGGCTTAAATTGCTAAAAAGGTGAAACACTTGGATTTGTTTCTTAATGTTTGTAAACGTTTGGCTTAAATCGCTAAGAAGACGAAATGTTTGGATTTATTTCGTAAAGTTTGAAAACGTTTGGCTTAATTCGCTAAAAAGATGAAACATTTGGATTTGTTTCATAACGTTTGTAAACGTCTGGCTTATATAGATAAAAAGGGGAAACGTTTGGATTTGTTTCGTAACTTTTGTAAACGTTTGGCTTAAATTGCTAAAAATGTGAAACGTTTCATTTGTTTCGTAACGTTTGTAAACATTTAGCTTATATTGCTAAAAAGGTGAAACACTTGGATTTGTTTCGTAACGTTTGTAAACGTTTTGGCTTAAATTGCTAAAAAGGTGAAACATTTGGATTTTTTCCTAACCTTTGTAAACGTTTGGTTTAAATCGCTAAAAAGGGGAAATGTTTGGATTTATTTTGTAATGTTTGTAAACGTTTGGTTTAAATCGCTAAAAAGGTGCAACGCTTGGTTTAAATTGCTAAAAATGTGAAACGCTTGAATTTGTTTCGTAATGTTTGTAAACGTTTGGATTAAATTGCTAAAAAAGTGAAACGCTTGGATTTGTTTCTTAACGTTTGTAAACGTTCGGCTTAAATCGCTAAAAAGACAAAACGTTTGGATTTATTTCATAACGTTTGTAAACGTGTGGCTTAGATCGCTAAAAAGATGAAACGTTTGGATTTGTTTCATAACGTTTGTAAACGTCTAGCTTAAATAGCTTAGAAGGGGAAATGTTTGGATTTGTTTCGTAACTTTTGTAAACGTTTGGCTTAAATCGCTAAAAATGTAAAATGTTTTATTTGTTTCGTAACGTTTGTAAACGTCTGGCTTAAATTGTTAAAAAAGTGAAACGCTTGGATTTGTTTCGTAACATTTGTAAACGTTTGGCTTAAATTGCTAAAAAGGTGAAACACTTGGATTTGTTTCTTAACGTTTGTAAACATTTGGCTTAAATCGCTAAAAAGACGAAACGTTTGGATTTATTTCGTAACGTTTGTAACCGTTTGGCTTAAATAGCTAAAAAGATGAAACGTTTGGATTTGTTTCGTAACGTTTGTAAACGTTTGTCTTAAATCCCTAAAAAGGGGAAACGTTTGGATTTGTTTCGTAACTTTTGTAAACGTTTGGTTTGAATCGCTAAAAATGTGAAACGTTTCATTTGTTTCGTTACGTTTGTAAACATTTGTCCTAAATTGCTAAAAAGGTGAAATGCTTGGATTTGTTTCATAACATTTGTAAACGTTTGGCTTAATTTTCTAAAAAGGTGAGACGCTTGGATTTGTTTCGTAACATTTGTAAACGTTTGGCTTAAATTGCTAAAAAGATTAAACGGTTGGTTTTGTATCGTAACATTTGTAAAGGTTTGGCTTAAATCGCTAAAAATATGAAACGTTTGGATTTGTTTTGGAACTTTTTAAACGTGTTTTGTTTGTAATGTTTGTAAACGTTTGGCTTAAATCGCTAAAAATGGAAAACGTTTGAATTTTTTTCGTAACGTTTGTAAACGTTTGGCTTAAATTGCTAAAAAGGCGAAATGTTTGGATTTGTTTCGTAACGTTTGTAAACGTTTTGCTGAAATCGCTAAAATGGTGTAATGTTTGGATTTGTTTCGTAACGTTTGTAAACGTTTGGCTTAAATCGCTAAAGAGGTTAAACGTTTGGATTTAATTCATAACCTTTGTAAACGTTTGGCTTAAATTGTTAAAAAGGTTAAAAGTTTTGATTTGTTTCGAAACGTTAGTAAGCGTTTGGCTCAAATCGCTAAAAAGGGGAAACGTATGGATTTGTCTCTTAATGTTTGTAAACATTTGGCTTCAATCGCTAAAAAGGGGGAAGGGTTGGATTTGTTTCGTAATGTTTGTAAACGTTAGGCATAAATCGCAAAAACGGTGAAACGTTTGGATTTATTTCGTAACGTTTTA
This sequence comes from Mercurialis annua, assembly GCF_937616625.2. NCBI lineage: Eukaryota > Viridiplantae > Streptophyta > Magnoliopsida > Malpighiales > Euphorbiaceae > Mercurialis > Mercurialis annua. The sequence goes on from NC_065570.1 coordinate 24,021,598, forward strand.
AACATTTGGCTTAAACCGGTAAAATGGGGAAACGTTTATATTTGTTTCGTAACGTTTGGCTTAAATCGCTAAAAAGGTGAAACGTTTTGATTTATTTCGTAACAATTGTAAACGTTTCGCTTAAGTCGCTAAAAAGGTGAAACGTTTAGATTTGTTTCGTAACGTTTGTAAACATTTGGCTTAAATCGCTTAAAAGGTGAAACATTTGAATTTGTTTCGTAACGTTTGTAAATGTTTGGCTTAAATCACTAAAAAGGTGAAACATTTGGTTTTGTTTCGTAACGTTTGTAAACGTTTGGGTTAAATTGCTTAGAAAGTGAAACGCTTGGATTTGTTTCGTAACGTTTGTAAACGTTTGGCTTAAATTGTTAAAAAGGTGAAACAGTTGGATTTGTTTCCTAACTTTTGTAGAAGTTTGGCTTAAATCGCTAAAAAGGTGAAATGTTTGGATTTGTTTCGTAACGTTTGTAAATGTTTGGCTTAAATTGCTAAAAAGGTGAAACGCTTGGATTTGTTTCTTAATGTTTGTAAACGTTTAGCTTAAATCGCTAAGAAGACGAAACGTTTGGATTTATTTCGTAAGCTTTGTAAACATTTGGCATAAATCGCTAAGAAGATGAAACGTTTGGATTTATTTCGTAACGTTTGTAAACGTCTGGCTTAAATCGCTAAAAAGGGGAAACGTTTGGATTTCTTTCGTAACGTTTGTAAACGTCTGGCTTAAATCGCTAAAAAGGGGAAACATTTGGATTTGTTTCGTAACTTTTGTAAACATTTGGCTTAAATCGCTAAAAATGTGGAACGTTTCATTTGTTTCGCAACGTTTGTAAACATTTAGCTTAAATTGATAAAAAGGTGAAACGCTTGGATTTGTTTCGTAACGTTTGTAAACGTTTTAGCTTAAATTGCTAAAAAGGTGAAACATTTGGATTTTTTCCTAACCTTTGTAAACGTTTGGCTTAAATCGCTAAAAAGGGGAAATGTTTGGATTTGTTTTGTAATGTTTGTAAATGTTTGGTTTAAATCGCTAAAAAGGTGAGACCTTTAGATTTGTTTCGTAACATTTGTAAACGTTTGGTTTAAATTGCTAAAAATGTGAAACGCTTGAATTTGTTTCGTAATGTTTGTAAACGTTTGGCTTAAATTGCTAAAAAAGTGAAACGCTTGGATTTGTTTCTTAACGTTTGTAAACGTTTGGCTTAAATCGCTAAAAAGACGAAACGTTTGGATTTATTTCGTAACATTTGTAAACGTGTGGCTTAGATCGCTAAAAAGATGAAACGTTTGGATTTGTTTCGTAACGTTTGTAAACGTCTAGCTTAAATCGCTTAGAAGGGGAGATGTTTGGATTTGTTTCGTAACTTTTGTAAACGTTTGGCTTAAATCGCTAAAAATGTGAAACGTTTTATTTGTTTCGTAACGTTTCTAAACGTCTGGCTTAAATTGTTAAAAAAGTGAAACGCTTGGATTTGTTTCGTAACATTTGTAAACGTTTGGCTTAAATTGCTAAAAAGGTGAAACACTTGGATTTGTTTCTTAACGTTTGTAAACATTTGGCTTAAATCGCTAAAAAGACGAAACGTTTGGATTTATTTCGTAACGTTTGTAACCGTTTGGCTTAAATAGCTAAAAAGATGAAACGTTTGGATTTGTTTCGTAACGTTTGTAAACGTTTGTCTTAAATCCCTAAAAAGGGGAAACGTTTGGATTTGTTTCGTAACTTTTGTAAACGTTTGGTTTGAATCGCTAAAAATGTGAAACGTTTCATTTGTTTCGTTACGTTTGTAAACATTTGTCCTAAATTGCTAAAAAGGTGAAATGCTTGGATTTGTTTCATAACATTTGTAAACGTTTGGCTTAATTTTCTAAAAAGGTGAGACGCTTGGATTTGTTTCGTAACATTTGTAAACGTTTGGCTTAAATTGCTAAAATGATTAAACGGTTGGTTTTGTATCGTAACATTTGTAAAGGTTTGGCTTAAATCGCTAAAAATATGAAACGTTTGGATTTGTTTTGCAACTTTTTAAACATGTTTTGTTTGTAATGTTTGTAAACGTTTGGCTTAAATCGCTAAAAAGGGAAAACGTTTGAATTTTTTTCGTAACGTTTGTAAACGTTTGGCTTAAATTGCTAAAAAGGCGAAATGTTTGGATTTGTTTCGTAACGTTTGTAAACGTTTTGCTGAAATCGCTAAAATGGTGTAATGTTTGGATTTGTTTCGTAACGTTTGTAAACGTTTGGCTTAAATCGCTAAAGAGGTTAAACGTTTGGATTTAATTCATAACCTTTGTAAACGTTTGGCTTAAATTGTTAAAAAGGTTAAAAGTTTTGATTTGTTTCGAAACGTTAGTAAGCGTTTGGCTCAAATCGCTAAAAAGGGGAAACGTTTGGATTTGTCTCTTAATGTTTGTAAACATTTGGCTTCAATCGCTAAAAAGGGGGAAGGTTTGGATTTGTTTCGTAATGTTTGTAAACGTTAGGCATAAATCGCAAAAACGGTGAAACGTTTGGATTTATTTCGTAACGTTTTAAACATTTGGCTTAAACCGGTAAAATGGGGAAACGTTTGTATTTGTTTCGTAACGTTTGTAAACGTTTGGCTTAAATCGCTAAAAAGGTGAAACGTTTTGATTTATTTCGTAACAATTGTAAACGTTTCGCTTAAGTCGCTAAAAAGGTGAAACGTTTAGATTTGTTTCGTAACGTTTGTAAACATTTGGCTTAAATCGCTTAAAAGGTGAAACATTTGAATTTGTTTCGTAACGTTTGTAAATGTTTGGCTTAAATCACTAAAAAGGTGAAACATTTGGATTTGTTTCGTAACGTTTGTAAACGTTTGGGTTAAATTGCTTAAAAAGTGAAACGCTTGGATTTGTTTCGTAACGTTTGTAAACGTTTGGCTTAAATTGTTAAAAAGGTGAAACAGTTGGATTTGTTTCCTAACCTTTGTAGAAGTTTGGCTTAAATCGCTAAAAAGGTGAAATGTTTGGATTTGTTTCCTAACGTTTGTAAAGGTTTTGCTTAAATCGCTAAAAAGGTGAAACCTTTGGATTTGTTTCGTAACGTTTGTAAATGTTTGGCTTAAATTGCTAAAAAGGTGAAACGCTTGGATTTGTTTCTTAATGTTTGTAAACGTTTAGCTTAAATCGCTAAGAAGACGAAACGTTTGGATTTATTTCGTAAACTTTGTAAACGTTTGGCATAAATCGCTAAGAAGATGAAACGTTTGGATTTATTTCGTAACGTTTGTAAACGTCTGGCTTAAATCGCTAAAAAGGGGAAACGTTTGGATTTCTTTCGTAACGTTTGTAAACGTCTGGCTTAAATCGCTAAAAAGGGGAAACATTTGGATTTGTTTCGTAACTTTTGTAAACATTTGGCTTAAATCGCTAAAAATGTGGAACGTTTCATTTGTTTCGCAACGTTTGTAAACATTTAGCTTAAATTGCTAAAAAGGTGAAACGCTTGGATTTGTTTCGTAACGTTTGTAAACGTTTTAGCTTAAATTGCTAAAAAGGTAAAACATTTGGATTTTTTCCTAACCTTTGTAAATGTTTGGCTTAAATCGCTAAAAAGGGGAAATGTTTGGATTTGTTTTGTAATGTTTGTAAATGTTTGGTTTAAATCGCTAAAAAGGTGAGACCTTTAGATTTGTTTCGTAACATTTGTAAACGTTTGGTTTAAATTGCTAAAAATGTGAAACGCTTGAATTTGTTTCATAATGTTTGTAAACATTTGGCTTAAATTGCTAAAAAAGTGAAACGCTTGGATTTGTTTCTTAACGTTTGTAAACGTTTGGCTTAAATCGCTAAAAAGACGAAACGTTTGGATTTATTTCGTAACATTTGTAAACGTGTGGCTTAGATCGCTAAAAAGATGAAACGTTTGGATTTGTTTCGTAACGTTTGTAAACGTCTAGCTTAAATCGCTTAGAAGGGGAGATGTTTGGATTTGTTTCGTAACTTTTGTAAACGTTTGGCTTAAATCGCTAAAAATGTGAAACGTTTTATTTGTTTCGTAACGTTTCTAAACGTCTGGCTTAAATTGTTTAAAAAGTGAAACGCTTGGATTTGTTTCGTAACATTTGTAAACGTTTGCCTTAAATTGCTAAAAAGGTGAAACACTTGGATTTGTTTCTTAACGTTTGTAAACATTTGGCTTAAATCGCTAAAAAGACGAAGCGTTTGGATTTATTTCGTAACGTTTGTAAACGTTTGGCTTAAATAGCTAAAAAGATGAAACGTTTGGATTTGTTTCGTAACTTTTGTAAACGTTTGGCTTAAGTCGCTAAAAAGGGGAAACGTTTGGATTTGTTTCGTAACTTTTGTAAACGTTTTGCTGATATCGCTAATATGGTGAAATGTTTGGATTTGTTTCGTAACGTTTCTAAACGTTTGGCTTAAATCAATAAAAAGGTTAAACGTTTGGATTTAATTCATAACCTTTGTAAACGTTTGGCTTAAATCACTAAAAAGGTTAAAAGTTTGGATTTGTTTCGAAACGTTTGTAAGCGTTTGGCTCAAATCGCTAAAAAGGTGAAACGTTTGGATTTGTTTCTTAATGTTTGTAAACGATTGGCTTCAATCGCTAAAAAGGGGGAACGTTTGGATTTGTTTCGTAACATTTGTAAACGTTAGGCATAAATCGCAAAAAAAGGTGAAATGTATGGATTTATTTCGTAACGTTTTAAACATTTGGCTTAAACCGGTAAAATGGGAAAACGTTTGTATTTGTTTCGTAACGTTTGTAAGCGTTTGGCTTTAATTGCTAAAAAGGTGAAACGTTTTGATTTATTTCGTAACGTTTGTAAACGCTTTGCTTAAATCGCTAAAAAAGGTGAAACATTTAGATTTGTTTCGTAACGTTTGTAAATGTTTGGCTTAAATCGCTAAAAAGGTGAAACATTTGAATTTGTTTCGTAACGTTTGTAAATGTTTGGCTTAAAATTGCTAAAAAGGTGAAACATTTGGATTTGTTTCGTAATGTTTGTAACACGTTTGGGTTAAATTGCTAAAAAAGTGAAACGCTTGGATTTGTTTCGTAACGTTTGTAAACGTTTGTCTTAAATTGCTAAAAAGGTGAAACTTTTGGATTTGTTTCCTAACCTTTGTAGACGTTTGGCTTAAATCGCTAAAAAGGTGAAATGTTTGGATTTGTTTCCTAACCTTTGTAGACGTTTGGCTTAAATCGCTAAAAAGGTGAAATGTTTGGATTTGTTTCCTAACGTTAGTAAAGGTTTGGCTTAGATCGCTAAAAAGATGAAACGTTTGGATTTGTTTCGTAACGTTTGTAAACGTCTAGCTTAAATCGCTTAGAAGGGGAGATGTTTGGATTTGTTTCGTAACTTTTGTAAACGTTTGGCTTAAATCGCTAAAAATGTGAAACGTTTTATTTGTTTCGTAACGTTTCTAAACGTCTGGCTTAAATTGTTAAAAAAGTGAAACGCTTGGATTTGTTTCGTAACATTTGTAAACGTTTGGCTTAAATTGCTAAAAAGGTGAAACACTTGGATTTGTTTCTTAACGTTTGTAAACATTTGGCTTAAATCGCTAAAAAGACGAAACGTTTGGATTTATTTCGTAATGTTTGTAACCGTTTGGCTTAAATAGCTAAAAAGATGAAACGTTTGGATTTGTTTCGTAACGTTTGTAAACGTTTGTCTTAAATCCCTAAAAAGGAGAAACGTTTGGATTTGTTTCGTAACTTTTGTAAACGTTTGGTTTGAATCGCTAAAAATGTGAAACGTTTCATTTGTTTCGTTACGTTTGTAAACATTTGTCCTAAATTGCTAAAAAGGTGAAATGCTTGGATTTGTTTCATAACATTTGTAAACGTTTGGCTTAATTTTCTAAAAAGGTGAGACGCTTGGATTTGTTTCGTAACATTTGTAAACGTTTGGCTTAAATTGCTAAAAAGATTAAACGGTTGGTTTTGTATCGTAACATTTGTAAAGGTTTGGCTTAAATCGCTAAAAATATGAAACGTTTGGATTTGTTTTGCAACTTTTTAAACGTGTTTTGTTTGTAATGTTTGTAAACGTTTGGCTTAAATCGCTAAAAAGGGAAAACGTTTGAATTTTTTTCGTAACGTTTGTAAACGTTTGGCTTAAATTGCTAAAAAGGCGAAATGTTTGGATTTGTTTCGTAACGTTTGTAAACGTTTTGCTGAAATCGCTAAAATGGTGTAATGTTTGGATTTGTTTCGTAACGTTTGTAAACGTTTGGCTTAAATCGCTAAAAAGGTTAAACGTTTGGATTTAATTCATAACCTTTGTAAACGTTTGGCTTAAATTGTTAAAAAGGTTAAAAGTTTTGATTTGTTTCGAAACGTTAGTAAGCGTTTGGCTCAAATCGCTAAAAAGGGGAAACGTTTGGATTTGTCTCTTAATGTTTGTAAACATTTGGCTTCAATCGCTAAAAAGGGGGAAGGTTTGGATTTGTTTCGTAATGTTTGTAAACGTTAGGCATAAATCGCAAAAACGGTGAAACGTTTGGATTTATTTCGTAACGTTTTAAACATTTGGCTTAAACCGGTAAAATGGGGAAACGTTTGTATTTGTTTCGTAACGTTTGTAAACGTTTGGCTTAAATCGCTAAAAAGGTGAAACGTTTTGATTTATTTCGTAACAATTGTAAACGTTTCGCTTAAGTCGCTAAAAAGGTGAAACGTTTAGATTTGTTTCGTAACGTTTGTAAACATTTGGCTTAAATCGCTTAAAAGGTGAAACATTTGAATTTGTTTCGTAACGTTTGTAAATGTTTGGCTTAAATCACTAAAAAGGTGAAACATTTGGATTTGTTTCGTAACGTTTGTAAACGTTTGGGTTAAATTGCTTAAAAAGTGAAACGCTTGGATTTGTTTCGTAACGTTTGTAAACGTTTGGCTTAAATTGTTAAAAAGGTGAAACAGTTGGATTTGTTTCCTAACCTTTGTAGAAGTTTGGCTTAAATCGCTAAAAAGGTGAAATGTTTGGATTTGTTTCCTAACGTTTGTAAAGGTTTTGCTTAAATCGCTAAAAAGGTGAAACCTTTGGATTTGTTTCGTAACGTTTGTAAATGTTTGGCTTAAATTGCTAAAAAGGTGAAACGCTTGGATTTGTTTCTTAATGTTTGTAAACGTTTAGCTTAAATCGCTAAGAAGACGAAACGTTTGGATTTATTTCGTAAACTTTGTAAACGTTTGGCATAAATCGCTAAGAAGATGAAACGTTTGGATTTATTTCGTAACGTTTGTAAACGTCTGGCTTAAATCGCTAAAAAGGGGAAGCGTTTGGATTTCTTTCGTAACGTTTGTAAACGTCTGGCTTAAATCGCTAAAAAGGGGAAACATTTGGATTTGTTTCGTAACTTTTGTAAACATTTGGCTTAAATCGCTAAAAATGTGGAACGTTTCATTTGTTTCGCAACGTTTGTAAACATTTAGCTTAAATTGCTAAAAAGGTGAAACGCTTGGATTTGTTTCGTAACGTTTGTAAACGTTTTAGCTTAAATTGCTAAAAAGGTGAAACATTTGGATTTTTTCCTAACCTTTGTAAACGTTTGGCTTAAATCGCTAAAAAGGGGAAATGTTTGGATTTGTTTTGTAATGTTTGTAAATGTTTGGTTTAAATCGCTAAAAAGGTGAGACCTTTAGATTTGTTTCGTAACATTTGTAAACGTTTGGTTTAAATTGCTAAAAATGTGAAACGCTTGAATTTGTTTCATAATGTTTGTAAACATTTCGCTTAAATTGCTAAAAAAGTGAAACGCTTGGATTTGTTTCTTAATGTTTGTAAACGTTTGGCTTAAATGCTAAAAAGACGAAACGTTTGGATTTATTTCGTAACATTTGTAAACGTGTGGCTTAGATCGCTAAAAAGATGAAACGTTTGGATTTGTTTCGTAACGTTTGTAAACGTCTAGCTTAAATCGCTTAGAAGGGGAGATGTTTGGATTTGTTTCGTAACTTTTGTAAACGTTTGGCTTAAATCGCTAAAAATGTGAAACGTTTTATTTGTTTCGTAACGTTTCTAAACGTCTGGCTTAAATAGTTTAAAAAGTGAAACGCTTGGATTTGTTTCGTAACATTTGTAAACGTTTGCCTTAAATTGCTAAAAAGGTGAAACACTTGGATTTGTTTCTTAACGTTTGTAAACATTTGGCTTAAATCGCTAAAAAGACGAAGCGTTTGGATTTATTTCGTAACGTTTGTAAACGTTTGGCTTAAATAGCTAAAAAGATGAAACGTTTGGATTTGTTTCGTAACTTTTGTAAACGTTTGGCTTAAGTGGCTAAAAAGGGGAAACGTTTGGATTTGTTTCGTAACTTTTGTAAACGTTTTGCTGATATCGCTAATATGGTGAAATGTTTGGATTTGTTTCGTAACGTTTCTAAACGTTTGTCTTAAATCAATAAAAAGGTTAAACGTTTGGATTTAATTCATAACCTTTGTAAACGTTTGGCTTAAATCACTAAAAAGGTTAAAAGTTTGGATTTGTTTCGAAACGTTTGTAAGCGTTTGGCTCAAATCGCTAAAAAGGTGAAACGTTTGGATTTGTTTCTTAATGTTTGTAAACGATTGGCTTCAATCGCTAAAAAGGGGGAACGTTTGGATTTGTTTCGTAACATTTGTAAACGTTAGGCATAAATCGCAAAAAAAGGTGAAATGTATGGATTTATTTCGTAACGTTTTAAACATTTGGCTTAAACCGGTAAAATGGGAAAACGTTTGTATTTGTTTCGTAACGTTTGTAAGCGTTTGGCTTTAATTGCTAAAAAGGTGAAACGTTTTGATTTATTTCGTAACGTTTGTAAACGCTTTGTTAAATCGCTAAAAAAGGTGAAACATTTAGATTTGTTTCGTAACGTTTGTAAATGTTTGGCTTAAATCGCTAAAAAGGTGAAACATTTGAATTTGTTTCGTAACGTTTGTAAATGTTTGGCTTAAATCGCTAAAAAGGTGAAACATTTGGATTTGTTTCGTAATGTTTGTAAACGTTTGGGTTAAATTGCTAAAAAAGTGAAACGCTTGGATTTGTTTCGTAACGTTTGTAAACGTTTGTCTTAAATTGCTAAAAAGGTGAAACTTTTGGATTTGTTTCCTAACCTTTGTAGACGTTTGGCTTAAATCGCTAAAAAGGTGAAATGTTTGGATTTGTTTCCTAACCTTTGTAGACGTTTGGCTTAAATCGCTAAAAAGGTGAAATGTTTGGATTTGTTTCCTAACGTTAGTAAAGGTTTGGCTTAAATCGCTAAAAAGGTGAAACCTTTGGATTTGTTTCGTAACGTTTGTAAAACGTTTGGTTTAAATTGCTAAAAATGTGAAACACTTAGATTTGTTTCATTACGTTTGTAAATGTTTGGCTTAAATTGCTAAAAAGGTGAAACACTTGGATTTGTTTCTTAATGTTGGTAAACGTTTGGCTTAAATCGCTAAGAAGACGAAACGTTTGGATTTATTTCGTAAAGTTTGTAAACGTTTGGCTTAAATAGATAAAAAGATGAAACGTTTGGATTTGTTTCGCAACGTTTGTAAACGTCTGGCTTAAATAGCTAAAAAGGGGAAACGTTTGGATTTGTTTCGTAACTTTTGTAAACGTTTGGCTTAAATTGCTAAAAATGTGAAACGTTTCATTTGTTTCGTAACATTTGTAAACATTTTGCTTAAATTGCTAAAAAGGTGAAACGCTTGGATTTGCTTCGTTACGTTTGTAAACGTTTTGGCTTAAATTGCTAAAAAGGTGAAACATTTGGATTTTTTCCTAACCTTTGTAAACGTTTGGTTTAAATCGCTAAAAAGGGGAAATGTTTGGATTTATTTTGTAATGTTTGTAAACGTTTGGTTTAAATCGCTAAAAAGGTGAAACCTTTGGATTTGTTTCGTAACATTTGTAAACGTTTGGTTTTAAATTGCTAAAAATGTGAAACGCTTGAATTTGTTTCGTAATGTTTGTAAACGTTTGGCTTAAATTGCTAAAAAAGTGAAACGCTTGGATTTGTTTCTTAACGTTTGTAAACGTTTGGCTTAAATCGCTAAAAAGACGAAACGTTTGTATTTATTTCGTAACGTTTGTAAACGTGTGACTTAGATCGCTAAAAAGATGAAACGTTTGGATTTGTTTCGTAACGTTTGTAAACGTCTAGCTTAAATCGCTTAGAATGGGAAATGTTTGGATTTGTTTCGTAACTTTTGTAAGCGTTTGGCTTAAATCGCTAAAAATGTAAAATGTTTTATTTGTTTCGTACGTTTGTAAACTTCTGGCTTAAATTGTTAAAAAAGTGAAACGCTTGGATTTTTTTCGTAACATTTGTAAATGTTTGGCTTAAATTGCCAAAAAGGTGAAACACTTGGATTTTTTTCTTAACGTTTGTAAACATTTGGCTTAAATCGCTAAAAAGACGAAGCGTTTGGATTTATTTCGTAACGTTTGTAAACATTTGGCTTAAATAGCTAAAAAGATGAAACGTTTGGATTTGTTTCGTAACGTTTGTAAACGTTTGGCTTAAATCCCTAAAAATGGGAAACGTTTGGATTTGTTTCGTAACTTTTGTAAACGTTTGGCTTAAATCGCTAAAAATGTGAAACGTTTCATTTGTTTCGTTACGTTTGTAAACGTTTGGCCTAAATTGCTAAAAAGGTGAAATGCTTGGATTTGTTTCATAACATTTGTAAACGTTTGGCTTAATTTTCTATAAAGGTGAAACGCTTGGATTTGTTTCGTAACATTTGTAAACGTTTGGCTTAAATTGCTAAAAAGATGAAACGGTTGGTTTTGTATCGTAACATTTGTAAAGGTTTGGCTTAAATCGCTAAAAATGTGAAACGTTTGGATTTGTTTTGCAACGTTTTAAACGTGTTTTTTTTGTAACGTTTGTAAACGTTTGGCTTAAATCGCTAAAAAGGGAAAACGTTTGAATTTTTTTCGTAACGTTTGTAAACTTTTGGCTTAAATTGCTAAAAAGGCAAAATGTTTGGATTTGTTTCGTAGCGTTTGTAAACGTTTTGCTGAAATTGCTAAAATGGTGTAATGTTTGGATTTGTTTCGTACCATTTGTAAACGTTTGGCTTAAATCGCTAAAGAGGTTAAACGTTTGGATTTGTTTCGAAACGTTAGTAAGCGTTTGGCTCAAATCGCTAAAAAGGTGAAACGTTTAGATATGTCTCTTAATGTTTGTAAGCATTTGGCTTCAATCGCTAAAAGGGGGAAAGGTTTGGATTTGTTTCCTAACCTTTGTAGACGTTTGGCTTAAATTGCTAAAAAGGTGAAACGTTTCGATTTATTTCGTAACAATTGTAAACGTTTTGCTTAAATCGCTAAAAAGGTGAAACGTTTAGATTTGTTTCGTAATGTTTGTAAAAGTTTGGCTTAAATCGCTAAAAAGGTGAAACATTTCAATTTGTTTCGTAATGTTTGTAAATGTTTGGCTTATATCGCTAAAAAGGTGAAACGCTTAGATTTGTTTCGTTACATTTGTAAACGTTTGGCTTAAATTGCTAAAAAGGTGAAACGCTTGGATTTGTTTCTTAATGTTTGTAAACGTTTGGCTTAAATCGCTAAGAAGACGAAACGTTTGGATTTATTTCGTAACGTTTGGCTTAAATCGCTAAAAAGATGAAACGTTTGGATTGGTTTCGTAACATTTGTAAACGTCTGGCTTAAATCGCTTAGAAGGGGAAATGTTTGGATTTGTTTCGTAACTTTTGTAAACGTTTGGCTTAAATCGCTAAAAATGTGAAACGTTTCATTTGTTTCGTAACGTTTGTATATATTTAGCTTAAATTGCTAAAAAGGTGAAACGTGTTGGATTTGTTTCGTAACGTTTGTAAATGTTTTGGCTTAAATTTCTAAAAAGGTGAAACATTTGGATTTTGTTTCCTAACGTTTGTAAACATTTGGTTTAAATCGCTAAAAAGACTAAACGTTTGGATTTATTTCGTAACGTTTGTAAACATTTGGCTTAAATAGCTAAAAAGATGAAACCTTTAGATTTGTTTCGTAACTTTTGTAAACGTTTGGCTTAAATCGCAAAAAAGGGGAAATGTTTGGATTTGTTTCGTAACTTTTGTAAACGTTTGGCTTAAATCGCTAAAAATGTGAAACTCTTGGATTTGTTTCTTAACGTTTGTAAACGTTTGGCCTAAATTGCTAAAACGGTTAAATGCTTGGATTTGTTTCATAGCATTTGTAAACATGTGGCTTAAACAGCTAAAAAGGTGAAACGTTTGGATTTATTTCGTAACGTTTGTATATGTTTTGCTTTAATTGCTAAAAAGGAGAAACACTTGGATTTGTTTCATAACGTTTGTAAACGTTTGGCTTAAATTGCTAAAAAGGTAAAACGTTTGGATTTGTTTCGTAACGTTTGTAAACGTTTGGTGTTGTTTCGTAAAGTTTGTAAACGTTTGGCTTAAATCGCTAAATAGGTGAAACATTTGGATTTGTTTGGTAACGTTTTTAAACGTTTGGCTTAAATTGTTAAAAAGGTGGAACGTTTGGATTTGTTTCGGAACTTTTGTAAACGTTTGGCATAAATCGCTAAAAAGGTAAAACGTTTGGATTTGTTTCGAAACGTTTTAAACGTTTGGCTCAAATCGGTAAAATGGGAAACGTTTGGATTTGTTTCGTAACGTTTGTAAACGTTTGGCCTAAATTGATAAAAAAAAGGAAACGTTTGTTTTGTTTCGTAACGTTTGTAAACGTTCGGCATAAATCTCTTAAAAAGTGAAACATCAGATTTGTTTCGTAATGTTTGTAAATGTTTGGCTTAAATATCTAAAAATGTGAAACGCTTAGATTTGTTTCTGAACGTTTGTAAACGTCTGGCTTAAATTGCTAAAAAGATGAAACGCTGGGATTTGTTTCATATCGTTTGTAATCGTTTGGCTTAAATTGCTAAAACGGTGAAACACATTGTTTTGTTTCGTAAGGTTTGTAGAGGTTTCGCTTAAATCGCTAAAATTGTGAAACGTTTAGATTTGTTTTGTAACGTTTTAAATGTTTGGTTTTGTTTTTTAACATTTGTAAACGTTTGGCTTAAATCGCTAAAAAGGGGAAACGTTTGGATTTGTTTTGTGACGTTTTTAAACGTTTGGCTTAAATCGCTAAAAAGGTGAAACAATTGGATTTGTTTCGTAATGTTTGTAAATGTTTGGCTCAAATTGCTAAAAAGGTGAAACGTTTGGATTTGTTTCGTAACGTTTGTAAATGTTTGGCTTAAATCGCTAAAAAGGTGAAACGTTTGGATTTGTTTTGTAAAGTTTGTAAACGTTTGGTATAAATTGCTAAAAAGGTGAAACGCTTGGATAAACGTTTGGCTTATATTGCTATAAAGGTAAAATGCTTGGATTTGTTTCCTAATGTTTGTAAACGTTTGGCTTAAGTTGCTAAAAAGGTGCAACACTTGGATTTATTTCATAACGTTTGGAAACGTTTGGCTTAAATTGCTAATAAGGGGAAATATTTGGATTTGTTTCATAACCTTTGTAAACGTTTGGCTTAAATCGCTAAAAAGGGTAAATGTTTGGATTTGTTTCATAACGTTTGTAAACGTTTGGCTTAAATCGCTATAAAGGCGAAACGTTTGGATTTGTTTCATAACATTTGTAAATGTTTGGCTTTAATCGCTAAAAAGGGGGAAACGTTTCGATTTGTTTGGTTACGTTTGTAAACGTTTGGCATAAATCGCTAAAAAGGTGAAATGTTTGGATTTCTTTCAAAATGTTTTAAACTTTTGGCTTAAATCGCTAAAATGGGGAAACGAGTTTCGTAACGTTTGTAAACATTTGGCTTCAATCACTAAAAAGGTGAAACGTTTGGATTTATTTCGTAACTTTTGTAAACATTTGGCTTAAATCGCAATAAGGGGAAACATTTCGATTCATTTCGTAACATTTGTAAACGTTTGGCTTAAATTGCTAAAAAGGTGAAACGCTTGGTTTTGTTTCGTAAGGTTTGTAGAGGTTTCGCTTAAATCGCTAAAATTGTGAAACGTTTAGATTTGTTTTGTAACGTTTTTAATGTTTGGTTTTGTTTTTTAACATTTGTAAACATTTGGCTTAAATCGCTAAAAAGGGGAAACGTTTGGATTTGTTTCGTGACGTTTGTAAACGTTTGGCTTAAATCGCTAAAAAGGTGAAACAATTGGATTTGTTTCGTAATGTTTGTAATGTTTGGCTCAAATCGCTAAAAAGGTGGAACGTTTGGATTTGTTTCGGAACATTTGTAAACGTTTGGCATAAATCGCTAAAAAGGTGAAACGTTTGGATTTGTTTCGAAACGTTTTAAACGTTTGGCTCAAATCGGTAAAATGGGAAACGTTTGGATTTGTTTCGTAACGTTTGTAAACGTTTGGCCTAAATTGATAAAAAGGTGAAACGTTTGTTTTGTTTCGTAACCTTTGTAAACGTTCGGCATAAATCGCTTAAAAAGTGAAACATCAGATTTGTTTCGTAATGTTTGTAAACGTTTGGCTTAAATTTCTAAAAATGTGAAACGCTTAGATTTGTTTCTGAACGTTTGTAAACGTTTGGCTTAAATTTCTAAATAGATGAAATGCTTGGATTTGTTTCATAACGTTTTGTAAACGTTTGGCTTAAATTGCTAAAAAGGTGAAACCCTTGGTTTTGTTTCGTAAGGTTTGTAGAGGTTTTGCTTAAATCGCTAAAATTGTGAAACGTTTAGATTTGTTTTGTAACATTTTAAATGTTTGGTTTTGTTTTTTAACATTTGTAAACGTTTGGCTTAGATCGCTAAAAAGGGGAAACGTTTGGATTTGTTTCGTGACGTTTGTAAACGTTTGGTGTAAATCGCTAAAAAGGTGAAACGATTGGATTTGTTTCGTAATGTTTGTAAATGTTTGGCTCAAATCGCTAAAAAGGTGAAACGTTTGGATTTGTTTCGTAATGTTTGTAAATGTTTGGCTTAAATCGCTAAAAAGGTGAAACGTTTGGATTTGTTTTGTAACGTTTGTAAACGTTTGGTATAAATTGCTAAAAAGGTGAAACGCTTGGATAAACGTTTGGCTTATATTGCTATAAAGGTAAATGCTTGGATTTGTTTCCTAATGTTTGTAAACGTTTGGCTTAAGTTGCTAAAAAGGTGCAACACTTGGATTTGATTCATAACATTTGGAAACGTTTGGCTTAAATTGCTAATAAGGGGAAATATTTGGATTTGTTTCATAACCTTTGTAAACGTTTGGCTTAAATCGCTAAAAAGGTAACTGTTTGGATTTGTTTCATAACGTTTGTAAACGTTTGGCTTAAATCGCTATAAAGGCGAAACGTTTGGATTTGTTTCATAACATTTGTAAATGTTTGGCTTTAATCGCTAAAAAGGGGAAACGTTTCGATTTGTTTGGTTACGTTTGTAAACGTTTGGCATAAATCGCTAAAAGGTGAAATGTTTGGATTTCATTCAAAATGTTTTAAACTTTTGGCTTAAATCGCTAAAATGGGGAAACGAGTTTCGTAACGTTTGTAAACATTTGGCTTCAATCGCTAAAAAGGTGAAACGTTTGGATTTATTTCGTAACTTTTGTAAACATTTGGCTTAAATCGCAATAAGGGGAAACATTTCGATTCATTTCGTAAAATTTGTAAACGTTTGGCTTAAATTGTTAAAAAGGTGAAACGCTTGGTTTTGTTTCGTAAGGTTTGTAGAGGTTTCGCTTAAATCGCTAAAATTGTGAAACGTTTAGATTTTTTTTGTAACATTTTTAATGTTTAGTTTTGTTTTTTAACATTTGTAAACGTTTGGCTTAAATCGCTAAAAAGGGGAAACGTTTGGATTTGTTTTGTGACGTTTGTAAACGTTTGGCTTAAATCGCTAAAAAGGTGAAACGATTGGATTTGTTTCGTAATGTTTGTAAATATTTGGCTCAAATCGCTAAAAAGGTGAAACGTTTGGATTTGTTTCGTAACGTTTGTAAATGTTTGGCTTAAATCGCTAAAAAGGTGAAACGTTTGGATTTGTTTTGTAACGTTTGCAAACATTTGGTATAAATTGCTAAAAAGGTGATACGCTTGGATAAATGTTTGGCTTATATTGCTATAAAGGTAAAATGCTTGGATTTGTTTCCTAATGTTTGTAAACGTTTGGCTTAAGTTGCTAAAAAGGTGCAACACTTGGATTTGTTTCATAACGTTTGGAAACGTTTGGCTTAAATTGCTAATAAGGGGAAATATTTGGATTTGTTTCATAACCTTTGTAAACGTTTGGCTTAAATCGCTAAAAAGGGTAAATGTTTGGATTTGTTTTATAACGTTTGTAAACGTTTGGCTTAAATCGCTATAAAGGCGAAACGTTTGGATTTGTTTCATAACATTTGTAAATGTTTGGCTTTAATCGCTAAAAAGGGGAAACGTTTCGATTTGTTTGGTTACGTTTGTAAACGTTTGGCATAAATCGCTAAAAAGGTGAAATGTTTGGATTTCTTTCAAAATGTTTTAAACTTTTGGCTTAAATCGCTAAAATGGGGAAACGAGTTTCGTAACGTTTGTAAACATTTGGCTTCAATCGCTAAAAAGGTGAAACGTTTGGATTTATTTCGTAACTTTTGTAAACATTTGGCTTAAATCGCAATAAGGGGAAACATTTCGATTCATTTCGTAACATTTGTAAACGTTTGGCTTAAATTGCTAAAAAGGTGAAACGCTTGGTTTTGTTTCGTAAGGTTTGTAGAGGTTTCGCTTAAATCGCTAAAATTGTGAAACGTTTAGATTTGTTTTGTAACGTTTTTAATGTTTGGTTTTGTTTTTTAACATTTGTAAATGTTTGGCTTAAATCGCTAAAAAGGGGAAACGTTTGGATTTGTTTCGTGACGTTTGTAAACGTTTGGCTTAAATCGCTAAAAAGGTGAAACGATTGGATTTGTTTCGTAATATTTGTAAATGTTTGGCTCAAATCGCTAAAAAGGTGGAACGTTTGGATTTGTTTCGGAACATTTGTAAACGTTGGGCATAAATCGCTAAAAAGGTGAAACGTTTGGATTTGCTTCGAAACGTTTTAAACGTTTGGCTCAAATCGGTAAAATGGGAAACGTTTGGATTTGTTTCGTAACGTTTGTAAACGTTTGGCCTAAATTGATAAAAAGGTGAAACGTTTGTTTTGTTTCATAACGTTTGTAAACGTTCGGCATAAATCGCTTAAAAAGTGAAACATCAGATTTGTTTCATAATGTTTGTAAACGTTTGGCTTAAATTTCTAAAAATGTGAAACGCTTAGATTTGTTTCTGAACGTTTGTAAACGTTTGGCTTAAATTTCTAAATAGATGAAACGCTTGGATTTGTTTCATAACGTTTGTAAACGTTTGGCTTAAATTGCTAAAAAGGTGAAACCCTTGGTTTTGTTTCGTAAGGTTTGTAGAGGTTTCGCTTAAATCGCTAAAATTGTGAAACGTTTAGATTTGTTTTGTAACGTTTTAAATGTTTGGTTTTGTTTTTTAACATTTGTAAACGTTTGGCTTAAATCGCTAAAAAGGGGAAACGTTTGGATTTGTTTCTTGACGTTTGTAAACGTTTGGTTTAAATCGCTAAAAAGGTGAAACGATTAGATTTGTTTCGTAATGTTTGGCTCAAATCGCTAAAAAGGTGAAACGTTTGGATTTGTTTCGTAATGTTTGTAAATGTTTGGCTTAAATCGCTAAAAAGGTGAAACGTTTGGATTTGTTTTGTAACGTTTGTAAACGTTTGGTATAAATTGCTAAAAAGGTGAAACGCTTGGATAAACGTTTGGCTTATATTGCTATAAAGGTAAATGCTTGGATTTGTTTCCTAATGTTTGTAAACGTTTGGCTTAAGTTGCTAAAAAGGTGCAACACTTGGATTTGATTCATAACATTTGGAAACGTTTGGCTTAAATTGCTAATAAGGGAAAATATTTGGATTTGTTTCATAACCTTTGTAAACGTTTGGCTTAAATCGCTAAAACGGTAACTGTTTGGATTTGTTTCATAACGTTTGTAAACGTTTGGCTTAAATCGCTATAAAGGCGAAACGTTTGGATTTGTTTCATAACATTTGTAAATGTTTGGCTTTAATCGCTAAAAAGGGGAAACGTTTCGATTTGTTTGATTACGTTTGTAAACGTTTGGCATAAATCGCTAAAAAGGTGAAATGTTTGGATTTCTTTCAAAATGTTTTAAACTTTTGGCTTAAATCGCTAAAATGGGGAAACGAGTTTCGTAACGTTTGTAAACATTTGGCTTCAATCGCTAAAAAGGTGAAACATTTGGATTTATTTCGTAACTTTTGTAAACATTTGGCTTAAATCGCAATAAGGGGAAACATTTCGATTCATTTCGTAACATTTCTAAACGTTTGGCTTAAATTGCTAAAAAGGTGAAACGCTTGGTTTTGTTTCGTAAGGTTTGTAGAGGTTTCGCTTAAATCGCTAAAATTGTGAAACGTTTAGATTTGTTTTGTAACGTTTTTAATGTTTGGTTTTTTTTTTAACATTTGTAAACGTTTGGCTTAAAACGCTAAAAAGGTGAAACGATTGGATTTGTTTCGTAATGTTTGTAAATGTTTGGCTCAAATCGCTAAAAAGGTGAAACGTTTGGATTTGTTTCGTGACGTTTGTAAACGTTTGGCTTAAATCGCTAAAAAGGTGAAACGATTGGATTTGTTTCGTAATGTTTGTAAATGTTTGGCTCAAATCGCTAAAAAGGTGAAACGTTTGGATTTGTTTCGTAACGTTTGTAAATGTTTGGCTTAAATCGCTAAAAAGGTGAAACGTTTGGATTTGTTTTGTAACGTTTGTAAACGTTTGGTATAAATTGATAAAAAGGTGAAACGCTTGGATAAATGTTTGGCATATATTGCTATAAAGGTAAAATGCTTGGATTTGTTTCCTAATATTTGTAAACGTTTGGCTTAAGTTGCTAAAAAGGTGCAACACTTGGATTTGTTTCATAACGTTTGGAAACGTTTGGCTTAAATTGCTAATAAGGGGAAATATTTGGATTTGTTTCATAACCTTTGTAAACGTTTGGCTTTAATCGCTAAAAAGGGTAAATGTTTGGATTTGTTTTATAACGTTTGTAAACGTTTGGCTTAAATCGCTATAAAGGCGAAACGTTTGGATTTGTTTCATAACATTTGTAAATGTTTGGCTTTAATCGCTAAAAAGGGGAAACGTTTCGATTTGTTTGGTTACGTTTGTAAACGTTTGGCATAAATCGCTAAAAAGGTGAAATGTTTGGATTTCTTTCAAAATGTTTTAAACTTTTGGCTTAAATCGCTAAAATGGGGAAACGAGTTTCGTAACATTTGTAAACATTTGGCTTCAATCGCTAAAAAGGTGAAACGTTTGGATTTATTTCGTAACTTTTGTAAACATTTGGCTTAAATCGCAATAAGGGGAAACATTTCGATTCATTTCGTAACATTTGTAAACGTTTGGCTTAAATTGCTAAAAAAGTGAAACGCTTGGTTTTGTTTCGTAAGGTTTGTAGAGGTTTCGCTTAAATCGCTAAAATTGTGAAACGTTTAGATTTGTTTTGTAACGTTTTTAATGTTTGGTTTTGTTTTTTAACATTTGTAAACGTTTGGCTTAAATCGCTAAAAAGGGGAAACGTTTGAATTTGTTTCGTGACGTTTGTAAACGTTTGGCTTAAATCGCTAAAAAGGTGAAACGATTGGATTTGTTTCGTAATATTTGTAAATGTTTGGCTCAAATCGCTAAAAAGGTGGAACGTTTGGATTTGTTTCGGAACATTTGTAAACGTTGGGCATAAATCGCTAAAAAGGTGAAACGTTTGGATTTGTTTCGAAACGTTTTGAACGTTTGGCTCAAATCGGTAAAATGGGAAACGTTTGGATTTGTTTCGTAACGTTTGTAAACGTTTGGCCTAAATTGATAAAAAGGTGAAACGTTTGTTTTGTTTCGTAACGTTTGTAAACGTTCGGCATAAATCGCTTAAAAAGTGAAACATCAGATTTGTTTCGTAATGTTTGTAAACGTTTGGCTTAAATTTCTAAAAATGTGAAACGCTTAGATTTGTTTCTGAACGTTTGTAAACGTTTGGCTTAAATTTCTAAATAGATGAAATGCTTGGATTTGTTTCATAACGTTTGTAAACGTTTGGCTTAAATTGCTAAAAAGGTGAAACCATTGGTTTTGTTTCGTAAGGTTTGTAGAGGTTTCGCTTAAATCGCTAAAATTGTGAAACGTTTAGATTTGTTTTGTAACGTTTTAAATGTTTGGTTTTGTTTTTTAACATTTGTAAACGTTTGGTTTAAATCGCTAAAAAGGGGAAACGTTTGGATTTGTTTCTTGACGTTTGTAAACGTTTGGTTTAAATCGCTAAAAAGGTGAAACGATTAGATTTGTTTCGTAATGTTTGGCTCAAATGAAACGTTGGGATTTGTTTCGTAATGTTTGTAAATGTTTGGCTTAAATCGCTAAAAAGGTGAAACGTTTGGATTTGTTTTGTAACGTTTGTAAACGTTTGGTATAAATTGCTAAAAAGGTGAAACGCTTGGATAAACGTTTGGCTTATATTGCTATAAAGGTAAATGCTTGGATTTGTTTCCTAATGTTTGTAAACGTTTGGCTTAAGTTGCTAAAAAGGTGCAACACTTGGATTTGATTCATAACATTTGGAAACGTTTGGCTTAAATTGCTAATAAGGGAAAATATTTGGATTTGTTTCATAACCTTTGTAAACGTTTGGCTTAAATCGCTAAAAAGGTAACTGTTTGGATTTGTTTCATAACGTTTGTAAACGTTTGGCTTAAATCGCTATAAAGGCGAAACGTTTGGATTTGTTTCATAACATTTGTAAATGTTTGGCTTTAATCGCTAAAAAGGGGAAACGTTTCGATTTGTTTGGTTACGTTTGTAAACGTTTGGCATAAATCGCTAAAAAGGTGAAATGTTTGGATTTCTTTCAAAATGTTTTAAACTTTTGGCTTAAATCTCTAAAATTGGGAAACTAGTTTCGTAACGTTTGTAAACATTTGGCTTCAATCACTAAAAAGGTGAAACGTTTGGATTTATTTCGTAACTTTTGTAAACATTTGGCTTAAATCGCAATAAGGGGAAACATTTCGATTCATTTGGTAACATTTGTAAACGTTTGGCTTAAATTGCTAAAAAGGTGAAACCCTTGGTTTTGTTTCGTAAGGTTTGTAGAGGTTTCGCTTAAATCGCTAAAATTGTGAAACGTTTAGATTTGTTTTGTAACGTTTTAAATGTTTGGTTTTGTTTTTTAACATTTGTAAACGTTTGGCTTAAATCGCTAAAAAGGGGAAACGTTTGGATTTGTTTCTTGACGTTTGTAAACGTTTGGTTTAAATCGCTAAAAAGGTGAAACGATTGGATTTGTTTCGTAATGTTTGGCTCAAATCGCTAAAAAGGTGAAACGTTTGGATTTGTTTCGTAATGTTTGTAAATGTTTGGCTTAAATCGCTAAAAAGGTGAAACGTTTGGATTTGTTTTGTAACGTTTGTAAACGTTTGGTATAAATTGCTAAAAAGGTGAAACACTTGGATAAACGTTTGGCTTATATTGCTATAAAGGTAAATGCTTGGATTTATTTCCTAATGTTTGTAAACGTTTGGCTTAAGTTGCTAAAAAGGTGCAACACTTGGATTTGATTCATAACATTTGGAAACCTTTGGCTTAAATTGCTAATAAGGGGAAATATTTGGATTTGTTTCATAACCTTTGTAAACGTTTGGCTTAAATCGCTAAAAAGGTAACTGTTTGGATTTGTTTCATAACGTTTGTAAACGTTTGGCTTAAATCGCTATAAAGTCGAAACGTTTGGATTTGTTTCATAACATTTGTAAATGTTTGGCTTTAATCGCTAAAAAGGGGAAACGTTTCGATTTGTTTGGTTATGTTTGTAAACGTTTGGCATAAATCGCTAAAAAGGTGAAATGTTTGGATTTCTTTCAAAATGTTATAAACTTTTGGCTTAAATCGCTAAAATGGGGAAACGAGTTTCGTAACGTTTGTAAACATTTGGCTTCAATCGCTAAAAAGGTGAAACGTTTGGATTTATTTCGTAACTTTTGTAAACATTTGGCTTAAATCGCAATAAGGGGAAACATTTCGATTCATTTCGTAACATTTGTAAACGTTTGGCTTAAATTGCTAAAAAGGTGAAACACTTGGTTTTGTTTCGTAAGGTTTGTAGAGGTTTCGCTTAAATCGCTAAAATTGTGAAACGTTTAGATTTGTTTTGTAACGTTTTTAATGTTTGTTTTTTTTAACATTTGTAAACGTTTGGCTTAAATCGCTAAAAAGGTGAAACGATTGGATTTGTTTCGTAATGTTTGTAAATGTTTGGCTCAAATCGCTAAAAAGGTGAAACGTTTGGATTTGTTTCGTGACGTTTGTAAACGTTTGGCTTAAATCGCTAAAAAGGTGAAACGATTGGATTTGTTTCGTAATGTTTGTAAATGTTTGGCTCAAATCGCTAAAAAGGTGAAACGTTTGGATTTGTTTCGTAACGTTTGTAAATGTTTGGCTTAAATCGCTAAAAAGGTGAAACGTTTGGATTTGTTTTGTAACGTTTGTAAACGTTTGGTATAAATTGCTAAAAAGGTGAAACGCTTGGATAAATGTTTGGCTTATATTGCTATAAAGGTAAAATGCTTGGATTTGTTTCCTAATGTTTGTAAACGTTTGGCTTAAGTTGCTAAAAAGGTGCAACACTTGGATTTGTTTCATAACGTTTGGAAACGTTTGGCTTAAATTGCTAATAAGGGGAAATATTTGGATTTGTTTCATAACCTTTGTAAACGTTTGGCTTAAATCGCTAAAAAGGGTAAATGTTTGGATTTGTTTCATAACGTTTGTAAACGTTTGGCTTAAATCGCTATAAAGGCGAAACGTTTGGATTTGTTTCATAACATTTGTAAATGTTTGGCTTTAATCGCTAAAAAGGGGAAACGTTTCGATTTGTTTGGTTACGTTTGTAAACGTTTGGCATAAATCGCTAAAAAGGTGAAATGTTTGGATTTCTTTCAAAATGTTTTAAACTTTTGGCTTAAATCGCTAAAATGGGGAAACTAGTTTCGTAACGTTTGTAAACATTTGGCTTCAATCACTAAAAAGGTGAAACGTTTGGATTTATTTCGTAACTTTTGTAAACATTTGGCTTAAATCGCAATAAGGGAAAACATTTCGATTCATTTCGTAACATTTGTAAACGTTTGGCTTAAATTGCTAAAAAGGTGAAACGCTTGGTTTTGTTTCGTAAGGTTTGTAGAGGTTTCGCTTAAATCGCTAAAATTGTGAAACGTTTAGATTTGTTTTGTAACGTTTTTAATGTTTGGTTTTGTTTTTTAACATTTGTAAACGTTTGGCTTAAATCGCTAAAAAGGGGAAACGTTTGGATTTGTTTCGTGACGTTTGTAAACGTTTGGCTTAAATCGCTAAAAAGGTGAAACGATTGGATTTGTTTCGTAATGTTTGTAAATGTTTGGCTCAAATCGCTAAAAAGGTGGAACGTTTGGATTTGTTTCGGAACATTTGTAAACGTTGGGCATAAATCGCTAAAAAGGTGAAACGTTTGGATTTGTTTCGAAACGTTTTAAACGTTTGGCTCAAATCGGTAAAATGGGAAACGTTTGGATTTGTTTCGTAACGTTTGTAAACGTTTGGCCTAAATTGATAAAAAGGTGAAACGTTTGTTTTGTTTCGTAACGTTTGTAAACGTTCGGCATAAATCGCTTAAAAAGTGAAACATCAGATTTGTTTCGTAATGTTTGTAAACGTTTGGCTTAAATTTCTAAAAATGTGAAACGCTTAGATTTGTTTCTGAACGTTTGTAAACGTTTGGCTTAAATTTCTAAATAGATGAAACGCTTGGATTTGTTTCATAACGTTTGTAAACGTTTGGCTTAAATTGCTAAAAAGGTGAAACCCTTGGTTTTGTTTCGTAAGGTTTGTAGAGGTTTCGCTTAAATCGCTAAAATTGTGAAACGTTTAGATTTGTTTTGTAACGTTTTAAATGTTTGGTTTTGTTTTTTAACATTTGTAAACGTTTGGCTTAAATCGCTAAAAAGGGGAAACGTTTGGATTTGTTTCTTGACGTTTGTAAACGTTTGGTTTAAATCGCTAAAAAGGTGAAACGATTGGATTTGTTTCGTAATGTTTGTAAATGTTTGGCTCAAATCCTAAAAAGGTGAAACGTTTGGATTTGTTTCGTAATGTTTGTAAATGTTTGGCTTAAATCGCTAAAAAGGTGAAACGTTTGGATTTGTTTTGTAACGTTTGTAAACGTTTGGTATAAATTGCTAAAAAGGTGAAATGCTTGGATAAACGTTTTGCTTATATTGCTATAAAGGTAAATGCTTGGATTTGTTTCCTAATGTTTGTAAACGTTTGGCTTAAGTTGCTAAAAAGGTGCAACACTTGGATTTGTTTCATAACATTTGGAAACGTTTGGCTTAAATTGCTAATAAGTGGAAATATTTGGATTTGTTTCATAACCTTTGTAAACGATTGGCTTAAATCGCTAAAAAAGGTAACTGTTTGGATTTGTTTCATAACGTTTGTAAATGTTTGGCTTAAATCGCTATAAAGGCGAAACGTTTGGATTTGTTTCATAACATTTGTAAATGTTTGGCTTTAATCGCTAAAAAGGGGAAACGTTTCGATTTGTTTGGTTACGTTTGTAAATGTTTGGCATAAATCGCTAAAAAGGTGAAATGTTTGGATTTCTTTCAAAATGTTTTAAAATGGGGAAACGAGTTTCGTAACGTTTGTAAACATTTGGCTTCAATCGCTAAAAAGGTGAAACGTTTGGATTTATTTCGTAACTTTTGTAAACATTTGGCTTAAATCGTAATAAGGGGAAATATTTCGATTCGTTTCGTAACATTTGTAAACGTTTGGCTTAAATTGCTAAAAAGGTGAAACGCTTGGTTTTGTTTCGTAAGGTTTGTAGAGGTTTCGCTTAAATCGCTAAAATTGTGAAACGTTTAGATTTGTTTTGTAACGTTTTTAATGTTTGGTTTTGTTTTTTAACATTTGTAAACGTTTGGCTTAAATCGCTAAAAAGGGGAAACGTTTGGATTTGTTTCGTGACGTTTGTAAACGTTTGGCTTAAATCGCTAAAAAGGTGAAACGATTGGATTTGTTTCGTAATGTTTGTAAATGTTTGGCTCAAATCGCTAAAAAGGTGGAACGTTTGGATTTGTTTCGGAACATTTGTAAACGTTTGGCATAAATCGCTAAAAAGGTGAAACGTTTGGATTTGTTTCGAAACGTTTTAAACGTTTGGCTCAAATCGGTAAAATGGGAAACGTTTGGATTTGTTTCGTAACGTTTGTAAACGTTTGGCCTAAATTGATAAAAAGGTGAAACGTTTGTTTTGTTTCGTAACGTTTGTAAACGTTCGGCATAAATCGCTTAAAAAGTGAAACATCAGATTTGTTTCGTAATGTTTGTAAACGTTTGGCTTAAATTTCTAAAAATGTGAAACGCTTAGATTTGTTTCTGAACGTTTGTAAACGTTTGGCTTAAATTTCTAAATAGATGAAACGCTTGGATTTGTTTCATAACGTTTGTAAACGTTTGGCTTAAATTGCTAAAAAGGTGAAACCC
Source organism: Mercurialis annua (assembly GCF_937616625.2). Taxonomy (NCBI): domain Eukaryota; kingdom Viridiplantae; phylum Streptophyta; class Magnoliopsida; order Malpighiales; family Euphorbiaceae; genus Mercurialis; species Mercurialis annua. The sequence goes on from NC_065570.1 coordinate 24,047,142, forward strand.
TTGGTTTTGTTTCGTAAGGTTTGTAGAGGTTTCGCTTAAATCGCTAAAATTGTGAAACGTTTAGATTTGTTTTGTAACGTTTTAAATGTTTGGTTTTGTTTTTTAACATTTGTAAACGTTTGGCTTAAATCGCTAAAAAGGGGAAACGTTTGGATTTGTTTCTTGACGTTTGTAAACGTTTGGTTTAAATCGCTAAAAAGGTGAAACGATTGGATTTGTTTCGTAATGTTTGTAAATGTTTGGCTCAAATCGCTAAAAAGGTGAAACGTTTGGATTTGTTTCGTAATGTTTGTAAATGTTTGGCTTAAATCGCTAAAAAGGTGAAACGTTTGGATTTGTTTTGTAACGTTTGTAAACGTTTGGTATAAATTGCTAAAAAGGTGAAACACTTGGATAAACGTTTGGCTTATATTGCTATAAAGGTAAATGCTTGGATTTATTTCCTAATGTTTGTAAACGTTTGGCTTAAGTTGCTAAAAAGGTGCAACACTTGGATTTGATTCATAACATTTGGAAACCTTTGGCTTAAATTGCTAATAAGGGGAAATATTTGGATTTGTTTCATAACCTTTGTAAACGTTTGGCTTAAATCGCTAAAAAGGTAACTGTTTGGATTTGTTTCATAACGTTTGTAAACGTTTGGCTTAAATCGCTATAAAGTCGAAACGTTTGGATTTGTTTCATAACATTTGTAAATGTTTGGCTTTAATCGCTAAAAAGGGGAAACGTTTCGATTTGTTTGGTTATGTTTGTAAACGTTTGGCATAAATCGCTAAAAAGGTGAAATGTTTGGATTTCTTTCAAAATGTTATAAACTTTTGGCTTAAATCGTTAAAATGGGGAAACGAGTTTCGTAACGTTTGTAAACATTTGGCTTCAATCGCTAAAAAGGTGAAACGTTTGGATTTATTTCGTAACTTTTGTAAACATTTGGCTTAAATCGCAATAAGGGGAAACATTTCGATTCATTTCGTAACATTTGTAAACGTTTGGCTTAAATTGCTAAAAAGGTGAAACACTTGGTTTTGTTTCGTAAGGTTTGTAGAGGTTTCGCTTAAATCGCTAAAATTGTGAAACGTTTAGATTTGTTTTGTAACGTTTTTAATGTTTGTTTTTTTTAACATTTGTAAACGTTTGGCTTAAATCGCTAAAAAGGTGAAACGATTGGATTTGTTTCGTAATGTTTGTAAATGTTTGGCTCAAATCGCTAAAAAGGTGAAACGTTTGGATTTGTTTCGTGACGTTTGTAAACGTTTGGCTTAAATCGCTAAAAAGGTGAAACGATTGGATTTGTTTCGTAATGTTTGTAAATGTTTGGCTCAAATCGCTAAAAAGGTGAAACGTTTGGATTTGTTTCGTAACGTTTGTAAATGTTTGGCTTAAATCGCTAAAAAGGTGAAACGTTTGGATTTGTTTTGTAACGTTTGTAAACGTTTGGTATAAATTGCTAAAAAGGTGAAACGCTTGGATAAATGTTTGGCTTATATTGCTATAAAGGTAAAATGCTTGGATTTGTTTCCTAATGTTTGTAAACGTTTGGCTTAAGTTGCTAAAAAGGTGCAACACTTGGATTTGTTTCATAACGTTTGGAAACGTTTGGCTTAAATTGCTAATAAGGGGAAATATTTGGATTTGTTTCATAACCTTTGTAAACGTTTGGCTTAAATCGCTAAAAAGGGTAAATGTTTGGATTTGTTTCATAACGTTTGTAAACGTTTGGCTTAAATCGCTATAAAGGCGAAACGTTTGGATTTGTTTCATAACATTTGTAAATGTTTGGCTTTAATCGCTAAAAAGGGGAAACGTTTCGATTTGTTTGGTTACGTTTGTAAACGTTTGGCATAAATCGCTAAAAAGGTGAAATGTTTGGATTTCTTTCAAAATGTTTTAAACTTTTGGCTTAAATCGCTAAAATGGGGAAACTAGTTTCGTAACGTTTGTAAACATTTGGCTTCAATCACTAAAAAGGTGAAACGTTTGGATTTATTTCGTAACTTTTGTAATCATTTGGCTTAAATCGCAATAAGGGAAAACATTTCGATTCATTTCGTAACATTTGTAAACGTTTGGCTTAAATTGCTAAAAAGGTGAAACGCTTGGTTTTGTTTCGTAAGGTTTGTAGAGGTTTCGCTTAAATCGCTAAAATTGTGAAACGTTTAGATTTGTTTTGTAACGTTTTTAATGTTTGGTTTTGTTTTTTAACATTTGTAAACGTTTGGCTTAAATCGCTAAAAAGGGGAAACGTTTGGATTTGTTTCGTGACGTTTGTAAACGTTTGGCTTAAATCGCTAAAAAGGTGAAACGATTGGATTTGTTTCGTAATGTTTGTAAATGTTTGGCTCAAATCGCTAAAAAGGTGGAACGTTTGGATTTGTTTCGGAACATTTGTAAACGTTGGGCATAAATCGCTAAAAAGGTGAAACGTTTGGATTTGTTTCGAAACGTTTTAAACGTTTGGCTCAAATCGGTAAAATGGGAAACGTTTGGATTTGTTTCGTAACGTTTGTAAACGTTTGGCCTAAATTGATAAAAAGGTGAAACGTTTGTTTTGTTTCGTAACGTTTGTAAACGTTCGGCATAAATCGCTTAAAAAGTGAAACATCAGATTTGTTTCGTAATGTTTGTAAACGTTTGGCTTAAATTTCTAAAAATGTGAAACGCTTAGATTTGTTTCTGAACGTTTGTAAACGTTTGGCTTAAATTTCTAAATAGATGAAACGCTTGGATTTGTTTCATAACGTTTGTAAACGTTTGGCTTAAATTGCTAAAAAGGTGAAACCCTTGGTTTTGTTTCGTAAGGTTTGTAGAGGTTTCGCTTAAATCGCTAAAATTGTGAAACGTTTAGATTTGTTTTGTAACGTTTTAAATGTTTGGTTTTGTTTTTTAACATTTGTAAACGTTTGGCTTAAATCGCTAAAAAGGGGAAACGTTTGGATTTGTTTCTTGACGTTTGTAAACGTTTGGTTTAAATCGCTAAAAAGGTGAAACGATTGGATTTGTTTCGTAATGTTTGTAAATGTTTGGCTCAAATCCTAAAAAGGTGAAACGTTTGGATTTGTTTCGTAATGTTTGTAAATGTTTGGCTTAAATCGCTAAAAAGGTGAAACGTTTGGATTTGTTTTGTAACGTTTGTAAACGTTTGGTATAAATTGCTAAAAAGGTGAAATGCTTGGATAAACGTTTTGCTTATATTGCTATAAAGGTAAATGCTTGGATTTGTTTCCTAATGTTTGTAAACGTTTGGCTTAAGTTGCTAAAAAGGTGCAACACTTGGATTTGTTTCATAACATTTGGAAACGTTTGGCTTAAATTGCTAATAAGTGGAAATATTTGGATTTGTTTCATAACCTTTGTAAACGATTGGCTTAAATCGCTAAAAAAGGTAACTGTTTGGATTTGTTTCATAACGTTTGTAAATGTTTGGCTTAAATCGCTATAAAGGCGAAACGTTTGGATTTGTTTCATAACATTTGTAAATGTTTGGCTTTAATCGCTAAAAAGGGGAAACGTTTCGATTTGTTTGGTTACGTTTGTAAATGTTTGGCATAAATCGCTAAAAAGGTGAAATGTTTGGATTTCTTTCAAAATGTTTTAAAATGGGGAAACGAGTTTCGTAACGTTTGTAAACATTTGGCTTCAATCGCTAAAAAGGTGAAACGTTTGGATTTATTTCGTAACTTTTGTAAACATTTGGCTTAAATCGTAATAAGGGGAAATATTTCGATTCGTTTCGTAACATTTGTAAACGTTTGGCTTAAATTGCTAAAAAGGTGAAACGCTTGGTTTTGTTTCGTAAGGTTTGTAGAGGTTTCGCTTAAATCGCTAAAATTGTGAAACGTTTAGATTTGTTTTGTAACGTTTTTAATGTTTGGTTTTGTTTTTTAACATTTGTAAACGTTTGGCTTAAATCGCTAAAAAGGGGAAACGTTTGGATTTGTTTCGTGACGTTTGTAAACGTTTGGCTTAAATCGCTAAAAAGGTGAAACGATTGGATTTGTTTCGTAATGTTTGTAAATGTTTGGCTCAAATCGCTAAAAAGGTGGAACGTTTGGATTTGTTTCGGAACATTTGTAAACGTTTGGCATAAATCGCTAAAAAGGTGAAACGTTTGGATTTGTTTCGAAACGTTTTAAACGTTTGGCTCAAATCGGTAAAATGGGAAACGTTTGGATTTGTTTCGTAACGTTTGTAAACGTTTGGCCTAAATTGATAAAAAGGTGAAACGTTTGTTTTGTTTCGTAACGTTTGTAAACGTTCGGCATAAATCGCTTAAAAAGTGAAACATCAGATTTGTTTCGTAATGTTTGTAAACGTTTGGCTTAAATTTCTAAAAATGTGAAACGCTTAGATTTGTTTCTGAACGTTTGTAAACGTTTGGCTTAAATTTCTAAATAGATGAAACGCTTGGATTTGTTTCATAACGTTTGTAAACGTTTGGCTTAAATTGCTAAAAAGGTGAAACCCTTGGTTTTGTTTCGTAAGGTTTGTAGAGGTTTCGCTTAAATCGCTAAAATTGTGAAACGTTTAGATTTGTTTTGTAACGTTTTAAATGTTTGGTTTTGTTTTTTAACATTTGTAAACGTTTGGCTTAAATCGCTAAAAAGGGGAAACGTTTGGATTTGTTTCTTGACGTTTGTAAACGTTTGGTTTAAATCGCTAAAAAGGTGAAACGATTGGATTTGTTTCGTAATGTTTGTAAATGTTTGGCTCAAATCGCTAAAAAGGTGAAACGTTTGGATTTGTTTCGTAATGTTTGTAAATGTTTGGCTTAAATCGCTAAAAAGGTGAAACGTTTGGATTTGTTTTGTAACGTTTGTAAACGTTTGGTATAAATTGCTAAAAAGGTGAAATGCTTGGATAAACGTTTTGCTTATATTGCTATAAAGGTAAATGCTTGGATTTGTTTCCTAATGTTTGCAAACGTTTGGCTTAAGTTGCTAAAAAGGTGCAACACTTGGATTTGTTTCATAACATTTGGAAACGTTTGGCTTAAATTGCTAATAAGTGGAAATATTTGGATTTATTTCATAACCTTTGTAAACGATTGGCTTAAATCGCTAAAAAAGGTAACTGTTTGGATTTGTTTCATAACGTTTGTAAATGTTTGGCTTAAATCGCTATAAAGGCGAAACGTTTGGATTTGTTTCATAACATTTGTAAATGTTTGGCTTTAATCGCTAAAAAGGGGAAACGTTTCGATTTGTTTGGTTACGTTTGTAAATGTTTGGCATAAATCGCTAAAAAGGTGAAATTTCAAAATGTTTTAAACTTTTGGCTTAAATCGCTAAAATGGGGAAACGAGTTTCGTAACGTTTGTAAACATTTGGCTTCAATCGCTAAAAAGGTGAAACGTTTGGATTTATTTCGTAACTTTTGTAAACATTTGGCTTAAATCGCAATAAGGGGAAACATTTCGATTCATTTCGTAACATTTATAAACGTTTGGCTTAAATTGCTAAAAAGGGGAAACGCTTGGTTTTGTTTCGTACGATTTGTAGAGGTTTCGCTTAAATCGCTAAAATTGTGAAATGTTTAGATTTGTTTTGTAACGTTTTTAATGTTTGGTTTTGTTTTTTAACATTTGTAAACGTTTGGCTTAAATCGCTAAAAAGGGGAAACGTTTGGATTTGTTTCGTGACGTTTGTAAACATTTGGCTTAAATCGCTAAAAAGGTGAAACGATTGGATTTGTTTCGTAATGTTTGTAAATGTTTGGCTCAAATCGCTAAAAAGGTGGAACGTTTGGATTTGTTTCGGAACATTTGTAAACGTTTGGCATAAATCGCTAAAAATTAAAACGTTTGGATTTATTTCGAAACGTTTTAAACGTTTGGCTCAAATCGGTAAAATGGAAAACGTTTGGATTTGTTTCGTAACGTTTGTAAACGTTTGGCCTAAATTGATAAAAAGGTGACACATTTGTTTTGTTTCGTAACGTTTGTAAACGTTCGGCATAAATCGCTTAAAAAGTGAAACATCAGATTTGTTTCGTAATGTTTGTAAACGTTTGGCTTAAATTTCTAAAAATGTGAAACGCTTAGATTTGTTTCTGAACGTTTGTAAACGTTTGGCTTAAATTGCTAAAAAGATGAAACGCTTGGATTTGTTTCATAACGTTTGTAAACGTTTGGCTTAAATTGCTAAAAAGGTGAAACCCTTTGTTTTGTTTCGTAAGGTTTGTAGAGGTTTTGCTTAAATCGCTAAAATTGTGAAACGTTTAGATTTGTTTTGTAACGTTTTAAATGTTTTGTTTTGTTTTTTAACATTTGTAAACGTTTGGCTTAAATTGCTAAAAAGGGGAAACGTTTGGATTTGTTTCGTGACGTTTGTAAACGTTTGGTTTAAATCGCTAAAAATGTGAAACGATTGGATTTGTTTCGTAATGTTTGTAAATGTTTGGCTCAAATCGCTAAAAAGGTGAAACGTTTTGATTTGTTTCGGAACATTTGTAAACGTTTGGCATAAATCGCTAAAAAGGTGAAACGTTTGGATTTATTTCGAAAAGTTTTAAACGTTTGGCTCAAATCGGTAAAATGGAAAACGTTTGGATAAACGTTTGGCTTATATTGCTATAAAGGTAAAATGCTTGGATTTGTTTCCTAATGTTTGTAAACGTTTGGCTTAAGTTGCTAAAAATGTGCAACACTTGGATTTGTTTCATAACATTTGGAAACGTTTGGCTTAAATTGCTAATAAGGGGAAATATTTGGATTTGTTTCATAACCTTTGTAAACGTTTGGCTTAAATCGCTAAAAAGGGTAACTGTTTGGATTTGTTTCATAACGTTTGTAAACGTTTGGCTTAAATCGCTATAAAGGCGAAACGTTTGGATTTGTTTCATAACATTTGTAAATGTTTGGCTTTAATCGCTAAAAAGGGGAAACGTTTCGATTTGTTTGGTTACGTTTGTAAACGTTTGGCATAAATCGCTAAAAAGGTGAAATGTTTGGATTTCTTTCAAAATGTTTTAAATTTTTGGCTTAAATCGCTAAAATGGGGAAACGAGTTTCGTAACGTTTGTAAACATTTTGCTTCAATCGCTAAAAAGGTGAAACGTTTGGATTTATTTCGTAACTTTTGTAAACATTTGGCTTAAATCGCAATAAGGGGAAACATTTCGATTCATTTCGTAACATTTGTAAACGTTTGGCTTAAATTGCTAAAGAGGTGAAACGCTTGGTTTTCTTTCGTAAGGTTTGTAGAGGTTTCGCTTAAATCGCTAAAATTGTGAAACGTTTAGATTTTTTTTGTAACGTTTTAAATGTTTGGTTTTGTTTTTCAACATTTGTAAACGTTTGGCTTAAATCGCTAAAAAGGGGAAACGTTTGGATTTGTTTCGTGACGTTTGTAAACGTTTGGCTTAAATCGCTAAAAAGGTGAAACGATTGGATTTTTCGTGATGTTTGTAAACGTTTGACTTAAATCGCTAACAAGGTGAAACGATTGGATTTGTTTCGTAATGTTTGTAAATGTTTGGCTTAAATTTCTAAAAATGTGAAACGCTAAGATTTGTTTCTGAACGTTTGTAAACGTTTGGCTTAAATTGCTAAAAAGATGAAACGCTTGGATTTGTTTCATAACGTTTGTAAACATTTGGCTTAAATTGCTACAAAGGTGAAACGCTTGGTTTTGTTTCGTAAGGTTTGTAGAGGTTTCGCTTAAATCGCTAAAATTGTGAAACGTTTAGATTTGTTTTGTAACGTTTTAAATGTTTGGTTTTGTTTTTTAACATTTATAAACGTTTGGCTTAAATCGCTAAAAAGGGGAAACGTTTGGATTTGTTTCGTGACGTTTGTAAACGTTTGGCTTAAATCGCTAAAAAGGTGAAATGATTGGATTTGTTTCGTAATGTTTGTTAAGGTTTGGCTCAAATAGCTAAAAAGGTGAAACGTTTGGATTTGTTTCGTAACGTTTGTAAATGTTTGGCTTAAATCGCTAAAAAGGTGAAACGTTTGGATTTATTTCGAAACGTTTTAAACGTTTGGCTCAAATCGGTAAAATGGAAAACGTTTGGATTTGTTTCGTAACGTTTGTAAACGTTTGGCCTAAATTGATAAAAAGGTGAAACGTTTGTTTTGTTTCGTAACGTTTGTAAACGTTCGGCATAAATCGCTTAAAAAGTGAAACATCAGATTTGTTTTGTAATGTTTGTAAACGTTTGGCTTAAATTTCTAAAAATGTGAAACGCTTAGATTTGTTTCTGAACGCTTGTAAACGTTTGGCTTAAATTGCTAAAAAGATGAAACGCTTGGATTTGTTTCATAACGTTTGTAAACGTTTGGCTTAAATTGCTAAAAAGGTGAAACCCTTTGTTTTGTTTCCTAAGGTTTGTAGAGGTTTCGCTTAAATCGCTAAAATTGTGAAACGTTTAGATTTGTTTTGTAACGTTTTAAATGTTTGGTTTTGTTTTTTTAACATTTGTAAACGTTTGGCTTAAATCGCTAAAAAGGGGAAACGTTTGGATTTGTTTCGTGACGTTTGTAAACGTTTGGTTTAAATCGCTAAAAAGGTGAAACGATTGGATTTGTTTCGTAATATTTGTAAATGTTTGGCTCAAATCGCTAGAAAGGTGAAACGTTTGGATTTTTTTTCGTAATGTTTGTAAATATTTGGCTTAAATCGCTAAAAATGTGAAATGTTTCGATTTGTTTTGTAACGTTTGTAAACGTTTGGTATAAATTGCTAAAAAGGTGAAACGCTTGGATAAACGTTTGGCTTATATTGCTATAAAGGTAAAATGCTTGGATTTGTTTCCTAATGTTTGTAAACGTTTGGCTTAAGTTGCTAAAAAGGTGCAACACTTGGATTTGTTTCATAACATTTGGAAACGTTTGGCTTAAATTGCTAATAAGGGGAAATATTTGGATTTGTTTCATAACCTTTGTAAACGTTTCGCTTAAATCGCTAAAAAGGGTAACTGTTTGGATTTGTTTCATAACGTTTGTAAACGTTTGGGTTAAATCGCTATAAAGGCGAAACGTGTGGATTTGTTTCATAACATTTGTAAATGTTTGGCTTTAATCGCTAAAAAGGGGAAACGTTTCGATTTGTTTGGTTACGTTTGTAAACGTTTGGCATAAATCGCTAAAAAGGTGAAATTTCAAAATGTTTTAAACTTTTGGCTTAAATCGCTAAAATGGGGAAACGAGTTTCGTAACGTTAGTAAACATTTCGCTTCAATCGCTAAAAAGGTGAAACGTTTGGATTTATTTCGTAACTTTTGTAAACATTTGGCTTAAATCGCAATAAGGGGAAACATTTCGATTCATTTCGTAACATTTATAAACGTTTGGCTTAAATTGCTAAAAAGGTGAAACGCTTGGTTTTGTTTCGTACGATTTGTAGAGGTTTCGCTTAAATCGCTAAAATTGTGAAATGTTTAGATTTGTTTTGTAACGTTTTTAATGTTTGGTTTTGTTTTTTAACATTTGTAAACGTTTGGCTTAAATCGCTAAAAAGGGGAAACGTTTGGATTTGTTTCGTGACGTTTGTAAACATTTGGCTTAAATCGCTAAAAAGGTGAAACGATTGGATTTGTTTTGTAATGTTCGTAAATGTTTGGCTCAAATCGCTAAAAAGGTGGAACGTTTGGATTTGTTTCGGAACATTTGTAAACGTTTGGCATAAATCGCTAAAAATTAAAACGTTTGGATTTATTTCGAAACGTTTTAAACGTTTGGCTCAAATCGGTAAAATGGAAAACGTTTGGATTTGTTTCGTAACGTTTGTAAACGTTTGGCCTAAATTGATAAAAAGGTGACACATTTGTTTTGTTTCGTAACGTTTGTAAACGTTCGGCATAAATCGCTTAAAAAGTGAAACATCAGATTTGTTTCGTAATGTTTGTAAACGTTTGGCTTAAATTTCTAAAAATGTGAAACGCTTAGATTTGTTTCTGAACGTTTGTAAACGTTTGGCTTAAATTGCAAAAAAGATGAAACGCTTGGATTTGTTTCATAACGTTTGTAAACGTTTGGCTTAAATTGCTAAAAAGGTGAAACCCTTTGTTTTGTTTCGTAAGGTTTGTAGAGGTTTTGCTTAAATCGCTAAAATTGTGAAACGTTTAGATTTGTTTTGTAACGTTTTAAATGTTTGGTTTTGTTTTTTAACATTTGTAAACGTTTGGCTTAAATCGCTAAAAAGGGGAAACGTTTGGATTTGTTTCGTGACGTTTGTAAACGTTTGGTTTAAATCGCAAAAAATGTGAAACGATTGGATTTGTTTCGTAATGTTTGTAAATGTTTGGCTCAAATCGCTAAAAAGGTGAAACGTTTGGATTTGTTTCGGAACATTTGTAAACGTTTGGCATAAATCGCTAAAAAGGTGAAACGTTTGGATTTATTTCGAAACGTTTTAAACGTTTGGCTCAAATCGGTAAAATGGAAAACGTTTGGATAAACGTTTGGCTTATATTGCTATAAAGGTAAAATGCTTGGATTTGTTTCCTAATGTTTGTAAACGTTTGGCTTAAGTTGCTAAAAATGTGCAACACTTGGATTTGTTTCATAACATTTGGAAACGTTTGGCTTAAATTGCTAATAAGGGGAAATATTTGGATTTGTTTCATAACCTTTGTAAACGTTTGGCTTAAATCGCTAAAAAGGGTAACTGTTTGGATTTGTTTCATAACGTTTGTAAACGTTTGGCTTAAATCGCTATAAAGGCGAAACGTTTGGATTTGTTTCATAACATTTGTAAATGTTTGGCTTTAATCGCTAAAAAGGGGAAACGTTTCGATTTGTTTGGTTACGTTTGTAAACGTTTGGCATAAATCGCTAAAAAGGTGAAATGTTTGGATTTCTTTCAAAATGTTTTAAATTTTTGGCTTAAATCGCTAAAATGGGGAAACGAGTTTCGTAACGTTTGTAAACATTTTGCTTCAATCGCTAAAAAGGTGAAACGTTTGGATTTATTTCGTAACTTTTGTAAACATTTGGCTTAAATCGCAATAAGGGGAAACATTTCGATTCATTTCGTAACATTTGTAAACGTTTGGCTTAAATTGCAAAAAAGGTGAAACGCTTGGTTTTCTTTCGTAAGGTTTGTAGAGGTTTCGCTTAAATCGCTAAAATTGTGAAACGTTTAGATTTGTTTTGTAACGTTTTAAATGTTTGGTTTTGTTTTTCAACATTTGTAAACGTTTGGCTTAAATCGCTAAAAAGGGGAAACGTTTGGATTTGTTTCGTGACGTTTGTAAACGTTTGGCTTAAATCGCTAAAAAGGTGAAACGATTGGATTTTTCGTGACGTTTGTAAACGTTTGACTTAAATCGCTAACAAGGTGAAACGATTGGATTTGTTTCGTAATGTTTGTAAATGTTTGGCTTAAATTTCTAAAAATGTGAAACGCTAAGATTTGTTTCTGAACGTTTGTAAACGTTTGGCTTAAATTGCTAAAAAGATGAAACGCTTGGATTTGTTTCATAACGTTTGTAAACATTTGGCTTAAATTGCTAAAAAGGTGAAACGCTTGGTTTTGTTTCGTAAGGTTTGTAGAGGTTTCGCTTAAATCGCTAAAATTGTGAAACGTTTAGATTTGTTTTGTAACGTTTTAAATGTTTGGTTTTGTTTTTTAACATTTATAAACGTTTGGCTTAAATCGCTAAAAAGGGGAAACGTTTGGATTTGTTTCGTGACGTTTGTAAACGTTTGGCTTAAATCGCTAAAAAGGTGAAACGATTGGATTTGTTTCGTAATGTTTGTTAAGGTTTGGCTCAAATCGCTAAAAAGGTGAAACGTTTGGATTTGTTTCGTAACGTTTGTAAATGTTTGGCTTAAATCGCTAAAAAGGTGAAACGTTTGGATTTGTTTTGTAACGTTTGTAAACGTTTGGTATAAATTGCTAAAAAGGTGAAAGGATTGGATAAACGTTTGGCTTATATTGCTATAAAGGTAAATGCTTGGATTTGTTTCCTAATGTTTGTAAACGTTTGTCTTAAATTGCTAAAAAGGTGCAACACTTAGATTTGTTTCATAACATTTGTAAATGTTTGGCTTTAATCGCTAAAAAGGGGAAACGTTTCGATTTGTTTGGTTACGTTTGTAAACGTTTGGCATAAATCGCTAAAAAGGTGAAATTTCAAAATGTTTTAAACTTTTGGCTTAAATCGCTAAAATGGGGAAACGAGTTTCGTAACGTTTGTAAACATTTGGCTTCAATCGCTAAAAAGGTGAAACATTTGGATTTATTTCGTAACTTTTGTAAACATTTGGCTTAAATCGCAATAAGGGGAAACATTTCGATTCATTTCGTAACATTTGTAAATGTTTTGCTTAAATTGCTAAAAAGGTGAACGCTTGGATTTTTTTCGTTACGTTTGTAAACGTTTGGCTTATGTTGCTAAAAAGGTGAAACCCTTGGATTTGTTTCGGAACGTTTGTAAACGTTTGGCTTAAATTTCTAAAAAGGTGAAATGCTTGGATTTATTTCGTAACGTTTGTAAACGTTTGGCATAAATTGCTATAAAGGTAAAACACTTGGATTTGTTTCCTAACCTTGGTAAACGTTTGGGTTAAGTTGCTAAAAAGGTGCAACGCCTGGATATGTTTCATAACATTTGGAAACGTTTGGTTTAAATTGCTAATAAGGGGAAATATCTGGATTTGTTTCATAACCTATGTAAACGTTTGGGCTAAATCGCTAAAAAGGTGAAATGTTTGGATTTGTTTCGTAACGTTTGTAAATGTTTGGCTTAAATCGCTAAAAAGGTGAAACGTTTGGATTTGTTTCGCAACGTTTGAAAATGTTTGGCTTCAATCGCTAAAAAGGGGAAACGTTTCGATTTGTTTGGTCACGTTATTAAACGTTTGGCATAAATTGCTAAAAAGGTGAAATGTTTGGATTTGTTTCAAAACGTTTTAAACTTTTGGCTTAAATCGCTAAAATGGGGAAAATTTTGGATTTGTTTCGTAACGTTTGTAAACATTTGGCTTCAATCGCTAAAAAGGTGAAATGTTTGGATTTATTTCGTAACTTTTGTAAACGATTGGATTAAATCGCAAAAAAGTTGAAACGTTTCGATTCATTTCATAACATTTGTAAACGTTTGGCTTAAATTGCTAAAAAGGTGAAACGCTTGGATTTATTTCGTAACTTTTGTAAACGTTTGTCATAAATTGCTAAAAAGGTAAAACGCTTGGATTTGTTTCGTAACGTTTGTAAACGTTTGACCTAAATGTCTAAAAAGGTGAAACGCATGGATTTGTTTCGTAACGTTTGTAAACGTTTGGCTTAAATTGCTAAAAAGGTGAAACGCTTGGATTTGTTTCGTAATGTTTGTAAACGTTTGACTTACATTGCTAAAAAGGTGAAACGTTTGGATTTGTTTCGTAGTGTTTTTAAATGTTTGGCTTAAAGCGCTAAAAAGGTGAAATGTTTGGATTTGTTTCGTAATGTTTATAAACGTTTGGCATAAATCGCTAAAAAGGCGAAATGTTTGGATTTATTTCGTAACGTTTTAAACTTTTGGCTTAAATCGCTAAAATGGGGAAACGTTTGGATTTGTTTCGTAAATTTTGTAAACATTTGGCTTAAAATGCTAAAAAGGTGAAATATTTAGTTTTGTTTCGTAACGTTTGTAAACGTTCGGCTTATATCGCTAAAAAGGTGAAACGGTTGGATTTATTTCGTAACGTTTGTAAACATTTGGCTTAAATTGCTAAAAAGGTGAAATGCTTGGATTTATTTCGTAACGTTTGTAAACGTTTGGCTTAAATTGATAAAAAGGTGAAACGCTTGGATTTGTTTTGTAACTTTTGTAAACGTTTGTCATAAATTGCTAAAAAGGTAAAACGCTTGGATTTGTTTCGTAACTTTTGTAAACGTTTGACCTAAATGTCTAAAAAGGTGAAACGCATGGATTTGTTTCGTAACGTTTGTAAACGTTTGGCTTAAATTGCTAAAAAGGTGAAACGCTTGGATTTGTTTCGTAATGTTTGTAAACGTTCGGCTTATATTGCTAAAAAGGTGAAACGCTTGTATTTGTTTCGTAACGTTTGTAAATGTTTGGCTTAAAGCGCTAAAAAGGGGAAACATTTGGATTTGTTTCGTAATGTTTATAAACGTTTGGCATAAATCGCTAAAAAGGTGAAATGTTTGGATTTGTTTCGTAACGTTTTAAACTTTTGTCTTAAATCGTTAAAATGGGGAAACGTTTGGATTTGTTTCGTAAAGTTTGTAAACGTTTGGCTTAAAATGGTAAAAAGATGAAATGTTTGGATTTGTTTCGTAACGTTTGTAAACGTCTGGCTTAAATCGCTTAGAAGGGGAAACGTTTGGATTTGTTTCGTAACTTTTGTAAACGTTTGGCTTAAATCGCTAAAGATGTGAAACGTTTCATTTGTTTCGTAACGTTTGTAAACGTTTGGTTCAAATTGCTAAAAAAGTGAAACGCTTGGATTTGTTTTGTAACATTTGTAAACGTTTGGCTTAAATTGCTAAAAAGGTGAAACACTTGGATTTGTTTTTTAACGTTTGGAATTATTTGGCTTAAATCGCTAAAAAGACGAAACGTTTGGATTTATTTCGTAACGTTTGTAAACGTTTGGCTTAAATCGCTAAAAAGATGAAACGTTTGGATTTGTTTCGTAATATTTGTAACCGTTTGGCTTAAATCGCTAAGAGGAGGAAACGTTTGGATTTGTTTCCTAACCTTTGTAGACGTTTGGCTTAAATTGCTAAAAAGGTGAAATGTTTTGATTTATTTCGTAACAATTGTAAACGTTTTGCTTAAATCGCTAAAAAAGTGAAATGTTTAGATTTGTTTCGTAACGTTTGTAAACGTTTGGCTTAAATCGCTAAAAAGGTGAAACATTTGAATTTGTTTCGTAATGTTTGTAAATGTTTGGCTTATATCGCTAAAAAGGTGAAACGCTTAGATTTGTTTCGTTACATTTGTAAACGTTTGGCTTAAATTGCTAGAAAGGTGAAACGCTTGGATTTGTTTCTTAATGTTTGTAAACGTTTGGCTTAAATCGCTAAGAAGACGAAACGTTTGGATTTATTTCGTAACCTTTGGCTTAAATCGCTAAAGAGATGAAACGTTTGGATTTGTTTCGTAACGTTTGTAAACGTCTGGCTTAAATCTCTAAAAAGGGGAAACGTTTGGATTTGTTTCATAACTTTTGTAAACGTTTGGCTTAAATCGCTAAAAATGTGAAACGTTTCATTTGTTTCGTAACGTTTGTAAACATTTAGCTTAAATTGCTTAAAAGGTGAAACGCTTGGATTTGTTTCGTAACGTTTGTAAACGTTTTGGCTTAAATTGCTAAAAAGGTGAAACATTTGGATTTTGTTTCCTAACCTTTGTAAATGTTTGGCTTAAATCGCTAAAAAGGGGAAATGTTTGGATTTGTTTCGTAATGTTTGTAAACATTTGGTTTAAATCGCTAAAAAGGTGAAACCTTTGGATTTGTTTCGTAACATTTGTAAACGTTTGGTTTAAATTGCTAAAAATGTGAAACGCTTGGATTTGTTTCGTAATGTTTGTACATGTTTGGCTTAAATTGCTAAAAAAGTGAAACGCTTGGATTTGTTTCGTTACGTTTGTAAACGTTTGGCTTAAATCGCTAAAAAGACGAAACGTTTGGATTTATTTCGTAACGTTTGTAAACATGTGGCTTAAACCGCTAAGAAGACGAAACGTTTGGATTTATTTCGTAACGTTTGTAAACGTTTGGCTTAAATCGCTAAAAAGGGGAAACGTTTGGATTTGTTTCGTAACGTTTGTAAACGTCTGGCTTAAATCGCTAAAAAGGGGAAACGTTTGGATTTGTTTCGTAACTTTTGTAAATGTTTGGCTTAAATCGCTAAAAATGTGAAACGTTTCATTTGTTTCGTAACGTTTGTAAATATTTAGCTTAAATTTCTAAAAAGGTGAAACGCTTGGATTTGTTTCGTAACGTTTTGGCTTAAATTTCTAAAAAGGTGAAACATTTGGATTTTGTTTCCTAACCTTTGTAAATGTTTGGCTTACATCGCTATTAAGGAAAAATGTTTGGATTTGTTTCGTAATGTTTGTAAACATTTGGTTTAATCGCTAAAAAGGTGAAACCTTTGGATTTGTTTAGTAACATTTGTAAAGGTTTGGCTTAAATTGCTAAAGATATGAAACGCTTGGATTTGTTTCGTAAAGTTTGTAAATGTTTGGCTTCAATTGCAAAAAAAGTGAAACTCTTGGAATTGTTTCTTAACGTTTGTAAACGTTTGGCTTAAATCACTAAAAAGACGAAATGTTTGGATTTATTTCGTAACGTTTGTAAACATGTGGCTTAAACCGCTAAAAAGGTGAAACGTTTGGATTGATTTCGTAACATTTGTATATGTTTTGCTTTAATTGCTAAAAAGGTGAAACACTTGGATTTGTTTCATAACGTTTGTAAACATTTGGCTTAAATTGCTAAAAAGGTAAAACGTTTGGATTTGTTTCGTAATGTTTGTAAACGTTTGGTGTTGTTTCGTAACGTTTGTAAACGTTTGGCATAAATCGCTAAATAGGTGAAACGTTTGGATTTGTTTGGTAACGTTTTTAAACGTTTGGTTTAAATTGTTAAAAAGGTGGAAGGTTTTGTTTTGTTTCGGAACTTTTGTAAACGTTTGGCATAAATCGCTAAAAAGGTGAAACGTTTGGATTTGTTTCGAAACGTTTTAAACGTTTGGCTCAAATCGGTAAAATGGGAAACATTTGGATTTGTTTCGTAATGTTTGTAAACGTTTGGCCTAAATTGATAAAAAGGTGAAACGTTTGTTTTGTTTTGTAGCGTTTGTAAACGTTCGGCATAAATCGCTTAAAAAGTGAAACATCAGATTTGTTTCGTAATGTCTGTAAACGTTTGGCTTAAATTTCTAAAAATGTGAAACGCTTAGATTTGTTTCTGAACGTTTGTAAACGTTTGGCTTAAATTGCTAAAAAGATGAAACGCTTGGATTTGTTTCATAGCGTTTGTAAACATTTGGCTTAAATTGCTAAAAAGGTGAAACGCTTGGTTTTGTTTCGTAAGGTTTGTAGAGGTTTCGCTTAAATCGCTAAAATTGTGAAACGTTTAGATTTGTTTTGTAACGTTTTAAATGTTTGGTTTTGTTTTTTAACATTTGTAAACGTTTGGCTTAAATCGCTAAAAAGGGGAAACGTTTGGATTTGTTTCGTGACGTTTGTAAATGTTTGGCTAAAATCGCTAAAAAGGTGAAACAATTGGATTTGTTTCGTAATGTTTGTAAATGTTTGGCTCAAATCGCTAAAAAGGTGAAACGTTTGGATTTGTTTCGTAACGTTTGTAAATGTTTGGCTTAAATCGCTAAAAAGGTGAAACGTTTGGATTTTTTTTGTAACGTTTGTAAACGTTTGGTATAAATTGCTAAAAAGGTGAAACGTTTGGATTTGTTTCGTGACGTTTGTAAATGTTTGGCTAAAATCGCTAAAAAGGGTAAATGTTTGGATTTGTTTCATAACGTTTGTAAACGTTTGGCTTAAATCGCTATAAAGGCGAAACGTTTGGATTTGTTTCATAACATTTGTAAATGTTTGGCTTTAATCGCAAAAAAGAGGAAACGTTTCGATTTGTTTGGATACGTTTGTAAATATTTGGCATAAATCGCTAAAAAGGTGAAATGTTTGGATTTCTTTCAAAATGTTTTAAACTTTTGGCTTAAATCGCTAAAATGGGGAAACGAGTTTCGTAACGTTTGTAAACATTTGGCTTCAATTGCTAAAAAGGTGAAACGTTTGGATTTATTTCGTAACTTTTGTAAACATTTGGCTTAAATCGCAATAAGGGGAAACATTTCGATTCATTTCGTAACATTTCTAAACGTTTGGCTTAAATTGCTAAAAAGGTGAACGCTTGGATTTATTTCGTTACGTTTGTAAACGTTTGGCTTATGTTGCTAAAAAGGTGAAACCCTTGGATTTGTTTCGAAACGTTTGTAAACGTTTGACTTAAATTTCTAAAAAAGGGAAATGCTTGGATTTATTTCGTAACGTTTGTAAACGTTTGGCATAAATTGCTATAAAGGTAAAACACTTGGATTTGTTTCCTAACGTTTGTAAACGTTTGGCTTAAGTTGCTAAAAAGGTGCAACGCCTGGATTTGTTTCATAACATTTGGAAACGTTTGGCTTAAATTGCTAATAAGGGGAAATATCTGGATTTGTTTCATAACCTATGTAAACGTTTGGGCTAAATTGCTAAAAAGGTGAAAGGATTTGTTTCGTAACGTTTGTAAATGTTTGGCTTAAATCGCTAAAAAGGTGAAACGTTTGGATTTGTTTAGTAACGTTTGAAAACGTTTGGCTTCAATCACTAAAAAGGGGAAACGTTTGGATTTGTTTGGTCACGTTATTAAACGTTTGGCATAAATTGCTAAAAAGGTGAAATGTTTGGATTTGTTTAAAAACGTTTTAAACTTTTGGCTTAAATCGCTAAAATGGGGAAAAATTTGGATTTATTTCATAACGTTTGTAAACATTTGGCTTCAATCGCTAAAAAGGTGAAATGTTTGGATTTATTTCGTAACTTTTGTAAACGTTTGGATTAAATCGCAAAAAAGTTGAAACGTTTCGATTCATGTCGATTCATTTCGTAAAATTTGTAAACGTTTGACTTAAATTGCTAAAAACGCTTGGATTTGTTTCGTAACGTTTGTAAACGTTTGGCTTAAATGTCTAAAAAGGTGAAACTCTTGGATTTGTTTCGTAACGTTTGTAAACATTTGGCTTAAATTGCTAAAAAGGTGAAACGCTTGGATTTGTTTCGTAATGTTTGTAAACGTTTGACTTACATTGCTAAAAAGGTGAAACGTTTGGATTTCTTTCGTAGTGTTTGTAAATGTTTGGCTTAAAGCGCTAAAAAGGTGAAACATTTGGATTTGTTTCGTAATGTTAATAAACGTTTGGCATAAATCGCTAAAAAGGCGAAATGTTTGGATTTGTTTCGCAACGTTTTAAACTTTTGGCTTATATTGCTAAAATGGGGAAATGTTTTGATTTGTTTCGTGAATTTTGTAAACGTTTGGCTTAAAATGCTAAAAAGGTGAAATATTTAGTTTTGTTTCGTAACGTTTGTAAACGTTCGGCTTAAATCGCTAAAAAGGTGAAACGTTTGGATTTATTTCGTAACGTTTGTAAACATTTGGCTTAAATTGCTAAAAAGGTGAAACGTTTGGATTTATTTCGTAACGTTTGTAAATGTTTGGCTTAAATTGCTAAAAAGGTGAAACACTTGGATTTATTTCGTAACGTTTGTAAACGTTAGACTTATATTGCTAAAAAGGTGAAACGCATGTATTTGTTTCGTAACGTTTGTAAATGTTTTGTTTAAATTGCTAAAAAAGTGAAGCGCTTGGATTTGTTTCGTTACGTTTGTAAATGTTTGGCTTAAATTGCTAAAAAAGGAAAACGCTTGGATTTGTTTCTTAATGTTTGTAAACGTTTGGCTTAAATCGCTAAAAAGACGAAATGTTTGGATTTATTTTGTAACGTTTGTAAACGTGTGGCTTAAATCGCTAAAAAGATGAAATGTTTGGATTTGTTTCGTAATGTTTGTAAACGTCTGGCTTCAATCGCTTATAAGGGGAAACGTTTGGATTTGCTTCGTAACTTTTGTAAACGTTTGGCTTAAATCGATAAAAATGTGAAACGTTTCATTTGTTTCGTAACGTTTGTAAAAGTTTGGTTCAAATTGCTAAAAAAGTGAAACGCTTAGATTTGTTTTGTAACATTTGTAAACGTTTGGCTTAAATTGCTAAAAAGGTGAAACACTTGGATTTGTTTTTTAACGTTTGGAATTATTTGGCTTAAATCGCTAAAAAGACGAAACGTTTGGATTTATTTCGTAACGTTTGTAAACGTTTGGCTTAAATCGCTAAAAAGATGAAACATTTAAATTTGTTTCGTAACGTTTGGAAACGTTTGGCTTAAATCGTTAAAAGGGGGAAACGTTTGGATTTGTTTCGTAACCTTTGTAAACATTTGGCTTAAATCGCTAAAAATGTGGAACGTTTCATTTTTTTTCGTATCGTTTGTAAACGTTTGGCCTAAATTGCTAAAAAGGCGAAACGCTTGGATATGTTTTGTAACGTTTGTAAACGTTTGACTTAAATTGCTAAAGGTGAAACATTTGGATTTGTATCCTAACCTTTGTAAACGATAGGCTTAAATCGCTAAAAAGGTGAAATGTTTGGATTTGTTTCGTAAAGTTTATATACATTTGTCTTAAATCGCTAAAAAGGTGAAATTTTTGGATTTGTTTCGTAATGTTTGTAAACGTTTGGCTTAATTCGCTAAAAAGGTGAAACGCTTGCATTTGTTTTGTAACGTTTGTAAACGTTTGGCTTAAATTGCTAAAAAAGGGAAACGTTTGGTTTTGTTTCGTAACGTTTGTAAAGGTTTGGCTTAGTTAACTAAAATGGGAAATGTTTGGATTTGTTTCGTAATTTTTTAAACAATTAGGTTAAATCTCTAAAAAGGTGGAACGTTTGGATTAGTTTCGTAATCGTTGGTAGACGTTTGGCTTAAATCGCTAAAAAGGTGAAACGTTTGGATTTGTTTCGTAGCATTTGTAAACGTTTGGCTTAAAATGCTAAAAAGGTGAAACGTTTGGATTTGTTTCATACCTTTTGTAAACGTTTGGCATAAATCGCAAAAAAGGTGAAACGTTTGGATTTGTTTCGTACCGTTTGTAAACGTTTGGCTTAAATCGCCAAAAAGGTGAAACGTTTGGATTTGTTTCGTAATGTTTGTAACGTTTGTAAATGTTTTGTTTAAATTGCTAAAAAGGTGAAACGCTTGGATTAGTTTCGTTACGTTCGTAAACGTATGGCTTAAATTTTTAAAAAGGTGAAACGCTTGGTTTTGTTTCCTAACATTTGTAAACGTTTGGCATAAATTTCTAAATATGGGAAACGTTTGGATTTATTTCATAACGTTTGTTAACGTTTGGCTTCAATCGCTAAAAAGGTGAAACGTTTGGATTTGTTTCGTAACGTTTGTAAACGTTTGGCTTAAATCGCGAAAAAGGTAAAACGTTTGGATTTGTTTCGTAACTTATTAAACGTTTGGCTTAAATCACTAAAATGGGGAAACGTTTGGATTTGTTTCATAGAGTTTGTAAACGTTTAGCTTAAATCCCTAAAAAGGTGAAACGTTTGGTTTTGTTTTGTAACGTTTCTAAATGTTTGGTTTAAACCGCTAAAAAGGTGAAACGTTTGGATTAGTTTCGTAATCGTTTGTAAACGTTTGGCTTAAGTTGCTAAAAAGGTGAAACGTTTGAATTTTTTTTGTAGCATTTGTAAACGTTTGGCTTAAAATGCTAAAAAGGTGAAACGTTTGGATTTGTTTCATTCCTTTTGTAAATGTTTGGCATAAATCGCAAAAAAGGTGAAACGCTTGGATTTGTTTCCTAATGTTTGTAAACGTTTGGCTTAATTTTCTAAAAAGGTGCAACACTTGGATTTGTTTCATAACATTTGGAAACGTCTGGCTTAAATTGCTAATAAGGGGAAACATTTGGATTTGTTTCATAACCTTTGTAAACGTTTGGCTTAAATCGCTAAAAAGGTGAAATGTTTGGATTTGTTTCGTAACGTTTGTAAACGTTTGGCTTAAATCGCGAAAAAGGCGAAATGTTTGGATTTGTTTTATAACAGTTGTAAACGTTTGGCTACAATCGCTAAAAATGGGAAACGTTTATATTTGTTTGGTCACGTTTGTAAACATTTTGCATAAATCGCTAAAAAGGTGAAATGTTTGAATTTCGTTCAAAACGTTTTAAACTTTTGGCTTAAATCGCTAAAATGGGAAAACGTTTGGATTTGTTTTGTAACGTTTGTAAATATTTGGCTTCAATCGCTAAAAAGATGAAACGTTTGGATTTATTTCGTAGCTTTTGTAAACGTTTGGCTTAAATCGCAAAAAAGGGGAAACGTTTCGATTCATTTCGTAACATTTGTAAACGTTTGGCTTAAATTGCTAAAAAGGTGAAACGCTTGGATTTATTTCGTAACGATTGTAAACGTTTGGCTTATGTTGCTAAAAAGATAAAACCCTTGGATTTGTTTCGGAACGTTTGTAAACGTTTGGCTTAAATTGCTAAAAAGGTGAAACGTATGGATTTGTTTCGTAACGTTTGTAAACATTTGGTGTTGTTTCGTAACGTTTGTAAACGTTTAGCTTAAATCGCTAAATAGGTGAAACTTTTGGATTTGTTTGGTAACGTTTTTAAACGTTTGGCTTAAATCGCTAAAAAGGTGAAACGTTTGGATTTATTTCGTAACGTTAGTATATGTTTTGCTTTAATTGCTAAAAAGGTAAAACGCTTGGATTTGTTTCATAACATTTGTAAACGTTTGGCTTAAATTGCTAAAAATGTGAAACGTTTGGATTTGTTTCGTAACGTTTGTAAACATTTGGTGTTGTTTCGCAACGTTTGTAAACGTTTGGCTTAAATCGCTTAATAGGTGAAACGTTTGGATTTGTTTGGTAACGTTTTTAAACGTTTGGCTTAAATCGCTAAAAAGGTGAAACGTTTGGATTTGTTTCCTACCTTTTGTAAACGTTTGGCATAAATCGCTAAAAAGGTGAAACGTTTGGATTTTTTTCGTACCGTTTGTAAACTTTTGGCTTAAATTGCCAAAAAGGTGAAACGTTTGAATTTGTTTCGTAATGTTTGTAAACGTTTGGCTTAAATTGCTAAAAAGGTGAAATGCTTGGATTTGTTTCGTAACGTTTGTAAATGTTTGGTTTAAATTGCTAAAAAGTTGAAACGCTTGGATTAGTTTCGTTACGTTCGTAAACGTATGGCTTAAATTTCTAAAAGGGTGAAACGCTTGGTTTTGTTTCCTAACGTTTGTTAACGTTCGACATAAATTACTAAATATGGGAAACGTTTGGATTTGTTTCGTAACATTTGTTAACGTTTGGCTTCAATCGCTAAAAAGGTGAATCGTTTGGATTTGTTTCAAAACGTTTAAAAACGTTTGGCTTAAATCGCAAAAAAGGTGAAACGTTTGGATTTGTTTCTTAACTAATTGAACGTTTGGCTTAAATTGCTAAAATGGGGAAACGTTTGGATTTGTTTCATAGCGTTTGTAAACGTTTTGCTTAAATCCCTAAAAAGATGAAACGTTTGGTTTTGTTTCGTAACGTTTGTAAACGTTTGGCTTAAACCGCTAAAAAGGTGAAACGTTTGGATTTACTTCGTAACGTTTGTATATGTTTTACTTTAATTCCTAGAAAGGTGAAACGCTTGGATTTGTTTCATAATGTTGGTAAACGTTTGGCTTAAATTGCTAAAAAGGTGAAACGTTTGGATTTGTTTCGTAACATTTGTAAACGTTTGGTGTTGTTTCGTAACGTTTGTAAACGTTTTGTGTTGTTTCGTAACGTTTGTAAACGTTTGGCTTAAATCGCTAAATAGGTGAAACGTTTGGATTTTTTTGGTAACGTTTTTAAACGTTTGGCTTAAATCACTAAAAAGGTGAAACATTTGGAGTTGTTTCGGAACTTTTATAAACGTTTGGCATAAATCGCTAAAAAGGGGAAACGTTTTGGATTTGTTTCGAAACGTTTTAAACGTTTGGCTCAAATCGGTAAAATAGGAAACGTTTGGATTTGTTTCGTAATGTTTGTAAACGTTTGGCTTAAATTGCTAAAAATGTGAAACGCATGGTTTTGTTTCGTAACGTTTGTAGAGGTTTCACTTAAATCGCTATAATTATGAAACGTTTAGATTTGTTTTGTAACGTTTTACACGTTTGGTTTTGTTTCTTAACATTTGTAAACGTTTGGCATAAATCGCTGAAAAGGGGAAAAGTTTGGATTTATTTCGTGACGTTTGTAAAAGTTTGGTGAAATCGCTAAAAAGGTGAAACGTTTGGATTTGTTTCCTAAAGTTTGTAAACGTTTGGCTCAAATTGCTAAAAAGGTGAAACATTTAGATTTGTTTCGTAACGTTTGTAAACGTTTGGCTTAAATCGCTAAAAAGGTGAAACGTTTGGATTTGTTTTGTAACGTTTGTAAACGTTTGGCTTAAATTGCTAAAAAGGTGAAACGCTTGGATTTGTTTCGTAATGTTTGTAAACATTTGGCTTATATTGCTAAAAAGGTAAAACGCTTGGATTTGTTTCCTAACGTTTGTAAACGTTTGGCTTAAGTTGCTAAAAAGGTGCAACACTTGGATTTGTTTCATAACATTTGGAAACGTTTGGCTTAAATTGCTAATAAGGGGAAATATTTGGATTTGTTTCATAACCTTTATAAACGTTTGGCTTAAATCACTAAAAAGGTGAAATGTTTGGATTTGTTTCGTAACGTTTGTAAACGTTTGGCTTAAATCGCTAAAAAGGCGAAACATTTGGATTTGTTTTGTAACATTTGTAAACGTTTGGCTTCAATCGCTAAAAAGGGGAAACGATTGGATTTGTTTGGTCACGTTTGTAAACGTTTGGCATAAATCGCTAAAAAGGTGAAATGTTTGGATTTCTTTCAAAACGTTTTAAACTTTTGGCTTAAATCGCTAAAATGGGAAAACGTTTGGATTTGTTTCATAACGTTTTATTATTTGGCTTTAATCGCTAAACAGGTGAAACGTTTGGATTTATTTTGTAACTTTTGTAAACGTTTGGCTTAAATAGCAAAAAAGGTGAAACGTTTCGATTCATTTCGTAACATTTGTAAACGTTTGGCTTAAATTGCTAAAAAGGTTAAACGCTTGGATTTATTTCGTAAAGTTTGTAAATGTTTTGCTTATGTTGCTAAAAAGGTGAAACCCTTGGATTTATTTCGGAACGTTTGTAAACGTTTGGCTTAAATTGCTAAAAACGTGAAATGCTTGGATTTGTTTCGTAACGTTTGTAAACGTTTGTCTTAAATTGCAAAAAAGGTAAAATGCTTGGATTTGTTTCGGAACGTTTGTAAACGTTTGGCTTAAATTGCTAAAAAGGTGAAACGTTTGGATTTGTTTCGTAGTGTTTGAAAATGTTTGGCTTAAAGCACTAAAAAGGTGACACGTTTGGATTTGTTTCGTAACGTTTATAAATATTTCGCATAAATCGCTAAAAAGGTGAAATGTTTGGATTTGTTTTATAGCGTTTTAAACTTTTGGCTTAAATCGCTAAAATGGCGAAACGTTTGGATTTGTTTCATAAAGTTTGTAAATGTTTGGCTTCAATCGCTAAATATGTGAAAAGTTTGGATTTGTTTCGAAACGTATGTAAACGTTTGTCTTAAATCGCTAAAAAGGTGAAACGTTTTGTTTTGTTTCGTAAGGTTAGTAAACGTTCGGCTTCAATCGCTAAAAAGGTGAAACATTTGGATTTGTTTCAAAATGTTTGTAAACGTTTAGCTTAAATTGGTAAAAAGGTGAAACGCTTGGATTTGTTTCGTAACGTTTGTAAACGTTTGGCTTAAATTGCTAAAAACAAGAAACGCTTGTTTTTGTTTCGTAAAGTTCCGCTTTAATTGCTAAATATGGGAAACGTTTGGATTTGTTTCGTAACGTTTGGCATAAATTGCTAAAAAGGTGAAACATTTGGATTTGTTTCATAACGTTTGTAAACGTTTGGCTTAAATTGCCAAAAAGGTGAAACGTTTGGAATTGTTTCATAATTTTTATAAATGTTTGGCTTAAATCGCTAAAAAGGTGCAACGTTTGGATTTGTTTTGTAACGTTTGTAAACATTTGGCTTAAATTGCTAAAAAGGTGAAACGCTTGGATTTGTTTCGTAATTTTTGTAAATGTTTGGCTTAAATCGCTAAAAAGGTGCAACATTTGGATTTGTTTCGTAACGTTTGTAAACGTTTGGCTTAAATAAAAAGGGGAAACGTTTGGATTTGTTTCGTAACGTTTGGCTTAAATCGCTAAAAAGGTGAAACGTTTAGATTTGTTTCGTAACGTTTGTAAACGTTTGGCTTATATTGCTAAAAAGGTGAAACATTTGGATTTGTTTCATAGCATTTGTAAACGTTTGGCTTGAATCGCTAAAAAGGTGAAGCGTTTGGATTTGTTTCGTAACTTTAGTAAATGTTTGGCTTAAATCCTAAAAAGGTGAAACATTTGGATTTGTTTCGTAAAGTTTGTAAACATTTGGCTTAAATTGCTAAAAAGGTGAAACACTTGGATTTGTTTCGTTACGTTTGTTAACGCTTTATTTAAATCGCTAAAAAGGTGGAACGCTTCGTCTAGTTTTGTAACGTTTGGCTTAAATTTCTAAATATGTGAAACGTTTGAATTTGTTTCATGACGTTTGTAAATGTTTGGCTTCAATCGCTAAATATGTGAAAAGTTTGGATTTGTTTCGTAACGTATGTAAACGTTTGTCTTAAATCGCTAAAAAGGTGGAACGTTTGGTTTTGTTTCGTAACGTTAGTAAACGTTCGGCTTCAATCGCTAAGAAGGTGAAACATTTGGATTTGTTTCAAAACGTTTGTAAACGTTTAGCTTAAATTGGTAAAAAGGTGAAACGCTTGGATTTGTTTCGTAACGTTTGTAAACGTTTGGCTTAAATTGCTAAAAACGTGAAATGCTTGTTTTTGTTTCGTAACGTTCCGCTTCAATCGCTAAAAAGGTGAAACATTTGGATTTGTGTCATAACGTTTGTAAACGTTTAGCTGAAATTGCTAAAAAGGTGAAACGTTAGGATTTGTTTCGTAATGTTTGTAAACATCTAGCTTAAATTACTAAAACGTGAAACACTTGGTTTTGTTTTGAAACGTTTTGGCTAAAATTGCTAAATATGTGAAACTTTTGGATTTGTTTCGTAACGTTTGTCAACGTTTGGCTTAAATCGCTAACGGTTTGGATTTGTTTCGTAACGTTTGTAAACGTTTAGCTTAAACCGCTAAAAAGGTGAAACGTTTGGATTTGTTTTTTAACGTTTGGCTTAAATTGCTAAAAACGGGGAAACGTCTGATTTTTTTTCATAATGTTTGTATACGTTTGGCTTAAATCACTAAAAAGGTGAAACGTTTGATTTGTTTCGTAACGTTTGTAAACATTTGGCTTAAATCGCTAAAAAGGTGAAACGTTTGGATTTGTTTCGTAACGTTTGTAAACGTTTCTTTTAAATTGCTAAAAAGGTGAAACGTTTGGATTTGTTTTGTAACGTTTGTAAACGATTGGCTTAAATTGCTAAAAAGGGTTTCATAATGTTTTAAACATTTGGATTAGTTTCGTAACGTTTGTAAAGGTTTGGCTTAAATTGCTAAAAAGGTGAAACATTTGGATTATTTCGTAATGTTTGTAAACGTTTGGCTTAAATCGCTAAAAAGGTGAAACATTTGGATTTCTTTCATAACGTTTGTAAACTTTTGGCTTAAATTGCTAGAAAGGTGAAACTCTTGGATTTGTTTCGTAACGTTTGTAAACGTTTGACTTACATTGCTAAAAAGGTGAAACGTTTGGATTTGTTTCGTAGCGTTTGTAAAGGTTTGACTTAAATCGCTAAAAAGGTGAAACGTTTGGATTTATTTCGTACCGTTTGTAAACGTTTGGCTTAAATCACTAAAAAACTGAAATGTTTGGATTTGTTTCGTAACGTTTGTAAACCTTTGGCTTGAATTGCTAAAAAGGTGAAACGCTTGGATTTGTTTCGTAATGTTCGTAAATGTTTGGCTTAAATCCCTAAAAAGGAGGAGCATTTGGATTATTTCGTAATGTTTGTAAACGTTTGGCTTAAATCGCTAAAAAGGGGAAACGTTTGGATTTGTTTGGTAACGTTTGTAAACGTTTGGCTTAAATTGCTAAAAAGGTGAAACGCTTGGATTTGTTTCGTTACGTTTGTGAACGTTTGCCTTAAATTGCTAAAAAGGTGAGATGTTTGGATTTGTTTTGTAACGTTTGTAAACGTTTGGCTTAAATTACTAAAAAGGTGAAACGCTTGGATTTGTTTCGGAACGTTTTTAAACGTTTTGGCTTAAATTTCTAAAAAAGGTTAAATGCTTGGATTTGTTTCGTAACGTTTGTATACATTTGGCTTAAATTGCTAAAAAGGTGAAACGCTTGGTTTTGTTTCGTAACTTTTGTAGAGGTTAGGATTAAATCGCTAAAAATGTGAAACGTTTGGATTTGTTTCGTAACATTTTAAACGTTTGTTTTTTTCGTAACGTTTGTAAACGTTTGGGTTCAATCGCTAAAAAAGGTGAAACATTTAGAGTTGTTTCGTAGCGTTTGTAAACTTTTGGTTTAAATTGCTAAAAAGGTGAAACACTTGCATTTGTTTCATAACGTTTGAAAACGTTTGGCTTAAATTGCTAAATAGGGGAAACACTTGCATTTGTTTGGTAATGTTTGTTCACGTTTTGCTTAAATTGCTAAAAAAGTGAAACGCTTGGTTTTGTTTCGTAATGTTTGTAAACATTTGGCTTAAATTGCTAAAAAGGTGAAACACCTGGATTTTTTTCGTAAATTTTGAAAACGTTTGGCCTAAATTGCTAAAAAGAGGAAACGCTTGGATTTTTTTCGTAACGTTTCGAAACGTTTGTAAACTTTTGGCTAATATTTCTAAAAAGCTGAAACGCTTGGATTTGTTTCGGAACGTTTGGCTTAAATTGCTAAAAAAGTGAAACGCTTCAACTAGTTTCGTAACGTTTGACTTAAATTTCTAAAAAGGTGAAACGCTTGGTTTTGTTTCGTAACGTTTGTAAAGGTTCGGCTTAAATCGCTAAAAATGTGAAATGTTTGGATTTGTATTAAACGTTTGGTTTTGTTTCGTTACGTTTGTAAACGTTTGTCTTAAATCGCTAAAAAGGTGAACCGTTTAGATTTGTTTCATAACGTTTGTAAACGTTTTGGCATAAATCGCTAAAAACGTGAAACGTTTGGATTTGTTTCGTTACGTTGGTAAATGTTTGGCTTAAATCGCTAAAAAGGTGAAACGCTGTGATTTGTTTCATAACCTTTGTAAACGTTTGGTTTAAATCGCTAAATAGGTGAAACGTTTGGATTTGTTTCATAACCTTTGTAAACATTTGGCTTAAATTGCTAAAAAGGTGAAACTCTTTGATTTGTTTCGTAACGTTGGTAAATGTTTGGCTTATATTGCTAAAAAGGAGAAACACTTTGATTTCTTTCGTAACGTTTGGATTTGTTTCGTAGCGTTCATAAACGTTTGGCTTAAATCGCTAAAAAGGTGAAACATTTGGATTTGTTTCTTAGCGTTTATAAATGTTTGGCTTATATCGCTAAAAAGGTGAAACGTTTGGATTTGTTTCGTAAGGTTTGTAAACGTTTGGCTTAATTTTCTAAAAAGGTGAAATGCTTGGATTTGTTTCGTAACGTTTGTAAATATTTGGCTTAAATTGCTAAAAAAGTGAAACGTTTGGATTTGTTTCGTTACGTTTGTAAACGTTTGGCTTAAATTGCTAAAAAATGAAACGTTGGGTTTTGTTTCGTAACGTTTGTAAACATTTGGTTTAAATTTTCTAAAAATTTGAAACGTTTGGATTTGTTTCGTAACATTTGTAAACGTTTGGCTTCAATCGCTAAAAAGGTGAAACATTTTGATTTGTTTCGTAACGCTTGTAAACGTTTGGCTGAAATCGCTAAAAAGGTGAAATGTTTGGATTTGTTTCGTAATGTTTGTAAACGTTTGGCTTAAATTGCTAAAAAGGTGAAACGCTTGGATTTGTTTCGTAACGTTTGTAAATGTTTGGCTTAAATTTCTAAAAAGGTGAAATACTTGGATTTGTTACGTTACGTTTGTAAAAGTTTGGCTTAAATTGCTAAAAGGGTGAGATGTTTGGATTTGTTTTATAACGTTTGTAAATTTTTGGCTTAAATTACTAAAAAGGTGAAACGCTTGAATTTGTTTCGGAACGTCTGTAAACGTTTGGCTTAAATTGCTAAAAAGGTGAAATACTTGGTTTTGTTTCGTAATTTTTGTAAAGGTTTAGTTTAAATCGCTAAAAATGCGAAACGTTTGGATTTGTTTCGTAATGTTTTAAACGTTTGTTTTTTGTAACGTTTGTTAACGTTTGGCTTAAGTCGCAAAAAAGCGAAAACGTTTGAATTTGTTTCGTAACGTTCGTAAACGCTTGGCTTAAATTCCTAAAAAAGCGAAATGTTTTGATTTGTTTCGTAACGTTTGTAAACGTTTGGCTGAAATCGCTAAAAAGGTGAAACGTTTCGAGTGTTTCGTAACATTTGTAATCGTTTGGCTTAAATCTCTAAAAAGGTGAAACGTTTGGATTTAATTCATAACCCTTGCAAACGTTTGGCTTAAATTCCTATAAAGGTGAAACGCTTGAATTTGTTTCGGAACGTCTGTAAACGTTTGGCTTAAATTGCTAAAAAGGTGAAATACTTGGTTTTGTTTCGTAATTTTTGTAAAGGTTTAGTTTAAATCGCTAAAAATGCGAAACGTTTTGATTTGTTTCGTAATGTTTTAAACGTTTGTTTTTTGTAACGTTTGTTAACGTTTGGCTTAAGTCGCAAAAAAGCGAAAACGTTTGAATTTGTTTCGTAACGTTCGTAAACGCTTGGCTTAAATTCCTAAAAAAGCGAAATGTTTTGATTTGTTTCGTAACGTTTGTAAACGTTTGGCTGAAATCGCTAAAAAGGTGAAACGTTTCGAGTGTTTCGTAACATTTGTAATCGTTTGGCTTAAATCTCTAAAAAGGTGAAACGTTTGGATTTAATTCATAACCCTTGCAAACGTTTGGCTTAAATTGCTAAAAAGGCGAAACGTTTGTATTTGATTCGAAACGTTTGTAAACGTTTGGCTTAAATCGCTAAAAAGGTGAAACATTTGGATTTATTTCTTAACGTTTGTTAACGTTTGGTTTCAATCGTTAAAAGGGTGAATCGTTTGGATTTGTTTGGTAACGTTTGTAAACATTGGGCATGAATCGCTAAATAGGTGAAATGTTTGGATTTGTTTCGTAACGTTTTAAACATTTGGCTTAACTCGCTAAAGGGAGACGTTTGGATTTGTTTCGTAACGTTTGTAAACGTTTGGCTTAAATTGCTAAAAAGGTGAAACGTTTGGATTTGTTTCGTAACGTTTGAAAACGTTTGGCTTAAATTGCTAAAAAGGTGAAACGTTTTGATTTGTTTCGTAACGTTTGTAAACGTTTGGCTTAAATTCCTAAAAAGGTGAAACATTTTGATTTGTTTCGTAACGTTTGTAAACGTTTGGCTTAAATCGCTAAAAAGGTGAAACCTTTGGATTTGTTTCGTAACGTTTGTAAACGTTTGGTTTAAATTGCTAAAAAGGTGAAACAATTGGATTTGTTTCGTAATGTTTGTAAACGTTTGGTTTAAATTCCTAGAAAGGTTAAATGCTTGGATTTGTTTCGTAACGTTTGTAAATGTTTGGCTTAAATTGCTAAAAAGGTGAAACATTTGGATTTGTTTCCTAACTTTTGTAAAGGTTTGGCTTACATCGCTAAAAATGTGAAATGTTTGGATTTGTTTCATAACGTTTGTAAACGGTTGGATTAAATTGCTAAAAAGGTGAAACCTTTGGATTTGTTTCGTAACATTTGTAAACATTTGGTTTAAATTGCTAAAAATGTGAAATGCGTGGATTTGTTTCGGAATTGTTTCAGAACATTTGTAAACGTTTGACTTAAATTGCTAAAAAGGTGAAACGCTTGGATTTGTTTCGTAACGTTTGTAAATGTTTGGCTTAAATTTCTAAAAAGGTGAAATACTTGGATTTGTTACGTTACGTTTGTAAAAGTTTGGCTTAAATTGCTAAAAAGGTGAGATATTTGGATTTGTTTTATAACATTTGTAAATTTTTGGCTTAAATTACTAAAAAGGTGAAACGCTTGGATTTGTTTCAGAACGTCAGTAAACGTTTGGCTTAAATTGCTAAATAGGTGAAACGCTTGGATTTGTTTCGTTACGTTTATAAACGTTTGGCTTATATTGCTAAAAAGGTGAAACACTTGGTTTTGTTTCGTAATTTTTGTAAAGGTTTAGCTTAAATCGCTAAAAATGCGAAACGTTTGGATTTGTTTCGTAACGTTTTAAACGTTTGTTTTTGTAACGTTTGTAAACGTTTGGCTTAAGTTGCAAAAAAGGGAAAACGTTTGAATTTGTTTCGTAACGTTCGTAAACGCTTGGCTTAAATTCCTAAAAAAGCGAAATGTTTTGATTTGTTTCGTAACGTTTGTAAACGTTTGGCTAAAATCGCTAAAAAGGTGAAACGTGTGGAGTGTTTCGTAACGTTTGTAATCGTTTGGCTTAAATCGCTATAAAGGTGAAACGTTTGGATTTAATTCATAACCTTTGCAAACGTTTGGCTTAAATTGCTAAAAAGGCGAAACGTTTGTATTTGATTCGAAACATTTGTAAACGTTTGGCTTAAATCGCTAAAAAGGTGAAACATTTGGATTTGTTTCTTAACGTTTGTTAACGTTTGGCTTCAATCGTTAAAAAGGTGAATCGTTTGGATTTGTTTGGTAACATTTGTCAACGTAAGGCATGAATCGCTAAATAGGTGAAATGTTTGGATTTGTTTCGTAACGTTTTAAACATTTGTCTTAAATCGCAAAAGGGAGACGTTTGGATTTGTTTCGTAACGTTTGTAAACGTTTGGCTTAAATTTCTAAAAAGGGGAAACGTTTGGATTTGTTTCGTAACGTTTGAAAACGTTTGGCTTAAATTGCTAAAAAAGGTGAAACGTTTTGATTTGTTTCGTAACGTTTGTAAACATTTGGCTTAAATTGCTTAAAAGGGGAAACGTTTTTATTTGTTTCGTAACGTTTGTAAACGTTTTGCTTAAATCGCTAAAAAGGTGAAACCTTTGGATTTGTTTCGTAACGTTTGTAAACGTTTGGTTTAAATTGCTAAAAAGGTGAAACATTTGGATTTGTTTCGTTACGTTTGTAAACGTTTGGTTTAAATTCCTAGAAAGGTTAAATGCTTGGATTTGTTTCGTAACGTTTGTAAATGTTTGGCTTATATTGCTAAAAAGGTGAAACATTTGGATTTGTTTCCTAACTTTTGTAAAGGTTTGGCTTAAATCGCTAAAAATGTGAAATGTTTGGATTTGTTTCATAACGTTTGTAAACGGTTGGATTAAATTGCTAAAAAGGTGAAACCTTTGGATTTGTTTCGTAACATTTGTAAACATTTGGTTTAAATTGCTAAAAATGTGAAATGCTTGCATTTGTTTCGGAATTGTTTTGGAACATTTGTAAACGTTTGACTTAAATTGCTAAAAAGGTGAAACGCTTGGATTTTTTTTCTTAACGTTTGTAATTGTTTGGCTTAAATCGCTAAAAAGACAAAACGTTTGGATTTGTTTGTAACGTTTGTAAACGTCTGGATTAAATCGCTAAAAACAGGAAACGTTTGGATTTGTTTCGTAACGTTTGTAAACGTCTGGCTTAAATCGCTAAAAAGACGAAACATTTGTATTTGTTTCATAACTTTTGTAAACGTTTGGCTTAAATCGCTATAATGCGAAACGTTTGATTTGTTTTATAACGTTTGTAAACGTTTGGCAAAAATTGCGAAAAAGGGGAAACGCTTGGATTTGTTTAGTAATGTTTGTAAATGTTTGGCTTAAATTGCTAAAAAAGGCGAAACATTTAGATTTGTTTCGTAACGTCTGTAAACGTTTGGCTTAAATTGCTAAAAAGGGGAAATGTTTGGATTTGTTTTGTAAAGTTTGTAAACGTTTCGCTTAAATTGCTAAAAATGGGTATACGTTGGGATTTTATTTAGTAAATTTTGTAAACGTTTATCTTAAATTGCTAAAATGGTGAAATGTTTTGTTTTTCTTCTTAACGTTTGTAAACGTTCGGCTTAAATAGCTAAAATGGTGAAACGTTTGGATTTTTTTCGTAACTTTCTAAACGTATGGATTAAATTGCTAAAAAGGTGAAACTCTTGGATTTGTTTCGTAACATTTGGCTTAAATTGCTAAAAAGGTGAAACGCTTCAATTAGTTTCGTAACGTTTGTAAACGTTTGGCTTAAATTTCTGAAAAGGTGAAACGCTTGGTTTTGTTTCGTAACGTTTGTAAAAGTTCGGCTTAAATCGCTAAAAATGTGAAATGTTTAGATTGTTTTAAACGATTGGTTTTGTTTCGTAACGTTTGTAATCGTTTGTCTTAAATCGCTAAAAAGGTGAAATGTTTAGATTTGTTTCGTAACGTTTGTAAACGTTTGGCATAAATCGCTAAAAACGTGAAACGTTTGGATTTGTTTCGTTACGTTTGTAAATGTTTGGCTTAAATCGCTAAAAAGGTGAAACGTTGTGATATGTTTCGTAACCTTTGTAAACGTTTGGCTTAAATTGCTAAATAGGTGAAACGTTTGGATTTGTTTCATAACCTTTGTAAACGTTTGGCTTAAATTGCTAAAAAGGTGAAACTCTTTGATTTGTTTTGTAGCGTTGGTAAACGTTTGGCTTATATTGCTAAAAAGGAGAAACACTTTGATTTCTTTCGTAACTTTTGGATTTGTTTCGTAGCGTTTAGAAACGCTTGGCTTAAATCGCTAAAAAGGTGAAACGTTTGGATTTGTTTCGTAACGTTTGTAAACGTTTGGCTTTAATTTCTAAAAAGGTGAAACGCTTGGATTTGTTTCGTAACGTTTGTAAATGTTTGGCTTAAATTGCTTAAAAAGTGAAACGTTTGGATTTGTTTCGTTACTTTTGTAAACGTTTGGCTTCAAATGCTAAAAATGTGAAACGCTGGGTTTTGTTTCGTAACGTTTGTAAACATTTGGCTTAAATTCCTAAAAATGGAAAACGTTTGGATTTGTTTTGTAACATTTGTAAACGTTTGGCTTCAATCGCTAAAAAGATGAAACGTTTTGATTTGTTTCGTAAAGTTTGTAAACGTTTGGCTTAAATCGCTAAAAAGGTGAAACGCTTGGATTTGTTTTGTACCGTTTGTAAATGTTTGCCTTATATCGCTAAAAAGTTGAAATGTTTGGATTTGTTTTGTAATGTTTGTAAACGTTTGGCTTAAGTTGCTAAAAAGGTGAAACAATTGGATTTGTTTCATAACGTTTGTAAGCGTTTGGCTTAAATTGCTAAAAAGGTGAGATGTTTGGATTTGTTTTGTAACGTTTGTAAACGTTTGGCTTAAATAACTAAAAAGGTGAAACGCTTGGATTTGTTTCGGAACATCTGTAAATGTTTGGCTTAAATTGCTAAAAAGGTGAAACGCTTGGATTTGTTTTGTTACCTTTGTAAACGTTTGGCTTATATTGCTAAAAAGGTGAAACACTTGGTTTTGTTTTGTAACTTTTGTAAAGGTTTAGATTAAATCGCTAAAAATGTGACGTTTGGATTTGTTTCGTAACATTTTAAACGTTTGTTTTTTGTAACGTTTGTAAACGTTTGGCTTAAATCGCTAAAAAGGGAAAACGCTTGAATTTGTTTCGTAACGTTCGTAAACGTTTGGCTTAAATTCCTAAAAAGCGAAACTTTTAGATTTATTTCGTAATGTTTGTAAAAGTTCGGCTTAAATCGCTAAAGAGGGGAAACGTTTGGATTTAAATTGCTAAAAAGGTAAAACGTTTGGATTTGTTTCGTAACGTTTGTAAATGTTTGGCTTAAATCGCTAAAAAGGTGAAACATTTGGTTTTGTTTCGGAACGTTTGTAAACGTTTTGTTTAAATTTCTAATTAGGTGAAACGCATGGATTTGTTTCGTAACGTTTGTAAACATTTGGCTTTAATCGCTAAAAAGGTGAAATGTTTGGATTTGTTTCGTAGCGTTTGTAAACGTTCGCCTTAAATCGCTAAAAAGGTTAAACGTTTGGTTTTGTTACGATACGTTTATAAACGTTTGGCTTAAATTGCTAAAAAGGTGAAACTCTTTGATTTGTTTCGTAACGTTGGTAAACGTTTGGCTTATATTGCTAAAAAGGAGAAACACTTTGATTTCTTTCGTAACGTTTGGATTTGTTTCGTAGCATTTATAAACGCTTGGCTTAAATCGCTAAAAAGGTGAAACGTTTGGATTTGTTTCTTAGCGTTTATAAATGTTTGGCTTAAATCGCTAAAAAGGTGAAACGTTTGGATTTGTTTCGTAAGGTTTGTAAACGTTTGGCTTAATTTTCTAAAAAGGTGAAACGCTTGGATTTGTTTCGTAACGTTTGTAAATATTTGGCTTAAATTGCTAAAAAGGTGAAACGTTTGGATTTGTTTCGTTACGTTTGTAAACGTTTGGCTTAAATTGCTAAAAAATGAAACGTTTGGTTTTGTTTCGTAACGTTTGTAAACATTTGGCTTAAATTTTCTAAAAATGTGAAACGTTTGGATTTGTTTCGTAATATTTGTAAACGTTTGGCTTCAATCGCTAAAAAGGTGAAACATTTTGATTTGTTTCGTAACGTTTGTAAACGTTTGGCTTAAATCGCTAAAAAGGTGAAATGTTTGGATTTGTTTCGTAATGTTTGTAAACGTTTGGCTTAAATTGCTAAAAAGGTGAAACGCTTGGATTTGTTTCGTTACGTTTGTAAATGTTTGGCTTAAATTTCTAAAAAGGTGAAATGCTTGGATTTGTTACGTTACGCTTGTAAAAGTTTGGCTTAAATTGCTAAATAGGTGAGATGTTTGGATTTGTTTTGTAACGTTTGTATATTTTTGGCTTAAATTACTAAAAAGGGGAAACGCTTGGATTTGTTTCGGAACGTTTGTAAACGTTTGGCTTAAATCACTAAAAAGGTGAAACGCTTGGATTTGTTTCGTTACGTTTATAAATGTTTGGCTTATATTGCTAAAAAGGTGAAACACTTGGTTTTGTTTCGTAATTTTTGTAAAGGTTTAGCTTAAATCGCTATAAATGCGAAACTTTTAGATTTGTTTCGTAACGTTTTAAACGTTTGTTTTTTGTAACGTTTGTAAACGTTTGGCTTAAATCGCTAAAAAGGGAAAACATTTGAATTTGTTTCGTAACGTTCGTAAACTCTTGGCTTAAATTCCTAAAAAAGCGAAATGTTTTGATTTGTTTCGTAACGTTTGTAAACGTTTGGCTGAAATCGCTAAAAAGGTGAAACGTTTGGAGTGTTTCGTAACGTTTGTAATCGTTTGGCTTAAATCGCTAAAAAGGTGAAACGTTTGGATTTAATTCATAACCTTTGGAAACGTTTGGCTTAAAGTGCTAAAAAGGCGAAACGTTTGTATTTGTTTCGAAACGTTTGTAAACGTTTGGCTTAAATCGCTAAAAAGGTGAAACATTGGATTTGTTTCTTAAAGTTTGTTAACATTTGGCTTCAATCGTTAAAAAGGTGAATCGTTTGGATTTGTTTGGTAACGTTTGTAAACGTTGGGCATGAATCGCTAAAAAGGTGA
This sequence comes from Mercurialis annua, assembly GCF_937616625.2. Lineage (NCBI taxonomy): Eukaryota > Viridiplantae > Streptophyta > Magnoliopsida > Malpighiales > Euphorbiaceae > Mercurialis > Mercurialis annua. Next base: position 24,084,392 of record NC_065570.1, read on the forward strand.
AATGTTTGGATTTGTTTCGTAACGTTTTAGACATTTGGCTTAAATCGCTAAAGGGAGACGTTTGGATTTGTTTTGTAACGTTTGTAAACGTTTGGCTTAAATTGCTAAAAAGGTGAAACGTTTGGATTTGTTTCGTAACGTTTGAAAACGTTTGGCTTAAATTGCTGAAGAGGTGAAACGTTTTGATTTGTTTCGGAACGTTTGTAAAAATTTTGTTTAAATTGCAAAAAATGTGAAACATTTGGATTTGTTTCGTAACATTTAAAACGTTTGTTTTTTGTAACGTTTGTAAACGTTTGGCTTAAATCTCTAAAAAGGGAAAATGCTTGAATTTTTTTCGTAACATTCGTAAACGCTTGGCTTAAATTTCTAAAAAAGCGAAACGTTTTGATTTGTTTTGTAACGTTTGTAAATGTTTGGCTGAAATCGCTACAAAGGTGAAACGTTTGGAGTTTTTTCGTAACGTTTGTAATCGTTTGGCTTAAATCGCTAAAAAGGTGAAACGTTGATTTAATTCATAACATTTGCAAACGTTTGGCTTAAATTGCTAGAAAGGCGAAACGTTTGTATTTGCTTCGAAATGTTTGTAAACGTTTGGCTTAAATCGCTAAAAAGGTGAAATGTTTTGATTTGTTTCGTAACGTTTGTAAACGTTTGGCTTAAATTGCTAAAAAGGTGAAACGTTTTGATTTGTTTCGTAACGTTTGTAAACATTTGTTTTAAATCGCTAAAAAGGTGAAATGTTTGGATTTGTTTCGTAAAGTTTGTAAACGTTTGGCATAATTGCTAAAAAGGGCTTCATAACGTTTTAAACGTTTGGATTACTTTCATAATGTTTCTAAACGCTTGCCTTAAATCACTAAAAAGGTTAAACATTTGGATTTGTTTCGTAACATTTGAAAACATTTGGCTTAAATCGCTAAAAAGGTGAAACGTTTGGCTTAAATCGCTAAAAAGGTGAAACTTTTGGATTTGTTTCGTAATGTTTGTAAAAGTTTGGCTTAAATCGCTAAAGAGGTGAAACGTTTGGATTTAAATTGCTAAAAAGGTAAAACGTTTGGATTTGTTTCTTAACGTTTGTAAACGTTTGGCTTAAATCGCTAAAAAGGTGAAACATTTGGTTTTGTTTAAATTGCTAATTAGGTGAAACACATGGATTTGTTTCGTAGCGTTTGTAAACATTCGGCTTAAATCGCTAAAAAGGTGAAATGTTTGGATTTGTTTCGTAGCGTTTGTAAACGTTCGCCTTAAATCGCTAAAAAGGTTAAACGTTTGGTTTTGTTCGATACGTTTATAAACGTTCGTCTTAAATAGCTAATAAGGTGAAACATTTGGTTTTCTTTCGTAACTTTTGTAAACGTTCGGCTTATATAGCTAAAAAGAGGAAACGTCCAGATTTGTTCCGTAACGTTTGTAAATGTTTGGCTTAAATTGCTAAAAAGGTAAAACGTTTGGATTTTCTTTAAAACGTTTGGAACGATTGGTTTTGTTTCGTATTATTTGTAAATGTTTGGCTTAAATCGCTAAAAATGGGAAACATTTGGATTTGTTTGTAACGTTTTAAACGTTTGGTTTTGTTTCGTAATGTTTGTAAATGTTTGCCTTAAATCGCTAAAAAGGTGAAACGTTTGGATTTATTTTGTAAAATTTGTAAACGTTTGGTTTCAATCGCTAAAAAGGTGAAACGTTTGGATTTGTTTCGTAACGTTTGTAAACGTTTGGCTTAAATCGCTAAAAAGGAGAAACGTTTGAATTTGTTTCGTAACGTTTTAAAAGTTTGGCTTAAATCGCTAAAATGGGAAAACATTTGGATTTGTTTCGTAACGTTTGTAAACATTCGGTTTAAATTGCTAAAAAGGAGAAATATTTGGATTTGTTCTGTAACGTTTGTAAATGTTTGACTTAAATTGCTAAAAAGGTGAAACGTATGGATTTGTTTCGTAATGTTTGTAAACGTTTGGTTTTGTTTCGTAATGTTTGTAAACGTTTGGCTTAAATCGCAAAAAATATGAAACGTTTGGATTTGTTTTGTAACGTTTTAAATGTTTGGTTTAGTTTCGTAACGTTTCTAAACGTTTTGCTTAAATTGCTATAAAGGTGAAACGTTTCGATTTGTTTCGTAACGTTTGTAAACGTTTGGTTTCAATCGCTAAAAAGATGAAAAGTTTGGATTTGTTTCGTAACGTTTGTAAACGTTTGGCTTAAATTGCTAATAAGGTAAAACATTTGATTTTTTCGTAACGTTTTCAACGTTTGGCTTAAATCGCTAAAATGGGGAAACATTTGGATTTGTTTCGTAACGTTTATAATTGTTTGACTTAAATCGATAAATAGGTGAAACTGTAATAATCCGGAAATTTAAGAGTTAAAATATAGCCACGTGTCTAATATTTTATTAGACGGGAGTAGGTAAATTAAATTTAAAGATAAATTTAATTTACAAGTGTCCCTAAATTTTTAATATGGCTATAGGATTGCAAATTTAAATTTTTAGAATTTAAATTTGACTAGTTATATAGTTAACGGAGAGAATATGGATTTATGAATTGGGTGCAGAATAATTCTTAAGTCCCTAGCGAATATTTTTGGTACTAATATTCGCGAAATATTTTAAAAAGGTTATCGTGAAAATTTGATAAATTTTGGAAACAGAAATTTTATCAAGCGCAGTCAATGCGGACTTAATAAATCAAAAATGATTTATTAAGAATAAAATATAAGTCAGATGGGAATAAAAATAATATTTTTATTCTTTCTATATTTTATTTAATTTTTGGTAAAATTTTCACGAAATTTGGAAGTCGTTTCCATTTAGGCTACGAACGACTAGTTTAGAAGTTGGTTTAAAGTACATGATTGAGCTAGTACTAAACGGCACTTTAGCCATTTCCTATTTAAATGAGCCTAAGCATGTGAAATGAGCTCAGAAGCTCATTTCATCAACTTTTAAATTTTAAAAGAGCAGCTTGCTCTCTGCAGTGCGACGGAAACCTAGGGTTTCGGCCGTTCGATCCATTTCTCGATTCTAACTCAATTTCTTCAACGATTACTCACGTAATCGAGGTATTATATCCGTATTAAACGTTTATTTCGATTTATTTCGAATATAAACTCGTTTATAAACGGTTACCGTATCGAATTATCGTTTTAAACGTCCGTATTGATTTTGAATTGTTTATACGTGATTGTGGACGTTAGAATTGTGTTTTTGGACATTTTAAGCAGGACGGGAAGTTCCGGAATTTCAATTCCGGGGCTGTGCGGAAGCACAGCCCACTGTGCGCATGCACAATGAGCTGTGCTGCGCGGCCGCACAATGTGCGGGCGCACACTGTGCTGTGCGACCGCACAGCATAGTGTGCGGGCGCACACTAAGCTGTGCGGGTGCACAGCTGCCCCGACGGGCAGTCAGGGGTCGATTTTCTTCGGTTTTTGGGGGACTTTCCGGGGGCGATTCCGACGTGCTTTCGCCTAATAACCCGAGGTGTTTTCCAACCGAACCTAAAACATTTTTAATAAATGTTTTTAAACTAAAGTTAGATATTTTAAAATGATAACTTGTGATAGAAGAAAGTGAAAAGGTTTTATATACTAAACCTAAAGACTTTTAAAAGGAGATTTTAAAAGTAAAGTTAAACGTTTATAATGGATTTTAAAAGAGTTAAAGTCAACGTTTAAACGATTTTAAAGATTTAGCAATCAGTTTTGCTAAATACTTAGTATATGACCGAGAATTGTTTTGACAATTAGGTCTATACTATAAATGGTTTTCTTTAGGTATTGTGATACCTAAAATAACTTCCAGAGAGAAGTTAGAACGTTTTCCCAAAATGAGAATTTGTAATATGGTTTTAAAAAGAGACCATAAGTGCTATGTGTTTAAAAGATTATAAGTTTGACCTAGATCTGGGTTTATGGACCTAGAAATTATATAGGAAACATATATTGATGTGTTTTATCCTGTTTGCTTTGTGTGTTTTGTCCGACCAGCTAGCGAGCAGTCTGACCACAACCACAGGATTAAGTTCCCGACCTAGCGGTGTTTGTGAGTTCATTTGTTTACTTTTAAATATTAGTATTCAATTGTTTTAACTCCATAAATCGCACTAAGTATGAAACTTAGCCAAGGAAGATCCACTGAAACGAGCTATCTATTGGGCAACAATAGGACTGTGTGATCACCGGTGTTAATGAACTAGATGAGAGGTAAATATTATAAGCATACATATTGAGATTAGGTTTTAAGCCAGATGCTTGCTAAGCGGCTTAAACCTAATGGGTAGTCCTGAGGTGGCAGTGATTTAAGTTCCGGCCCAACAACCCTATACAGAGTCAAGATGGCTGTGATACATATGTATACAGCACATCCTGTATTAAACAAGAGTTGTGCATATGCATTATATATATGATAGCATTATAACGTAATCAGGACTAGGGTTTCATATGGATCGAGGACTGGTAATATTTTTATATACCGATATTTTGTCTATACGCGATTTTGGTATTTAACTGTAAACCTATCTACTCACTCAGAAATATTTATATTTCTGACCCCGTTGTTGTTTATCATTTTCAGGTACCTAGCTACCGGGTCTGGTCGAGCTTCCACCTTTTTTCATCAGGGAAGCTTATTCTGTTGTTATGTAAATAACACTTTAAACTCTGAGATGCTGCAATAGTGTATATAGGTTTGATATGCCTGTGGCCACGTCATGGTTCCTTTGTCTATATACTCTGATAGGAACCTGACTTTGTCTAGCTCTAATAAGTGGCTACTTAATAGGCATATGGTGTTTTATGGTGTCCCCTACGGGTGGGCCAAGCTTCGTGTCTTCGGTCTACAAAGACATTGTGTGTAGTTTAGCTGGCCTTACGTTTGTGTGCCTGCTGTGCATGTTTTTAATATGTTTGATATAATGCTTTGAAAAGAAAAGTGTTCGATATATTTTATTAAACATATTGTTCGGATGCGTGGTTTGAGACAGGGCTGCCTGCGAGGCAAGGCATGTGAGCTAAGTCCCTCTACCACCGCACCGGTTTTCAAAAATGTGCGTGGGTCAGAATAACTAGGGTTATTCAACCAGCATTTCTGAAAACGCGATATCGCCTATATGAATATTTTCAGTATGTGTTTTCCATGTTAAACAGAAAAATGTTTTAACAGTGTTTTCTGAAAACGGGTCGTACGCGAGGTACGATCTAGATTTATATATATTTTTATTTAGGAGGCGAAAATTTTTTATAGAGGTTTTAGGCTTGCTACGGGTTTCGGAATAACCATTCCTATTCCCTAGCGCCGGTCTCGGCTCGAGTTTCGAGGCGGAAATCGGGACCTGACAATGGTGGTATCAGAGGAAAGGGTGCTAGGTAACTCGGTGGAGCTGGGCTCACGAGACCTGCCCAATTCTAGGGAACTCTCACTCATGATCAGTGTGACGAAGTGAGGCTCTCCGCCCTGGAGCGTATTTTATACGTGCTGTGATAGGTACATATGGATGTCACCCTATGGGATAGGAATGAGTCCATATCGGCTATGGCCGCACCTGACAATGGTGGTATCAGAGCAATGTTTTAGGACTTGAATGTCCGAAGTATTGTTGCTGATATATGTTAAGTAGAGGTATTAGAAGTCATAAGAATTCCTAGTGAATTATTGCAGCAACATAGGATTCGAGTCATGTCTTGATCAGTTGTCAGTTATTGAATACAATCAGCTATAGATAGCAACTATACATGTGTGTAGTGTGTATTGATGTTATGATCAGGAACACATGAGTTGTTCTTGTGTTCGAGACACGTTACAATTGATGGAACATGGGAAATGTTCCTAAGTTGGAAACACGTTACAATCATGGAGTGAAATGGTCAGAGCAGATGACCAGTATTCGAGGAGAATGGTTCTGTTTGAACACAAGACAAAGTGAAGATTTCCTTTGAATTTTTGTTTGAGAAAATAGTTAGATTTTCTCTGAATTGTGTTTGATTGTTATATGTTTTGCTTATATGGGTTTAATAGTTGATACCTGTTATATGAAAATGTGATTTTTCTATAACTATTACATACGGTACTTATGCTGAAAATTTCATGTGTTTCAGTATGTCTGGGCCTAGTAGAGCTCATACGCATGTGGGGTCTGATCCACATAATGTACCAGGTTTGCCTGTTATACCTGATACATCTGTTCCCATAGAGGCTGTTGACTCAACATCAGCATGTGACATGGACATATGGGAGGATGCTATTGGAGTAGAGGAATTAGAGAGAATGTTGAATGAAGACATAAACAATACTGGAAATAGCCATAGCTCTGTGTCTGAATCGACTGTTACATCAGCTTATCTGGGATTTAAGGTAAAAGAGTTCTTAGCTGAGGTGGACCATCTAAGGAGGGTTCAACAGCAAATAAGACACTCGCCAAATCAGTCGTGGGAATACGTGAGCGAGTGGGAGGTACAAGAGAACCATAGTTTGGATAGGCTGAGGGATTATATGGATAAGTATACTAGGGAAGATTTGAATGTGGAGGCATATACTGTTGAGTTTATGCGTTTATGTGAAGAAGTACCTGAGTTAGTTCGTGATGGTGAGGAAGTTGCAAGTAGGTACGTCAAAGGTTTAGGGCCTGAGTTCGAGGAACTCATGGCGGTAAAGTCTGATTCTGTAGCATATCTGGCTGGGCGTGCGAAGCAGATAGAGAGTAAGTTGAGGAGGAACGACATACCCCTCCAGCCGTACTATTACACCAAACCTGAAGAACCTACTGCTACATTTCCTAGGGTAGGAAACTCTGGACCCGCGAAGCACTACAACCCCTACTTTGTTCCGCGAGGGGGAAAGGATAAGGGAAAACTGAAATTCCGCAGAGGGCGAGGTAAAGGCCCGATGATTCGTGAGGCATTTCCGTCTTCGCGATCATCGTCAGGTAATGTTTAGTTATGTGTTTAATGTTTAAGTTAGTCTGTTTATGTGTTTTCAATATCACGTTAGAATTGGAAAACATAAACTACAAATATAAATCATATCCTTAAACAAAAAGAAATACACATATAAGTAAACATTAAAAGATAAATGATAAATGAGAATTGATAATTTAGGGATGTTAAAAACGTGCATCCTTAAAATAGAAATCAATAATTATTGATAAACAACCAAATGATGTGAAGCAATAATAATCCTAATGTGAGGATAAATTATTAGGATTAAGAAACTTGAAATGTTACGGAGAAGTAGTTTGAAAGAAGCTTACAGAATGAGTATTGCATTTTTGTTTTAAAAGAATGTATTATTGTGCTCAGATGCATCATGAATGCACATTGCAACAATCACTATAGAAAAAGGAATACTTGAATTCCATATACCTATACAAAATGATTTTGTTAGGACATGCATCATGTATATTAGTATATCAAATAGAAAGTGGATTATATAGCAACTCTTTGGGGATGAGAGATGTCATCACCCTGAGCTACAATTGTACAAAAGTTTTAAAATGTGAATTGTTAGATTCACAGTTTTGAAAAGATAAATTTAAAGAAAATCCAGCTGGTACACACATATACTTGTATATGTGGGTGAATATGTGTATGTGCACATATGTTTGAAATGATTGGTTTGAGAAACCATTTGTTTATTAAACAAAATTTTTGTGAAATAAATTGTTGAGAAACAATTTATTTATAAAAAAAACTGTTTTTGTTTTAAAATGTAAGCGTATTTAAACGAAAACTCTGTAATAAAGTCAAGGTAGGATACAAGATAGTGGAGATGAGATGTTGCGATTTTTATTGTTCATAATATACAATAAAGATCTGGATTCTAATGTTTCATTCCGAAACATCAGAAATTATTAAGAATTGAGAAAAGTAGGAAGTGAGAATTTACATTCTTGCTTTGAGATAGACTAAGAGGTACGTCTAGTGATGGACTTTTATGATAAATAAAAGTTCAAGAGTAGATAATAGAAGATAATTGCGATTAAGATAAGAGAGAGTAGGATATAATTAAACACAACTCGGTTAGTTTGACTTCAAGTAACTGTCGGTGAACAAAGTCATACGCATGTGTTTAATTAAAATGGATTTGAGATTGGTCTTACAGACAGAGCAGATGTCAGTAATGGACATATCTCTTAAATCCAAACGAGTGGTTAGATAAACCAAAACTCATAAGTCTGAGAGGAGTAAACCTCAGCACTTAACCAACAAACAACAACAAATCAATTAAAAGACAGATGATGAAGAGGAAAATAATTTTCAGAACCAAGTAGTTACGCTACTAGTTCTGATTTGAATAAAGAGAGTCGTTGATTATGTTAACGACTGACAGACTTTGTGAAGTCATGTCAAATAAGGTATTCATTAAGAAATAATTATTTAATTATTTAATGAATAAATAATATACTTAAACAGTATAATAAACCTTGGATTAACATAAATGGAAATGTTATCAAGGTAAGAAAGGGATGAAGACAGTGAACTAAAGGAGTAAGTTTCAGATATTATCTGGATACTAATAGAATATAGTAAAACCCCATTAACTAGTGATCGAACCGTTAGATCGATTTGATTTTGGGATATGATAATCCCAGGACGGTTATCTAAGTTTTAACCGTTGCGATTGACGAACGGAGAGGAATATGATGCTTGAAGAGGGAGGTGATGTTGTGAAACTTGCGTGATTTTTGGCAGTGAGCCAAAAGCGCAAGTGATCACGATAATAAGTGTAAACTTTAGTTAGCTTGGAATTATCAACATAAGCTCCATATATGTATAAAAAGAATTTGAAAACTGTATTGAGACAGTAATTTCAAAAGATAAATTCCGAGGACCGGGCCATATGACTGTGAAGTCTAGGCTGATTGGTAACGGAATATACATGTAGTGTACATGTATTGTAAATGTCGGGCTAGAAATGCATAATGCATGGCCGACTAAAAGTGGAAAATATTTAATGAACATTTTGTTTTAATGTAAAAAGTTTTGAAAATGGAGCTACAGTTGATAGTCAGTTAATTAAACATGATAGTAACAGCTATAGTACAGTTATGAAAACTGTTAGCTGTGAACAAGGATGCTATGTATGTGGAGTAAGTTAGAAGGTGTTTCATAGGAGATGATTAGATTATAACCACACCCACACCTATACAACCACATTCAGGCAAGAGAGAAGATCAGTTATCCAATCTGTAACAGGAAGTTACTATAGATTGAGGAAGAAAATAAAGGACATTCCATACAAGGTATAGAAAAGTAAGGAAACTAAAAGATGAGTGTTTAGTTTATGAAATAGTGATCATAAAACATACTAAAAGTCATCTCAATAATAAGATGAACCATAAACAAACAACTAAGGTTGAAAACAGAATAAAGAAAAAATAAAATAAATAAAGATGTGCGACAAAGGTGGTATACTAAAAGTGTAGTTATCAGAAGCTAGCAAAGGTAACCTAGTTTTATGGTAACCCTGGAGTAAGTTAAATAATGCTAACTTACACACTTGGATCGCTTAGCAAGAAAGACTAGAGACTAGTCCTTGAAATGCATTGCAGGACGCTAAGTTAAGGAGTAAAAGGTATTCTATACAAATTATAGGATCAAGAGGAGTATATAAAGTAGATAATCTATTTGTAGAATGGAAGTTCAAACAGATGATATGAACGACAGCGAGGAAGAGAGAGATATGATTGAAGATGCCAGTCAAAATGGTGCTATGTTTTCCGAAGCATAAAATGAGATTAAGTATAAGTGAAGTTTGAATTATAAGTGAAAAGTAAGTATATGTAAATTCGAGGACGAATTTATATAAGGGGGAGAGAATGTAATAATCCGGAAATTTAAGAGTTAAAATATAGCCACGTGTCTAATATTTTATTAGACGGGAGTAGGTAAATTAAATTTAAAGAAAAATTTAATTTACAAGTGTCCCTAAATTTTTAATATGGCTGTAGGATTGCAAATTTAAATTTTTAGAATTTAAATTTGACTAGTTATATAGTTAACGGAGAGAATATGGATTTATGAATTGGGTGCAGAATAATTCATAAGTCCCTAGCAAATATTTTTGGTACTAATATTCGCGAAATATTTTAAAAAGGTTATCGTGAAAATTTGATAAATTTTGGAAACAGAAATTTTATCAAGCGCAGTCAATGCGGACTTAATAAATCAAAAATGATTTATTAAGAATAAAATATAAGTCAGATGGGAATAAAAATAATATTTTTATTATTTCTATATTTTATTTAATTTTTGGTAAAATTTTCACGAAATTTGGAAGTCGTAACTGTTTAGGCTACGAACGACTAGTTTAGAAGTTGGTTTAAAGTACATGATTGAGCTAGTACTAAACGGCACTTTATCCATTTCCTATTTAAATGAGCCTAAGCATGTGAAATGAGCTCAGAAGCTCATTTCATCAACTTTCAAATTTTAAAAGAGCAGCTTGCTCTCTGCAGGGTTTCGGCCGTTCGATCCATTTCTCGATTCTAACTCAATTTCTTCAACGATTACTCACGTAATCGAGGTATTATATCCGTATTAAACGTTTATTTCGATTTATTTCGAATATAAACTTGTTTATAAACGGTTACCGTATCGAATTATCGTTTTAAACGTCCGTATTGATATTGAATTGTGTATACGTGATTGTGGACGTTAGAATTGTGTTTTTGGACATTTTAAGCAGGACGGGAAGTCCCGGAATTTCAATTCCGGGACTGTGCGGAAGCACAGCCCACTGTGCGCATGCACAGTGAGCTGTGCGACCGCACAGCATAGTGTGCGGGCGCACACTAAGCTGTGCGGGTGCACAGCTGCCCCGACGGGCAGTCAGGGGTCGATTTTCTTCGGTTTTTGGGGGACTTTCCGGGGGCGATTCCGACGTGCTTTCGCCTAATAACCCGAGGTGTTTTCCAACCGAACCTAAAACATTTTTAATAAATGTTTTTAAACTAAAGTTAGATATTTTAAAATGATAACTTGTGATAGAAGAAAGTGAAAAGGTTTTATATACTAAACCTAAAGACTTTTAAAAGGAGATTTTAAAAGTAAAGTTAAACGTTTATAATGGACTTTAAAAGAGTTAAAGTCAACGTTTAAACGATTTTAAAGATTTAGCAATCAGTTTTGCTAAATACTTAGTATATGACCGAGAATTGTTTTGACAATTAGGTCTATACTATAAATGGTTTTCTTTAGGTATTGTGATACCTAAAATAACTTCCAAAGAGAAGTTAGAACGTTTTCTCAAAATGAGAATTTGTAATATGGTTTTAAAAAGAGACCATAAGTGCTATGTGTTTAAAAGATTATATGTTTGACCTAGATCTGGGTTTATGGACCTAGAAATTATATAGGAAACATATATTGATGTGTTTTATCCTGTTTGCTTTGTGTGTTTAGTCCGACCAGCTAGCGAGCAGTCTGACCACAACCACAGGATTAAGTTCCCGACCTAGCGGTGTTTGTGAGTTCATTTGTTTACCCTTTGAATATTAGTATTCAATTGTTTTAACTCCATAAATCGCACTAAGTATGAAACTTAGCCAAGGAAGATCCACTGAAACGAGCTATCTGTTGGGCAACAATAGGACTGTGTGATCACCGGTGTTAATGAACTAGATGAGAGGTAAATATTATAAGCATACATATTGAGATTAGGTTTTAAGCCAGATGCTTGCTAAGCGGCTTAAACCTAATGGGTAGTCCTGAGGTGGCAGTGATTTAAGTTCCGGCCCAACAACCCTATACAGAGTCAAGATGGCTGTGATACATATGTATACAGCACATCCTGTATTAAACAAGAGTTGTGCATATGCATTATATATATGATAGCATTATAACGTAATCAGGACTAGGGTTTCATATGGATCGAGGACTGGTAATATTTTTATATACCGATATTTTGTCTATACGCGATTTTGGTATTTAACTGTAAACCTATCTACTCACTCAGAAATATTTATATTTCTGACCCCGTTGTTGTTTATCATTTTCAGGTACCTAGCTACCGGGTCTGGTCGAGCTTCCACCCTTTTTCATCAGGGAAGCTTATTCTGTTGTTATGTAAATAACACTTTAAACTCTGAGATGCTGCAATAATGTATATAGGTTTGATATGCCTGTGGCCACGTCATGGTTCCTTTGTCTATATACTCTGATAGGAACCTGACTTTGTCTAGCTCTAATAAGTGGCTACTTAATAGGCATATGGTGTTTTATGGTGTCCCCTACGGGTGGGCCAAGCTTCGTGTCTTTGGTCTACAAAGACATTGTGTGTAGTTTAGCTGGCCCTACGTTTGTGTGCCTGCTGTGCATGTTTTTAATATGTTTGATATAATGCTTTGAAAAGAAAAGTGTTCGATATATTTTATTAAACATATTGTTCGGATGCGTGGTTTGAGACAGGGCTGCCTGCGAGGCAAGGCATGTGAGCTAAGTCCCTGTACCACCGCACCGGTTTTCAAAAATGTGCGTGGGTCAGAATAACTAGGGTTATTCAACCAGCATTTCTGAAAACGCGATATCGCCTATATGAATATTTTCAGTATGTGTTTTCCACGTTAAACGGAAAAATGTTTTAACGGTGTTTTCTGAAAACGGGTCGTACGCGAGGTACGATCTAGATTTATATATATTTATATTTAGGAGGCGAAAAAATTTATAGAGGTTTTAGGCTTGCTACGGGTTTCAGAACAACCATTCCCATTCCCTAGCGCCGGTCTCGGCTCGAGTTTCGAGGCGGAAATCGGGTCATGACAGAAACGTTCGGATTTCTTTCATAACGTTTGTAAACGTTTGGCTTATATTGCTAAAAAGGTGAAACGCTTGGATTTTTTTCGTAATGTTTGTAAACGATTCCCTTAAATCGCTAAGAAGGGGAAACGTTTGGATTTGTTTCGTAATGTTTGTAAACGTTTGGGTTCAATCGCAAAAAATGGGAAATGTTTGAATTTGTTTCGTAACATTTGTAAACGTTTGGCTTAAATCGTTAAAATGAGGAAACATTTGGATTTGTTTCGTAACGTTTGTAAACGTTCGGCATAAATCGCTAAAAAGGTGAAACGTTTGGATTTATTTCGTAACGTTTGTAAACATTTGGATTTGCTTTCTAACATTTGTAAACATTTTGTTTTGTTTCGGAACATTTATAAACGTTTTGCTTAAATAGCTATAATGGGGAAACATTTGGATTTGTTTCTTCACGTTTTTAAACGTTTGACTTCAATCGCTAAGAAGGTGAAACATTTGGATTTGTTTCGTAACATTTGTAAACGTTTGGCTTAAATTGCTAAAAATGTGAAAAGTTTTTTTTTTTTCGTAATGTTTGGATTTGTTTTGTAACGTTTGCAAACGTTTTTAAACGTTTGGCTTAAATCGCTAAAAAGGTGAAACGTTTGGATTTGTTTAGTAACGTTTGTAAATGTTTGGTTTAAATCGCTAAAATAAGGAAAGGTTTGGATTTGTTTCGTAACGTTTGGATTTGTTTCGTAATGTTTGTAAACGTTTGTTTTTTTTTGTAACATTTATAAACGTTTGGCCTAAATTGCTAAAATGGGGAAACGTTTGGATTTGTTTCATAACGTTTGTAAACGTTTGGCTTCAATCGCTAAAAAGGTGAAACAGTTGGATTTGTTTCGTAACGTCTGTAAACATTTGGCTTAAATTGCTAAAAATGGGTTAAACGTTAGGATTTATTTCGTAGCGTTTTAAAGATTTGGCTTAAATCGCTAAAAAGGTTAAACGTTTGGTTTTGACTCGTAACATTTGTAAACGTTTGACTTGAATCACTAAAAAGGTAAAACGTTTGGACTTTCGTATCGTTTGTAAACGTTTGGCTTAAATTGCTAAAAATGTGAAACGTTTGCATTTGTTTCGTAACGTTTTAAATGTTTGGTTTTGTTTCGTATCATTTGTAAAAGTTTGGCTTAAATCGCTAAAAAGGTGAAACGTGTGGGGTTATTTCGTAACGCATGTAAACGTTTGGCTTTAATTGCTAAAAAGGTGAAATGTTTGAATTTGATTTATACGTTTGGCTTAAATCGCAAAAAGGTGAAATGTTTGAATTTGTTTCGTAAAGTTTGTAAATGTTTGGCTTAAATTACTAAAAAGGTGAAACGCTTGGATTTGTTTCGTAACGTTTATAAACATTTGGATTAAATTGCTAAAAAGGTGAAACGTTTGGATTTATTTCGTACCGTTTGTAAACGTTTAACTTAAATCGCTAAAAAGTTGAAACGTTTGGATTTGTTTCATAACGTTTCTAAACGTTTGCCTTAAATTGCTAAAAAGGTGAAACTCTTTGTTTTGTTTCGTAATGTTTTTAAACGTTTGAATTAAATTGCTAAATATGGGAAACGTTTGGATTTGTTTCGTTTCGTTTGTAAACGTTTGGCTTCAATAGATAAAAATGCGAAACGTTTGGATTTGTTTCGTAACGTTTGTAAACGTTTTGCTTAAATCGCTAAAAAGGTGAAATTTTTGGATTTGTTTCGTAACGTTTTAATCGTTTGGCTTAAATCGATAAAATGAGGAAACATTTGGATTTGTTTCCTAAATTTTGTAAACGTTTGGCTTAAATCGCTAAAAAGGTGAAAAGTTTCGTTTTTTTTCGCAACGTTTGTAAACGTTTTGCTTAAATTGCTAAAAAGATGAAACGCTTGGATTTGTTTCATAACATTTGTAAATGTTTGGCTTAAATTGCTAAAAAGGTGAAACGTTTGGATTTGTTTCGTAACATTTGTACACTTTTGTTTTGTTTCATAACGTTTCGATTTGTTTCGTAACATTTGTAAACATTTGGCTTCAATCGCTAAAAAGGTGAAATGCTTGGATTCGTTTCGTAACGTTTGTAAACGTTTGACATAAATCGCTAAAAAGGTGAAACGCTTGGATTCGTTTCGAAACATTTGTAAACGTTCGGCCTAAATTGCTAAAAAGATGAAATATTTGTATTCGTTTCGTAACGTTTGTAAACGTTTAGCATAAATTGCTAAAAAGGTGAAACGTTTGGATTTGTTTCGTAACGTTTGTAAACGTTTGGCTTAAATCGCTAAAAATGTTAAACGTTTAGATTTGTTTCATAACTTTTGTAAACGTTTGGCCTAAATCGCTTCAAAGGGGAAACGTTTGAATGTGTTTCGTAATGTTTGTAAACGTTTGGCTTGAATTGCTAAATAGGTGAAACGCTTGTATTTGTTTCGTAACGTTTGTAAACGTTTGGCTTAAATTGCTAAAAAGATGAAACACTTGAATTTTTTCTGCAAAGTTTTTCAACATTTGGCTTAAATTAGTAAAAAGGTGAAACGCTTGGTTTTGTTTCGCAACGTTTGTAAAGGTTTGTCTTAAATTGCTAAAAATGTGAAATGTTTGAATTTATTTCGTAACGTTTTAAACGTTTGGTTTTGTTTCATAACGTTTGTAAACTTTTGGCTTAAATCGCTAAAAAGGGGAAACGTTTGGATTTGTTTCGTAACATTTGAAAATGTTTGCCTTAAATCGCTAAAAAGGTGAAACGTTTGGATTTGTTTCATAACGTTTGTAAACATTTGGCTTAAATCGCTAAAAAGGGGAGACGTTTGGGTTTGTTTCATAACGTTTGTAAACATTTGGCTTAAATCGCTAAAAAGGTGAAACGTTTAGATTTGTTTCGCAACGTTTGCAAACGTTTGGCTTAAATCGCTAAAAAGGTGAAACATTTGGATTTGTTTCGTAATGTTTGTATACGTTTGGCTTAAATTGCTAAAAAGGTGAAATGTTTGGATTTGTTTCGTACCATTTGTAAACATTTGGCTTAAATCGCTAAAAAGGTGAAACGTTAGGATTTGTTTTGTACCATTTGTAAACGTTTGGCTTAAATCGCTAAAAAGGTGAAACATTTGGATTTGTTTCGTAACGTTTCTAAACGTTTGTCTTAAATTGCTAAAAAGGTGCGCTTGGTTTTGTTTCGTAACGTTTGTAAACGTTTGGCTTAAATTGCTAAATATGGGAAACATTTGGATTTGTTTTTTACGTTTGTAAAGGTTTGGCTTCAATAGCTAAAAATGTGAAAAGTTTGGATTTGTTTCGTAACGTTTGTAAACGTTTGGCTTAAATCACTAATAAGGTGAAACTTTTGGATTTGCTTCGTAACATTTTAAACGTTTGGCTTAAATCGCTAAAATGGGTAAACGTTTGGATTTTTTCGTAAATTTTGTAAACGTTTGGCTTAAATCGCTAAAAAGGTGAAACGTTTGTTTTTTTTTTGCAACGTTTGTAAACATTTTGCTTAAATTGCTAAAACGGGGAAACGCTTGGATTTGTTTCGTAACATTTGTAAACGTTTGGATTAAATTGCTAAAAAGGTGAAACGCTTGGATTTGTTTCGTAACGTTTGTAAACGTTTGGGTTTGTTTCATAACGTTTGGATTTGTTTTGTAACATTTGTCAACGTTTTGATTAAATCGCTAAAAAGGTGAAACGTTAGGATTTGTTTCGTGACGTTTGTAAACGTTAGACTTAAATCGCTAAAAAGATATTGGTCAAAAAGTACTTATCAAAACCCACTTCGAAAGATAAAATTTACAAAACAGATTTCAAGTTCATGTCGAGCCCCACAGTTTTAAACATCATTTTCCGGAAAATCTCTTTTATAAAACAATAGATATAATTGTTCCCAAACGCCTCAATTTAAAATCATCGAGTTAGCTGAGTGATTACCACTTCCAAACTCAACTCCAAATTTGGGTGACCCAAGTCAAACCCATAATATCTATTTATAAAACGTATGCAACACATTTTCAAATCCAAAAAAAACGCCATTCGAAAATAAGTTTCAGTATTTTCAAAATAGGTAGCTCGACGTCACCCAAAGTAATAACATCAACTCATCGCCCAACTGGAAAAATAATTATTTTTTAACAATCTTTTCAGAAATACTGGCATTAATCAAAATTAGTAAATCAAGTATAAGACCAACAACGCCAAAGTTTTGACAAATCGAAATATGGTAAAATTACAAAATTAATGTTAAATTATCAAATCTGTATCGCCTTTAAAAATAATATTATTTCAAAACAATCATTTTGAAAACAGCAAGTTAGATGTAACATTTAAATTTTTAAAATACAAGAATTTCATTTTATTTCAAAATAACAACCCTTTTTCAATCCTTAGTCAAATGTAAAACTTTGAAATAAACGGATTTCATTTTACTTGCAAGATATTGAAAATAATATTTTAGGGTGTCGTGTCCAGACTATCCATTTGACTTTTTGCGTCAAAACACCAGTTAGACAAAAATAACATCCTTAAGGTAATTTAAAACCAATACGTGGCCAACAACGTAATTCACAAAACATGAATAAGATTTTTCGGTCAAAAATCTTTTAACCCAAAACAATGTGAAAGCCTAACATAATATTAATTTTTAGAAACTAACGCTCACGGACAAAGCCAGAAATACTCATAAATAATTTAACGTCAACAACATCATTAAAGGCATAAAAGCCAAAGTTTATCAAACAACATCATACCCAAGTATGAATCTAGGAAAATCATCAATCTTAAGATTTCCTGAGAAATCATAAGCAACTAAAATCATCTAAGTGAAATGACCTCAAATGATAAAACATAGCAAGCAACCTCCAAGTAAAAACAATTATCAATCATAACATCAACACTAAACAATGACTGACACACATCACCTATAGGATGTAGGCTGAAAGTTTGAAACAAAAGATGACGTTTCAAAGACAAGACTCGAATCCTAATTCTGCAGTAGTTCCTATGACTCAATAACAAACTAAACAGAGTAAACACATAGCAAGCAATGGCCTTGGTTTGAAACTAAAGCTCTGATACCAACTTTGTCACGACCCAATTCATGGATCGCGACCGGCGCTAGGGTATGAGTATGGTTGTACAAAAACCCGTAGCAATCCTTGCGGAAAACCACTAATCATATAAACCTGCAGAAAATCCAATGCGTAGGGGCAACCGAGACTCCAACTTAAACTAACAGTTTAAAATATAAGTACTTCCATTAAATAAAAATAACTAGAGTTAAACAATAATAATGCCAAAGCATAAATT
Source organism: Mercurialis annua (assembly GCF_937616625.2). Taxonomy (NCBI): domain Eukaryota; kingdom Viridiplantae; phylum Streptophyta; class Magnoliopsida; order Malpighiales; family Euphorbiaceae; genus Mercurialis; species Mercurialis annua. Next base: position 24,102,461 of record NC_065570.1, read on the forward strand.
AAAGCCAGTCAGACAAATCTGACAAACAGACTATGATAGTATAGACTTCTAGTTTACTACTGCGGTATAAGAATAAAAGTAGTTTGACAATTTATTAAAAGAAAATAAACCTCCGAGGAATAATGATTTGGAGATCTGTAGACTCCCTCAAAATAATAAACCTGGAAAATTTGGGAAAACAACGGGGTCATATATACTGAGATGAGTTCTGTAATACCCCAAAATACTTAATTATTTAATTGGACCACGTGTCCAGTTTTGAGACGCCAGAGTGGCGATATCGAAAGATTTTCCGATATCATTAAGATAAATAAGTTTTAAGTAGGTCGGTTTTGAAAGGTTAACAATGACGTATTTAATATTATCTCCTAGCTAGAAAGTTGGAATTGGAATGAAAAGGGAAAATGTCAAGAAAAGTCCCAAAATAAAATACATGGAGTAAAGTGGTAATTTAGCCACTACGTTTCGAAAATGAAAATTTATAAGTTTTGACGGGAAAATATTAATATCGGGTTTCGTATTATTTATCGGGTATAAATAATATGTATAAGTTATAATAAAAGAATTTATTGATTTAGCTATGGACTAAATCGTACGAAAGAAAAGTTTGAAAGATAAGTTGTAACAAAAAAGAAAGGAAGGATCAAAACGGACTTTATACCAAAACATATAAGTAAAACCAAATTCAAAGAAATGAATCAGAGAAGAAGAAGGATCTAGAAAGCTCCATTTTCACCGATCACGATCGTTTCGCCGCCGTTTCTCCGTTCGACGTCCGATTCGAGCGATTTTTGCGGCAATCTCTTCGGAATTGAACGCTCTATCATCTCCGAGCAAAACATCGAGGTAAGAAGTCGATATTTGGTGAGAAAGTAGTAGGTTTTATGACTGTTTTAGTGAGATTGAGTATTAAGCTTGAATTTGACATTTTTGATGTTATTATAGCGTTTTGATGAAAACGAGGTTACAGGTTTTGACCGTAGGTGTGTGAGGCACGTCGGGATGGTGGCGAAACCTCGGAAATCGACTTCCGCGGGGCTATGCACGTGGTCCACGACCGTGCACCCTACAAGGTGCACGAACGTGCACCATCATGGTGCACGACCGTGAACCAGTGAGGTGCACGAACGTGCACTTGGTTTCACGATTGTGCACCCACCAAAGGGCACACCCGTGCACCCCGACTCGTATCCACATGTATATGAAGCATATTCGATTTAGAAATTCTACGTTATCGAGTAATTTGACTTTAAAAGACGAGCTTCGGACTTTGAGAATTATAAATCTCGAGCTAAGCTCGACGTTTTAGATAGTCAACGATAATGGAAAACGCTAAGAACGTCATACGATTCTCAAGTATGAGAAGCCGTATTCGTTAAATCGTTTATACGACTAAGAGTTATTGAATACGTAAATAAGAATAAAAAACGAAACTAAACCCTAAAACCTAGAAGTATTATACGTGTAAAAATACGAGTTTCACGTCTAACTATTAAACGATTTGTCAGACGTGTCAGCGAGTAGTGGGGTCAGTAGACGTGGACTAGCGAGAGCATACTATCATATCGACCACATCATTACTTGGATAGCGGTCACTGTGAGTTGCATTTTACTTTCGCGTGTTATCAATTAAAGTTATTTTGATATCATATTAAATATTATTTACACGCATCGCACTATATAAATGAATTGCTGATTTGCTATACGTTTTGATTAATCTTTGTAGACAAGGACCTAGTATACGATCCAACAAAACTAGCTACCTATTGGTTGTCAATAGGCTCTGTGATCACCAGTAAATGAGTCAGTCTAGTGTGTTTGACTATGATGTATGTTTTGATATTCATGCATGATATGATTATGAAAGCCGAGATATGAATGCGATACGAGAGTGAACTCGGTTAGAATGACCTGAGCCCCGTATCTAGTAGGTTGGACCTACCAGTGGGTTGGACCCACCACTTTGGGATTAAGAGATTGGTCGCGATCGACGTGGTAGAGTGTGAACACTCCCGGGTCGGACCATTTGGATCAGTATGATTTGATAATAGTGAATTGAGTTATGTTTCAGGATTTTAGTTTCGAAAGGATCGAGTACTTGTTCATAGGTATTTTTGTATTGATATTGATTTGAAATTCGATGCTATATTTTCATAATAATATCTTTAGTAAATGCAAACTCACTCAGTATTTTCCCAAATACCGACCCCTCACTTTTGATGTATTTCAGGTGCTTAGTGTGTGGACTTAGCTAGAAGCCAGTTTTGAAGTCCAGAAGTCAGTTGTGTATGTATAGTCTCCTGACTTCTGTGAGTGCTGCAGTAGTGGTCCCGTGTTAACAGAGTCGTAGCCTAGACAACAGTACAATTTGAGTGTACATATTACTTGATGTCCTGTTTATATGTTTTTGACAGGCTACATGTAGTATGTTTTATCCACGGCCTCATATGCCGGTGATATGTTCTGTTACACTAACTTTTGTATATAGTACCGCGAGGCCAGTTCGTACAGGGTACGGTAACTAGAGCCCGCGGGGTTTTAAATAGTTAGTGTAAATACTTGATTGCATATCATATATATGTATATTTGCTATCGTTGTATTATTTATTTATTATTTGCTAAAAATTAATAGTGGTTTGAGGCTTGCTACGGGTTCCGGAGCTACCACTCCCGTTCCCTAGCGCCGGTTGCGGCTCAATATTTTGGGTCGTGACAATATTGGTATCAGAGCAGTTGGTCCAGTTACCACTACAAGTTTGTTTTAGTGTTTGTTTGAGAGCAGTTGGTCCAGTTACCACTGCCAGTCTTGTTTGAATATTTGTTTGAGTTGGAATACTCTGTCAAGTAAGTAAACCTAGGAACTACTGCAGCAAGAGAGTCGGACCTTAGTTGCCTGTATTTGTTTGATATGTGTATTAGTAATATGTGGTACAACGCGCGCGAATTAGGGTTACCAAGCTATTAAGTGATTTGTATCCGTGTATACGAACAATTTAGGCAACTAAGTGGTTATTATTTAAGCTAGGAATGTTAAATGGTTATTTGCTTGCGAACTACGTGCAGTTGGATAAGATGCTAAATGTTTACAGCACCTTATGAGTTAATATTGGAATTGCGTGTGGAAATAGGCTCAGATGGTCGCATATGTTTGAAATTGTTTCTTTTCAGCATGTCTGTGTTAGTAATATGTGCCCTATGGCCATTTAATCGTGTATATTTGTAGAACAAATCCCAATGGCAAAGATATATATGCTTTATTTTAACTAAGTGTCTTATCAACTAAGTGTTCATTTATTACGTATTGTCCTTATCACATTGTGATAGAATCTATTCTTAAGGTGTTAAGAATATGAGTAACAGATTCTATTATACAAGTGATCTAAATAACCGTTCACGATCGATGGGATCCTACGAATAAGGGCATCGCATTATCCCAGAAAAATCGTCACCTCTGTTTATTCTCCTGATTAGTAAAGAGTTACTAAATTATAGGAAGTAGTGAGTCTCATACTACTTGATGGGGATTAGAATAAACATGTGGACACTCAAGGTGTTGAGTAAGTCGAACAAGTGACGCTAGATGACTTATACATGGTAATTCATTAAAGTCAATTTAATGTCATCTAGTTCATAATTGTACATATGTCCTTTGACTTGCGGTGACACTATTTTGTATATAGGTGATTAGAGTTTGATACTCCTTAACCCTAGATCTTTCATGAGCTAGGGCCGTTGGATGTGTTGGCTCTAATTAGTTGTATATGGAGATAGGGGTTTAACCTAGAAAGGATTCATCACTCTGGATGAACGGAGACAAGATTCTATGCTATCTTGAATTGTTCTTAATGGATGATAAAACCTGCGCAGGTGTATATGACTTACTTAGAAAGTTGTTTCTAGTGGAAGTCATATTTATCAAGAATTGGAACTGAGAGATGAGGTCATATAATCAAGACAAATAGTGTTTGACTTAACTGTGACACTAGTCGAGATTGGAATCTTAGATGAAGGGAATTTTGAGTGTACGGTAATTATGAACATTGGTTCATAAAGAATGCATCGAAACATTCATCTCTATTTGGGGGTCGTGATATGTTGCTAGACATCACTCTCGATCTACGAGAATTAATAATTAAATGGGATTTAATTATTTAATATAAGAAAGGTGTTTCTTATGACTCTCGTTGCCATATAGATGTGAACCTAGTTAGTCACACACAATAGAGTGTGCAACTGATTGAGTTTACGAAAGATCGCTTTCATATGGATACTAGCATATCTCGGAAATTAATCTAAGATGAAAAACAAGTACAAATTAGGGACTAATTTGTAAGAGTTATAAATTAGTAGGAACCTAATTGTACTATGTCCAAGTTAATTAGGGACTAATTTATAAGAGTTATAAATTAGTAGGAACCTAATTATATTTTAACAAAGTTTTATGATTAAAAGGCTTAAGTAATTAATTAATGTAATTAATGATACTTAAATCATTAATCATAAGCTAATGGAATGATGATGTCATGGTGATGATGTAATGATATAATCTTATGTCATATATGTGACGTCATATGATGTCATATGATGACATCACCTATATGATGTTACCTATATGATGTCACCACATGAAAGGTGTGATGTGGTGGCAACACCTTTCCTTGGTGTGTGACACCTAGCATGCAAGGTGTTGCATTCTTAAGACATGATCTAGCCTATAAATAGAGCATGTCCTTGCTCATTTCAACACACCACACAACACACATCTCACTACCAAGTTGTAGAGAGAGAAAGCACTTGAAGGAGTTCAAGTAGTCATCAATCACGGGAAAACTTGACGACGTTTTTCATACATCCGAGCAAGGACGTAATCGCGTCGAGAGTTTGAGCTTAGGGCTGCTCGGCAAGTGGAACTCTTGCGGATTACTTAAAGGCGCGGATTCAATCGGACACATGCTCATGTGGACGAGCTTGAGGTCGCCGTACTTTCGGAACTACAAGAATCGTTGGAGAATCGACATAGGTATTCTTCTTTCGATTCCTAGATGCGTGCTTTAATTACTAAATGATACGACGATCCATTTGTTGTTGATAGGATCAACTTTAGGATTCGGATTGTTGGAATTTCAATTTTAAAATTGAAATTTACGATCTGGACCCTTGCGTCCCGCTGCGCCAACAGTGGTATCGGAGCCACCGTATCATCGAGTATTAACGCTTTACGATTGAATATATGTATAAATAATCATGGACTTAGGGATTATTATTGGGCATGTAATTTCTAATTCTGAGGGCTTATTTTTTTCCAAAACGAACAATCGCTATTGTGATATTTATTACATTTGATTAAATTCTGTCTATGAGATTGGTACTTAAGTGGTCCGCTCGTGACCCTCCAATCTATCCTGGGAATTTTTCTAATGTGATCATTTAACACAATACGTTATTCGCTTGTGCATTATGTTTTCATCAACGGAATATGCGGAAAAAGCGAAACCGAAAAAAAAACCCAGAATTTTCTTTTCATAAAAACCAAAAATGCTGAAAAACGGGTTTTACACCCGGAAAAGAATTTTCGGCCCGAAAACAAAATTATTTGTTTTCCCTAAAAAACCGAAATGCCGAAAAAGGGGTTTTACACCCATGAAAAAATTTCCGACTCGGAAAAAACCCGTAAAAATAAGGTAATTTTTTTTTTCGAGGATCAGCAATCGGTTGAGGCTTTCGGAGGTTCTAGGATGAATCCTCGATACCTAAAAAAAGTAGATATTACATAGTAAATGATTAGAGAATCATTTCCGAGATATGTAATAGTTTGCTCATTATTATGTGGCTAAAGAATGAGACCTATAAAGTCCATGATCATACAGTGTGATTGCATGATTTATTTTAGCTTTAATATGTATGGGATGCATGCTAAAATGTGCTGTGTGTTTAGTGAGACCAGAATAACTTAAAATCCTAAGAAATCTTCCTAAAAGTTGAAAGATTAATTTTATATTGATTAATCATTAAATTGTTTATCAATGGCTCTCTATTGGAGCAATAAACTAACACGCTTTGAGTTATCATCTTGTCGGCTATGGATACATAGGGGTGAGATGATATCGTCAAAAGATGTTGTTGAGTTTATTGTTAAGCATGAAATGTTACATGTGTAGTCGATATAATATAAAGCGAGAAAGGCAATTAGGCGTACCTGAGTCGTATATTATTCAAATCGATACCTCTTAGTTGATTCAATGGGTTAGACTTAACTAATGTGGAAACCTAAGAATAGCATTAAGTACTTGAGGGTGAAAGCATTAGGAGCCGAAATTGATTGAACCTCATATGAGATATGATGAATAAGTAATTGTTCACTTATATATCATTTTGATCCCAAGAATAGCATTAAGGGAAAGATAAATGAATATAAGAAATCAATCACCCGCTTGAAATCTTTTCCAACGAAGATTTATGTTTCCTATTTTGGAAGTGTAGGATTCGAAAAAGATAGTGGGACGCCGTTTTGATAAAGACCAAATCATTATGGTTAAATATACAAAATAACATGAATACTAAATAGAGATCTTTGCTATCTAAAGGATAATAAGATTAAATAGAATCCTTTATAGTGACATTCACGATAGTAATCGGCTAGTGGTTTAAAATTATTTTTGATTGATTAAGATATTTAGATGCCTCCAAGGTCATTGCGAAAAAGAAATGCACATCGGTTAACAAAGAAATGTGTTTTCATTTGTTAAGATGTAGGACAGTATAGGTCATTGCCGGAAATATTTGAAATATTTAAAAGGCGGTTCGGTCAGTAAAAGAAAGTGTTTTCTTTTGTCAAACCGAAAGACATTGAAATGAAAATTGCATTAAGTATTGTGAATACTTAAAGGGCAATGACGAGAGGAACGACAATTCCATCAAGAATGTGTCTATCTCATGTTCCAATGTCAGTTGCTCATTTAAAAGTTTGGGTGTTGGATACCGATGCTAATCCTCATATTTGTTTATCCTTCATGGATTTGGTAAAAGTGAGAAAGATAACAAAAAGATGAAGTAATCGTAAAGCTAGGAAATGACGCAAGCGTTGTGACAAGAGCTATAGGATCAACTTCAATTTTCTTAAATAAACATAAGTTGTACTTAAACAAGTATTTTTGTACTTGCCCAATATATATAGAAATATCATGTCCGAACTTGTATGACAAATTTGGTAGTTGATTTTCTATTTACAAAGGATGTTTGTAGTATTATGTTTGATAATACGGAGTTGGGTATAGATATGTACAAAATGTTCTTTATGACTTGAATAAAGATGTTTAATGCAAAAGATGTTTTGGAAATTAATACTATAAGTTATCAAACTTCTAAACAACTTTGGTATTTATGATTAGGACACATTGCAAAAGATAGACATAACAAGTTAGATAGGATGGGAATCTTGAGCAATCAAGATTTTGCATCGCTTACGACTTGTGAGTCATATCTTAAAGGTAAAATGACCTGATTATTCTTTGTGGGACAAAGTGGTAGAGCCAAAGCCGTTTAAAAGATCATACATAGTGATGTATATGGTACGTTTAAAGAAACAGACCAAGGTAGATACTTATACTTCATTTCCTATACCGATGATTTATCACGATATAGTTAAGTTTGTCTTGTGAAGAACAAATGTGAAGCTTTTGAAAAGTTCAAAGACTTCAAGAATGAAGTGGAAAACCAAATTGGAAAAGGTATTAATACTTTATGATGTGATCGAAAAGGGAAGAATACTTGACTACAGAATTTGGTACGTTCCTAAAAGGAATATGATATTATTTTTCAACTTACTCCTTGGGAACACCATGGTTGAATGGTGCGTCTGTCAAGAAGGAGGTATCGTACATTATGGGACATTATACGATCAATAATGAGCTAAATGCTGACTTATCCATATTGTTATGGGGTCATGCAATTCTTATTGCAAATAAAATTCTAAATTAAATTCCAACTAAATTTGCACCATAGATACCTTATAAGATATGGTATGGAATCAAGTCGTAAAGATGTTAAGATTTGAGGGTGTTCGGAACATATCAGGAAACTGATATCCGATAAATTTGGAATCAAAATCAATCATGGAAAGGTTATGTTGGATATCCTAAAGACAGTTTAGGATATTGTTTCTATATTCGAACCGAACAAACAATCGTTGTTTATCGGTGGTAGTTTTTCTTGATAAAGCGTTTATTCAAGAGGGAGACTAAGAAAGGAATATAGAATTAGATGAGGAGTCATCTAGTTACCAACAAAATAATGAATCAATGAAGATTGATCAAACCCACTAAAAGCCGGAGTAAGTAAAAAATGTATCTACATTAACATCTCGAAGATCAAGTAGAGTATCTCGTCCACCGGAGAGAGATGGTTTTCCCGCATGATAAACAAGAGTTGTTTAGACATGGAGAAAAAGATCAAGTGTTGATCCCTCTACTTATGACGAAACTATATGCGATATAGATTCTTCAAAATGGTTTGAAGCATTAAAATCTAAAATGGATTCCATGTATAGTTACCAAATTTTGGGAACTAGTCCATCCGAAGGTATTATACCAATAAGGATTATATGGATGTTCAAGTGTAAAATTGGTACTAATGGAAAGGTGAAGACTTTTAAAGCTAGGCTTGTTGCAAAAAGGGTTTTGCTAGAGGCAAGAAGTCGTATTGTGAATACGCTTTCTCGCCGGTAGCCATGCTTAAGTCCATCAAGATTTTTCTTACCAAGGCTACCCATTTAGATTATGTGGATGTAAGAACCACATTCCTTAATGGTTAAATTAAGGAGTATATCTATATAGAACAAGCCAAGGATTTTGAATCCAAATAAGGTTCCAAGGCGTGCAACCTATAATGATCCATAATGGATGGAAAGAAAGCTTCGAGTTTCGTCGTCTTGTTAAAGCCGTAAGAAGTTACAAATTTATTAAAAACGATGATTAACCCAATGTTTACAAGAAGGTTAGTGGGAGCAGACTCACTTTCGTGATCTTGTATGAAGATAACATAGTTCTAATAAATAATAATATCAGAATGTTAACTTTTGTAAAACTTTGGTTTATCTAATACGTACTCCATTAAAGACCTTAGAGAGGTAGCCTAAATTCTAAGTAGTAGACTCTATGAAGATAGGTCTAAGAGAATAATTGGTTTCTCCTACAAGCTCTTCTTAGAAAAGATATTGAAGTAGTTAAATATGGAAGTTCTAAGAAGGATTGATACTAGTTAGGCATGAAATTCTTCTTTTAAACGGAATGTCTTCCGAGACTTCTAAAGAAAGAAAGAATCTAGCAAAGATACCATAGGCTTCGGCAATTGGTAGTTTGATGTATGTGTTGTCACTTACAAAGTTAGAAATTGTCTATGCGTTTAGTGGGACTAATCGGTTTCAATCCAATCCACGTTGAGAACATAGGATGGTTGTTAACGATATCTTTAAGTACTTTTGAAGAACTAAAGATATGGTATTAATAAATGGAGAACCATATTTTTAAGTAGACCGTTTTACAGATTATGATTAATAATCAGATATGGATAATAGAGAGTCTATATCCGGATTCATCTTTATTTATAATAAAGGAGTAGTGAGCGAGAAGTGTTCTAAGCAAGAATCAACTCCAGCTTCTATTATAGAAGCCGAGTATATTATGACATGAGATGTCTTAATAGAAGGTGTTTGGATAAATTAGTTCGTAACTGAACTAAGTACGGTTTTCTTCCATTAAAGTCGACAATTCATCTTTTATGCGACCACAATGGTGCTACTGGCCTAGCAAAAGTGTAATACCCCAAAATATTTAAGTATTTAATTGGACCACGTGTCCAGTGTTAAGTCGCTAGAGTGGCGATATCGGAAAGACTTCCGGAAAAGTAAGATGAATATTTAATTTTAGCAGGAAGGATTCGAAAGAATTATTGCGAGAGATTTAACATTGGAATTGGAATTAGAAAAGAAAAATGTTAAGAAAGCGCAAAATAAAGTATAGGGACTAAAAATGGTAATTTAGCCATAAAAATTCCGAAATGAAAATTACTTCGCCAAGGTCCGCGAAATGTTTTATAGTATATGTGGTGAAAGTTTCGGGTCAATCGGAGACCTTTTAAAATTTGGACGCGGATACGTTTTGGGCTAAAATGCAACTTTTGAAAAGTTGAAGGGCCAAAATGTAAATTAGCCAATTAAGTCTCGGAAATAGCAATTGAAAGATTATTGACGGAAAATAATAATTTTGGGTTAGTATTATTTATTTGAATATAAATAATACATAAGTAATTAAGTTAAAAGGATATTTAACCGTTGAGTTAAATTAGAAAGTTAAAAGGAGAATTGGTTTAAGTTAAAGAAATAAAGGATCAAAATGGACAATTAGCCAATTTTATATATATGAATTGGTAAGGAATCAGATGATTACAGAAGAAAGGGGAAGGAGCAGAAGGAAATGGCGATCGATACGTTCCGCCGCCGTTTCGCCGTTTCTCGCCCAAATCGAGAGTTCTTTATATCGATTCGTTCAGAATTCGATTCTCTATCATCGTTAAGCTTGAAATCGAGGTAAGCTTGACGTTTTTATTATGAGAATTGATAAATAAGGGTTATTTCGTTTTAACGAATTAAACGAACCGTAATCGCGTTTCTATTGGCGTTTTTTATGAAATTTGAAGTTGTTATTAGTGGGAATCATGTTAGAATCGACTTTGGACGTTTAAGCACGTCGGAAATGGCCCGGGGAGTGAACCCCGGGGCTGCACGTCGGCAGCCCGTAGGCTGCATGAACGTGCAGCAGACTGCACGATCGTGCAGCACAGTAACTGCACGATCGTGCAGCGTACTGCACTGCACGAACGTGCAGTACACTGCTGCACGAACGTGCAGTACACTGCTGCACGAACGTGCAGTCTTTCAGCGGAGAAGGATCTCTGATGCCGGCTTCCAGAGCCCTGACACGACGTGGAAAATCTGATTCCAGACAATTTTAAGTCGTATTATCAATCGTGATTCGATTGAATATCAAAACGTAAACTAGGACGTTTAATAGAGAAGTGTGATTAAAAGATTATCAAAGTTAAGAGTCATATTCGAGATACAATTGTGTTAACCTAAGTTTATAACTTAGCGTTTTGATATTAAGCCTACGTTTATGAATTAAACGTACATATGGTTTGAATAGGAATTGAGAATATCGTCAGGCTATCAGGCCGTCGAGCTGAAGGAGCTACGAGATCAAACAATGCACGGAGCCTACGTGTGCGAGTGACGATAATGCGGTTTTGGATAGCGGTCACTGTGAGTGGCAATTTACTTTTGCGTATTATTATAAAAGTTATTTTCTTATATCGTGAATATTATTATTAAATACCTTGTATCTATATGATTTGCTCGTATAAGATGTTTTGTTTGATAGATTTGACTATATAAATTCTGTTGTGTTCGTTGATTTGAAGATGAATGTCTAACATGCGGTCCAAAGAGACCAACTACCTATTGGGTGTCAATAGGCTCTGTGATCATTAGTGAGTCAGTCTAGAGTGTCTGACTTTGTGATTAAAAAGTAAGATGATATAATTATGCATGATGTATTACGAATGCGATACGAGAGTGAACTCGGTTACGGTGTAACCTGAGCCCCGTATCTAGTGGGCTGGGCCCACCAGTGAGTTGGGCTCACACTTTAGGATTTCGCTACGAGTGAGCACTCGGCTACGGTGTAGTCTGGAAGTCCCCGTATCTAGTGAGTTGGACTCACACTTTTGAAATTATTAATGTCTGCTTATATCATAAATTTATACATATATTAAGCGTGTGACGCTATATTTTGATAATACTATAAGTAACTTGCAAATTCACTCAGTATTTTCCCAAATACTAACCCCTCACTTTGATGTTTGCAGGTAGACGGAGTCGGATCAGACAAACCATCTCCATTGTGCCAGAAGTCATTGGACTCGCACAAGCATGAGTTCCTAGAGCTGCAGTAGTCAGTAGGTGTCAGTATTAGATAAACAATTTGACTTCAAACAGTATTTTATATTGTAAACGCTAGTATGGTATTTTAATATTTATAAATGCTTTATCCGAAAGAGTTTTCCCGGAAATGTTTTATATATAATATTATACTTTTAAATACGAAAAATTATTAGTGGTTTTAGGCTTGCTACGGGTTTCGGAGCTACCACTCCCATTCCCTAGCGCCGGTCTCGGCTCAATAATTTGGGTCTTGACAATTGTGGTATCAGAGCAGTTGGTCCAGTTACCTCTGCTAAGATGCGTTTGTCGGTTAAGTAACCTAGGAACTACTGCAGCTATAGAGTTGAGGTTTGTCTGATCCAAGTCGTTAGTATGATGTGCTTTGTGATGAACACGATAAAATGATTTGTGAAACACTTATTTGTGTGTTTTTCGTGACACGTATATACGGATATATACGTATAATTTTGTTTTAGATATGATGTGCTTGCATGATATGAGATTGATTTGTATGAGTCGAATCAGATAGATCGGTTGGCTTTGCTGTCGATGTCAGGCATATAGAGTACATCGGTTGGCTTCGCTGTCGATGTCAGACATATAGGATACATCGGTTGGCTTCGCTATCGATGTTAGACTTATGAGATACATCGGTTGGCTTCGCTATCGATGTTAGACTTATGAGATACATCGGTTGGCTTCGCTATCGATGTCAGGCAGATAAGGTACATCGGTTGGCTTTGTTATCGATGTCAGACGAAAGAGATTAAGGATAATATGCTTTTTGAAATGAAGTTTCTAGGAGAGGTATTGCCTCCTATGAATAGAATATAATTGATGTGAATGTGATTTGATGTTATATATATGGGTGTTTAGCATCAGATAGTAGGAGAGATGTTATTGGATTCGATCGATCGAAATTTTAGAAAGAGTGTGAAGAAGGAATGCGAAGTTGTAGAAGTTGGGGAACTTTCCAGATGCAGAGTTTAAAGGTCTAGAGAACTTACAAAACTCGAAGTTTATAACTTTTAAAAGTTATTTGTTTAACGATTTTAAAAGCATAATTGTGCCTAGACCCGTAATAGCCATTAATAATTGCCATGACATTAATAGAAATGCATCACTACATACATCAATACATGCATTAATATGACATGCATCATATGCATTATGTTCAGACGAAGAGGTGAGATGTGGCAACTCTTTGGGGATGAGAGACGTCATCACCCTAGTGCACTATTTTGCTAAGATTTAAATGAAATTTTCAAATGAGTCGTTTTATTGAAAGAGTTTTTAAGAAGTTTTGTTTTTATGTAAGTATACCTAGACCAGAACTCTGCAACGGAAGTGAAGTGCTCGCGAGCAAGCTGTGATTAAGGCTACGAGATGAATAAATATGTATAATTGGGAGAACGTAGGATTTGTGACTCTAGTTAATGAACTTAGCCTTAATTGAACAAACTAGTACACGATTAGAATAGTAAATGTGTTCGGGTAATAATTTCTATCTGTTCGATAATGTATAGAACATGTATGATATGTTTTAGTACTCATGATGTTTGATTAAGTCCATGTGAGCGGAATGCTCGCAAGAATTAAGTTACGATACGTAATCAAGAAAATCTAGGGGACACTGATTTTCTTGAATCTGGTCAACATAGATGCTTGTAGCTGTGATAGTAATATGCGTGTAACATATACAACGCGAGTATATGTTTTGATAATTTGCTAAGTCTACGATGAGTTAAAACACTCAGAAGTTTAGCAATAAGAGACGTAATCATAGAAGGTCAGAAAGAAGGAGGTATTCCTAAGGTCCAACGTACGTGGACATCGATTAGTCGTGATGATTAGTAAGTGTTATATTTTAAGGAATTTATCAGTATTCCTTTATATAATCGTTATACTATGAACAAAGGATTGCGCGAACGTGTGCTGTTGCATAACAAGTATATGAGGCGCGAGAAGAAGATTGAGGTGACAAAGGTGAATGCAACCTAGTCCAATTGGCCAGCAAAGGCCAGAAACGCGATAAAGGTCAATGGGAACCTAACAAGATAAAGTGGGAATGTATAGGCATCGGGAGTGCCGCAGTAACCCAACGTCGTTATAAATCAATTAGCCGTAAAAACAACTGATATAAGAAATTGTGTGCCAATAATGGGACGATGAATATAAAGACAATATTGACGTGAAGAAAGGAACACTTATTGAGGTTGATAATGGTATACATAAGTTAAGGCTAAAGGAGTTTGATGGATCAAGCGGTATGCTGGATCCACTAGAAAAGTAAAGTAAGATGCTTGTGCACAACGAACGGATAAAGGACAAACAGTATTGTCAATCAAAATGTCGATGAAAGGTTCAATCCATGAGTAGTTGCGACGAGCAATTAGAGTAGTGATAGGTCAAAGTTGTGACCTGATTTGAGAAATTCTTTCTACCATTAATTCCGATCAAGGATAATCGGGAAGAATCAAGGTTATTAGACCAGAAGATACGATGTAAATGAATAATTGAAGTATACGATAATAAAGATCGAGACATAAACGACAAGTACTGCAGTCGGTGGATTAAGAATGAAACTTCCACCTCAAAATTTTGATTATGAAACGGATTAGTAAAGCGTGAAAGGTACAAATGTAAAGGATGCTTGTGAAGTGCTAAACCTTAAACTTCAAAATAAGACCAAATAAAGAGTAAAGTGTATAATGTGATCGATATAGAAGATTGATTATGATCCTTCAAGGATTAAGATGTGTTAGACACGATCAAACTTGTTTGATATATTCCCAGAAGAAGATCCTCAGGAAAAGGACTTCGGGGAAGAAGAATTATCAGACAAGTTCGATGTCGAGTAGTATCGGAGTGACCATTGCTAGTTCAGTGTATGGAAATATCGCAATTTGAGGAAGGATGCAGAGATAGCCAATGGTCAGGCATAAATGGCCTTGAATCAGGTTGGGAAGCAAATGTGCCCTTTTCACAAGGAATGCTACCAGTGGAATTGTATTCCACAGACTTCCTGCATATGGTTAAGGGAGTGCCAAAGGTACATGACATGTATGATAAAATATGAGGATGCAAAAGTAGATTATGAATAATAAAAACACCAGTTAAAGTAATCAGAATTAAGGAAAGTACGGATAACCTGCGTATGACGCAAGGAACTCGATAAGAATGATCAGGGAAAAGGAAAAGAGAAAAGTTATGTAGAGAATTGACAAGGAGATTAGAGGAGTGGAACTCTATGTAGTCATAGAAACAAAGAAAGATAAAGATGACAGAGATATAGGATTGGATCCACTGGCAGTTAAGATGTCGGTAAAGGTACAATGGTAAAAGATATAAGTAATCGAGAGCGCGCTACGTCGATAATTCAGGCAAACAAAATTGCGACAAATTATTTAATTGGAGATCGACGTTCAGAGTGCTAAAACAAGAAATATCAAATATGCGAAACACGATAGAGATGATATCAGTATAGGATCGGTTTTATAGACGGCCACAACGATAATACAAATACGATAAGACGTACGTATACGATTAAGAATACACTACATCGGGAAATTCAGACGAAGAAGGCCACAACTCTCTATTAATGATCGATGTTATGGATATTAAGAGTAGGTAGTACACAATGTACAAGATGCGATAAGGAGAAAAGCAAGGAATGTAATAGAAGAAGATTAAGAAACACGATAAGAGCGTGAATAAAGAATGCAAGAAGAACACCATAGGGTCATAACATTTAGACTATGAATCCTATTGGTTGATTAAGGACAAGAAGTCAAAGGAAAATTTCAAAGAAGCACATCTACGGTATAGACAAAAGTAAGAATAACAAGTGAAGTAAAAGATAATGGATAGTAATGAGGAATAAGTTTAACGCTACATGATAGTAAAGAGAAGTGAGTTGGAAACTAAGAACCAAACTAGGATTTGGAATTGGAAAGAAGATGTGAATAAGAAAGAATTGGATTATGACGATAAATGCAAGCATCTTTGAAGGTCAAAAGATGAACAATACCAAGAAAATGACAGAGGAAGAGAAAGAGGATGGTGAATAAAAATAATGAACGTGAAATAAGATAATGACATTATCAGAGAACATTCTGATGTAAGTATATGATTGGAAAAGGATTAAGATCTTCACTTAAGGAATAGAAGCAAAGAAAGCTTGCATGAGTATTGGTCACACGCTGTCTTATTAAGATAAGATGTTCGCAACCAATATGAAAACCCTATCTGATTGGAAACCAGATTGATGAGAGGTAAGGAGAGATAAGGAATTTTAAGGAATTGTATGTCATGCTTAAAGGTAATAGATCAATGGATATGCAAACGAATAGAGATATATATGAAATATCAAGATGCACGATGAAGGTTATGTAAGCCTTACAAGGAAAGTAAACAAAGACCTTATAAGGATATGACATGAGAATTCACCTCATGGATAATCATGATAAGCGACGATAACAAAGGAAATTTCGTACGAAAAGAGGATAACGGATAATGGGATGAAGATTCCAGTGCAATGATAAACAAAGATCAGACCGTGATGACGGCCATATGAAAGAAACTACACAAATGAAGAAGCATAAGCTAATTGAGTATTCACATTACTCAACAAGGAACGATGATAAGAATTAGACGTATCGAATAAAAGTAAAGAATCAAGAACGGAAAAGGGTAAATATCGTCATCTTTAATGATAAGACGTCATTAAGACAAACTACCATTGGATATCAGCAAGGGACTGAGAGTTCACGAAGAAGAAATCAAAAGAAAAAGTTGTCAGTGACAACCAACACCAAAGTACAAAAAGTACAGAAATTGAAATGACGATTCCTTACGCTGACCAATGTCGTAAGATAAACAAGGTACTCTTATTATTAGGGAAATTCAAAATGCTAAGGGAATTAAGATAAAGTAAAAAGAGTATATGAAAATTCGAGGACGAATTTTTATAAGGGGGGAAGAATGTAATACCCCAAAATATTTAAATATTTAATTGGACCACGTGTCCAGTGTTAAGTCGCCAGAGTGGCGATATCGGAAAGACTTCCAGAAAAGTAAGATGAATATTTAATTTGAGCAGGAAGGATTCGAAAGAATTATTGCGAGAGATTTAACATTGGAATTAGAAAAGAAAAATGTTAAGAAAGCGCAAAATAAAGTATAGGGACTAAAAATGGTAATTTAGCCATAAAAATTCCGAAATGAAAATTACTTCGCCAAGGTCCGCGAAATGATTTATAGTATATGTGGTAAAAGTTTCGGGTCAATCGGAGACCTTTTAAAATTTTGACGCGGATACGTTTTGGGCTAAAATGCAACTTTTGAAAAGTTGAAGGGCCAAAATGTAAATTAGCCAATTAAGTCTCGGAAATAGCAATTGAAAGATTATTGACGGAAAATAATAATTTTGGGTTAGTATTATTTATTTGAATATAAATAATACATAAGTAATTAAGTTAAAAGGATAATTTAACCGTTGAGTTAAATTAGAAAGTTAAAAGGAGAATTGGTTTAAGTTAAAGAAATAAACGATCAAAATGGACAATTAGCCAATTTTATATATATATGAATTGGTAAGGAATCAGATGATTACAGAAGAAAGGGGAAGGAGCAGAAGGAAATGGCGATCGATACATTCCGCCGCCGTTTCGCCGTTTCTCGCCCAAATCGAGAGTTCTTAATATCGATTCGTTCAGAATTCGATTCTCTATCATCGTTAAGCTTGAAATCGAGGTAAGTTTGACGTTTTTATTATGAGAATTGATAAATAAGGGTTATTTCGTTTTAACGAATTAAACGAATCGTAATCGCGTTTCTATTGGCGTTTTTGATGAAATTTGAAGTTGTTATTAGTGGGAATCATGTTAGAATCGACTTTGGACGTTTAAGCACGTCGGAAATGGCCCGGGGAGTGAACCCCGGGGCTGCACGTCGGCAGCCCGTAGGCTGCACGAACGTGCAGCAGACTGCACGATCGTGCAGCACAGTAACTGCACGATCGTGCAGCGTACTGCACTGCACGAACGTGCAGTCTTTCAGCGGAGAAGGATCTCCGATGCCGGCTTCCAGAGCCCTGACACGACGTGGAAAATCTGATTCCTGACAATTTTAAGTCGTATTATCAATCGTGATTCGATTGAATATCAAAACGTAAACTAGGACGTTTAATAGAGAAGTGTGATTAAAAGATTATCAAAGTTAAGAGTCATATTCGAGATACAATTGTGTTAACCTAAGTTTATAACTTAGCGTTTTGATATTAAGCCTACGTTTATGAATTAAACGTACATATGGTTTGAATAGGAATTGAGAATATCGTCAGGCTATCAGGCCGTCGAGCTGAAGGAGCTACGAGATCAAACAATGCACGGAGCCTACGTGTGCGAGTGACGATAATGCGGTTTTGGATAGCGGTCACTGTGAGTGGCAATTTACTTTTGCGTATTATTATAAAAGTTATTTTCTTATATCGTGAATATTATTATTAAATACCTTGTATCTATATGATTTGCTCGTATAAGATGTTTTGTTTGATAGATTTGACTATATAAATTCTGTTGTATTCGTTGATTTGAAGATGAATGTCTAACGTGCGGTCCAAAGAGACCAACTACCTATTGGGTGTCAATAGGCTCTGTGATCATTAGTGAGTCAGTCTAGAGTGCCTGACTTTGCGATTAAAAAGTAAGATGATATAATTATGCATGATGTATTACGAATGCGATACGAGAGTGAACTCGGTTACGGTGTAACCTGAGCCCCGTATCTAGTGGGCTGGGCGCACCAGTGGGTTGGACCCACCAGTGAGTTGGACTCACCAGTGAGTTGGACTCACACTTTAGGATTTCGATACGAGTGAGCACTCGGCTACGGTGTAGTCTGGAAGTCCCCGTATCTAGTGAGTTGGACTCACACTTTTGAAATTATTAATGTTTGCTTATATCATAAGTTTATACATATATTAAGCGTGTGACGCTATATTTTGATAATACTATAAGTAACTTGCAAACTCACTCAGTATTTTCCCAAATACTGACCCCTCACTTTGATGTTTGCAGGTAGACGTAGTCGGATCAGACAAACCATCTCCATTGTGCCAGAAGTCATTGGACTTGCACAAGCATGAGTTCCTAGAGCTGCAGTAGTCAGTAGGTGTCAGTATTAGATAAACATTTTGACTTCAAACAATATTTTATATTGTAAACGCTAGTATGGTATTTTAATATTTATAAATGCTTTATCCGAAAGAGTTTTCCCGGAAATGTTTTATATATAATATTATACTTTTAAATGCGAAAAATTATTAGTGGTTTTAGGCTTGCTACGGGTTTCGGAGCTACCACTCCCATTCCCTAGCGCCGGTCTCAGCTCAATAATTTGGGTCTTGACAAAAAGAAATCGGGTCTCACAAATTATCCGAACATAAGGAAAGGCATTATCATATTATCTAAAGAAAATGTTGGAAAGAGAGAAATTGTTTTTCTAAAAGATATCATCAGCCAATAACATGGTTGACCCACTGCCAAAGCCCATGACTTAGAGTCATTAAGATTTACATCTTATGAAGATGGGGCTTAGATATAATTGTCAATGGCACTAGTACAACTGGGAGATTATTCGTAGTATGTGCCCTAGGGTCATTTAATCGTGTATATTTGTAGAACAATTCCCAATGGCAAAGATATATATGTTTTATTTGAACTAAGTGTCTATCAACTAAGTGTTCATTTATTACGTATTGTCTTTATCACATTGTGATAGAATCTATTCTTAAGGTGTTAAGAATATGAGTGACAGATTCTATTATACAAGTGATCTAAATAACCGTTTACGATCGATGGGATCCTACGAATAAGGGCATCGCATTATCCCAGAAAGATCGTCACCTCTGTTTATTCTCCTGATTAGTAAAGAGTTACTAAATTATAGGAAGTAGTGAGTCTCGTACTACTTGATGGGGATTAGAATAAACATGTGGACACTCAAGGTGTTGAGTAAGTCGAACAAGTGACGCTAGATGAATTATACATGGTAATTCATTAAAGTCAATTTAATGTCATCTAGTTCATAATTGTACATATGTCCTTTGACTTGCGGTGACACTATTTTGTATATAGGTGATTAGAGTTTGATACTCCTTAACCCTAGATCTTTCATGAGCTAGGGCCGCTGGATGTGTTGGCTCTAATTAGTTGTATATGGAGATAGGGGTTTAACCTAGAAAGGATTCATCACTCTGGATGAACGGAGACAAGATTCTATGCTATCTCGAATTGTTCTTAATGGATGATAAAACCTGCGCAGGTGTATATGACTTACTTAGAAAGTTGTTTCTAGTGGAAGTCATATTTATCAAGAATTAGAACTGAGAGATGAGGTTATATAATCAAGACAAATAGTGTTTGACTTAACCGTGACACTAGTCGAGATTGGAATCTTAGATGAAGGGAATTTTGAGTGTACGGTAATTATGAACATTGGTTCATAAAGAATGCATTGAAACATTCATCTCTATTTGGGGGTCGTGATATGTTGCTAGACGTCACTCTCGATCTACGAGAATTAATAATTAAATGGGATTTAATTATTTAATATAATAAAGGCATTTCTTATGACTCTCGTTGCCATATATATGTGAACCTAGTTAGTCACACACAATAGAGTGTGCAACTGATTGAGTTTACGAAAGATCGATTTCATATGGATACCAGCATATCTCGCAAATTAATCTAAGATGAAAAACAAGTTCAAATTAGGGACTAATTTGTAAGAGTTATAAATTAGTAGGAACCTAATTGTACTATGTCCAAGTTAATTAGGGACTAATTTATAAGAGTTATAAATTAGTCGGAACCTAATTATATTTTAACCAAGTTTTATGATTAAAAGGCTTAAGTAATTAATTAGTGTAATTAATGATATTTAAATCATTGTTCATAAGGTAATGGAATGATGATGTCATGGTGATGATGTCATGGTGATGATGTAATGAGATAAGCTTATGTCATAAATGTGATGTCATGTGATGACATCACCTATATGATGTCACCTATGTGATGTCACCACATGAAAGGTGTCATGTGGTGGCAACACCTTTGCTTGGTGTGTGACACCTAGCATGCAAGGTGTCGCATTCTTAAGACATGATCTAGCCTATAAATAGAGCATGTCCTTGCTCATTTCAACACACCACACAACACACATCTCACTACAAAGTTGTAGAGAGAGAAAGCACTTGAAGAAGTTCAAGTAGTCATCAATCACGGGAAAAACTTGACGATGTTTTTTCATACATCCGAGCAAGGACGTAATCGCGTCGAGAGTTCGGCAAGTGGAACTCCTGCGGATTACTTAAAGGCGCGGATTCAATCGGACACTTACTCGTGTGGACGAGCTTGAGGTCGCAGTACTTTCGGGACTACAAGAATCGTTGGAGAATCGACATAGGTATTCTTCTTTCGATTTCTAGATGCGTGCTTTAATTACTAAATGATACGACGATCCATTTGTTGTTGATAGGATCAACTTTAGGATTCGGATTGTTGGAATTTTGATTTTAAAATTGAAATATACGATTCGGACCCTCGCATCCCGCTGCGCCAACAGTGGTATCGGAGCCACCGTATCATCGAGTATTAACACTTTACGATTGAATATATGTATAAATAATCATGGACTTAGGGATTATTATTGGGCATGTAATTTATAATTCCGAGGGCTTATTTTTTTCCAAAACGAACAATCGCTATTGTGATATTAATTACATTTGATTAAATTGAAGGCGCGGATTCAATCGGACACATACTCGTGTGGACGAGCTTGAGGTCGCAGTACTTTCGGGACTACAAGAATCGTTGGAGAATCGACATAGATATTCTTCTTTCGATTCATAGATGCGTGCTTTAATTACTAAATGATACGACGATCCATTTGTTGTTGATAGGATAAACTTAAGGATTCGGATTGTTGGAATTTCGATTTTAAAATTGAAATATACGATCCGGACCCTCGCGTCCCGCTGCGCCAACAGTCTGGGCAGAACTGAGCTCAGTCACATGCTGCTGAAGAACGGGAGGAAGCGCCTCCTATATTTCAAAATGGATTTCACGACGAAATAGGCGAACCATCTGGGGTCCATCACAATGGATTCCACGCAGATATTAGAAGATCGCAGAAATTTATCAAAATGGCTATATGTCTGTGTCAGAGATTGACAGTTTATCTGACAACAGAGATAGAGTACACTTGCCTGAAATAGAGTATAGTGAAGAAGAAGAGGAGGATCCTGAGGAAGATCCGGAGGAGGATCCTGAGGAGGATCCAGAAGAGGAGTTAGAGGAGGAATCAGAAGAAGAAGATCCTGAAGAAGAGGACTTTGAAGAAGAGGTACTGTTAAATGAATCAGATATTGAGGAGTACAGAAGTGAGCATTTCTGGTAAATGGCTATATGTCTGTGTCAGAGATTGACAGTTCATCTGACAACAAAGATAGAGTACACTTGCCTGAAATAGAGTATAGTGAAGAAGAAGAGGAGGATCCTGAGGAAGATCCGGAGGAGGATTCTGAGGAGGATCCAGAAGAGGAGTTAGATGAGGAATCAGAAGAAGAATATCCTGAAGAAGAGGACTTTGAAGAAGAGGTACTGTTAAATGAATCAGATATTGAGGAGTACAAAAGTGAGCATTTCTGGTCTAATGTGCGGAGGTACCACAATTTGAGAGAAGATGCAGATATAGCAAACGGTCAAGCACAGATAGCTTTGAATCAAGTTAGAAGACAGATGCGCTCCTTTTCTAGAGGAATGCTAACAGTAGGGTTGTATTCTTCTGATTTTCTGCGAATGGTTGAGGGAGTCCCAGATCTAAATGAAGATAACCGAACAATCAATGCCAGGGGCTTAGGACCCGAGTTTGGTGAGCTATATGAGCATGTAGGTGAACATTTTGGGAAGCTCACTATGATGGCCCGTAGGATCGAGACTGACCGTGAGTGGGAGGGCGATCCCGTACGACCCTTCTATTTTAGGCGTGAGTTTCATCCTGATTACGTTAACCCATACTCTGGTATTATGACTAACCCCCACTTTGTGCATAGAGGCGGAGGCAACTCCGGTAGAAGAGTTAGGGGCCGACACACTGGCGTAGTCATTAAGGAACTTAGTGTTCCGCATCAGGCACCTCCAGGTATTAGCGATTTATATGCTTTGTGTATTTATATTTATATGTTTGCATTGTTGTGTATATGTTTGCATTACTGTGTATATGTTTGCATTACTGTGTATATGTTTGCTGCATTGCATAATAGAATATTAGTATTAGGATATGCCTATAGGATAATACCTCAAATAACGAGAACCTATAGGAAACAATGTTAATAAACACGCGACTAGTAAAAGAACATATAAACATGATTTACAAAAGCAATCATATAATAAACAATACATAATACAGTATCGCGAACGTGATTCCTATATTACGTTCCAGAAGTCGTGAAGGAAAAGATGGGCTACTAAAAAAGGGAATCGATGTAGAACATCGGTACCTGCGTTTGTATATGACATGATACAGTGTATCAAGGAAGTGGATGTAGTGATTACAGCAATATAGAACTTTGAATTGAATTGAGTTATCAGAGATATGGAAAAAGAAGTGATGTGATAGAAGAATAGTCGAGAAAATAACAGAAAGTGACAGCAATACAAAAATTTATAATGTACCAAATAACAATAAAGGAAGCCGTTAATAGTCGCAGAGTGTACAATCTAGAGTAAACTTACGATTTTATGAAAATTATGAAAGTTTTTAAGATTTTTCAAGGTACAATTGTGCTCAGTCATCGTATATGACATCGCATAATCACGATAGGAATGCATAAAAGAATGATTTTCAAAATATAGATCATGCATCATATCTTTACAATAACACAGAAAAATGTGATTTCGAGCAACTCTTTGGTGATGGGAGGCGTCATCACTGTGAGCTACAATTGTACTAACGATTTCAAATGATTTATGAAAAGTAGCTTAAAAAGCTGGCCAGCCAAATAATGTCTTGAAATCATTTGTTTAGTAAGTGAACTCAGATGTGAAACTCTGTGACGGATAATAAAAGATTCTTAATAAATAAGAATAAAATTATAAAAGAAACTCCAATAACAAAACAAAGCCATGTTAACGATTAATTGCAACAAAGCTAACGGGGCTAAAGTAAAATACGAGGGAGGAATTATCACCAGAGCATACGCAGATAAGATGCGATGCGCTGGCAATGTCTAAGGATACAGTATTTATCCTCATGTTAGAATAAAGGATGAAATGACAGAGAGTCATGTTAGACGAAAGAAACGTAACGAATACGCAAGGATGAAGAATATAATGATTATCAAGCAGTATTTGAAGAATATGTAATCTTATTAATGTCAGCGTTAAAAGACATAGGGAATCACATTAAAAAGGAAGTAAAGGATACGAAACAACGAAGAAGATGATCTTATAAGATATGAAGGTTCGAAGTTAGATAGATCAAGAGATAAATGATGCTATATGACTGATATTAAGTAAAGTTACTAATATCAGCATTAAGAGTTATAAGTTGCGTTAATAGAAAGGAGAAAAGTTAAGTTGTAGAATTCTAGTATAAAGAGAAAGGCCACACGTATAGACATACGTATCAGTAAATGTAAGAATGGTGAAAATTATAAGGAAAGTGTAATTGGAAAACTTTGATACCCTCGAAATTTAGTAAGATGATTAGAGAAGTAGAAAGTTCTAGAAATATATCAGAAGGATTATCAGAATAGAATAACCGCAATAGCGCTATTATAAACGGAGGAAAAACATAGTGAATGCAATGAATAGAGGACGAAACAATATTTCATTACTATCGAATGGATAAAAATGAAATACGCTTAAGAGACCACGACAGGATATAAGGGCGAAAGTTCATACTGGTACAGAGAGATCAAGTTGTTTAAAAGACAATTAGAACTATGTTATAAGTACTAAGACGATACCTTGAAGAGTGAAAATAAGATCATGGAACTACTCAAAAGTAAAAGCGGAAGTGTAAGATAAAAAAGAAAGTTGTTTATACAGTAAAAAGGAACTACGATAAAGAAAGTAATGAAAACCTATAGGATTGTAAGATTTAGGACAACTTAAGTACAAAAGAAGATAAGCCATTAAAGATCTATTGGATCAGCTAGATCATAAAGGTAAGGATAAAGTTGAATTAAGGCTAGTTAGTGAGAAACATTCTTGAGACAATCAAATGTTAAAAAGACATATAAGATTCTTACGAGGTTACCATGAATAAGGGATTGTGGCATAAGTGAAAGACAACTTTGACTGAAAAGTCAATAAGAAATTCGAGGCAATCTTTAAAAAAAGTAATAAAGAAAGGTAAAAGAGATAAGAATGCGAATAGTATCGGTGAAGGAAAGCAATTGTACAAGCTACACGATCGAAAGTAATGTGAAGCGAAACGTTTAAAGCAATGCTAAAGGATGAAGGATCACGACCAACAGAACCACATAAAATTCACGATAGCTTAAAGGAGCAAAGGAAAAAGAAACTGAAGATAGTAAAAGATGTATCAGCCTCAACTACGTTAATAAACAGCAAATGTAATAGACAAGATACAAGTTGAAAGAGATTGGTTAATGAGTAAAGAAGCGTCAGATAGTGAGAGAGAGAAGTAAAAATGATGATAGTCAATTAAGGAAGAAAAGCTATAACGACAGATGATAGTAAGGATTATGACCGTAGATTGTGATTACAAGAGAAAATACTCATAGAAGTATGGATAAAGTAAGTACGTCGTTAAGGATGTAGCCGATGCGTCGTGACTATTCACGTACAAAAGAAGCGAGTAATAACCCGATGACTACTAAGAAGGAAATGACGAATCGAGACGAAAGTAACAGTAAGAGGATTCTCAACGACATAACAGCAATAGGCTATTATAAATTGGATAGCCAATTGATTAGCTACAAGTATGAAGTCATAGCTATACGTGGGAAGGTAAGAGTTAAAGTAAAAGAAGAAGCTACAACTGACCCGCAATAATGAACATCGAAGACGGTGTAAGAACAGTTGTAAGGTCCCAACAAGTTTTAGGAAAATTCGAGGACGAATTTTTGTAAGGGGGGAAGAATGTAATACCCCAAAATACTTAATTATTTAATTGGACCACGTGTCCAGTTTTGAGACGCTAGAGTGGCGTCGGAAGATTTTCCGATATCATTAAGATAAATAAGTTTTAAGTAGGTCGGTTTTGAGAGGTTAACAATGACGTATTTAATATTATCTCCTAGCTAGAAAGTTGGAATTGGAATGAAAAGGGAAAATGTCAAGAAAAATCCCAAAATAAAGTACAGGGACTAAAGTGGTAATTTAGCCAATATGTTTCGAAAATGAAAATTTATAAGTTTTGACGAGAAAATATTAATATCGGGTTTCGTATTATTTATCGGGTATAAATAATACGTATAAGTTATAATAAAAGAATTTATTGATTTAGCTATGGACTAAATCGTACGAAAGAAAAGTTTGAAAGATAAGTTGTAATAAAGAAAGAAAGGAAGGATCAAAACGGACTTTTTACCAAATCATATAAGTAAAACCAAATTCAAAGAAATGAATCAGAGAAGAAGAAGGATCCAGAGAGCTCCATTTTCACCGATCACGATCGTTTCGCCGCTGTTTCTCCGTTCGACGTCCGATTCGAGCGATTTTTGCGGAAATCTCTTCGGAATTGAACGCTCTATCATCTCCGAGCAACAAATCGAGGTAAGAGGTCAATATTTGGAGCGAAAACAGTAGGTTTTATGGCTGTTTTAGTGAGATTGGGTATTAACCTTGAATTTGACGTTTTTGATGTTATTATAGCGTTTTGATGAAAATAAGGTTACGAGTTTTGAGCGTAGGTGTGTGAGGCACGTGGGGATGGTGGCGAAACCCCGGAAATCAAATTTCGGGGGGCTGTGCACCACGGGTGCACGAACGTGCATCAGAGGTGCACGAACGTGCACCATCATGGTGCACGACCGTGCACCAGTGAGGTGCACAAACGTGCACTTGGTTGCACGATCGTGCACCCACCGAAGGGCACGCCCGTGCACCCCGACTCGTATCCACGTGTATATGAAGCATATTCGATTTAGAAATTCGACGTTTTTGAGTAATTTGACTTTAAAAGACGAGCTCCGGACTTTGAGAATTATAAATCTCGAGCTAAGCTCGACGTTTTAGATAGTCAACAATAATGGAAAACGGTAAGAACGTCATACGATTCTCAAGTATGAGAAGCGATATTCGTTAAGTCGTTTATACGACTAAGAGTTATTGAATACGTAAATAAGAATAAAAAACAAAACTAAACCCTAAAACCTAGAAGTATTATACGTGTAAAAATACGAGTTTCATGTCTAACTATTAAACAATTTGTCAGACGTGTCAGCAAGTAGTTGGGTCAGTAGACGTGGACTAGCGACAACATACTATCAGATCGACCACGTCATTACTTGGATAGCGGTCACTGTGAGTTGCATTGTACTTTCGCGTGTTATCAACTAAAGTTATTTTGATATCATATGATGTATTATTTACACGCATCGCACTATATAAATGAATTACTGATTTTCTATACGTTTTGATTAATCTTTGTATACAAGGACCTAGTATACGATCCAACGAAGCTAGCTACCTATTGCGTGTCAATAGGTTGTGTGATCACTAGTAAATGAGTCAGTCTACTGTGTCTGACTATGAGGTATGTTTTGATATTCATGCATGATATGATTATGAAAGCCGAGATATGAATGCAATATGAGAGTGAACTCGGTTAGAGTGACCTGAGCCCCGTATCTAGTAGGTTGGACCTACCAGTGGGTTGGACCCACCACTTTGGGATTAAGAGATTGGTCGCGATCGACGTGGTAGAGTGTGAACACTCCCGGGTCGGACCATTTGGATCAGTATGATTTGATTAATAGTGAATTGAGTTATGTTTCAGGATTTTAGTTTCGAAAGGATCGAATACTTTATCATAGGTATTTTTGTATTGATATTGATTTGAAATGCGATGCTACATTTTTATAATAATATCGTTAGTAAATGCAAACTCACTCAGTATTTTCCCAAATACTGACCCCTCACTTTTGATGTATTTCAGGTGCTTAGTGTGTGGACTTAGCTAGAAGCCAGTTTTGAAGTCCAGAAGTCAGATGTGTATGTATAGTCTCCTGACTTCTGTGAGTGTTGCAGTAGTGGTCCCGTGTTGATAGAGTCGTAGCCTAGACAGCAGTACAATTTGAGTGTACATATTACTTGATGTCATGTTTATATGTTTTTGATAGGCTACATGTAGTATGTTTTATCCACGGCCCCAGATGCCGGTGATATGTTCTGTTATACTAACTTTTGTATATAGTACCGCGAGGCCAGTTCATACAGGGTACGGTAACTAGAGCCCGCGGGGTTTTAAATAGTTATTGTATTATTTATTTATTATTTGCGAAAAATTAATAGTGGTTTGAGGCTTGCTACGGGTTCCGGAGCTACCACTCCCGTTCCCTAGCGCCGGTTGCGGCTCAATATTTTGGGTCGTGACAAGTTCGCATGTAATACCCCGTATATTTTTCGGTGTTTTTTTCGATGAGTTTCCGATTAGAATTTGGAGTCGCTTCGAGTTCATGGTTCGTTTCGTGGTTTGAATAAATTAATTGGTTGGCCCATGTTTCTGTTGATTAATTGTTTTCTTTGATTTTGGCCCATGCACCTTGTTTCTATACAACTGTTTATGAGTTATTTAAGTTTATAATTTTGGCCCATTAATATCATGAAGCCCATGCACATTTGGCCTACTCTTGTTCTTGTTTTTCAACAGCAGCGTGCTGCACTTCTTTCATCCCTTTTCCTTCTTCTTTTTTTCATTCGTTGAAACCCTAATTATTAGAGAAAACCCTAGCCGACTCATTACCCTAAACTAATCTCAGAAACACTACCATCCTTATTACAATCTTCATTCCTCTTCTTGGCGATTCAGTTAGGTAAGTTTCTATCATTACTTTGATTAATTCGTTTCGATATCGTTAATATCGTTCTTGATCCATATCTTGTTTGTTTTAGCTATAATCTAAGATTCTCTTCGATTATTCATCTATACTTGACTCCCTCGTTAATCCCTACGTGTTGGAATCAAATTTGGTACATACGAATCCTTTCGTTTTTTTTTCGTCGGTTCATCGCCTTGTAATTCATGTTCTGCCGCTGTTTTTAGGCAATGATAACTGCTGTTTGTTCCTGTTAGTTGATGATTGCTACACCTTGAATCTCTTTGTTGTTTTGACCTAATTGATGCTGCTTGGTTTCGATTTGGATTTGTCGAACCCCGCCATTGTTAAGGCTCCTGTACATGCGTGGTTTTTGGTTGCCATCTTCTTACTTAATAACATTCATAATACATGTTTTCGTTAATTAAGGATTGTTTGAGTTTAGTAATGAAATTGTGAGATTTGGAGGATTGTGCTTGCTGCTGTCAGTATTGGAATCATGTTCATGAAGGATTGTCCTTGGCGGGAATTTTGCATATTGTTTAAATTGTTGAATTGTTGTCCCTGTTAATGGTTGATGGCCATTTATTTCTTAATTTTAATTGATGATTATTGTTGTTTACTCTAAGAATGGATTTGTTCTTTTGGCCATTTGAATTATTATTAATTAGTTGGCTTTGGCAAGAATGGTGATTTCAATTATGTGTGGCCATTTTGGTTATTGATTCAATTATCCTGGACTATGTCCTTATTGTTTTGGGCAACTATTATTTTATTTTTGTCATAGGCTTAATGATTGATTTATTAATCAAAGTTTATTGAATTGGTTAAATACCAATTGAAACCGTACTTTTTGATATCGTTTAATTTTCTAAATTGGTATTGATAACATTATTTTGAACTATGAAAATAATATTTGTTAGAAACTTTGATTATATCATTTTTGATAATTTAAATTTGAAAACGATATTTATATTTATAATCTTATAATTACTCGGGTAATTATAGTTTTGGAATTATTGACTTAGCGTGCCAATTGGCTAAATTACAATTTAGCTTTTAATTTTTTTTTTAAACTTATTTGATTAAGTTTTTAATTGTAACTTGGGTTACTTGAAGTTAAAGTTATTGGGTTCCGTTTTTAAATATTGATTCATTATTTTATCAAGTCGATTCTATAATTATAAACTATGGTTTATAATTGGATATAATTATATTTATTTCATTAAAGTTATTTTTGGGAATTATAAACTCTGGTTTATATTTTTATAAAATATTTTGGGTCGGGTTAGACTTGGGTCACCCGACATGTGAGGTAGTTTGGTAGTTAATGGTAACTCGGCTAACCCAATATTTGAGGAAATGGATTTAAGTTATTATTTACTTATTATTTAAGTAATATTTTCAAGAACGGATTTTAAAGCGGAAACCCAATAGACTTGGCTTATCTATTTATTGAGTATTGCAGTACTCGATGTGGTTCGTATTTTGAATCGGGTCATTATGTAATCAATTGTTCTTTTTGCTTTAGCTATGATTGTGCGAGACTTGCTATTGTGCTACTCCTATGTGGTGTCTAGTATTCTTAGAGTTAGAGGTTGAATGGATTTTAACTTATATATTATTTTAGACCCGTCGACTACTCGTGCTTCGGAGTCTACGCAGGGTTAGCTGTTTGCCAAGATTCACGTGGATAAGCAAGCAGTGAGTTTGTAGTGCTATTTACCGCTTTATTAAGTACCGCAATTTATTTTAGTACTATAAATGCTTTTGAACTGTTTTTAAGCGATTATGGATCTGGATTGAAACGACCTACTCGATAGGCTTGTATCGAGACTATGTGCACCGGTAAGTACTCTGGGATCGGCAGACTAATGTCTTGCTTACGCTGGTATATGACGAGGATATGTTTCCGTCCACTCTGAGTTTATCAGTATGCTATGTCATACTTACGCTGGGATCATTTCAATATTGTTTTCCATAATCATATTATATTAGTATAAAATGTCTGATTTCAGGGTTATAAACTTAATAAATGTAAATAGTATTGCGAACTCATCTCAGTATATCTGACCCCGTTGTTTTCCCAAATTTTTCAGGTTTATGATTTGAAAGCTGGTCCACTCCGATTCTTTTGATTCCTCAGAGGTTTTATGTTATTTAAACTAGTCACTGTTTTCTAACTCTTATACCGCAATAGAATTAGTTTAATAGTTACTTTGATTATTGCACATTGGGATTGTCGGTTTGTCCAATTGTTTATTATTGGCATGTTCACTCTGGATTATATTTTATTAGTATATTTAAGGCATGTTGTTGAGCATTTCAGATATTTAAGTTATTTATATTAGAACTGTAATATAAATTGCTAATCTTAGATTGGAGTCTCGGTTGCCCTTGAGCAAAGTTTCTGCAGGTTTATATGTTTAATAGTTTTCCGTGAGACTTGCTACGGGTTTTGGTACGACCATACCCATACCCTAGCGCCGGTTACGATTCATGAAATTGGGTCGTGACAAACTTGGTATTAGAGATTTGGTTTCAAACCAAGGCCATTTGCATGCTCTTTGTTTACTCTGTTAAGTTGTTATTGAGTCATAGATACTACTGCGGAATTAGGATTCATGTCTTGTCTTTGAAACGTCATCTTTTAATTTTATACTTTCTGCCTACACCGATAGGAGTGTGTCGAGTCAGTCATTTTTATGTCTTGATTTGATGCTAATATTTTTTATGTTGATCCCGTTTCACTTGGGTGATTTTAATTGTCTTTGATTTCTCGGGAAGTCTTATTTTGGTAATTTGCTTTAATTCATGCTTAGGCATGATGTTATTTTCCTTATCATGTTGGTGATGCATTTTACTGGGTGATAGTATTCTGGCTTTTACGCCTTTAATAAAATTGTTGACGTTGAATTATTTTGTAAGTACTTCTGGCTTTAGCCGAGAGCCTTGATTTAAAAAAAATGAAAAAAATGATATATTGTCAGGCTTTGACATTGTTTTGGGTTAAATGATTTTTGTCCGAAAAATCTTTTTCACGTTTTGTGAATTACGTTGTTGGCCACATATTGGTTTTAAATTACCTTAAGGATCTTATTTTTGCCTAACTAGTGTTTGACGCGAAAAGGTCAAATGGGTAGTCTGGACACGACACCCTAAAATATTATTTTCAGTATCTTGCCAGTAAAATGAAATTCGTTTATTTCAAAGTTTTACATTTGACTACGGATTGAAAAAGGGTTGTTATTTTGAAATAAAAAGAAATTCTTGTATTTTAAAAATTAAAATGTTACGTCTACCTTGATATTTTCAAAATGATTGTTTTGAAATAATTTTATTTTTAAAGGCGATACTGATTTGATAATTTAACATTAATTTTGTAATTTTACCATATTTTGATTTTTCAACACTTTGGTGTTGTTGGTCTTATGCTTCATTAACTAATTTTTATTGAAGCCAGTAGTTCTGAAAAAATTGTTAAAGAATAATTGTTTTTCCACTTGGGCGATGAGTTGATGTTATTACTTTGGGTGACGTCGAGCTACCTATTTTGAAAATATTGAGATTTATGTTCAAAAGGCGTTTTTTTTTCGGATTTTAAATGTGTTGCATACGTTTTATAAATGGATATTATGGGTTTGACTTGGGTCACCCAAACTTGGAGTTAAGCTTGGAAGTGGTAATCACTCGGCTAACTCGATGATTTTAAATTGAGGCGTTTGGCATTAATTTTATCTATTGTTTTATAAAGAGGTTTTCCGGAAAATGATTTTTTAAAACTGTGGGGCTCGACATGAACTTGAAATCTATTTTGTAAATCTTATCTTTCGAAGTGGGTTTCGATAAGTACTTTATGATCAATATCTTTATTAGTTTGATTTAAGTTGATGTGTTAAAAATGTTATTGTATGATTTAAATTTTCATCAATTACGGGTTGTTTTGAGTTGTCACCATGTCGGTAGGAATTCTTGGATCACATAAGATGATCTATGCTCAATCCTTTGAAATTTATATTAGTTATCTATCTTAATGAGTAATTGTTTTACTGCAAGACGCTTAAGTGCTTTTTGGATGTCTGAGCAATTCTTGACCTATATTACTACGTTATTATCCTTGCCTCTCATGTTTGTTTAAGTTAAGCCTTATAAATTTTGTACCCGTTGACCTCATTGTGTGGAGTAGCACGTGAGGGTATTCCTCGCTAGTTTTTCTTTGGCTTAACTTTGGCGTTGGTGTCGATGTGCCATTCAAACATTGTTTTGACCCTGCGATTAGTTTAGATGCTCTAATTGGTTTCGCCGGATCGAACGTTTGACCCTGGAAATAGAAGTGATTAATTTTCTTATCAATAAATTTGAGGAGCGATTCTCAAGAGCTGTTCGATGATTCGAATTTCAAAAATATGTCCTTGTCAGAGGAAGGCGATTTGAGTTATATTACTCACCACCGGTGGAATAATTCTTCTCGTGAGTGTTTGTCTCGTACGTGGAATTTTGAACATTATGTGTTTCTAGGTTGGGCTGGTTTGTGACGATTTGTTGTATCAAAAATTTTGGCTGTTAGCATTCTAGAATTAGATATGGAATCTGTGAATCGAGGTAGATCAACGTAGTAATACACTGGTGTTTTCTTTAGGCAGATCGGTGAGACACCAAAACTGATAGTAGAGCTGTGAACGCGGTCGTGTTGTTTGTTGCCTTTGGAAAATTTGAGGGGGAAATTCGCTGTTAGGTAAATTTTAGTTTCGCTGTTGATTTTGAGTTATTTCGTTAATGACTATGCAAGTTGGTGGACTAGGATAATAGAGATGGGAAAATATGTCAAAATGGATGAGTGCACGTCTCACAGAGTGTAATGTCTAGAAAATGTTTCAAAGAAAAATTGATTTCAAATGTTAACTTGTTAAAGAAATTGAAATGTTTTTATCACGTAATTGTGCCCAGACATGTCATGAACATGCATTTGAAATGCCACGAATAGGAAATTGCATTGAACATTGAGTATGATCACTAACTAAAAGAGAAATAAATAATTAATACCTACATTTAGTACATTCATCACGACATTAAATAATTAGGGTTGAATGCAACTCTTTGGGGATGAGAGCTGCCATCACCCTGACACACTATTATGTAAAATGAATTTTATCAGTAAGACTTTTCAAGAAAAATGTTTTCTTATAAACTCGCGAGTTATATTGTGAAAATGGTGTTTAAAATGTTATTAAAATTCAAACGGTTTTGAAATTTTTATTTGGTTGGAAACTAGACAAATACTCTGTGATGACGGTGGTGATTAAGGAGAAGTTGCTTTGAAAGGATTTATTCAATTTTGTTGGAGTATCAATATTTGGTAAATAAGGGCTATGGTTATAAGGTTGTACTCGAGGATTAGTTGTGCTAAGTGCGGAAAAATTTGAGTTCAGATTAAAAAATTGTGTCATCTTAGAGTATGCTTTTGAGGATTTTTGATTTAAGGAAATTGGTTATGCTCTGCATGTCTATTTACACTGAAAAAAAAATTAAGAGAAATTTTTTTTTATAGATTCGATTTTTGTACAAAAAGTTTTGATACCGATGTGAAAATTTTTCGTAAATAAAGAAATTCATATTTGTGAAATTTTAACTTTTTGAGAAGTGATGAAACTCTGTCAGTTTTGATTTAAAAACGGATTTTAAATTTTTCGAAATGAACGATTTTAGAAAAATCGTGAATTTATTTTGAAAGTAAAGTTCAGTGGTAATTTCAAATTGAGAGTGCTTTATCATGTTGATTCGTTTAAAAAAAACTAGAAAAGTTTTCAACCGGTTAATTATTTCATTGAAAATGAAATTAAACTTGAGGTGCTAGTGATTTCAAATTAAAGGCAGACAGTGTTACTATATATTTGTATTTACGGAAAGCGTTTTTCTAAGAAAAATTTTGTTTTGGGCATAACCAATAATCTGATTAAATTACGAGTTGATCTATATGATCTTCTGTAGGATTCGAGATTATAGTGATCGGAAAAAAAAAATTAAGGATGGAAAAATTTGTTGTCAGGAGTTTAAATTATGTATTTCTTAGAAATTGGTGTGCTTCTTACGACTGGGTTCGAAACGTTGATGGTAATATCGAGTTGATCTTAGTTGGTGGATCCGAGATGATTTTAATGGTGTTAGTTTTCAACCGTTATTTTGTGAGAGCGTATTTGATCACGATGACATTTTGAATTGTTGTTAAGTGTTTTCTCATGTGAGGTGTTTGGTGTTGTGACCACTATAAGTGATATAGTGCGTATGCGTTAAGCAATGTAAGATTATTTCCAGTGAGAGTGTCTGTATGTTTCAGTTTGTAGCATTGGAGTTTGGCTTAGTAAGATTATGATTTGAATTTTAAGATTGTTCCTACAATTGTGGTGTTACTTGGTAGTCTTGGAGACTGGAGCTAGTTCTTTTTAAATCTTCTTCCTCGTACAACGTATTGGTTATTTCGCGATTGAAAAATAAATTTTTAATTCATTCTCACGTGGTGTTTAGAGAGTCGTTTGAGGTACCAGATTGTTGAACTCAGAAATTTTTTGCGAATGCGTCTAGTGATCTTTCGAGTTTCAAATCAGTTTTAAATTTGAGGTCTTATTCCTCTAGGTTGGGGCGAATGTAACACACCGATATATTTTCAATGTATTTTTTTCGGATAAATTATGTTTCGTTCCATTTGCCTCTCCTCAGTTGTCATTGTGGTAGCATTACCTTTGGGTAAGAGATTGGTTTAATCTTTTTAGACTGCAACTTTATTTTGCTTAAGTTGATTTATGCGCTTTTTATTTTGTTGAGTTGTCACCTTGTCATAAGTGATTTTTGGAATCAGAAAGTGTTATGCGTAGTTGTTTCTTTCGTTCCGTTGGGTACGCGTTGCTCCGTTTGTTTTTGGGTTACATGTGAATTTATACGTGTTATAAGTGATTTTTACTATTGTGGTTTTGTGGTAAATTCGAGGACGAATTTTTAATAAGCTGGAGAGAATGTAATACCCCGTATATTTTTCGGTGTTTTTTTTTCCGATGAGTTTCCGATTACAATTTGGAGTCGCTTCGAGTTCATGGTTCGTTTCGTGGTTTGAATAAATTAATTGGCTGGCCCATGTTTCTGTTATTTAATTTTTTTCTTTGATTTTGGCCCATGCACCTTGTTTCTATACAAGTGTTTATGAGTTATTAAGTTTATAATTTTGGCCCATGAATATCATGAAGCCCATGCACATTTGGCCTACTCTTATTCTTGTTTTTCAATATCAGCGTGCTGCATTTCTTTCATCCCTTTTCCTTCTTCTTTTTTTTATTCGTTGAAACCCTAATTATTAGACAAAACCTAGCCGACTCATTACCCTAAACTAATCTCAGAAACACTACCATCCTTATTACAATCTTCATTCATCTTCTTGGCGATTCAGTTAGATAAGTTTCTATCATTACTTTGATTGATTCGTTTCGATATCGTTAATATCGTTCTTGATCCATATCTTGTTTGTTTTAGCTATAATCTAAGATTCTCTTCGATTATTCATCTATACTTGACTCCCTCGTTAATCCCTACGTGTTGGAATCGAATTTGGTACGTACGAATCCTTTCGTTTTTGTGTCGTCGGTTCATCGCCTTGTGATTCATGTTCTGCCGCTGTTTTTAGGCAATGATTACTGCTGTTTGTTCCTGTTAGTTGATGATTGCTATACCTTGAATCTCTTTGTTGTTTTGACCTAATTGATGCGGCTCAGTTTCGATTTGGATTTGTCGAACCCCGCCATTGTTAAGGCTCATGTACATGCATGGTCTTTGGTTGCCATCTTCTTAATTAATAACATTGATAATACATGTTTTCGTTAATTAAGGATTGTTTGAGTTTAGTAATGAAATTGTGAGATTTGGAGGATTGTGCTTGCTGCTGTCAGTATTGGTATCATGTTCATGAAGGATTGTCCTTGGCGGGAATTTTGCATATTGTTTAAATTGTTGTTGTTGTCCCTATTCATGGTTGATGGCCATTTATTTCTTAATTTTAATTGATGATTATTGTTGTTTACTCGGAGAATGTATTTGTTGTTTTGGCCATTTGAATTCTTATTAATTAGTTGACTTTGGCGAGAATGGTGATTTCAATTATGTGTGGCCATTTTGGTTATTGATTCAATTATCCTGGACTATGTCCTTATTGTTTTGGGCAACTATTATTTTATTTATGTCATAGGCTTAATGATTGATTTATTAATCAAAGTTTATTGAATTGGTTAAATACCAATTGAAACCGTACTTTTTGATATCGTTTAATTTTCTAAATTGGTACTGATAACATTATTTTGAAATACGAAAATAATATTTGTTAAAAACTTTCATTATATCATTTTTGATAATTTAAATTTGAAAACAATATTTATATTTATAATCTATTATCTTATAATTACTCGGGTAATTATAGTTTTGGAATTATTGACTTAGCGTGCCAATTTGGCTAAATTACAATTTAGCTTTTAATTTATTTTTTTAAAACTTATTTGATTAAGTTTTTAATTGTAACTTGGGTTACTTGAAGTTAAAGTTATTGGGTTCCGTTTTTAAATATTGATTTATTATTTTATCAAGTTGATTCTATAATTATAAACTATGGTTTATAATTGGATATAATTATATTTATTTCATTAAAGTGATTTTTGGGAATTATAAACTCTGGTTTATATTTTTATAAAATATTTTGGGTCGGGTTAGACTTGGGTCACCCGACATGTGAGGTAGTTTGGTAGTTAATGGTAACTCGGCTAACCCAATATTTGAGGAAATAGATTTAAGTTATTATTTACATATTATTTAAGTAATATTTTCAAGAACGGATTTTAAAGCGGAAACCCAATAGACTTGGCTTATCTATTTATTGAGTATTGCCGTACTCGATGTGGTTCGTATTTTGAATCGGGTCATTATGTAATCAATTGTTCTTTTTGCTTTAGCTATGATTGTGCGAGACTTGGTATTGTGCTAGTCCTATGTGGTGTCTAGTATTCTTAGAGTTAGAGGTTGAATGGATTTTAACTTATATATTATTTTAGACCTGTCGACTGCTCGTGCTTCGGAGTCTACGCAGGGTTAGCTGTTTGCCAAGATTCACGTGGATAAGCAAGCAGTGAGTTTGTAGTGCTATTTACCGCTTTATTAAGTACCGCAATTTATTTTAGTACTATAAATGCTTTTGAACTGTTTATAAGCGATTATGGATCTGGATTGAAACGAGCTACTCGATAGGCTTGTATCGAGACTGTGTGCATTGGTAAGTACTCTGGGATCGGCAGAATAATGTCTTGCTTACGCTGGTATATGACGAGGATATGTTCCCGTCCACTCTGGGTTTATCAGTATGGTATGTCATACTCACGCTGGGATCATTTCAATATTGTTTTCCATAATCATATTATATTAGTATAAAATGTTTGATTTCAGGGTTTTAAACTTAATAAATGTAAATAGTATTGCGAACTCATCTCAGTATATCTGACCCCGTTGTTTTCCCAAATTTTCCAGGTTTATGATTTGAAAGTTGGTCCACTCCGATTCTTTTGATTGCTCGGAGGTTTTATGTTATTTAAACTAGTCATTGTTTTCTAACTCTTAGACCGCAGTAGAATTAGTTTATTAGTTACTTTGGTTATTGCACATTGGGATTGTCGGTTTGTCCGATTGTTTATTATTGGCATGTTCACTCTGGATTTATTTTATTAGTATATCTAAGGCATGTTGTTGAGCATTTCAGATATTTAAGTTATTTATATTAGAAGTGTAATATAAATTGCTAGACTTAGGTTGGCGTCTCGGTTGCCCCGAGCAAAGTTTCTGCAGGTTTATATGTTTAATAGTTTTCCGCGAGACTTGCTACGGGTTTTGGTACGACCATATCCATACCCTAGCGCCGGTTACGATTCATGAAATTGGGTCGTAACATCGCAATACTATTTACATTTATTAAGTTTAAAACCCTTAAATCAAAACATTTAATACTAATAATAATATGATTATGGAATTACAGTATTGAAATGATCCCAGCGTAAGTATGACATAGCATATTGATAAACCGAGAGTGGACGGGAATAAATCCTCGTCATATACGAGTGTAAGCAAGACATTAGTCTGCCGATCCCAGAGTACTTACCGGTGCACACAGTCTCGATACAAGCCTATCAAGTAGCTCGTTTCAATCCAGATCCATAATCGCTTAATACAGTTCAAAAACATATATAATACTAAAATAGATGCGGTACTTAATAAAACGGTAAATAGCACTACAAACTCACTGTTTGCTTATCCACGTGAATCTCGGCAAATAGCTAACCCTGCGTAGACTCCGAAGCACGAGCAGTCGACGGGTCTAAAACAATATATATGTTAAAATCCATTCAACCCCTAACTCTAAGAATACTAGACACCACATAGGACTAGCACAATACCGAGTCAAGCATAAACGTAGCTAGAATAGAATGAACAATTAATCACGTAATGACCCGAGTCAAAATGAACCTCATCGAGTAACACAATACTCAAATAAATAAATAAGCCAAGTCTATTGGGTTTCCGCTTTAAAATCCGTTCCGAAAAATATTACTTAAATAATAAATAAATAATAACTTAAATCCATTTCCTCAAATATTGGGTTAGCCGAGTTACCAATAACTACCAAGTTACCTCACATGTCGGGTGACCCAAGTCTAACCCGACCCAAAATATTTTATCACAATATAAACCAGAGTTTATAATTCCAAAAAAATCACCTTATTAAAATAAACATAATCATGTCCAATTATAAACCATATTTTTTAATTATAGAATAAACTTTGATAAAATAATAAATAAATATTTAAAACGGAACCCAATAGCTTTAATTTCAAGTAACCCAAGTTACAATCAAAAACTTAATCGAATAAGTTTTAAAAACGTTTAAGGGCTAAATTGTAATTTAGCCAAAATGACATACCAAAAAGATATTTAAAATCAAAAATATTTATCCGAGTAATTATATTAATTTAGATTATAAAATAATCATCGTTTCAATTTGTCAAATTATATAACGAAATCCAAAAGCTAAAATACAATTTAATCACGTTGGCACGCTAAGCCCAAAATATCAAATTAACAATTAAATAATAATTATTAATTTAATTTAAATAACTCAAATATTATTTTTAGGTTTTAAAAATAATATTATTAATTTGATAAACTTTCAAATAAAAATGAATCCCCAATTCCCATTTAATATAGTCAAAATAAATAATCAAATATAAAATCATTTATATTATAATAAGATTAATATTAAATCTAAATTTAAAATATTATTGTCCAAAGTAATTCCAAATTATAAATAATCATATTATTTAAAAATAATATTATTAATTTGATAAACTTTCAAATAAAAATGAATCCCCAATTCCCATTTAATATAGTCAAAATAAATAATCAAATATAAAATCATTTATATTATAATAAGATTAATATTAAATCTAAATTTAAAATATTATTGTCCAAAGTAATTCCAAATTATAAATAATCATATTATTTAAATCGCTAATTAATAGGTCGAAACCAATTTCGTAAATTAAAATCAAAAATCAATTAAAAGAATTAATAAATAACTTAGGATCTCCTATAATTAAGTTACAAGAATTCAGTGACCAAACTCAACCTTTAGCCAAAACAATTCAAAAGACACCAATCATCCATCGCCACCTCATCATCTTCATTAACAAATTTCCCAAATTTAAGCATAACATATACAGAATGCAGAAACCGAAGATATCAAGCCAAGGATCATCAAATTATCATGTTATCATAACAACCTAACAACATTAACAATTCAACTCAACACATTATCATCATTCTTAACAAATTTAATGATCTCAGTGGCTTCATAACAAGCATGAAAGTTTTAAGCAAGAACCGAACTCAAGTATTAACAATGGAAACCGAGAATTCCAAGAACGAAATCGTTTATAAACGTTTGACTTAAATCGCTAAAACGGTGAAACATTTGGTTTTGTTTCGTAACGTTTGTAAACGTTCGGCTTAAATCGCTAAATAGCTGAAATGTTTGGTTTTGTTTCGTAGCGTTTGTAAACGTTCGGCTTAAATAGCTAAAAAGGTTAAACGTTTTGTTTTGTTTCGTAACGTTTGTAAACGTTCGGCTTAAATCGCTAAAACAGGGAAATGTTTGGATTTGTTCCATAACGTTTGTAAATGTTTGGCTTAAATTGCTAAAAAGGTGAAACGTTTGGATTTGTTTCATAATTTTTGTAAACGATTGGTTTTGTTTCGTAATGTTTGTAAATATTTGTCTTAAATTGCTAAACATGTGAAACGTTTGAATTTGTTTCATAACGTTTTAAACGTTTAGTTTTGTTTCGTAATGTTTGTAAACGTTTGGATTAAATCGCTAAAAAGGTAAAACGTTTGGACTTGTTTCGTACTGTTTGTAAACGTTTAACTTAAATTGATAAATATGGGAAACGTTTGGATTTGTTTCGTTACGTTTTCAAACGTTTGGCTTCAGTAGCTAAAGATGTAAAATGTTTGGATTTGTTTCGTCACGTTTGTAAACGTTTGGCTTAAATCTCTAAAAAGGTGAAACTTTTGGATTTGTTTCGTAACGTTTTAAATGTTTGGCTTAAATCGCTTAAATGGGAAAACGTTTGGATTTGTTTCGTAACTTTTGTAAACGCTTGGCTTAAATCGCTAAAAAGGTTAAACGTTTGGTTCTTTTTCGCAACGTTTGTAAACGTTTTGCATAAATTGCTAAAAAGGTGAAACGTTTGGATTTGTTTCGTAACATTTGCAAATGCTGGCTTAAATTGCTAAAAAGGTGAAACAGTTGGATTTGTTTCGTAACGTTTGTAAACTATGGTTTTGTTTCCTAACGTTTGGATTTGTTTTGTAACGTTTGTCAACATTTGGATTAAATCGCTAAAAAGGTAAAACATTTGGATTTGTTTCGTAACGTTTTTAAACGTTTGGCTTAAATCGCTAATAAGGTGAAACACTTGGATTCGTTTCGTAACATTTATAATCGTTTGGCATAAATCGCTAAAAAGGTGAAACGCTTGGATTCGTTTCGTAAAGTTTATAAACGTTTGGATTAAATTGCTAAAAAGGTGAAACATTTGGATTCGTTTCGTAATATTTGTAAATGTTTGGCTTAAATTGTTATAAAGGTGAAACGTTTGGATTTGTTTCGTAATGTTTGTAAATGTTTGGCATAAATCGCTAAAAAAGTGAAACGTTTAGATTTGTTTCGTAACTTTTGTAAACGTTTGGCTTAAATCGCTAAAAAGGTGAAACGTTTGAATTTATTTTGTAATGCTTGTAAACGTTTTGCTTGAATTGTTAAAAAGGTGAAACGCTTGGATTTGTTTCGCAACGTTTTAAATGTTTGGCTTAAATCGCTAAAATGGGGAAACGTTTGGATTTGTTTCATAACTTATATAAACGTTTGGCTTAAATTGCTAAAAAGGTGAAACATTTGTTTTTTTTCGCAACGTTTTTAAACGTTTTGCTTAAATCGCTAAAAAGGTGAAACGCTTGGATTTGTTTCGCAACATTTGTAAACGTTTGGCTTAAATTGCTAAAAAGGTGAAACGCTTGGATTTGTTTCGTAAAGTTTGTAAACGTTTGATTTCGTTTCGTAAGGTTTGGATTTGTTTTGTAACATTTGTCAACGTTTGGATTAAATCGCTAAAAAGGTGAAACATTTGGATTTGTTTCGTAACGTTTGTAAACGTTTGGCTTAAATCGCTAAAAAGGTGAAACATTTGGATTTATTTTGCCACGTTTATAAACGTTTGGCTTAAATTGCTAAAAAGGTGAAACGCTTGGATTTGTTTCGTAACGTTTCAAACGTTTGGTTTTGTATCGCTATGTCTGTAAACGTTTGACTTAAATCACAAAAAGGTGAAACGCCCTATTTTGTTTCGTAACGCTTGTAAGCGTTTGGCTTAAAATCGCTAAAAAGGTGAAAAGTTTGGATTTGTTAGGTAACGTTCGTTAATGTCTGGCTTAAATTGCTAAAAAGGTGAAACGTCTGGATTTGTTTCCTAACGTTATTAAACATTTGGCTTAAATCGCTAAAAAGGTGAAACATTTGGATTTGTTTCGTAACGTCTGTAAACGTTTGGCTTAAATCGCTAAAAAGGTGAAACGTTTGGATTTGTTTCGTAACGTCTGTAAACGTTTGTCTTAAATCGCTAAAAAGGTGAAACGTTTGGTTTTATTTTGTAAAGTTTGTAAACGTTTAGCTTAAATCGCTAAAAAATTGAAACGTTTGGATTTGTTTCGTAACGTTTGTAAACGTTTGTTTTAAATCGCTAAAAAGGTAAAACGTTTGGATTTGTTTCCTAACGTTTATAAACTTTTGGCTTAAATTGCTAAAAAGGGTTTCGAAATGTTTTAAACGTTTGGATTAGTTTCGTAACGTTTGTAAACGTTTGGATTTAAATTGCTAAAAAGGTGAAACATTTCGATTTGTTTCATAACGTTTGTAAATGTTTCGCTTAAATCGCTAAAAAGGTGAAACGTTTGGATTTCTTTTGTATCGTTTGTAAACGTTTGGCTTAAATCGCTAAAAAGGTGAAACATTTGGTTTTGTTTCGTAACGTTTGTAAACGGTTGGTTAAAATTGCTAAAAAGGTGAAACGCTTGGATTTGTTAAAAACGTGAATCGTT
This sequence comes from Mercurialis annua, assembly GCF_937616625.2. Classification (NCBI taxonomy): domain Eukaryota; kingdom Viridiplantae; phylum Streptophyta; class Magnoliopsida; order Malpighiales; family Euphorbiaceae; genus Mercurialis; species Mercurialis annua. Next base: position 24,146,257 of record NC_065570.1, read on the forward strand.
TGGATTTGTTTCGTACCGTTTGTAAACGTTCGGCTTAAATCGCTAAATAGCTGAAACGTTTGGTTTTGTTTCGTAACGTTTGTAAACATTCGGCTTAAATAGCTAAAAAGGTTAAACGTTCGGCTTAAATCGCTAATAAGGGGAGATGTTTGGATTTGTTCCGTAACGTTAGTTAATATTTTTCTTAAATTCCTAACAAGGTGAAACGCTTGGATTTGTTTCCTAACGTTTGTAAACGATTGGTTTTGTTTCGTAATGTTTGTAAACGTTTGGCTTAAGTTGTTAAAATGCGAAACATTTGAATTTGTTTCGTAACGTTTTAAACGTTTGGTTTTGTTTCGTAAAGTTTGTAAACGTTTGGCTTAAATCGCTAAAAAGGTGAAACGTTTGGCTTAAATCGCTAAAAGGGTGAAACGTTTGGATTTGTTTCTTAACGTTTGTAAACATTTGGCTTTAATCGCTAAAAAGGTGAAATGTTTGGATTTGTTTCGTAAGTTTGCATACGTTTGGCTGAAATCGCTAAAAAGGTGAAACATTTTGATTTGTTTCGTAACTTTTGTAAACGTTTTGCTTAAATTGCAAAAAAGGTGAAACGCTTGGATTTGTTTCGTAACGTTTTAAATGTTTGGTTTTGTTTTGTAATGTTTGTAAATGTTTAGTTTAAATCGAAAAAAGGTGAAATGTCCTGTTTTGTTTCGTAACGCTTGTAAACGTTTGGATTTGTTTCGTAACGTTTGTAAATGTTTGGCTAAAATCGCTAAAAAGGTGAAACGTTTGGATTTTTTCGTATCGTTTTTAAACATTTGGCTTAGATCGGTAAAAAGGGGAAATGTTTGGATTTATTTCGTAACGTTTGTAAATGTTTGGCTTAAATCGCTAAAAAGGTGAAATGTTTGGATTTGTTTCGTAACGTTTGTAAACATTTGGCTTAAATCGCTAAAAAGGTGAAACATTTGGATTTTTTTCTTAACTTTTGTAAACATTTGGCTTAAATCGCTAAAAAGGTGAAACGTTTGGATATGTTTCACAACGTTTGTAAACGTTAAAAAACAAATTCAAACGTTTGTAAACCTTACAAAAATGTGAAACGTTTGGATTTGTTTCGGCTTAAATCACTAAAGAGTTGAAACGTTTGGATTTTTTTCGTAGCGTTTGTAAACATTTGACTTAATTTGCTAAAAAGGTGAAACGTTTGGATTTACATTACTAAAAAGGTGAAACGTTTGGATTTTTTTCGTAACGTTTGTAAACGTTTGGCTTAAATCGCTAAAAAGGTGAAACGTTTGGATTTCTTTTGTATCGTTTGTAATGTTTGGCAAAAAATGCTAAAAAAGTGAAACATTTGGTTTTGTTTCGTAATGTTTGTAAACGTTTGGTTAAAATTGCTAATAGGGTGAAGCGTTTGGATTTGTTTCGTAGCGTTTGTAAACATTTAGCTTAAATCGCTAAAAACGTGAATCGTTTGGATTTGTTTCGTACCGTTTGTAAACGTTCGGCTTAATTCGCTAAAAAGCTGAAACGTTTGGTTTTGTTTCGTAACGTTTGCAAAAGTTCGGTTAAATCGCTAAAAAGGTGAAACGTTTGGATTTTTTTCGTAACGTTTGTAAACGTTTGGCTTAAATCGCTAATAAGGTGAAACATTTGGATTTATTTTGCCACGTTTATAAACGTTTGGCTTAAATTGCTAAAAAGGTGAAACGCTTGGATTTGTTTCGTAACGTTTCAAACGTTTGGTTTTGTATCGCTATGTCTGTAAGCGTTTGACTTAAATCACAAAAAGGTGAAACGCCCTATTTTGTTTCGTAACGCTTGTAAGCGTTTGGCTTAAAATCGCTAAAAAGGTGAAAAGTTTGGATTTGTTAGGTAACGTTCGTTAATGTCTGGCTTAAATCGCTAAAAAGGTGAAACGTCTGGATTTGTTTCCTAACGTTATTAAACATTTGGCTTAAATCGCTAAAAAGGTGAAACATTTGGATTTGTTTCGTAACGTCTGTAAACGTTTGGCTTAAATCGCTAAAAAGGTGAAACGTTTGGATTTGTTTCGTAACGTCTGTAAACGTTTGTCTTAAATCGCTAAAAAGGTGAAACGTTTGGTTTTGTTTCGTAAAGTTTGTAAACGTTTAGCTTAAATCGCTAAAAAGGTGAAACGTTTGGATTTGTTTCGTAACGTTTGTAAACGTTTGTTTTAAATCGCTAAAAAGGTAAAACGTTTGGATTTGTTTCCTAACGTTTATAAACTTTTGGCTTAAATTGCTAAAAAGGGTTTCGAAATGTTTTAAACGTTTGGATTAGTTTCGTAACGTTTGTAAACGTTTGGATTTAAATTGCTAAAAAGGTGAAACATTTCGATTTGTTTCATAACGTTTGTAAATGTTTCGCTTAAATCGCTAAGAAGGTGAAACGTTTGGATTTCTTTTGTATCGTTTGTAAACGTTTGGCTTAAATCGCTAAAAAGGTGAAACATTTGGTTTTGTTTCGTAACGTTTGTAAACGGTTGGTTAAAATTGCTAAAAAGGTGAAACGCTTGGATTTGTTAAAAACGTGAATCGTTTGGATTTGTTTCGTACCGTTTGTAAACGTTCGGCTTAAATCGCTAAATAGCTGAAACGTTTGGTTTTGTTTCGTAACGTTTGTAAACATTCGGCTTAAATAGCTAAAAAGGTTAAACGTTCGGCTTAAATCGCTAATAAGGGGAGATGTTTGGATTTGTTCCGTAACGTTAGTTAATATTTTTCTTAAATTCCTAACAAGGTGAAACGCTTGGATTTGTTTCCTAACGTTTGTAAACGATTGGTTTTGTTTCGTAATGTTTGTAAACGTTTGGCTTAAGTTGTTAAAATGCGAAACATTTGAATTTGTTTCGTAACGTTTTAAACGTTTGGTTTTGTTTCGTAAAGTTTGTAAACGTTTGGCTTAAATCGCTAAAAAGGTGAAACGTTTGGCTTAAATCGCTAAAAAGGTGAAACGTTTGGATTTGTTTCTTAACGTTTGTAAACATTTGGCTTTAATCGCTAAAAAGGTGAAATGTTTGGATTTGTTTCGTAAGTTTGCATACGTTTGGCTGAAATCGCTAAAAAGGTGAAACATTTTGATTTGTTTCGTAACTTTTGTAAACGTTTTGCTTAAATTGCAAAAAAGGTGAAACGCTTGGATTTGTTTCGTAACGTTTTAAATGTTTGGTTTTGTTTTGTAATGTTTGTAAATGTTTAGTTTAAATCGAAAAAAAGGTGAAATGTCCTGTTTTGTTTCGTAACGCTTGTAAACGTTTGGATTTGTTTCGTAACGTTTGTAAATGTTTGGCTAAAATCGCTAAAAAGGTGAAACGTTTTGATTTTTTCGTAACGTTTTTAAACATTTGGCTTAGATCGGTAAAAAGGGGAAATGTTTGGATTTATTTCGTAACGTTTGTAAATGTTTGGCTTAAATCGCTAAAAAGGTGAAATGTTTGGATTTGTTTCGTAACGTTTGTAAACATTTGGCTTAAATCGCTAAAAAGGTGAAACATTTGGATTTGTTTCTTAACTTTTGTAAACATTTGGCTTAAATCGCTAAAAAGGTGAAACGTTTAGATATGTTTCACAACGTTTGTAAACGTTACAAAACAAATTCAAACGTTTGTAAACCTTACAAAAATGTGAAACGTTTGGATTTGTTTCGGCTTAAATCACTAAAGAGTTGAAACGTTTGGATTTTTTTCGTAGCGTTTGTAAACATTTGACTTAATTTGCTAAAAAGGTGAAACGTTTGGATTTACATTACTAAAAAGGTGAAACGTTTGGATTTGTTTCGTAACATTTGTAAACGTTTGGCTTAAATCGCTAAAAAGGTGAAACGTTTGGATTTCTTTTGTATCGTTTGTAATGTTTGGCAAAAAATGCTAAAAAAGTGAAACATTTGGTTTTGTTTCGTAATGTTTGTAAACGTTTGGTTAAAATTGCTAAAAGGGTGAAGCGTTTGGATTTGTTTCGTAGCGTTTGTAAACATTTAGCTTAAATCGCTAAAAACGTGAATCGTTTGGATTTGTTTCGTACCGTTTGTAAACGTTCGGCTTAATTCGCTAAAAAGCTGAAACGTTTGGTTTTGTTTCGTAACGTTTGCAAAAGTTCGGTTAAATCGCTAAAAAGGTGAAACGTTTGGATTTTTTTCGTATCGTTAGTAAACATTTAGCTTAAATTGCTAAAAATGTGAAATATTTGGATTTAATTTGCGAAAAAGGTGAAACGTTTGGATTTGTTTTGTAACTTTTGTAAACGTTTGGCTTAAATCGCTAAAAGGGGAAAACGTTTGGATTTCTTTTGTTTCATTTGTAAACGTTTGGCAAAAATCGCTAAAAAGGTGAAACATTTGGTTTTGTTTCGTAACGCTTGTAAACGTTTGGTTAAAATTGCTAAAAAAGTGAAACGTTTGGATTTGTTTCGTACCGTTTGTAAACGTTCAGCTTAAATCGCTAAAAAGCTGAAACGTTTGGTTTTGTTTCGTAACGTTTGCAAAAGTTCGGCTTAAATAGCTAAAAAGGTCAAACGTTAAGTTTTGCTTCGTAACGTTTGTAAACATTCGGCTTAAATCGCTAAAAAGGGGAAATGTTTGGATTTGTTTCGTAATGTTTGTAAATGTTTGGCTTAAATTGCTAAAAAGGTGCAACGTTTGGATTTGTTTCATAACGTTTGTAAACGATTGGTTTTGTTTCGTAACGTTTGTAAACGTTTGGCTTAAATCGCTAAAAAGGTAAACGTTTGGATATGTTTCGTAACGTTTCTAAACGTTTGTCTTAAATTGCTAAAAAGGTGAAACGCTTGGTCTTGTTTCGCAACGTTTGTAAAGGTTTGGCTTAAATTGCTAAAAAGGTGAAACGCTTGGTCTTGTTTCGCAACGTTTGAATTTGTTTCATAACGTTTTAAACATTTGGTTTTTTCGTAACATTTGTAAAGGTTTGGCTTAAATCGCTAAAAAGGTGAAATGTTTGGATTTGTTTCATAACGTTTGTAACTGTTTGGCTTAAATCGCTAAAAAGGTGAAACGTTTGTATACATTTGGCTTAAATCGCTAAAAAGATGAAACGTTTGGATTTGTTTTATAACGTTTTCAAACGTTTGGCTTAAATCGCTAGAAAGGGGAAACGTTTAGATTTGTTTTGTAACATTTGTGAACATTTGGCTTAAATTGCTAAAAAGTTGAAACGCTTGGATTTGTTTCGTAACGTTTGTAAACGCTTGTTTTTTGGTAACGTTTGGATTTGTTTTGTAACGTTTGTCAACGTTTGGATTAAATCGCTAAAAAGGAGAAACGTTTGGATTTGTTTCGTAACGTTTATAAACGTTTGGTTTAAATTGCTAAAAAGGTGAAACGCTTGGATTTATTTCGTAATGTTTTAAACGTTTGGTTTTCTTTCGTAATGTTTGTAAACGTTTGGCTTAAATTCACTATACAGGTGAAACGCATTTATTTGTTTCATAACGTTTGTAAACGTTTGGCTTAAATTGCTAAAAAGGTGAAACACACTGTTTCGTTTCGTAACGCCTGTCAACGTTTGGCTTAAAATCGCTAAAAAAGTGAAACGTTTGGATTTGCTTCGTAACGTTTGTAAAGTTTTGCTTAGATCGCTAAAAAGGTGAAACGTCTGGATTTGTTTCCTAATGTTTTTAAACGTTTGGCTTTAATCGCTAAAAAGGGGAAACGTTTGGATTTGTTTCGTAACGTGTGTAAACGTTTGGCTTAAATTGCTAAAAAGGTGAAACGTTGGGATTTGTTTCGTAAAATTTGTAAACATTTGGCTTAAATCGCTAAAAGGGTGAAACGTTTGGTTTTGTTTCGTAACATTTGGAAACGTTTGGCTTATATCGCGAAAAAGGTGAAACGTTTGGATTTTTTTCGTAACGTTTGTAAACGTTTGTTTTAAATCGCTAAAAAGGTAAAACGTTTGGATTTGTTTCGTAACGTTTGTAAATGTTTGGCTTAAATTGCTAAAAATGGTTTATAATGTTTTAAATGTTTGGATTAATTTCGTAACGTTTGTAAACGTTTGGCTTAAATCGCTAAAAAGGTGAAACATTTGGATTTGTTTCGTAACGTTTGTAAACGTTTAGATTAAATCGATAAAAAGGTGAAGCGTTTGGCTTAATCGCTAAAAAGGTGAAACCATTGGTTTTGTTTCGTAACGTTTGTAAATGTTTGGTTAAAATTGCTAAAAAAGGTGAAACGCTTGGATTTGTTTCGTAGCGTTTGTAAACATTTGGCTTAAATCGCTAAAAACGTGAATCGTTTGTAAACGTTCGGCTCAAATCGCTAAAAAGACGAAACGTTTGGTTTTGTTTCGTAACGTTTGTAAATGTTCGGCTTAAAGTGCTAAAATGGTGAAACGTTTGGATTTGTTTCATAACATTTTATAAACGATTGGTTTTGTTTGTAATGTTTGTAAACGTTTGGCTTAAAAATCGGTAAAAATGTCAAACGTTTGGATTTGTTTCGTAACATTTTAAACGTTTGGTTTTGTTTTGTAACGTTTCTAAACATTTGGTTTAAATCGCAAAAAAGGTGAAACGTTTGGATTTGTTTCGTAACGTTTGTAAACGTTTGGCTTATATTGCTAAAAAGGCGAAATGATTGGATTTGTTTCATAACATTTGTAAACGTTTGGCTTCAATCGGTAAAAAGGTGAAACATTTTGATTTTTTTCGTAGCGTTTGTACACCTTTGCCTTAAATCGTAAAAAAGAAGAAACGTTTGGATTTGTTTCATAACATTTATAAACGTTTTGCTTAAATCGCTAAAAAGGTGAAACTTTTGGATTTGTTTCGTAACGTTGGTAAATGTTTGGCTTAAATCGCTAAAAAGGTGAAACGCTTGGATTTATTTCGTAACTTTGTAAATGTTTAGCTTAAATCGCTAAAAGGGTGAAATGCTTGGATTTTTTTCGTAACGTTTGTAAGGTTTGGCTTAAATCCCTAAATATGTGAAAGATTTGGTTTTGTTTCTTAACGTTTGTAAACATTTGGCTCAAATCGTTAATAATATGAAACGTTTGGATTTGTTTCCTAACGTCGTAAACGTTTGGTTTTGTTGCTTAACGTTTGTAAACATTTGGTTTAAATCGTTAAATATGTGAAACTTCTATGTTTCGTTACTTTTGGCTTAAATCTCTAAAATGGGGAAACCTTTGGATTTGTTTCATAACGTTTATAAACGTTTGGTTTAAATTTCTAAAAAGGTGAAACGTTTGGATTTGTTTCGTTCAGTTTGTAAAACGTTTGGCTTAAATCGCTAAAAATGGGAAACATTTGGATTTGTTTCGTAATGTTTGTAAACGTTTGACTTAAATTGCTAAAAAGGTGAAACATTTGGATGTGTTTCGTAACGTTTATAAACGTTTGACTTAAATCGCTAAAAGGTGAAAGATTTGGATTTGTATTGTAACGTTTGTAATAGTTTGGCTTAAATATCTAAAAAGGTGAAACGTTTGGTTTTGTTTCGTAACTTTTGTGAACGTTCGGCTTAAATCCCTAAAAACGTGAAACATTTGTTTTTGTTCCGTAAAGTTTATCAACGTTTGGCTTAAATCGCTAAAAATGTGTAATGTTTTAATTTTTTCGTAACATCTGTAAACGTTTGGATTTGTTTTGTAATGTTTGTAAACGTTTGGCTTAAATCGTTAAAAAGTGAAACGTTGGATTTTTTTAGTAACGTTTGAAAACGTTTGGCTTAAATCGCTAAAAAAGTGAAACGTTCGATTTTCTTTCGTAACGTTTATAAACGTTTGGCTGAAATTGGTAAAAAGATGAAACATTTGGTTTTGTTTTGAAACGTTTGTAAATATTTGGATTTGTTTCGTAACGTTTTAAACGTTTGGTTTTGTTTTGTAACGTTTGTAAACGTTTGGCTTAAATCGCTAAAAAGGTGAAACGTTTGGTTTTGTTTTGTAACATTTGTACACGTTAGGCTTAAATTGCTAAAAAGGTGAAACGTTTGATTTTGTTTGGTAATGTTTATAAACATTTGGATTTGTTTCGTAACGTTTGTAAACGTTTGGCTTAAATCGCTAAAAAGGTGAAACGGTTGGTTTTGTTTCGTAACGTTTGTAGGCTTTACTCGCTAAAAAGGGGAAATGTCTGGATTTGTTTCCTATCGTTTGTAAACGTTTGGGTTCAATCGCTAAAAAGGTGAAACATTTGGATTTGTTTCGTAGCGTTTGTAAACGTTTGGCTTAGATCGCTAAAAATGTGAAACGTTTGATTTTGTTCCGTAACGTTAGAAGCGTTTGGCTTAAATTGCTAAAAAGGTGAAACACTTGGATTTGTTTCGTAGCGTTTGCAAATGTTAGGATTAAATCGCTAAAAAGGTGAAACATTTGGTTTTGTTTCTTAACGTTTGTAAAGGTTTGACATAAATTATAATAAAGGTGAAACACTTGGATTTGTTTCGTAACGTTTGTTAACGTTTGGCTTTGTTTCGTAACATTTGTTAACGTTTGGCTTAAATCGCTAAAAATGTGAAACATTTGGATTTGTTTCGTAATGTTTTAAATGTTTGGATTTGTTTCGAAACGTTTGGATTATCTTTCATAATATTTGTAAACGTTTGGCATCAATCACTAAAAAGGTGAAACATTTAGATTTGTTTAGTAACGTTCGTAAACGTTTGGCTTTAATTGCTAAAAACGTGAAACGCTTGGATTTGTTTCGTATCGTTTGTAAACGTTTGGCTTAAACTGCTAAAAAGGTGAAACATTTGGATTTGTTTCATAACCTAAACGTTTGGCTTAAATTGCTAAAAAGGTTAAACGTTTGGATTTTTTTCGTATCGTTTGTAAACGTTTGGCTTAAATAGCTAAAAAGGTGAAACGTTAGGATTTGTTTTGTAACGTTTGTAAAAGTTTGGCTTGAATTGCTAAAAAGGTGAAACGCTTGTATATGTTTCGTAAAAGTTGCAAACGGTTGGCTTATATTGCTAAAAAGGTGAAACGCTTGGTTTTGTTTTGTAACATTTGTAAACGTTTGGCTTAAATTTCTAAAAATATGAAACGTTTGTATTTTGTCGTAACGTTTCAAAAGTTTGGTTTTTTTTCATAAAGTTTGCAAACGTTTGGCTTAAATCGCTAAAAAGGTGAAACATTTGGATTTGTTTCGTAACGTTTGTAAACGTTTGGCTTAAATCGCTAAAAAGGTGAAACGTTTGCATTTGTTTCGTAATGTTTGTAAACGTTTGGCTTTAATCGCTAAAAAGGTGAAATGTTTGGATTTGTTTCGTAACGTTTGTAAACGTTTTGCTTAAATCGATAAAAAGGGGAGACGTTTGGATTTGTTTCGTAACTTTTGTAAACGTTTGACTTAAATTGTTAAAAAGGTGAAACGCTTGGATTTGTTTCGAAACGTTTGTAAAAGTTTTGCTTAAATTGCTAAAAAGGTGAAAAATTTGGATTTGTTTCGCAACCTTTGTAAACTTTTTGCTTAAATTGTGTGAAACGTTAGGATTTATTTCATAGCGTTTGTAAACATTTGGCTTAAATTGCTAAAAATATGAAATGTTTAGATTTGTTTTGAAACGTTTGTAAATGTTTGACATAAAATTGCTAATAAGGTGAAACGCTTGGATTTGTTTCGGAACCTTTGTAAACGTGTGGCTCAAATTGCTAAAAAGGCGAAACGCATGGATTTGTTTGGTACGTTTGTAAACGTTTGGCTTAAATTTCTAAAAAGGTGAAACGTTTGGATTTGTTTCGTAGCGTTTGTAAACAATTGGCTTAAATCTCTAAAAAGGGAAATGTTTGGATTTGTTTCGTATAGTTTGCAAACGTTTGGCTTAAATCGCTAAAAAGGTGAAACGTTTTGATTTGTTTCGTAACTTTGTAAACGTTTTGCTTAAATTTCTAAATTTTTTTCGTAACATTTGTAAACGTTTAGCTTAAATTGAAAAAAAGGAGAAACGTTTGGATTTAGTTCGTGGCGTTTATAAACGTTTGACTTAAATCGCTAAATAGGTGAAACGTTTTGATTTGTTTCGTACCTTTTGTAAACGTTTGACTTAAATTGCTAAAAAGGTGAAATGTTTGGATTTGTTTCGTAACGTTTGTAAACATTTGGCTTAATTTGCTTAAAAGGTGAAACGCTTGGATTTGTTGCGTGACGTTTATAAACGTTAGGCTTAAATTGCTAAAAAGGTAAAATGCTTAGATTTGTTTCTTTACGTTTGTAAACATTTGGCTTAAATTGCTAAAAATGAGAGACGTTTGGATTTGTTTTGTAACGTTTGTAAACGTTTGGATCAATCGATAAAAAGGTAAAACATTTAGATTTGTTTCGTAAGGTTTGTAAACGTTTGGCTTAAATCACTAAAAAGGTAAAACATTTGGATTTGTAATGTTTTAAACGTTTGGCTGAAATCGCTAAAATGGGAAAACTTTTGAATTTGTTTCGTAACGTTTTTAAACGTTTGGCTAAAATCGCTAAGAAGGGGAAACGTTTGAATTTTTTTCATAACGGTTGTAAACGTTCGGCATAAATCGCTAAAAAGGTGAAACGTTGGATTTGTTTCGTAACGTTTGGCTTAAATTGCTAAAAAGGTGAAACGCTTGGACTTGTTTCGTAATGTTTGTAAACATTTGACTTAAATGTCTAAAAAGGTGAAATGCTTGGATTTTTGTCTTGTAACGTATGTAAACGTTTGGCTTAAATTACTAAAAGGTGAAACGCTTGGATTTGTATCGGAACGTGTGTAAACGTTTTGCTTAAATTGCTAAAATGGTGAATAGCTTGGATTTGTTTTGTAACGTTTGTAAACGTTTGGCTTAAATTGCTAAAAAGGTAAAACATTTGGAATTGTTCCATAAAAGTTTTAAACATTTGGCTTAAATCGCTAAAAAGGTGAAACATTTGGATTTGTTTCGTAACGTCTGTAAACGTTTGGCTTAAATCGCTAAAAAGGTGAATCGTTTGGATTTGTTTCGTAACGTTTGCAAACGTTTGGCTTCAATCGCTAAAAAGGTGAAACTTTTGGATTTGTTTCGTAACATTTGTAAACGTTTGGCATAAATCGCTAAAAAGGTGAAATGTTTGGATTTGTTTCGCAACGTTATAAACGTTTGGCTTATATCGCTAAAACGGGGAAACATTTCGATTTGTTTCGTAACATTAGTAAACGTTTGGCCTAAATTGCTAAAAAGGTGAAATGTTTGGTTTTGTTTCGTAACGTTTGTAAACGTTTGGCTTAAATCGCTAAAAAGGTGAAATGTTTGGATTTATTTCGTATTGTTTGTAAATGTTTGGCTTAAATTGATAAATAGGTGGAACGCTTGGATTTGTTTCGTAGCATTTGTAAACGTTGGGCTTAAAATACTAAAAAGGTGAAACGCTTGGATTTGTTTTTGAAACGTTTATACACGTTTGGCTTAAATTGCAAAAAAGGTGAAATGCTTAGATTTGTTTCGTAACCTTTGTAAACGTTTGGCTTAAATGGTTTAAAAGGTGAAATGCTTGGTTTTGTTTCGTAACGTTTGTAAAGGTTTGGCATAAATCGCTAAAAATGTGAAACGTTTGGATTTGTTTCGTAACGTTTTAAACGTTTGGTTTTGTTTCGTAACGTTTGTGAACATTTGGCTAAAATCGCTAAAAATGGGAAACGTTTGGATTTGTTTCCTAACGTTTGTAAACGTTTGGCTTAAATCGTTATAAAGGCAAAACGTGTGGATTTGTTTCGTAACGTTTGTAAACGTTTGGCTTAAATCGCTAAAAAAGGTGAAACGTTTGGATTTGTTTCGTAACGTTTGTAAATGTTTTGCTTAAATCGCTAAAAGGGTTAAATGTTTGGATTTGTTTCGTATCTTTTGTAAACGTTTGGCTTAAACCGCTAAGAAGGTGAAACGTTTCGATTTGTTTCGTAACACTTGTAAATGTTTGGCTTACATTGCTAACGGTGAAACTCTTGGATTTGTTTCGCAACGTTTGTAAACGTTTGGCTTAAATTGCTAAAAAGGTAAGACACTTGGATTTGTTTCGTAACGTTTGTAAACGTTTGGCTTAAATTTCTAGAAAGGTGAAACGCTTAGATTTGTTTCGTAACGTTTGTAAACGTTTGGCTTAAGTTGATAAAAAGGTGAAACGCTTGGATTTGTTTCGTAACGTTTGTAAACGTTTTACTTAAATTGCTAAAAAGGTGAAATGTTTGGATTTGTCTCGTAACGTTTGTAAACGTTTGGCTTAATTTGCTAAAAAAGTGAAACGCTTGGATTTGTTTCGTATTGTTTGTAAACATTTGGCTTAAATTGCTAAAAAGGTGAAACGCTTGCATTTGTTTCGTTACGTTTATAAATGTTTGGCATATATTGCTAAAAAGGTGAAACGCTTGGTTTTTGTTTCGTAACGTTCGTAAACATTTGGCTTAAATTGCTAAAAATAAGAAACTTTTGGATTTGTTTCGTAACATTTGTAAACGTTTGACTTAAATCGCTATAAAGGCGAAACGTTTGGATTTGTTTCGTAACGTTTGTAAACGTTTGGCTTAAATCGCTAAAAAGGTGAAACGTTTGGATTTGTTTCGTAACGTTTGTATATGTTTTGCTTAAATCGCAAAAAAGGTTAAATGTTTGGATTTGTTTCGTATCGTTTGTAAACGTTTGGCTTAAACCGCTAAGAAGGTGAAACGTTTGGATTTGTTTAGTAACGCTTGTAAATGTTTGGGTTACATTGCTAAAGGTGAAACGCTTGGATTTGTTTCGCAACGTTTGTAAACGTTTGGCTTAAATTGCTAAAAAGGTAAGACGCTTGGATTTGTTTCGTAACGTTTGTAAACGTTTGGCTTAAATTGCTAAAAAGGTGAAATGTTTGGATTTGTTTCGCAACGTTTGTAAACGTTTTGCTTAAATCGCTAAAAAGGTGAAACGTTTGGATTTCATTTGTAACGTTTGAAAATTTTTGGCTTAAATTTCTAAAAAGGTGAAACGCTTGGATTTGTTTCGTAACGTTTGTAAACGTTTGGCTTAAAATACTAAAAAGGTGAAACACTTGGATTTGTTTCGGAACATTTTTAAACGTTTGGCTTCAATTGCTAAAAAGGTGAAATGCTTGGTTTTGTTTCGTAACGTTTTTAAAGGATTGGCTTAAATCGTTAAAAAGGTGATAAGTTTGGATTTTTTTCGAAACGCTTTACGTTTGGTTTTTGTTTCGTAACGTTTGTAAACGTTTGTCTTAAATCTCTAAAAAGGTGAAACATTTGAATTTGTTTCGTAGTGTTTCTAAACGTTTGGCTTAAACCCCTATAAAGGCAAAACGTTTGGATTTGTTGCATACCGTTTGTAAATGTTTTGAAAAAATCGCTAAAAAGGTGAAACGTTTGGATTTTATTTCGTAACGTTTGTAAATGTTTGGCTTAAATCGCTAAAAAGGTGAAACGTTTGGATTTGTTTCGTAGTTTGTAAACGTTTGGCTTAAATTGCTAAAAAGGTAAAACGCTTTGATTTGTTTCGTAACGTTTGTAAACATTTGGCTTAAATAAAAAAGGAGAAAATCTTGGATTTGATTCGCTATATTTGTAAACGTTTGGCTTAAATTGCTAAAAAGGAGAAACGTTTGGATTTAGTTCATAGCGTTTCTAAATGTTTGTCTTAAATCGATAAAAAGGGGAAACGTTTGGATTTGTTGTGCACAGTTTTTAAACGTTTGGATTTGTTTCACAACGTTTGTAAGCGTTTGGCTTAAATTGCTAAAAAGGTGAAACGCTTGCATTTGTTTCGGAACGTTTGTAAACGTTTGGATTAAATTACTAAAAAAGTGAAACGCTTGCATTTGTTTCATAACGTTTGTAAACGTTTGGCTTAAATTGCTAAAAAGGTGAAACGCTTGGTTTTTTTTCGCTATGTTTGTAAACATTTGCCTTAAATTGCTAAAAAGGTGAAACGCTTGAATTTGTTTCGTAATGTTCTAATCGTTTTGTTTTATTTCGTGACGTTTGTATAGGTTTTGCTTACATCGCAAAAAATGTGAAACGTTTGGATTTGTTTCGTAACGTTTTGAACGTTTGGTTTTGTTTCGTAACGTTTGTAAACGTTTGGCTTAGATCGCTAAATAGGGGACACTTTTGGATTTGTTTCATAACGTTTGTAAACGTTTGGCTTAAATTGCTAAAAAGGTGAAACGCTTGCATTTGTTTTCGGAACGTTTGTAAACGTTTGGATTAAATTTCTAAAAATGTGAAACGCTTTCATTTGTTTCATAACGTTTGTAAACGTTTGGCTTAAATTGCTAAAAAGGTGAAACGCTTGGTTTTGTTTCGCTATGTTTGTAAACATTTGCCTTAAATTGCTAAAAAGGTGAAACGCTTGAATTTGTTTCGTAATGTTCAAAACGTTTGGTTTTATTTCGTGACGTTTGTATAGGTTTTGCTTACATCGCAAAAAATGTGAAACGTTTGGATTTGTTTCGTAACGTTTTGAACGTTTGGTTTTGTTTCGTAACGTTTGTAAACGTTTGGCTTAGATCGCTAAATAGGGGACACTTTTGGATTTGTTTCATAACGTTTGTAAACGTTTGGCTTAAATTGCTACAAAGGTGAAACGCTTGGATTTGTTTCGTAATGTTTCTAAACGTTTGGCTCAAATCGCTAAAAAGGGGAAACGTTTGGATTTGATTCGTATAATTTGTAAACGTTTGGCTTATATCGCTATAAACGTGAAACGTTAGGATTTGTTTCGTAACGTTTGTAAACGTTTGGCTTCATTCGCTAAAAAGGTGAAACGTTTGGATTTGTTTCGTAATGTTTGTAAACGATTGGCATAACTCGCCAAAATGGTGAAATTTTTGGATTTGTTTCGTAACGTTTTAAACGTTTGGCTTAAATCGCTAAAATAGGGAAACGTTTGGATTTGTTTCGCAAAGTTTGTAAACGTTTGGATTTGTTTCGTAGCGTTTGTAAATGTTTGGCTTAAATCGCTAAAAACGTGAAACGTTAGGATTTGTTTCGTAACGATTATAAGCGTTTGGCTCCATTCGCTAAAAAGGTGAAACGTTTGGATTTGTTTCGTAACGTTTGTAAACGATTGGCATAAATCGATAAGAAGGTGAAATTTTTGGATTTGTTTCGTAATGTTTTAAACCTTTGGCTTAAATCGCTAAAATTGGGAAACGTTGGGTTTTGTTTTGTAACGTTTGTAAACGTTCGGCGTAAATAGCTATAAAGGTGAAACATTTGGATTTGTTTCGTAACTTATGTAAACGTTTGGCTTAATTTTCTAAAAAGGTGAAACGCTTGGATTTGTTTCGTAACATTTGTAAACTTTTGGCTTATATTCGTAAAAAGGTGAAACGCTTGGATTTGTTTCGGAACGTTTATTAACGTTTGGCCTAAATTGTTAAAAAGGTGAAACGCTTATATTTGTTTCGTAGCGTTTGTAAACGTTTGGCTTAAATTGCTAAAAAGGTGAAACGCTTGGTTTTGTTTCATAACGTTTGTAAAGGTTTGGCATAAATCGCTAAAAATGTGATACGTTTGGATTTGTTTAAAACGTTTTAAACGTTTGGTTTTGTTTCGTAACGTTTGTAAACGTTTGTCTTATATCGCTAAAAAGGAAAAACGTTTAAATTTGTTTCGTAACGTTTGTAAACGTTTGGCTTAAATAGTTAAAAACGTGAAACGTTTGGATTTGTTTCGTTAGCTTTGTAAATGTTTGGCTTAAATCGCTAAAAAGGTGAAACGTTTGGATTTGTTTCGTAACCTTTGTAAACAATTGGCTTATATCGCTAAATAGGTGAAACGTGTGGATTTGTTTCGTAACCTTTGTAAACGATTGGGTTAAATTGCTAAAAAGGTGAAATTCTTTGATTTGTTTCCTAACGTTTGTAAACATTTGGCTTAAATTGCTAAAGAGGAGAAAAGCTTGGACTTGTTTCGCAACGTTTGTAAACATTTTTCTTTGCTAAAAAGGTGAAACGTTTGGATTTGTTTCGTAGCGTATATAAACGTTTGGCTTAAATCGCTAAAAAGATGAAGCGTTTGGATTTGTTTCGTACTGTTTGTAAACGTTTGGCTTAATTCACTAAAAAGATGAAACGTTTGTATTTGTTCCGTAACTTTTGTAAATGTTTGGCTTAGATCGCTAAAAAGGTGAAACGTTTGGATTTGTTTCATAACGTTTTAAACGTTTAGCTGATATCGCTAAAATGGGGAAACCTTTAAATTTGTTTCGTAACGTTTGGCTAAAATTGCTTAATAAGTGAAACGTTTGGTTTTGTTCCGTAACATTGGTAAACGTTCCACTTAAATCGCTAAAACGGTGAAATGTTAGGATTTTTTTCGTAAAGTTGGTAAACGTTTGGCATAAATTTCTAAAAAGGTGAAACACTTGGATTTGTTTCATAACGTTTGTAAACGTTTGGATTAAATTTCTAAAAAGGTGAAATGCTTGGATTTGTTTCGTAATGTTTGTATACGTTTGGCTTAAATTGCTAAAAAGGTGAAATGCTTGGATTTGTTTCGTAACGTTTGTAAACGTTTGTCTTAAATTGCTAAAAGGATGAGATGTTTGGATTTGTTTCGTGACGTTTGGATTTGTTTCGTAATGTTTGTAAACGTCTGGCTTAAATCGCTAAAAAGGGGAAACGTTTGGATTTGTTTTGTAACTTTTGTAAACGTTTGGCTTATATCGCTAAAAATGTGAAACGTTTCATTTGTTTCGTAACGTTTGTAAACGTTTAGCTTAAATTGCTAAAAAGGTGAAACGCCTGGATTTGTTTCGTATCGTTTGTAAACGTTTGGCTTAAATTGCTAATAAGGGGAAACATTTTGATTTGTTCCATATTGGTTGTAAACGTTTGGCCTGAATCGCTAAAAAGGTGAAACTTTTAGATTTGTTTCGTAACTTTTATAAACGTTTGGCTTAAATGCTAAAAAGGTGAAACATTGTGATTTGTTTCGTAAGGTTTGTAAACGTTTGGTTTAAATTGCTAAAAAGGTGAAACGTTTGTATTTTTTTCGTAATGTTTGTAAACGTTTGGCTTAAATTGCTAAAAAGGTGAAACGTTTTGATTTGTTTCGAAAGGTTTGTAACTGTTTGGCTTAAATCGCTAAAAAGATAAAACATTTAGATTTTTTTCGTAACGTTTGGCTTAAATTGCTACAAAGGTGAAATTTTTGGATTTGTTTCGTAACGTTTGTAAATGTTTGGCTTAAATCGCTAAAAAGGTGAAACGCTTGGATTTGTTTCTTAATGTTTGTAAGCGTTTGACTTAAATCGCTAAAAAAACGAAACGTTTGGATTTATTTCGTAGCGTTTGTAAACGTTTGACTTAAATCGCTAAAAAGATGAAACTTTTCGATTTGTTTCGTAACGTTTGTAAACGTCTGGCTTAAATCGCTAAAAAGATGAAATGTTTGGATTTGTTTCGTACCGTTTGTAAACGTTTGGCTTATATCGCTAAAAAGGTAAAATGTTTGGATTTGTTTCGTAACGTTTGTAAACGTTTGGCTTAAATTGCTAAAAAGGTGAAACGCTTGGATTTATTTCGTAACGTTTTTAAACATTTGGCTTAAATTGCTAAAAAGGTGACATGTTGGGATTTGTTTTGTAATGTTTGTAAACGTTTAGCTTAAATAATAAAAAGGTGAAATGCTTAGATTTGTTTCGGAACATTTGTAAACATTTGGCTTAATTTTCTAAAAAGGTGAAACGCTTGGATTTGTTTCATAACGTTTGTAAACGTTTGGCTTAAATTGCTAAAAAGATGAAACAGTTGGTTTTGTTTCGCAACATTTGTAAAGGTTTGGTTTAAATCGCTAAAAAATGTGAAACGTTTGGATTTAATTTGTAACGTTTTAAACGTTTGGTTTTGTTTCGTAACGTTTGTAAATGTTTGGTTTAAATTGCTAAAAATGTGAAACGTTTGGATTTGTTTAGGAACGTTTTAGACGTTTGGTTTTGTTTCGTAATGTTTGTAAACGTTTGGCTTATATCGCTAAAAAGGGGAAACGCTTGGATTTGTTTCATAATGTTTTTAAACGTTTGGCTTAAATTGCTAAAAAGGCGAAACGTCTGGATTTGTTTCGTAACGTTTGTAAACATTTGGCTAAAATCGCTAAAAAGGTGAAACGTTTGGTTTTGTTTCGTAACATTTGTAAACGTTCGGCTTAATCGCTAAAAAGGTGAAACATTTGGATTTGTTTCTTGTAAACGTTTAGCCTATATTGCTAGAAAGGTGAAACACTTGGATTTGTTTCGTAAAATTTGTAAACTTTTGGCTTAAATTGCTAAAAAGGTAAAACGCTTGGATTTATTTCATAACGTTTGTAAACGTTTGGCTTAAATTGCTAGAAAGGTGAAACGCTTGGATTTGTTTCGTAACGTTTGTAAACGTTTGGCTTCAATTGCTAAAAAAGTGAAATATTCAGATTTGTTTCGCAACGTTTGTAAACGTTTGGTTTAAATTGCTAAAAATGTGAAACGATTAGATTTGTTTCGTTACGTTTGTAAACGTTTGGCTTAAATTGCTAAAAAGGTGAAACGCTTGGATTTGTTTCTTAATGTTTGTAAGCGTTTGACTTAAATCGCTAAAAAAACGAAACGTTTGGATTATTTCGTAGCGTTTGTAAACGTTTGACTTAAATCACAAAAAAGATGAAACGTTTCGATTTGTTTCGTAACGTTTGTAAACGTCTGGCTTAAATCGCTAAAAAGATGAAATGTTTGGATTTGTTTCGTACCGTTTGTAAACGTTTGGCTTATATCGTAAAAAGGTAAAATGTTTGGATTTGTTTCGTAACGTTTGTAAACGTTTGGCTTAAATTGCTAAAAAGGTGAAACGCTTGGATTTATTTCGTAACGTTTTTAAACATTTGGCTTAAATTGCTAAAAAGGTGACATGTTGGGATTTGTTTTGTAACGTTTGTAAACGTTTAGCTTAAATAATGAAAAGGTGAAATGCTTAGATTTGTTTCGGAACATTTGTAAACATTTGGCTTAATTTTCTAAAAAGGTGAAACGCTTGGATTTGTTTCATAACGTTTGTAAACGTTTGGCTTAAATTGCTAAAAAGATGAAACGGTTGGTTTTGTTTCGCAACATTTGTAAAAGTTTGGTTTAAATCGCTAAAAAATGTGAAACGTTTGGATTTAATTTGTAACGTTTTAAACGTTTTGTTTTGTTTCGTAACGTTTGTAAATGTTTGGTTTAAATTGCTAAAAATGTGAAACGTTTGGATTTGTTTAGGAACGTTTTAAATGTTTGGTTTTGTTTCGCAATGTTTGTAAACGTTTGGCTTAAATCGCTAAAAAGGGGAAACGCTTGGATTTGTTTCATAAGGTTTTTAAACGTTTGGCTTAAATTGCTAAAAAGGCGAAACGTCTGGATTTGTTTCGTAACGTTTGTAAACATTTGGCTAAAATCGCTAAAAAGGTGAAACGTTTGGTTTTGTTTCGTAACATTTGTAAACGTTCGGCTTAATCGCTAAAAAGGTGAAACATTTGGATTTGTTTCTTGTAAACGTTTAGCCTATATTGCTAGAAAGGTGAAACACTTGGATTTGTTTCGTAACATTTGTAAACTTTTGGCTTAAATTGCTAAAAAGGTAAAACGCTTGGATTTATTTCATAACGTTTGTAAACGTTTGGCTTAAATTGCTAGAAAGGTGAAACGCTTGGATTTGTTTCGTAACGTTTGTAAACGTTTGGCTTCAATTGCTAAAAAACTGAAATATTCAGATTTGTTTCGCAACGTTTGTAAACGTTTGGTTTAAATTGCTAAAAATGTGAAACGATTAGATTTGTTTCGTTACGTTTGTAAACGTTTGGCTTAAATTGCTAAAAAGGTGAAACGCTTGGATTTGTTTCTTAATGTTTGTAAGCGTTTGACTTAAATCGCTAAAAAAACGAAACGTTTGGATTTATTTCGTAGCGTTTGTAAACGTTTGACTTAAATCGCTAAAAAGATGAAACGTTTCGATTTGTTTCGTAACGTTTGTAAACGTCTGGCTTAAATCGCTAAAAAGATGAAATGTTTGGATTTGTTTCGTACCGTTTGTAAACGTTTGGCTTATATCGCATAAAAGGTAAAATGTTTGGATTTGTTTCGTAACGTTTGTAAACGTTTGGCTTAAATTGCTAAAAAGTTGAAACGCTTGGATTTATTTCGTAACGTTTTTAAACATTTGGCTTAAATTGCTAAAAAGGTGACATGTTGGGATTTGTTTTGTAACGTTTGTAAACGTTTAGCTTAAATAATAAAAAGGTGAAATGCTTAGATTTGTTTCGGAACATTTGTAAACATTTGGCTTAATTTTCTAAAAAGGTGAAACGCTTGGATTTGTTTCATAACGTTTGTAAACGTTTGGCTTAAATTGCTAAAAAGATGAAACGGTTGGTTTTGTTTCGCAACATTTGTAAAGGTTTGGTTTAAATCGCTAAAAAATGTGAAACGTTTGGATTTAATTTGTAACGTTTTAAACGTTTGGTTTTCTTTCGTAACGTTTGTAAATGTTTGGTTTACATTGCTAAAAATGTGAAACGTTTGGATTTGTTTAGGAACGTTTTAGACGTTTGGTTTTGTTTCGTAATGTTTGTAAACGTTTGGCTTATATCGCTAAAAAGGGGAAACGCTTGGATTTGTTTCATAATGTTTTTAAACGTTTGGCTTAAATTGCTAAAAAGGCGAAACGTCTGGATTTGTTTCGTAACGTTTGTAAACATTTGGCTAAAATCGCTAAAAAGGTGAAACGTTTGGTTTTGTTTCGTAACATTTGTAAACGTTCGGCTTAATCGCTAAAAAGGTGAAACATTTGGATTTGTTTCTTGTAAACGTTTAGCCTATATTGCTAGAAAGGTGAAACACTTGGATTTGTTTCGTAACATTTGTAAACTTTTGGCTTAAATTGCTAAAAAGATAAAACGCTTGGATTTATTTCATAACGTTAGTAAAGGTTTGGCTTAAATTGCTAGAAAGGTGAAACGCTTGGATTTGTTTCGTAACGTTTGTAAACGTTTGGCTTCAATTGCTAAAAAAGTGAAATATTCAGATTTGTTTCGCAACGTTTGTAAACGTTTGGTTTAAATTGCTAAAAATGTGAAACGATTAGATTTGTTTCGTTACGTTTGTAAACGTTTGGCTTAAATTGCTAAAAAGGTGAGACGCTTGGATTTGTTTCTTAATGTTTGTAAGCGTTTGACTTAAATCGCTAAAAAAACGAAAGGTTTGGATTTATTTCGTAACGTTTGTAAACGTTTGGCTTAAATCGCTAAAAAGATGAAACTTTTGGATTTTTTTCGTAACGTTTGTAAACGTCTGGCTTAAATCGCTAAAAAGAGGAAACGTTTGGATTTGTTTCGTAACTTTTGTAAACGTTTGGCTTAAATCGCTAAAAATGTGAAACGTTTCATTTGTTTCGTAACTTTTGTAAACATTTAGCTTAAATTGCTAAAAAGGTGAAACGCTTGGATTTGTTTCGTAACGTTTGTAAACGTTTTGGCTTAAATTTCTAAAAAGGGGAATCATTTGGATTTTGTTTCCTAACCTTTGTAAATGTTTGGCTTAAATCGCTATAAAGGTAAAATGTTTGGATTTGTTTCGTAATGTTTGTAAACATTTGGTTTAATCGCTAAAAAGGTGAAACCTTTGGATTTGTTTCATAACATTTGTAAACGTTTGGTTTAAATTGCTATAAATGTGAAACGCTTGGATTTGTTTCGTAACGTTTGTAAATGTTTGGCTTAAATTGCTAAAAAAGTGAAACGCTTGGATTTGTTTCTTAACGTTTGTAAACGTTTGACTTAAATCGCTAAAAAGACGAAACGTTTGGATTTTTTTCGTAACGTTTGTAAACATGTGGCTTAAACCGCTAAAAAGGTGAAAAGTTTGGATTTATTTCGTAACGTTTGTATATGTTTTGCTTTAATCGCTAAAAATGTGAAACGTTTCATTTGTTTCGTAACATTTGTAAACGTTTAGCTTAAATTGCTAAAAAGGTGAAACGCCTGGATTTGTTTCGTATCGTTTGTAAAGGTTTGGCTTAAATTGCTAAAAAGGTGAAACATTTTTATTTGTTTCATAATGGTTGTAAACGTTTGGCCTGAATCGCTAAAAAGGGGAAACTTTTAGATTTGTTTCGTAACTTTTATAAACGTTTGGCTTAAATAGCTAAAAAGGTGAAACATTGTGATTTGTTTCGTAACGCTTGTAAATGTTTAGCTTAAATCGCTATAAAGGTGAAACATTTGGATTTGTTTCGTAACGTTTGTAAACGTTTGGTTTAAATTGCTAAAAATGTGAAACGTTTGTATTTGTTTCGTAACGTTTGTAAACGTTTGGCTTAAATTGCTAAAAAGGTGAAACATTTTTATTTGTTTCGAAAGGTTTGTAACTGTTTGGCTTAAATCGCTAAAAAGATAAAACGTTTAGATTTGTTTCATAATGTTTGTAAACGTTTGGCTTAAGTTGCTACAAAGATGAAATTTTTGGATTTGTTTCGTAATGTTTGTAAATGTTTGGCTTAAATCGCTAAAAAGGGGAAACATTTGGATTTGTTTCGTAATGTTTGTAAACGTTTGGCTTACATTACTAAAAAGGGGAAATGTTTGGATTTGTTTCGTAGCGTTTGTAAACGTTTGGCTTAAATCTCTAAAAAGGTGAAACGTTTGTATTTGTTTCGTACCGTTTGTAAACGTTTGGCTTATATCGCTAAAAAGGTAAAATGTTTGGATTTGTTTCGTAACGTTTGTAAACGTTTGGCTTAAATTGCTAAAAAGGTGAAACGCTTGGATTTATTTCGTAACGTTTTTAAACATTTGGCTTAAATTGCTAAAAAGGTGACACGTTGGGATTTGTTTTGTAACGTTTGTAAACGTTTAGCTTAAATAATAAAAAGGTGAAATGCTTGGATTTGTTTCGGAACATTTGTAAACGTTTGGCTTAATTTTCTAAAAAGGTGAAACGTTTGGATTTGTTTCGTAACGTTTGTAAACGTTTGGCTTAAATTGCTAAAAAGATGAAACGGTTGGTTTTGTTTCGCAACGTTTGGTTTAAATCGCTAAAAAATGTGGAACGTTTGGATTTAATTTGTAAAGTTTTAAACGTTTGGTTTTGTTTCGTAACGTTTGTGAATGTTTGGTTTAAATCGCTAAAAATGTGAAACGTTTGGATTTGTTCAGTAACGTTTTAGACGTTTGGTTTTGTTTCGTAATGTTTGTAAACGTTTGGCTTATATCGTTAAAAAGGGGAAACGCTTGGATTTGTTTCATAACGTTTTTAAACGTTTGGCTTAAATTGCTAAAAAGGCGAAACGTCTGGATTTGTTTCGTAACGTTTGTAAACATTTGGCTAAAATCTCTAAAAAGGTGAAACGTTTGGTTTTGTTTCGTAACATTTGTAAACGTTCGGCTTAATCGCTAAAAAGGTGAAACATTTGGATTTGTTTCTTTTAAACGTTTAGCCTATATTGCTAGAAAGGTGAAACACTTGGATTTGTTTCGTAACATTTGTAAAGTTTTGGCTTAAATTGCTAAAAAGGTAAAACGCTTGGATTTATTTCATAACGTTTGTAAACGTTTGGCTTAAATTGCTAGAAAGGTGAAACGCTTGGATTTGTTTCGTAACGTTTGTAAACGTTTGGCTTCAATTGCTAAAAAAGTGAAATATTCAGATTTGTTTCGTAACCTTTGTAAACATTTGGCATAAATAGCTAAAATTGTGACATGTTTGAATTTGTTTTATAACAATTGTAAACGTTTGGCTTAAATTGCTAAAAAGGTGAAACACTTAAATTTGTTTCATAGCGTTTGTAAACGTTCGGCCTAAATTGTGAAAAAGGTGAAACGTTTGGATTTGTTTCGTAACGTTTGTAAACGTTTGGCTTACATTGCTATAAAGGGGAAACGTTTGGATTTGTTTCTTAGCGTTTTTAAACGTTTGCATTAAATCGCTAAAAAGGTGAAATGCTTGGATTTGTTTCAGAACATTTGTAAACGTTTGGCTTAATTTTCTAAAAAGGTGAAACGTTTGTATTTGTTTCGTAAGGTTTGTAAACGTTTGGCTTAAATCGCTAAAAAGGTTAAACTTTTGGATTTGTTTCGAAACGTTTGTAAGCGTTTGGCTCAAATCGCTAAAAAGGTGAAACGTTTGGATTTGTTTCTTAATGTTTGTAAACAATTGGCTTCAATCGCTAAAAAGGGGGAACGTTTGGATTTGTTTCGTAACATTTGTAAACGTTAGGCATAAATCGCAAAAAAGGTGAAATGTATGGATTTATTTCGTAACGTTTTAAACATTTGGCTTAAACCGGTAAAATGGGGAAACGTTTGTATTTGTTTCGTAACGTTTGTAAACGTTTGGCATTAATTGCTAAAAAGGTGAAATGTTTTGATTTATTTTGTAACGTTTGTAAACGCTTTGCTTAAATCGCTTAAAAGGTGAAACGTTTAGATTTGTTTCGTAACGTTTGTAAACGTTTGGATTAAATCGCTAAAAAGGTGAAACATTTGAATTTATTTCGTAATGTTTGTAAATGTTTGGCGTAAATTGCTAAAAAGGTGAAACATTTGGATTTGTTTCGTAACGTTTGTAAACGTTTGGGTTAAATTGCTAAAAAAGTGAAATGTTTTTGCTTAAATCGTTAAAAAGTTTAAACATTTAGATTTGTTTCGTAACGTTTGTAAATGTTTTGGCTTAAATCTCTAAAATGGTGAAACATTTGAATTTGTTTCGTAACGTTTGTAAATGTTTGGCTTAAATCGCTAAAAAGGTGAAACATCTGGATTTGTTACGTAGCGTTTGTAAACGTTTGGGTTAAATTGCTAAAAAGGTGAAACGTTTGGATTTGTTTCCTAACCTTTGTAAACGTTTGGCATAAATCACTAAAAAGATGAAATGTTTGGATTTGTTTCCTAGCATTTGTAAATGTTTGGCTTAAATCGCTAAAAGGGTGAAACCATTAGAATTGTTTCGTAAACGTTTGTAAAACTTTTGGTTTAAATTGCTAAAAATGTGAAACGATTAGATTTGTTTCGTTACGTTTGTAAACGTTTGGCTTAAATTGTTAAAAAGGTGAAACGCTTGGATTTGTTTCTTAATGTTTGTAAGCGTTTGACTTAAATCTCTAAAAAAAACAAAACGTTTGGATTTATTTCGTAACGTTTGTAAACGTTTGGCTTAAATCGCTAAAAAGATGAAACGTTTGGATTTGTTTCGTAACGTTTGTAAACGTCTGGCTTAAATCGCTAAAAAGGGGAAACGTTTGGATTTGTTTTGTAACTTTTGTAAACGTTTGGCTTAAATCGCTAAAAATGTGAAACGTTTCATTTGTTTCGTAACATTTGTAAACATTTAGCTTAAATTGCTAAAAAGGTGAAACGCTTGGATTTGTTTCGTAACGTTTGTAAACGTTTTGGCTTAAATTTCTAAAAAGGTGAATCATTTGGATTTTGTTTCCTAACCTTTGTAAATGTTTGGCTTAAATCGCTAAAAAGGAAAAATGTTTGGATTTGTTTCGTAATGTTTGTAAACATTTGGTTTAATCGCTAAAAAGGTGAAACCTTTGGATTTGTTTCATAACATTTGTAAACGTTTGGTTTAAATTGCTAAAAACGTGAAACGCTTGGATTTGTTTCGTAACGTTTGTAAATGTTTGGCTTAAATTGCTAAAAAAGTGAAACGCTTGGATTTGTTTCTTAACCTTTGTAAACGTTTGGCTTAAATCGCTAAAAAGACGAAACGTTTGGATTTTTTTCGTAACGTTTGTAAACATGTGGCTTAAACCGCTAAAAAGGTGAAAAGTTTGGATTTATTTCGTAACGTTTGTATATGTTTTGCTTTAATCGCTAAAAATGTGAAACGTTTCATTTGTTTCGTAACATTTGTAAACGTTTAGCTTAAATTGCTAAAAAGGTGAAACGCCTGGATTTGTTTCGTATCGTTTGTAAACGTTTGGCTTAAATTGCTAAAAAGGTGAAACGTTTTGATTTGTTTCATAATGGTTGTAAACGTTTGGCATGAATCGCTAAAAAGGTGAAACATTGTGATTTGTTTCGTAACGCTTGTAAATGTTTGGCTTAAATCGCTAAAAAGGGGAAACATTTGGATTTGTTTCGTAATGCTTGTAAATGTTTGGCTTAAATCTCTAAAAAGGTGAAACATTTGGATTTGTTTCGTAACGTTTGTAAACGTTTGGTTTAAATTGCTAAAAAGGTGAAACGTTTGTATTTGTTTCGTAACGTTTGTAAACGTTTGGCTTAAATTGCTAAAAAGGTGAAACATTTTTATTTGTTTCGAAAGGTTTGTAACTGTTTGGCTTAAATTGCTAAAAAGATAAAACGTTTAGATTTGTTTCGTAACGTTTGTAAACGTTTGGCTTAAGTTGCTAAAAAGGTGAAATTTTTGGATTTGTTTCGTAATGTTTGTAAATGTTTGGCTTAAATCGCTAAAAAGGGGAAACATTTGGATTTGTTTCGTAATTTTTGTAAACGTTTGGCTTACATTACTAAAAAGGGAAAATGTTTGGATTTGTTTCGTAGCGTTTGTAAACGTTTGGCTTAGATCTCTAAAAAGGTGAAACTTTTGGATTTGTTTCGTACCGTTTGTAAACGTTTGGCTTATATCGCTAAAAAGGTAAAATGTTTGGATTTGTTTCGTAACGTTTGTAAACGTTTGGCTTAAATTGCTAAAAAGGCGAAACGCTTGGATTTATTTTTTAACGTTTTTAAACATTTGGCTTAAATCGCTAAAAAGGTGAAATACTTGGATTTGTTTCAGAACAAATGTTAACGTTTGGCTTAATTTTCTAAAAAGGTGAAACGCTTGGATTTGTTTCGTAACGTTTGTACACGTTTGGCTTAAATTACTAAAAAGATGAAACGGTTGGTTTTGTTTTGAAACATTTGTTAAGGTTTGTCCTAAATCGCTAAAAATATGAAACGTTTGGATTTGTATTGTAACGTTTTACACTTTTATTTTTTTGTAACGTTTGTAAACGTTTGGCTTAAATCGCTAAAATGGTGAAATGTTTGGATTTGTTTCGTAAGGTTTGTAAACGTTTGGCTTAAATCGCTAAAAAGGTTAAACGTTTGGATTTAATTCATAACTTTGTAAGCGTTTGGCTCAAATCACTAAAAAGGTGAAACGTTTGGATTTGTTTCTTAATGTTTGTAAACGTTTGGCTTCAATCGCTAAAAAGGGGGAACGTTTGGATTTGTTTCGTAACGTTTGTAAACATTTGTCTTAAATCGGTAAAATGGGGAAACGTTTGTATTTGTTTCGTAACGTTTGTAACCGTTTGTCTTAAATTGCTAAAAAGGTAAAACATTTTGATTTATTTCGTAACGTTTGTAAACGTTTTTGCTTAAATCGCTAAAAAGGTGAAACATTTAGATTTGTTTCGTAACGTTTGTAAACGTTTGGCTTAAATCTCTAAAATGGTGAAACATTTGAATTTGTTTCGTAACTTTTGTAAATGTTTGGCATAAATCGCTAAAAAGGTGAAACATCTGGATTTGTTACGTTGCGTTTGTAAACGTTTGGGTTTGTTTGGTAACTTTTGTAAACGTTTGACTTAAATTACTAAAAAGGTGAAACGTTTGGATTTGTTTCCTAACCTTTGTAAACGTTTGGCTTAAATCGCTAAAAAGGTGAAATGTTTGTATTTGTTTCCTAGCATTTGTAAACGTTTGGCTTAAATTGCTAAAAAGGTGAAACCTTTAGAATTGTTTCGTAATGTTTGTAAAATGTTTGGTTTAAATTGCTAAAAATGTGAAACGATAAGATTTGTTTCGTTACGTTTGTAAACGTTTGGCTTAAATTGCTAAAAAGGTGAAACGCTTGGATTTGTTTCTTAATGTTTGTAAGCGTCTGACTTAAATCGCTAAAAAAACGAAACGTTTGGATTTATTTCGTAACGTTTATAAACGTTTGGCTTAAATCGCTAAAAAGATGAAACTTTTGGATTTGTTTTGTAACGTTTGTAAACGTCTGGCTTTAATAGCTAAAAAGAAGAAACGTTTGGATTTGTTTCGTAACTTTTGTAAACGTTTGGCTTAAATCGCTAAAAATGTGAAACGTTTCATTTGTTTCGTAACGTTTGTAAACATTTAGCTTAAATTGCTAAAAAGGTAAAACGCTTGGATTTGTTTCGTAACGTTTGTAAACGTTTTGGCTTAAATTGCTAAAAATGTGAAACATTTGGATTTTTTCCTTACCTTTGTAAACGTTTGGCCTAAATCGCTAAAAAGGGGAAATGTTTGGATTTGTTTTGTAATGTTTGTAAACGTTTGGTTTAAATCGCTAAAAAGGTGAAACCTTTGGATTTGTTTCGTAACATTTGTAAACGTTTGGTTTAAATTGCTAAAAATGTGAAACGCTTGGATATTTTTCGTAATGTTTGTAAACATTTGGCTTAAATTGCTAAAAAAGTGAAACACTTGGATTTGTTTCTTAACGTTTGTAAACGTTTGGCTTAAATCGCTAAAAAGACGAAATGTTTGGATTTATTTCGTAGCGTTTGTAAACGTATGGCTTATATCGCTAAAAAGATGAAACATATGGATTTGTTTCGTTACGTTTGTAAACGTCTGGCTTAAATCGCTTAGAAGGGGAAATTTTTGGATTTGTTTCGTAACCTTTGTAAACGTTTGGCTTAAATCGCTAAAAATGTGAAACGTTTCATTTGTTTCGCAACGTTTGTAAACGTTTGGCTTAAATTGCTAAAAAAGTGAAACGCTTGGATTTGTTTCGTAACATTTGTAAACGTTTGGCTTAAATTGCTAAAAAGGTGAAACACTTGGATTTGTTTCTTAACGTTTTGTAAACATTTGGCTTAAATCGCTAAAAAGACGAAACGTTTGGATTTATTTCGTAACGTTTGTAAACGTTTGGCTTAAATCGCTAAAAAGATGAAACGTTTGGATTTGTTTCGTAACGTTTGTAAACGTTTGGTATAAATCGCTACAAAGGGGAAACGTTTGGATTTCTTTCGTAACTTTTGTAAACGTTTGGCTTAAATCGCTAAAAATGTGAAACGTTTCATTTGTTTCGTAACCTTTGTAAACGTTTGGCCTAAATTGCTAAAAAGATGAAATGCTTGGATTTGTTTCAGAACATTTGTAAACGTTTGGCTTAATTTTCTAAAAATGTGAAACGCTTGGATTTGTTTCGTAACCTTTGTAAACGTTTGGCTTTAATCGCTAAAAAGATGAAACAGTTGGTTTTTTTTCGTAACATTTGTAAGGGTTTGGCTTACACGCTAAAAATGTGAAACGTTTGGATTTGTTTTCTAACGTTTTAAACGTTTGTTTTTTTCGTAACGTATGTAAAAG
The DNA here is from genome assembly GCF_937616625.2 of Mercurialis annua. Lineage (NCBI taxonomy): Eukaryota > Viridiplantae > Streptophyta > Magnoliopsida > Malpighiales > Euphorbiaceae > Mercurialis > Mercurialis annua. The sequence continues at coordinate 24,175,516 of NC_065570.1, forward strand.
TTTGGCTTAAATCGTTAAAAAGGGAAAACGTTTGAATTTGTTACGTAACGTTTATAAACGTTTGGCTTAAATCGCTAAAAAGGAGAAACGTTTGGATTTGTTTCGTAACGTTTGTAAACGTTTTGCTGAAATCGCTAAAATGGTGAAATGTTTGGATTTGTTTCATAACGTTTGTAAATGTTTGGCTTAAATCCCTAAAAATGTTAAACGTTTGGATTTAATTCATAACCTTTGTAAACGTTTGGCTTAAATCACTTAAAAGGTTAAAAGTTTGGATTTGTTTCGAAACATTTGTAAGCGTTTGGCTCAAATCGCTAAAAAGGTGAAACGTTTGGATTTGTTTCTTAATGTTTGTAAACGTTTGGCTTCAATCGCTAAAAAGGGGAAACTATGGATTTGTTTCGTAACGTTTGTAAACGTTAGGCATAAATCGCAAAAAAGGTGAAATGTATGGATTTGTTTCGTAACGTTTTAAACATTTGGCTTAAGTCGGTAAAATGGGGAAACATTTATATTTGTTTCGTAATGTTTGTAAACGTTTGGCTTAAATCGCTAAAAAGGGGAAACGTTTGGATTTGTTTCGTAACTTTTGTAAACGTTTGGCTTAAATCGCTAAAAGTGTGAAACGTTTCATTTCTTTCGTAACGTTTGTAAACGTTTGGCCTAAATTGCTAAAAAGGTGAAATGCTTGGATTTGTTTCAGAACATTTGTAAACGTTTGGCTTAATTTTCTAAAAAGGTAAACGCTTGGATTTGTTTCGTAACGTTCGTAAACGTTTCGCTTAAATTGCTAAAAAGATGAAACGGTTTGTTTTGTTTCGTAACATTTGTAAAGGTTTGGCTTAATCGCTAAAAATGTGAAACATTTGGATTTGTTTTGTACCGTTTTAAACGTTTGTTTTTTTTGTAACGTATGTAAACGTTTGGCTTAAATCGCTAAAAAGGGAAAACGTTTGAATTTGTTTTGTAACGTTTGTAAACGTTTGGCTTAAATTGCTAAAAAGGCGAAACATTTGGATTTGTTTCGTAACGTTTGTAAACGTTTTGCTAAAATCGCTAAAATGGTGAAATGTTTGGATTTGTTTCGTAACGTTTGTAAATGTTTGGCTTAAATTGCTAAAAAGGTTAAACATTTGGATTTAATTCATAAACTTTGTGAGCGTTTGGCTTAAATCACTAAAAAGGTTAAAAGTTTGGATTTGTTTTGAAATGTTTGTAAGCGTTTGGCTCAAATAGCTAAAAAGGTGAAACATTTGGATTGTTTTCTTAATGTTTGTAAACATTTGGTTTCAATCGCTAAAAAGGGGAAACTACGGATTTGTTTCGTAACGTTTGTAAACGTTAAGCATAAATCGCAAAAAAGGTGAAATGGATGGATTCGTTTCGTAACGTTTTAAACATATGGCTTAAATCGGTGAAATGGGGAAACGTTTATATTTGTTTCGTAATGTTTGTAAACGTTTGGCTTAAATTTCTAAAAAGGTGAAACGTTTTGATTTATTTCTTAACGTTTGTAAACGTTTTGCTTAAATCGCTAAAAAGGTGAAACGTTTAGATTTGTTTCGTAACGTTTAAAAGTTTGGCTTAAATCGCTAAAAAGGTGAAATATTTGAATTTGTTTCGTGACGTTTGTAAATGTTTGGCTTAAATCGCTAAAAAAGGTGAAACATTTGGATTTTTTTCGTAACGTTTGTAAACGTTTGGGTTAAATTGCTAAAAAAGGGAAACGCTTGGATTTGTTTCGTAATGTTTGTAAACGTTTGGCTTAAATTGCTAAAAAGGTGAAACATTTGGATTTGTTTCCTAACCTTTGTAGACGTTTGGCTTAAATCGCTAAAAAGGTGAAATGTTTGGATTTGTTTCCTAACGTTTGTAAAGGTTTGGCTTAAATTGCTTAAAAGGGGAAACCTTTGGATTTGTTTCGTAACGTTTGTAAAACGTTTGGTTTAAATTGCTAAAAATGTGAAACTCTTAGATTTGTTTCGTTACGTTTGTAAAAGTTTGGCTTAAATTGCTAAAAAGGTGAAACGCTTGGATTTGTTTCTTATTGTTTGTAAACGTTTGGCTTAAATCGCAAAAAAGATGAAACGTTCGGATTTGTTTCGTAACGTTTGTAAACGTCTGGCTTAAATCGCTAAAAAGGCGTAACGTTTGGATTTGTTTCGTAACTTCTGTAACGTTTGGCTTAAATCGCTTAAATATGTGAAATGTTTCATTTGTTTCGTAACGTTTGTAAACATTTATCTTAAATTGCAAAAAAGGTGAAACACTTAGATTTGTTTCGTAACTTTTGTAAACGTTTGACTTAAATTGCTAAAAAGGTGAACATTTGGATTTGTTTCCTAACCTTTGTAAACGTTTGGCTTAAATCGCTAAAAAGGTGAAATGTTTGGATTTGTTTCCTAGAGTTTGTAAACGTTTGGCTTAAATTGCTAAAAAGGTGAAACCCTTAGATTTGTTTCATAAATTTGTAAAACGTTTGGTTTAAATTGCTAAAAATGTGAAACGCTTAGATTTGTTTCGTTACGTTTGTAAACGTTTGGCTTAAATTGCTAAAAAGGTGAAACGCTTGGATTTGTTTCTTAATGTTTGTAAGCGATTGGCTTAAATCGCTAAAAAAACGAAACGTTTGGATTTATTTCGTAACGTTTGTAAACGCTTGGCTTAAATCGCTAAAAAGATGAAATGTTTGGATTTGTTTCGTAACGTTTGTAAACGTCTGGCTTAAATCGCTAAAAAGGGGAAACGTTTGGATTTGTTTCGTAACTTTTGTAAACGTTTGGCTTAAATCGCTAAAAATGTGAAACGTTTCATTTGTTTCGTAACGTTTGTAAACAATTAGCTTAAATTGCTAAAAAGGTGAAACTCTTGGATTTGTTCCGTAACGTTTGTAAATGTTTTGGCTTAAATTGTTAAAAAGGTGAAACATTTGGATTTTTTCCTAACCTTTGTAAACGTTTGGCTTAAATTGCTAAAAAGGAAAAATGTTCAGATTTGTTTTGTAATGTTTGTAAACGTTTGGTTTAAATCGCTAAAAAGGTGAAACCTTTGGATTTGTTTCGTAACATTTGTAAATGTTTGGTTTAAATTGCTAAAAATGTGAAACGCTTGAATTTGTTTCGTAATTTTTGTTAAACGTTTGGCTTAAATTGCTAAAAAAGTGAAACGCTTGGATTTGTTTCTTAACGTTTGTAAACGTTTGGCTTAAATCGCTAAAAAGACGAAACGTTTGGATTTATTTCATAATGTTTGTAAACGTGTGGCTTACATCGCTAAAGGGATGACATTTGGATTTGTTTCGTAACGTTTGTAAACGTCTGGCTTAAATCGCTTAGAAGGGGAAACGTTTGGATTTAATTCATATCTTTTGTAAACGTTTGGCTTAAATCACTAAAAAGGTTAAAAGTTTGGATTTGTTTCTAAACGTTTGTAGGCGTTTGGCTCAAATTGCTAAAAAGGTGAAACGTTTGGATTTGTTTCGTAACGTTTGTAAACGTTTGGCTTTAATTGCTAAAAAGATGAAACAGTTGGTTTTGTTTCGTAACATTTGTAAGGGCTTGGCTTAATCGCTAAAAATGTGAAACGTTTGGATTTGTTTTCTAACGTTTTAAACGTTTGTTTTTTTCGTAACGTATGTAAACGTTTGGCTTAAATCGCTAAAAAGGGATAACGTTTGAATTTGTTTCGTAACGTTTGTAAACGTTTTGCTGAAATCGCTAAAATGGTGAAATGTTTGGATTTTATTCGTAACGTTTGTAAATATTTGGCTTAAATCCCTAAAAATGTTGAACGTTTGGATTTAATTCATAACCTTTGTAAACGTTTGGCTTAAATCACTTAAAAGGTTAAAAGTTTGGATTTGTTTCGAAACATTTGTAAGCGTTTGGCTCAAATCGCTAAAAAGGTGAAACGTTTGGATTTGTTTCTTAATGTTTGTAAACGTTTGGCTTCAATCGCTAAAAAGGGGAAACTATGGATTTGTTTCGTAACGTTTGTAAACGTTAGGCATAAATCGCAAAAAAGGTGAAATGTATGGATTTGTTTCGTAACGTTTTAAACATTTGGCTTAAGTCGGTAAAATGGGGAAACATTTATATTTGTTTCGTAATGTTTGTAAACGTTTGGCTTAAATCGCTAAAAAGGGGAAACGTTTGGATTTGTTTCGTAACTTTTGTAAACGTTTGGCTTAAATCGCTCAAAATGTGAAACGTTTCATTTCTTTCGTAACGTTTGTAAACATTTGGCCTAAATTGCTAAAAAGGTGAAATGCTTGGATTTGTTTCAGAACATTTGTAAACGTTTGGCTTAATTTTCTAAAAAGGTAAACGCTTGGATTTGTTTCGTAACGTTCGTAAACGTTTCGCTTAAATTGCTAAAAAGATGAAACAGTTTGTTTTGTTTCGTAACATTTGTAAAGGTTTGGCTTAATCGCTAAAAATGTGAAACATTTGGATTTGTTTTGTTACGTTTTAAACGTTTGTTTTTTTTGTAACGTATGTAAACGTTTGGCTTAAATCGCTAAAAAGGGAAAACGTTTGAATTTGTTTTGTAACGTTTGTAAACGTTTGTCTTAAATTGCTAAAAAGGCGAAACATTTGGATTTGTTTCGTAACGTTTGTAAACGTTTTGCTAAAATCGCTAAAATGGTGAAATGTTTGGATTTGTTTCGTAACGTTTGTAAATGTTTGGCTTAAATCGCTAAAAAGGTTAAACATTTGGATTTAATTCATAAACTTTGTGAGCGTTTGGCTTAAATCACTAAAAAGGTTAAAAGTTTTGATTTGTTTTGAAATGTTTGTAAGCGTTTGGCTCAAATTGCTAAAAATGTGAAACATTTGGATTTGTTTCTTAATGTTTGTAAACGTTTGGTTTCAATCGCTAAAAAGGGGAAACTACGGATTTGTTTCGTAACGTTTGTAAACGTTAAGCATAAATCGCAAAAAAGGTGAAATGTATGGATTCGTTTCGTAACGTTTTAAACATTTGGCTTAAATCGGTGAAATGGGGAAACGTTTATATTTGTTTCGTAATGTTTGTAAACGTTTGGCTTAAATTGCTAAAAAGGTGAAACGTTTTGATTTATTTCTTAACGTTTATAAAAGTTTTGCTTAAATCGCTAAAAAGGTGAAACATTTAGATTTGTTTCGTAACGTTTAAAAGTTTGGCTTAAATCGCTAAAAAGGTGAAATATTTGAATTTGTTTCGTAACGTTTGTAAATGTTTGGCTTAAATCGCTAAAAAGGTGAAACATTTGGATTTTTTTCGTAACATTTGTAAACGTTTGGGTTAAATTGCTAAAAAAGGGAAACGCTTGGATTTGTTTCGTAATGTTTGTAAACGTTTGGCTTAAATTGCTAAAAAGGTGAAACATTTGGATTTGTTTCCTAACCTTTGTAGACGTTTGGCTTAAATCGCTGAAAAGGTGAAATGTTTGGATTTGTTTCCTAACGTTTGTAAAGGTTTGGCTTAAATCGCTAAAAAGGGGAAACCTTTGGATTTGTTTCGTAACGTTTGTAAAACGTTTGGTTTAAATTGCTAAAAATGTGAAACTCTTAGATTTGTTTCGTTACGTTTGTAAAAGTTTGGCTTAAATTGCTAAAAAGGTGAAACGCTTGGATTTGTTTCTTATTGTTTGTAAACGTCTGGCTTAAATCGCTAAAAAGGGGTAACGTTTGGAATTGTTTGGTGTTGTTTCGTAACGTTTGTAAATGTTTGGCTTAAATCGCTTAATAGGTGAAACGTTTGGATTTGTTTGGTAACATTTTTAAACGTTTGGCTTAAATCGCTAAAAAGGTGAAACATTTGGATTTGTTTCATACCTTTTGTAAACGTTTGGCATAAATCGCTAAAAAGGTGAAACGTTTGGATATTTTTCGTACCCTTTGTAAACGTTTGGCTTATATCTCCAAAAAGGTGAAACGTTTGAATTTGTTTCGTAATGTTTGTAAACGTTTGGCTTAAATTGCTAAAAAGGTGAAATGCTTGGATTTGTTTCGTAACGTTTGTAAATGTTTGGTTTAAATTGCTAAAAAGGTGAAACGCTTGGATTAGTTTCGTTACGTTCGTAAACATATGGCTTAAATTCCTAAAAAGATTAAACGCTTGGTTTTGTTTCCTAACGTTTGTTAACGTTCGGCATAAATTGTTAAATATGGGAAACGTTTGGATTTGTTTCGTAACGTTTGTTAACGTTTGGCTTCAATAGCTAAAAAGGTGAATCGTTTGGATTTGTTTCATAACGTTTGTAAACGTTTGGCTTAAATAGCGAAAAAGGTGAAACGTTTAGATTTGTTTCGTAACTAATTGAACGTTTGGCTTAAATCGCTAAAATGGGGAAACGTTTGGATTTGTTTTATAGCGTTTGTAAACGTTTTACTTAAATCCCTAAAAAGGTGAAACGTTTGGTTTTGTTTCGTAACGTTTGTAAACGTTTGGCTTAAACCGCTAAAAAGGTGAAATGTTTGGATTTATTTCGTAACGTTTGTATATGTTTTGCTTTAATGGCTAGAAAGGTGAAACGCTTGGGTTTTTTTCATAACGTTTGTAAACGTTTGGCTTAAATTCCTAAAAAGGTGAAACGTTTGGATTTGTTTCGTAACGTTTGTAAACATTTGGTGTTGTTTCGTAACGTTTGTAAACGTTCGGCTTAAATCGCTAAATAGGTGAAACGTTTGGATTTGTTTGGTAACGTTTTTAAACGTTTGGCTTAAATTGCTAAAAACGTGAAACATTTGGATTTGTTTCGTAACTTTTGTAAACGTTTGGCTTAAATCGCTAAAAAGGTGAAACGTTTCATTTGTTTCGTAACGTTTGTAAACAATTAGCTTAAATTGCTAAAAAGGTGAAACGCTTGGATTTGTTCCGTAACGTTTGTAAATGTTTTGGCTTAAATTACTAAAAAGGCGAAACATTTGGATTTTTTCCTAACCTTTGTAAACATTTGGCTTAAATTGCTAAAAAGGAAAAATGTTCAGATTTGTTTTGTAATGTTTGTAAACGTTTGGTTTAAATCGCTAAAAAGGTGAAACCTTTGGATTTGTTTCGTAACATTTGTAAATGTTTGGTTTAAATTGCTAAGAATGTGAAACGCTTGAATTTGTTTCGTAATTTTTATTAAACGTTTGGCTTAAATTGCTAAAAAGGTGAAACGCTTGGATTTGTTTCTTAATGTTTGTAAACATTTGGCTTAAATCGCTAAAAAGACGAAACGTTTGGATTTATTTCGTAATGTTTGTAAACGTGTGGCTTACATCGCTAAAGGGATGAAACGTTCGGATTTGTTTCGTAACGTTTGTAAACGTCTGGCTTAAATCGCTTAGAAGGGGAAACATTTGGATTTAATTCATATCCTTTGTAAACGTTTGGCTTAAATCACTAAAAAGGTTAAAAGTTTGGATTTGTTTCTAAACGTTTGTAGGCGTTTGGCTCAAATTGCTAAAAAGGTGAAACGTTTGGATTTGTTTCGTAACGTTTGTAAACGTTTGCCATATATTGTTAAAAAGGTGAAACGCTTGTATTTGTTTCGTGACGTTTGTAAATGTTTTGTTTAAATTGCTAAAAAGGTGAAGCGCTTGGATTTTTTCGTTACGTTTGTAAACGTTTGGCTTAAATTGCTAAAAACGTGAAACGCTTGGATTTGTTTCTTTACGTTTGTAAACGTTTGGCTTAAATTGCTAAAAAGACGAAACTTTTGGATTTATTTTGTAACGTTTGTAAACGTGTGGCTTAAATCGCTAAAAAGATAAAATGTTTGGATTTGTTTCGTAACGTTTGTAAACGTCTGGCTTAAATCGCTTAGAAGGGGAAACGTTTGGATTTGTTTCGTAACATTTGTAAACGTTTGGCTTAAATCGCTAAAAATGTGAAACGTTTCATTTGTTTCGTAACGTTTGTAAACATTTGGTTCAAATTTCTAAAAAAGTGAAACGCTTGTATTTGTTTTGTAACATTCGTAAACGTTTGGCTTAAATTGCTTAAAAGGTGAAACACTTGGATTTGTTTTTCAACGTTTGGAATTATTTGGCTTAAATCGCTAAAAAGACGAAACGTTTGGATTTATTTCGTAACGTTTGTAAACGTTTGGCTTAAATCGCTAAAAAGATGAAACGTTCGGATTTGTCTCGTAACGTTTGTAAACGTTTGGCTTAAATCGCTGAAAGGGGGGAAACGTTTGGATTTTTTTCGTAACTTTTGTAAACGTTCGTCTTAAATGGCTAAAAATGTGGAGCGTTTCATTTTTTTTCGTAACGTTTGTAAACGTTTGGCCTAAATTGCTAAAAAGGTGAAACGCTTGGATATGTTTTGTAACGTTTGTAAACGTTTTGCTTAAAATGCTAAAGGTGAAACATTTGAATTTGATCCTAACCTTTGTAAACGATAGGCTTAAATCGCTAAAAATGTGAAATGTTTGGATTTGTTTCGTAAAGTTTATATAAGTTTGTCTTAAATCGCTAAAAAGGTGAAACATTTTGATTTGTTTCGTAACGTTTGTAAACGTTTGGCTTAATTTTCTAAAAAGGTGAAACTCTTGGATTTGTTTTGTAACGTTTGTAAACGTTTGGCTTAAATTGCTAAAAAGGTGAAACGTTTGGTTTTGTTTCGTAAAGTTTGTAAAGGTTTGGCTTAGTTAACTAAAAATGGGAAACGTTTGGATTTGTTTCGTAATTTTTAAACATTTAGTTTAAATCTCTAAAAAGGTGAAACGTTTGGATTAGTTTCGTAATCGTTGGTATACGTGTGGCTTAAATCGCTAAAAAGGTGAAACGTTTGGATTTGTTTCGTAGCATTTGTAAACATTTGACTTAAAATGCAATAAAGGTGAAATGTTTGGATTTGTTTCATACCTTTTGTAAACGTTTGGCATAAATCGCAAAAAAGGTGAAACGTTTGGATTTGTTTCGTACCGTTTGTAGACGTTTGGCTTAAATTGCCAAAAAGGTGAAACGTTTAGATTTGTTTCGTAATGTTGTAACGTTTGTAAATGTTTGGTTTAAATTTCTAAATAGGTGAAACGTTTGGATTAATTTCGTTACGTTCGTAAATGTATGGCTTAAATTTTTATAAAGGAGAAAAGCTTGGTTTTGTTTCCTAACATTTGTAAACGTTTGTCATAAATTTCTAAATATGGGAAACGTTTGGATTTGTTTCATAACGTTTGGCTTCAATCGCTAAAAAGGTGAAACGTTTGGAATTGTTTCGTAATGTTTGTAAACGTTTGGCTTAAATCGCGAAAAAGGTAAAACGTTTGGATTTGTTTCGTAACTTATTAAATGTTTGGCATAAATCGCTAAAATGGGGAAACGTTTGGATTTGTTTCATAGAGTTTGTAAACGTTTTGCTTAAATCCTTTAAAAGGTGAAACGTTTGGTTTTGTTTCGTAACGTTTCTAAACGTTTGGCTTAAACCGCTAAAAAGGCAAACGTTTGGATTAGTTTCGTAATTGTTTGTAAACGTTTGGCTTAAATCGCTAAAAAGGTGAAACGTTTGGATTTGTTTCGTAGCATTTGTAAACGTTTGGCTTAAAATGCTAAAAAGGTGAAACGTTTGGATTTGTTTCATACCTTTTGTAAACGTTTGGCATAAATCGCAAAAAAGGTGAAACGCTTGGATTTGTTTCCTAACGTTTGTAAACGTTTGGCTTAAGTTGCTAAAAAGGTGCAACACTTGGATTTGTTTCATAACATTTGAAAACATTTGGCTTAAATTGCTAATAAGGGGAAATATTTGGATTCGTTTCATAACTTTTGTAAACGTTTGGCTTAAATCGCTAAAAAGGTGAAATGTTTGGATTTGTTTCATAACGTTTGTAAACGTTTGGCTTAAATCGCTAAAAAAGCGAAACATTTGTATTTGTTTTATAACATTTGTAAACGTTTGGCTACAATCGCTAAAAAGGGGAAACGTTTGGATTTGTTTGGTCACGTTTGTAAACGTTTGGCATAAATCGCTAAAAAGCTGAAATGTTTGGATTTCTTTCAAAACATTTTAAACTTTTGGCTTAAATCGCTAAAATGGGAAAACGTTTGGATTTGTTTCGTAACGTTTGTAAACATTGGGCTTCAATCTCTAAGAAGGTGAAACGTTTGGATTTATTTCGTAACTTTTGTAAACGTTTGGCTTAAATCGCAAAAAAGGTGAAACGTTTCGATTTATTTCGTAACATTTGTAAACGTTTGGCTTAAATTGCTAAAAAGGTGAAACGCTTGGATTTATTTCGTAACGATTGTAAACGTTTGGCTTATGTTGCTAAAAAGATAAAACCCTTGGATTTGTTTCGGAACGTTTGTAAACGTTTGGCTTAAATTGCTAAAAGCTGAAACGTATGGATTTGTTTCGTAACGTTTTTAAACATTTGGTGTTGTTTCGTAACGTTTGTAAACGTTTAGCTTAAATCGCTAAAAAGGTGAAACGTCTGGATTTATTTCGTAACGTTTGTATATGTTTTGCTTTAATTGCTAAAAAGGTAAAATGCTTCGATTTGTTTCATAATGTTTGTAAGCGTTTGGCTTAAATTGCTAAAAAGGTGAAACGTTTGGATTTATTTCGTAACGTTTGTAAACGTTTGGTGTTGTTTCGTAACGTTTGTAAATGTTTGGCTTAAATCGCTTAATAGGTGAAACGTTTGGATTTGTTTGGTAACATTTTTAAACGTTTGGCTTAAATCGCTAAAAAGGTGAAACATTTGGATTTGTTTCATACCTTTTGTAAACGTTTGGCATAAATCGCTAAAAAGGTGAAACGTTTGGATTTTTTTCGTACCCTTTGTAAACGTTTGGCTTATATCTCCAAAAAGGTGAAACGTTTGAATTTGTTTCGTAATGTTTGTAAACGTTTGGCTTAAATTGCTAAAAAGGTGAAATGCTTGGATTTGTTTCGTAACGTTTGTAAATGTTTGGTTTAAATTGCTAAAAAGGTGAAACGCTTGGATTAGTTTCGTTACGTTCGTAAACATATGGCTTAAATTCCTAAAAAGATGAAACGCTTGGTTTTGTTTCCTAACGTTTGTTAACGTTCGGCATAAATTGTTAAATATGGGAAACGTTTGGATTTGTTTCGTAACGTTTGTTAACGTTTGGCTTCAATCGCTAAAAAGGTGAATCGTTTGGATTTGTTTCATAACGTTTGTAAACGTTTGGCTTAAATCGCGAAAAAGGTGAAACGTTTAGATTTGTTTCGTAACTAATTTAACGTTTGGCTTAAATCGCTAAAATGGGGAAACGTTTGGATTTGTTTTATAGCGTTTGTAAACGTTTTGCTTAAATCCCTAAAAAGGTGAAACGTTTGGTTTTGTTTCGTAACGTTTGTAAACGTTTGGCTTAAACCGCTAAAAAGGTGAAATGTTTGGATTTATTTCGTAACGTTTGTATATGTTTTGCTTTAATGGCTAGAAAGGTGAAACGCTTGGGTTTTTTTCATAACGTTTGTAAACGTTTGGCTTAAATTCCTAAAAAGGTGAAACGTTTGGATTTGTTTCGTAACGTTTGTAAACGTTTGGTGTTGTTTCGTAACGTTTGTAAACGTTTGGCTTAAATCGCTAAATAGGTGAAACGTTTGGATTTGTTTGGTAACGTTTTTAAACGTTTGGCTTAAATTGCTAAAAACATGAAACATTTGGATTTGTTTCGGAACTTTTGTAAACGTTTGGCATAAATCGCTAAAAAGGTGAAACGTTTTGGATTTGTTTCGAAACGTTTTAAACGTTTGGCTCAAATCAGCAAAATAGGAAACGTTTGGATTTGTTTCGTAACGTTTGTAAACGTTTGGCCTAAATTGCTAAAATGGTAAAACGTTTGGTTTGTTTCATGACGTTTGTAAACGTTCGGCATAAATCGCTAAAAAGGTGAAACATCGGATTTGTTTCGTAATGTTTGTAAACGTTTGGCTTAAATTGCTAAAAATGTGAAACGCTTGGATTTGTTTTTGAATGTTTGTAAACGTTTGGCTTAAATTGCTAAATAGATGAAACGCTTGGATTTGTTTCGTAACGTTTGTAAACGTTTGGCTTAAATTGCTAAAAAGATGAAACGCTTGGTTTTGTTTCTTAACGTTTGTAGAGGTTTTGCTTAAATCGCTATAATTGTGAAACGTTTAGATATGTTTTGTAACATTTTAAACGTTTTGTTTTGTTTCTTAACATTTATAAATGTTTGGCTCAAATCGCTAAAAAGGTGAAACGTTTGGATTTGTTTCGTAGCGTTTGTAAACGTTTGGCTTAAATCGCTAAAAAGGTGAAACATTTGGATTTGTTTTGTAACGCTTGTAAACGTTTGGCTTAAATTGCTAAAAAGGTGAAACGCTTGGATTTGTTTCGTAACGTTTGTAAACGTTTGGCTTATGTTGCTAAAAAGGTAAAACGCTTGGATTTGTTTCCTAACATTTGTAATCGTTTGGCTTATGTTGCTAAAAAGATGAAATGTTCGGATTTATTTCATTACGTTTGTAAACGTTTGGCTTAAATCGCTAAAAGGGGGAAACGCTTGGATTTTTTTCGTAACTTTTGTAAACGTTCGGCTTAAATCGCTAAAAATGTGGAACGTTTAATTTTTTTTCGTAACGTTTGTAAACGTTTGGCCTAAATTGCTAAAAAGGAGAAACGCTTGGATATGTTTTGTAACGTTTGTAAACGTTTGGCTTCAATCGCTAAAAAGGGGAAACGTTTGGATTTGTTTGGTCACGTTTGTAAACATTTGGCATAAACCGCTAAAAAGGTGAAATGTTTGGATTTCTTTCAAAACGTTTTAAACTTTTGGCTTAAATCGCTAAAATGAGAAAACGTTTGGATTTGTTTCGTAACGTTTGCAAACATTTTGCTTTAATCGCTAAAGAGTTGAAACATTTGGATTTATTTCGTAACGTTTGTAAACGTTTGGCTTAAATCACTAAAAAGGTGAAACATTTGAATTTGTTTCGTAATGTTTGTAAATGTTTGGCTCAAATCGCTAAAAAGCTGAAACGTTTGGATTTGTTTCGTAACGTTTGTAAACGTTTGTCTTAAATCGCTAAAAAGGTGAAACGTTTGGATTTGTTTTGTAACGTTTGTAAACGTTTGGCTTATATTGCTAATAAGGTGAAACGCTTGGATTTTTTTCGTAACGTTTGTAAACGTTTGGCTTATGTTGCTAAAAAGGTAAAATGTTTGGATTTGTTTCCTAACGTTTGTAAACGTTTGGCTTATGTTGCTAAAAAGGTGCAACACTTGGATTTGTTTCATAACATTTGTAAACGTTTGGCTTAAATCGCTAAAAGGGGGAAACGCTTGGATTTTTTTCGTAACTTTTGTAAACGTTCGGCTTAAATCACTAAAAATGTGGAACGTTTAATTTTTTTTCGTAACGTTTGTAAACGTTTGGCCTAAATTGCTAAAAAGTCGAAACACTTGGATATGTTTTGTAACGTTTGTAAACGTTTGGCTTCAATCGATAAAAAGGGGAAACGTTTGGATTTGTTTGGTCACGTTTGTAAACGTTTGGCATAAATCGCTAAAAAAGGTGAAATGTTTGGATTTCTTTCGAAACGTTTTAAGCTTTTGGCTTAAATCGCTAAAATGGGAAAACGTTTGGATTTATTTCGTAACGTTTGTAAATGTGTGGCTTAAATCGCTAAAAAGGGGAAACATTTGAATTTGTTTCGTAATGTTTGTAAATGTTTGGCTTAAATCGCTGAAAAGGTGAAACATTTGGATTTGTTTCGTAATGTTTGTAAACGTTTGGGTTAAATTTCTAAAAAAATGAAACGCTTGGATTTGTTTCGTAACGTTTGTAAACGTTTGGCTTAAATTACTAAATTGGTGAAACATTTGGATTTGTTTACTAACCTTTGTAGTCGTTTGGCTTAAATTGCTAAAAAGGTAAAACGTTTTGATTTATTTCGTAACGATTGTAAACGTTTTGCTTAAATCGCTAAAAAGGTGAAACGTTTAGATTTTTTTCGTAACGTTTGTAAACGTTTGGCTTAAATCGCTAAAAAGGTGAAACATTTGAATTTGTTTCGTAATGTTTGTAAATGTTTAGCTTAAATCGCTAAAAAGGTGAAACATTTGCATTTGTTTCGTAACGTTTGTAAACGTTTGGGTTAAATTGCTAAAAACGTGAAACGCTTGGATTTGTTTCGTAACGTTTGTAAACGTTTGGCTTAAATTGCTAAAAAGGTAAAACATTTGGATTTGTTTCCTAACTTTTGTAGACGTTTGGGTTAAATCGCTAAAAAGGTGAAATGTTTGGATTTGTTTCCTAACGTTTGTAAAGGTTTGCCTTAAATCGCTAAAAAGGTGAAACGCTTAGATTTGTTTCGTTACGTTTGTAAACGTTTGGCTTAAATTGCTAAAAAGGTGAAACTCTTGGATTTGTTTCTTAATGTTTATAAACATTAGGCTTAAATCGCTAAGAAGACGAAACGTTTGGATTAATTTCGTAATGTTTGTAAACGTTTTGGCTTAAATTGCTAAAAAGGTGAAACATTTTGATTTGTTTCCTAACCTTTGTAGACGTTTGGCTTAAATTGCTAAAAAGGTGAAACGTTTTGATTTATTTCGTAACGATTGTAAACATTTTGCTTAAATTGCTAAAAAGGTGAAACGTTCAGATTTGTTTCGTAACGTTTGTAAACGTTTGGCATAAATCGCTAAAAAGGTGAAACATTTGAATTTGTTTCGTAACGTTTGTAAACGTTTGGTGTTGTTTCGTAACGTTTGTAAACGTTTGGCTTAAATTGCTAAATAGGTGAAACGTTTGGATTTGTTTGCTAACGTTTTTAATCGTTTGGCTTAAATCGCTAAAAAGGTGAAACGTTTGGATTTATTTCGTTATGTTTGTATATGTTTTGCATTAATTGCTAAAAAGGTAAAACGCTTGGATTTGTTTCATAATGTTTGTAAACGTTTGGCTTAAATTGCTAAAAAGGTGAAACGTTTGGATTTGTTTCGTAACTTTTGTAAACGTTTGGTGTTGTTTCGTGACGTTTGTAAACGTTTGGCTTAAATCGCTTAATAGGCGAAACGTTTTGATTTGTTTTGTATTGTTTTTAAACGTTTGGCTTATATCACTAAAAAGGTGAAACGTTTGGATTTGTTTCATACCTTTTGTAAACGTTTGGCATAAATCGCTAAAAAGGTGAAACGTTTGGATTTGTTTCGTAACGTTTGTAAATGTTTGGTTTAAATTGCTAAAAAGGTGAAACGCTTGGATTAGTTTCGTTACGTTCGTAAACATATGGCTTAAATTTCTAAAAAGGTGAAACGCTTGGTTTTGTTTCCTAACGTTTGTTAACGTTCGGCATAAATTGCTAAATATGGGAAACGTTTGGATTTGTTTCGTAACGTTTGTTAACGTTTGGCTTCAATCGCTAAAAAGGTGAATCGTTTGGATTTGTTTCATAACGTTTGTAAACGCTTGGCTTAAATCGCGAAAAAGGGGAAACGTTTGGATTTGTTTCATAGCGTTTGTAAACGTTTTGCTTAAATCCCTAAAAAGGTGAAACGTTTGGTTTTGTTTCATAACGTTTGTAAACGTTTGGCTTAAACCGCTAAAAAGGTGAAATGTTTGGATTTATTTTGTGACGTTTGTATATGTTTTGCTTTAATTGCTAGAAAGGTAAAACGCTTGGATTTGTTTCATAACGTTTGTAAATGTTTGGCTTAAATTGCTAAAGAGGTGAAACGTTTGGATTTGTTTCGTAACAATTGTAAACGTTTGGTGTTGTTTCGTAACGTTTGTAAACGTTTGGCTTAAATCGCTAAATAGGTGAAACGTTTGGATTTGTTTGGTAACGTTTTTAAACGTTTGGCTTAAATCGCTAAAAAGGTGAAACATTGGATTTGTTTAGGAACTTTTGTAAACGTTTGGCATAAATCGCTAAAAAGGTGAAACATTTTGGATTTGTTTCGAAACGTTTTAAACGTTTGGCTCAAATCGGTAAAATAGGAAACGTTTCGATTTGTTTCGTAACGTTTGTAAACGTTTGGCCTAAATTGCTAAAATGGTGAAATGTTTGTTTTGTTTCGTGACGTTTGGAAACGTTCGGCATAAATCGCTAAAAAGGTGAAACATCGGATTTGTTTCGTAATGTTTGGAAACGTTTGGCTTAAATTGCTAAAAATGTGAAACGCTTGGATTTTTTTTTGAATGTTTGTAAACGTTTGGCTTAAATTGCTAAATAGATGAAACGCTTGGATTTGTTTCGTAACGTTTGTAAACGTTTGGCTTAAATTGCTAAAAAAGTGAAACGCTTGGTTTTGTTTCTTAACGTTTGTAGTGGTTTCGCTTAAATCGCTATAATTGTGAAACGTTTAGATTTGTTTTGTAACGTTTTAAACGTTTGGTTTTGTTTCTTAACATTTGTAAACGTTTGGCATAAATCACTGAAAAGGGGAAATGTTTGGATTTGTTTCGTGACGTTTGTAAACGTTTGGCCTAAATCGCTAAAAAGGTGAAATGTTTGGATTTGTTTCGTAATGTTTGTAAATGTTTGGCTCAAATCGCTAAAAAGGTGAAACGTTTGGATTTGTTTCGTAACGTTTGTAAACGTTTGCCTTAAATCGCTAAAAAGGTGAAACGTTTGGATTTGTTTTGTAACGTTTGTAAACGTTTGGCTTAAATTGCTAAAAAGGTGAAACGCTTGGATATGTTTCGTAACGTTTGTAAACGTTTGGCTTATGTTGCTAAAAAGGTAAAACGCTTGGATTTGTTTCCTAACGTTAGTAAACGTTTGACTTAAGTTGCTCAAAAGGTGCAACATTTGGATTTGTTTCATAACATTTGGAAACGTTTGGTTTAAATTTCTAATAAGGGGAAATATTTGGATTTGTTTCATAACCTTTGTAAACGTTTGGCTTAAATCGCTAAAAAGGTGAAATGTTTGGATTTGTTTCGTAACGTTTGTAAACGTTTGGCTTAAATCGGTAAAAAGGCGAAACATTTGGATTTGTTTTGTAGCATTTGTAAACGTTTGGTTTCAATCGCTAAAAAGGGAAAACGTTTGGATTTGTTTGGTCACGTTTGTAAATGTTTGGATTTCTTTCAAAACGTTTTAAACTTTTGGCTTAAATCGCTAAAATGGGAAAACGTTTGGATTTGTTTCGTAACGTTTGTAAACATTTGGCTTCAATCGCCAAAAAGGTGAAACGTTTGGATTTATTTCGCAACGTTTGTAAACGTTTGGCTTAAATCGCTAAAAAGGTGAAACATTTGAATTTGTTTCGTAATGTTTGTAAATGTTTGGCTTAAATCGCTAAAAAGGTGAAACATTTGGATTTGTTTCGTAACGTGTGTAAACGTTTGGGTTAAGTTGCTAAAAACGTGAAACGTTTGGATTATTTTCGTAACGTTTGTAAACGTTTGGCTTATATTGCTAAAAAGGTAAAACATTTGGATTTGTTTCCTAACCTTTGTAGACGTTTGGCTTAAATCGCTAAAAAGGTTAAATGGTTGGATTGGTTTCCTAACGTTTGTAAAGGTTTGGCTTAAATCGCTAAAAAGGTGAAACGCTTAGATTTGTTTCGTTACGTTTGTAAACGTTTGACTTAAATTGCTAAAAAGGTGAAACGCTTGGATTTGTTTCTTAATGTTTGTAAACGTTTGGCTTAAATCGCTAAGAAGACGAAACGTTTGCAGGTGAAACGCTTGGATTTGTTTCTTAATGTTTTTTAACGTTTGGCTTGAATCGCTAAGAAGACGAAACGTTTGGATTAATTTCGTAACGTTTGTAAACGTTTGGCTTATATCGCCAAAAAGATTAAACGTTTGGATTTGTTTCGTAACGTTTGTAAACGTCTGGCTTAAAACGCTAAAAAGGGGAAACGTTTGGATTTGTTTCGTAACTTTTGTAAACGTTTGGCTTAAATTGCTAAAAATGTGAAACGTTTCATTTGTTTCGTAACGTTTGTAAATATTTAGCTTTAATTGCTAAAAAGGTGAAACGCTTGGATTTGTTAAGTAAGGTTTGTAAACGTTTTGGCTTAAATTACTGAAAAGGTGAAACATTTGGATTTGTTTCCTAACCTTTGTAGACGTTTGGCTTAAATTGCTAAAAAGGTGAAACGTTTTGATTTATTTCGTAACGATTGTAAACGTTTTGCTTATATCGCTAAAAAGGTGAAACGTTTAGATTTGTTTTGTAACGTTTGTAAACTTTTGGCTTAAATCGCTAAAAAGGTGAAACATTTGAATTTGTTTCGTAATGTTTGTAAATGTTTGGCTTAAATCGCTAAAAAGGTGAAACATTTGGATTTGTTTCGTAACGTTTGTAAACGTTTGGGTTAAATTGCTAAAAACGTGAAACGCTTGGATATGTTTCGTAACGTTTGTAAACGTTTGGCTTAAATTGCTAAAAAGGTAAAACATTTGGATTTGTTTCCTAACCTTTGTAGATGTTTGGCTTAAATCGCTAAAAAGGTGAAATGTTTGGATTTGGTTCCTAACGTTTGTAAAGGTTTGGCTTAAATCGCTAAAAAGGTGAAACGCTTAGATTTGTTTCGTTACGTTTGTAAACGTTTGGCTTAAATTGCTAAAGAGGTGAAACGCTTGGATTTATTTCTTAATGTTTGTAAACGTTTGGCTTAAATCGCTAAGAAGACGAAACGTTTGGATTAATTTCGTAACATTTGTAAACGTTTGGCTTATATCGCTAAAAAGATGAAACGTTTGGATTTGTTTCGTAACGTTTGTAAACGTCTGGCTTAAAACGCTAAAAAGGGGAAACATTTGGATTTGTTTCCTAACTCTTGTAAAACATTTTGCTTAAATCTCTAAAAATGTGAAACGTTTCATTTGTTTCGTAACGTTTGTAAATATTTAGCTTAAATTGCTAAAAAGGTGAAACGCTTGGATTTGTTTAGTAACATTTGTAACATTTTGGCTTAAATTGCTAAAAAGGTGAAACATTTGGATTTGTTTCCTAACCTTTGTAGACGTTTGTCTTAAATTGCTGAAAAGGTGAAACGTTTTGGTTTATTTCGTAACGATTGTAAACGTTTTGCTTAAATCGCTAAAAAGGTGAAACGTTTAGATTTGTTTCGTAACGTTTGTAAACGTTTGGCTTAAATCGCTAAAAAGGTGAAACATTTGAATTTGTTTCGTAACATTTGTAAACGTTTGGTGTTGTTTCGTAATGTTTGTAAACGTTTGGCTTAAATCGCTAAATAGGTGAAACGTTTGGATTTGTTTGGTAACGTTTTTAAACATTTGGCTTAAATCGCTAAAAAGGTGAAACGTTTGGATTTATTTCGTAACGTTTGTATATGTTTTGCTTTAATTTCTAAAAAGGTAAAACGCTTGGATTTGTTTCATAATGTTTGTAAACGTTTGGCTTAAATTGCTAAAAAGGTGAAACGTTTGGATTTCTTTCGTAACGTTTGTAAACGTTTGGTGTTGTTTCGTAACGTTTGTAAACGTTTGGCTTAAATCGCTTAATAGGTGAAACATTTTGATTTGTTTGGTAATGTTTTTAAACGTTTGGCTTAAATCACTAAAAAGGGGAAACGTTTGGATTTGTTTCATACCTTTTGTAAACGTTTGGCATAAATCGCTAAAAAGGGGAAACGTTTGGATTTTTTTCGTACCGTTTGTAAACGTTTGGCTTAAATCGCCAAAAAGGTGAAACGTTTGAATTTGTTTCGTAATGTTTGTAAACGTTTGGCTTAAATTGCTAAAAAGGTGAAATGCTTGGATTTATTTCGTAACGTTTGCAAATATTTGGTTTAAATTTCTAAAAAGGTGAAACGCTTGGATTAGTTTCGTTACGTTCGTAAACATATGGCTTAAATTTCTAAAAAGGTGAAACGCTTGGTTTTGTTTCCTCACGTTTGTTAACGTTCGGCATAAATTGCTAAATCTGGAAAACGTTTGGATTTGTTTCGTAACATTTGTTAACCTTTGGCTTCAATTGCTAAAAAGGTGAATCGTTTCGATTTATTTCATAAAGTTTGTAAACGTTTGGCTTAAATCGCGAAAAAAGTGAAACGTTTGGATTTGTTTCGTAACTAATTGAACGTTTGGCTTAAATCGCTAAAATGGGGAAACGTTTGGATTTGTTTCTTAGCGTTTGTAAACGTTTTGCTTAAATCCCTAAAAAGGTGAAACGTTTGGTTTTGTTTCATAACGTTTCTAAATGTTTGGCTTAAACCGCTAAAAAGGCAAAACGTTTGGATTTATTTTGAAACGTTTGTATATGTTTTTCTTTAATTGCTAGAAAGGTGAAACGCTTGGATTTGTTTCATAACGTTTGTAAACGTTTGGCTTAAATTGCTAAAGAGGTGAAACTTTTGGATTTGTTTCGTAACGTTTGTGAACGTTTGGTGTTGTTTCGTAACGTTTGTAAACGTTTGGCTTAAATCGCTAAATAGGTGAAACGTTTGGATTTGTTTGGTAACGTTTTTAAACGTTTGGCTTAAATCGCTAAAAAGGTGAAACATTTGGATTTGTTTCGGAACTTTTGTAAACGTTTGGCATAAATTGCTAAAAAGGTGAAACATTTTGGATTTGTTTCGTAACGTTTGTAAACGTTTGGCTTAAATCGCTAAATAGGTGAAACGTTTGGATTTGTTTGGTAACGTTTTTAAACGTTTGGCTTAAATCGCTAAAAAGGTGAAACATTTGGTTTTGTTTCGGAACTTTTGTAAATGTTTGGCATAAATCGCTAAAAATGTGAAACATTTTGGATTTGTTTCGAAACGTTTTAATCGTTTGGCTCAAATCGGTAAAATAGGAAGCGTTTGGATTTGTTTCGTAACGTTTGTAAACGTTTGGCCTAAATTGCTAAAATGATGAAACGTTTGTTTTGTTTCGTGACGTTTGTAAACGTTCGGCATAAATCGCTAAAAAGGTGAAACATCGGATTTGTTTCGTAATGTTTGTAAACGTTTGGCTTAAATTGCTAAAAATGTGAAACGCTTGGATTTGTTTTTGAACGTTTGTAAACATTTGGCTTAAATTGCTAAATAGATGAAACGCTTGGATTTGTTTCGTAACATTTGTAAACGTTGTGCTTAAATTGCTAAAAAGGTGAAACGCTTGGTTTTGTTTCTTAACGTTTGTAGAGGTTTCGCTTAAATCGCTATAATTTTGAAACGTTTATATTTGTTTTGTAACGTTTTAAACGTTTGGTTTTGTTTCTTAACATTTGTAAACGTTTGACATAAATCGCTGAAAAGGGGAAATGTTTGGATTTGTTTCGTAACGTTTGTAAACGTTTGGCTTAAATCGCAAAAAAGGTGAAACGTTTGGATTTGTTTTGTAACGTTTGTAAACGTTTGACTTAAATAGCTAAAAAGGTGAAACGCTTGGATTTGTTTCGTAATGTTTGTTAAAGTTTGGCTTATGTTGCTAAAAAGGGAAAACGCTTGGATTTGTTTCCTAACATTTGTAAACGTTTGGCTTATGTTGCTAAAAAGGTGCAACACTTGGATTTGTTTCATAACATTTGGAAACGTTTGGCTTAAATTGCTAATAAGGGGAAATATTTGGATTTGTTTCATAACCTTTGTAAACGTTTAGCTTATATCGCTAAAAAGGTGAAATGTTTGGATTTGTTTCGTAACGTTTGTAAACGTTTGGCTTAAATCGCCAAAAAGGCGAAACGTTTGGATTTGTTTTGCAACATTTGTAAACGTTTGGCTTCAATCGCTAAAAAGGGGAAACGTTTGGATTTGTTTGGTCACGTTTGTAAACGTTTGGCATAAATCGCTAAAAAGGTGAAATGTTTGGATTTCTTTCAAAACGTTTTAAACTTTTGGCTTAAATCGCTAAAATGGGAAAACGTTTGGATTTGTTTCGTAACGTTTGTAAACATTTGGCTTCAATCGCTAAAAAGTTGAAACGTTTGGATTTATTTCGTAACGTTTGTAAACATTTGGCTTAAATCACTAAAAAGGTGAAACATTTGAATTTGTTTCGTAATGTTTGGCTTAAATCGCTAAAAAGGTGAAACGTTTGGATTTATTTCGTAACGTTTGTAAACGTTTGGCTTATATTGCTAAAAAGGTGAAACGCTTGGATTTTTTGTAACGTTTGTAAACGTTTGGCTTATGTTGCTAAAAAGGTAAAATGCTTGGATTTGTTTCCTAACGTTTATAAACGTTTGGCTTAAGTTGCTAAAAAGGTGCAACACTTGGATTTGTTTCATAACATTTGGAAATGTTTGGCTTAAATTGCTAATAAGGGGAAATATTTGGATTTGTTTCATAACCTTTGTAAACATTTGGCTTAAATCGCTAAAAAGGTGAAATGTTTGGATTTGTTTCGTAACGTTTGTAAACGTTTGGCTTAAATCGCTAAAAAGGCGAAACGTTTGGATTTGTTTTGTAACATTTGTAAACGTTTGGCTTCAATCGCTAAAAAGGGGAAACGTTTGGATTTGTTTGGTCACGTTTGTAAACGTTTGGCATAAATCGCTAAAAAGGTGAAATGTTTGGATTTCTTTCAAAACGTTTTAAACTTTTGGCTTAAATCGCTAAAATGGGAAAACGTTTGGATTTGTTTCGTAACGTTTGTAAACATTTGGCTTCAATCGCTAAAAAGGTGGAACGTTTGGATTTATTTCATAACGTTTGTAAACGTTTGGCTTAAATCGCTAAAAAGGTGAAACAATTGAATTTGTTTCGTAATGTTTGTAAATGTTTGGCTTAAATCGCTGAAAAGGTGAAACATTTGGATTTGTTTCGTAATGTTTGTAAACGTTTGGGTTAAATTGCTAAAAAAATGAAAAGCTTGGATTTGTTTCGTAACGTTTGTAAACGTTTGGCTTAAATTGCTAAAAAGGTGAAACATTTGGATTTGTTTCCTAACCTTTGTAGACGTTTGGCTTAAATTGCTAAAAAGGTGAAACGTTTTGATTTATTTCGTAACGATTGTAAACGTTTTGCTTAAATCGCTAAAAAGGTGAAACGTTTAGATTTGTTTCGTAACGTTTGTAAACGTCTGTCTTAAATCACTAATAAGGTGAAACATTTGAATTTGTTTCGTAATGTTTGTAAATCTTTGGCTTAAATCGCTAAAAAGGTGAAACATTTGGATTTGTTTCGTAATGTTTGTAAACGTTTGTGT
Organism: Mercurialis annua; assembly: GCF_937616625.2. NCBI lineage: Eukaryota > Viridiplantae > Streptophyta > Magnoliopsida > Malpighiales > Euphorbiaceae > Mercurialis > Mercurialis annua. The sequence goes on from NC_065570.1 coordinate 24,198,549, forward strand.
TAAATTACTAAAAACGTGAAACACTTGGATTTGTTTCGTAACGTTTGTAAATGTTTGGCTTAAATTGCTAAAAAGGTGAAACATTTGGATTTGTTTCCTAACCTTTGTAGACGTTTTGCTTAAATCGCTAAAAAGGTTGAACGTTTAGATTTGTTTCGTAACGTTTGTAAACGTCTGGCTTAAATCGCTAAAAAGGTGAAACATTTGAATTTGTTTCGTAATGTTTGTAAAGGTTTGGCTTAAATCGCTAAAAAGGTGAAACGCTTAGATTTGTTTCGTTACGTTTGTAAACGTTTGGCTTAAATTGCTAAAAAGGTGAAACGCTTGGATTTTTTTCTTAATGTTTGTAAACGTTTGGCTTAAATCGCTAAGAAGACGAAACGTTTGGATTTATTTTGTAACGTTTGTAAACGTTTGGCTTAAATCGCTAAAAAGATGAAACGTTTGGATTTGTTTCGTAACATTTGTAAACGTCTGGCTTAAATCGCTAAAAAGGGGAAACGTTTGGATTTGTTTCGTAACCTTTGTAAACATTTGGCTTAAATCGCTAAAAAGGTGAAATGTTTGGATTTGTTTCATAACGTTTGTAAACGTTTGGCTTAAATCGCTAAAAAGGCGAAACGTTTGGATTTGTTTTGTAACATTTGTAAACGTTTGGCTTCAATCGCTAAAAAGGGGAAACGTTTGGATTTGTTTGGTCACGTTTGTAAACGTTTGGCATAAATCGCTAAAAAGGTGAAATGTTTGGATTTCTTTCAAAACGTTTTAAACTTTTGGCTTAAATCGCTAAAATGGGAAAACGTTTAGATTTGTTTCGTAACGTTTGTAAACATTTGGCTTCAATCGCTAAAAAGGTGGAACATTTGGATTTATTTCATAACGTTTGTAAACGTTTGGCTTAAATCGCTAAAAAGGTGAAACAATTGAATTTGTTTCGTAATGTTTGTAAATGTTTGGCTTAAATCGCTGAAAAGGTGAAACATTTGGATTTGTTTCGTAATGTTTGTAAACGTTTGGGTTAAATTGCTAAAAAAATGAAACGCTTGGATTTGTTTCGTAACGTTTGTAAACGTTTGGCTTAAATTGCTAAAAAGGTGAAACATTTGGATTTGTTTCCTAACCTTTGTAGACGTTTGGCTTAAATTGCTAAAAAGGTGAAACGTTTTGATTTATTTCGTAACGATTGTAAACGTTTTGCTTAAATCGCTAAAAAGGTGAAACGTTTAGATTTGTTTCGTAACGTTTGTAAACGTCTGTCTTAAATCACTAATAAGGTGAAACATTTGAATTTGTTTCGTAATGTTTGTAAATCTTTGGCTTAAATCGCTAAAAAGGTGAAACATTTGGATTTGTTTCGTAACGTTTGTAAACGTTTGTGTTATATTACTAAAAACGTGAAACACTTGGATTTGTTTCGTAACGTTTGTAAATGTTTGGCTTAAATTGCTAAAAAGGTGAAACATTTGGATTTGTTTCCTAACCTTTGTAGACGTTTTGCTTAAATCGCTAAAAAGGTTGAACGTTTAGATTTGTTTCGTAACGTTTGTAAACGTCTGGCTTAAATCGCTAAAAAGGTGAAACATTTGAATTTGTTTCGTAATATTTGTAAAGGTTTGGCTTAAATCGCTAAAAAGGTGAAACGCTTAGATTTGTTTCGTTACGTTTGTAAACGTTTGGCTTAAATTGCTAAAAAGGTGAAACGCTTGGATTTTTTTCTTAATGTTTGTAAACGTTTGGCTTAAATCGCTAAGAAGACGAAACGTTTGGATTTATTTTGTAACGTTTGTAAACGTTTGGCTTAAATCGCTAAAAAGATGAAACGTTTGGATTTGTTTCGTAACATTTGTAAACGTCTGGCTTAAATCGCTAAAAAGGGGAAACGTTTGGATTTGTTTCGTAACCTTTGTAAACATTTAGCTTAAATAGCTAAAAATGTGAAACGTTTCATTTGTTTCATAACGTTTGTAAACATTTAGCTTAAATTGCTAAAAAGGTGAAACGCTTGGATTTGTTTCGTAACGTTTGTAAACGTTTTGGCTTAAATTGCTAAAAAGGTGAAACATTTGGATTTGTTTCCTAACCTTTGTAGACGTTTGGCTTAAATTGCTAAAAAGGTGAAACGTTTTGATTTATTTCGTAACGATTGTAAACGTTTTGCTTAAATCGCTAAAAAGGTGAAACGTTCAGATTTGTTTCGTAACGTTTGTAAATGTTTGGCTTAAATCGCTAAAAAGGTAAAACATTTGAATTTGTTTCGTAACGTTTGTAAATGTTTGGTGTTGTTTCGTAACGTTTGTAAACGTTTGGCTTAAATCACTAAATAGGTGAAACGTTTGGATTTGTTTGGTAACGTTTTTAATCGTTTGGCTTATATCGCTAAAAAGGTGAAACATTTAGATTTGTTTCCTAACCTTTGTAGACGTTTGGCTTAAATTGCTAAAAAGGTGAAACGTTTTGGTTTATTTCGTAACGATTGTAAACGTTTTGCTTAAATCGCTAATAAGGTGAAACGTTTAGATTTGATTTGTGACGTTTGTAAACGTTTGGCTTAAATCGCTAAATAGGTGAAACGTTTGGATTTGTTTGGTAACGTTTTTAAACGTTTGGCTTTAATCGCTAAAAAGGTGAAACGTTTGGATTTATTTCGTAACGTTTGTATATGTTTTGCTTTAATTGCTAAAAAGGTAAAACGCTTGGATTTGTTTCATAATGTTTGTAATAGTTTGGCCTAAATTGCTAAAAAGGTGAAACGTTTGGATTTGTTTCGTAACGTTTGTAAACGTTTGGTGTTGTTTCGTAACGTTTGTAAACGTTTGGCTTAAATCGCTTAATAGGTGAAACGTTTTGATTTGTTTGGTAATGTTTTTAAACGTTTGGCTTAAATCACTAAAAAGGGGAAACGTTTGGATTTGTTTCATACCTTTGTAAACGTTTGGCTTAAATCGCCAAAAAGGTGAAACGTTTGAATTTATTTCGTAATGTTTGTAAACATTTGGCTTAAATTGCTAAAAAGGTGAAATGCTTGGTTTAAATTGCTAAAAAGGTGAAACGCTTGGATTAGTTTCGTTACGTTCGTAAACATATGGCTGAAATTTTTAAAAAGGTGAAACGCTTGGTTTTGTTTCCTAACGTTTGTTAACGTTGGGCATAAATTGCTAAATATTGGAAACGTTTGGATTTGTTTCGTAACGTTTGTTAACGTTTGGCTTCAATCGCAAAAAAGGTGAATCGTTTGGATTTGTTTCATAACGTTTGTAAACGTTTGGCTTAAATCGCGAAAAAGGGGAAACGTTTGGATTTGTTTTGTAACTAATTGAACGTTTGGCTTAAATCGCTAAAATGGGGAAACGTTTGGATTTGTTTCATAGCGTTTGTAAACGTTTTGCTTAAATCCCTAAAAAGGTGAAACGTTTGGTTTTGTTTCATACCGTTTGTAAACGTTTGGCTTAAACCGCTAAAAAGGTGAAACGTTTGGATTTATTTTGTAACATTTGTATATGTTTTGCTTTAATTGCTAGAAAGGTGAAACGCTTGGATTTGTTTCATAACGTTTGTAAACGTTAGGCTTAAATTGCTAAAGAGGTGAAACGTTTGGATTTGTTTCGTAATGTTTGTAAATGTTTGGTGTTGTTTCGTACCGTTTGTAAACGTTTGGCTTAAATCGCTAAATAGGTGAAACGTTTGGATTTGTTTGGTAACATTTTTAAACGTTTGGCTTAAATTGCTAAAAAGGTGAAACATTTGGATTTGTTTCGGAACTTTTGTAAACGTTTGGCATAAATCGCTAAAAAGGTGAAACGTTTTGGATTTGTTTCGAAACGTTTTAAACGTTTGGCTCAAATCGGTAAAATAGGAAACGTTTGGATTTGTTTCGTAACGCTTATAAACGTTTTGCCTAAATTGCTGAAATGGGGAAACGTTTGTTTTGTTTCGTGACGTTTGTAAACGTTCGGCATAAATCGCTAAAAAGGTGAAACATCGGATTTGTTTCGTAATGTTTGTAAACGTTTGGCTTAAATTGCTAAAAATGTGAAACGCTTGGGTTTTTTTCTGAACGTTTGTAAACGTTTGGCTTAAATTGCTAAATAGATGAAACGCTTGGATTTGTTTCGTAACGTTTGTAAACGTTTGGCTTAAATTGCTAAAAAGGTGAAACGCTTGGTTTTGTTTCTTATCGTTTGTAGAGGTTTCGCTTAAATCGCTATAATTGTGAAACGTTTAGATTTGTTTTGTAACGTTTTAAACGTTTGGTTTTGTTTCTTAACATTTGTAAACGTTTGGCATAAATCGCTGAAAAGGGGAAATGTTTGGATTTGTTTCGTGACGTTTGTAAACGTTTGGCTTAAATCGCTAAAAAGGTGAAACGTTTGGATTTGTTTTGTAATGTTTGTAAATGTTTGGCTCAAATCGCTAAAAAGGTGAAACGTTTGGATTTGTGTCGTAACGTTTGTAAACGTTTGGCTTAAATCGCTAAAAAGGGGAAACATTTGGATTTGTTTTGTAACGTTTGTAAACGTTTGGCTTAAATTGCTAAAAAGGTGAAACGCTTGGATTTGTTTCGTAACGTTTGTAAACGTTTGGCTTATGTTGCTAAAAAGGTAAAACGCTTGGATTTGTTTCCTAACGTTTGTAAACGTTTGGCTTAAGTTGCTAAAAAGGTGCAACACTTGGATTTGTTTCATAACATTTGGAAACGTTTGGCTTAAATTGCTAATAAGGGGAAATATTTGGATTTGTTTCATAACCTTTGTAAACATTTGGCTTAAATCGCTAAAAAGGTGAAATGTATGGATTTGTTTCGTAACGTTTGTAAACATTTGGCTTAAATCGCTAAAAAGGCCAAACGTTTGGATTTGTTTTGTAACATTTTTAAACATTTGGCTACAATCGCTAAAAAGGGAAAACGTTTGGATTTGTTTGGTCATGTTTGTAAACGTTTGGCATAAATCGCTAAAAAGGTGAAATGTTTGGATTTCTTTCAAAACGTTTTAAACTTTTGGCTTAAATCGCTAAAATGGGAAAACGTTTGGATTTGTTTCGTAACGTTTGTAAACATTTGGCTTCAATCGCTAAAAAGGTGAAACGTTTGGATTTATTTCGTAACGTTTGTAAACGTTTGGCTTAAATCGCTAAAAAGGTGAAACATTTGAATTTGTTTCGTAATGTTTGTAAATGTTTGGCTTAAATCGCTTAAAAGGTGAAACATTTGGATTTGTTTCGTAACGTTTGTAAACGTTTGGGTTAAATTGCTAAAAAAATGAAACGCTTGGATTTGTTTCGTAACGTTTGTAAACGTTTGGCTTAAATTGCTAAAAAGGTGAAACATTTGGATTTGTTTCCTAACCTTTGTAGACGTTTGGCTTAAATTGCTAAAAAGGTGAAACGTTTTGATTTATTTCGTAACGATTGTAAACATCTTGCTTAAATGGCTAAAAAGGTGAAACGTTTAGATTTGTTTCGTAACGTTTGTAAACGTTTGGCTTAAATCGCTAAAAAGGTGAAACATTAGGATTTGTTTCGTAACGTTTGTAAACGTTTGGGTTAAATTGCTAAAAACGTGAAACGCTTGGATTGGTTTCGTAACATTTGTAAACGCTTGGCTTAAATTGCTAAAAAGGTAAAATGTTTTGATTTGTTTCATAACGTTTGTAAAGGTTTGACTTAAATCGCTAAAAAGGTGAAACGCTTAGATTTGTTTCGTTACGTTTGTAAACGTTTGGCTTAAATTGCTAAAAAAAGTGAAACGCTTGGATTTGTTTCTTAATGTTTGTAAACGTTTGGCTTAAATCGCTAAGAAGACGAAACGTTTGGATTAATTTCGTAACGTTTGTAAACGTTTGGCTTATATCGCTAAAAAGATGAAACGTTTGGATTTGTTTCGTAACGTTTGTAGACGTCTGGCTTAAATTGCTAAAAAGGGGAAACGTTTGGATTTGTTTCGTAACTTTTGTAAACGTTTGGCTTAAATTTCTAAAAATGTGAAAAGTTTCATTTGTTTCGTAACGTTTGTAAATATTTAGCTTAAATTGCTAAAAAGGTGAAACGCTTGGATTTGTTTAGTAACGTTTGTAAACGTTTTGGCTTAAATTGCTAAAAACGTGAAACATTTGGATTTGTTTATTAACCTTTGTAGACGTTTGGCTTAAATTGCTAAAAAGGTGAAACGTTTTGATTTGTTTCGTAACGATTGTAAACGTTTTGCTTAAATCGCTAAAAAGGTGAAACGTTTAGATTTGTTTCGTAACGTTTGTAAACGTTTGGCTTAAATCACTAAAAAGGTGAAACATTTGAATTTGTTTTGTAACGTTTGTAAACGTTTGGTGTTATTTCGTAACGTTTGTAAACGTTTGGCTTAAATCGCTAAATAGGTGAAATGTTTGGATTTGTTTGGTAACGTTTTTAAACGTTTGGCTTAAATCGCTAAAAAGGTGAAACGTTTGGATTTATTTCGTAACGATTGTAAACATGTGGCTTAAACCGCTAAGAAGACGAAACGTTTGGATTTATTTCGTAACGTTTGTAAACGTTTGGCTTAAATCGCTAAAAAGATGAAACGTTTGGATTTGTTTCGTAACGTTTGTAAACGTCTGGCTTAAATCGCTAAAAAGGGGAAACATTTGGATTTGTTTCGTAACTTTTGTAAACGTTTGGCTTAAATCGCAAAAAATGTGCAACGTTTCATTTGTTTCGTAACGTTTGTAAACATTTAGCTTAAATTAATAAAAAGGTGAAACGCTTGGATGTGTTTCGTAACGTTTGTAAACGTTTTGGCTTAAATTTCTAAAAAGGTGAATCATTTGGATTTTGTTTCCTAGCCTTTGTAAATGTTTGGCTTAAATCGGTAAAAAGGGAAAATGTTTGGATTTGTTTCGTAATGTTTGTAAACATTTGGTTTAAATTGCTAAAAATGTGAAACGCTTGGATTTGTTTCGTAACGTTTGTAAATATTTGGCTTAAATTGCTAAAAAAGTGAAACGCTTGGATTTGTTTCTTAACGTTTGTAAACGTTTGGCTTAAATCGCTAAAAAGACGAAACGTTTGGATTTATTTCGTAACGTTTGTAAACATGTGGCTTAAACCGCTAAAAAGGTGAAAAGTTTGGATTTATTTCGTAACGTTTGTATATGTTTTGCTTTAATTGCTAAAAAGGTGAAACACTTGGTTTTGTTTCATAATGTTTGTAAACGTTTGGCCTAAATTGCTATAAAGGTAAAACGTTTGGATTTGTTTCGTAACGTTTGTAAACGTTTGGTGTTGTTTCGTAACGTTTGTAAACGTTTGGCTTAAATCGCTAAATAGGTGAAATGTTTGGATTTGTTTGGTAACGTTTTTAAACGTTTTGCTTAAATTGTTAAAAAGGGGGAACGTTTGGATTTGTTTCGGAACTTTTGTAAACGTTTGGCATAAATCGCTAAAAAGGTGAAACGTTTGGATTTGTTTCGAAACGTTTTAAACGTTTGGCTCAAATCGGTAAAACGGAAAACGTTTGGATTTGTTTCGTAACGTTTGTAAACGTTTGGCCTAAATTGATAAAAAGGTGAAACGTTTGTTTTGTTTCGCAACGTTTGTAAACGTTACGCATAAATCGCTTAAAAAGTGAAACATCAGATTTGTTTCGTAATGTTTGTAAACGTTTGGCTTAAATTTCTAAAAATGTGAAACGCTTGGATTTGTTTCTGAACATTTGTAAACGTTTGGCTTAAATTACTAAAAAGATGAAACGCTTGGATTTGTTTCATAACGTTTGTAAAGGTTTGACATAAATCGCTAAAAAGGTGAAACGCTTAGATTTGTTTCGTTACGTTTGTAAACGTTTGGCTTAAATTGCTAAAAAAGTGAAACGCTTGGATTTGTTTCTTAATGTTTGTAAACGTTTGGCTTAAATCGCTAAGAAGACGAAACGTTTGGATTAATTTCGTAACGTTTGTAAACGTTTGGCTTATATCGCTAAAAAGATGAAACGTTTGGATTTGTTTCGTAACGTTTGTAGACGTCTGGCTTAAATTGCTAAAAAGGGGAAACGTTTGGATTTGTTTCGTAACTTTTGTAAACGTTTGGCTTAAATTGCTAAAAATGTGAAAAGTTTCATTTGTTTCGTAACGTTTGTAAATATTTAGCTTAAATTGCTAAAAAGGTGAAACGCTTGGATTTGTTTAGTAACGTTTGTAAACGTTTTGGCTTAAATTGCTAAAAACGTGAAACATTTGGATTTGTTTCCTAACCTTTGTAGACGTTTGGCTTAAATTGCTAAAAAGGTGAAACATTTTGATTTGTTTCGTAACGATTGTAAACATTTTGCTTAAATCGCTAAAAAGGTGAAACGTTTAGATTTGTTTCGTAACGTTTGTAAACGTTTGGCTTAAATCACTAAAAAGGTGAAACATTTGAATTTGTTTTGTAACGTTTGTAAACGTTTGGTGTTATTTCGTAACGTTTTTAAACGTTTGGCTTAAATCGCTAAATAGGTGAAATGTTTGGATTTGTTTGGTAACGTTTTTAAACGTTTGGCTTAAATCGCTAAAAAGGTGAAACGTTTGGATTTATTTCGTAACGTTTGTATATGTTTTGCTTTAATTGCTAAAAAGGTAAAACGCTTGGATTTGTTTCATAATGTTTGTAAACGTTTGGCTTAAATTGCTAAAAAGGTGAAACGTTTGGATTTCTTTCGTAACGTTTGTAAACGTTTGGTGTTGTTTCGTAACGTTTGTAAACGTTTGGCTTAAATCGCTTAATAGGTGAAACGTTTTGATTTTTTTGGTAATGTTTTTAAACGTTTGGCTTAAATCACTAAAAAGGTGAAACGTTTGGATTTGTTTCATACCTTTTGTAAACGTTTGGCATAAATCTAAAAAGGGGAAACGTTTGGATTTTTTTCGTACCGTTTGTAAACGTTTGGCTTAAATCGCCAAAATGGTGAAACGTTTGAATTTGTTTCGTAATGTTTGTAAACGTTTGGCTTAAATTGCTAAAAAGGTGAAATGCTTGGATTTGTTTCGTAACGTTTGTAAATGTTTGGTTTAAATTGCTAAAAAGGTGAAACGCTTGGATTAGTTTCGTTACGTTCGTAAACATATGGCTTAAATTTCTAAAAAGGTGAAACGCTTGGTTTTGTTTCCTAACGTTTGTTAAGTTCGGCATAAATTGCTAAATATGGGAAACGTTTGGATTTGTTTCGTAACGTTTGTTAACCTTTGGCTTCAATCGCTAAAAAGGTGAATCGTTTGGATTTGTTTCATAACGTTTGTAACCGTTTGGCTTAAATCGCGAAAAAGGGGAAACGTTTGGATTTGTTTCGTAACTAATTGAACGTTTGGCTTAAATCTCTAAAATGGGGAAACATTTGGATTTGTTTCATAGCGTTTGTAAACGTTTTACTTAAATCCCTGAAAAGGTGAAACGTTTGGTTTTGTTTCATAACGTTTATAAACGTTTGGCTTAAACCGCTAAAAAGGCAAAACGTTTGGATTTATTTTGTAACGTTTAATTGCTAGAAAGGTGAAACGTTTTGATTTGTTTCATAATGTTTGTAAACGTTTGGCTTAAATTGCTAAAGAGGCGAAACGTTTGGATTTGTTTCGTAACGTTTGTAAACGTTTGGTGTTGTTTCGTAACGTTTGGCTTAAATCGCTAAATAGGTGAAACGTTTGAATTTGTTTGGTAACGTTTTTAAACGTTTGGCTTAAATCGCTAAAAAGGTGAAACATTTTGATTTGTTTCGGAACTTTTGTAAACGTTTGGCATAAATCGCTAAAAAGGTGAAACGTTTTAAACGTTTGGCTCAAATCGGTAAAATAGGAAACGTTTGGATTTGTTTCGTAACGTTTGTAAACGTTTGGCCCAAATTGCTAAAATGGTAAAACGTTTGTTTTGTTTCGTGACGTTTGTAAACGTTCGGCATAAATCGCTAAAAAGGTGAAACATCAGATTTGTTTCGTAATGTTTGTCAACGTTTGGCTTAAATTGCTAAAAATGTGAAACGCTTGGATTTGTTTTTGAACGTTTGTAAACGTTTGGCTTAAATTGCTAAATAGATGAAACGCTTGGATTTGTTTCGTAACGTTTGTAAACGTTTGGCTTAAATTGCTAAAAAGGTGAAACGCTTGGTTTTGTTTCTTAACGTTTGTAGAGGTTTCGCTTAAATCGCTATAATTGTGAAACGTTTAGATTTGTTTTGTAACGTTTTAAACGTTTGGTTTTGTTTCTTAACATTTGTATACGTTTGGCATAAATCACTGAAAAGGGGAAATGTTTGGATTTGTTTCGTGACGTTTGTAAACGTTTGGCTTAAATCGCTAAAAAGGTGAAACGTTTGGATTTGTTTCGTAATGTTTGTAAATGTTTGGCTTTAATCGCTAAAAAGGTGAAACGTTTTGATTTATTTCGTAACTTTTGTAAACGTTTGGCTTAAATAGCAAAAAAGGTGAAACGTTTCGATTCATTTCGTAACATTTGTAAACGTTTGGCTTAAATTGCTAAAAAGTTGAAACGCTTGGATTTGTTTCGTAACGTTTGTAAACGTTTGGCTTATGTTGCTAAAAAGGTAAAACGCTTGGATTTTTTTGTAACGTTTGTAAACGTTTGGCTTCAATCGCTAAAAAGGGGAAACGTTTGGATTTGTTTGGTCACATTTGTAAACGTTTGGCATGAATCGCTAAAAAGGTGAAATGTTTGGATTTCTTTCAAAACATTTTAAACTTTTGGCTTAAATCGCTAAAATGGGAAAATGTTTGGATTTGTTTCGTAACGTTTGTAAACGTTTGGCTTTAATCGCTAAAAAGGTGAAACGTTTGGATTTATTTCGTAACGTTTGTAAACGTCTGGCTTATATCGCTAAAAAGGTGAAACATTTGAATTTGTTTCGTAATGTTTGTAAATGTTTGGCTTAAATCGCTAAAAAGGTGAAACATTTGGATTTGTTTCGTAACGTTTGTAAACGTTTGGGTTAAATTGCAAAAAAAATGAAACGCTTGGATTTATTTCGTAACGTTTGTAAACGTTTGGCTTAAATTGCTAAAAAGGTGAAACATTTGGATTTGTTTCCTAACCTTTGTAGACGTTTGGCTTAAATTGCTAAAAAAGTGAAACATTTTGATTTATTTCGTAACGATTGTAAACGTTTTGCTTAAATCGCTAAGAAGGTGAAACATTTAGATTTGTTTCGTAACGTTTGTAAACGTTTGGCTTAAATCGCTAAAAAGGTGAAACATTTGAATTTATTTCGAAATGTTTGTAAATGTTTGGCATAAATCGCTAAAAAGGTGAAACATTTGGATTTGTTTCGTATCGTTTGTAAACATTTGGGTTAAATTGCTAAAAAAGTGAAACGCTTGATTTGTTTCGTAACGTTTGTAAACGTCTGGCTTAAATCGCTAAAAAGGGGAAACGTTTGGATTTGTTTCGTAACTTTTGTAAACGTTTGGCTTAAATCGCTAAAATTGTGAAACGTTTCATTTGTTTCGTAATGTTTGTAAACATTTAGCTTAAATTGCTAAAAAGGTGAAACGCTTGGATTTGTTTCGTAACGTTTGTAAATGTTTTGGCTTAAATTGCTAAAAAGGTGAAACATTTGGATTTGTTTCCTAACCTTTGTAGACGTTTGGCTTAAATTGCTAAAAAGGTGAAACGTTTTGATTTATTTCTTAACAATTGTAAACGTTTTGCTTAAATCGCTAAAAAGGTGAAACGCTTAGATTTGTTTCGTTACGTTTGTAAACGTCTGGCTTAAAACGCTAAAAAGGGGAAACGTTTGGATTTGTTTCGTAACTTTTGTAAACGTTTAGCTTAAATCGCTAAAAAGGTGAAACGCTTGGATTTGTTTCGTAATGTTTGTAAACGTTTGGCTTAAATCGCTAAGAAGACGAAACGCTTAGATTTATTTCGTAACGTTTGTAAACGTTTGGCATAAATCGCTAAAAACATGAAACGTTTGGATTTGTTTCGTAACATTTGTAAACGTCTGGCTTAAATCGCTAAAAAGGGGAAACGTTTCGATTTGTTTCGTAACTTTTGTAAATGTTTGGCTTAAATCGATAAAAATGTGAAACGTTTCATTTGGTTCGTAACGTTTGTAAACATTTAGCTTAAATTTCTAAAAAGGTGAAACGCTTGGATTTGTTTCCTAACCTTTGTAAATGTTTGGCTTAAATCGCTAAAAAGGGGAAATGTTTGGATTTGTTTAGTAATGTTTGTAAACATTTGGTTTAAATCGCTAAAAAGGTGAAACCTTTGGATTTGTTTCGTAACATTTGTAAACGTTTGGTTTAAATTGCTAAAAATGTGAAACGCTTGGATTTGTTTCGTAACGTTTGTAAATGTTTGGCTTAAATTGCTAAAAAAGTGAAACGCTTGGATTTGTTTCGTTACGTTTGTAAACGTTTGGCTTAAATCGCTAAAAAAACGAAACGTTTGGATTTATTTCGTAACGTTTGTAAACATGTGGCTTAAACCGCTAAGAAGACGAAACGTTTGGATTTATTACGTAACGTTTGTAAACGTTTGGCTTAAATCGCTAAAAAGATGAAACGTTTGGATTTGTTTCGTAACGTTTGTAAACGTCTGGCTTAAATCGCTAAAAAGGGGAAACGTTTGGATTTGTTTCGTAACTTTTGTAAACGTTTGGCTTAAATCGCAAAAAATGTGCAACGTTTCATTTGTTTCGTAACGTTTGTAAACATTTAGCTTAAATTAATAAAAAGGTGAAACGCTTGGATGTGTTTCGTAACGTTTGTAAACGTTTTGGCTTAAATTTCTAAAAAGGTGAATCATTTGGATTTTGTTTCCTAGCCTTTGTAAATGTTTGGCTTAAATCGCTAAAAAGGGAAAATGTTTGGATTTGTTTCGTAATGTTTGTAAACATTTGGTTTAAATTGCTAAAAATGTGAAACTCTTGGATTTGTTTCGTAACGTTTGTAAATGTTTGGCTTAAATTGCTAAAAAAGTGAAACGCTTGGATTTGTTTCTTAACGTTTGTAAACGTTTGGCTTAAATCGCTAAAAAGACGAAACGTTAGGATTTATTTCGTAACGTTTGTAAACATGTGGCTTAAACCGCTAAAAAGGTGAAAAGTTTGGATTTATTTCGTAACGTTTGTATATGTTTTGCTTTAATTGCTAAAAAGGTGAAACACTTGGTTTTGTTTCATAATGTTTGTAAACGTTTGGCCTAAATTGCTATAAAGGTAAAACGTTTGGATTTGTTTCGTAACGTTTGTAAACGTTTGGTGTTGTTTCGTAACGTTTGTAAACGTTTGGCTTAAATCGCTAAATAGGTGAAATGTTTGGATTTGTTTGGTAACGTTTTTAAACGTTTGGCTTAAATTGTTAAAAAGGGGGAACGTTTGGATTTGTTTCGGAACTTTTGTAAACGTTTGGCATAAATCGCTAAAAAGGTGAAACGTTTGGATTTGTTTCGAAACGTTTGAAACGTTTGGCTCAAATCGGTAAAACGGAAAACGTTTGGATTTGTTTCGTAACGTTTGTAAACGTTTGGCCTAAATTGATAAAAAGGTGAAACGTTTGTTTTGTTTCGCAACGTTTGTAAACGTTACGCATAAATCGCTTAAAAAGTGAAACATCAGATTTGTTTCGTAATGTTTGTAAACGTTTGGCTTAAATTTCTAAAAATGTGAAACGCTTGGATTTGTTTCTGAACATTTGTAAACGTTTGGCTTAAATTACTAAAAAGATGAAACGCTTGGATTTGTTTCATAACGTTTGTAAACGTTTGGCTTAAATTGCTAAAAAGGTGAAACGCTTGGTTTTGTTTCGTAAGGTTTGTAGAGGTTTCACTTAAATCGCTAAAATTGTGAAACGTTTAGATTTGTCTTGTAACTCTTTAAATGTTTGGTTTTGTTTTTTAACATTTGTAAACGTTTGGCTTAAATCGCTAAAAAGGGGAAACGTTTGGATTTGTTTCGTGACGTTTGTAAACGTTTGGCTTAAATCGCTAAAAAGGTGAAACGATTGGATTTGTTTCGTAATGTTTGTAAATGTTTGGCTCAAATCGCTAAAAAGGTGAAACGTTTGGATTTGTTTCGTAACGTTTGTAAATGTTTGGCTTAAATCGCTAAAAAGGTGAAACGTTTGGAATTGTTTTGTAATATTTGTAAACGTTTGGTATAAATTGCTAAAAAGGTGAAACGCTTGGATAAACGTTTGGCTTATATTGCTATAAAGGTAAAATGCTTGGATTTGTTTCCTACTGTTTGTAAACATTTTGCTTATGTTGCTAAAAAGGTGCAACACTTCGATTTGTTTCATAATATTTGGAAACGTTTGGCTTAAATTGCTAATAAGGGGAAATATTTGGATTTGTTTCATAACGTTGTAAACGTTTGGCTTAAATCGCTATAAAGGCGAAACGTTTGGATTTGTTTCATAACATTTGTAAATGTTTGGCTTTAATCGCTAAAAAGGGGAAACGTTTCGATTTGTTTGGTTACGTTTGTAAACGTTTGGCATAAATCGCTAAAAAGGTGAAATGTTTGGATTTCTTTCAAAATGTTTTAAACTTTTGGCTTAAATCGCTAAAATGGGGAAACGAGTTTCGTAACGTTTGTAAACATTTGGCTTCAATCGCTAAAAAGGTGAAACATTTGGATTTATTTCATATCCTTTGTAAACATTTGGCTTAAATCGCAATAAGGGGAAACGTTTCAATTCATTTCGTAACATTTGTAAACGTTTGGCTTAAATTGCTAAAAAGGTGAACGCTTGGATTTATTTCGTTACGTTTGTAAACGTTTGGCTTATGTTGCTAAAAAGGTGAAACCCTTGGATTTGTTTCGGAACGTTTGTAAACGTTTGGCTTAAATTTCTAAAAAAGTGAAATGCTTGGATTTATTTCGTAACGTTTGTAAACGTTTGTCTTAAATTGCTAAAAAGGTAAAATGCTTGGATTTGTTTCGGAACGTTTGGCTTAAATTGCTAAAAAGGTGAAACGTTTGGATTTGTTTCGTAACGTTTGTAAACGTTTGGCTTAAATTTCTATAAAGGTAAAACACTTGGATTTGTTTTCCAACGTTTGTAAACGTTTGGCGTAAGTTGCTAAAAAGGTGCAACGCCTGGATTTGTTTCATAACATTTGGAAACGTTTGGCTTAAATTACTGATAAGGGGAAATATTTGGATTTGTTTCATAACCTATGTAAACGTTTGGGCTAAATCGCTAAAAAGGTGAAATGTTTGGATTTGTTTCGTAACGTTTGTAAATGTTTGGCTTAAATCACTAAAAAGGTGAAACGTTTGGATTTGTTTCGTAACGTTTGAAAACATTTGGCTTCAATCACTAAAAAGGGGAAACGTTTGGATTTGTTTGGTCACGTTATTAAACGTTTGGCATAAATTGCTAAAAAGGTGAAATGTTTGGATTTGTTTCAAAACGTTTTAAAATTTTGGCTTAAATCGCTAAAATGGGGAAAAATTTGGATTTGTTTCGTAACGTTTGTAAACATTTTGCTTCAATCGCTAAAAAGGTGAAATGTTTGGATTCATTTCGTAACTTTTGTAAACGTTTGGATTAAATCGCAATAAAGGTGAAACGTTTCGATTCATTTTGTAACATTTGTAAAAGTTTGACTTAAATTGCTAAAAAGGTGAAACGCTTGGATTTATTTCGTAACGTTTGTAAATGTTTGTCATAAATTGCTAAAAAGGTAAAACTCTTGGATTTGTTTTGTAACGTTTGTAAACGTTTGGCTTAAATGTCTAAAAAAGTGAAACGCTTGGATTTGTTTCGTAACGTTTGTAAACGTTTGGCTTAAATTGCTAAAAAGGTGAAACGCTTGGATTTGTTTCGTAACGTTTGACTTACATTGCTAAAAAGGTGAAAGGTTTGGATTTGTTTCGTAGTGTTTGTAAATGTTTGGCTTAAAGCACTAAAAAGGTGAAACGCTTGGATTTGTTTCGTAATGTTTATAAACGTTTGGCATAAATCGCTAAAAAGACGAAATGTTTGGATTTGTTTCGTAACGTTTTAAACTTTTGGCTTAAATCGCTAAAATGGGGAAACGTTTGGATTTGTTTCGTAAAGTTTGTAAACGTTTGGCTTAAAATGCTAAATAAGGTGAAATATTTAGTTTTGTTTCGTAACGTTTGTAAACGTTCGGCTTAAATCGCTAAAAAGGTGAAACGTTTGGATTTATTTCGTAACGTTTGTAAACATTTGGCTTAAATTGCTAAAAAGGTGAAACGCTTTGATTTAATTCGTAGCGTTTGTAAACGTTTTGTTTAAATTGCTAAAAAGGTGAAACGCTTGGATTTATTTCGTAACGTTTGTAAACGTTTGACTTATATTGCTAAAAAGGTGAAACGCTTGTATTTGTTTCGTAACGTTTGTAAATGTTTTGTTTAAATTGCTAAAAAGGTGAAGAGCTTGGATTTGTTTCGTTACGTTTGTAAACGTTTGGCTTAATTTGCTAAAAAAGTGAAACGCTTGGATTTGTTTCTTAACGTTTGTAAACGTTTGGCTTAAATCGCTAAAAAAACGAAACGTTTGGATTTATTTTGTAACGTTTGTAAAGGTGTGGCTTAAATCGCTAAAAAGATGAAATGTTTGGATTTGTTTCGTAACGTTTGTAAACGTCTGGCTTAAATCGCTTAGAAGGGGAAACGTTTGGATTTGTTTCGTAACTTTTGTAAACGTTTGGCTTAAATCGCTAAAAATGTGAAACGTTTCATTTGTTTCGTAACGTTTGGTTCAAATTGCTAAAAAAGTGAAACGCTTGGATTTGTTTTGTAACATTTGTAAACCTTTGGCTTAAATTGCTAAAAAGGTGAAACACTTGGATTTGTTTTTTAACGATTGGAATTATTTGGCTTAAATAGCTAAAAAGACGAAACGTTTGGATTTATTTCCTAACGTTTGTAAACGTTTGGCTTAAATTGCTAAAAAGATGAAACGTTTGGATTTGTTTCGTAACGTTTGTAAACGTTTGGCTTAAATCGCTAAAAGGGGGAAACGTTTGGATTTGTTTCGTAACTTTTGTAAACGTTTGGCTTAAATCGCTAAAAATGTGGAACGTTTCATTTTTTTTCGTAACGTTTGTAAACGTTTGGCCTAAATTGCTAAAAAGGCAAAACGCTTGGATATGTTTTGTAACGTTTGTAAACGTTTGGCTTAAATTGCTAATGGTGAAACATTTGGATTTGTATCCTAACCTTTGTAAACGATAAGCTTAAATCGCTAAAAAGGTGAAATGTTTGGATTTGTTTCGTAAAGTTTATATACGTTTGTTTTAAATCGCTAAAAAGGTGAAACTTTTGGATTTGTTTCGTAACGTTTGTAAACGTTTGGCTTAATTTGCTAAAAAGGTGAAACGCTTGGATTTGTTTTGTAACGTTTGTAAACGTTTGGCTTAAATTGCTAAAAAGGTGAGACGTTTGGTATTGTTTCGTAACGTTTGTAAAGGTTTGGCTTAGTTAACTAAAAATGGGAAACGTTTAGATTTGTTTCGTAATTTTTTAAACATTTAGGTTAAATCTCTAAAAAGGTGGAATGTTTGGATTAGTTTCGTAATCGTTGGTAGACGTTTGGCTTAAATCGCTAAAAAGGTGAAACGTTTGGATTTGTTCCGTAGCATTTCTAAACGTTTGGCTTAAAATGCTAAAAAGGGGAAACGTTTGCATTTGTTTCATACCTTTTGTAAACGTTTGGCATAAATCGCAAAAAAGGTGAAACGTTTGGATTTATTTCGTACCGTTTGTAAACGTTTGGCTTAAATCGCCAAAAAGTTGAAACGTTTGGATTTGTTTCGTAATGTTTGTAACGTTTGTAAATGTTTGGTTTAAATTGCTAAAAAGATGAAACACTTGGATTAGTTTCGTTACGTTCGAAAACGTATCGCTTAAATTTTTAAAAAGGTGAAACGCTTGGTTTTGTTTCCTAACATTTGTAAACGTTTGGCGTTTGGATTTGTTTCATAACATTTGTTAACGTTTGGCTTCAATCGCTAAAAAGGTGAAACATTTGGATTTGTTTCGTAACGTTTGGCTTAAATCGCGAAAAAGATAAAACGTTTGGATTTGTTTCATAACTTATTAAACGTTTGGCTTAAATCGCTAAAATGGGGAAACGTTTGGATTTGTTTCATAGAGTTTGTAAACGTTTAGCTTAAATCCCTAAAAAGGTGAAACGTTTGGTTTTGTTTTGTAACGTTTCTAAACGTTTGGTTTAAACCGCTAAAAAGTTGAAACGTTTGGATTAGTTTCGTAATCGTTTGTAAACGTTTGGCTTAAATTGCTAAAAAGGTGAAACGTTTTGATTTGTTTTGTAGCATTTGTAAACGTTTGGCTTAAAATGCTAAAAAGGTGAATGGTTTGGATTTGTTTCATACCTTTTGTAAATGTTTGGCATAAATCGCAAAAAAGGTGAAACGCTTGGATTTGTTTCCTAACGTTTGTAAACGTTTGGCTTAATTTGCTAAAAAGGTGCAACACTTGGATTTGTTTCATAACATTTGGAAACGTTTGGCTTAAATTGCTAATAAGGGGAAATATTTGGTTTGTTTCATAACCTTTGTAAACGTTTGGCTTAAATCGCTAAAAACGTGAAATGTTTGGATTTTTTTCGTAACGTTTGTAAACGTTTGGCTTAAATCGCTAAAAAGGCGAAACGTTTGATTTGTTTTATAACATTTGTAAACGTTTGGCTACAATCGCTAAAAAGGGGAAACATTTAGATTTGTTTGGTCACGTTTGTAAACGTTTGGCATAAATCGCTAAAAAGGTGAAATGTTTGGATTTCTTTCAAAACGTTTTAAACTTTTGGCTTAAATCGCTAAAATGGGAAAACGTTTGGATTTGTTTTGTAACGTTTGTAAACATTTGGCTTCAATCGCTAAAAAGGTGAAATGTTTGGATTTATTTCGTAACTTTTCTAAACGTTTGGCTTAAATCGCAAAAAAGGTGAAACGTTTCGATTCATTTCGTACCATTTGTAAACATTTGGTTTAAATTTCTAAAAAGGTGAAACGCTTGGATTTATTTCGTAACGATTGTAAAAGTTTGGCTTATGTTGCTAAAACGATAAAACCCTTGGATTTATTTTGGAACGTTTGTAAACGTTTGGCTTAAATTGCTAAAAAGGTGAAACGTATGGATTTGTTTCATAACGTTTGTAAACATTTGGTGTTGTTTCGTAACGTTTGTAAACGTTTAGCCTAAATCGCTAAATAGGTGAAACGTTTGGATTTGTTTGCTAACGTTTTTAAACGTTTGGCTTAAATCGCTAAAAAGGAGAAACATTTGGATTTGTTTCGTAACGTTTGTATATGTTTTGCTTTAATTGCTAAAAAAGGTGAAACGCTTAGGTTTATTTCGTAAAGTTTGTAAACGTTTGGCTTATGTTGCTAAAAAGGTGAAACCCTTGGATTTATTTCGGAATGTTTGTAAATAGGTGAAACGTTTTTAAACGTTTGGCTTAAATCGCTAAAAAGGTGAAACGATTGGATTTATTTCGTAACGTTTGTATATGTTTTGCTTTAATTGCTAAAAAAGGTAAAACATTTGGATTTGTTTCCTAACTTTTGTAGACGTTTGGGTTAAATCGCTAAAAAGGTGAAATGTTTGGATTTGTTTCCTAACGTTTGTAAAGGTTTGCCTTAAATCGCTAAAAAGGTGAAACGCTTAGATTTGTTTCGTTACGTTTGTAAACGTTTGGCTTAAATTGCTTAAAAGGTGAAACTCTTGGATTTGTTTCTTAATGTTTGTAAACATTTGGCTTAAATCGCTAAGAAGACGAAACGTTTGGATTAATTTCGTAACGTTTGTAAACGTTTTGGCTTAAATTGCTAAAAAGGTGAAACATTTTGATTTGTTTCCTAACCTTTGTAGACGTTTGGCTTAAATTGCTAAAAAGGTGAAACGTTTTGATTTATTTCGTAACGATTGTAAACATTTTGCTTAAATTGCTAAAAAGGTGAAACGTTCAGATTTGTTTCGTAAGGTTTGTAAACGTTTGGCATAAATCGCTAAAAAGGTGAAACATTTGAATTTGTTTCGTAACGTTTGTAAACATTTGGTGTTGTTTCGTAACGTTTGTAAACGTTTGGCTTAAATTGCTAAATAGGTGAAACGTTTGGATTTGTTTGGTAACGTTTTTAATCGTTTGGCTTAAATCGCTAAAAAGGTGAAACGTTTGGATTTATTTCGTTATGTTTGTATATGTTTTGCATTAATTGCTAAAAAGGTAAAACGCTTGGATTTGTTTCATAATGTTTGTAAACGTTTGGCTTAAATTGCTAAAAAGATGAAACGTTTGGATTTGTTTCGTAACGTTTGTAAACGTTTGGTGTTGTTTCGTGACGTTTGTAAACGTTTGGCTTAACTCGCTTAATAGGTGAAACGTTTTGATTTGTTTTGTAATGTTTTTAAACGTTTGGCTTATATCACTAAAAAGGTGAAACGTTTGGATTTGTTTCATACCTTTTGTAAACGTTTGGCATAAATCGCTAAAAAGGTGAAACGTTTGGATTTTTTTCGTACCGTTTGTAAATGTTTGGCTTAAATCTCCAAAAAGGTGAAACGTTTGAATTTGTTTCGTAATGTTTGTAAACGTTTTGGCTTAAATAGCTAAAAAGGTGAAATGATTGGATTTGTTTCGTAACGTTTGTAAATGTTTGGTTTAAATTGCTAAAAAGGTGAAACGCTTGGATTAGTTTTGTTACGTTCGTAAACATATGGCTTAAATTTCTAAAAAGGTGAAACGCTTGGTTTTGTTTCCTAACGTTTGTTAACGTTCGGCATAAATTGCTAAATATGGGAAACGTTTGGATTTGTTTCGTAACGTTTGTTAACGTTTGGCTTCAATCGCTAAAAAGGTGAATCGTTTGGATTTGTTTCATAACGTTTGTAAACGTTTGGCTTAAATCGCAAAAAAGGGGAAATGTTTGGATTTGTTTCGTAACTAATTGAACGTTTGGCTTAAGAAACATTTGGATTTGTTTCATAGCATTTGTAAACGTTTTGCATAAATCCCTAAAAAGGTGAAACGTTTGGTTTTATTTCATAACGCTTGTAAACGTTTGGCTTAAGCCGCTAAAAAGGTCAAACGTTTGGATTTATTTTGTAACGTTTGTATATGTTTTGCTTTAATTGCTAGAAAGGTGAAACGCTTGGATTTGTTTCATAACGTTTGTAAACGTTTGGCTTAATTGCTAAAGAGGTGAAACGTTTGGATTTGTTTCGTAACGTTTGTAAACGTTTGGTGTTGTTTCGTAACGTTTGTAAATGTTTGGCTTAAATCGCTAAATAGGTGAAACGTTTGGATTTGTTTGCTAACGTTTTTAAACGTTTGGCTTAAATCGCTAAAAAGGAGAAACATTTGGATTTGTTTCGGAACTTTTGTAAACGTTTGGCATAAATCGCTAAAAAAGTGAAACGTTTTAAATTTGTTTCGAAACGTTTTAAACGTTTGGCTCAAATCCGTAAAATAGGAAACGTTTGGATTTGTTTCGTAACGTTTGTAAACATTTGGCCTAAATTGCTAAAATGGTGAAACGTTTGTTTTGTTTCTTGACTTTTGTAAACGTTCGGCATAAATCGCTAAAAAGGTGAAACATCGGATTCGTTTCGTAATGTTTGTAAACGTTTGGCTTAAATTGCTAAAAATGTGAAACGCTTGGATTTGTTTTTGAACGTTTGTAAACATTTGGATTAAATTGCTAAATAGATGAAACGCTTGGATTTGTTTCGTAACGTTTGTAAACGTTTGGCTTAAATTGCTAAAAAGGTGAAACGCTTGGTTTTGTTTCGTAACGTTTGTAGAGGTTTCGCTTAAATAGCTATAATTGTGAAACGTATAGATTTGTTTTGTAACGTTTTAAACGTTTGGTTTTGTTTCTTAACATTTGTAAACGTTTGGTATAAATCACTGAAAAGGGGAAATGTTTGGATTTTTTTCGTGACGTTTGTAAACATTTGGCTAAAATCGCTAAAAAGGTGAAACGTTTGGATTTGTTTGGTAACGTTTTTAATCTTTTGGCTTAAATCGCTAAAAAGGTGAAACGTTTGGATTTGTTTCATACCTTTTCTAAACGTTTGACATAAATCGCTAAAAAGGTGAAACGTTTGGATTTTTTTCGTTCCGTTTGTAAACGTTTGGCTTAAATTGCCAAAAAGGTGAAACGTTTGAATTTGTTTCGTAATGTTTGTAAACATTTGGTTAAATTGCTAAAAAGGCGAAATGCTTGGATTTGTTTCGTAACGTTTGTAAATGTTTGGTTTAAATTGCTAACAAGGTGAAACACTTGGATTTGTTTCGTTACGTTCGTAAACATATGGCTTAAATTTCTAAAAAGGTGAGACGCTTGGTTTTGTTTCCTAACGTTTGTTAACGTTCGGCATAAATTGCTAAATATGGGAAACGTTTGGATTTGTTTCATAACGTTTGTTAACGTTTGGCTTCAATCGCTAAAAAGGTGAATCGTTTGGATTTGTTTCATAACGCTTGTAAACGTTTGGCTTAAATCGCGAAAAAGGTGAAACGTTTGGATTTGTTTCTTAACTAATTGAACGTTTGGCTTAAATCGCTAAAATGGGGAAACGTTTGGATTTGTTTCATAGCGTTTGTAAACGTTTTGCTTAACTCCCTAAAAAGGTGAAACGTTTGGTTTTGTTTCGTAACGTTTGTAAACGTTTGGCTTAAACCGCTAAAAAGTTGAAACGTTTGGATTTACTTCGTAACCCTAAAAAGGTGAAACGTTTGGTTTTGTTTCGTAACGTTTGTAAACGTTTGGCTTAAACCGCTAAAAAGGTGAAACGTTTTGATTTACTTCGTAACGTTTGTATATGTTTTGCTTTAATTGCTAGAAAGGTGAAACGCTTGGATTTGTTTCATATTGTTTGTAAACGTTTGGCTTAAATTGCTAAAAAGGTGAAACGTTTGGATTTGTTTCGTAACGTTTGTAAACGTTTATTGTTGTTTCGTAACATTTGTAAACGTTTGGCTTCAATCGCTAAATAGGTGAAACATTTGGATTTGTTTCGGAACTTTTATAAACGTTTGGCATAAATCGCTAAAAAGGTAAAACGTTTTGGATTTGTTTCGAAACGTTTTAAACATTTGGCTCAAATCGGTAAAATAGGAAACGTTTGGATTTGTTTCGTAACGTTTGTAAACGTTTGGCCTAAATTGCTAAAATGGTGAAACGTTTGTTTTGTTTCGTGACGTTTTTAAACGTTCGGCATAAATCGCTAAAAAGGTGAAACATTGGATTTGTTTCGTAATGTTTGTAAACGTTTGGCTTAAATTGCTAAAAATGTGAAACGCTTGGATTTGTTTTTGAACGTTTGTATTCGTTTGGCTTAAATTGCTAAATAGATAAAACGCTTGGATTTGTTTCGTAACGTTTGAAAACGTTTGGCTTAAATTGCTAAAAAGGTGAAACGCATGGTTTTGTTTCGTAATGTTTGTAGAGGTTTCGCTTAGATCGCTATAATTGTGAAACGTTTAGATTTGTTTTGTAACGTTTTAAACGTTTGGTTTTGTTTCTTAACATTTGTAAACGTTTGGCATAAATCGCTGAAAATTGGAAATGTTTGGATTTATTTCGTGACGTTTGTAAAAGTTTGGCTTAAATCGCTAAAAAGGTGAAACGTTTGGTTTTTTTTTCATAATGTTTGTAAACGTTAGGCTCAAATCGCTAAAAAGGTGAAACGTTTGGATTTGTTTCGTAACGTTTGTAAACGTTTGGCTTAAATCGCTAAAAAGGTGAAACGTTTGGATTTGTTTTGTAACGTTTGTAAACGTTTGGCTTAAATTACTAAAAAGGTGAAATGCTTGGATTTGTTTCATAACGTTTGTAAACGTTTGGCTTATGTTGCTAAAAAGGTAAAACTCTTGGATTTGTTTCCTAACGTTTGTAAACGTTTGGCTTAAGTTGCTAAAAAGGTGCAACACTTGGATTTGTTTCATAACATTTAGAAACGTTTGGCATAAATCACTAACAAGGTGAAATGTTTGGATTTCTTTCGTAACGTTTGTAAACGTTTGGCTTAGATCGCTAAAAAGGCGAAAAGTTTGTATTTGTTTTGTAACATTTGTAAACGTTTGGCTTCAATCACTAAAAAGGGGAAACGTTTGGATTTGTTTGGTCACGTTTGTAAACGTTTGGCATAAATCGCTAAAAAGGTGAAATGTTTGGATTTCTTTCAAAACGTTTTAAACTTTTGGCTTAAATCGCTAAAATGGGAAAACGTTTGGATTTGTTTCGTAACGTTTTATTATTTGGCTTTAATCGCTAAAAAGGTGAAACGTTTGGATTTATTTCGTAACTTTTGTAAACGTTTGGCTTAAATAGCAAAAAAGGTGAAACGTTTTGATTCATTTCGTAACATTTGTAAACGTTTGGCTTAAATTGCTAAAAAGGTGAAACGCTTAGGTTTATTTCGTAAAGTTTGTAAACGTTTGGCTTATGTTGCTAAAAAGGTGAAACCCTTGGATTTATTTCGGAATGTTTGTAAACGTTTGGTATAAATTGCTAAAAACGTGAATTGCTTGGATTTGTTTCGTAACGTCTGTAAACGTTTGTCTTAAATTGCTAAAAAGATAAAATGCTTGGATTTGTTTCGGAACGTTTGTAAACGTTTGGCTTAAATTGCTAAAAAGGTGAAACTCTTGGATTTATTTTGTAACATTTGTATACATTTGACTTATATTGCTAAAAAAGGTGAAGCGTTTGGATTTGTTTCGTAGTGTTTGAAAATGTTTGGTTTAAAGCGCTAAAAAGGTGAAACGTTTGGATTTGTTTCGTAACGTTTATAAACATTTCGCATAAATCTCTTAAAAGGTGAAATGTTTGGATTTGTTTTGTAACGTTTTAAACTTTTGGCTTAAATCGCTAAAATGGGGAAACGTTTGGATTTGTTTCGTAAAGTTTGTAAACGTTTGTCTTATAATGCTAAAAAGGTGAAATATTTAGTTTTGTTTCGTAATGTTTTAAACGTTCGGCTTAAATCGCTAAAAAGGTGAAACATTTGGATTTATTTCGTAACGTTTGTAAAAGTTTGGCTTAAATTGCTATAAAGGTGAAACGCTTGGATTTATTTCGTAACGTTTGTAAACGTTTGACTTATATTGCTAAAAAGGTGAAACGCTTGGATTTGTTTCGTAACGTTTGTAAATGTTTGGCTTAAATTGCTAAAAAGGTGAAACGCTTGGATTTATTTCAGAATGTTTGTAAACGTTTGGCTTAAATTGCTAAAAAGGTGAAACGCTAAGATTTGTTTCGTAGCGTTTGTAAACGTTTGTCTTAAATTGCTAAAAAGGTGAAACGCTTGGATTTGTTTCGGAATGTTTCTAAACATTTGTCTTAAATTGCTAAAAAGGTAAAACGCATGGATTTGTTTCGTAACGTTTGTAATGGTTTGGCTTAAATCGCTAAAAATGTGAAATGTTTGGATTTGTCTCATAACGTTTTAAACGTTTGGTTTTATTTCGTAATGTTTGTAAACGTTTGGCTTAAATCGCTAAAAAGGGGAAACGTTTGGATTTGTTTCCTAACGTTTGTAAACGTTTGGCTTAAATTGCTAAAAAGGCGAAACGTTTGACTTTGTTTCGAAACGTTTGTAAACGCTTCGCTTAAATAGCTAAAAAGGTGAAACGTTTGCATTTGTATCGTAACGTTTGTAAACGTTTGGCTTAAATCGCTAAAAAGGTGAAACGTTTGGATTTGTTTTGTAACGTTTGTAAATGTTTGGTTCAATCCTAAAAAGGTGAAACGTTTGGATTTGTTTCGTAACGTTTATAATTATTTGGCATAAATCGCTAAAAAGGTGAAATGTTTGGATTTATTTCGTAACGTTTAATACTTTTGGCTTAAATTGCTAAAATGGAAAAACGTTTGGATTTGTTTCTTAACGTTTGTAAACGTTTGGCTTAAAATGCTAAAAAGGTGAAATATTTAGTTTTGTTTCGTAACGTTTCTAAACGTTCGGCTTAAATCGCTAAAAGGGTGAAACATTTGGATTTATTTCCTAACGTTTGTAAACGTTTGGCTTAAATTTCTAAAAAAGTGAAACACTTGGATTTGTTTTGTAAGGTTTGTAAACGTTTGACTTAGATTGCTAAAAAGGTGAAACGCTTGGATTTGTTTCGTAATGTTTGTAAATGTGTTGGCTTAAATTGCTAAAAAGGTGAAACGCTCGGATTTGTTTCGGAACGTTTGTAAATGTTTGGCTTAAATTGCTAAAAAGGTGAAACGCTAAGATTTGTTTCGTAATGTTTGTTAACGTTTGCCTTAAATTGCTAAAAAGTTGAAACACTTGGATTTGTTTTGGAACGTTTGTAAACGTTTGTCTTAAATTGCTAAAAAGGTAAAACGTTTGGATTTGTTTTGTAACGTTTGTAATGGTTTGGCTTAAATCGCTAAAAATATGAAACGTTTATTTATCTCATAACGTTTTAAACGTTTGGTTTTGTTTCGTAATGTTTGTAAACGTTTGGCTTAAATCGCTAAAAATGGGAAACGTTTGGATTTGTTTCGTAACGTTTGTAAACGTTTGGCTTAAATTGCTAAAAAGGAAAAACGTGTGGATTTGTTTCGAAATGTATGTAACGTTTGGCTTAAATGGCTAAAAAAGGGAAACGTTTGGATTTGTTTTGTAATGTTTGTAAACGTTTGGCTTAAATCGCTAAAAAGGGGAAACGTTTGGATTTGTTTTGTAACATTTGTAAACGTTTGGCTTAATTTGCTAAAAAGGTGAAACGCTTGGATTTGTTTCATAGCGTTTGTAAACGTTTGGCTTAAATTGCTAAAAAGGTAAAACGCTTAGGTTTTTTTCGTAACGTTTGTAAACGTTTAGCTTAAATTGCTAAAAAGGTGAAACATTTGGATTTGTTTCATAACCTTTTTATATGTTTGGCATAAATCGCTAAAAGGGTGAAACGTTTGGTTTTTTCTGTAACGTTTGTAAATGTTTGGCTTAAGTCGCTAAAAAGGGAAAACGTTTGGATATGTTTAGTAACGTTTATAAACGTTTGGCTTAAATTGCTAAAAAGGTGAAACGTTTGGATTTGTTTCGTAACGTTTGTAAACGTTTGGCTTAAATCGCTAAAAAGGTGAAACGTTTGGATTTGTTTTGTAACGTTTGTAAATGTTTGGTTCAATCCCTAAAAAGGTGAAACGTTTGGATTTGTTTTGTAACGTTTATAAACGTTTGGCATAAATCGCTAATAAGGTGAAATGTTTGGATTTGTTTCGTAACGTTTAATACTTTTGGCTTAAATCGCTAAAATGGAAAAACGTTTGGATTTGTTTCTTAACGTTTGTAAACGTTTGGCTTAAAATGCTAAAAAGGTGAAATATTTAGTTTTGTTTCATAACGTTTGTAAACGTTCGGCTTAAATCGCTAAAAGGGTGAAACATTTGGATTTATTTCGTAACGTTTGTAAACGTTTGGCTTAAATTTCTAAAAAAGTGAAACACTTGGATTTGTTTTGTAACGTTTGTAAACGTTTGACTTATATTGCTAAAAAGGTGAAACGCTTGGATTTGTTTCGTAATGTTTGTAAATGTGTTGGCTTAAATTGCTAAAAAGGTGAAACGCTCGGATTTGTTTCGGAACGTTTGTAAATGTTTGGCTTAAATTGCTAAAAAGGTGAAACGCTAAGATTTGTTTCGTAATGTTTGTTAACGTTTGCCTTAAATTGCTAAAAAGTTGAAACACTTGGATTTTTTTCGGAACGTTTGTAAACGTTTGTCTTAAATTGCTAAAAAGGTAAAACGTTTGGATTTGTTTTGTAACGTTTGTAATGGTTTGGCTTAAATCGCTAAAAATGTGAAACGTTTGTATTTATCTCATAACGTTTTAAACGTTTGGTTTTGTTTCGTAATGTTTGTAAACGTTTGGCTTAAATCGCCAAAAATGGGAAACGTTTGGATTAGTTTCGTAACGTTTGTAAACGTTTGGCTTAAATTGCTAAAAAGGAAAAACGTGTGGATTTTTTTCGAAATGTATGTAAACGTTTGGCTTAAATGGCTAAAAAAGGGAAACGTTTGGATTTGTTTTGTAATGTTTGTATACGTTTGGCTTAAATCGCTAAAAAGGGGAAACGTTTGGATTTGTTTTGTAACATTTGCAAACGTTTGGCTTAATTTGCTAAAAAGGTGAAACGCTTGGATTTGTTTCATAGCGTTTGTAAACGTTTGGCTTAAATTGCTAAAAAGGTGAAACGCTTAGGTTTTTTTCGTAACGTTTGTAAACGTTTAGCTTAAATTGCTAAAAAGGTGAAACATTTGGATTTGTTTCATAACCTTTTTATATGTTTGGCATAAATCGCTAAAATCGTGAAACGTTTGGATTTTTTTGTAACGTTTGTAAATGTTTGGCTTAAGTCGCTAAAAAGGGAAAACGTTTGGATATGTTTAGTAACGTTTATAAACGTTTGGCTTAAATTGCTAAAAAGGTGACACTTAGATTTGTTTCGTAACGTTTGTAAAGGTTTGGCTAAAATTGCTAAAAACGGGAAACACTTGGATTTATTTTTTAATGTTTGTAAACGTTTGGCTTACATTGCTAAAAAGGTGAAACGCTTTGTTTTGTTTCATAACGTTTGTAAACGTTTGGCTTAAATCGCTAAAAAGGTGAAACGCTTGGATTTATTTCGCAACGTTTGTAAACGTTTGGCATAAATTGCTAAAAAGGTTAAACGCTTGGATTTGTTTCCTAACGTTTGTTAACATTTGGCTTAAGGTTCTAAAAAGGTGAAACGCTTGGATTTGTTTCATAACGTTTGTAAACGTTTGGCTTAAATTTCTAAAAATTTGAAACATTTGGATTTGTTTCATAACCTTTGTAAATGTTTGGCTTAAATCGCTAGATAGGGGAAACGTTTGGATTTGTTTTGTAACATTTATAAACGTTTGGCTTAAATCGCTAAAAAGGGGAAACGTTTATATTTGTTTCGTAACGTTTATAAACGTTTGGCTTCAATCGCTAAAAAAGGTGAAACGTTTGGATTTTTTTCGAAACGTTTGTAAACGTTTGGCTTAAATTGCTAAAAAGGCGAAACATTTGGATTTGTTTCGTAACGTTTGTAAACGTTTGGCTTAAATCGCTAAAAAGGTGAAACGTTTGGTTTTGTTTCGTAATGTTTGTAAACGTTCGGCTTAAATCGCGAAAAAGGTGAAACATTTGGATTTGTTTCGTAAAATTTGTAAACGTTTGGCTTAAATTGCTAAAAAGGTGAAACGCTTGGATTTGTTTCGTAATGTTTGTAAACGTTTGGCTTAAATTGCTAAAAAGGTGAAATGCTTGGATTTGTTTCTTAACGTTTGTAAATGTTTGGCTTTAATTGCTAAAAAGGTTAAACATTTGGATTTTCTTCATAACATTTGTAAATGTTTGGCTTAAATCGCTAAAAAGGTGTAACGTTTGGATTTGTTTTGTAATATTTGTAAACGTTTGACTTAAAGCGCTAAAAAGGTGAAACGTTTGGATTTGTTTCGTAGCGTTTATAAAAGTTTGGCTTAAATCGCTAAAAAGGTGAAACGTTTGGATTTTTTTCTTAGCGTTTGTAAATGGTTGGCATAAATCGCTAAAAAGGTGAAACGTTTGGATTTGTTTTGTAACGTTTGTAAGCGTTTGGCTTATATTTCTAAAAAACTGAAACGTTTGGATTTGTTTTGTAACGTTTGTAAATGTTTGGCTTAAATTGCTGAAAAAGTGAAACGTTTGGATTTGTTTTATTACGTTTGTAAACGTTTGGCTTAAATTGCTAAAAACATGAAACATTGGGTTTTGTTTCGTAACTTTTATAAACATTTGGCTAAAATTGCTAAAAATGTGACACGTTTGGATTTGTTTTGTAACGTTTATAAACGTTTGGCTTCAATCGATAAAAAGGTGAAACGTTTTGTTTATTCCGTAACGTTTGTAAAGGTTTGGCTAAAATTTCTAAAAAGGGGAAACGTTTTGATTTGTTTCATTACGTTTTAAACCTTTGGCAGAAATCGCTAAAATGGGGAAACGTTTGAATTTGTTTCGTAACGTTTGGCTAAAATCGCTAAAAAGGTGAAACGTTTGGTTTTGTTTCGTAACGTTCGTAAACGTTACGCTTAAATCGCTAAAAAGGGGAAACTTTGGTAAACATTTGGCTTAAATTACTAAAAAGGTGAAACGCTTGGATTTGTTTCGTAACGTTGATAAAGGTTTGGCTTAAATTGCTAAAAAATTGAAACATTTGGATTTGTTTCATAATCTTTGTAAATAGTTGGCTTAAATCGCTAAAAAGGTGCACCGTTTGGATTTTTTTCGTAACGTTTGTATACGTTTGGCTTAAATTGCTAAAAAGGTGAAACGCTTAGATTTGTTTCGTAACGTTTGGCTTACATTGCTAAAAAGGGGAAGCGTTTCAATTTGTTTCCTAGCGTTTGTAAACGTTTGGCTTAAATTTCTAGAAAGGTGAAACTCTTTTATTTGCTTCGTTACATTTGTAAACGTTTGCCTTAAATTTCTAAAAAGGTGAAACACTTGGATTTGTTTCGTTACGTTTGTAAACGTTTGGCTTAGATTGCTAAAAAGGTGAGATGTTTGGATTTGTTTTGTTACGTTTGTAAACGTTTGGCTTAAATTACTAAAAAGGTGAAACACTTGGATTTGTTTCGGAAAGTCTGTAAACGTTTGGCTTAAACTGCTAAAAAGGTGAAATGCTTGGATTTGTTTCGTTACGTTGGTAAACGTTTGGTTTAAATTGCTAAAAAGGTGAAACAATTGGTTTTGTTTCGTAATTTTTGTAAAGGTTTGACTTAAATCGCTAAAAATGTGAAACGTTTGGATTTGTTTCGTAACGTTTTAAACGTTTATTTTTTTGTAACGTTTGTAAACGTTTGTCTTAAATCGCTAAAAAGGGAAAACATTTGAATTTGTTTCGTAACGTTTGTAAACGTTTGGCTTAAATTCCTAAAAAAAGCGACACGTTTTGATTTGTTTCGTAACGTTTGTAAACGTTTGGCTGAAATCGCTAAAAAGGTGAAACGTTTGGATTTAATTCATGACCTTTGCGAACTTTTGGCTTAAATAGCTAAAAAAGGCGAAATGTTTGGATTTGTTTCGAAACGTTTGTAAACATTTGGCTTAAATCGCTAAAAAGGTGAAACGTTTGGATTTGTTTCTTAACGCTTGTAAACGTTTAGCTTTAAATTGCTAAAAAGGTGAAACGTTTGGATTTGTTTCGTAACGTTTGTAAACGTTCAGCTTAACTTGCTAAAAAGGTGAAACGTTTTGATTTGATTCGTAACATTTATAAATGTTTGGCTTAAATTGCTAAAAAGGTGAAACATTTGGATTTGTTTTGTAACATTTGTAAACGTTTGGTTTAAATTGCTAAAAGGTTAAACATTTGGATTTGTTTCGTAATGTTTTTAAACGTTTGGTTTAAATTGCTAAAAAGGTTAAACGCTTGGATTTGTTTCGTAACGTTTGTAAACGTTTGACATAAATTGCTAAAAAGGTGAAACATTTGGATTTATTTCCTAACCTTTGTAAACGTTTGGCTTAAATCGCTAAAAATGTGAAATGTTTGGATTTGTTTCGTAACGTTTGTAAACGGTTGGCTTATATCGCTAAAAAGGTGAAACCTTTGGATTTGTTTCGTAACATTTGTAAAAGTTTGGTTTAAATTGCTAAAAAATGTGAAACGCTTGGATTTGTTTTGGAACGTTTGTAAACATTTGCCTTAAATTGCAAAAAGAGTGAAACGCTTTGATTTGTTTCGTAACGTTTGTAAACGTTTGGCTTAAATCGTTAAAAAGACAAAACGTTTGGATTTGTTTGTAACGTTTGTAAACGTCTGGCTTAAATCGCTAAAAAGATGAAACGTTTAGATTTGTTTCGAAATGTTTGTAAACGTCTGTCTTAAATCGCTAAAAAGGCGAAACGTTTGTATTGGCCTCATAACGTTTGTAAACGTTTGGCTAAATCGCTATAATGCGAAACGTTTGATTTGTATCGTAACGTTTGTAAACGTTTGGCATAAATTGCTAAAAATGCGAAACGCTTGGATTTGTTTCGTAACGTTTGTAATCGTTTGGCTTAAATTGCTAAAAAGGTTAAACATTTGGATTTGTATCCTAACATTTGTAAACGATAGGCTTAAATTGCTAAAAAGCTTAAATGTTTGGATTTGTTTCGTAACGTTTGTAAAGGTTTGAATTAAATCGCTAAAAAGGTGAAACTTTTGGATTTGTTTCGTAACGTTTTTAAACGTTTGGCTTAAATTGCTAAAAAGGTGAAACGCTTGATTTTGTTTCGTAACGTTCGTAAAGGTTTGGCTTAAATTGCTAAAGATGGGAAACGTTTGAATTTGTTTTATAACGTTCTAAACGTTTATTTTGTTTCGTAACGTTCGTAAACGTTTGGCTTAAATCAATAAAAAAGTGAAACATTTGGATTTGTTTCGTAACGTTTGTAAACGTTTCGCTTAAAGCGCTAAAAAGGTGAAACATTTGGATTTATTTTGTAACGTTTGTAAACGTTTGGCTTTAATCGCTAAAAAGATGAAACGTTTGGATTAGTTTCGTAAACGTTTGTAATGTTTGGCTTAAATAGCTAAAAAGGTGAAACGTTTGGATTTGTTTCGTAGCGTCTGTTAACGTTTGGCTTAAATTGTTAAAAAGGTGAAACGTTTGAATTTGTTTCGTAGCGTTTGTAAACATTTGGCTTAAATCGCTAAAAAGGTGAAACGTTTGGATTTGTTTCGTACCGTTTATAGACGTTTGGCTTAAATCGCTAAAGAGGTGAAACGTTTGGATTTGTTTCGTAATGTTTGTAAATGTTTGGCTTAAATTGCTAAAAAGGTGAAACGATTGGATTTGTTTTGTTACGTTTGTAAACGTTTGGTTGAAATTGCTAAAAATGTGAAACGCTTGGATTATTTTTGTTATGTTTTTAAAAGTTTTGCTTAAATTTCTAAAAAGGTGAAACGCTTCCCCTTTTTAACGATTGAAGCCAAATGTTTACAAACGTTACGAAACAAATCCAAACGTTTCACCTTTTTAGCGATTAAAGCCAAAAGTTTAAAAAAGTTACCAAACAAATCCAAACGTTTGACCTTTTTAGCGATATAAGCGAAACAGTTACAATGTTACGAAACAAAACCAAATGTTTACAAACATTACGAAACAAATCCAAGCGTTTCACCTTTTTAGCAATTTAAGCCAAACGTTTATAAACGTTACAAAACAAATCCAAACGTTTCACCTTTTTAGCGATTTAAGCCAAACGTTTACAAACGTTACGAAACAAATCCAAACGTTTCACCTTTTTAGCGATTTGGGCCAAACGTTTACAAACATTACGAAACGAATCCAAACGTTTCACCTTTTTAGCGATTTAAGCCAAACTTTTACAAACGTCACGAAATAAATCCAAATATTTCCCCTTTTCAACGATTTATGCCAAACGTTTACAAAAGAGACCTTCACTTCTCGTCCGAGACCGGGTCTCGTTTGAACCTCGGTTCAACGATACCTGGTTCAACCGATTCCTGGTTGAACCGAAACCCAACCTGGACTTAAATTTTTACATTTTCGAAACCCGGACTTCAATTAACCCCTTTCGATACCCGGACTAAAGTTAAACCATTTTCGAATCCAATCACAAAACAAATTTAAATTGCGTAAACAACTAAAAATGTCACCGGAACTCGCAACTTAAATTTCAAAATTTTACGGGATATTACATTCTCCCCAACTTATTAAAAATTCGTCCTCGAATTTACCACAAAATCAAAGTACTATGAAATAAATTATTGCACGCAAGAAATCATACTTAACTCAAAATATCGAGCAACGCATCCTCCACGGAACGAAAGAAAACAACTACGCATCACAATATCCGATTTCCAATATCACTTACAACTGAGTGACAACACAACGAAAAACAAAATAAAAACCGCTTAATTCAATTAAGCAAAAACACCATCGCAATCTCAAAAGATTAAATAAAACTCTTATCCAAGAGTCACCCCACCAAAATGACAACCGAGGAGAGTCAAAGCAAAACGAACATAATTTCACTGAAACACGCTAAAAATTTAACGGACATTCTCCCTAATATACATGGGGAGATTGTAATATCCCGTGTTTTCCGGCATTGTTCCGTCACCGTGTTAATCGTTTCCTCGTTCCTTGGGCTTGGTTTGGCCCATATTTTGCTTCGGTTTTGGTCCGTCGTCGCCCGTGGGCCTCGGGACGCGTTTTGGCCTTGTTAGGCCCTCAGCAGGTAAGGCACGACGGAAGGCGCGATGAAGCCATCGCGCCTCACGTCGCGCCGTGCTTCTCCCTGTGGGGCGCGACAGAAGGCGCGATGGAGTCATCCCTCCTCGCGTCGCGCCTGGTGCATTGTTGCACCAGCAGGTGAGGCGCGATGGGATGGTCGCGCCTCCCAACGTGCCTTGCCTGACAGATGCGCAGCGGAGTCTATAAATAGACCCGTTATCTG
Organism: Mercurialis annua; assembly: GCF_937616625.2. Classification (NCBI taxonomy): domain Eukaryota; kingdom Viridiplantae; phylum Streptophyta; class Magnoliopsida; order Malpighiales; family Euphorbiaceae; genus Mercurialis; species Mercurialis annua. The sequence goes on from NC_065570.1 coordinate 24,232,984, forward strand.
ATTTTAAACGTTCTTTTTCACTTTTTACAAACCCTAGCCGAACCCTAATCATAAAAACACTATGAATTGGATTTCTTATCTTCCATCTCATCAATCGTGTGGCTTTGGTAAGTAAATTATTACACTTTTCCTTTACGAAATCATAGCTCCGTCATTCATATCGATTCCTTACTCGCTAATCGTTGTTTTCCAGAACTTGGGTATTATAGATATCATCTCTAATCTGATCTCACTTGTTCTTCAATTCGTTTCATCATCTCACATCGGGTATGTACCATTTTTACGCCAAATCGTGTCTATCACTTTGTAGATTCATTGATGTTGTTGTTATGGTTTTATCTACCGTCTTTATGATGTTGAATCTGAATTGTATGTTAGGATGACTCTAGTGTGTGTTGCGATTGAGTTATACCCTAGACTTATGATGTAAATTGTTAGGATTGAATGCTAGGTCTTTGGGTTGATCTTGGCATGATTAATTAATGTTTTTGGGTGATGTTATATTTCTGGAAATCCATACTTACGGCTGTTGTAGGTTAATGAATTTAACTTGGTGTTGTTTGGCTTGTTTGATTGATTTAAGGTTGGTTATTGGATTCGTAATGCATGTACTCAAATTGTTTTGACTTGATTGTTGTTCAAAACCTAAGTGGCTGCCCATAAGTGATTCTAAGGTGCTTTGTAAGTGTATAACATGTTTACTATGCTTAAGAATCGTTGGTTTCATCATTTGACAATTACGCGTAAAAATGGCGAAGTTGTGCCACGAAAAGGGTTGACATGAATTGCCTATTTCTGATCTGAATTAATTGATATAAATGCATAATAGGATTCTTTTAAAACTCAATATTGTGATCTTGACATATTGGTGTCTACTTTGGGTGGTATGGCCATTTGTGGCTAGTTTCGAGATTGATTTATAAATGAATTGTTGTTGTTAAGCTATGATTGAGTTCCATGTTTTCAAATGAGCAATGTTTTGATTTAAAGGTTCCGGATTCATACTTTGGTTTACTTTGGTATCTTTGGTTCAGGATAGACTTGGGTCATCCGACATGTGAGATTAAGCTTGAAGGCTAATTCACTACTTTGGGATTTCACTTGATTTTAAGATCTTCAAGTTATTTAAGCTTCCGGATTATGTTTTCAAAAGGGAACTCAATTATGCTTAACTTGTTGTTATACTTTGGAATTACTTTGGAAATGGGATTGTATATGTATGAATGTTATGTTGTGGCATTTTTTTTTGCTTTTACCTTGGTTGTTGTTTGAGATACTAGCCCTATGTGGTGTCTAGTATTCTTAGAGTTAGGGGTTGATGTGATTTTAACTTATACCTTGTTTTAGACCCGTCGACTGCTCGTGCTTCGGAGTCTACGCATGTTTAGCTGTTTGCCAAGATTATCACGTGGATAAGCAAGCAGTGAGTTTGTAGTGTTATTTACCGCTTTATTAAGTACCGCACATTATTTTAGTATATCAAATGTTTGTGAACTGCTTTAAGGATTATGGATCTGGATTGAAACGAGCTACTCGATAGGCTTGTATCGAGACTGTGTGCACCGGTAAGTACTTTGGGATTGGCTGACTAATGTCTGGCCTACTTTGGGAATCGATGAGGATTTGTTCCCATCTACTTTGGGTTAAATACTTTGGGATTTCTTTTCAATACTGTTTTTCCAAAATCGAATATATATTAGAATAAAAGGATTTGTTTTAAGGGTTTTAAACTTAATAAATGTAAATAGCATTATGAACTCATCTCAGTATATCTGACCCCGTTGATTTCCCAATTTTTCCAGGCTAATGATTTGAGAGAGTTGGTCGATCTCCGATTTTCTTGATTCCTTCGGAGGTTCTTTTGTTTAATAAACTAGTCAACTGTTTTAAACTCTTAGACCGCAGTAGAGCTAGTTTATTTGTTATGGATATCTTATGTTAGTTGTCGGATTGGTCCGATTGTTTGTTATTAACTTTGGCATGTTATACTTTGGTTTATATCGTTATATATAAGGCATGTTGTTGAGTCTCGGGTCTTAGCCGAGCATTTCAGATATTTAAGTTGTTATATAAACTGTTAGACTTACGTTGGTGTCTCGGTTGCCCCCGAGCATTGTTTTTCTGCAGGTTTATAAGTTTGTATGATTTCCGCGAGGCTTGCTACGGGTTTTGGTACAACCATACCCATACCCTAGCGCCGGTCGCGATCCATGAAATTGGGTCGTGACAAAGTTGGTATCAGAGCTTTGGTTTCAAACCAAGGCCATTTTGCATGTTATATGTTTACTGCTTTAAGGCATGTTAAGTGTTGTTGTGTCTTAGGATCTACTGCGGAATTAGGATTTAAGTCTTGTCTTTTGAAACGTCATCTTTTGTTTTCAAAATTTTCTACCTTCATCTATAGGAATGTTGAGTGTCGGTCTTATGTGTTACTGATGATTTACTTTAGAATATTTATTGCTTATACATTGGGTGATTTATTGGCTGTTGTGCCATATTTGAGATATACCTTGGGTGATGTTTCATTGACTGTTGTGCCTTATATGGTGTTTACTTCGGGTTGTGTTTTATTGGCTGTTGTGCCTTATATGATATTTACTTCGGGTGGTGCTTTGTTGGCTGTTGTGCCATATATGAGATATACTTTGGGTGACGTTTTGGTTGGCTGTTGTGCCTTATATGGTGTTTACTTTGTGTGATGTTTTATTGGCTGTTGTGTCTTATATGGTGTTTACTTTGGGTGATGTTTTATTGGCTGTTATGCCTTATGTGATGTTTAGCTTGGGTTTGAATTGCTTATTCTTTGTGGAAAGTAATTTTGGCTTTGGCCTTAATCATTGGGGATTTTATGATAAAATGTTAGGCATTGTCCCTGTTTTGCTTTTAAAGAATTTTGGTGTTAAATCTTTAAGCATGTTTTGTGGCTACACGTTGTTTGGTCACACGTTGGTTTTACTGAGAAAATTATTTTGATTTGATTTGTGTTTTGGGACGAGAATCAGAAGAGAAATTTGGTTTTAATACTTTAAAAAAATGTGATTTTTGGTTACTTTGCAAGTAAAATGAATTTTACGTATTTCAGAATCTTACGTGCGACTTAGTTTTGACCAACGATTATTTTAAAAATAATGGTATTTAAATGATGGAATATGGCTTTGATAATTTATTATGATTTTTATGATCTTACCATATTTTGCTTTGTGGACATTGGAGGTGTCTTTGGTCATATATTTTGGTATGTTGTTTGGTGAGAGTATGCATTTCTCGGAATGGTTATTTGTGATAAAGAGTTTTCTCACTTAGATTTTTGATTTGCTGTTTAATGTTTGGATTATGTTGAGCTTCTATTTTTTTTTAAAAAAGATTGAGATTTTATTTAAGGGCACTTTCCGGATTTACAAATGTTTTGAATGCGTTTTATAAATGGTGGTTTTGGGTTTGACTTGGGTCACCCAAATTTGGGAGTTGAGCTTGGTAGTTGTAATGACTCGGCTAACTTGATGGTTTTATGGATTGAGATACTTTGGAAACTTCTTAAGCAATTGGTTTATAAAGGAGGTTTTTCGGAAAACAAAAATTTTAAAACTATGAGGCTCAACTAGAACTTGAAAACCTTTGTAATTGATTTTATATTTCAAAATGAGTTTCGATACGTATTTTGCTCGATGGAATTTTACTTGTTGTTCTTGGTTACGACGAATCTTAGTTTGTCGCAGCATGCTTTTTTTATGCCTTTTAAATAGGTTTGGGTTAATTGTGGTTAGTGGCATGCTTGTGTGGTTTATGATTTGTAGAAATCGTAATCTTTTGATTTTAATTTGCGTTGTATACCTCGCAAGTTTGGTTGGACTATGTTGATTGTTTTTGTTTTGTCTCTTGGTGCGGAAAAGCACGTGAGGTAAATTATTTTACGCGGTTCTTTTTGTCTTATCTTGATGTTTGCTTTTATAGTGAGTCGAACCTTGGTTTAGACCCTGTTTTGCTTTAGTTTTGGTTTGGGTGACGCTGGGTTTGGTGTTTTGTTTGTGGATCGAGATCTTTGGATTTCGATATTGAGGAAATTGATGGAATTGTTTCTTTGGAACGGTTGGTAGTTTATGTTTATCCTAGATAAGGATATTGGAAATTCTAACTCAAGGATTTATATAAGTGTATTAGAACACTAGTGTTTTTCATCAAGGTTGATCGATGTGATGCGGGAATGGGTGGTAAGTGTTGTAGAAACGTATATGATGTGTTGTTTTCCTTGAGTTAAGTTTCGGTCTGTTTGGAGTTTTATCGAATATTATTTTATACTTATGAGTTTTAGTGGAGTTATCGTTTTGATTTTTTAATTGTGGTATCGTATGACTTGGTAGATTGTAAGTGTGGAGTTAGAGGAATATTTTGAGGTTATCGAGTGCACGTCTCACAGAGTGTAACGTCTAGCAAAAAATTTATCGAGAAATTGATTTCAAATGTTGATTAGTTAAAGTGTTTGAAATATTTTTATCGCGTAATTGTGCCCAGACATATCATGGACATGCATTTTGAATGTCACGAATAGGAAATTGCATTGAGCACTGAGTATGTTCACTAAATAAAAGAGAAATTAATAATTGATACATGCATAATAGTACATGCATCACGTGCATAGAAATGATTAGAGTTGGATGCAACTCTTTGGGGATGAGAGGTGTCATCACCCTGGCGCACAATTATGTAAAGTAAATTTTGGCAATAAAATGTTTTTGAGAAAAATGTTTTGAAACGAACTCGCGAGTCACCTTGGGATAAATGTATTTATAAAGTTAATGGATTTCAAATGGTTTGAAATTTTACCGAAAGGTAGCTAGATAAATACTCTGTGATGATAGTGGTGAATTGAGGACGCTTATGTCAGGAGTGATTGGTCGGTAGTATCGTAGATTTTGTGCTTCATAGGAGTAAGAATGAACATAAGATTGCACTCGAGATATTGTTGTTATAAGTATGATAGGACTTTTAGGTTGGTTCGGAAGGCTTACGTGTTAGCTTCCAACTTATGATTTGTGGGTTGTCGAATTGAGTAATTTGGTTATGCTCCACATGTGTGTTTACACTTAAAATTTTAAAAGAAATTTTGTCGTTTACAGATTCGAATTATGTCGAAAAAGTTTTGGTATATCGATATAATTATTTTTTTTGTAAACGAAGGGATTCTTATTTGCAAGATTTTTCCTTCTTGAGAAAGTGAGGAGATTTTATCAAGGTTAATTTTAAAGAGGATAATTTAATTTTAAAGAGGATAATAAAATTTTGTCAGCTAAACGATTTCATAAAATTGTAAATTTATTTAAAAAGGTAAGGTTTAAGTACGAATTCAAAAAGAAAGTATTTCAGTATTTTGATGTATTATGAAACTGGAGGTTTTTCCCAACAGGTTATTTATTTTCGGTTTGGAAACGAAATGAAATTTAAGAGGTTAATGTCTTTTATTAAGAGGTGGATTATATAATATATAATATTTTGTGTTTTGGAAATTTTATTTTCCTATAAATGTGCCTTTGAGCATAACCAATGACCCGAGTACTAGTGAATTTGATCTAGGTGATCTCTTGAATATAAGGTTATAGTTGCATTTGGTGAGTTGATTTTGAGAATTTGAGTTCGGTTCGAATTTATGAATTAGCTGATTTGAGAATCGTGACTGGTGAGTTTTGACAACAAAGTTGGTTGGTCGATACTGTTGATTGAGGGTTTAATTGTTAAAAGTTTGAATATCGCCTTATTCAGATATTGAACCTTTTGTGTGTGGAATAAAAATTAGGTCTATATAGTTAAGATGTAAGTGGGTGGTTAATTACCTTGGGTAACTTCGGGCTGCATGTTTTCTTATGATATGAGTGGAAGAATCTTTATGAATGAGTTGATTTGTATGTATCTTGGAGATTTTATTATCATTAGTTAAAGTGATATATCATTTGGAATGTCAGTATGTGTGTACGTGTTTATGGATTCGTTAAGGTTGATGGTCTTGTCGAGCTTAGTCCTTTTCGGGTGTACAGCTCGATTTTCTTGATGTTTAAGTTGGCTAATATATAATTTGGCAAGAACTTTATCTTGTTGATTATGGACTAGATCATTCGTTTAATGTAACGAGTTATTTATATGCTTCGATATGAGATGATACATGTAGAGATGCTAAGTAGGTGGCGAGGGTTGCATGATGTTATAAATGGGGATTCAAGGTTTCCATTTGAAGAGTTAGATTTTGGTATTATAAGAATTACGATTTGAGTTTCGGGCTTGTCCTTGCGCCTTGTTAAGGTTGTTGTAATAGCTGTTTGAACTCGAGCGACTTTTGGTAACCTCCCTTGTGAGATGTTTAATGTTCATTGTTGAATAATCTTGGAAGTTTATATTTTGTTTAATCAAATAATAGTTTGGAGCACTGAATTGACAGGTTTTAATTTTGCGCCTGCGTGGTGTGAATATTTGAGTTTTTGTTTTATGTAAGGGGTGATTTGAGTTATCATTCGAGTTATAACTTGTCCAGTTTTGGTTACGCAAGTGCGTATAGTGATTAGTGGAGGTATTCCTATGGTTTCAATTATTATTATTTTTCAGTTATAGTTGGGGAGTATACTTAGGGGATGGAGTCTGTTATGTGGAATCATTATCTTTTATTCTTGGTTACATTGGGTATAGCATTGCTTCGTATATTCGATGCTATGTTAGTACATTGGGTATATGTTATGTGATTTACTTTGGTGCGTTTATATGTGGTTATGCTTAGTTTCGTTGTTTTAAATTCGAGGACGAATTTTATATAAGTTGGGGAGATTGTAATATCCCGTGTTTTCCGGCGTTGTTCCGTCACCGTGTTAATCGTTTCCTCGTTCCTTGGGCTTGGTTTGGCCCATATTTTGCTTCGGTTTTGGTCCGTCGTCGCCCGTGGGCCTCGGGACGTGTTTTGGCCTTGTTAGGCCCTCAGCAGGTAAGGCACGACGGAAGGCGCGATGAAGCCATCGCGCCTCACGTCGCGCCTTGCTTCTCCCTGTGGGGCGCGACGGAAGGCGCGATGGAGTCATCGCTCCTCGCGTCGCGCCTGGTGCATTGTTGCACCAGCAGGTGAGGCGCGATGGGATGGTCGCGCCTCGCAACGCGCCTCCCAACGCGCCTTACCTGACAGATGCGCAGCGGAGTCTATAAATAGACTCGTTATCTGATTTTAAACGCTCTTTTTCACTTTTTACAAACCCTAGCCGAACCCTAATCATAAAAACACTATGAATTGGATTTCTTATCTTCCATCTCATCAATCGTGTGGCTTTGGTAAGTAAATTCTTACACTTTTCCTTTACGAAATCATAGCTCAGTCATTCGTATCGATTCCTTACTCGCTAATTGTTGTTTTCCAGAACTTGGGTATTATAGATATCATCTCTAATCTAATCTCACTTGTTCTTCAATTCGTTTCATCATCTCACATTGGGTATGTACCATTTTTACGCCAAATCGTGTCTATCACTTTGTAGATTCGTTGATGTTGTTGTTATGATTTTATCTACTGTCTTTATGATGTTGAATCTGAATTGTATGTTAGGATGACTCTAGTGTGTGTTGCGATTGAGTTATACCCTAGACTTATGATGTAAATTGTTAGGATTGAATGCTAGGTGTTTGGGTTGATCTTGGCATGATTAATTACTGTTTTTGGGTGATGTTATATTTCTGGAAATCCATACTTACGGCTGTTGTAGGTTAATGAATTCAACTTGGTGTTGTTTGGCTTGTTTGATTGATTTAAGGTTGGTTATTGGATTCGTAATGCATGTAATCAAATTGTTTTGACTTGATTGTTGTTCAAAACCTAAGTGGCTGCCCATAAGTGATTCTAAGGTGCTTTGTAAGTTTATAACATGTTTACTATGCTTAAGAATCGTTGGTTTCATCATTTGACAATTACGCGTAAAAATGGCGAAGTTGTGCGACGAAAAGGGTTGACATGAATTGCCTATTTCAGATCTGAATTAATTGATATAAATGCATAATAGGATTCTTTTAAAACTCAATATTGTGATCTTGACATATTGGTGTCTACTTTGGGTGGTATGGCCATTTGTGGCTAGTTTCGAGATTGATTTATAAATGAATCGTTGTTGTTAAGCTATGATTGAGTTCCATGTTTTCAAATGAGCAATGTTTTGATTTAAAGGTTCCAAATTCATACTTTGGTTTACTTTGGTATCTTTGGGTCGGGATAGACTTGGGTCATCCGACATGTGAGATTAAGCTTGAAGGTTAATTCACTACTTTGGGATTTCACTTGATTTTAAGATCTTCAAGTTATTTAAGCTTCCAGATTATGTTTTCAAAGGGGAACTCAATTATGCTTAACTTGTTGTTATACTTTGGAATTACTTTGGAAATGGGATTGTATATGTATGAATGTTATGTTGTGGCATTTTCTTTGGCTTGTACCTTGGTTGTTGTTTGAGATACTAGTCCTATGTGGTGTCTAGTATTCTTAGAGTTAGGGGTTGATGTGATTTTAACTTATACCTTGTGTTAGACTCGTCGACTGCTCGTGCTTCGGAGTCTACGCATGTTTAGCTATTTGCCAAGATTATCACGTGGATAAGCAAGCAGTGAGTTTGTAGTGTTATTTACCGCTTTATTAAGTACCGCACATTATTTTAGTATATCAAATGTTTGTGAACTGCTTTAAGGATTATGGATCTTGATTGAAACGAGCTACTCGATAGGCTTGTATCGAGACTGTGTGCACCGGTAAGTACTTTGGGATTGGCTGACTAATGTCTGGCCTACTTTGAGAATCGATGAGGATTTGTTCCCATCTACTTTGGGTTAAATACTTTGAGATTTCTTTTCAATACTGTTTTTCCATAATCGAATATATATTAGTATAAAAGGATTTGTTTTAAGGGTTTTAAACTTAATAAATCTAAATAGCATTATGAACTCATCTCAGTATATCTGACCCCGTTGTTTTCCCAATTTTTCCAGGCTAATGATTTGAGGGAGTTGGTCGATCTCCGATTTTCTTGATTCCTTCGGAGGTTCTTTTGTTTAATAAATAGTCAACTGTTTTAAACTCTTAGACCGCAGTAGAGCTAGTTTATTTGTTATGGATATCTTATGTTAGTTGTCGGATTGGTCCGATTTGTTTGTTATTAACTTTGGCATGTTATACTTTGGTTTATATCGTTATATATAAGTTATGCTGCTGAGTCTCGGGTCTTAGCTGAGCATTTCAGATATTTAAGTTGTTATATAAACTGCTAGACTTACGTTGGAGTCTCGGTTGCCCCCGAGCATTGTTTTTCTGCAGGTTTATAAGTTTGTATGATTTCCGCGAGGCTTGCTACGGGTTTTGGTACAGCCATACCCATACCCTAGCGCCGGTCGCGATCCATGAAATTGGGTCGTGACAAATACGATCTCGGCTCTAAAACTGAGTCGAAAACTCGAAAGATCACCCCACGCAAATGGGAAAGATTCTTAGATCAACAATTTGTTACTTCATACTACTTATCAAACATCACGTGTGAACGGATTAGAATTTTATTTACAACCGGGAGATAACCAACACGCTAAACGAGGAAAAAGTTTCAAATAACAAGATCAAGTCTCCCAGACTACCAAGCAACACCACAAGTGTAGGAACAACCCCAAAATTTCAAATCGTAATTTTACTAAACCAAACTCTAAAGCTACAAACTGAAAACCTACAAACACTCTTTACTGAAAATAATCTTATATTCCTTAACGCCTATACTCTATATCTCTTAAAGTGGTCACAACACCAAATACCTTATAAGAGAAAACTTAACAGCAAATCTAGATATCATCCTGATTAAATGTTCCCTCACAATTAACGGCTGAAAACTAAACACCATTACAATCGTTACGGTTCAACCAATCTACAGAGTACATAATTCAAACTTCTCATAACGAAATTTTTCATCCTCCAATTTTTTCTCAATCACTAACACCTCGAATTCTACCAAAGATCATTTAGATCAAATCGCTGTCAATCGGTTTATTGGTTTTGCTCAAAATAAAAATTTATAGAAAAATACTTTTTGCAACCACAAAATATATAATAATACCATCCGCCTTTAATTTGGAATTACTATCATCATCAGTTTAATTTCATTTTTCAACCAAAAATAATTAACTCTTTGAAAAGTCCTTTTGTCTGTAAACGTATCAACAAAATAAAATATTATCAATTTGAAATCATAACTGAACCGTACTTTCACAATAATTTTATGATTTTATAAAATCGTTCATTTATAAAAATGTTAAAATCCACTTTTAATTCAAAACTGATAAAGCCTCATCACTTCTCAAAAGTTAAAATTTCAAAAATAAGAATTCCTTTATTTACGAAAAATTTTCATATCGGTATAGAAAAACTTTCTGTACAGAAATCTAATCTGTAAAAATAAAATTTCTTTTTAAAGTTTTCAGTGTAAATAGACACGCACAACATAACCAATTTCCTTAAATCAAAAATCTTCAAATGCATACTCTAAACTAACACAATTATTAAATCTGAACTAAACCTCGAGTGCAATCCTAGAACCATAATTCCTATTCACCAAATACCGATACTCCAACAAAATTGAATAACTTCTTACAAAGAAACTTCTTCTAAATCACCACCGTCATCACAGAGTATTTCTCTAGATAACACCTAGATAAAAATTTCAAACCGTTTGAAATTTATCAATTTTTAACACCATTTTCACAATGTAACTCGCGAGTTTATAACAAAACATTTTTTTTTTGAAAATTCTCATTGATAAAATTTGTTTTACATAATTGTGCGCCAGGGTGATGACAACTCTCATCCCCAAAGAGTTGCATTCAACCCTAATAATTTAATGTCGTGATGAATGTTCTAAATGCATGTACCAGTTATTTATTTCTCTTTTAATTAGTGATCATACTCAATGCTCAATGCAGTTTCTTATTCGTGGCATTTCAAATGCATGTTCATGACATGTCTGGGCACAATTACGTGATAAAAACATTTCAATTACTTTAACAAGTTAACTTTTGAAATTAATTTTCCCTCGAAACATTTTCTAGACATTACACTCTGTGCGACTTACACTCGCCCATCTTGACATATTTTCCCATCTCCATTATCCTAGTCCACCAATTTGCATCGCCATTAACGAAGTAACCCAAAATCGACAACGAAATTAAAATTTACCTAACAACGAATTCTCCCTCAAATTGAATTGAAAATTTTCCAAAGGCATTAAACAACACGACCGACTTAGCAGCTCCACTATCAGTTTTGGTATTTTCACCGGTCTACCTAAAGAAAACACCAGTGTATTACTACACTGATATACTTCACAGATTCCATATCTAATTCTAGAATACTAACAGCTAAAAACTTCGATACAACAAATCATCACGAACGAGCCCGACTTAGAAACGCATAACATTCGAAATTCCACGCACGAGACAAACACTCACGAGAAAAATCATTACACCGGTGCTGAGTAATATTACTCAAATCGCCTTCCTCTGTCTAGGACAGATTTGGAACTCGAATATGAAAACAGATCTTGAGAATCACTCCTCAAATTTCTTGATAACAAAATTAATCACTTCGAATTTTAGAGCCCAAACGTTCGATCCAACAAAACCAATTTAAACATCTAAACTAATCACAGGGTCAAAACAAAGGTTCGAATCGCACATCGACACCAACGCCAAAGTTAAACTAATGAAAGACTAGCAAGAAATATCCTCACGTGACACTGCACACAATAAGGTCAACGAGAACTAAAACTAATACGACATAACTTAATCAAACACTATAGACAAGAATACTAACACAGTAATATAGGTCAAGAATTGATCACACATCCGAAAAGCACTTAAACATCTTGTAGTAAAACAATTACTCATTAGGGTAGCTAGCCAATATAATTCCAAGAGATTAAGCATGCAACATCTTATATAGTCAACGAATTCTTACCGACATGGTGATAACTCAAAACAACCTGTAATTGATGAAAATTTAAATCATACAATAACATTTTCAACACATCAACTTAAACCAAAATAATAAAAATATTGGTCAAAAAGTACTTATCAAAACCCACTTCGAAAGCTAAAATTTATAAAATAGATTTTAAGTTCATGTCGAGCCCCACAGTTTTAAAAATTATTTTCCGGAAAAACCTCTTTTTATAAAATAATAGATATAATTGTTCCCAAACGCCTCAATTTAAAATCATCGAGTTAGCCGAGTGATTACCACTTCCAAGCTCAACTCCAAATTTGGGTGACCCAAGTCAAACCCATAATATCCATTTATAAAATGTATACAAAACATTTTTCAAATCCGGAAAAACGCGTTTTAAACCATTTCCAATCCTTTCAAAAATAGGAAGCTCGACATCTCCCAAATGACAACATCAAAACATCTACCAAGGAGGAAAAAAACTATTCTTTAACAACCTTTTCAGAAACACAAGCTTAGTCAAAACTAGCAAAACGAGCATAAGGCCAACAACACCAAAGTGTTGACAACCAAAATGTGGTAAAATTACAAAAGTAATGTGAAATCATCAAAATGACATCGCATTACCGAAATAATTTTATTTCAAAACAATTATCTTGAAAAACACCAAGACTATACCTGACATTCAAATTTTAAGAATTCGAGAAATTTTATTTCAAAAGAACAACCCTTTACAATCCTCAATCAAATATAAAATTTTGAAATATACGAATTTCATTTATTTTTTTGGCAAGATACTGAAAATATATTACAGGGTGCCGTGTCCAGACTACCCATTAGACTATTTACGTCAAAACACCAGTCAGGCCAAAAATAAATTTCTTAAGAAATTTAAAACTGATACGTTGTCAGCAACGTAATCCACAAAACGTGATAATAATAAAAAAAAAATTCAAAAATCATTTAAACCCGAACCAATGTCAAAGACTGATAAAATATGAATTTTGTTTTTGAAATCAAAGCTCACGGATAGAGTCAGAAATACTCACAAATAATTTAGAGTCAACAGCATCATTATGGGCATAACAGCCAAAATATATCAACCAAGTGAAAAGCAACATCATCAAGGTAAGGACAACAATATCATGCCTAAGCATGAATTAAAGCAAACTATCAATATAAGACTTCCCGATAAATCCAATGCAAATAAAAAATCACCCAAGTGAAAGAGCATCAACAACAAAAATATTAGCATCAAATCAAGACATAAAATGACTGACTTGACACAATCCTATCGGTGTAGGCAAAAAGTTTTAAAAACCAAAAGATGACGTTTCAAAATGACACTACAATAACACTTAACATGCCTATAAGCGATAACACATAACATGCAAAATTTGGCCTTAGTTCGAAACTAAAGCTCTGATACCAACTTTGTCACGACCCAATTTCATGAATCGTGACCGGCGGTAGGGTATGGGTATGGTCGTACCAAAACCCATAGCAAGCCTTGCGGAAATCAAATAAAAATTTAAACCTGCGGAAAACTGCTCGGGGGCAGCTGAGACTCCAACCTAAGTCTAGCAAATTATATTACAGTTCTAACATAAATAACTTAAATATCCAAAATGCTCAACAGCATGCCTTAAATATAATATTAAAATAATCCAGTGTAAACATGCTAATAATAAATAATCGATCTAATCGACAATCCCAAGTGCAATAACAAATGTAATGTATAAACTAGTTCTACTGCGGTCTAAGAGTTCGAAAACAGTAACTAGTTTAAATAACATAAAAACCTCCAAAGAATCAAAAGAATCGGAGTGGACCAGCTTTCAAATCATAAACCTCGAAAATTTGGGAAAACAACGGGGTCAGATATACTGAGATGAGTTCGCAATACTATTTACATTTGTTAAGTTTAAAACCCTTAAATCAAAACATTTTATACTAATACAATATGATTATGAAAAACAATATTGAAATGATTCCAGCGTAAGTATGACATAGCATACCGATAAACCCAGAGTGGACGGGAACAAACCTCGTCATATATATATACCAGCGTAAGCAAGACTTTAGTCTGCCGTTTCTCAGAGTACTTACCGGTGCACACACTCTCGATACAAGCCTATCGAGAAGCTCGTTTCAATCCAGATCCATAATCCGTAAAAACAGTTCAAAAGAATTTATAATATTAAAATATGATGCGGTACTTAATAAAGCGTTAAATAGCACTACAAACTCACTACTTGCTTATCCACGTGAAACTTCGGCAAACAGCTAACCCTTGTTCGACTCCGGAGCGCGAGTAGTTGAAGAGTCTAAAAATAAATCATTCGTTAAAATCGCTCCAACCCCTAACTCTAAGAATACTAGACACCACGTAGGACTAGCACAGTTAATAAACCAGATAAATCACAGAGAAACACAATTCTCAAATAAATTATAAATTATAATGCCGTAAATAAATCAAGCCTATTGAGTTCATATTTAAAATTCATCCGAAAATATTAATTAAATAATATTTAATTAATAAATAAAATCATTTCCTCAAATAGTGGGGTAGCCGAGTTTCTTAAAAGTACCAAGCTAATCCCACGTGTCGGGCGACCCAAGTCTAACCCGACCCAACCATAAAACCAGAGTTATAAACCACAGTTTATAATTTAATATTTAATAAAAATATTAATCAATATCAAAATAGAACTCAATAGCTTGAAACCCAAGTAATTAATAATTACCGGCAAATATCTCAAATAATTAAATAACAAAATAAAGCTAAAATATAACTTTAATCCCAAAGGCATTCTAATTCAATAATCTTAAATTATCGATTAAATAATAATTAATAATAATTATTAATTTAATTTTTTTAAATATTCAAATATTATTTTTATGCCTTAAAAATAATATAATTAATTTGACAAACTTTCAAATTAAATAAAATCCCCAATACTTATTTAATATAGTCAATATATAAAATTACGTATAAATTATAATAAAATTAATATTTAATTTAAACTTAAAATATTAATGTCCAAGATATATTCCAAATTTAAATAATAATATTATTTAAATTGCTAATTAATAAGTTGAAACCAATTTCGTAAATAGAAATTAAAAATCATTTAAAACAGTTAAAAGATAAGTTTAGGAATCAATAGATATAAGACACAAAAACTTAATGACTAAATCAGCCATTTAACCAAACAGAAACAAAACAAGCCAATTAAATAAGGACACGTATTCATCTTCTCCATTTAGCAACCAAACTTAGCCTCAAACATTAGAGAAAACGATTTCAAACGTTTGTATTTGTTTCGTTTGAAATCGTTTGTATTTTAACGATTTCAAACGTTTGTAATCGCTAAAAAGGTGAAACGTTTGTATTTGTTTCGTAACGTTTACAAACGTTACAGAACAAATCCAAACGTTTCCCCTTTTAAACAATTTAAGCCGAATGTTTACAAACGTTACGAAACAAAACCAAGCGTTTCACCTTTTTTGCAATTTAAGCCAAACGTTTTCAAACGTTACGGAACAAATCCAAACGTTTCACCTTTTTAGCGATTTAAGTCAAACATTTACAAACGTTACGGAACAAATAAAAATGTTTTACCTTTCTAGCTATTTAAGCCAAATGTTTGCAAACGTTACGAAACAAATACAAACGTTTCACCTTTTTAGCGATTTAAGGCAAACGTTTACAAACGTTGCGAAACAAATACAAATGTTTCACATTTTTAGCAATTTAAGCCGAACATTTACAAAAGTTACGAAACAAAACCAAACGTTTAAAACGTTACGTAACAAATCCCATCGTTTCACCTTTTTAAAAATTTAAACCAAACGTTTACAAACGTAACGAAACAAATCCAAGCGTTTCACCTTTTTTGCAATTTGAGGAAAACGTTTTCAAAGGTTACGGAACAAATCCAAACGTTTCACCTTTTTAGCGATTTAAGCTAAACATTTACAAACGTTGCGAAACAAATACAAACGTTTCACAGTTTTAGCAATTTAAGCCGAACATTTACAAAAGTTACGAAACAAAACTAAACGTTTAAAACGTTGCGAAACATATCCCATCGTTTCACCTTTTTAAAAAATTAAGCCAAACGTTTACAAACGTAACGAAACAAATCCAAGCGTTTCACCTTTTTAGCAATTTCAGCAAAACGTTTCCAAACATTACGAAACAAATCCAAGCGTTTCACCTTTTTAGCAATTTAAGCCAAACGTTTACAAACGTTACGAAATTTCAAACGTTTCACCTTTTTAGCGATTTAAGCCAAACATATACAAACGTTACAAAAGAAATCCAAACGTTTAACCTTTTTAGCGATTTAAGCCAAACGTTTACAAATGCTACGAAACAAATCCAAACGTGTCACCTTTTTAACGATTTAAGCCGAACGTTTAAAAACGTTACGAAACAAAACCAAACGTTTCCCCTTTTTAGTGATTTAAGCCAAACATTTACAAACGTTACGATACAAATCAAAACGTTTCAACTTTCTAGCGATTTAAGCCAAATGTTTGCAAACGTTACGAAACAAATACAAACGTTTCACTTTTTTAGCGATTTAAGGCAAACGTTTACAAACGTATTGAAACAAATACAAACGTTTCACATTTTTAGCAATTTAAGCCGAACATTTACAAAACTTACGAAACAAAACCAAACATTTAAAACATTACAAAACAAATCCCATCGTTTCACCTTTTGAAAAATTTAAGCCAAACGTTTACAAACATAACGAAACAAATCCAAGCGTTTCACCTTTTTAGCAATTTTAGCAAAACATTTACAAACGTTACCAAACAAATCCCAGCATTTCACCTTTTTAGTAATTTAATCCAAACATTTACAAATGTTACGAAATTTCAAATGTTACACTTTTTTAGCGATTTAAGCCAAACATATACAAACGTTACGAAACAAATTCAAACGTTTAACGTTTTTAGCGATTTAAGCCAAACGTTTACAAACGTTACGAAACAAATCCAAACGTTTCCCCATTTTAGCGATTCAAGCCAAACGTTTAAAACGGTACGAAACAAATCCAAATGTTTCACCTTTTTAGCGATTTAAGCCAAACCTTTACAAACGCTACGAAACAAAACCAAGTGTTTCATGTTTTTAGCAATTTAAGCCAAACGTTTAAAAACGTTACGAAACAAATCCAAGTGCTTCACCTTTTTAGCGATTTAAGCCAAACGCTTACAAACACTACAAAACAAATCCAAACGTTTCCCCTTTTTAGCGATTTAAGTCAAACGTTTACAAACGTTACGAAACAAATCCAAACATTTACAAACATTACAAAACAAATCCAAGAGTTTCACGTTTATAGAAATTTAAGCCAAACTTTTACAAACGTTACAAAATAAATCCAAACGTTTCGCCTTTTTAGCTATTTAAGCCAAACGTTTCCCCTTTTTAGCAATTTAAGCCAAACGTTTACAAGCGTTATGAAACAAATCCAAACATTTCCCCTTTTTAGCGATTTAAGCGAAACATTTACAAACGTTACGAAACAAATCCAAGCGTTTCACCATTATAGCAATTTAAGCCAAACGTTTACAAACGTTACGTAACAAAATCAAACGTTTCACCTTTTTAGAGATTTATGCCAAACGTTTCCCCTTTTTAGCAATGTAAGTCAAACGTTTACAAACGTTATGAAAAAAATCCAAACATTTCATCTTTTTAGCGATTTAACCCAAACGTTAACAAACGTTACGAAATAAAACCAAAAGTTTCACCTTTTTAGCGATTTAAGCAAAACGATTACAAACGTTACGAAACAAAGCCAAACGTTTACAAACGCTACAAATGAAATCCAAGCGTTTCACCTTTATAGCAATTTAAGCAAAAAAGAATGCAAACGTTACGAAACAAAACCAAACATTTCATCTTTCTAGCGATTTAAGCCAAACGTTTACAAACGTTATGAAACAAATCCAAGCATTTCACCTTTTAAGATATTTAAGCCAAACTTTTACTTACGTTACAAAACAAAACAAAACGTTTCACATTTTTAGCGATTTAAGTCAAATGTTTACAAACGCTACGAAACAAAACCAAACGTTTCACCTTTTTAATCATTTAAGCCAAACGTTTAGAAACGTTATGAAACAATACCAAACATTTCACCTTTTTAGCGATTTAAGCCAAACGTTTACAAACGTTACGAAACAAATCCAAACGTTTACAAACGTTACGAAACAAATCCAAGCGTTTCCCATTTATAGCAATTTATGCCAAACGCTAACAAACGTTACAAAACAAAAACCAAACGTTGCACCTTTTTAGCGATGTAAGCCAAACGTTTACAAACGTTACGAAACAAAACCAAACGTTTCACCTTTTTCGCGATTTAAGCCAAACGTTTACAAACGTTACGAAACAAATCACAGCGTTTCAACTTTTTAGCAATTTAAGCCAAACGTTTACAAACGTTACGAATCAAATCCAAGCGTTTCACCTTTTTAGCAATTTAAACCAAATGTTTAAAACATTACAAAACAAATCTAAACGTTTCACATTTTTAGCAATTTGAGCCAAACATTTACAAACGTCACTAGACAAATCCAAACGTTTCACCTTTTTAGCGATTTAAGCCAAACGTTTACTAACGTTACCAAAACAATCCAAACGTTTCACCTTTTTAGCGATTTAAGCCGAACGTATACAAACGTTACGAAAGAAAACCAAACGTTTCACCTTTTTTGCGATTTAAGCCAAACATTTTCAAATGTTACGGAACAAATCCAAACGTTTCTCCTTGTTAGCGATTTAAGCCAAACGTTAACAAACGTTACGGAACAAATCAAAACGTTTCACCTTTTTAGCGATGCAAGCCAAACGTTTGCAAACATTACGAAACAAATCCAAGCGTTTCCCTTTTTAGCGATTTAAGCCAAACGTTTACTAACGTTAAGAAACAAATCCAAACGTGTAACCTTTTTAGCAATTTAAGCAAAACGTTTACAAACATTACGAAACAAACCCAAACGTTTCACCTTTTTAGCGATTTAAGCCAAACGTTTATAAAGGTTATGAAACAAAACCAAATGTTTCACCTTTTTAGTGATCTAAGCCAAACGTTTACAGAGGTTGCGAAACAAATCCAAATGTGACACCTGTTTAGAAATTTAAGCCAAACGTTTACAAACGTTACGAAACAAATCCAAACGTTTAATGTTTTTAGCGATTTAAGGCAAACGTTTACAAATGTTGGGAAACAAATACAAACGTTTCACATTTTTAGCGATTTAAGCCGAACATTTACAAAAGTTACGAAACAAAACCAAACGTTTAAAACGTTACGAAACAAATCTAAACGTTTCACCTTTTTAACAATTTAAGCCAAACGTTTACAAACGTAACGAAAGAAATCCAAGCGTTTCACCTTTTTAGCAATTTAAGCCAAACGTTTACAAACGTTAGGAAACAAATCCAAGCGTTTCACATTTTTAGCAATTTAAGCCAAACGTTTACAAATGTTACAAAATTTCAAACGTTTCACCTTTTTAGCGATTTAAGCCAAACGTATACAAACGTTACGAAACAAATCCAAGCCTTTAACTTTTTTAGCGATTTATGCCAAACATTTACAAACGTTACGAAACAAATCCAAGCGTCTCTCCATTTTAGCGATTTAAGCCAAACGTTTAAAACGTTACGAAACAAATCCAAACGTTTCACCTTTTTAGCGATTTAAGCCAAACCTTTACAAATGTTACGAAACAAATTCAAGTGTTTCACCTTTTTAGCAATTTAAGCCAAACGTTTAAAAACGTTACGAAACAAATCCAAGTGTTTCACCTTTTTAGCAATTTAAGCCAAAAACGCTACGAAAAAATCCAAACGTTTCACCTTTTTAGCGATTTAATCCAAACGTTTACAAATGTTACGAAACAAAACCATACGTTTCTCCTTTTTAGCGATTTAAGCCAAACGTATACAAACGTTATGAAAAAAATCCAATACGTTTACAAACGTTACAAAACAAATCCAAGCATTTCACCATTATAGCAATTTAAGCCAAACGTTTCCAAACGTTACAAAATAAAACCAAACGTTTCCCCTTTTAGTGATTTAAGCCAATCGTTTCACCTTTATACCAATTTAAGCCAAAAGTTTACAAACGTTAAGAAACAAATCAAAACGTTTCATCTCTTTAGCTATTACAAATGTCGCGAAACAAAACCAAACGTTTCACCTTTTTAGCGATTTAAGTCAAACGTTTATAAACGTTACGAAACAAATCAAAGCGTTTCACCTTTTTAGCAATTTTAGCCAAGCGTTTACTAACTTTAGGAACAAAATCAAACGTTTCACATTTTTAGCGATTTAAGCCAAATGTATGCAAACGCTACGAAACAAATCCAAACGTTTCACCTTTTAGTGATTGAATCAAAACGTTTACAAACGTTATGAAACAAATCCAAACGTTTCGCCTTTTTGGCGATTTAAGCCAAAGGTATACAAACATTACGAAACAAAACAAACTGTCTCACCATTTTAGCGATTTAAGACAAACGTTTGCAAACGTTTGGAAACAAATCCAAGCGTTTAACCTTTTTAGTAATTTAAGTCAAACCTTTACAAACGTTACGAGACAAAACCAAACGTTTCACATTTTTGGCGATTTAAGCCAAACGCTTACAAACGTTACGAAACAAATACAAGCGTTTCACCATTTTAGCAATTTAGGCCAAACATTTACCAACGTTACAGAACAAAACCAAACGTTTCACATTTTTAGCGATTTAAGCCAAACTTTTACAAACGCTACGAAACCAATCCAAACGTTTCACCTTTTTAGCGATTGAACCAAAACCTTTACAAACGTTAGGAAACAAATCCAGACGTTTCACCTTTTTAGCGATTTAAGCCAAACGTTTACAAACATTATGAAAAGAAACCAAACGTTTCACCTTTTTAGCGATTTAAGCCAAACGTTTACAAATGTTACGAAACAAAACCAAACGTTGAAAACGTTACGAAACAAATCGAAATGTTTACAAACGTTACGAAACAAATCGAAACGTTTACAAACGTTACGAATCAAAACCAAATGTTTCACCTTTTTAGCAATTTAAGCCAAACGTTTACAAATGATACGAAACAAAACCAAACGTTTCACTTTATTAGCGATTTAAGCCAAACATTTACAAACATTATGAAACAAAACCAAACATTTAAAACGTTACGAAACGAACGTTACAAAAAAAATCCAAACGTTTACAAACTATACGAAACAAAACCAAACGTTTAAATCGTTACGAAAAAAATCGAAACGTTTACAAACGTTACGAAAAAAAAACCAAACGTTTTACCTTTTTAGCGATTTAAGCCAAAAGTTTACAAACGTTACAAAACAAAACCAAACGTTTCACTTTATTAGCGATTTAAGCCAAACAGTTACAAACATTAGGAAACAAAACAAAACGTTTAAAACGTTAAGAAAAAACTCCAAACGTTTACAAACGTTACAAAACCAAATGTCTCACCTATTTAGGGATTTAAGCCAAACGCTTACAAACGTTACGAAACAAAACCAAACGTTTCACCTTTTTAGCGATTTAAGCCATACATTTACAAACGTTACGAAACAAATCCAATTGTTTCACCTTTTTAGCGATTTAAGCCAAACGTTTATAAACGTTAACAAATCCAAACATTTCACCTTTTAAGTGATTTAAGCCAAATATTTACAAACGTTACGAAACAAAACTAAACATTTCACCTTTTTAGCGATTTAAGCCAAACGTTTACAAACGTTACGAAACAAAACAAACGTTTAAAACTGTTGGCGCAGCGGGAGGCGCCGGTCCGGATCGTATATTTCAATTCAAAATTGAAATTCCAACAATCCGGATCCTAAAGTTGATCATATCAACAACAAATGTATCGTCGTATCATTTAGTAATTAAAGCACGCATCTAGGAATCGTAAGAAGAATACCTATACCGATTCTCCAACGATTCTTGTAGTCCCGAAAGTACGGCGACCTCAAGCTCGTCCACACGAGTATGCGTCCGATTGAATCCTCGCCTTGAACTAATCCTGCAAGAGTTCCTCTTGCCGAGCAGCCCAAAGCTCAAACTCTCGCCGCGATCACTACCTTACTCAGATGTATGAAAAACATCGCCCAGTTTTTCCCGTGATTGATGACTACTTGAACTCCTTCAAGTGCTTTCTCTCTCTACAACTTTTGTAGTGAGATGTGTGTTGTGTGGTATCTTGAAATGAGCAAGGACATGCTCTATTTATAGGCTAGAGCATGTCTTAAGAATGCAACACCCTGCATGCTAGGTGTCACACACCAAGCAAAGGTGTTGCCACCACATGACACCTTTCATGTGGTGACATCATATAAGTGATGTCATCATATGACATCACATATATGACATAAGCTTATCTCATTACATCATCACCATGACATCATCATTCCATTAGCTTATGATTAATGATTTAAGTATCATTAACTACACTAATTAATTACTTAAGCCTTTTAATCATACAACTTGGTTAAAATATAATTAGGTTTCTACTAATTTATAACTCTTATAAATTAGTCCCTAATTAACTTGGACATAGTACAATTAGGTTCCTACTAATTTATAACTCCTACAAATTAGTCCCTAATTTGTACTTATTTTTCATCTTAGATTAATTTCCGAGATATGATAGTATCCATATGAAATTGATCTTTCGTAAACTCAATCGGTTGCACACTCTATTGTGTGTGACTAACTAGGTTCACATCTATATGGCCACGAGAGACATAAGAGACACCTTTCTTATATTAAATAATTAAATCCCATTTAATTATTAATTCTCGTAGATCGAGAGTGACGTCTAGCAACATATCACGACCCCAAATAGATATGAATGTTTCGATGCATTCTTTATGAACCAATGTTCATAAAGACCGTACACTCAAAATTCCCTTCATCTAAGATTCCAATCTCGACTAGTGACACGGTTAAGTCAAACATTGTTTTCTTGATTATATGACCTCATCTCTCAGTTCTAATTCTTGATAAATATGACTTCCACTAGAAACAACTTTCTATGTAAGTCATATACGCCTGCGCAGGTTTTATCATCCATCAAGAACAATTCGAGATAGCATAGAATCTTGTCTCTATTCATCCAGAGTGATGATTCCTTTCTAGGTTAAACCCCTATCTCCATATACAACTAATTGGAGGCAACACATCCCGCAGCCCTAGCTCATGAAAGATCTAGGGTTAAAGAGTATCAAACTCTAATCACCTATATACAAGATAGTGTCACCGCAAGTCAAAGGACATATGTACAATTATGAACTAGATGACTTTAAATTGACTTTAATGAATTGCCATGTATAAGTCATCTAGAGTCCCTAGGGCACATACTACTAACAAAAACATTACGAAACAAATCCAAATATTTACAAACACTACAAAACAACACCAACTGTTTCCCCATTTTAGCGATTTAAGCCAAACGTTTATAAACGTTACAAAACAAAACCAAACGTTTGTAAACGTTACCAAACAAATCTAAACGTTTCACATTTTTAGTGATTTAAGCCAAACATTTACAAACGTTACGAAATAAATCGAAATGTTTCACTATTTTAGTGATTTAAGCCAAACATTTACAAATGGTACGAAACAAATCCAAACGTTTCGAAACAAATCCAAACGTTTCGAAACAAATCCAAACGTTTAAAATGTTACGAAACAAATCCAACAGTTTCACCTTTTTAGCGATTTAAGCCGAACGTTTACAAAGGTTACGAAACAAAACCAAACGTTTCCCCTTTTTATCGATTTAAGCCAAACGTTTACAACCCATACGAAACAAATCCAAATGTTTCATCTTTTTAGCGATTTAAGCCAACCGTTTACAAACGTTACGAAACAAATCCAAGCCTTTCAACTTTTTAGCAATTTAAGCCAAACGTTTACAAACGTTACGAAACAAATCGATGCGTTTCACCTTTTTAGCAATTTAAACCAAATGTTTAAAACGTTACGAAACAAAACTAAACGTTTCACATTTTTAGCAATTTAAGCCAAACATTTACAAATGTTACCAGACAAATCCAAATGTTTCACCTTTTTAGAAATTAAACAAAATGTTTACAATCGTTTCACCTTTTTAGCGATTTAACCCGAACGTTTACAAATGTTACGAATCAAAACCAAACTTTTCACCTTTTTTGCGATTTAAGCCCAACGTTTTCAAACGTTACGGAACAAATCCAAACGTTTCACCTTCTAAGCGATTTAAGCCAAACGTTTACAAACGTTATGAAACAAATCCAAACGTTTCACCTTTTTAGCGATTTAAGCCAAACGTTTACAAACGTTGCAAAACAAATCCAAACGTTTCACCTTTTTAGCGATTTTAGCCAAACGTTTGCAAAGGTTACGAAACAAATCAAAACGTGTCGCCTTTTTAGCGATATAAGCCAAACCTTTACAAAGGTTATGAAACAAAACCAAACGTTTCACCTCTTTAGCGAAATAAGCCAAACTTTTACAAAGATTACAAAACAAATCCAAACGTGTCACCTTTTTAGAAATTTAAGCCAAACTTTAACAAACGTTATGAAACAAATCCAAACGTTTTATCTTTTTAGCGATTTAAGGAAAATGTTTACAAACGTTACGAAATAAATCGAAACGTTTACAAACGTTACGAAACAAAACCAAACGTTTCACCTTTTTCGCGATTTAAGCCAAACGTTTACAAACGTTACGAAACAAAACCAAGCGTTTCATTTTATTAGCGATTTAAGCCAAACATTTACAAACATTACGAAACAAAACCAAACGTTTAAAATGTTACGAAAAAAATCCAAACGTTTACAATCGTTACTAAACAAAACCAAACGTCTCACCTATTTAAGGATTTAAGCCAAACGTTTACAAACGTTACGAAACAAAAGCAAACGTTTCCCCTTTTTAGCGATTTAAGCCATACATTTACAAACGTTACGAAACAAATCCAATTGTTTCACCTTTTTAGCGATTTAAGCCAAATGTTTACAGACGTTACGAAACAAATCCAAACATTTCACCTTTTAAGCGATTTAAGCCAAATGTTTACAAACGTTACGAAACAAAACAAACGTGAAAACGTTACGAAACAAATCCAAACATTTACAAACGCTACAAAACAACACCAAATGTTTCCCCAATTTAGCGATTTAAGCCAAACGTTTATAAACGTTACGAAACAAAACCAAACGTTTGTAAACGTTACCAAACAAATCTAAACGTTTCACATTTTTAGTGATTTAAGCCAAACATTTACAAACGTTACGAAACAAATCGAAACATTTCACTATTTTAGTGATTGAAGCCAAACATTTACAAATGGTACGAAATAAATCCAAACGTTTAAAATGTTACGAAACAAATCCAACAGTTTCACCTTTTTAGCGATTTAAGCCAAACATTTACAAACATTACGAAACAAAACCAAACGTTTAAAATGTTACGAAAAAAATCCAAACGTTTACAATCGTTACTGAACAAAACCAAACGTCTCACCTATTTAAGGATTTAAGCCAAACGTTTACAAACGTTACGAAACAAAAGCAAACGTTTCACCTTTTTAGCGATTAAAGCCATACATTTACAAACGTTGCGAAACAAATCCAATTGTTTCACCTTTTTAGCGATTTAAGCCAAAGGTTTACAAACGTTACGAAACAAATCCAAACATTTCACCTTTTAAGCGATTTAAGCCAAATATTTACAAACGTTACGAAACAAAACCAAACATTTCACCTTTTTAGCGATTTAAGCCAAATGTTTACAAACGTTACGAAACAAAACAAACGTGAAAACGTTACGAAACAAATCCAAACATTTACAAACGCTACAAAACAACACCAAATGTTTCCCCATTTTAGCGATTTAAGCCAAACGTTTATAAACGTTACGAAACAAAACCAAACGTTTGTAAACGTTACCAAACAAATCTAAACGTTTCACATTTTTAGTGATTTAAGCCAAACATTTACAAACGTTACGAAACAAATCGAAACATTTCACTATTTTAGTGATTGAAGCCAAACATTTACAAATGGTACGAAACAAACGTTTCGAAACAAATTCAAACGTTTACAATGTTACGAAAAAAATCCAACAGTCTCACCTTTTTAGCGATTTAAGCCGAACGTTTACAAAGGTTACGAAACAAAACTATACGTTTCCCCTTTTTATCGATTTAAGCCAAACGTTTACAACCCTTACAAAACAAATCCAAACGTTTCACCTTTTTAGCGATTTAAGCCAAACGTTTACAAACGTTACGAAACAAATCCAAGCGTTTCAACTTTTTAGCAATTTAAGCCAAACGTTTACAAACGTTACGAATCAAATCGATGTGTTTCACCTTTTTAGCAATTTAAACCAAACGTTTAAAACGTTACAAAACAAAACTAAACGTTTCACATTTTTAGCAATTTAAGCCAAACGTTTACAAACGTTACGAAACAAATCAATGCGTTTCACCTTTTTAGCAATTTAAACCAAACGTTTAAAACGTTTCGAAACAAAACTAAACGTTTCACATTTTTAGCAATTTAAGCCAAACATTTACAAACATTACGAGACAAATCCGAATGTTTCACCTTTTTAGAAATTAAACCAAATGTTTATAAACGTTTCACCTTTTTAGCGATTTAAGCCGAACGTTTACAAACGTTACGAAACAAAACCAAACGTTTCACCTTTTTTGCGATTTAAGCCCAACGTTTTCAAACGTTACGGAACAAATCCAAACGTTTCACCTTTTTAGTGATTTAAGCCAAACGTTTACAAACGTTATGAAACAAATCCAAACGTTTCACCGTTTTAGCGATTTAAGCAAACGTTTACAAACGTATCAAAATAAATCCAAACGTTTCACCTTTTAGCGATTTTAGCCAAACGTTTGCAAAGGTTACAAAACAAATCCAAATGTGTCGCCTTTTTAGCGATATAAGCCAAACCTTTACAAAGGTTATGAAACAAAACCAAATGTTTCACCTTTTTAGCGATTTAAGCCAAACTTTTACAAAGGTTAAAAAACAAATCCAAACGTGCCACCTTTATAGCAATTTAAGTCAAACGTTTCGAAATAAATACAAACATTTCCTATTTTTACCGGTATAAGCCGAACGTTTACAAACGTTACGAAACAATACCAAACATTTCACCTTTTTAGCGATTTAAGCCAAATGTTTACAAACGTTACGAAATAAAACAAACGTGAAAACGTTACGAAACAAATCCAAACATTTACAAACGCTACAAAACAACACCAAATGTTTCCCCATTTTAGCGATTTATGCCAAACGTTTATAAACGTTACAAAACAAAACCAAACGTTTGTAAACGTTACCAAACAAATCTAAACGTTTCACATTTTTAGTGATTTAAGCCAAACATTTACAAACGTTACGAAACAAATCGAAACATTTCACTATTTTAGTGATTGAAACCAATCATTTACAAATGGTACGAAACAAACGTTTCGAAACAAATTCAAACGTTTAAAATGTTACGAAACAAATCCAACAGTCTCACCTTTTTAGCGATTTAAGCCGAACGTTTACAAAGGTTACGAAACAAAACTATACGTTTCCCCTTTTTATCGATTTAAGCCAAACGTTTACAACCCTTACAAAACAAATCCAAACGTTTCACCTTTTTAGCGATTTAAGCCAAACGTTTACAAACGTTACGAAACAAATCCAAGCGTTTCAACTTTTTAGCAATTTAAGCCAAACGTTTACAAACGTTACGAATCAAATCGATGTGTTTCACCTTTTTAGCAATTTAAACCAAACGTTTAAAACGTTACGAAACAAAACTAAACGTTTCACATTTTTAGCAATTTAAGCCAAACGTTTACAAACGTTACGAAACCAATCAATGCGTTTCACCTTTTTAGCAATTTAAACCAAACGTTTAAAACGTTTCGAAAAAAAACTAAACGTTTCCCATTTTTAGCAATTTAAGCCAAACATTTATAAACGTTACGAGACAAATCCGAATGTTTCACCTTTTTAGAAATTAAACCAAATGTTTGCAAACGTTTCACCTTTTTAGCGATTTAAGCCGAACGTTTACAAAAGTTACGAAACAAAACCAAACGTTTCACCTTTTTTGCGATTTAAGCCCAACGTTTTCAAACGTTACGGAACAAATCCAAACGTTTCACCTTTTTAGTGATTTAAGCCAAACGTTTACAAACGTTATGAAACAAATCCAAAAGTTTCACCGTTTTAGCGATTTAAGCAAACGTTTACAAACGTATCAAAATAAATCCAAACGTTTCACCTTTTAGCGATTTTAGCCAAACGTTTGCAAAGGTTACAAAACAAATCCAAATGTGTCGCCTTTTTAGCGATATAAGCCAAACCTTTACAAAGGTTATGAAACAAAACCAAACGTTTCACCTTTTTAGCGATTTAAGCCAAACTTTTACAAAGGTTCCAAAACAAATCCAAACGTGCCACCTTTATAGCAATTTAAGTCAAACGTTTCGAAATAAATACAAACATTTCCTATTTTTACCGGTATAAGCCGAACGTTTACAAACGTTACGAAACAAATCCAATTGTTTCACCTTTTTAGCAATCTAAGCCAAACGTTTACAAACATTATGAAACAAATCCAAACGTTTAAAACGTTACGAAACAAAACCAAACGTTTAAAACGTTACGAAACAAATCCAAACGTTTCACCTTTTTAGCAAATTAAGCCAAACGTTTACAAACGTTACAAAACAAATCCAAGCGTTTCACCTTTTTAGCAATCTAAGCCAAACGTTTACAAACATTATGAAATAAATCCAAGCGTTTCTCCTTTTAAGCAATTTAAGCCAAACGTTTACCAACGTTAAAAAATTTCAAATGTTTTACCTTTTTTGCGATTTAAGCCAAACGTATACAAATGTTACGAAACAAATTCAAACTTTTCACATTTTTAGCGATTTAAGCCAAATGTTTACAAACGTTACGAAATAAATCGAAACGTTTACCCATTTTAGCGATTCAAGCCAAATGTTTAAAACATTACGAAATAAATCCAAACGTTTCACCTTTTTAGCGATTTAAGCCAAAACTTTACAAACGTTACGAAACAAAACCAAGTGTTCCACCTTTCTGGCAATTTAAGCCAAACGTTTACAAACGTTACGAAACAAATCCAAGTGTTTCACCTTTCTAGCAATTTAAGCCAAACGTTTACAAACGCTACGAAACAAATCCAAATGTTTCACCTATTTAGCGATTTAAGCCAAAACGTTTAACAAGTTACGAAACACATCCAAACGTTTCACATTTTTAGCGATTTAAGCAAAACCCTTAAAAACGTTACGAAACAAAACCAAGCGTTTCACCTTTTTAGCAATTTAAGCCAAACGTTTACAAACGTTACGTAACAAATCCAAGTGTTTCACCTTTTTTAGCAATTTAAGCCAAATGTTTACAAACGTTACGAAACAAATCCAAGTGTTTCACCTTTTTAGCAATTTAAGCCAAACTTTTACAAACATTACGAAACAAATACAAATGTTTCACCTTTTTAGCGATTTAAGCCAAACGTTTACAAACGTTACGAAACAAAACCAAACGTTTAAAAAGTTACGAAACACATCCAAACATTTCACATTTTTAGCGATTTAAGCAAAACCCTTAAAAACGTTACGAAACAAAACCAAGCGTTTCACATTTTTAGCAATTTAAGCAAAACGTTTACAAAGGTTATAAAATTTCAAACGTTTCCCCTTTTTAGCGATTAAAGCCAAACGTATACAAACGTTACGAAACATGTAATATCTCGTAAAATTTTAAATTATTATTTTAATTTTCCCGGTAATTTTTGGTCATTCCGGTTTGCGGTTCGATTCGTGAATAGTTAGAATTTGGGGATACTCAGTTCGGTTTGTGGTTCAACCAAAAGGGTTGAACCACACTTTTGAATCATGTCTCAAAAGAGACCTGATTCCAACAAAAATAGGTGAGGTCTCGTACGAGACCAACAGGTCTCGTACGAAAACCTCGTTTGGTGCCTGGTCTCGTACTAGACCAGGCATTCTCGAACGAGAATCAAGCCTGTTTGGCTGTTCTCGTTCGAGACTTACCATATCAGTTCATGGGGCACTTTCATCACTTGTTCTAACCTATTTCAACCTACTTAAAAACGAAACTTTCTACCCTAATTCATTCTCCTAACTTCAGACAATCCATAGCCGTCTTCCGTTCACTTTTTCTCTGAAGTTTAACGCTTCAAAATCCTTTCTGAAGTTGCTGTTTCGGTAAGTTTCCTTAGTTTTTCAAATTTCAGTTTTAACGTTTGAACGACATTCCGTAATTTGAGTCGTTCTCTCTCGTTTCTAGATCGAAATTGAAACCGTTTGTTTCCAGATGTTCTAGACTCATGTATCTTCGATTCCCCACCTCGTTTTTGTTGAACGGTACGTAATCGACCTCGTTTCAATCGCCGTTCGGTTTATCGTTTTTGTTGTTAAAAGACTGCTTCCTAGATGAATTACCTACTGCCGAATCCCTTCTTTCTCTTGGCTATGATTCTGTTGTGTTTAATGTTTGTGAATCTCTTGGAACGTTTAGTTGATAATTAAAAATCGTGTTGACATTGCATAAGTTTGTTGGGCGATGGGTTATTTCGTTCGGGTCGTTATCTTTTCCGTTCATTATGGGGTGTTTTCTTTTATGTATTGTTCATGAGTATAGCTACTGAACCATAGATTATGTGTGGATTATGAGTTTCTTAGACTTCTACATTGCTTGAATGATGTTTAAGAATGACTTGTTGATGAACCTGTAAGTTTCAGTTTAATGGAGGGAATAGTGTTTTGTTTCCAAATTGAAGAAGATGGCCAAAGGGTCATTTTGATCAATTAATTGTTTGGTCTAAAACAAATAAATCTTTAAGGTTAAACTTTAACTAATAACTTGGATTTTATTTTGATTTATAAATTAAATATTGAAAACGATAGTTAATTATAAATTTAGTTAATATAATTACTCGGGTAATTATAATTAATTAAGAATATCAAATTGGCATGAAATTGGCTAAATTACAATTTAGCCCGTGAACTTATTTTATAACTTAATTAAGTGGATTTTTTATTTGTAATTTTATATTTGGTTTTAATTATAAACAAAAGCAATTAATTTGATTTCGGATATCAAATTAGCTAAAGTACAATTTAGTCCCTAAATTGGTAAAATTACAGTTTGGTCCCTAATTGGCTAACGTAACTTAGTCCCTAAACTTTTATAAGACTTGTTTAATTAAGTTTTTAGGTTGTAACTTGGGTTACTTGAAATGGAAGTTATTGAGTTCTGTTTTTAAAATGGATAATTATTTTATCAAATTATTTATAAATATAAACTCGGGTTTATATTTGATAAACGTTTGAGTCGGGTTAGACTTGGGTCACCCGATAAGTGAAGTTAGCTTGGTAGTTATTGGTAACTCGGCTAACCCATTATTTGGAAATTTATTATTATTGAAAGATTAATAAATAATATTTGTAAATTGGATTTTAAGCGAGAATTCAATAAACTTATATTTATTGGACTTTATTACCTATTGGGTGTTTTTGTGTGTTGTTTTGGATTGTTTATTTCTGACGTGTTATTTGTACTAGTCCTATGTGGTGTCTAGTACTCTCTAGAGTTAGGGTCTGTTTTTAATAATTATTTTATTTGTCTAGACCCGTCTATTGTTCGTGCTCCAGAGGCGAACCAGGATTAGTTGCTTGCCGGTTTTCACGTGGATTAGCAAGCAGTGAGTTTGTACTTACTATTTACCGCTTTATTAAGTAAATTTTTTATTTTAATATTAAATATATATACTGTATGTATATTTTGAACTGTTTTTATATTATGGCTCTTAGTTGGAACATGCTGCCTAATGGGCATCATTAGGACTGCGTGCGCACCGGTAAAGATCTGGGTAAGGTATATATAGAAATGTGGTAACTCGGTGTGAGCATAGCTCTCGGGACCAAATAGAGTAACTCGGTGTAGCACAGCTCTCGGGACCTCGGATATGGTAAAGTGTGGTCAGTGGTAAATCGATGCAGCTCAGCTCTCGGGACCAGGCCTATTGGATTATGTTATTTATTTAGAATTGTGGATTAGGGTTCCAACTATTATTCGTAATATCGTATAAAATGTTTTAAACGGTTTTAAAGGTTTTCCACTTAATAAATGTAGATAGTGGTATAAACTCATCTCAATATATTTGACCCCGTTGTTTTCCCAAATTTTCCAGGGTTATGATCTGAGAGAGTCTGGTGATCTCCGCATTTACTTTTCTTCGGAGGTTCCATTTATTTTAGTATAACTATCAACTATTTCATTCTTAGACCGCAGTACTTGACTAGACGTCTTTATTTTATTTTAGTTGTTGTCGGATTGGTCTGACTGGATTATTATTGCTTTGGCATGTTATATTATTATTCAGAATTATTTATGTTAAGCCGAATTAATACTATTATTGGAAAGCATGTTATTTTAATTACTGAATATTATAACTGCTAGATTTAGGCTGAAGTCTCGGTTGCCCCCGAGCATTGGTTTTATGCAGGTTTATGTGTTTGTATGTTAATTGAAAGGCTAGCTACGGGTTTTCGTACTACATTACCCATACCCTAGCGCCAGTCGCGATTCATGAAAATGGGTCGTGACAAACTTGGTATCAGAGCTTTGGTTTCAAACCAGGGCCATTTGCTTGCTATGTGTTTACTCTGTTAAGTGATGTTGTGTCTTAGGAACTACTGCGGATATAGGTTTCTGTCATGTCTTTAAAAACGTCATCTTTTGATTTTTAAAATATTCTGCCTACACCAATAGGATTGCGTCGAGTCAGTCATTATATGTTGATTTGATGCTGTTAATTGTTAATGCTAGTTCACTTGGGTGAATATTTTATTGCTGTTGATTTCTCGGGAAATCCTAATTGTTACTTGTTTTGTTTCATACTTTGGTATGAATTATGTGTTATTTAAATTGCTTTTGTTCAATCCTTAGGATATGGACAACGTTGTTCGTAGTCGTGCTCGTGCTGCGGCAGAGAAAGAAGCTGAGGCTGATGATGCGATTTCCATGGAAGTCGATCAGAACGTACCACCAGTTCCGGCCAATGCTGGACGTGGTGGAGGTAGAGATGCTGGAAGAGGTAGAGGTAGAGGCAGAGGAGCTGGTGTTGGTAGAGGTGGAGCTAGAGGACGTGGTGCAGCAGGTGTTCAGGCACCGAATGTGCAGCAGGCACCGGAGGTGCAACAAGCACCGAATATGCAGGCGTTCGACTTCACTACTTTCTTGGCTGGTATTTTCGAGATGCAGAACAACCAGGATCTTCTGCAGAATCAGTGTACTGTACTAGGTCAGTTAGCGCAGCAACAGCAACCTCAGGCTGGTGCTGTAGCTGGTATGGGTGGACTTGCTGGTGTCGATCACATTCTGACAGACAAAGAGATGGTGATGACTTACACAAAGTTGGCTCTGACTTCATTTGATGGCACTAAGGATGCTCCTGACTTTTTGGAAGAGTTTGAGTACAATAGTTAGAGAATTCAAGCTACTGAACGTCAATCAGTGATGCTTGTGGAGATGTCGCTGAAGGGTCCACCTAAGGACTGGTTTTGCGATAACATCAGGCCAGAGATGGCTACATTGTCTTGGGATGATTTTGTGAACAGGTTTAGAGGTTTCTATCTACCCTTCTCTGTTACTGAGAATCTCAGAGAAAAGCTGCTAAATTTTAAGAAAGGGGATAGATCAGTGACAGACTACACTACAGAGTTTGTCCGTTCTGGGCGGTTTGCTACAGATCTACAGGGTAATCGAGGGCGAGTGAACGACCTCTATGTTAGGGGTTTAGGCTCGGAGTTTCTTCCTTTGCTGATAGGGACAGACATGGAGTTTGCTCGGGTAGTGGATAGTGCTCGACGGATGGAGAATTCGTTGATTCAGTTTGGGACGATCTCCGACCCTTTCCAGAATCAGAAGGGAAAGAGTGATCTTCCTATTGGGGGGCAACAGGCCCCAGCGCAAGATGGTAGTGGAAACTACTACAATGGCTCTTCTCAGGCCAATAGAGGGAGTCGCCGTACGCACAACAAGGGGAGGCATAGTACTAGGAGTGCTCCGTACAGTTCTAGTAGCAGTGGCAGTAACCGTGGTTCAGGACGCGGGTATAGTGGTTGATCGAACATTCCGTTCTGCCAGAATTGCAGACGCAGGCACTATGGTCAGTGTCAGTTAGCTCCTAGAGGTTGGTTCTCTTGTGTCCAGCCGGGTCATTTCTTCAGGGAGTGTCCGACATCTGGGCAGCAGATGTCTAACTCCAGTGTGGCACAGTCGTCTTACCAGCAGCAGAGACCTGCGTTTACACAGTCTGTATGGTACTCTCAACCTGCAGCATCTTTTGGTGGCCAGCGGGGCCGTGCTTCTGGTGGCAGAGGTTTTGGTGGCCGTGCTAATGGTGGTAGAGGTTCCAACAGTTATGGTACTGGGCAGAGTTCGCAGCAACAGCCGCACGGTCAGGCCGGAGTGTTCGCACTTACTCCTCAGGATGCGCGTGCATCAAATGCTGTGGTGCAAGGTACCATTCCGATTTCTCTTACTGATTCTTTGGTGTTATTTGATGCGGGTGTAACCCATTCGTTTGTTTCTACTTGTTTTGCGGGAAAATTAGGTATTGCACCATCTGTTTTGAGTGAACCTCTAGCTGTGTCTACACCTATGTCTGAAGGTGTAGTAGTGGACGTCGTTTATCCTTCTTGTCCAGTGGTTATTCAGGGTAGAGAATTATGTGCTGATTTGATTGTGCTTGACGTTCTTTCTTTTGATGTCATCTTGGGGATGGATTGGTTGTCACGCCACTTTGCTTCTTTTGACCGCCGAGGGAAGTTAGTCGAGTTTAGGATTACAGGTGATCTACCTTTTTCCTTTCAGGGAGAAAAGACGGAGACACCTAAGAATCTTATTTCCGCCATCTAGGCGAAGCGGATGTTAGGCAAGGGTTGCCAGGGTTTTCATGCTGTGGTTCGAGATGT
Source organism: Mercurialis annua (assembly GCF_937616625.2). NCBI lineage: Eukaryota > Viridiplantae > Streptophyta > Magnoliopsida > Malpighiales > Euphorbiaceae > Mercurialis > Mercurialis annua. The sequence goes on from NC_065570.1 coordinate 24,268,077, forward strand.
GGAAGCAGAAGTTAGTGATATGCATAGTGTTCCAATAGTGAATGTGTCACGACCTGAAATCTCGAGTCGAGACCGGCGCTAGGGAATGGTAATGGTAGTTCCGAAACCCGTAGCAAGCCTAAAATTCACTAAAAACTTTTAAAAAAAAACATCAATCATACATTGACATTATAGCGGAAGCATATACATATACTCATCTTTATACACTAGTAACTTATTGACGCAAAATACTTGGGCTTCGTATTTCCGTATCATGTACATACTACCCCGATACATACTAGTGTTCAAAACCATATCATCACGGGTATTCACCTTCCGTGTACAAAACATATATAACTACAAAGACAGCAAATCAGAACCGACACTGTATCAAAATGTTGTACTAGACCACAACTATGGTCAGACAAGACACTACTGCAGCAACTACGGAAGTCTGGACTGCACACGACAAGATTTACTTCCGATCAAAGAATGGACTTCTAGCCAAGTCCAGAGTCTAGGTACCTAAAAGCAAACATTGTGGGGGCTTTGAGCTGAGTGAGATATACGTTACTCACCCTATTATCAAAATAACATCGCATTTTGAAAACATTTTATGAAAACACAATCATCACGGATACATATACTTTCAATCAATTCAAATAGGCAAAATAGGCAATTCAAGCAAGTCTTAGTCTTAGACTTAGATCGCTCTAGGTATTTGCCTAGTCTTAACATAGGTATTGCCTTTACTGTCCAGAACAAATTCTGGGCTAATCACGAGACACAAAATTTATAATGCCCGGGATAATTCAACCGAGCTCACACCACACAACTTCACAAAACTTCCACACCATACTAAATATACACATTCATAAGCATTCCAAGTAACTAAAACATAGCTCAAGCGATGATCCATTCGACGTAAGCAATAACCATCACAAACATAGTAGTCCAATGTTCAATTCAAACCAAACATATTCACACATTTCCAATCAACGTCAAGTTTACAAAAGGATATTCAATTATGCGCATAATTCACATGTTGGCCCAAATCGCCATATAGGCAACCAACATATTGTTATTGGCCCGAATCGCCATTTAGGCAACCAATAACTCAATTATCACAATGTTGGCTCAAATCGTCATATAGGCAACCAACATATTGTTATTGGCCCGAATCGCCATTTAGGCAACCAATAACTCAATTATCACAATGTTGGCCCAAATCGCCATATAGGCAACCAACATTGCGTTATTGGCCCAAATCGCCATTTAGGCGACCAATAACTCAATTGTCTCAATGTTGGCCCAAATCGCCATACAGGCAACCAACATTACATTATTGGCCCGAATCGCCATTTAGGCAACCAATAACTCAATCTCACGTCGTTGGCCCGAATCGCCATTTTAGGCAACCAACGACTATTATCAATTATCATTAAATATTCAAATATAAGCATGAAATGATCATCACAACCAAACATTACTCACTTGAACATTTCAACCTTGATTGACAAGCGCATTTACATCTCAAATCAACACAACACATTCACACCACACATTTACAAAGCAACATAAATAATACAATACAAGCCAAACCATTCTAATACAATTAAGTCGTATACAAACGACACAAACTAATCCAATCAATTCAAGCCAACAAAAACAATCCAAACCAAACAATACAAATCAATCCAAACAACTCATTCCAAACAATTCATGCGATGCATTTAAATACTATTCATATAGTATATAACATAAGTTTAATATGATAATGCGAGTAAGTAAAATATACTCACCGCTTGCTTATCCAAAATCCTCGTTATTAATAGCATAAGCTCCCTGAGCTCCATGTCCTATATTAGTTTTCCGTGTCGAACCTAGAACAAATCATATAGATCTCGAGTGAGATTTTAAATCAATAGATACTTAGACTCGAGATAAACAAGTTGCATAACTTGTCGCATTATCGACCCCGTAGTCGACTATGTTTGGTAATCGTAAAATAGTCTAACCTCTAAACAAAACTGACATTCTTAAAGTTTAGAATGTCCTCTACAAGTTTTGTTTAGATCTCGGACTAATACTAGCACCCGAAAGTGTCGGAAACTAGCCCTTAAGTTATTAACTTGGGCTGTCAAGAAAATCAAAACTGTTACGCGCAGCGTAATATTCTGATCTGTTTGGGACACTTAGAGGCTGAATTTGCAGAAACAAAAACCTAGACATATTTAGAGGACACTCTTAAGTTTCTATACCAACAAATGGAACTTAATTCCGAGCTGCATAGCTCGAGATATTGTCCTTGCAATATGGCTGTTCTGCAGCACATATTCTGCAATATCTTCAAACAATGTTCAACATACAAACTCACTAATATTCATCTCTAACAACTCCATTGCAAGCTTACAATCATCAATTGAATCTTATACTCTTAGCCTTATTCATGGCCGAACCTATCACCATCCATTCATACCCTAATTTCATCAATTTTCAGCTTATACTTGACAATTTCATATCACTAACCTCATTTCTAACATTTGAAACCATCATCACTAACTTAAACAATTAATCACGAAACAACAGCAGAAAACCCTAACTCCAATTCGTGAATTTTACCTTGATTAACAAGTATAGATCAGTAGAGCTCCTCCTCCTCGTTCCGTGGCCGCAAGAATCGTCTAATTCCGTCAAGAAATAAAAGAGTTATGATGATTTGAAGTTTGGAAGGTAAAGAGAAGAAGAACATACGAGTTCTTTCTTATTTCAGCTAGAAAAATGAGGTTTTGCTGAATTTTAATTCATTTTTCTTGTTTTTAAAGTAATGGCCTAAGTCTTTCTTTAGTCCTTAGACTTGCCACCTCCTCACTTCACAATTTGTAACTTTTCTTTTGTCCAATTTAGTCCGTCGAACGCTAAATCTTTTAGATCCGATCAATTCCATATTATTTATTTCCAAATAAATAGTATTAGTCTCATATCTCATAATATCAGTTTCTGATATCTTATTTTGGCAACTTTAGCCAAAAACGCTGAAATTCCAATTTTGAGCTAACTTGCACTTTCTCTCTCTTTTGTGTCCAAATTCCACTTTAATAATTATCGATAACCATTTTATCGATATTATTTTTATAAATATTAATTCCCGTCTATATTCTATTTAATTTCTATTTTCTGGGAATTAAAAGCTCATTTTCAAATTTTAAGCTAAAGTTAACTTTTAGCCACTTTCTCAACTTTATCTCTTTAATCCAACTCCGTCTTTCTTATGGAATATTATTATTGAAATTTTCTTATTAAAATTTTAATATCGACCTACTCGTTTTCTCTTTATCCAACTACTCCGTTTAATTTCTTACATTTCTCATTTTTACAATTCAAAATGAGACTCATCGCCTCTTTTCTAAATCTCGAAATTCCAGGTTATTACAGAATGAGTTCACTGATGTGTTTCTAGAGGAATTTCTTGGATTACCAATTGTCGTGATATTGAGTTTTGCATTAATGTGGTTTCTGGTACAGCTCCGATTTCGATACCACCGTATCGGATGGCTCCTGCAGAGCTAAAGGAGTTGAAGGACCAGTTACAAGAGTTGTTGGATAGCAGGTTCATCAGACCGAGTACTTCTCCATGGGATGCTCCAGTTCTGTTTGTGAAGAAGAAAGACGGTTCCTTTCGACTGTGTATCAACTACAGACAGTTGAACAAGGCTACTGTCAAGAACCGATATCCTCTTCCTCGCATCGATGATTTGTTTGACCAGTTACAGGGTGCGAAGTGTTTTTCCAAGATTGATTTGAGGTCTGGGTATCATCAACTTCAGATTCGTGATGTAGATGTGCCTAAGACTGCTTTTCGGACGCGGTATGGACATTTTCAGTTTCTGGTTATGTCATTTGGTCTGACGAACGCACCAGCAGCGTTTATGGATATGATGAACAGAGTGTTCAAGCCGTTTTTGGATCAATTTGTTATCGTCTTCATTGATGACATTTTGATCTATTCTCGGAGTGAGGAGGAACATGCTTACCATTTGAGGACTATACTACAGACGTTGTGTGAGCATCACTTGTATGCTAAGTTCTCAAAATGTGAGTTCTAATTGGATCAGGTTACCTTTCTAGGACACGTAGTGTCGAAAGATGGGATCAAGGTTGATCCGAAGAAGATAAAGGCGGTTATGGATTGGCAGAGGCCGAGGTCAGTTACCGAGATTATGAGTTTTCTGGGTTTAGCTGGCTACTATCGTCGGTTCGTGAAAGATTTCTCCAGAATATCTGCACTGTTGACTAAACTAACACAGAAAGGTGTTAAGTTTGAGTGGACTGACAAGTGCGAGGCTACTTGTGAGATTTTCACTGATCATAAGAGTCTGAAGTATATCTTTGATCAGAGAGAATTGAACTTGACACAGAGGAGGTGGCTAGAACTGCTGAAAGACTACGACTGTACTATTCAATACCATCCTGGTAAGGCTAATGTGGTAGGCAATGCATTGAGTCGCAAGTCTTCGGGCAGCTTGGCTCATATTTCTGAGATTGGGCGTAGACCCATGGTTAGAGAGTGGCACAGTTTGATAGCTTCGGGCTATGGTTTTCAGGTTTCTCAGGCTGGTTGTTTGTTAGCACTGTTACAAGTGCAACCCGTTTTGATTGATCGGATCAAAGCTTTACAAGCTGAGGATCCACAGTTGAAACGGATTATTGAGGAGATTCAGCAGGACGGTAATTCTGAGTTTACTTTTGTGGATGGTGTTCTGAGACATGGTTCGAGATTGTGTGTTCCGGATTCAGATGGTTTGAGGGACCAGATTCTGGAGGAAACCCACAAGTCTGCTTATAGTGTTCATCCGGGTTCTACTAAGATGTACCATGATCTTAAAGGTACCTACTGGTGGAGCGGGATGAAGAAGGATGTCGCTGAGTATGTTTCTAAGTGTCTGACTTGCCAGCAGGTGAAACAGGAGCATCAGAGACCTTTTGGCTATCTGCAGCCACTGCCTATTCCATAGTGGAAGTGGGAACAGATTTCCATGGATTTTGTGGTTGGTTTACCACGTACTTGACAGGGGTATGATTCCATCTGGATTAAGGTTTCGTATACTGCTTCGAGGTTGGCTCAGTTATACATCGACAGGATTGTCAGTTTGCATGGTGTACCGGTTTCTATTGTTTCAGACACAGGTTCTGTGTTTACTTCGAGGTTTTGGAAAGCGTTACAGGAATCCTTGGGTTCTCGGTTGGATTTCAGTACAGCTTTTCATCCTCAAACTGACGGTCAGTCTGAGAGAACTATTCAGACATTGGAGGAGATTCTCAGGATGTGTGTCCTCGATTTTCAGGGTAGCTGGGATACTCATTTTCCGTTGATTGAGTTTTCTTATAACAACAGTTACCACGCGAGTATCGAGATGGCGCTGTATGAGGCTTTGTACGTGCGCAAGTGTAGATCTCCTATATGTTGGGAGGAGGTCGGAGAGCGTAAACTCTCGGGAGCTGAGATTATTCAGATTACCTCAGAGAAGGTACCGTTGATCAAACGAAGGTTAGAGACTGCTTTTAGTCGGCATAAGAGTTATGCTGATCCGAAGAGGAAAGACATTGAGTTTCATGTTGGTGATTTCGTGTTTATTCGGGTTTCGCCTATGAAAGGCGTGGTTCGTTTTGGTGTGAAGGGAAAGTTGGCTCCGAGATATATTGGTCCTTCAGAGATTTCAGAGAGGATTGGAGCCGTGGCTTATCGTCTGGTTCTGCCGCCAGACATGTCGTTAGTTTATCCTGTATTTCATGTGTCTATGTTGAGAAAGTGCATTTCTGATCCTTCGCACGTGATTGTGCCCTAGAGCGTTGAGGTTGACCAAGAGTTATCGTATGAGGAATAGCCAGTTGAGGTTGTTGATACGCAAGTGCGTAAATTGCGGAACAAGGAAATTCTAATGGTCAAAGTTCTCTGGCGCAATTATTATGTTGAGGAGTGCACTTGGGAGACCCATTCGGATATGCGGAATCGCTATCCTTTTCTCTTTCCGTGGGGTACGATATTTTGATGTTATGTGATTTTAACGATTTTTACCGGTGTTACGTGTTGTTTTGTTGTTAATTGTTTATCGTCTTAAATTCGAGGACGAATTTATAATTAGTTGGGGAGAATGTAATATCCCGTAGAATTTTAAATTATTATTTTAATTTTCCCGGTTTTTTTTTGTCATTCCGGTTTGCGGTTCGATTCGTGAATAGTTAGAATTTGGGGATACTCGGTTCGGTTTGTGGTTCAACCAAAAGGGTTGAACCACACTTTTAAATCAGGTCTCAAAAGAGACCTGATTCCAACAAAAATAGGTGAGGTCTCGTACGAGACCAACAGGTCTCCTACGAGAACCTCGTTTGGTGCATGGTCTCGTACGAGACCAGGCATTCTCGAACGAGAATCAAGCCAGTTTGGCTGTTCTCGTTCGAGACTTACCATAGCAGTTCATGGGGGCACTTTCGTCACTTGTTCTAACCTATTTCGACCTACTTAAAAACAAAACTTTCTACCCTAATTCATTCTCCTCACTTCAGACAATCCATAGCCGTCTTCCGTTCACTTTTTCTCTGAAGTTTAACGCTTCAAAATCCTTTCCAAAGTTGTTGTTCCGTAAGTTTCCTTAGTTCTTCAAATTTCAGTTTTAACGTTTGAACGTCATTCCGTAATTTGAATCGTTCTCTCTCGTTTCTAGATCGAAATTAAAACCGTTTGTTTCCAGACGTTCTAGACTCTTGTACCTTCGATTCCCCACCTCGTTTTTGTTGAACGGTACGTAATCGACCTTGTTTCAATCGCTGTTTGGTTTATCATTTTTGCTGTTAAAAGACTGCTTCCTGGATGAATTACCTACTGCCGAATCCCTTCTTTCTCTTGGCTATGATTCTGTTGTGTTTAACTTTTGTGAATCTCTTGGAACTTTTAGTTGGTAATTAAAAATCGTGTTGACATTGCATAAGTTTGTTGGGCGATGGGTTATTTCGTTCGGGTCGTTATCTTTTCCGTTCATTATGGGGTGTTTTCTTTTATATATTGTTCATGAGTATAGCTATTGAACCATAGATCATGTGTGGATTATGAGTTGCTTAGACTTCTAGATTGCTTGAATGATGTTTAAGGATGGCTTGCTGATGAACCTGTAAGTTTCAGTTTAATGGAGGGAATAGTGTTTTGTTTCCAAATTGAAGAAGATGGCCAAAGGGTCATTTTGATCAATTAATTGTTTGGTCTAAAACAAATAAATCCTTAAGGTTAAACTTTTATTTTGATTTATAAATTAAATATTGAAAATGAAAGTTAATTATAAATTTAGTTAATATAATTACTCGGGTAAATATAATTAATTAAGAATATCAAATTGGCATGAAATTGACTAAATTACAATTTAGCCCCTGAATTTATTTTATAACTTAATTAAGTGGATTTTTAATTTGTAATTTTATATTTGGTTTTAATTATAAACAAAAGAAATTAATTTGGTTTCAGATATCAAATTGGCTAAAGTACAATTTAGTCCCTAAATTGGTAAAAGTACAGTTTGGTCCCTAATTGGCTAAAGTACAACTTAGTCCCTAAACTTTTATAAGACTTATTTAATTAAGTTTTTGGGTTGTAACTTGGGTTACTTGAAATGGAAGTTATTGAGTTCTGCTTTTAAAATGGATTATTATTTTATCGAATTATTTATAAATATAAACTCGGGTTTATATTTGATAAACGTTTGAGTCGGGTTAGACTTAGGTCACCGACAAGTGAGGTTAGCTTGGTAGTTATTGGTAACTCGGCTAACCCACTATTTAGAAATTTATTATTATTTAAAGATTAATAAATAATATTTGTAAATTGGAATTTAAGCGAGAACTCAATAGACTTATATTAATTGGACTTTATTACCTATTGGGTGTTTTTGTGTGTTGCTTTGGATTGTTTATTTCCGACGTGTTAATTGTACTAGTCCTATGTGGTGTCTAGTACTCTCTAGAGTTAGGGTCTGTTTTTAATAATTATTTTATTTGTCTAGACCCGTCTATTGTTCGTGCTCTAAAGGCGAACCAGGATTAGTTGCTTGCCGGTTTTCACGTGGATTAGCAAGCAGTGAGTTTGTACTTACTATTTACCGCTTTATTAAGTAAATTATTATTTTAATATTAAATATATATATTGTACGTATATTTCGAACTGTTTTTATATTATGGCTCTTAGTTGGAACATGCTACCTAATGGGCATCATTAGGACTACGTGCGCACCGGTAAAGATCTGGGTAAGGTATATATGAAAATGTGGTAACTCGGTGTGAGCATAGCTCTCAGGACCAAATAGAGTAACTCGGTGTAGCACAGCTCTTGGGACTCTGGATATGGTAAAGTGTGGTCAGTGGTAACTCGGTGTAGCTCAGCTCTCGGGACCAGACCTATTGGATTATGTTATTTATTTAGAATTGTGGATTAGGGTTCCAACTATTATTCGTAATATCGTATTAAATGTTTTAAACGGTTTTAAAGGTTTTCCACTTAATAAATGTAGATAGTGGTATAAACTCATATCAGTATATCTGACCCCGTTGTTTTCCCAAATTTTCCAGGGTTATGATCTGAAAGAGTCTGTTGATCTCCGCATTTACGTTTCTTCGGAGGTTTCATTTATTTTAGTATAACTATCAACTATTTCATTCTTAGACCGCAGTAGTTGACTAGACGTCTTTATTTTATTTTAGTTGTTGACGGATTGGTCCGACTGGATTATTATTGCTTTGGCATGTTATATTATTATTCAGAATTATTTATGTTAAGCCGAATTAATATTATTATTGGAAAGCATGTTATTTTAATTACTGAATATTATAACTGCTAGATTTAGGCTGAAGTCTCGGTTGCCCCGAGCATTGGTTTTCTGCAGGTTTATGTGTTTGTATGTTAATTGAAAGGCTAGTTACGGGTTTTGGTACTACATACCCATACCCTAGTGCCGGTCGCGATTCATGAAAATGGGTCGTGACAAAACAAATCCAAACGTTTAACCTTTGTAGCGATTTAAGCCAAACGTTTACAAACGCTACGAAACAAATCCAAACGTTTCCCCATTTTAGCGATTTAAGCCAATCGTTTACAAAAGTTACGAAACAAATCCAAACGTTTCCCCATTTTAGCGATTTAAGCCAAACATTTAAAACGTAACGAAACAAATCCAAACGTTTCACCTTTTTAGCAATTTAAGCCAAACCTTTACAAACGTTACGAAACAAAACCAAGTGTTTCACCTTTTTAGCAATTTAAGCCAAACGTTTACAAACGTTACGAAACAAATCCAAGTGTATTACCTTTTTAGCAATTTAAACCAAACATTTACAAACGCTACGAAACAAATCCAAACGTTTCAGCTTTTTAGCGATTTAAGCCAAACGTTTACAAAATTTATGAATCAAAAAACCAAACGTCTCCCCTTTTTAGGGATTTAAGCCAAACTTTTACAAACGTTACGAAATAAAACCAAACTTTTCCCCTTTTTAGCGAATTAAGCCATACGTTTACAAACGTTACGAAACAGATCCAATTGTTTCACCTTTTTAGCGATTTAAGCTAAACGTTTACAAACGTTACGAAACAAATCCAAATGTTTCACCTTTTTAGCGATTTAAGCCAAACGTTTACAAACGTTACGAAACAAAACCAAACATTTCACCTTTTTAGCGATTGAAGCCAAATGTTTACAAACGTTACGAAACAAAACCAAATGTTTAAAACGTTACGAAACAAATCCAAACGTTTACAAATGTTACATAACAACACCAAACGTTTCGCCATTTTAGCGATTTAAGCCAAACGTTTATAAACGTTACGAAACAAAACCAAACGTTTTTAAACGTTATCAAACAAATCAAAACGTTTCAAATTTCAAGTGATTTAGGCCAAACATTTACAAACGTTACGAAACAAATCCAAGCGTTTCAACTTTTTAGCATTTTAAGCCAAACGTTTACAAAGGTTACGAAACAAAACCAAGCGTTTTACCTTTTTCGCAATTTAAACCAAACGTTTAAAACGTTACGAAACAAATCTAAACGTTTCACATTTTAAGCAATTTAAGCCAAACGTTTACAAACGTTACGAGACAAATCCAAATGTTTCACCTTTTTAGAAATTAAACCAAATGTTTACAAACGTTACAACACAAATCCAAACATTTTACCTTTTTAGCGAATTAAGCCGAACATTTACAAACGTCACGAAACAAAACCAAACGTTTCACCTTTTTTGCGATTCAAGCCAAATGTTTTCAAACGTTACAGAATAAATCCAAATCTTTCACCTTTTTAGCGATTTAAGCCAAACGTTTACGAACGTTACAAAACAAATCCTAACGTTTCACCTTTTTAGCGATTTATGCCAAACATTTACAAAGGTTACGAAACAAATCTAGACGTGTCACTTTTTTAGCAATTTAGCAAAACGTTTACAAACATTACGAAACAAATCCAAACGTTTATCCTTTTTAGCGATTTAAGCCAAACCTTTACAAAGGTTATGAAACAAAACCAAACGTTTCACCTTTTTAACGATTTAAGCCAAACCTTTACAAACGTTACGAAAAAAATCCAAACGTTTTATCTTTTTAGCGATTTAAGGCAAATGTTTACAAACGTTACAAAATAAATACAAACGTTTCATATTTTTAGCGATATAAGCCGAACGTTTTCAAACGTTACGAAACAAAACCAAACGTTTAAAACATTACGAAACAAATTCAAACGTTTCACCTTTTTAGCAGTTTAAGCCAAACGTTTACAAACGTTACGAAACAAATCCAAGTGTTTCACCTTTTTAGCAATCTAAGCCAAACGTTTACAAACATTATGAAACAAATACAAGCGTTTCACCTTTTAAGCAATTTAAGCCAAACGTTTACAAACGATACGAAATTTCAAACGTTTCACCTCTTTAACGATTTAAGCCAGACGTTTACAAACATTATGAAACAAATCCAAATGTTTCCCCATTTTAGCGATTTAAGCCAAACGTTTAAAACGTTACGAAATAAATCCAAACGTTTCACCTTTTTAGCGATTTAAGCCAAACCTTTACAAACATTACGAAACAAAACCAAGTGTTTCACCTTTTTAGTAATTTAAGCCAAAAGTTTACAAACGTTACGAAAAAAATCCAAGCGTTTCAACTTTTTAGCAATTTAAGCCAAACGTTTACAAACGTTACGAATCAAATCCAAGCGTTTCACCCTTTTAGCAATTTAAACCAAACGTTCAAAACATTACGAAACAAATCTAAACGTTTCATATTTTTAGCAATTTGAGCGAAACGTTTACAAACGTTACGAGACAAATCCAAACGTTTCACCTTTTTAGTGATTTAAGCCAAACGTTTACAAACGTTACCAAACAAATCCAAACGTTTCACCTTTTTAGCGATTTAAGCCGAACGTATACAAACATTACGAAACAAACCCAAACGTTTCACCTTGTTTGCGATTTAAGCCAAACATTTTCAAATATTAAGGAACAAATCCAAACGTTTCACCTTATTAGCGATTTAAGCTAAACGTTTACAAACGTTACGGAACAAATCAAATTGTTTCACATTTTTAGCGATTTAAGCTAAACGTTTGCAAACGTTACGAAAAAAATCCAAACGTGTCACCTTTTTAGCGATGTAAGCCAAACGTTTACAAAGGTTAAGAAACAAATCCAAACTTTTCACCTTTTTAGCTATCTAAGCCAAACGTTTACAAAGGTTGCGAAACAAATCCAAACGTGTAACCTTTTTAGCAATTTATGCAAAACGTTTACAAACGTTACGAAATAAACCCAAACGTTTCACCTTTTTAGCGATTTAAGCCAAACGTTTACAAAGGTTATGAATCAAAACCAAACGTTTCACCTTTTTTGCGATCTAAGCCAAACGTTTACAAAGGTTACGAAACAAATCCAAATGTGTCACCTTTTTAGCAATTTAAGCCAAACGTTTACAAACGTTACGAAACAAATCCAAGTGTATTACCTTTTTAGCAATTTAAACCAAACATTTACAGACGCTACGAAACAAATCCGAGCGTTTCACCTTTTTAGCAATTTAAGCCAAACGTTTATAAACGATAGGAAACAAATCCAAGCGTTTCACATTTTTAGCAATTTAAGCCAAATGTTTACAAACATTACGAAATTTCAAACGTTTCGCCTTTTTAGAAATTTAAGCCAAACGTATACAAACGTTACAAAACAAATCCAAGCGTTTAACTTTCTTAGCGATTTATGCCAAACGTTTACAAACGTTACGAAACAAATCCAAGCGTTTCCCCATTTTAGCGATTTAAGCCAAATGTTTAAAACTTTACGAAACAAATCCAAACGTTTCACCTTTTTAGCGATTTAAGCCAAACCTTTACAAACATTACGAATCAAAACCAAGTGTTTCACCTTTTTAGCAATTTAAGCCAAACGTTTACAAACGTTACGAAACAAATCCAAGTGTTTCACCTTTTTAGCAATTTAAGCCAAACGTTTAGAAACGCTACGAAACAAATCCAAACATTTTACCTTTTTAACGATTTAATCCAAACGTTTACAAACGTTACAGAAACAAAACCAAACGTGTCACCTTTTTAGCGATTTAAGCCAATCGTATACAAACGTTACGAAATAAATCCAAATCTTTACATACGTTACAAAACAAATCCAAGCGTTTCCCCTTTATAGCAATTTAAGCCAAACGCTTACAAACGTTACAAAATAAAACCAAACATTTCACCTTTATAGTGATTTAAGCCAAATGTTTCTTCTTTATACCAATTTAAGCCAAAAGTTTATAAACGTTGAGAAACAAATCAAAACGTTTCATCTCTTTAGCGATTACAAACGTTACGAAACAAAACCAAACGTTTCACCTTTTTAGCGATTTAAGCCAAACGTTTACAAACGTTACGAAACAAATCCAAGTGTTTCACCTTTTTAGAAATTTAAGCCAAGCATTTACCAACGTTATGGAAAAAAACCAAACGTTTCACATTTTTAGTGATTTAAGCCAAACGTTTACAAACGCTACGAAACAAATCCAAACGTTTCACCTTTTTAGTGATTGAACTAAAACGTTTACAAACGTTAAGAAACAAATCCAAACATTTCGCCTTTTTAGCGATTTAAGCCAAACGTTTACAAACATTGCGAAACAAAACAAAACGTTTCACCATTTTAGCGATTTACGACAAACATTTATAAATGTTTTGAAACAAATCCAAGCGTTTAACCTTTATATCAATTTAGGCCAAACGTTTACAAACGTTTCGAAACAAAACCAAACGTTTCACCTTTTTAGCGATATAAGCCAAACGTTTACAAACGTTACGGAAAAAAACCAAACGTTTCACAATTTTAGCGATTTATGCCAAACGTTTACAAACGCTACGAAACAAATCCAAACGTTTCACCTTTTTAGCGATTGAACCAAAACTTTTACAAACGTTAGGAAACAAATCCAAGCGTTTCCCCTTTTTAGCGATTTAAGCCAAACGTTTACAAAGATTACGAAAACAAACCAAACGTTTTACCCTTTTAGCGATTTAAGCCAAACGTTTACAAACGTTACGAAACAAAACCAAACGTTGAAAATGTTACGAAACAAATCGAAATGTTTACAAACATTACGATACAAACCCAAACGTTTAAAACGTTACGAAACAAATCGAAACGTTTACAAACGTTACGAAACAAAGCCAAACGTTTCACCTTTTTAGCGATTTAAGCCAAACGTTTACAAACGTTACGAAACAAAACCAAACGTTTCACTTTATTAGCGGTTTAAGCCAAACATTTACAAACATTACGAAACAAAACCAAACGTTTAAAACGTTACGAAAAAAATCCAAACGTTTACAAACGTTACGAAACAAAGCCAAACGTCTCACCTTTTTAGGGATTTAAGCCAAAAGTTTACAAATGTTACGAAACAAAACCAAACGTTTCACTTTTTTAGCGATTTAAGCCATACATTTACAAACATTACGAAACAAATCCAATTGTTTCACCTTTTTAGCGATTTAAGCAAAACGTTTAACGTTACGAAAAAAATCCAAACATTTCACCTTTTAAGCGATTTAAGCCAAATATTTACAAACGTTACGAAACAAAACCAAACATTTCACCTTTTTAGCGATTTAAGCCAAACGTTTACAAACGTTACGAAACAAAACAAACGTTTAAAACGTTACGAAACAAATCAAAACATTTACAAACGCTACAAAACAACACCAAACGTTTCCCCATTTTAGCGATTTAAGCCAAACGTTTATAAACGTTACGAAACAAAACCAACTGTTTGTAAACGTTACCAAACAAATCTAAACGTTTCACATTTTTAGTGATTTAAGCCAATCATTTACAAACATTACGAAATAAATCCAAATGTTTCACTATTTTAGTGATTAAAGCCAAACGTTTACAAACGGTATGAAACAAATCCAAACGTTTCGAAACAAATCTAAACGTTTAAAATTTTACAAAACAAATCCAACAGTTTCACCTTTTTAGCGATTTAAGCCGAACGTTTACAAAAGTTACGAAACAAAACCAAACGTTTCCCCTTTTTATCGATTTAAGCCAAAAGTTTATAAACGTTACAAAACAAATCCAAACGTTTCACCTTTTTAGCGATTTAAGCCAAACGTTTACAAACCTTACGAAACAAGTCAGAGCGTTTCAACTTTTTAGCAATTTAAGCCAAACATTTACAAACGTTACGAAACAAATCGATATGTTTCAACTTTTTAGCAATTTAAACCAAACATTTAAAACGTTAAGAAAAACTCTAAACGTTTCACATTTTTAGCAATTTAAGCCAAACATTTACAAACGTTACGAGACAAAATCCAAATGTTTCACCTTTTTAGAAATTAAACCAAATGTTTACAAACGTTTCACCTTTTTAGTGATTTAAGCCGAATGTTTACAAACGTTACGAAACAAAACCAAACGTTTCACCTTTTTGCGATTTAAGCCCAACGTTTTCAAACGTTACGGAACAAATCCAAACATTTCACCTTTTTAGCAATTAAAGCCAAACGTATACAAATGTTGAGAAACAAATCCAAACGTTTCACCTTTTTGCCGATTTAAGCCAAACGTTTACAAACGTTACAAAACAAATCCAAATGTTTCACCTTTTAAGCGATTTTAGCCAAACGTTTGCAAAGGTTACGAAACAAATCCAAAAGTGTCGCCTTTTTAGCGATTTAAGCCAAACCTTTACAAAGGTTATGAAAGAAAACCAAACGTTACACCTTTTTAGCGATTTAAGCAAAACTTTTACAAAGGTTACAATACAAATTCAAACATGTCACCTTTTTAGCAATTTAAGCCAAACTTTTACAAACGTTATGAAACAAATCCAAACTTTTTATCTTTTTAGCGATTTAAGGAAATTGTTTACAAACGTTACGAAATAAATACAAACGTTTCACATTTTTAGCGATATAAGCCGAACGTTTACCAAAGTTACGAAACAAAACTAAACGTTTAAAACGTTACGAAACAAATCCAAACATTTCCACTTTTTAGCAAATTAAGCCAAACGTTTACAAACGTTACGAAACAAATCCAAGCGTTTCACCTTTTTAGCAATCTAAACCAAACATTTACAAACATTATGAAACAAATCCAAGCGTTTCACCTTTTAAGCAATTTAAGCCAAACGTTACAAAATTTCAAACGTTTCACCTTTTTTGCGATTTAAGCAAAACGTATACAAATGTTACGAAACAAATCCAAACGTTTCACCTTTTTAGCGATTTAAGCCAAACCTTTACGAACGTTATGAAACAAAACCAAGTGTTTCACCTTTCTAGCAATTTAAGCCAAACGTTTACACACGTTACGAAACAAATCCAAGTGTTTCACCTTTTTAGCAATTTAAGCCAAACGTTTATAAACGTTACGAAACAAATCCAAATGATTCACCTTTTTAGCGATTTAAGCCAAAACGTTTCACAAGTTATGAAACACATCCAAACGTTTCACATTCTTAGCGATTTAAGCAAAACCCTTAAAAACGATACGAAACAAAACCAAGCGTTTCACCTTTTTAGCAATTTAAGCCAAACGTTTAAAAACGTTACCTAACAAATCCATGCGTTTCACCTTTTTAGCAATTTGAGCCGAACGTTTACAAACGTTATGAAACAAATCCAAGTGTTTCACCTTTTTAGAAATTTAAGCCGAATGTTTTACAAACGTTACGAAACAAATCCAAATGTTTCACCATTTTAGCGATTTAAGCCAAACGTTTACAAACGTTATGAAACAAAACCAAACGTTTAAAAAGTTACGAAACACATCCAGACATTTCACATTTTTAGCGATTTAATCAAAAGCCTTAAAAACGTTACGAAACAAAACCAAGCGTTTCACCTTTTTAGCAATTTAAGCAAAACGTTTACAAATGTTACGAAATTTCAAACGTTTCAACTTTTTAGCGATTTAAGCCAAACGTATACAAACGTTACGAAACAAATCCAAATGTTTAACCTTTTTAGCGATTTAAGCCAAACGTTTACAAACGTTACGAAATAAATTCAAACGTTTCACCTTTTTAGCAGTTTAAGCCAAACGTTTACAAACGTTACGAAACAAATCCAAGCGTTTCACCTTTTTAGCAATCTAAGCCAAACGTTTACAAACATTATGAAACAAATACAAGCGTTTCACCTTTTAAGCAATTTAAGCCAAACGTTTACAAACGATACGAAATTTCAAACGTTTCACCTCTTTAACGATTTAAGCCAAACGTTTACAAACATTATGAAACAAATCCAAATGTTTCCCCATTTTAGCGATTTAAGCCAAACGTTTAAAACGTTACGAAATAAGTCCAAACGTTTCACCTTTTTAGCGATTTAAGCCAAACCTTTACAAACATTACGAAACAAAACCAAGTGTTTCACCTTTTTAGTAATTTAAGCCAAAAGTTTACAAACGTTACGAAACAAATCCAAGCGTTTCAACTTTTTAGCAATTTAAGCCAAACGTTTACAAACGCTACGAATCAAATCCAAGCGTTTCACCCTTTTAGCAATTTAAACCAAACGTTCAAAACATTACGAAACAAATCTAAACGTTTCACATTTTTAGCAATTTGAGCGAAACGTTTACAAACGTTACGAGACAAATCCAAACGTTTCACCTTTTTAGTGATTTAAGCCAAACGTTTACAAACGTTACCAAACAAATCCAAACGTTTCACCTTTTTAGCGATTTAAGCCGAACGTACACAAACATTACAAAACAAACCCAAACGTTTCACCTTGTTTGCGATTTAAGCCAAACATTTTCAAATATTAAGGAACAAATCCAAACGTTTCACCTTATTAGCGATTTAAGCTAAACGTTTACAAACATTACGGAACAAATCAAATTGTTCACATTTTTAGCGATTTAAGCTAAACGTTTGCAAACGTTACAAAAAAAATCCAAACGTGTCACCTTTTTAGCGATGTAAGCCAAACGTTTACAAAGGTTAAGAAACAAATCCAAACTTTTCACCTTTTTAGCTATCTAAGCCAAACGTTTACAAAGGTTGCGAAACAAATCCAAACGTGTAACCTTTTTAGCAATTTATGCAAAACGTTTACAAACGTTACGAAATAAACCCAAACGTTTCACCTTTTTAGCGATTTAAGCCAAACGTTTACAAAGGTTATGAATCAAAACCAAACGTTTCACCTTTTTTGCGATCTAAGCCAAACGTTTACAAAGGTTACGAAACAAATCCAAATGTGTCACCTTATTAGCAATTTAAGCCAAACGTTTACAAACGTTACGAAACAAATCCAAGTGTATTACCTTTTTAGCAATTTAAACCAAACATTTACAAACGCTACGAAATAAATCCGAGCGTTTCACCTTATTAGCAATTTAAGCCAAACGTTTATAAACGATAGGAAACAAATCCAAGCGTTTCACATTTTTAGCAATTTAAGCCAAATGTTTACAAACATTACGAAATTTCAAACGTTTCGCCTTTTTAGAAATTTAAGCCAAACGTATACAAACGTTACAAAACAAATCCAAGCGTTTAACTTTCTTAGCGATTTATGCCAAACGTTTACAAACGTTACGAAACAAATCCAAGCGTTTCCCCATTTTAGCGATTTAAGCCAAATGTTTAAAACTTTATGAAACAAATCCAAACGTTTCACCTTTTTAGCGATTTAAGCCAAACCTTTACAAACATTACGAATCAAAACCAAGTGTTTCACCTTTTTAGCAATTTAAGCCAAACGTTTACAAACGTTACGAAACAAATCCAAGTGTTTCACCTTTTTAGCAATTTAAGCCAAACGTTTAGAAACGCTACGAAACAAATCCAAACATTTTACCTTTTTAACGATTTAATCCAAACGTTTACAAACGTTACAGAATCAAAACCAAACGTGTCACCTTTTTAGCGATTTAAGCCAATCGTATACAAACGTTACGAAATAAATCCAAATGTTTACATACGTTACAAAACAAATCCAAGCGTTTCCCCTTTATAGTAATTTAAGCCAAACGCTTACAAACGTTACAAAATAAAACCAAACATTTCCCCTTTATAGTGATTTTAGCCAAATATTTCTTCTTTATACCAATTTAAACCAAAAGTTTATAAACGTTGAGAAACAAATCGAAACGTTTCATCTCTTTAGCGATTACAAACGTTACGAAACAAAACCAAACGTTTCACCTTTTTAGCGATTTAAGCCAAACGTTTACAAACGTTACGAAACAAATCCAAGTGTTTCACCTTTTTAGAAATTTAAGCCAAGCATTTACCAACGTTATGGAAAAAAACCAAACGTTTCACATTTTTAGTGATTTAAGCCAAACGTTTACAAACGCTACGAAACAAATCCAAACGTTTCACCTTTTTAGTGATTGAACTAAAACGTTTACAAACGTTATGAAACAAATCCAAACATTTCGCCTTTTTAGCGATTTAAGCCAAACGTTTACAAACATTGCGAAACAAAACAAAACGTTTCACCATTTTAGCGATTTACGACAAACATTTATAAATGTTTTGAAACAAATCCTAGCGTTTAACCTTTATATCAATTTAGGCCGAACGTTTACAAACGTTTCGAAACAAAACCAAACGTTTCACCTTTTTAGCGATATAAGCCAAACGTTTACAAACATTACGGAAAAAAAACCAAACGTTTCACAATTTTAGCGATTTATGCCAAACGTTTACAAACGCTACGAAACAAATCAAAACGTTTCACCTTTTTAGCGATTGAACCAAAACTTTTACAAACGTTAGGAAACAAATCCAAACGTTTCCCCTTTTTAGCGATTTAAGCCAAACGTTTACAAACATTACGAAAACAAACCAAACGTTTCACCCTTTTAGCGATTTAAGCCAAACGTTTACAAACGTTACGAAACAAAACCAAACGTTGAAAATGTTACGAAACAAATCGATATGTTTACAAACATTACGATACAAACCCAAACGTTTAAAACGTTACGAAACAAATCGAAACGTTTACAAACGTTACGAAACAAAGCGAAACGTTTCACCTTTTTAGCGATTTAAGCCAAACGTTTACAAACGTTACGAAACAAAACCAAACGTTTCACTTTATTAGCGGTTTAAGCCAAACATTTACAAACATTACGAAACAAAACCAAACGTTTAAAACGTTACGAAAAAAATCCAAACGTTTCCAAACGTTACGAAACAAAGCCAAACGTCTCACCTTTTTAGGGATTTAAGCCAAAAGTTTACAAATGTTACGAAACAAAACCAAACGTTTCACTTTAGCGATTTAAGCCATACATTTACAAACGTTACGAAACAAATCCAATTACTTCACCTTTTTAGCGATTTAAGCCAAACGTTTAACGTTACGAAAAAAATCCAAACATTTCACCTTTTAAGCGATTTAAGCCAAATATTTACAAACGTTACGAAACAAAACCAAACAATTCACCTTTTTAGCGATTTAAGCCAAACGTTTACAAACGTTACGAAACAAAACAAACGTTTAAAACGTTACGAAACAAATCAAAACATTTACAAACGCTACAAAACAACACCAAACGTTTCCCCATTTTAGCGATTTAAGCAAAACGTTTATAAACGTTACGAAACAAAACCAACTGTTTGTAAACGTTACCAAACAAATCTAAACGTTTCACATTTTTAGTGATTTAAGCCAATCATTTACAAACATTACGAAATAAATCCAAATGTTTCACTATTTTAGTGATTAAAGCCAAACGTTTACAAACGGTACGAAACAAATCAAAACGTTTCGAAACAAATCTAAACGTTTAAAATTTTCCAAAACAAATCCAACAGTTTCACCTTTTTAGCGATTTAAGCCGAACGTTTACAAAGGTTACGAAACAAAACCAAACGTTTCCCCTTTTTATCGATTTAAGCCAAAAGTTTATAAACGTTACAAAACAAATCCAAACGTTTCACCTTTTTAGCGATTTAAGCCAAACGTTTACAAACCTTACGAAACAAGTCAGAGCGTTTCAACTTTTTAGCAATTTAAGCCAAACATTTACAAACGTTACGAAACAAATCGATATGTTTCAACTTTTTAGCAATTTAAACCAAACATTTAAAACGTTAAGAAAAACTCTAAACGTTTCACATTTTTAGCAATTTAAGCCAAACATTTACAAACGTTACGAGACAAAATCCAAATGTTTCACCTTTTTAGAAATTAAACCAAATGTTTACAAACGTTTCACCTTTTTAGTGATTTAAGCCGAATGTTTACAAACGTTACGAAACAAAACCAAACGTTTCACCTTTTTTGCGATTTAAGCCCAACGTTTTCAAACGTTACGGAACATATCCAAACGTTTCACCTTTTTAGCAATTAAAGCCAAACGTATACAAATGTTGAGAAACAAATCCAAACGTTTCACCTTTTTGCCGATTTAAGCCAAACGTTTACAAACGTTACAAAACAAATCCAAATGTTTCACCTTTTAAGCGATTTTAGCCAAACGTTTGCAAAGGTTACGAAACAAATCCAAAAGTGTCGCCTTTTTAGCGATTTAAGCCAAACCTTTACAAAGGTTATGAAAGAAAACCAAACGTTACACCTTTTTAGCGATTTAAGCAAAACTTTTACAAAGGTTACAATACAAATTCAAACATGTCACCTTTTTAGCAATTTAAGCCAAACTTTTACAAACGTTATGAAACAAATCCAAACTTTTTATCTTTTTAGCGATTTAAGGCAAATGTTTACAAACGTTACGAAATAAATACAAACTTTTCACATTTTTAGCGATATAAGCCGAACGTTTACCAACGTTACGAAACAAAACTAAACGTTTAAAACGTTACGAAACAAATCCAAACATTTCCACTTTTTAGCAAATTAAGCCAAACGTTTACAAACGTTACGAAACAAATCCAAGCGTTTCACCTTTTTAGCAATCTAAGCCAAACATTTACAAACATTATGAAACAAATCCAAACATTTGTAAACATTCAACTTTTTAGCAATTTAAACCAAACATTTAAAACGTTAAGAAAAACTCTAAACGTTTCACCTTTTTAGCGATTTAAGCCAAACCTTTACGAACGTTATGAAACAAAACCAAGTGTTTCACCTTTCTAGCAATTTAAGCCAAACGTTTACACACGTTACGAAACAAATCCAAGTGTTTCACCTTTTTAGCAATTTAAGCCAAACGTTTATAAACGTTACGAAACAAATCCAAATGTTTCACCTTTTTAGCGATTTAAGCCAAAACGTTTAACAAGTTACGAAACACATCCAAACGTTTCACATTCTTAGCGATTTAAGCAAAACCCTTAAAAACGATACGAAACAAAAGCAAGCGTTTCACCTTTTTAGCAATTTAAGCCAAACGTTTAAAAACGTTACCTAACAAATCCATGCGTTTCACCTTTTTAGCAATTTGAGCCGAACGTTTACAAACGTTATGAAACAAATCCAAGTGTTTCACCTTTTTAGAAATTTAAGCCGAATGTTTTACAAACGTTACGAAACAAATCCAAATGTTTCACCATTTTAGCGATTTAAGCCAAACGTTTACAAACGTTATGAAACAAAACCAAACGTTTAAAAAGTTACGAAACACATCCAGACATTTCACATTTTTAGCGATTTAATCAAAACCCTTAAAAACGTTACGAAACAAAACCAAGCGTTTCACCTTTTTAGCAATTTAAGCAAAACGTTTACAAACGTTACGAAATTTCAAACGTTTCAACTTTTTAGCGATTTAAGCCAAACGTATACAAACGTTACGAAACAAATCCAAATGTTTAACCTTTTTAGCGATTTAAGCCAAACGTTTACAAACGTTACGAAATAAATCCGAACGTTTCCTCATTTTAGCAATTTAAGCCAAACGTTCACAAACGTTACGAAACAAATCCAAACGTTTCCGCATTTTAGCAATCTAACCCATACATTTAAAACGTTACGAAACTAATCCAAACGTTTCACCTTTTTAGCGATTTAAGCCAAATCTTTACAAACGTTACGAAACTGTAATATCCCGTAAAATTTTAATTTATTTTTTGATAATTTCCGACGATTTTCCGGTTGTTTTGAAGTAAATTCGAAGATAGTGGTTTGGTTCGAGTTGGTTCGGGATTGGGGTTGATCTTGGTTCAACCACTTTAATTTTAAAAACAAAAAAAAATAAAATGGTCAAATTCTCGTTCGAGAATGAAGATTCTCCAACGAGAATCATGCTTGGGGACTGGTCTTGTACGAGACCAGGAGTTCTCGAACGAGAACCAAGCCCAGCATGGCTGTTCTCGTTCGAGAACCAAACTGCTGTGCGTGGGGGCAGTTTCGTCACGTGATTCCGACCTAATCGACCTACTTAAATACCTAAAATTCACCCCTAATCTATTCTCCATCCTACAAAGAAACCGTAGCCGTCTTTCCCTATCATGTTCGCTGAGGAATCGTCGATCATAATCGTTCTCAAAGTTTTGGAAAACACATCGGTGAGTTGTTCTAAGAATTTCAGTTTTTGGCTTAAACGGCAATTCCGTATTTTTGATCGTTCTCTCTCGTTTCTAGATCGAAATTGAAACCGTTTGTTTCCAGACGTTCTAGACTCGTGTACCTTCGATTCCCCACCTCGTTTTCGTTGAACGGTACGCTATCGATCTTGTTCCATTCGCCGTACGGTTTCCGTTTTTGGAATTGCTTTAACTGTTATTGAGATTTTTGGTTACTGCCGTTTATAATTTCTTTGCTTTGAGCCATGAACTGGTAACCTAGGTGATTATTAGCATCCTTAGTTTATTGGGTTAGCGGAATTGATTGATTGATGTTATGCCGTTGTGTTAAATCGCTGTTTGGTTATGGACGTTTTGATCTTGCTCACTGCCGTTCACTTATGCTTGAATTAATCACTACGGTTTTGCTTTTGAGATGTTGGGTTATTGATTTTGATGAATGATGTGGTTATAGTATGAAGTCTTAATGGTTTGGAGATTAAAAATCATGTCCAGAAGCTTGAAAATGGAGTTTTTGAGAGTTTAAGGGTGGCGGGGAATGGTGTTTAATTTAAATGGAAGGTGATGGTCAAATAACCATTATGATCACCAAAGTCTTTTACTTAAACCAAATAAATCCTTAAGGTTAAACTTTAACTAATAACTTGGGTTTTATTTTGATTATAAATTAAATAGTGAAAACGATAGATAATTATAAATTTAGTTAATATAATTACTCGGGTAATCTTATTTAAATAAGTATATCAATTTGGCATGAAATTGGTCAAATTACAATTTAGCCCCTGAACTTATTTTATAACTTAATTAAGTGGATTTTTGGTTGATCACTTAATACTTTGTTTTAAATGGTGTTTAATTTAAAAGAAAGGTGATGGTCAAATAACCATTATGATCACCAAAGTCTTTTACTTAAACCAAATAAATCCTTAAGGTTAAACTTTAACTAATAACTTGGGTTTTATTTTGATTATAAATTAAATAGTGAAAACGATAGATAATTATAAATTTAGTTAATATAATTACTCGGGTAATCTTATTTAAATAAGTATATCAATTTGGCATGAAATTGGTTAAATTACAATTTAGCCCCTGAACTTATTTTATAACTTAATTAAGTGGATTTTTGGTTGATCACTTAATACTTTGTTTTAATTATAAACAAAAGTGATTAAATTGATTTTGAAAATCAAATTGGCTGAAGTACAGTTTAGCCCCTAATTGGCTAAAGTACAGTTTAGCTCCTAATTGGCTAAAGTACAGTTTAGTCCCTAAACTTTTATAAACGTAAAATGGTTAGATTTTTGGGATGTAACTTGGGTTACTTGGAATTGAAGTTATTGAGTTCCGCTTTTAATATGGATTATTATTTTATTGAATTATTTTACAAATATAAACTCGGGTTTATATTGATAAACGTTTTGAGTCGGGTTAGACTTGGGTCACCCGACAAGTGAGGTTAGCTTGGTAGTTAATGATAACTCGGCTAACCCATTATTTGGGAATTAATTATTATATAAAGATTATTAAATAATATATATGAATTGGATTTTAAGCGAGAACTCAATAGACGTATATTGATTGGACTTTATTACCTATTGGGTGTTTTTGTGTGTTGCTTTGGATTGTTTATTTCCGACGTGTTATTTGTACTAGTCCTATGTGGTGTCTAGTACTCTTTAGAGTTAGGGTCTGTTTTTAAAAATTATTTTATTTGTCTAGACCCGTCTATTGTTCGTGCTCCAGAGGCAAACCAGGATTAGTTGCTTGCCGGTTTTCACGTGGATTAGCAAGCAGTGAGTTTGTACTTACTATTTACCGCTTTATTAAGTAAATTGTTATTTTAATATTAAATATATATACTGTACGTATATTTCGAATTGTTTTTATATTATGGCTCTTAGTTGGAACATGCTACCTAATGGGCATCATTAGGACTGCGTGCGCACCGGTAAAGATCTGGGTAAGGTATATATGGAAATGTGGTAACTCGGTGTGAGCATAGCTCTGGGGACCAAATAGAGTAACTCGGTGTAGCACAGCTCTCGGGACCTCGGATATGGTAAAGTGTGGTCAGTGGTAACTCGGTGTAGCTCAGCTCTCGAGACCAGGCCTGTTGGATTATGTTATTTATTTAGAATTGTGGATTAGGGTTCCAACTATTATTCGTAATATCGTTATTAAATGTTTTAAACGATTTTAAAGGTTTTCAACTTAATAAATGTAGATAGTGGTATAAACTCATCTCAGTATATCTGACCCCGTGGTTTTCCCAATTTTTCCCAGGGTTATGATCTGAGAGAGTCTGGTGATCTCCGCATTTACTTTTCCTCAGAGGTTCCATTTATTTTTGATAAACTGTAAAACTTTTTTATTCTTAGACCGCAGTAGTAACTAGACGTCTTTATTTTATTCTAGTTGTTATCAGATTGGTCTGACTGATTATTTATTGCTCTGGCATGTTAAACGTTTATTCCGGATTATTTATGTTAAGGCGATTTAATACTATTATTGGAAAGCATGTTATTTTAATTGTTGAATATTGTAACTGCTAGATTTAGTCTGAAGTCTCGGTTGCCCCCGAGCATTGGTTTTCTGCAGGTTTACGTGTTTATATGTTAAATGAAAGGCTAGCTACGGGTTTTGGTACTACATTACCCATACCCTAGCGCTGGTCGCGATTCATGAAAATGGGTCGTGACAAACTGGGTATCAGAGCCTGGTTTCAAACCAAGGCCAATTGCTTACTATGTGTTTACTCTGTTAAGTATGGTTGTGTCTTAGGAACTACTGCGGATATAGGTTTCTATCATGTCTTTAAAAATGTCATCTTTTGATTTTTAAAACATTCTGCCAACACAAATAGGATTGCATCGAGTCAGTCATTATATGTTTATTTGATGCTGTTAAATGTTAATTTTATTTCACTTGGGTGAATATTTTAATGCTGTTGATTTCTCGGGAAATCCTAATTTGTTACTTGTTTTGTTTCATACTTGGGTATGAATTATGTGTTATTTAAATTGTTTTTGTTCAATCCTTAGGATATGGACAATGTTGTTCGTACTCGTGCTCGTGCTGCGGCAGAGCAAGAAGCTGAGGCTGCTGATGCGATTTCCATGGAAGTCGATCAGAACGTACCACCAGTTCAGGCAAATGCTGGACGTGGTAGAGGTAGAGGTGCTGGCAGAGGTAGAGGTAGAGGCAGAGGAACTGGTGCTGGTAGGGGTGGAGATAAAGGACGTGGTGCAGCAGGTGTTCAGGCACCGAATGTGCAGCAGGCACCGGAGGTGCAACAGGCACCAAACATGCAGGCGTTTGACTTCACTACTTTCTTGGCTGGTATTGTCGAGATGCAGAATAACCAGGCTCTTCTGCAGAATCAGTTTTCTGTATTGGGTCAGTTAGCGCAGCAACAGCAACCTCAGGCTGGTGTTGTAGCTGGTATGGGTGGACTTGCTGGTGTCGATCACATTCCGACAGACAGAGAGATGATGATGACCTACACGAAGTTGACTCCGACTTCATTTGATGGCACAGGGGATGCTCTTAACTTTTTGGAGGAGTTTGAGTACAACAGTCAGAGGATTCAAGCTACTGATCGTCAATCAGTGATGCTTGTGGAGATGTCGCTGAAGGGTCCAACTAAGGAATGGTTTCGCGATAACATCAGGCCAATGATGGCTACATTGAATTGGGCTGAGTTTGTGGACATGTTCAGAGGTTACTATCTACCCTTCTCTTTTGCTGAGAATTTCAGAGAAAAGCTGCTAAATTTGAAGAAAGGGGATAGATCAGTGACAGACTACACTACAGAGTTTTTCCGTTTGGGGCGGTTTGCTACAGATCTACAGGGTGATCGAGGGCGAGTGAACGACCGCTATGTTAGGGGTTTAGACTCAGGATTTCTTCCTTTGCTGATAGGGACAGACATGGAGTTCGCTCGAGTAGTGGATAGTGCTCGTCGGATGGAGAATTCATTGATTCAGCTTGGGACGATCTCTGACCCTTTCCAGAATCAGAAGGGAAAGAGTAATCTTCCTAGTGGGGGGCAACAGGCCCCATCGCAGCATGGTAGTGAAAACTACTACAGTGGCTCTTCCCAGGCCAATAGGGGGAGTCGCCGTACGCACAAAAAGGGGAGGCATAATGCTAGGAGTGCTCCGTACAGTTCTAGTAGCAATGGGAGTAACCGTGGTTCAGGACGCGGGTACAGTGGTGGATCGAACATTCCGTTCTGCCAGAATTGCAGACGCAGGCACTATGGTCAGTGCCTGTTAGCTCCTGGAGGTTGTTTTTCTTGTGACCAGCCGGGTCATTTCTCCAGGCAGTGTCCGAGTCTAGTGTGGCGCAGTCGTCTTACCAGCAGCAGAGACCTGCGTTTACACAGTCTGTAGGGTACTCTCAACCTGCAGCATCTTTTGGTGGCCATCGGGGCCGTGGTCCAGGTGGCAGAGATCGTCCCAAATGTTTCCGTTCCATTCGCCATACGGTTTCCGTTTTTGGAATTGCTTTAACTGTTATTGATATTTTTGGTTACTGCCGTTTATAATTTCTTTGCTTTGAGCCATGAACTGGTAACCTAGGTGATTATTAGCATCCTTAGTTTATTAGGTTAGCGGAATTGATTGATTGATGTTATGCTGTTGTGTTAAATCGCCGTTTGGTTATGGACATTTTGATCTTGCTCACTGCCGTTCACGTATGCTTGAATTAATCACTACGGTTTTGCTTTTGAGATGTTGGGTTATTGATTTTGATGAATGATGTGGTTATAGTATGAAGTCTTAATGGTTTGGAGATCAAAAATCATGTCCAGAAGCTTGAAAATGGAGTTTTTGAGAGTTTAAGGGTGGCGGGGAATGGTGTTTAATTTAAATGGAAGGTGATGGTCAAATAACCATTATGATCACCAAAGTCTTTTACTTAAACCAAATAAATCCTTAAGGTTAAACTTTAACTAATAACTTGGGTTTTATTTTGACTATAAATTAAATAGTGAAAACGATAGATAATTATAAATTTAGTTAATATAATTACTCAGGTAATCTTATTTAAATAAGTATATCAATTTGGCATGAAATTGGCTAAATTACAATTTAGCCCCTGAACTTATTTGATAACTTTTTTTTTGCCGGAAAGATTATGAATCTTTATTAAAAATCGACTATAAAAGTCTCGTACCTAGACACGAAATTTGGGCTAGGGAATCGTTACAAAAAACCACATCTCGAAGGGCTTTCTTGGCTACTGAATGAGCCACCCAATTAACATCTTGTTTCATAAAACTAAAAGAAAAGCCAGGCTGCTGTGCGCATAAGGCTTGGCAATCCTGAACTATAACCTCACAATCTAAGCTAACTTTAGCCATTCCGTTCATAGCGTCAATTATGCTTTTCGCATCCCCTTCAATAATAACAAGGTTATGGCGTAGAAGTTTTGCCAAGAAAATCGCTTCCCGCATCGCCAAAGCTTCTACCAGATCCGGGGAGGGTATGAATTCAAAGAATCTAGTAATAGAATAAAGAACTGAGCCCCTATGATCCTGCGCTACACAAGATCCCACCCCGCTTTTCTTATCTGCATCAAAGGCTCCGTCGAAATTTATCTTGATAGCATTAAATGAAGGAAGAGTCCAGCTTGTGGCCAAATGACCCTCTCTATTATTTACCATTGAATTGTCATTACCCCCTGATTGAAGCCTTGCCATGGTGTTCTCAGAATGGAAATTCGAAGCTGCCTGCAAAATTGCTACTAGATCACTGTCCTCCTTTAGAAAAATCAAGGCATTTCTCTTCTTCCAAATGGACCACATGGTTCATATAATCTTGCAAAGAGTGTTTTTTCCAATGATTGCTGATTTGAGTTTCTCACACATGGCAGTCCAGAATTCTTTAACAGAATTCAAGAGAATTATATCCTGCCAAATATTAAGATCCGATCCCAACCAAACCGCTTCAACAAATGGGCACCGAAAGAACAGGTGTTCCATCATTTCTGGCTCTTTGCAGCGAGGACACAATTCCGATACGCTGGAAACACGATTGTGGAGATTGTTGTTGCAAGCCAAGCCGTTTTTCAAACACTTCCACATAAAACACTTAATGTTGGGAGGTAAATTCAATCTCCATAGAACCTGCCAAGGAGTTGTGTTTATTGGTCTAGCAAAAACATTATGACTTGAGCTAAAGGAGGCATGGTAAGCTGTTTTAACTGAGAATTGACCAGATTTTTCCCAATGCCAAACTAAACGATCTGCCAGACCAATAATACTTATCGGGATCTGAAGAATAGTTGTAGCTTCCTGCGGTTGAAAAGTGTTCCTGACCAACGCCTCATTCCAGCTCCTTTTATCGTGTGACAGCAAATCCGAAACCAAATGACAATCAGCAGTTAGAGTGGTTGCAGAACTTACCGTAAACGGTGGCCGCGTAGGAATCCATGGAGTATTTTTGATAGGAACGCTTTCGCCATTACTTACTTGCCACCGGACCCCTTGGTTGAGAATCGTTCTCCCACTTAGAATACTTCGCCACGCCCAAGAGCTATTTGAATGGAGTTCCGCTTCCAAGAAGGAATGATGTGGGAAATATTTTCCTTTTAAAACTCTAGAAAGGAGCGAGTCTGTTTTGTTTAAAATGCGCCATCCTTGCTTTGCGAGAAGCGCTAAGTTGAAATGCTCCAAGTCCCGAAAACCTAAACCCCCTGCTTCCTTTGGGAGACACATTTTCCGCCAAGAGACCCAATGCAGTTTCCGTTCATCGTTGCGTCTTCCCCACCAAAAATTTGAAATAATGGAGTTAATTTCCTTATGAATAATTTTAGGCAAAAGGAAGCAAGACATAGAGTAGATTGGCACCGCCGTAGCTATACTTTTAATTAGGACTTCTCTACCACCGTAAGAAAGTAGAGATCCTTTCCACCCCGCTACTTTTTGCCTTACCCTTGAACAAATTTCCTTAAATGTTTGAGTTTTAGACTTCGACACAAATGCAGGAACGCCTAAGTATCTGTCCTGGCCTCCCATTCTGGTCACGTTAATAGAAGCGGCGAGCTGAACACGGATCTGCTCCGGGGTGTTACTGCTGAAGAACAATGAAGACTTTGCCAAGTTGACAACTTGTCCCGAAGCTACTGAGTATAGATGAATTATCTGAATTACTTGGTTGGCTTGAGCAGGACAAGCCTGAAAAAACAACAAGGAATCATCCGCAAAAAGCAAATGGGATATGCTCGGACTTCGTCTAGAGATTTGAACACCAGAGATATGATTATTCCTTTCAGCTTGTGATAGGAGCAAGGAAAAGCATTCTGCACATAGGAGAAACAAAAAAGGTGATAATGGGTCACCCTGTCGGATTCCCCGGCTGGGAACAATAAAGCCTCGAGAGACTCCATTAAAATTCAGAGAGTATGTAACTTAAGTGATACATCTCATAATCCAGCGAATCCAAGTGTGATTGAAGCCCAATTTCCGCATAATCCTTTTAATGAACAGCCATTCCACTCGCTCATATGCCTTACTCATGTCAAGTTTTAAGGCAACTTCAAATTTTGTCTTACTTTTCCTAGTTTTCAGATGATGTGTAAGCTCGTGTGCTAGCAAAATATTATCCCCAATGTTCCTTCCCTTAACAAAAGCACTCTGGTGTTCTCCAATAATAGCGGGCATAAAAGACTGTAATCTGTCCGTTAGAAGGCGAGAAATAATTTTGTAGAAAACCGGGCATAAACTGATGGGGCGAAGGTCAGACATCGTAGTTGGCAAGGTCACCCTCAGAATGAGGGTTATTGTGGTATGATTCATGCCTCGAAGTAGTTGTTCTCCCCTGAAAAAACTTCTAACAGCCGAACAGATATTAACTTTAATGGTATCCCAATTGTTTTGAAAAAACAAACTTGTTAAGCCGTCTTGACCAGGGGATTTGTTCGGATGGATGGCAAAGGCTGCTTTTCAAATTTCATCATCGGAGAAAAGTCGTGTAAGACTCCTATTCATAGATGGAGTGACCTTCGGAGGAAGACCAGCAATTGCAGTTGCAATGTTTTGAGGATTGGAGGAGGTATAAATACTATGAAAATGGTCTAGAGCTATATCAACAATCTGAAGTTCATTAGTACACATATCTCCTGCATTGTTAAAGAGCTGGTTAATATTGTTTTTTTTGCGCCGTTGAATAACCGAAGCATGGAAAAACGTTGTGTTACGGTCTCCCCATTTTAACCAATTAATCTTTGATTTTTGGTGCCAAAATTGCTCCTCCTTTACATGCTCGGCTGCCACACGAGCTTCCACGTCTCTGATTTCTTCCACATGAAGTTTGAAACCCTGTTGATGTAGGCTAGACAATGGCTGAGAAAGAGCTGAAATATTTCTGCGAGCATTATGTTTTTTGTCCCTCGACCATTTGAATAACCCTTGCCGACAAGCCTTTAATTTTTGAACCACCTGCCACAAATTGTTTTGAGCCGAATAGTTAGTCACAGCCCAAGCATCTGATATGATTTGTTGCGCTTCCTGGTTGTTTTTCCATCTCTGATCCTAGATAAATCTACTTCTACCTTTCTTAACCGATGGGGCTGAATCTAAAAGCAAAGGTCTATGGTCGGAGCCAAGTTCGTCTAAATAAAAAACCTTCCCCAGAGGATACTTTGTAAACCAGTCCAACGAGACCAAAAATCTGTCTAGTCTCAACTGAATATTATCTATGCCCTCTCGCCTGTTGTTCTAGGTAAAAAGGTAACTCGCAAAATTCATCTCCATAAGATTAGAATCGCGAATGAAATTATTAAAACCCTCAGCCCTGTTACCAACAAAGGAACTGCCCCCTTTCTTTTCCGAGCTAGCACGAATACAATTAAAATCCCCACCAATAATGAACGGACCCGACAATCTAAGACAATAATCATGTAGAAAAGACAATTGGGAAGAACGCGTCACATATGAAACATCTAAGTAGATTCCAATAAAATGCCAACTACAATTATCATCACCAGTAGAAACCATACAATGAAAATAAAAGCCATCATGGCTAAGAACTGATACATTACAACTAGAGTGCCAAGCCAAAGCCAAACCACCGGAAATACCCATAGGATCTTGTAGTTCAAAGTTTCGAAAACCCTCTACGAAGAAACTTTTGAACCACCGGTGCTTTATTCTTGGTCTCCGACAAGAACACTAAGTCGGGGGAATGAGATTTCATAATCTCTTTAAAGTTATGGAGAGTCAGGGGATTCCCCACACCCTGAACATTCCATCTGAGAATCCTCATATATCCTTTGGGGCACCACTATGGCTGGTCCCCTCCACCAATTCAGTTTCTGAGTTAACACATAATTTCTTCACTGCTCTACCCTCTTCCACTTCTCTTACCCTCTTAGTGATGTTGTCCATACTGCCCTCCACCTGAGCATTAAGAATCGGCACATTAACCAAATTATCAGTATTTCCCAGAGTTGTGATGCTTCAAACATGTCTGGCAAAAGCTTTTCTTCTGAGTCTGATAGGTAGTTGTTTGAGAGCCTCAATAACCCCTGGAGCAATAATAGGAGGGTAGGGTAAGGTCGGAGTGTCACGATAAGCAGGAGTCACAGAGCAGAACGTATGGTTAGAGGTGATAGGGAAAAATGGAGGAATAGTGTTTTGAGTGGTTGGAAGGTTAAAGGTGAGATTTGGAGTTTTGGCTATAGGTTTTGGGTTTTCTGGGTTGTGAGTTACAATTTGAGCTTCAAACCTGTCTTTATGAACTTTAGAATCATAGCGAGGAAAAGACTTAGGGGTGTTTGTAACTCCAGTCGAGGGTGTTGTATGTGCAGCAGTAAAAGGTAGGTTTGGAGTAGAAGAGCCTTCCTTTTGTTTGAGAAACATATGTAGCATACCCAATTCCTCCAACGCCTTAGGGTTACATAGAATGCCATCCGGAGGACCCTGAGATAAATCTGGTTGAGAGGAGAAAATGAACGGGTTTAAGGAGATCTGCTTGTATGTTAGAGGGTCTTTTATCGCAGGATGGCTATGTTTCATATTCTCTAGAATTTTGCAAGCATTCAGAATATCACGGTGTTTCTCTGTGGCCATGCATGTAGCTTCAACTCCAGGTATGGATGGGCCCGGCCCAAACCCAACAGTACCTATGTTTGTTGGAGGGGGAACAAGAGGGCTCCCGACAAACTTAGTGGAAAATAACAGCATGTGGTGGTCAGGTTGACTAACAACCTCATTTTCCTCAAAAACACTTTTTCCTTTATCTTATTGTACTTCCCTTGAAATAGCTTTATGAGCACTCCTATCTATCCATCGGTTAAGAACCTGGGTTGCCTTCCTAGCCGTATTAGAAGGTGCTTCCTAAGGTTGAGAAGGAATGGCAGCAATCGAAAAAGGTGGTGCCAAAGAATTAAGCACCGGAACTGCTGGGGAACCCAGGGAGGGAGGTAACTTACCGGACCCATACCGCATCCATAGTCCATAATCAGGAACACCTTCTTGTGTTGCAACTTCCACAGGATTTGAACAAGAGATGGAGTAATGGCCTACGAGACCACACTTGAAACAAATATCTGGAAATCTTTCATAGAGGAAGGAAACAAATTTTTCCTTTCGATTCACCTCGGTCGTAAAGAAACCTCGTCTGAAAGCTTCAGTAACTTTCACCAGGACTTTTACCCTCATGATACTACCGAGATCACCCTCTCCATCGTCCCTTGCATCCATGCCTATCATTTTCTCAAAGAGGCTGCCTATGAGGGCCGCATTACGCTTACTTATCTGACTTGCAGGTAGCCCAAAAGCATGCACCCAAAAAGGAGAGCAACTGAAGTCAATGCTTTCCAGAGATGAGTCTGGAGTCCATCTCTGGAGGACCAGCAAGTTGTTACTGAGGCACCAAGGTCGGCCATTCCAAGCTCTTTCAAGGTCCTCAACCCTACTAAACGTGAAAATGAAAACATTGGAAGCATCTTTCTTCACTGTGAGCCCACTAAAAGCCCTCCACGATCTGGCCAATGTTTCTCGAACTGAGGCGGGATAGAAAATTTTTGTTCCCCAGAATTTTCCAAACAAAACTAGTTTCTCCTTAACCTCCTCATGAAAGAGAGCAAGAGTTGGTTCTGAGACTCGGAGTTTTGCAGTATGCAACGCAAGGTTATTTATAGTTGTATTTTCATGAGACATCTTTTGTAATAAATGAGGAGGGTGAAATAAATGAGATGGGTAAGAGCAGAAGCCGTTTAAGAATAAGAAGTTAATGAGCCAGGTATGAATGCAAATGTGAAGAAAGTGAAGGTATATAGCAGAATATATAAGGTAAACTTTAGGGTTTTGGGGTGCTAGTATGACTTCTGTTAAGCTTGGGTGCTCTGAAAATTCCAAGAGGGACTCCATTAAGTGCCGGATAAAAGGAGAAGGCAAGGATAAGGAAATGTTGAGGAAGAAACTTACCAAGAAGAAGTAAGTTAAAAGGTTGACGAGGAGGTGAAAAAGGGTGTTTGGTTAAAAAGGATTTGTTTATGGAGTAAGGTAGGGAGGTAGAGTATGCTCGGATAAGAAAACGAGGAGATAATATAAGATCAGAATGTCACATCGGAGGAAAGCCGGCAATGGTCATTAGTTCAGGATAAAACCCTAGAGAGAAAGAGAGAGAAAAAAATTTCCACAAAACCTTACTTTTTTTTTTTTATTTTATATTATAACTTAATTAAGTGGATTTTTGGTTGATTACTTAATACTTTGTTTTAATTATAAACAAAAGTGATTAAATTGATTTTGAAAATCAAATTGGTTAAAGTACACTTTAGCCCCTAATTGGCTAAAGTGCAGTTTAGCCCTTAATTGGCTAAAGTACAGTTTAGTCCCTAAACTTTTATAAACTTAAAATGGTTAGATTTTTGGGATGTAACTTGGGTTACTTGTAATTGAAGTTATTGAGTTCCGCTTTTAATATGGATTATTATATTATTGAATTATTTTACAAATATAAACTCGGGTTTATATTGATAAACGTTTTGAGTCGGGTTAGACTTGGGTCATCCGACAAGTGAGGTTAGCTTGGTAGTTAATGATAACTCGACTAATCAACTATTTGGAAATTAATTATTATTTAAAGATTATTAAATAATATTTTTAAATTGGATTTTAAAGCGAGAACTCAATATACTTATATTAATTGGACTTTATTACCTATTGGGTGTTTTTATGTGTTGCTTTGGATTGTTTATTTCCGACGTGTTATTTGTACT
Source organism: Mercurialis annua (assembly GCF_937616625.2). Lineage (NCBI taxonomy): Eukaryota > Viridiplantae > Streptophyta > Magnoliopsida > Malpighiales > Euphorbiaceae > Mercurialis > Mercurialis annua. The sequence goes on from NC_065570.1 coordinate 24,303,337, forward strand.
AGTCCTATGTGGTGTCTAGTACTCTCTAGAGTTAGGGTCTGTTTTTAATAATTATTTTATTTGTCTAGACCCGTCTATTGTTCGTGCTTCAGAGGCGAACCAGGATTATTTGCTTGCCGGTTTTCACGTGGATTAGCTAGCAGTGAGTTTGTACTTACTATTTACCGTTTTATTAAGTAAATTGTTATTTTAATATTAAATATATATACTGTACGTATATTTCGAACTGTTTTTATATTATGCCTTTTAGTTGGAACATGTTACCTAATGGGCATCATTAGGACTGCGTGCGCACCGGAAATGATCTGGGTAAGGTATATATGGAAATGTGGTAACTCGGTGTGAGCATAGCTCTCGGGACCAAATAGAGTAACTCGGTGTAGCATAGCTCTCGGGACTCTGGATATGGTAAAGTGTGGTCAGTGATAACTCGGTGTAACTCAGCTCTCGGGACCAGGCCTGTTGGATTGTGTTATTTATTTAGAATTGTGGATTAGGGTTCCAACTATTATTCGTAATATCGTTATTAAATATTTTAAACGATTTTAAAGGTTTTCCACTTAATAAATATAGATAGTGGTATAAACTCATTTCAGTATATCTGACCCCGTTGTTTTTCCAATTTTTTCCAGGGTTATGATCTGAGAGAGTCTAGTGATCTCTGCATTTACTTTTTCTCGGAAGTTCCATTTATTTTTGATAAACTGTAAAACTGTTTTATTCTTAGACCACAGTAGTAACTAGACGTCTTTATTTTATTCTAGTTGCTGTCAGATTGGTCTGACTGATTATTTATTGCTCTAGCATGTTAAACGTTTATTCCGGATTATTTATGTTAAGCCGATTTAATATTATTATTGGAAAGCATGTTATTTTAATTGTTGAATATTAACTGCTAGATTTAGGCTGAAGTCTCTGTTGCCCCCGAGCATTGGTTTTCTGCAGGTTTACGTGTTTATATGTTAAATGAAAGGCTAGCTACGGGTTTTGGTACTACATTACCCATACCCTAGCGCCGGTCGCGATTCATGAAAATGGGTCGTGAAACAAAATCAAGTGTTTCACCTTTTCAGCAATTTAAGCCAAACGTTTACAAACGTTACGAAACAAATCCAAGTGTATTACCTTTTTAGCAATTTAAACCAAACGTTTACAAACGCTACGAAACAAATCCAAACGTTTCACCTTTTAAGCGATTTCAGCCAAACGTTTGCAAAATTTACGAAACAAAACCAAACGTTTCACCTTTTTAGCGATTTAAGCCATACGTTTACAAACATTACGAAACAGATCCAATTGTTTCACCTTTTTAGCGATTTAAGCTAAACGTTTACAAACATTACGAAACAAATTCAAATATTTCACCTTTTTAGCGATTTAAGCCAAACATTTACAAAAGTTACGAAACAAAACCAAACATTTCACCTTTTTAGCGATTTAAGACAAACGTTTACAAACGTTACGAAACAAAACCAAATGTTTAAAACATTACGAAACAAATCCAAACGTTTACAAACAATACATAACAACACCAAATGTTTCCCCAATTAAGCGATTTAAGCCAAACGTTAATAAACGTTACGAAACAAAACCAAACGTTTGTAAAAGTTACCAAAAAAATCTAAATGTTTCACATTTTTAGTGATTTAAGCCAAACATTTTTAAACGTTACGAAACAAATCCAAACGTTTCACTATTTTAGTGATTAAAGCCAAACGTTTACAAACGGTACGAAACAAATCCAAACGTTTCGAAACAAATCCAAACGTTTAAAATTTTACAAAACAAATCCAACAGTTTCACCTTTTTAGCGATTTAAGCCGAATGTTGACAAAGGTTACGAAACAAAATCAAACATTTCCCCTTTTTATCGATTTAAGCCAAACGTTTACAAACGTTACGAAACAAATCCAAACGTTTCCCCTTTTTAGCGATTTAAGCCAAACGTTTACAAACATTACGAAACAAATACAAGCGTTTCAACTTTTTAGAAATTTATGCCAAACGTTTACAAACGCTACGAAACAAAACCAAGTGTTTCACCTTTTTAGCAATTTAAACCAAACGTTTAAAACGTTACGAAACAAATCTAAACGTTTCACATTTTTAGAAATTAAGCCAAACGTCTACAAACGTTACAAGACAAATCCAAAAGTTTCACCTCTTTAGAAATTAAACCAAATTATACAAACATTACAAATAAATCCAAACATTTTACCTTTTTAGCAATTTAAGACGAACGCTTACAAACGTTACGAAACAAAACCAAACGTTTCCCCTTTTTTGCGATTCAAGCGAAACGTTTTCAAACTTTACGGAATAAATCCAAACGTTTCACCTTTTTAGCGATTTAAGTCAAACGTTTACAAACGTTAAGAGACAAATCTAAACGTTTCACCTTTTTCGCGATTTATGCCAAACGTTTACAAAGGTTACGAAACAAATCCAAACGTGTCACTTTTTTAGCAATTTTAGCAAAACGTTTACAAATGTTACGAAACAAACCAAACGTTCCACCTTTTTAGCGATTTAAGCCAAACCTTTACAAAGGTTATGAAACAAAATCAAACGTCTCACCTTTTTAGCGATTTAAGCAAAAATTTTACAAAGGCTACAAAACAAATCCAAACGTGTCACCTTTTTAGCAATATAAGCAAAACTTTTACAAACGTTACGAAACAAATCCAAACGTTTCATATTTTTAGTGATTTAAGGCAAATGTTTACAAACGTTAAAAAATAAATACAAATGTTTCATATTTTTAGCGATATAAGCTGAACGTTTTGAAACGTTGCGAAACAAAACCAAACGTTTAAAACGTTATAAAACAAATCCAAACGTTTCACCTTTTTAGCAATTTAAGCCAAACGTTACGAAACAAATCCAAGAGTTTCACCTTTTTAACAATCTAAGCCAAATGTTTACAAACATTATGAAACAAATACAAGCGTTTCACTAAGCCAAACGTTTACAAACGTTACGAAATTTGAAACGTTTCACCTTTTTAGCGATTTAAGCCAAACTTATACAAATGTTACAAAACAAATCCAAACTTTTCACCTTTTTAGCGATTTAAGCCAAACGTTTACAAACATTATGAAACAAATCCAAATGTTTCCCCATTTTAGCGATTTAAGCCAACGTTTAAAACGTTATGAAATAAATCCAAACGTTTCACCTTTTTAGCGATTTAAGCCAAACCTTTACAAACGTTACGAAACAAAACCAAGTGTTTCACCTTTATAGAAATTTAAGCCAAATGTTTACAAACGTTACGAAACAAATCCAAGCGTGTCAACTTTTTAGCAATTTAAGCCAAACGTTTACAAAGTTAAGAATCAAATCCAAGCGTTTCACCTTTTTAGCAATCTAAGACAAACGTTTACAAACATTATGAGATAAATACAAGCGTTTCACCTTTTTAGCAATTTAAGCCAAACGTTTACAAACGTTACGAGACAAATCAAACGTTTCACCTTTTTAGCGATTTAAGCCAAACGTTTACAAACGTTACCAAACAAATCCAAACGTTTCACCTTTTTAGCGATTTAAGCCGAACGTATACAAACGATACGAAATAAAACCAAACGTTTCACCTTTTTTGCGATTTAAGTCAAACATTTTCAAATGTTACAGAAAAAATCCAAATGTTTCACCTTATTAGCGATTTAAGCCAAACGTTTACAAACATTACGTAACAAATAAAAATGTTTCACCTTTTTAGCGATATAAGCCAAACGTTTGCAAACGTTACGAAACAAATCAAAACGTTTCCCTTTTTTAGCGATTTAAGCCAAACGTTTACAAACGTTAAGAAACAAATCCAAACTTTTCACCCTTTTAGCTATCTAAGCCATACGTTTACAAAGGTTATGAAACAAATCCAAACGTGTAACCTTTTTAGCAATTTAAGCAAAACGTTTACAAACGTCACGAAACAAAACGTTTCACCTTTTTAGCGATTTAAGTCAAACGTTTACAAAGGTTATGAAACAAAACCAAACGTTTCACCTTTTAGCGATCTAAGCCAAACGTTTACAAAGGTTACGGAACAAATCTAAATGTGCCACCTTTTTAGCAATTTTAGCCAAACGTTTACAAACGTTATGAAACAAATCCAAACGTTTTATGTTTTTAGCGATTTAAGGCAAACGTTTACAAACGTTTCGAAACAAATACAAATGTTTCACATTTTTAGCGATTTAAGCCGAACATTTACAAAAGTTACGAAAAAAAACCAAACGTTTAAAACGTTACGAAACAAATCTAAACGTTTCACCTTTTTAACAATTTAAGCCAAATGTTTACAAACGTAACGAAACAAATCCAAGCGTTTCACCTTTTTAGCAATTTAAGCCAAACGTTTACAAACGTTAGGAAACAAATCCAAGCGTTTCACATTTTTAGCAATTTAAGCCAAACGATTACAAACGTTACGAAATTTTAAATGTTTCACCTTTTTAGCGATTTAAGCCAAACGTATACAAACGTTACGAAACAAATCCAAGCATTTAACTTTATTAGCGATTTATGTGAAACGTTTACAAACGTTACGAAACAAATCCAAGCATTTCCCATTTTAGCGTTTTAAGCCAAATGATTAAAACGTTACGAAACAAATCCAAACGTTTCACCTTTTTAGCAATTTAACCAAACCTTTACAAATGTTACGAAACAAAACCAAGTGTTTCCCCTTTTTTAGCAATTTAAGCCAAACGTTTACAAACGTTATGAAACAAATCCAAGTGTTTCACCTTTTTAGCAATTTAAGCCAAACGTTTAGAAACGCTACGAAACAAATCCAAACGTTTCACCTTTTTAGCAATTTAATCCAAACGTTTACAAACGTTACGAAACAAAACCAAACGTTTCACCTTTTTAGCGATTTAAGCCAAACGTATACAAACGTTACGAAACAAATCCAAACGTTTACAAATGTTACAAAACAAATCAAAGCATTTCACCTTTATAACAATTTAAGCCAAACGTTTACAAACGTTACAAAATAAAACCAAATATTTCCCCTTTTTTAGTGATTTAAGCCAAACGTTTCACATTTATACCAATTTAAGGCAAAAGTTTACAAATGTTAAGAAACAAATCAAAATGTTTCATCTCTTTAGCGATTACAAACGTTACGAAACAAATCCAAATGTTTAACCTTTTTAGTGATTTAAGCCAAACGTTTACAAACGTTATGAAACAAATCCAAACATTTCCCCATTTTAGCGATTTAAACCAAATGCTTACAAACGTTACGAAACAAATCCAAATGTTTCCCCATTATAGCTCTTTAAGCCAAACGTTTAAAACATTACGAAACAAATCCAAATGTTTCACCTTTTTAGCGATTTAAGCCAAACCCTTACAAACGTTACGAAACAAAACCAAGTGTTTCACCTTTTTAGCAATTTAAGCCAAACGTTTACAAATGATATGAAACAAATCCAAGTGTTTCACCTTTTTAGCAATTTATGCCAAACTTTTACAAACTCTACGAAACAAATCCAAATGTTTCACCTTTTAAGCGATTTAAGCCAAATGTTTACAAAATTTATGAAACAAAACCAAACGTCTCACCTTTTTAGGAATTTATGCCAAACGTTAATAAACATTGCCAAACAAAATCAAACGTTTCACCTTTTTAGCGATTTAAGCCATATGTTTACAAACGTTACAAAAAAAAATCCAATTGTTTCACCTTTTTAGCGATTTAAGCCAAACATTTACAAATGTTATGAAACAAAACAAAACATTTCACCTTTTTAGCGATATAAGCCAAACGTTTACATACGTTACGAAACAAAACCAAATGTTTAAAACGTTACGAAACAAATCTAAACGTTTACAAACGTTACATAACAACACCAAACGTTTCCCCATTTTAACGATTTAAGCAAAACGTTTATAAACGTTACGAAACAAAACCAAACGTTTGTAAACGTTACAAAACAAATCTAAACGTTTCACATTTTTATTGATTTAAGCCAAACATTTACAAACTTTACGAAACAAATCCAAACGTTTCACTATTTTAGTGATTAAAGCCAAACATTTACAAACGGTACGAAACAAATCCAAATGTTTCGAAACAAATCCAAACATTTAAAATTTTACAAAACAAATCCAACAGTTTCACTTTTTTAGCGATTTAAGCCGAACGTTTACAAAGGCTACGAAACAAAACCAAACGTTTCCCCTTTTTATCGATTTAAGCCAAACGTTTACAAATGTTACGAAACAAATACAAACGTTTCACCTTTTTAGCGATTTAAGCCAAACGTTTACAAACGTTACGAAACAAATCCAAGCGTTTCAAATTTTTAGCAATTTAAGCCAAACGTTTACAAACGTTACGAAACAAAACCAAGCGTTTCACCTTTTTAGCAATTTAAACCAAACTTTTAAAACGTTACGAAACAAATATAAACGTTTCACCTTTTTAGCAATATAAGCCAAACGTTTACAAACGTTACGAGATAAATCCAAATGTTTCACCTTTTTAGCGATTGAAGTCAAACGTTTACAAAGGTTACGAAACAAATCCAAGCGTTTCACCTTTTTAGCGATTTATGCCAAACGTTTACAAACGTTACGAAACAAAACCAAATGTTTCACCTTTTTTGCGATTCAAGCCAACCGTCTTCAAACATTACAAACCAAATCCAAACGTTTCACCTTTTTAGCGATTTATGCCAAACGTTTACAAAGGTTACAAAACAAATCCAAACTTGTCACCTTTTTTAGCAATTTTAGCAAAACGTTTACAAACGTTACGAAACAAATCCAAACGTTTCAACTTTTTAGCGATTTAAGCCAAACCTTTACAAAGGTTATGTAACAAAACCAAACGTTTCACCTTTTTAGCGATTTAAGCCAAAATTTTACAAAGGCTACAAAACAAATCCAAACGTGTCACCTTTTTAGCAATTTAAGCCAAAAATTTACAAACGTTACGAAACAAATCCAAATGTTTTATCTTTTTATCGATTTTAGGCAAATGTTTACAAACGTTACAAAATAAATACAAACGTTTCATATTTTTAGCGATATAAGCCGAACGTTTTCAAACGTTACGAAACAAAGCCAAACGTTTAAAATTTTACGAAACAAATCCAAACGTTTCCCTTTTTTAGCAATTTATGCCAAACGTTTACAAACGTTACGAAACAAATCCAAGCGTTTCACCTTTTTAGCAATCTAAGCCAAACGTTTACAAACATTATGAAACAAATACAAGCCTTTCACCTTTTTTGCAATATAAGCCAAACGTTTACAAACGTTACGAAATTTCAAACGTTTCACCTTTTTAGCGATTTAAGCCAAACGTATACAAATGTTACGAAACAATTCCAAACGTTTCACCTTTTTAGCGATTTAAGCCAAACATTTACAAACGTTACAAAACAAATCCAAACGTTTCTTCATTTTAGCGATTTAAGCCAAACGTTTAAAACGTTTTGAAATAAATCCAAATGTTTCACCTTTTTAGCGATTTATGCCAAACCTTTACAAACGTTACGAAACAAAACCAAGTGTTTCACCTTTTTAGCAATTTAAGCCAAACGTTTACAAACGTTACGAAACAAATCCAAACGTTTCATATTTTTAGCGATATAAGCCGAACGTTTACAAATGTTACGAAACCAAACCAAACGTTTAAAACGTTGCGAAACAACTCCAAACGTTTCACCTATTAAGCAATTTAAGCCAAACGTTTACAAATGTTACGAAACAAATACAAGCGTTTCACCTTTTTAGCAATTTAAGCCAAATGTTTACAAACGTTACGAAATTTCAAACGTTTCACTTTTTAAGCGATTTAAGCCAAACGTATGCAAATGTTACGAAACAAATCCAAACGTTTCACCTATTTAGCGATTTAAGCCAAACGTTTACAAACGTAACGAAACAAATCCAAACGTTAACCCAATTTAGATATTTAAGCCAAACGTTTAAAACGTTACGAAATAAATCCAAACGTTTCACCTTTTTAGCGATTTAAGCCAAACCTTTACAAACGTTACGAAACAAAACCAAGTGTTTCACATTTTTAGCAATTTAAGCCAAACGTTTCAAACGTTACGAACCAAATCCAAGTGTTTCACCTTTTTAGCAATTTAAGCCAAACGTTTACAAACTTTACGAAACAATTTCAAATGTTTCACCTTTTTAGCGATTTAAGCCAAAACGTTTAACAAGTTACAAAACACATCCAAACATTTCACATTTTTAGCGATCTAAGCAAAACCCTTAAAAACGTTACGAAACAAAACCAAGCGTTTCACCTTTTTAGCAATTTAAGCCAAACATTTACAAACGTTACGAAACAAATCCACGCGTTTCACCTTTTTAGCAATTTAAGCCAAACGTTTACAAACGTTTTGAAACAAATCCAAATGTTTCACCTTTTTAGCGAATTAAGCCAAACGTTTACAAACGCTACGAAACAAAACCAAACGTATAAAAAGTTACGAAACAAATCCAAACGTTTCAAATTTTTAGCAATTTAATCAAAACCCTTAAAAACATTACAAAACAAAACCAAGCGTTTCACCTTTTTAGCAATTTAAGCCAAACGTTTACAAAAGGTACGAAATTTCAAACGTTTCACCTTTTTAGCAATTTAAGCCAAACGTATACAAACGTTACGAAACAAATCCAAATGTTTAACCTTTTTAGCGATTTAAGCCAAACGTTTACAAACGATACGAAACAAATCCAAACATTTCCCCATTTTAGCGATTTAAGTTAAACGCTTACAAACGTTACGAAACAAATCCAAACGTTTCACCTTTTTAGTGATTCAAGTCAAACCTTTACAAACATGGCCAAACAAAACAAAGTGTTTCACCTTTTTAGCAATTTAAGCCAAACGTTTACACACGTTACGAAAGAAATCCAAGTGTTTCACCTTTTTAGCAATTTAAGCCAAACGTTTACAAACGCTATGAAACAAATCCAAACGTTTCACCTTTGAAGCGATTTATGCCAAACCTTTACAAAAGTTGTGAAACAAAATCAAACGTTTCACCTTTTTAGCGATTTAAGCCAAACGTTTACAAAGGCTACAAAACAAATCCAAACGTGTCACCTTTTTAGCAATTTAAGCCAAACTTTTACAAACGTTACGAAACAAATCCAAACGTTTTATCTTTTTAGCGATTTAAGGCAAATGTTTACAAACGTTACAAACTAAATACAAACGTTTCATATTTTTAGCGATATAAGCTGAACGTTTACAAATGTTACGAAACCAAACCAAACGTTTAAAACGTTGCGAAACAACTCCAAACGTTTCACCTTTTAAGCAATTTAAGCCAAACGTTTACAAATGTTACGAAACAAATACAAGCGTTTCACCTTTTTAGCAATTTAAGCCAAATGTTTACAAACGTTACGAAATTTCAAACGTTTCACTTTTTAAGCGATTTAAGCCAAACGTATGCAAATGTTACGAAACAAATCCAAACGTTTCACCTATTTAGCGATTTAAGCCAAACGTTTACAAACGTAACGAAACAAATCCAAACGTTAACCCAATTTAGATATTTAAGCCAAACGTTTAAAACGTTACGAAATAAATCCAAACGTTTCACCTTTTTAGCGATTTAAGCCAAACCTTTACAAACGTTACGAAACAAAACCAAGTGTTTCACATTTTTAGCAATTTAAGCCAAACGTTTCAAACGTTACGAACCAAATCCAAGTGTTTCACCTTTTTAGCAATTTAAGCCAAACGTTTACAAACTTTACGAAACAAATTCAAATGTTTCACCTTTTTAGCGATTTAAGCCAAAACGTTTAACAAGTTACAAAACACATCCAAACATTTCACATTTTTAGCGATCTAAGCAAAACCCTTAAAAATGTTACGAAACAAAACCAAGCGTTTCACCTTTTTAGCAATTTAAGCCAAACATTTACAAACGTTACGAAACAAATCCACGCGTTTCACCTTTTTAGCAATTTAAGCCAAACGTTTACAAACGTTTTGAAACAAATCCAAATGTTTCACCTTTTTAGCGAATTAAGCCAAACGTTTACAAACGTTACGAAACAAAACCAAACATATAAAAAGTTACGAAACAAATCCAAACGTTTCAAATTTTTAGCAATTTAATCAAAACCCTTAAAAACGTTACAAAACAAAACCAAGCGTTTCACCTTTTTAGCAATTTAAGCCAAACGTTTACAAAAGGTACGAAATTTCAAATGTTTCACCTTTTTAGCAATTTAAGCCAAACGTATACAAACATTACGAAACAAATCCAAATGTTTAACCTTTTTAGCGATTTAAGCCAAACGTTTACAAACGATACGAAACAAATCCAAACATTTCCCCATTTTAGCGATTGAAGTTAAACGCTTACAAACGTTACGAAACAAATCCAAACGTTTCACCTTTTTAGTGATTCAAGTCAAACCTTTACAAACATGGCCAAACAAAACAAAGTGTTTCACCTTTTTAGCAATTTAAGCCAAACGTTTACACACGTTACGAAAGAAATCCAAGTGTTTCACCTTTTTAGCAATTTAAGCCAAACGTTTACAAACGCTATGAAACAAATCCAAACGTTTCACCTTTGAAGCGATTTATGCCAAACCTTTACAAAAGTTGTGAAACAAAATCAAACGTTTCACCTTTTTAGCGATTTAAGCCAAACGTTTACAAAGGCTACAAAACAAATCCAAACGTGTCACCTTTTTAGCAATTTAAGCCAAACTTTTACAAACGTTACGAAACAAATCCAAACGTTTTATCTTTTTAGCGATTTAAGGCAAATGTTTACAAACGTTACAAAATAAATACAAACGTTTCATATTTTTAGCGATATAAGCCGAACGTTTACAAACGTTACGAAACAAAACCAAACGTTTAAAACGTTGCGAAACAACTCCAAACGTTTCACCTTTTAAGCAATTTAAGCCAAACGTTTACAAATGTTACGAAACAAATACAAGCGTTTCACCTTTTTAGCAATTTAAGCCAAATGTTTACAAACGTTACGAAATTTCAAACGTTTCACCTTTTTAGCGATTTAAGCCAAACGTATGCAAATGTTACGAAACAAATCCAAACGTTTCACCTTTTTAGCGATTTAAGCCAAACGTTTACAAACGTTACGAAACAAATTCAAACGTTATCCCAATTTAGATATTTAAGCCAAACGTTTAAAACGTTACGAAATAAATCCAAACGTTTCACCTTTTTAGCGATTTAAGCCAAACCTTTACAAACGTTACGAAACAAAACCAAGTGTTTCACCTTTTTAGCAATTTAAGCCAAACGTTACAAACGTTACGAACCAAATCCAAGTGTTTCACCTTTTTAGCAATTTAAGCCAAACGTTTACAAACTTTACGAAACAAATTCAAATGTTTCACCTTTTTAGCGATTTAAGCCAAAACGTTTAACAAGTTACAAAACACATCCAAACATTTCACATTTTTAGCGATCTAAGCAAAACCCTTAAAAACGTTACGAAACAAAACCAAGCGTTTCACCTTTTTAGCAATTTAAGCCAAACATTTACAAACGTTACGAAACAAATCCACGCGTTTCACCTTTTTAGCAATTTAAGCCAAACGTTTACAAACGTTTTGAAACAAATCCAAATGTTTCACCTTTTTAGCGATTTAAGCCAAACGTTTACAAACGTTACGAAACAAAACCAAACGTATAAAAAGTTACGAAACAAATCCAAACGTTTCAAATTTTTAGCAATTTAATCAAAACCCTTAAAAACGTTACAAAACAAAACCAAGCGTTTCACCTTTTTAGCAATTTAAGCCAAACGTTTACAAAAGGTACGGAATTTCAAACGTTTCACCTTTTTAGCAATTTAAGCCAAACGTATACAAACGTTACGAAACAAATCCAAATGTTTAACCTTTTTAGCGATTTAAGCCAAACGTTTACAAACGATACGAAACAAATCCAAACATTTCCCCATTTTAGCGATTTAAGTTAAACGTTTACAAACGTTACGAAACAAATCCAAACGTTTCACCTTTTTAGTGATTCAAGTCAAACCTTTACAAACATGACGAAACAAAACAAAGTGTTTCACCTTTTTAGCAATTTAAGCCAAACGTTTACAAACGTTACGAAAGAAATCCAAGTGTTTCACCTTTTTAGCAATTTAAGCCAAACGTTTACAAACGCTATGAAACAAATCCAAACGTTTCACCTTTGAAGCGATTTATGCCAAACCTTTACAAAAGTTGTGAAACAAAATCAAACGTTTCACCTTTTTAGCGATTTAAGCCAAACGTTTACAAAGGCTACAAAACAAATCCAAACGTGTCACCTTTTTAGCAATTTAAGCCAAACTTTTACAAACGTTACGAAACAAATCCAAACGTTTTATCTTTTTAGCGATTTAAGGCAAATGTTTACAAACGTTACAAAATAAATACAAACGTTTCATATTTTTAGCGATATAAGCCGAACGTTTACAAACGTTACGAAACAAAACCAAACGTTTAAAACGTTGCGAAACAACTCCAAACGTTTCACCTTTTAAGCAATTTAAGCCAAACGTTTACAAATGTTACGAAACAAATACAAGCGTTTCACCTTTTTAGCAATTTAAGCCAAATGTTTACAAACGTTACGAAATTTCAAACGTTTCACCTTTTTAGCGATTTAAGCCAAACGTATGCAAATGTTACGAAACAAATCCAAACGTTTCACCTTTTTAGCGATTTAAGCCAAACGTTTACAAACGTTACGAAACAAATCCAAACGTTAACCCAATTTAGATATTTAAGCCAAACGTTTAAAACGTTACGAAATAAATCCAAACGTTTCACCTTTTTAGCGATTTAAGCCAAACCTTTACAAACGTTACGAAACAAAACCAAGTGTTTCACATTTTTAGCAATTTAAGCCAAACGTTACAAACGTTACGAACCAAATCCAAGTGTTTCACCTTTTTAGCAATTTAAGCCAAACGTTTACAAACTTTACGAAACAAATTCAAATGTTTCACCTTTTTAGCGATTTAAGCCAAAACGTTTAACAAGTTACAAAACACATCCAAACATTTCACATTTTTAGCGATCTAAGCAAAACCTTTAAAAACGTTACGAAACAAAACCAAGCGTTTCACCTTTTTAGCAATTTAAGCCAAACATTTACAAACGTTACGAAACAAATCCACGCGTTTCACCTTTTTAGCAATTTAAGCCAAACGTTTACAAACGTTTTGAAACAAATCCAAATGTTTCACCTTTTTAGCGAATTAAGCCAAACATTTACAAACGTTACGAAACAAAACCAAACGTATAAAAAGTTACGAAACAAATCCAAACGTTTCAAATTTTTAGCAATTTAATCAAAACCCTTAAAAACGTTACAAAACAAAACCAAGCGTTTCACCTTTTTAGCAATTTAAGCCAAACGTTTACAAAAGGTACGAAATTTCAAACGTTTCACCTTTTTAGCAATTTAAGCCAAACGTATACAAACGTTACGAAACAAATCCAAATGTTTAACCTTTTTAGCGATTTAAGCCAAACGTTTACAAACGATACGAAACAAATCCAAACATTTCCCCATTTTAGCGATTTAAGTTAAACGCTTACAAACGTTACGAAACAAATCCAAACGTTTCAACTTTTTAGTGATTCAAGTCAAACCTTTACAAACATGGCCAAACAAAACAAAGTGTTTCACCTTTTTAGCAATTTAAGCCAAACGTTTACACACGTTACGAAAGAAATCCAAGTGTTTCACCTTTTTAGCAATTTAAGCCAAATGTTTACAAACGCTATGAAACAAATCCAAACGTTTCACCTTTGAAGCGATTTATGCCAAACCTTTACAAAAGTTGTGAAACAAAATCAAACGTTTCACCTTTTTAGCGATTTAAGCCAAACGTTTACAAAGGCTACAAAACAAATCCAAACGTGTCACCTTTTTAGCAATTTAAGCCAAACTTTTACAAACGTTACGAAACAAATCCAAACGTTTTATCTTTTTAGCGATTTAAGGCAAATGTTTACAAACGTTACAAAATAAATACAAACGTTTCATATTTTTAGCGATATAAGCCGAACGTTTACAAACGTTACGAAACCAAACCAAACGTTTAAAACGTTGCGAAACAACTCCAAACGTTTCACCTTTTAAGCAATTTAAGCCAAACGTTTACAAATGTTACGAAACAAATACAAGCGTTTCACCTTTTTAGCAATTTAAGCCAAATGTTTACAAACGTTACGAAATTTCAAACGTTTCACTTTTTAAGCGATTTAAGCCAAACGTATGCAAATGTTACGAAACAAATCCAAACGTTTCACCTATTTAGTGATTTAAGCCAAACGTTTACAAACGTAACGAAACAAATCCAAACGTTAACCCAATTTAGATATTTAAGCCAAACGTTTAAAACGTTACGAAATAAATCCAAACGTTTCACCTTTTTAGCGATTTAAGCCAAACCTTTACAAACGTTACGAAACAAAACCAAGTGTTTCACATTTTTAGCAATTTAAGCCAAACGTTACAAACGTTACGAACCAAATCCAAGTGTTTCACCTTTTTAGCAATTTAAGCCAAACGTTTACAAACTTTACGAAACAAATTCAAATGTTTCACCTTTTTAGCGATTTAAGCCAAAACGTTTAACAAGTTACAAAACACATCCAAACATTTCACATTTTTAGCGATCTAAGCAAAACCCTTAAAAATGTTACGAAACAAAACCAAGCGTTTCACCTTTTTAGCAATTTAAGCCAAACATTTACAAACGTTACGAAACAAATCCACGCGTTTCACCTTTTTAGCAATTTAAGCCAAACGTTTACAAACGTTTTGAAACAAATCCAAATGTTTCACCTTTTTAGCGAATTAAGCCAAACGTTTACAAACGTTACGAAACAAAACCAAACGTATAAAAAGTTACGAAACAAATCCAAACGTTTCAAATTTTTAGCAATTTAATCAAAACCCTTAAAAACGTTACAAAACAAAACCAAGCGTTTCACCTTTTTAGCAATTTAAGCCAAACGTTTACAAAAGGTACGAAATTTCAAATGTTTCACCTTTTTAGCAATTTAAGCCAAACGTATACAAACGTTACGAAACAAATCCAAATGTTTAACCTTTTTAGCGATTTAAGCCAAACGTTTACAAACGATACGAAACAAATCCAAACATTTCCCCATTTTAGCGATTGAAGTTAAACGCTTACAAACGTTACGAAACAAATCCAAACGTTTCACCTTTTTAGTGATTCAAGTCAAACCTTTACAAACATGGCCAAACAAAACAAAGTGTTTCACCTTTTTAGCAATTTAAGCCAAACGTTTACACACGTTACGAAAGAAATCCAAGTGTTTCACCTTTTTAGCAATTTAAGCCAAACGTTTACAAACTCTATGAAACAAATCCAAACGTTTCACCTTTGAAGCGATTTATGCCAAACCTTTACAAAAGTTGTGAAACAAAATCAAACGTTTCACCTTTTTAGCGATTTAAGCCAAACGTTTACAAAGGCTACAAAACAAATCCAAACGTGTCACCTTTTTAGCAATTTAAGCCAAACTTTTACAAACGTTACAAAACAAATCCAAACGTTTTATCTTTTTAGCGATTTAAGGCAAATGTTTACAAACGTTACAAACTAAATACAAACGTTTCATATTTTTAGCGATATAAGCCGAACGTTTACAAATGTTACGAAACCAAACCAAACGTTTAAAACGTTGCGAAACAACTCCAAACGTTTCACCTTTTAAGCAATTTAAGCCAAACGTTTACAAATGTTACGAAACAAATACAAGCGTTTCACCTTTTTAGCAATTTAAGCCAAATGTTTACAAACGTTACGAAATTTCAAACGTTTCACCTTTTTAGCGATTTAAGCCAAACGTATGCAAATGTTACGAAACAAATCCAAACGTTTCACCTTTTTAGCGATTTAAGCCAAACGTTTACAAACGTTACGAAACAAATCCAAACGTTATCCCAATTTAGATATTTAAGCCAAACGTTTAAAACGTTACGAAATAAATCCAAACGTTTCACCTTTTTAGCGATTTAAGCCAAACCTTTACAAACGTTACGAAACAAAACCAAGTGTTTCACCTTTTTAGCAATTTAAGCCAAACGTTACAAACGTTACGAACCAAATCCAAGTGTTTCACCTTTTTAGCAATTTAAGCCAAACGTTTACAAACTTTACGAAACAAATTCAAATGTTTCACCTTTTTAGCGATTTAAGCCAAAACGTTTAACAAGTTACAAAACACATCCAAACTTTTCACATTTTTAGCGATATAAGCAAAACCCTTAAAAACGTTACGAAACAAAACCAAGCGTTTCACCTTTTTAGCAATTTAAGCCAAACATTTACAAACGTTACGAAACAAATCCACGCGTTTCACCTTTTTAGCAATTTAAGCCAAACGTTTACAAACGTTTTGAAACAAATCCAAATGTTTCACCTTTTTAGCGATTTAAGCCAAACGTTTACAAACGTTACGAAACAAAACCAAACGTATAAAAAGTTACGAAACAAATCCAAACGTTTCAAATTTTTAGCAATTTAATCAAAACCCTTAAAAACGTTACAAAACAAAACCAAGCGTTTCACCTTTTTAGCAATTTAAGCCAAACGTTTACAAAAGGTACGAAATTTCAAACGTTTCTCCTTTTTAGCAATTTAAGCCAAACGTATACAAACGTTACGAAACAAATCCAAATGTTTAACCTTTTTAGCGATTTAAGCCAAACGTTTACAAACGATACGAAACAAATCCAAACATTTCCCCATTTTAGCGATTTAAGTTAAACGCTTACAAACGTTACGAAACAAATCCAAACGTTTCACCTTTTTAGTGATTCAAGTCAAACCTTTACAAACATGGCCAAACAAAACAAAGTGTTTCACCTTTTTAGCAATTTAAGCCAAACGTTTACAAACGTTACGAAAGAAATCCAAGTGTTTCACCTTTTTAGCAATTTAAGCCAAACGTTTACAAACGCTATGAAACAAATCCAAACGTTTCACCTTTGAAGCGATTTATGCCAAACCTTTACAAAAGTTGTGAAACAAAACCAAACGTTTCACCTTTTTAGCGATTTAAGCCAAACTTTTACAAAGGCTACAAAACAAATCCAAACGTGTCACCTTTTTAGCAATTTAAGCCAAACTTTTACAAACGTTACGAAACAAATCCAAACGTTTTATCTTTTTAGCGATTTAAGGCAAATGTTTACAAACGTTACAAAATAAATACAAACGTTTCATATTTTTAGCGATATAAGCCGAACGTTTACAAACGTTACGAAACAAAACCAAACGTTTAAAACGTTGCGAAACAACTCCAAACGTTTCACCTTTTAAGCAATTTAAGCCAAACGTTTACAAATGTTACGAAACAAATACAAGCGTTTCACCTTTTTAGCAATTTAAGCCAAATGTTTACAAACGTTACGAAATTTCAAACGTTTCACCTTTTTAGCGATTTAAGCCAAACGTATGCAAATGTTACGAAACAAATCCAAACGTTTCACCTATTTAGCGATTTAAGCCAAACGTTTACAAACGTAACGAAACAAATCCAAACGTTATCCCAATTTAGATATTTAAGCCAAACGTTTAAAACGTTACGAAATAAATCCAAACGTTTCACCTTTTTAGCGATTTAAGCCAAACCTTTACAAACGTTACGAAACAAAACCAAGTGTTTCACATTTTTAGCAATTTAAGCCAAACGTTACAAACGTTACGAACCAAATCCAAGTGTTTCACCTTTTTAGCAATTTAAGCCAAACGTTTACAAACTTTACGAAACAAATTCAAATGTTTCACCTTTTTAGCGATTTAAGCCAAAACGTTTAACAAGTTATAAAACACATCCAAACGTTTCATATTTTTAGCGATATAAGCAAAACCCTTAAAAACGTTAAGAAACAAAACCAAGCGTTTCACCTTTTTAGCAATTTAAGCTAAACGTTTACAAATGTTACGAAACAAATCCAAACGTTTCACCTTTTTAGCAATTTAAGCCCAACGTTTACAAACGTTAGGAAACAAATCCAAATGTTTCACCTTTTTAGCGATTTAAGCCAAACGTTTACAAACGTTACGATACAGAACCAAACGTTTATAAAGTTACGAAACACATCCAAACGTTTCACATTCTTAGCGATTTAATCAAAACCCTTAAAAACGTTACAAAACAAAACCAAGCGTTTCACCTTTTTAGCAATTTAAGCAAAACGTTTACAAACGGTACAAAATTTCAAACGTTTCACCTTTTTAGCAATTTAAGCCAAATGTATACAAACGTTATGAAACAAATCCAAACGTTTAACCTTTTTAGCGATTTAAGCCAAATGTTTACAAACGTTACGAAACAAATCCACACGTTTCACCTTTTTAGCGATTTAAGCCAAACCATTACAAACGTTACGAAACAAAACCAAGTGTTTCACCTTTTTAGCAATTTAAGCCAAACGTTTACAAACGTAACGAAACAAATCCAAGTGTTTCACCTTTTTAGCAATTTAAGCCAAACGTTTACAAACGCTACGAAACAAATCCAAACGTTTCACCTTTTAAGCAATTTAAGCTAATCATTAATAAAATTTACGAAACAAAACGTCTCACCTTTTTAGGGATATAAGCCAAACGTTTACAAACGTTGCGAAACAAAACCAATCGTTTCACCTTTTTAGCGATTTAAGCCATACGTTTACAAACGTTACGAAACAAATCCAATTGTTTCACCTTTTTAGCGATTTAAGCCAAACGTTTACAAATGTTACGAAACAAATCCAAATGTTTCACCTTTTTAGCGATTTAAGCCAAACATTTACAAACGTTACGAAACAAAACCAAACATTTCACGATTTTAGCAATTTAAGCCAAACGTTTACAAACGTTATATAACAACCCAAACGTTTCCCCATTTTAGTGATTTAAGCTAAACGTCTATAAACGTTACAAAAAAACCAAACGTTTGTAAACATTACCAAGCAAATCTAAACGTTTCACATTTTTAGTGATTTAAGCAAAACATTTACAAACGTTACGAAACAAATCCAAACGTTTCACTATTTTAGTGATTGAAGGCAAACGTTTACAAACGGTATGAAACAAATCCAAACGTTTCGAAACAAATCCAAACGCTTAAAATTTTACAAAACAAATCCAACAGTTTCACTTTTTTAGCGATTTAAGCCAAACGTTTACAAAGGTTGCGAAACAAAACCAAACGTTTCCCCTTTTTATCGATTTAAGCCAAACGTTTACAAACGTTTCAAAACAAATCCAAACGTTTCACCTTTTTAGCGATTTAAGCCAAACGTTTACAAACGTTCAGAAACAAATCCAAGCGTTTAAACTTTTTAGCAATTTAAGCCAAACGTTTGCAAACGTTACGAAACAAAACCAAGTGTTTCACTTTTTTAGTAATTTATACCAAACGTTTAAAACGTTACCAAACAAATCTAAACCTGTCACATTTTTAGCAATTTAAGCCAAACGTTTACAAACGTTACGAGACAAATCCAAATGTTTCACCTTTTTAGAAATTAAACCAAATGTTTACAAACGTTACAAAACAAATCCAAACATTTCACCTTTTTAGCGATTTAAGCCGAACGTTTACAAACGTTACGAAAAAAAACCAAACGTTTCACCTTTTTTGCGATTCAAGCCAAACGTTTCAAACGTTTCGGAATAAATCCAAACGGTTCACCTTTTTAGCGATTTAAGCCAAACATTTACAAATATTACGAAACATATCTAAACGTTTCACCTTTTTAGGGATTTAAGCCAAACGTTTACAAACGTTACAAAACAAATCCAAACATTTCCCCTTTTTAGCAATTTAAGCCAAACGTTTACAAAGGTTACGAAACAAATCCAAACGTGTCACCTTTTTAGAAATTTTTGCAAAACGTTTACAAACGTTACAAAATAAATCGAAAAGTTTCACCTTTTTAGCGATTTAAGCCAAACCTTTACAAAGGTTATGAAACAAAACCAAACGTTTCCCCTTTTTAGCGATTTAAGCCAAACGTTTACAAACTCTATGAAACCAAACCAAACGTTTAAAACGTTACGAAACAAATCCAAACGTTTCACATTTTTAGCGATTTAAGCCAAACCTTTATAAACGTTACGAAATAAAACCAAGCGTTTCACCTTTTTAGCAATTTAAGCCAAACTTTTGCAAACGTTATGAAACAAATCCAAACGTTTTATCTTTGTAGCGGTTTAAGGCAAAATACAAACGTTACAAAATAAATACAAACGTTTCATATTTTTAGCGATTTAAGCCAATCATTTACAAACGTTATGAAATAAAACCAAACGTTTCACTATTTTTAGCGATTTAAGCCAAACATTTACAAACGTTTCAAAACAAATCCAAACGTTTCGTATTTTTAGCGATTTAAGCCAAAAATTTACAAACGTTACGAATCAAATTCAAACGTGTCACCTTTTTAGCGATTTTAGCCAAACGTTTACAAACGTTACAAAACAAATCCAAATGTTTCACCTTTTTAGCAATTTAAGCCAAGCGTTTACAAAGGTTACGATACAAATCCAAACGTGTTACCTTTTTTTCAATTTAAGCAAAACGTTTACAAACATTACGAAAAGAATCCAAACGTTTGACCTTTTTAGCGATTTCAGCCAAACGTTTACAAAGGTTATGAAATAAAACCAAACGTTTCACATTTTTAGCGATATATGCCAAACTTTTACAAACGTTTCGAAATAAATCCAAACGTGTCACCTTTTTAGCAATTTAAGCCAAAATTTTACAAAAGTTACGAAACAAATCCAAACGTTTTATCTTTGTAGCGGTTTAAGGCAAATGTTTACAAACGTTATAAAACAAATACAAACGTTTGATATTTTTTAGCGATTTAAACCAAACATTTACAAACGTTACGAAACAAATTCAAACGTTTCACCTTTTTAGCGATTTAAGCCTAACATTTACAAACGTTACGAAACAAATCCAAACTTTTCACCTTTTTAGCGATTTAAGCCACATGTTTACAAAGGTTACGAAACAAATCCAAACGTGTTACCTTTTTAGCAATTTAAGCAAAAAGTTTACAAACATTACGAAACAAATCCAAACGTTTGACCTTTTTAGCGATTTAAGCGAAACATTTACAAAGGTTATGAAATAAAACCAAACGTTTCACATTTTTAGCGATTTAAGCCAAACTTTTACAAACGTTTCGAAATAAATCCAAACGTGTCACCTTTTTAGCAATTTAAGGCAAAATTTTACAAACGTTACGAAACAAATCCAAACGTTTTATCTTTTTAGCGATTTAAGGCAAACGTTTGCAAACATTACGAAATAAATACAAATGTTTCACATTTTTAACGATTTAAGCCGAATGTTTACAAACGTTACGAAACAAAACCAAACGTTTAAAACGTTACGAAACAAATCCAAACGTTTCCCCTTTTTAGCAATTTAAGCCTAACGTTTACAAACGTTACGAAACAAATCCAAGCGTTTCACCTTTTTAGCAATCTAAGCCAAACGTTTATAAATGTTATGAAACAAATCCAAGAATTTCACCTTTTTACCAATTTAAGCAAAACGTTTACAAACGTTTAGAAATTTCAAACGTTTCACCTTTTTAACGATTTTAGCCAAACGTATACAAATGTTACGAAACAAATCCAAATGTTTCACCTTTTTAGCGACTTAAGCCAAACGTTTACAAACGTTACGAAACAAATCCAAATGTTTCCCCATTTTAGTAATTTAAGCCAAATGTTCAAAACGTTACGAAATAAGTCCAAACGTTTCACCTTTTTAGCGATTTAAGCCAAACCTTTACAAACGTTACGAAATAAAACCAAGTGTTTCACCTTTTTAGCAATTTAAGCCAAACGTTTACAAACGTTACGAAACAAATCCAAATGTTTCACCTTTTTAGCGATTTAAGCTAAACGTTTACAAACATTACGAAACAAAACCAAACGTTTAATAAGTTACGAAACACATCCAAACGTTTCATATTTTAGCGATTTAAGCAAAACCCTGAAAAAAGTTACGAAACAAAACCAAGCGTGTCACCTTTTTAGCAATTTAAGCCACACATTTACAAACGTTATGAAACAAATCCAAGCGTTTTACCTTTTTAGCAATTTAAGCCAAACGTTTACAAACGTTCCGAAACAAATTCAAGCATTTCACCTTTTTAGTAGTTTAAGCCAAATGTTTACAAACGTTATGAAACAAATCCAAGAGTTTCACCTTTTAAGCAATTTAAGCCAAACGTTTACAAACGTTATGAAACAAATCGAAACATTTCACCTTTTTAGCGATTTAAGCCGAACGTTTACAAATGTAACGAAACAAAACCAAACATTTAACCTTTTTAGCAATTTAAGCCGAATGTTTACAAACGTTACGAAATAAATCCAAACGTTTCCCCATTTAGCCAAACGTTTACAAATGGTACGAAACAAATCCAAGCGTTTCACCTAAATTGCTAAAAAGGTGAAATGTTTTGATTTATTTCGTAACGATTGTAAACGTTTTGCTTAAATCGCTAAAAAGGTGAAACGTTTAGATTTGTTTCGTAACGTTTGTAAACGTCTGGCTTAAATCGCTAAAAAGGTGAAACATTTGAATTTGTTTCGTAATGTTTGTAAATGTTTGGCTTAAATCGCTAAAAAGGTGAAACATTTGGATTTGTTTCGTAACGTTTGTAAACGTTTGGGTTAAATTGCTAAAAATGTTAAACGCTTGGATTTGTTTCGTAACGTTTGTAAACATTTGGCTTAAATCGCTAAAAAGGTGAAACGTTTGGATTTGATTCGTAATGTTTGTAAATGTTTGGCTCAAATCGCTAAAAAGGTGAAATGTTTGGATTTTCTTCGTACCGTTTGTAAACGTTTGGCTTAAATCGCCAAAAAGGTGAAACGTTTGAATTTGTTTCGTAATGTTTGTAAACATTTGGCTTAAATTGCTAAAAAGGTGAAACGTTTTGATTTATTTCGTAACGATTGTAAACGTTTTGCTTAAATCGCTAAAAAGGTGAAACGTTTAGATTTGTTTCGTAACGTTTGTAAACGTCTGGCTTAAATCGCTAAAAAGGTGAAACATTTGAATTTGTTTCGTAATGTTTGTAAATGTTTGGCTTAAATCGCTAAAAAGGTGAAACATTTGGATTTGTTTCGTAACGTTTGTAAACGTTTGGGTTAAATTGCTAAAAATGTTAAACGCTTGGATTTGTTTCGTAACGTTTGTAAACGTTTGGCTTAAATCGCTAAAAAGGTGAAACGTTTGGATTTGTTTCGTAATGTTTGTAAATGTTTGGCTCAAATCGCTAAAAACGTGAAACAATTTAATTTGTTTCATAATGTTTGTAAATGTTTGGCTTAAATCGCTAAAAACGTGAAACATTTGGATTTGTTTCGTAACGTTTGTAAACGTTTGGGTTAAATTGCTAAAAAAATGAAACGCTTGGATTTGTTTCGTAACGTTTGTAAACGTTTGGCTTAAATTGCTAAAAAGGTGAAACATTTGGATTTGTTTCCTAACCTTTGTAGACGTTTGGCTTAAATTACTAAAAAGGGGAAACGTTTTTATTTATTTCGTAACGATTGTAAACGTTTTGCTTAAATCGCTAAAAAGGTGAAACGTTTAGATTTGTTTCGTAACGTTTGTAAACGTTTGGCTTAAATCGCTAAAAAGGTGAAACATTTGAATTTGTTTCGTAACTTTTGTAAACGTTTGGCTTAAATTGCTAAAAAGGCAAATGTTTAAAATGATTGAAACCAAACGTTTACAAACGTTACGAAACAAATTCAAACGTTTCACATTTTTAGAAATTTAAGCCAAACGTTTACAAACATTACGAAACAGAAACCAAGCGTTTCACCTTTTTAGCTATTTAACCCAAACATTTACAAACGTAACGAAACGAATCCAAGAGTTTCACATTTTTAGCGATTTAAGCCAAACGTTTACAAACGTTACGAAACAAATCCAAACATTTCCCTTTCTTAGCGATTTAAGCCAAATGTTTACAAAGGTTACGAAACAAATCCAAACGTTCCCCCATTTTAGCTATTTAAACCAAACGTTTGGTTTTGTTTCGTAACCAATCCAAATATTTCACCTTTTTAAAATCTAATTCCATATATGAATCAATTACGATGCTGACAATGGAATAATCATTTGGCTTTAATTGCGAAAAAGGTGAAACGTTTGGATTTTTTTCGTAACGCTTATAAACGTTTGGCTTAAATCGCTAAAAAGGGTGAAACGTTTGTATTTGTTTCGTAACGTTTGTAAACATTTGGCTTTAATCACTGAAATGCTTTGATTTGTTCTGTAACCTTTGTAAACGTTTGACTTCAATTGCTAAAAAGGTGAAACGCTTGGATTTTTTTCGTAACGTTTGTAAACGTTTGGCATAAATCGCTCAAAAGGTGAAACTCTTGGATTTGTTTCGTAACATTTGTAAACCTTTTGCTTAAATCTCTAGAAAGGTGAAACGTTTGGATTTGTTTCGTAATGTTTGTAAACGTTTGGCTTAAATCTCTAAAAAGGTGAAACATTTGCATTTGTTTCGTAACGTTTTTAAACGTTTGGCTTAAATCGCTAAAAAGGTGAAACATTTGAATTTGTTTCAAAACGTTTTAAACATTTTTATTTGTTTCGAAACGTTTGGATTTTTATTTCATAACATTTGTAAACGTTTTGCTTCAATCACTAAAAAGGTGAAGCGTTTGGATTTGTTTCGTAACGTTTGTAAACGTTTGGCTTAAATCGCTAAAAATATGAAACGTTTGGATTTTTTTTGTAACGTTTGTAAACGTTTGGCTTAAATCGCTAAAAAGGTTAAACGTTTGGATTTGTTTCGTATCGTTTGTAAACGTTCGGCTTAAATCACTAAAAAGGTTAAACGTTTGAATATGTTTCGTAATATTAATAAATATTTGGCTTAAATCGGTAAAAAAGGGAAACGTTTGGATTTGTTTTGTAATTTTTGTAAACGTTTGGCTTAAATCGTTAAAGAGGTAAAACGTTTGGATTTGCTTCATAACGTTTGTAAACTTTTGGCATAAATCGCTAAAAAGGTGAAACAATTGGATTTGTTTCGTAGCGTTTGTAAATGTTTGGCATAAATCGCTAAAAAGGTGAAACACTTTGATTTGTTTGGTAACGTTTGTAAACGTTTGGCTTAAATTGCTAAAAAAGTGAAACACTTGGATTTGTTTCGTAATGTTTGTAAATAATTGACTTCAATCGCTAAAAAGGTGAAACGCTTGGATTTGTTTCGTAGCATTTGTAAACGTTTGACTTCAATGGCTAAAAAGGTGAAATGCTTGGATTTGTTTCGTAAAGTTTGTAAACGTTTGGCTTAAATCGCTAAAAAGGTGAAACAGTTGGATTTGTTTCAAAACGTTTTAAACATTTTAATTTGTTCCGAAACGTTTGGATTTTTGTTTCATAACATTTGTAAACGTTTAGTTTCAATCACTAAAAAGGTGAAGCGTTTGGATTTGTTTCGTAACGTTTGTAAACTTTTGGCATAAATCGCTAAAAAGATTAAACGTTTGGATTTTTTTGTAACGTTTATAAACGTTTGGCTTAAATCGCTAAAAAGGGGAAACGTTTGGATTTGTTTCGCATCGTTTGTAAACGTTTGGCTTAAATCACTAAAAAGGTTAAACGTTTGGATATGTTTCGTAATATCTGTAAATATTTGGCTTAAATCGGTAAAAAGTGGAAACTTTCGGATTTGTTTTGTAATTTTTGTAAACGTTTGGCTTGAATCACTTGGATTTGTTTCGTAACATTTGTAAACGTTTGTCTTAAATTGCTAAAAAGGTGAAACGCTTGGTTTTATTTCGTAACGTTTATAAAGGTTTGGCTTAAATCGCTAAAAATGTGAAACGTTTGGATTTATTTCATAACGTTTTAAACGTTTCGTTTGATTTCATAGAGTTTGTAAACGTTTGGCTTAAATCGCTAAAAAGGCGAAACATTTTGATTTGTTTCATAACTTTTTTAAACGTTTGGCTTAAATTGCTAAAACGGCAAATGTTTAAAACGATTGAAACCAAACGTTTACAAACGTTACGAAAAAAATCCAAACGTTTCAAATTTTTAGCAATTTAAGCCAAACGTTTACAAACATTACGAAACAGAAACCAAGCGTTTCACCTTTTTGGCAATTTAAGCCAAACGTTTACAAACGTAACGAAACGAATCCAAGAGTTTCACATTTTTAGCGATTTAAGCCAAACATTTACAAACGTTACGAAACAAATCCAAACATTTCCCCTTCTTAGCGATTTTAGCCAAATGTTTACAAAGGTTACGAAACAAATCCAAACGTTTCCCCATTTTAGCTATTTAAACCAAACGTTTGGTTTTGTTTCATAACCAATCCAAATATTTCACCTTTTTAAAATCTAATTCCATATATGAATCAATTTCGATGCTGACAATGGAATAATCATTTGGCTTAAATTGCTAAAAAGGTGAAATGCTTGGATTTGTTTCGTAATGTTTGTAATTATTTGACTTCAATCGCTAAAAAAGTAAAACGCTTGGATTTGTTTCGTAGCGTTTGTAAACGTTTGACTTCAATCGCTAAAAAGGTGAAATGCTTGGATTTGTTTCGTAATGTTTGTAAACGTTTGGCTTAAATCACTAAAAAGGTGAAACAGTTGGATTTGTTTCAAAACGTTTTAAACATTTTAATTTGTTCCGAAATGTTTGGATTTTTGTTTCATAACATTTGTAAACGTTTAGCTTCAATCACTAAAAAGGTGAAGCGTTTGGATTTGTTTCGTAACGTTTGTAAACTTTTGGCATAAATCGCTAAAAAGATGAAACGTTTGGATTTTTTTTGTAACGTTTGTAAACGTTTGGCTTAAATCGCTAAAAAGGGGAAACATTTTGATTTGTATCGTATCGTTTGTAAACGTTCGGCTTAAATCACTAAAAAAGTTAAACGTTTGGATATGTTTCGTAATATTTGTAAATATTTGGCATAAATCGGTAAAAAGTGAAAACGTTTGGATTTGTTTTGTAATTTTTGTAAATGTTTGGCTTGAATCACTTTGATTTGTTTCGTAACATTTCTAAACGTTTGTCTTAAATTGCTAAAAAGGTGAAACGCTTGGTTTTATTTCGTAACGTTTATAAAGGTTTGGCTTAAATCGCTAAAAATGTGAAACGTTTGGATTTGTTTCGTAACGTTTTAAACGTTTGGTTTGGTTTCATAGAGTTTGTAAACGTTTGGCTTAAATCGCTAAAAAGGTGAAACGTTTTGATTTGTTTCATAACTTTTGTAAACGGTTGGCTTAAATTGCTAAAAAGGCAAACGTTTGGATTTGTTTCGTAACGTTTGTAAACATTTGGCTTAAATTTCTAAAAAGACGAAAAGTTCGGATTTGTTTCGTAACATTTTGTTAACGTTTGGCTTAGATCACTAAAAAAGTTAAACGTTTGGATATGTTTCGTAATATTTGTAAATGTTTGGCTTAAATCGGTAAAAAGGGGAAACATTTTGATTTGTTTTGTAATGTTTGTAAACGTTTGGCTTAAATTGCTAAAAAGGCGAAACGTTTGGATTTGTTTCATAACATTTGTAAACATTTGGCATAAATCGCTAAAAAGGTGAAACAGTTGGATTTGTTTTGTAACGTTTGGAATAAATCACTAAAAAGGTGAAACACTCGGATTTGTTTCGTAACGTTTGTAAACTTTTGGCTTAAATTGCTAAAAAGGTGAAACAATTGGATTTGTTTCGTAATGTTTGTAAACGTTTGACTTCAATCGCTAAAAAGGTGAAACACTTGGATTTGTTTCGTAACGTTTGTAAAAGTTTGGCTTAAATCGCTAAAAAGGTGAAACTCTTGGATTTGTTTCGAAATGTTTGTAAACCTTTTGCTTAAATCTCTAAAAAGGTGAAACGTTTAGATTTGTTTCGTAATGTTTGTAAACGTTTAGCTTAAATCTCTAAAAAGGGGAAACGTTTGGATTTGTTTCGTAACGTTTGTAAACGTGTGGCTTAAATCGCTAAAAAAGTGAGACAGTTGGATTTGTTTCGTAACGTTTTTAAACATTTTTATTTGTTTCGAAACGTTTGGATTTGTTTCGTATCATTTGTAAACGTTAAGCTTCAATCACTAAAAAGGTGAAACGTTTGGATTTGTTTCGAAACATTTGTTAACAATTGGCTTAAATCGCTAAAAAGATGAAACATTTGGATTTTTTTGTAACGTTTGTAAACGTTTGGCTTAAATTGCTAAAAAGATGAAATGTTTGGATTTGTTTCGTATTTTTTGTAAACGTTTGGCTGAAATTGTTAGAAACGTGAATCGTTTTGATTTGTTTCCTAACGTTTGTAAACGTTTGGCTTAAATCGCAAAAAAATTGAAACGTTTGGTTTTGTTTCATAAACTTTGTTAACGTTTGGCTTAAATCGCTAAAAAGGTGAAACATTTGGATTTGTTTCGTAACGTTTGTAAACGTTTTGCCTAAATTGCTAAAAAAGGTGACACGTTTGGATTTGTTTCGTAACCATTGTAAATGTTTGGCTTAAATCGCTAAAAAGGTTAAACATTTGTATTTGTTTCGTAACATTTGTAAACGTTTGGCTTAAATCACAAAAAAGGGGAAACGTTTGGCTTAAATCGCTAAAATGAGGGAACGTTTGGATTTGTTTTATAAAGTTTGTAAACGTTTGGCTTAAATCGCTAAAAAGGAGAAACTTCTGTATTTGTTTCGTAACATTTGTAAACGTTTTTCTTAAATTGCTAAAACGGTGACACATTTGGATTTGTTTCGCAACCTTTGTAAACGTTTGGCTTAAATATTTAAAAAGGTGAAACGTTTGGATTTGTTTTGTAACGTTTGTAAAAGTTTGGCTTAAATCTCTAAAAAGGGGAAACATTTGGTTTTGTTTCGTAGCGTTTGTAAACGTTTGGCTTAAATTGCTAAAAAGGTAAAACGTTTGGATTTATTTCGTAACGTTTGTAAACGTTTGCCTTAAATCGCTAAAAAGGTGAAAAGTTTGGTTTTGTTTCGTAACATTTTGTAAACGTTTGCCTTAAATCGCTAAAAAGGTGAACAGTTTGGAATTGTTTCGTACCGTTTGTAAATGTTTGGCTAAATTCGCTAAAAAGCTGAAACATTTGGATTTGTTTTGTAACGTTTGTAAACGTTTGGCTTATATTCCTATAAAGGTGAAATATTTGGATTTGTTTCATACACGTTTGGCTTAAATCGCTAAAAAGGTGAAACGTTTGGATTTGTTTCGTAACGTTTGTAAATGTAATATCCCCGAAATTTTTTTTGTTAAATTTTAAAATTTAGTTTTCGGAAATAATTTGAGTCGTTCTCGGTATCGTGGTTCGTTTGTTTGTGTGTAGGATTTTCGTTGGGTTTTATTTGAACTTTATGTGGGTTTGGTTGGCCCATGGGGGTTTGGCCCATGGGCCAAATAAAATTTTATTCGGCCCAACACAGGTCTCGAGCGAGACCTGTGCCAAATGAGGCCGGTCTCGTTCGAGAATTGTATTTTCGAACGAGACTCTAGCTGAAATCAGCTAGTCTCGTTCCAGAATTACAATTCTAGAACGAGACCATGGCTGTTATCAGCTGGTCTCGTTCGAGACCAGCTCCACCCTTGCGTGGGGGCATTTGCGTCACTCGTTTCTAACCTAATCGACCTACTTAAATACCTGAAATTCAACCCTAATCTATTCTCCACACTACAAACAAACCCTAGACATCTTTAACATCCATTTTCACTGAGAAACGTTGCTGCAATCATCCCTCAAAGTTGTTGTTCCGGTAAGCTTCTGTGATCCTTAAATTTCAGTTTTTACTTTCGAACGGCATTACGTAATTTTGATCGTTCTCCTCCGTTTCTGGATCGAAACTGATTTTGTTTGATCCCGGAGATTCTAGACTCGCATACCTACGTTTCCCCATCTTGTTTTCGTTGAACGGTACGCTATCGATCTCGTTTCAATCGCCGTACGGTTTATCGTTTTGAGTTTAATTTTTCACTGTTCTTGGTTGTATATGTTTCTGCCGTTGCTTTTCCTTTGATTAATGCTATGGTATGAATGATTTATTGAGGGACTAGTTTGTTGTTAGGTTGTAAATAGCTGTTTAGATTGATTTGGTAAGATAATTGCTTTCGATGATCGTCATCCTCCTCCGTCTTGCTTATTTCGTTTTCTTGATTTCGGGTGTTCATGATTTGTCTGCCATCTCTGTTGATTTCATTGATATCATTAGCATTAGGTATCATTTGGTTAAGTTTTGGTGTTGAATCATTAAGGATAAATGGAGTTATGGTTGAGAGTAATGGTGGCGGGGATGATTCTTTTTGAATGAAGAAGAAGATGACTTATTAGCCACTTTGATCATTAAATTGTTTTGTTTGAATTAATTAGATCCTTTAAGTTATTTCCATTTTATTTCGATGCTAACTTTGATTTTAAATAGACAATTTGTATACGTTAAATTTTTATAACTTAAAATAATATAATTACTCGGGTAATTATATGTAATTTTAATTGTAATGTCAATTTGGCTAATTGCAGTTTAGCCCCTAAAGTTTCTAAAAGACTTATTCAAGTTAAGTTTTATCTATTGGATAACTTTTGGATTTTTGATTGAATTATAAATTAGTAAATTGAGATCGAATAATTAATTTGATTCTGAAAATTAAAATGGCTAAGGTACAGTTTAGTCCCTAATTGGTGAAAGTACAGTTTAGCCCTAAACTCTTATAAACTTAAAATGGTTAGGTTCTTGGGTAGTAACTTGGGTTACTTGAAATTTAAGTTATTGAGTTCTGCCTTTTAAATGGATTACTATTTTATCGAATTATTTTATTAATATAAACTCGGGTTTATATTTGATAAACATTTGGAGTCGGGTTAGACTTGGTCACCCGACAAGTGAAGTTAGCTTGGTAGTTATAAGTAACTCGGCTAACTCACTATTTGAAAATTTATTATTATTTAAAGATTATTAAATAATATTTATAAATTGGATTTTAAAGCAAGAACTCAATAGACTTGTATTAATTGGGCTTTACTACCTTTTGGGTATTTTGTGTTGTTATGGATTGTTTAATTCCGACGTGTTACTTGTGCTAGTCCTATGTGGTGTCTAGTACTCTCTAGAGTTAGGGTCTGTTTTTAATAATTATTTTATTTGTCTAGACCCGTCTACTGTTCGTGCTTCAGAGGCGAACCAGGATTAGTTGCTTGCCGGTTATCACGTGGATTAGCAAGCAGTGAGTTTGTACTTACTATTTACCGCTTTATTAAGTAAATTGTTATTTTAATAATATAAATATATATTGTACGTATATTTCGAACTGTTTTATCATTATGGCTTCTAGTTGGAACATGCTACCTAATGGGCATCATTAGGATTGCGTGCGCACCGGCATTGATCTAGATAAGGTATGTGGAAATGTGGTGGTAACTCGGTATGAGCATAGCTCTCGGGGCCAGTAGAGTAACTCGGTGTAGCTCAGCTCTCGGGACTCTGGTTATGAATTAAGAGTGGTCGGTGGTAACTCGGTGTAGCTCAACTCTCGGGACCAGGCCAAATGGATTATGGTTATATTAGTATTGTGGATTAGGGTTCGAACTATTAATCGTAATGTTGTCATAAATGTTTTAAACGGTTTTAAAGGTTTTTCACTGGACAAATGTAAATAGTGGTATAAACTCATCTCAGTATATATGACCCCGTTGTTTTCCCTATTTTTCCCAGGGTTATGATTTGAGAGAGTCAGCTGATCTCCGATTCTTTACTTTCCTAGGAGGTTCCATTTATTTTAATAAAGTTATTAAACTGTTTTATTCTTAGACCGCAGTAGTAACTAGAAGTCATTATTATATTCTAGTTGTTTGTCGGATAGGTTTGACTCGATATATTGCTATGGCATGTTATACTGTTATTCTGATTTATTTATATATAAGCCATCTTAGAGACTCGTAGTTGTACGAGTATTTATTAAATTATGTTGAATATTATGAACTGCTAGAACTAGGCTGAAGTCTCAGTTGCCCCCGAGCATTGGTTTTCTTGTAGGTTTATCTTATTTTTGTTTATCCGCAAGGCTAGCTACCGGTTTTGGTACAACCATACCCATACCCTAGTGGCAGTCACGATTCATGAAAATGGGTCGTGACAAACTTGGTATCAGAGCTTTGGTTTCAAACAAAGGCCATGTGCATGCTATGTGTTTACTCTGTTAAGTGTTGTTGTGTCTTAGGAACTACTGCGGAATTAGGATTCGTGTCTTGTCTTTTAAAACGTCATCTTTTATTTTCAAACTTTCAGCCTACATCCTATAGGTGATGTCTATCAGTCTTCATTTGGTATTGATGCTATGTCTGACAATTTATTTCACTTGGATGTCAATTGCTGTCTTATATGAAGTTGAGGTTATTTCGCTTGTGTGATTATTATTGCTTTCGATTTCTCGGGAAATGTTAGGTTGGTGAATTTTTTTAAAACCCATACTTGGGTATGATGTTGTTTGATAAACTTTGGCTTTATGCAACTAATGATTTAATAACGATGGATTATGTGGTAGTACATCTTGACTTTGGCCGTAATTGTTGGGTGCTATATACGCTGACACCTATGAGGATACATTTGGGCGTTAGTCACGTTTTCTAGTAAAGGAATTTTGAGTTAAACTTTAAAACGTGTTTTGTGGTCATATATGGTTTGACCACATGTTTCTTTAAGGGTTTTCATTAAGAAAAGTGGTTTTGTTTTAATTGTGTTTTGACACAGAATCATAAAAGAGGTTTGATTTTTAATTCTAAAAAATGTTGATTTTTGGTTAAGTTACCAGAAAAAAAAAGAAATTCTTGTATTTTGAAATATTATGTTTGGTTTGATGTTAACAAACGATGATTTCAAAAAGATATCTTTAAGAGATGAGTCATTGATTGGAGAATTTAACGTTGAAGTTATTTGACCATGTTGTTGTATGTTAGCATTTTTAAATTTTTGGGATTTATAGAATGGTTGTCTGAGATTAAAGATTTCTCACTTGAGTTTTAAATTACTATTTAGCAGTTGGTTTAAGTTGAGCTCCCAAATTTTGAAAGAATTAATTTTTTATTAAAATAATTTTTCCGGATTTACAAATATTTTGAATACGTTTTATAAACGGTTGTTTTGGGTTCGACTTGGGTCACCCAAATTTTAGAGTTGAGTTTGGTAGTTGTAATGACTCGGCTAGCTCGATGATTTTATTGTTTGAGATACTTTGGTATCCGTTTTAAAGAAATTGATAAATAAGCAGAGACTTTTACAGACAATGATTTTGTTTTAAGCGTGGGGCTCAACAAAATTTGGAAGTTTTCGTATTTGACTTTAAATTTCAAAATAAATTTTGAAGCGTTTTCTTGAAAAATTATATGTTACAAAATGATTTGTTACGAAAATTCAAACTTGTTGTACCATGTCCTGGTTTCGTTTATAAAGTATGTTGGTTTAATTTTGTTTAAGGCATGCTTACGTGGTTTACAGTGTTAGAAATCAAAATAATTTTTGGTTTAACTGCGTTGAGTATCTCGCAAGTTTGGTTGGATTACGTTGATTGCTTGTTTTGTCTCTTTGTGTGGATTAGCACGTTGATGATTTATTTCATCTGGTCAAGGTTGGCTTACCTTGATATATGATTCGTGGATCGAAATCCTTGGGTTTCGATATCGAGGAAGACGAGGGAAGTATTCCCTTGGATTGGTTGATGATTTCTGATTATCCTAGAACAGATATTGGAAACTCTGAACTTAGAAGATAGACCGGTGTATTAATACACTGGTGTTTCCATCAAGTCTGAGGATGCGATGCAGGAGCAGGCGGTAACTTTTATAGGAACGTATTTTTATGTGCTATACTCTTTGGGAATAAGCTCAATATGAATTGAGGTTAGTGGGATATCTTATATGGTAGAGTTGTAATAGAATTTTAGGTTGAATTGTTATATAGCATCGAGTGTTGCTAGGTTGCAAGTAAGAAATTTGAGAAATATTTTGAGGTTATTGAGTGCACATCTTACAGAGTGTAACGTCTAGCAAATATTTTATCGAGAATTTGGTTTCAAAGGTTGAATTGTTAAAATATTTGAAATATTTTCAACACGTAATTGTGCCCAGACATATCATAAACATACATTTTGAATGTCACGAATAGGATTGCATTGAGCACCGAGTGTGTTCACTAAAGAATAGATAAATTAATAATTGATACATGAATAATAGTACATGCATCACGTGCATAGAAATGATCAGGGTTGGATGCAACTCTTTGGGTATGAGAGGTATCATCACCCTGGCGCACAATTATGTAAAATGGATTTTATCGATAAAGTGTTTTGAGAAAGATGTTTTGAAACGAACTCGCGAGTCACATTGTGATATATTTATTAATAAAGTTGTTGGATTTCAAATTATTATGAAGCTATTACCGAAAGGTAGCTAGACAAATACTCCGTGATGATGGTGATGGTTATTGGACGTTTATGTTGTGAGTGATTGGTCTGTAGAATCAAATCTTGTGGTTATAAGTAGGGACGATTTGAGGTTTCACTCGAGATTTAGTTGTACCAAGTACGGTGTATGGTTAGATTAAGAATAGAAGGCTTTAGTGATAATTTCTGATTTGTGATTTAATAATTTATGGATTTAGGATGTTGGTTATGCTCATGTGTAAGTATACACTGTATGTTTTTTTTTCAAAAAGAGACCTTATCTTCAAGATTTGATATTGTCCAAAAATATTTCTGGTATACTGATATAAAGGTATGTTTATAAACAAGAAATTTATATTGCTGATTTCACTTTTCTGAGGAAAGGGAGATATTCTTTTTTTTTTAAAAAAAAATTGATTCAAAAAGGGATAATAGATTTTCTGCTTGAGCGATTTCTTCAAATTGTGTTTTTTTTTTGAGAAAATTTAGAAGCGATTTAAAATTTTGGAATGTTTGAAACATCAATGTGTATTTTGAATACGGAGGATTTGGCCACTTTTGGCCTTTAAAGTATAAACTAATTAAAAAGTTTTTAGCAAGTTTGAATTAAAGAGAACATAAATTTTGTCAGTTGAACTGTTTTATAGATTTGCAAATGTATTGGAAAGTAAGAGGAAATTTCGGATTTAAATATGGAGGTTCTGAAATTTTTCAAGGGTTTGCAAAAACGATGGAACGGTAAAGGTATTTCGATTTCGAATGAAAAAGGAGGTGTAGGATGTAGAGTCTTCTAAACAAAGTGGAAAATTTTTGTATATAAAATATTTCGTGTTAAAAAATTTTATACCCACAGGGGTTGGTTTTGAGCATAAATATCCCGTCGTAGTAAACTGGTCGTTATGATCTCTCGCTGTATACGAGGTTATAGTCAATTGATTGAATAATTTTGAGAATTTGAGTTCGAATTGGTAATATGCGATAGTTGATTTGAGAATGAAGAATCGCGGTTAATAGGTTTCGACAACCATGGTTGGTTGATCGATTTTGTTATAAATTGACATTATTGTAATGTATGGGTCGGTGGTTTAACCCTTGGTGTGAGCGACAAAATTTAAGGTTGAGTAATTAAGTAAGATGTAGTCGATGATTAGTTAGGTTGGGGCATTATGCTCTAAATGATTGGAGGAATCATTATAATGGAGATTGTTTATTGCTAATATGAAGATTCTATTATTATGAGTCAAGTTCACGTTTTTTTGGGAAAACGGTATGCGTTTTGTGTTGTATGATTCACAGGTTAATGGTATTATTGAGTTAGTATTAATCATCAGGATTGAATGATTATTATAGTGTCATTGTGGAACCGAAATATTATCTGAAGTTTATTGGGTTTTGTTATCGATTATTTTGATGTCGAGATGTTATAAATGGAAGTAAGAAATTGTTTTAGATCGATAGATTTTATCAGCTATGTTTGCAGTATCATTGTTTTTGTTTGAGGCAAAAGAGTTTGGAATTGTAGAACTATAGTTGGACTTAGCGCTTAATCCTATATTTGACATTGAGGATTTCATAATAGATGAATTTCGAGCTGGTTTTGGAATCCACTCCGGTATAGAGTAGTAGTGACTCTCAGTTGAATAATTGTGTGATTATTAGTTTGGGCACCTAATTGTTAGAAATGTGTGTTGCAATAGTTATATTGCAAATCAGTTTCGGATTTGAGATTCGAGGTTCGTTTTTGGTTATCCTTAGTAGTTCAGTTGAGTTTTATGTGGGGGAGTTTGTTTTACCTCGTTGATTTCACCTGGAAGTGGTGTTATTACTTTATGTTAAAGGGAAGATAGCATTACAGCTTTGTGACCTTTTAAGATTGTTCGATATATGAAACTTTTTCACTAATTAAATAATGTTGGGTTCCGTTGCTCTTCAAACTTCATGTTGTTTTATAAACTGAAATTTTGGATTTTAAACATCGGGGTTTATACTATGGTTTTCCTGGGTCGGGATAGACTTGGGTCGCCCGACACGTGTTGTAAGCTTGGAAGTCTTGATTGACTCGGCTAAGTACTATCTTGTTTTTATCTAAGCTGTTTTACAAGATGGTTTGAAAAAGTTTCCGGACTATGTTTTTAAAATGGAGCTCAATAGTATTTAACTTATTTAATGGTTTTGCTTTTGTGATTGCTTAGTGGAAGTATATTTTGAGGTTTCACGACGGTTAGGTGCGTTTTGTTTAACTTGTTATAAAAAAATTTCGTTATGTTTTACGTCAGTAATTTTGTTTTAAATTTGAGGAAGAATTTTTAATTAGTTGGGGAGAATTTTTAATCATCCCTCAAAGTTGTTGTTCCGGTAAGCTTCTTTGATCCTTAAATTTCAGCTTTTACTTTCGAACGACATTACGTAATTTTGATCGTTCTCCTCCGTTTCTGGATCGAAACTGATTTTGTTTGATCCCGGAGATTCTAGACTCGCGTACCTACGTTTCCCCATCTTGTTTTCGTTGAACGGTACGCTATCGATCTCGTTTCAATCGTCGTACGGTTTATCGTTTTGAGTTTGTTTTTCACTGTTCTTGGTTTTATATGTTTCTACCGTTGCTTTTCCTTTGTTTAATGCTATGGTATGAATGATTTATTGAGGGATTAGTTTGTTGTTAGGTTGTAAATAGCTGATTAGATTGATTTGGTAAGATAATTGCTTTCGATGATCGTCATCCTCCTCCGTCTTGCTTATTTCGTTTTCTTGATTTCTGGTGTTCATGATTTGACTGCCATCTCTGTTGATTTCATTGATATCATTAGCATTAGGTATCATTTGGTTAAGTTTTGGTGTTGAATTATTAAGGATAAATGGAGTTATGGTTGAGAGTAATGGTGGCGGGGATGATTCTTTTTGAATGAAGAAGAAGATGGCTTATTAGCCACTTTGACCATTAAATTGTTTTGTTTGAATTAATTAGATCCTTTAAGTTATTTCCATTTTGTTTCGATAATAACTTTGATTTTAAATAGACAATTTGTATACGTTAAATTTTTATAACTTAAATTAATATATTTACTCGGGTAATTATATGTAATTTTAATTGTAATGTCAATTTGACTAAATTGCAGTTTAACCCCTAAAATTTCTAAAAGACTTATTCAAGTTAAGTTTTATATATTGGATAACTTTTGGATTTTTGATTGAATTATAAATTAGTAAATTGAGATCGAATAATTGATTTGATTTTGAAAATTAAAATGGCTAAGGTACATTTTAATCCCTAATTGGCTAAAGTACAGTTTAGTCCCGAATTGGCTAAAGTAAAGTTTAGCCCTAAACTCTTATAAACTTAAAATGGTTAGATTTTTGGGTAGTAACTTGGGTTACTTGAAATTTAAGTTATTGAGTTCTGCCTTTTAAATGGATTACTATTTTATCGAATTATTTTATAAATATAAACTCGGGTTTATATTTGATAAACGTTTGGAGTCGTGTTAGACTTGGGTCACCCGACAAGTGAAGTTAGCTTGGTAGTTATTAGTAACTCGGCTAACTCACTATTTGAAAATTTATTATTATTTAAAGATTATTAAATAATATTTATAAGTTGGATTTTAAAGCAAGAACTCAATGGACTTGTATTAATTGGGCTTTACTACCTATTAGGTATTTTGTGTTGTTATGGATTGTTTAATTCCGACGTGTTACTTGTGCTAGTCCTATGTGGTGTCTAGTACTCTCTAGAGTCAGGGTCTGTTTTTAATAATTATTTTATTTGTCTAGACCCGTCTACTGTTCGTGCTTCAGAGGCGAACCAGGATTAGTTGCTTACCGATTATCACGTGGATTAGCAAGCAGTGAGTTTGTACTTACTATTTACCGCTTTATTAATTAATTGTTATTTTAATATATAAATATATATTGTACGTATATTTCGAACTGTTTTATCATTATGGCTTCTAGTTGGAACATGCTACCTAATGGGCATCATTAGGACTGCGTGCGCACCGGTATTGATCTAGATAAGGTATGTGGAAATGTGGTGGTAACTCGGTGTGAGCATAGCTCTCGGGACCAGTAGAGTAACTCGGTGTAGCTCAGCTCTCGGGACTCTGGTTATGAATTAACAGTGGTCGGTGGTAACTCGGTGTAGCTCAGCTCTTGGGACCAGGCCAAATGGATTATGGTTATATTAGTATTGTGGATTAGGGTTCCAACTATTAAACGTAATGCTATCATAAATGTTTTAAACGGTTTTAAATGTTTTCCACTTGATAAATGTAAATAGTGGTATAAACTCATCTCAGTATATCTGACCCCGTTGTTTTCCCAATTTTTCCCAGGGTTATGATTTGAGAGAGTCGGCTGATCTCCGATTCTTTACTTTCCTAGGAGGTTCCATTTATTTTACTAAAGTTATTAAACTGTTTTATTCTTAGACCGCAGTAGTAACTAGAAGTCATTATTATATTCTAGTTGTCTGTCGGATAGGTTTGACTCGATATATTGCTATGGCATGTTATACTGTTATTCTAATTTATTTATATATAAGCCATCTTATAGACTCGTAGTTGTACGAGTATTTATTAAATTATGTTGAATATTATGAACTGCTAGAACTAGGCTGAAGTCTCGGTTGCCCCCGAGCATTGGTTTTCTTGCAAGTTTATCTTATTGTTGTTTATCCGCAAGGCTAGCTACGGGTTTTGGTACAACCATACCCATACCCTAGCGTCGGTCGCGATTCATGAAAATGGGTCGTGACAGTAAAGGTTTGGCTTAAATTGCTAAAAAGGTGAAACACTTGGATTTGTTTCGAAACATTTGTAAACGTTTGGCTTAAATTGCTAAAAACGTGAAACGCTTGGATTTTCTTTGTAACGTTTGTAAATGTTTGGCATAAATTGCTAAAAAGGGGGAACTTTTGGATTTGTTTCGTAACGTGTGTAAACGTTTGGCATAAATCGCTAAAAAGGTGAAATATTTGGATTTGTTTCGTAACGTTTTAAACGTTTTGCTTAAATCACTAAAATGGGGAAACGTTTGGATTTGTTTCGTAACGATTGTAAACGTTCGGCTTAAACTGCTAAAAAGGTGAAACGTTTGGTTTTGTTTCGTAACGTTTGTAAACGTTCGGCTTATATCCATAAAAAGGTGAAACGTTTGGATTTGTTTCGTAACGTTTGTAAACGTTTGGCTTAAATTGCTAAAAAGGTGAAACTCTTGGATTTGTTTTGTAACACTTGTAAACATTTGGCTTAAAGTCCTAAAAAGGTTAAACGCTTGAATTTGTTTCGGAACGTTTGACTTAAATTGCTATAAAGATGAAACGCTTGGATTTATTTCTTAACGTTTGTAAACATGTGGCTTAAATTATTGTTTCGTAATGTTTGTAAACGTTTGGCTTAAATTGCCAAAAAGGTGAAACTCTTGGATTTGTTTTGTAACGCTTGTAAACATTTGGCTTAAAGTCCTAAAAAGGTTAAACGCTTGAATTTGTTTCGGAACGTTTGACTTAAATTGCTATAAAGATGAAACGCTTGGATTTGTTTCTTAACGTTTGTAAACATGTGGCTTAAATTGTTAAAAAGTGAAACGCTTGTAAACGTTTGGTTTTGTTTCGTAACGTTTGTAAACGTTTGGCATAAATCGCTAAAAAGGCGAAACATTTGGATTCGTTTCGGAACGTTTGTAAACGTTTGTCTAAGATTGCAAAAAGGCGAAATGTTTGGATTTATTTCGTAACGTTTGTAAATGTTTGGCTCTATTCGCTTAAAAGGTGAAATGTTTGAATTTGGTTCGCAATGTTTGGTTTTCTTTCGTAACGTTTGTAAACGTTCGTCTTATATCACTAAAAAGGTGAAACGTTTGGATTTGTTTTGTAACGTTTGTAAACGTTTGACATACATTGCTAAAAAGGTGAAACGCTTGGATTTGTTTTGTATCGTTTGTAAACTTTTGGCTTAATCTCCTAAAAAGGTTAAACGCTTGAATTTGTTTCGGAACGTTTGGCTTATATTGCTAAAAAGCGGAAACGCTTGGATTTGTTTCGTAGCATTTGTAAACATTTGGCTTAAATTGCCAAAAAGATGAAACGCTTGGATTTGTTTCATAACGTTTTAAACGTTTGGTTTTGTTTCGTAACGTTTGTAAACGTTTGGCATAAATCGCTAAAAAGGCGAAACATTTGGCTTAGATTGCAAAAAAGGCGAAATGTTTGGATTTGTTTCGTAACGTTTGTAAACGTTTGGCTTAAATCGCTTAAAAGGTAAAATGTTTGGATTTGTTTCGTAATGTTTGTAAACGTTTGGCTTAAATCGCTAAAAAGGTGAAACGTTTGAAATTTCGTAGCGTTTGTAAACGATTTGCTTAAATTGCTAAAAAGGTGAAACGCTCTGATTTGTTTCTTATAGTTTGTAAACATTTGGCTTAAATTGCGAAAAAGGGGAAACGTTTGGAATTGTTTCATAACGTTTTAAACGTTTTGTTTTGTTTCGTAACGTTTGTAAACGTTCGCCTTAAATCGCTAAAAATGTGAAACGTTGTATTTGTTTCGTAACGTTTGTAAACGTATGGCTTAAATTGCTAAAAAGGTGAAAGGTTTGGATTTGTTTCGTAATGTTTGTAATAGTTTGGCTTAAATTGCTAAAAAGGTGACACGTTTGGATTTGTTTCGTAACCTTTGTTAACGTTTGGCTTAAATCGCTAAAAAAGGGGAAACATATGGTTTTGTTTCATAACTTTTGTCAACGTTCGGCATAAATAACTAAAAAGATGAAACGTTTGGATTTGTTTCGTAACATTTGTAAACGTTTTGCCTAAATTGCTAAATAGGTAGAACGTTTGGATTTGTTTCGTAACCTTTGTAAACGTTTGGCTTAAATCGCTAAAAAGGTGAAACATTTGATTTTGTTTCCTAACGTTTGTAAACGTTTGGCTTTAATCGGTAAAAACGGGAAACGTTTGAATTTGTTTCGTAAAGTTTGTAAACCTTTGGCATAAATCGCTAAAAAGGTGAAACATTTTGATTTGTTTCGTAAAGTTTGTAAACGTTTGTCTTAAATCGTTAAAAAGGTGAAACGTTTCGATTTGTTTTCTAACCTTTGTAAATGATTGGCTTAAATCACAAAAAAGATGAAACGTTTGGATTTGTTCCGAAACGTTTGAAAACGTTTGGCTTAAGTCGGAAAAAAGGTGAAACGTTTGGTTTTGTTTCATAACGTCTGTAAACGTTCTGCTTAAATCACTAAAAAGGTGAAACATTTGGATTTGTTTTGTAACGTTAGTAAATGTTTGGCTTAAATCGCTAAAAAGGTTAAACGTATAGATTTGTTTCGTAACGTTTGTAAACGTTTGGCTTAAATTGGTGAAAATATTGGACGCTTGGATTTGTTTCGTAACGTTTTAAACGTTTGGTTTAAATCGCTAAAAAGGGGAAATGTTTGGATTTGTTTCGTAACGTTTTAAACGTTTGTCTTAAATCGCTAAAATGGGGAAACGTTTGGATTTGTTTCGAAACGTTTGTAAACGTTTGGTTTAAATTGCTCAAAAGGTGAAACGCTTGGATTTGTTTCGTAACATTTGTAAACGTTTGTCTTAAATTGCTAAAAAGGTGAAATGCTTGGTTTTGTTTCGTAGCGTTTGTAAAGGTTTGGCTTAAATTGCTAAAAATATGAAACGTTTGGATTTATTTTGTAACGTTTTAAACGTTTGGTTTGGTTTCATAGAGTTTGTAAATATTTGGCTTAAATCGCTAAAAAGGTGAAACGTTTTGATTTGTTTCATAACTTTTGTAAACGTTTGGTTTGGTTTCATAGAGTTTGTAAATGTTTGGCTTAAATCGCTAAAAAGGTGAAACGTTTTGATTTGTTTCATAACTTTTGTAAACGTTTGGCTTAAATTGCTAAAAAGGCAAACGTTTAGATTTGCTTCGTAACATTTGTAAACATTTGGCTTAAATTGCTAAAAAGGCGAAACATTCGGATTTTTTTCGTAATATTTTGTCAACGTTTGGCTTAAATCACTAAAAAGGTGAAACACTTGGATTTGTTTCGTAATGTTTGTAAATAATTGACTTCAATCTCTAAAAAGGTGAAACGCTTGGATTTGTTTCGTAACGTTTGTAAACGTTTGACTTCAATCGCTAAAAAGGTGAAACGCTTGGATTTGTTTCGTAACGTTTGTAAACGTTTGGCTTAAATCGCTAAAAAGGTGAAACTCTTGGATTTGTTTCGTAACGTTTGTAAACCTTTTGCTTAAATCTCTAAAAAGGTGAAACGTTTGGATTTGTTTCGTAATGTTTGTAAATGTTTGGCTTAAATGTCTAAAAAGGGGAAACGTTTGGATTTGTTTCGTAACGTTTGTAAACGTGGGGCTTAAATCGCTAAAAAGGTGAAACAGTTGGATTTGTTTCGTAACTTTTTTTAATATTTTAATTTGTTTCGAAACGTTTGGATTTGTTTCGTAACATTTGTAAATGTTTAGCTTCAATCACTAAAAAGGTGAAACGTTTGGATTTGTTTCGAAACATTTGTAAACAATTGGCTTAAATTGCTAAAAAGATGAAATGTTTGGATTTGTTTCGTATCGTTTGTAAATGTTTGGCTTAAATTGTTAAAAACATGAAACATTTGGTTTTGTTTCGTAACGTTTGTAAACGTTCGGCTTAAATCGCTAAAAAGGTGAAACGTTTGGTTTTGTTTCATAACCTTTGTTAACGTTTGGCTTAAATCGCTAAAAAGGTGAAACATTTGGATTTGTTTCGTAACGTTTGTAAACGTTTTGCCTAAATTGCTAAAAAGGTGACACTTTTGGATTTGTTCCGTAACCATTGTAAACATTTGGCTTAAATCGCTAAAAAGGGGAAACATTTGGATTTATTTCGTAACGTTTAAACGTTTGTCTTAAATCACTAAAATGGGGGAACTTTTGGATTTCTTTTGTAACGTTTGTAAACTTTTGGCTTAAATCGCTAAAAAGGAGAAACGTTTGGATTTGTTTCGTAACATTTGTAAACGTTTTGCTTCAATTGCTACAAAGGTGACATGTTTGGATTTGTTTCGCAACCTTTGTAAACGTTTGGCTTAAATTGCTAAAAAGGTGAAACATTTTTATTTGTTTCGTAACGTTTGTAAACGTTTTGCCTAAATTGCTAAAAAGGTGACACTTTTGGATTTGTTTCGTAACCATTGTAAACGTTTGGCTTAAATCGCTAAAAAGGTGAAACGTTTGGATTAATTTCGTAACGTTTAAACG
This sequence comes from Mercurialis annua, assembly GCF_937616625.2. Classification (NCBI taxonomy): domain Eukaryota; kingdom Viridiplantae; phylum Streptophyta; class Magnoliopsida; order Malpighiales; family Euphorbiaceae; genus Mercurialis; species Mercurialis annua. The sequence goes on from NC_065570.1 coordinate 24,347,087, forward strand.
TTTGGCTTAAATCACTAAAATGGGGGAACTTTTGGATTTCTTTTATAACGTTTGTAAACTTTTGGCTTAAATCGCTAAAAAGGAGAAACGTTTGGATTTGTTTCGTAACATTTGTAAACGTATTGCTTAAATTGCTAAAAAGGTGAAACGTTTGGATTTGTTTCGTAACGTTTGTAAACGTTTGGCTTAAATCGGTAAAAAGGCGAAACGTTTGGATTTGTTTCGTAAAGTTTGTAAACCCTTAGCATAAATCGCTAAAAAGGTGAAACGTTTGGATTTGTTTCGTAACGTTTGAAAATGTTTGGCTTTAATCGCTAAAAAGGTGAAACGTTTGGTTTTGTTTCGTAACATTTTGTAAACGTTTGCCTTAAATCGCTAAAAAGGTGAAAAGTTTGGAATTGTTTCGTACTGTTTGTAAATGTTTGGCTAATATCGCTATAAAGGTAAAACATTTGGATTTGTTTTGTAACGTTTGTAAATGTTTGGCTTATATCGCTAAAAAGGCGAAACGTTTGGATTTGTTTCTTAACGTTTGTACACGTTTGGCTTAAATCGCTAAAAAGGTGAAACGTTTCGATTTGATTCGTAACGTTTGTAAATGTTTGGCTTAAATTGCTAAAAGGTGAAAACTCTTGGATTTGTTTCGAAACGTTTGTAAACGTTTTGTCTAAATTGCTAAAAAGGTTAAACGCTTGGATTTGTTTCGTAACGTTTGTTAACGTTTGGCTTTAATTGCTAAAACGGTGAAACATTTGGATTTGTTTCCTAACCTATGTAAACGTTTGGCTTAAATCACTAAAAAGGGAAAAGCTTGGATTTTTTTCGTAACGTTTGTAAACGTTTGGCTTTAATCGCTAAAAAGGGGAAACGTTTTGATTTTCTTCGTAACGTTTGTAAACATTTGGCATAAATCGCTAAAAAGCTGAAACATTTGGATTTGTTTCGTAACGTTTGTAAACCTTTGGCATAAATCGCTAAAAAGGGGAAACATTTATATTTGTTTCGTAACGTTTGGCATAAATCGCTAAAAAGGTGAAATATTTGGATTTGTTTCGTAACATTTTAAACCTTTTGCTTAAATCGCTAAAATGGGAAAACGTTTTGATTTGTTTTGTAACGTTTGTAAACGTTCGACTTAAATTGTTAAAAAGGTGAATCGTTTTGATTTGTTTCCAAACGTTTGTAAACATTTGGCTTAAATCGCTAAAAAGTTGAAACGTTTGGTTTTATTTCATAACCTTTGTAAACGTTTTGCCTAAATTGCTAAATAGGTGACACGTTTGGATTTGTTTCGTAACCATTGTAAACGTTTGGCTTAAATCGCTAAAAAGGTGAAACATTTGTATCTGTTTCGTAACGTTTGTAAACGTTTGGCTTAAATCGCAAAAAAAGGTGAAACGTTTGGATTTATTTCGTAACGTTTTAAACGTTTGGCTTAAATCACTAAAATGGGGGAACTTTTGGATTTATTTTGTAATGTTTGTAAACGTTTGGCTTAAATCGCTAAAAAGGAGAAACGTTTGGATTTGTTTTGTAACGTTTGTAAACGTTTTCCTTAAATTGCTAAAAAAGTGACACGTTTGGATTTGTTTCGCAACCTTTGTAAACGTTTGGCTTAAATCGCTAAAAAGGTGAAACGTTTGGATTTGTTTTGTAACGTTTGTAAACGTATGGCTTAAATAGCCAAAAGGGTGAAACGTTTGGTTTTATTTCGTAGCGTTTGTAAACGTCTGGCTTAAATCGCTAAAAAAATAAAACGTTTGGATTTGTTTCGTAACGTTTGAAAACGTTTGGATTTAATAGCTAAAAAGGTGAAACGTTTGGTTTTGTTTCGTAACGTTTTGTAAACGTTTGCCTTAAATCGCTAAAAAGGTGAAAAGTTTGGAATTGTATCTTACTGTTTGTAAATGTTTGGCTAAAATCGCTATAAAGGTGAAACATTTGGATTTGTTTTGTAACATTTGTAAACGTTTGGCTTATATCGCTAAAAAGGCGAAACGTTTGGATTTGTTTCGTAACGTTTGTACACGTTTGGCTTAAATCGCTAAAAAGGTGAAACGTTTGGATTTGATTCGTAATGTTTGTAAATGTTTGGCTTAAATTGCTAAAAAGGTGAAAACGCTTGGATTTGTTTCGAAACGTTTGTAAACGTTTTTCTTAAATTGCTAAAAAGGTGAAACGCTTGGATTTGTTTCGTAACGTTTGTTAACGTTTGGCTTTAATTGCTAAAATGGCGAAACATTTGGATTTGTTTCCTAACCTATGTAAACGTTTGGCTTAAATCACTAAAAAGGTGAAAAGTTTGGATTTGTTTCTTAACGTTTGTAAACGTTTGGCTTCAATCGCTAAAAAGGTGAAGCGTTTGGATTTTCTTCGTAACGTGTGTAAACGTTTGGCATAAATCGCTAAAAAGGTGAAATATTTGTATTTGTTTCGTAACGTTTTAAATGTTTTGCTTAAATCGCTAAAATGGGGAAACGTTTGGATTTGTTTTGTAACGTTTGTAAACGTTCGACTTAAATTGCTAAAAAGGTGAAACGTTTGGTTTTGTTTCGTAACGTTTGTAAACGTTCGGCTTAAGTCGCTAAATTGGTGAAACGTTTGGATTTGTTTCGTAAAGTTTGTAAAAGTTTGGCTTAAATCGCAAAAAATGTGAAACGCTGGGATTTGTTTCGTAACGTTTGTAAACGTTTTGCCTAAATTGCTAGAACGGTTACACTTTTGGATTTGTTTCGTAACCATTGTAAACGTTTGGCTTAAATCTCTAAAAAGGTGAAACATTTGTATTTGTTTCGTAACGTTTGTAAACGTTTGGCTTAAATCGCAAAAAAGGTGAAACGTTTGCATTTATTTCGTAACGTTTTCAACGTTTGGCTTAAATCACTAAAATGGGGGAACTTTTGGATTTATTTTTGTAACGTTTGTAAACGTTTGGCTTAAATCGCTAAAAAGGAGAAACGTTTGGATTTGTTTCGTAACGTTTGTAAACGTATTGCTTAAATTGCTAAAAAGGTGACACGTTTAGATTTGTTTGGTAACCTTTGTAAACGTTTGTCTTAAATCGCTAAAAAGGTGAAACGTTTGGATTTGTTTTGTAACATTTGTAAACGTATGGCTTAAATCGCTAAAAAGGTGAAACGTTTGGTTTTGTTTCGTAGCATTTGTAAACGTCTGGCTTAAATCGCTGAAAAGATGAAAAGTTTGGGTTTGTTTCGTAACGTTTGAAAACGTTTGGCTTTAATCGCTAAAAAGGTGAAACGTTTGGTTTTGTTTCGTAACATTTTGTAAACGTTTGCCTTAAATCGCCAAAAAGGTGAAAAGTTCGGAATTGTTCCGTACTGTTTGTAAATGTTTGATTAAAATTGCTATAAAGGTGAAACATTTGGATTTGTTTTGTAACATTTGTAAACGTTTGGCTTATATCGCTAAAAAGGTGAAATGTATGGATTTGTTTCGTAACGTTTGTACACGTTTGGCTTAAATCGCTAAAAAGGCGAAATGTTTGGATTTGTTTCATAACGTTTGTAAATGTTTGGCTTAAATTGCTAAAAAGGTGAAAACGCTTGGATTTGTTTCGAAACAATTGTATACGTTTTGCTTAAATTGCTAAAAAGGTGAAACGCTTTAATTTGTTTCGTAACGTTTGTTAACGTTTGGCTTTAATTGCTAAAATGGTGAAACATTTGAATTTGTTTCCTAACTTATGTAAACGTTTGGCTTAACTCACTAAAAAGGTGAAAAGTTTGGATTTGTTTCGTAACGTTTGTAAACGTTTGGCTTAAATCGCTAAAAAGGTGAAACGTTTGGATTTTCTTCGTAACGTTTGAAAACGTTTGGCATAAATCGCTAAAAAGGTGAAACATTTGGATTTGTTTCGTAATGTTTATAACCTTTGGCATAAATCCCTAAAAAGGAGAAACGTTTATATTTGTTTTGTAACGTGTGTGAACGTTTGGCATAAATCGCTTAAAAGGTGAAATATTTGGATTTGTTTCGTAACGTTTTAAACGTTTTGCTTAAATCGCTAAAATGGCGAAACGTTTGGATTTGTTTTGTAACGTTTGTAAACGTTCAGCTTAAATTGCTAAAAAGGTGAAACGTTTGGTTTTATTTCGTAACGTTTGTAAACGTTCGGCTTATATCGCTAAAAAGGTGAAACGTTTGGATTTGTTTCGTAAAGTTTGGCTTAAATTGCTAAAAATGTGAAACGCTTGGATTTTTTTTGTATCGTTTGTAAACATTTGGCTTAAATTCCTAAAAAGGTTAACGCTTGAATTTGTTTCGGAACGTTTGGCTTAAATTGCTTAAAAGGTGAAACGCTAGGATTTGTTTCGTAACGTTTGTAAACATTTGGCTTAAATTGCTAAAAAAAGTGAAATGCTTGGTTTTATTTCGTAACATTGGTAAGGGTTTGGCTTAAATCGTTAAAAATGTTAAACGTTTGAATTTGTTTCGTAACATTTTAAACGTTTGGTTTTGTTTCGTAATGTTTGTAAATGTTTGACTTAAATCGCTAAAAAGGCGAAACATTTGGATTCATTTCGTATCGTTTGTAAACGTTTGGCTTAGATTGCAAAAAAGGCGAAATGTTTGGATTTGTTTCGTAACGTTTGTAAACGTTTGGCTTAAATCGCTAAAAAGGTGAAATGTTTGGATTTGTTTCGTAAAGTTTGTAAACGTTTGGTTTAAATCGCTAAAAAGGTGAAACGTTTAAATTTCGTAACATTTGTAAACGTTTGGCTTAAATTGCTAAAAAGGTGAAACGTTTGGATTTATTTCGTAACGTTTTATACGTTTAGTTTTGTTTCGTAACGTTTCTAAACATTCGGCTTAAATTGCTCAAAATGTGAAACATTTGTATTTGTTTCGTAACGTTTGTAAATGTATGGCTAAATTGCTAAAAAGGTGAAACGTTTGAATGTGTTTTCTAACGTTTGTAAACGTTTGGCTTAAATTGCTAAAAAGGTATCACATTTGGATTTGTTTCGTAACCTTTGTAAACGTTTGGCTTAAATCGCTAAAAAGGTGAAACGTTTGGTTTTGTTTCATAACCTTTGTAAACGTTCGGCTTAAATTGTTAAAAAGGTGAAACGTTTGGATTTGTTTCGTAACGTTTGTAAAAGTTTTGCCTAAATTGCTAAAAAGGTGACACGTTTGGATTTGTTTCGTAGCCTTTGTAAACGTTTGGCTTAAATAGCTAAAAAGGTGAAACGTTTGGATTTGTTTCGTAACGTTTGTAAACGTTTGGCTTAAATCGGTAAAAAGGTGAAACGTTTGGATTTGATTCGTACAGTTTGTAAACCCTTGGCATAAATCGCTAAAAAGGTGAAACGTTTTGATTTGTTTCACAAAGTTTGTAAATGTTTGGCTTAAATCGCTAAAAAGGTGAGACGTTTGGATTTGATTCGTAAAGTTTATAAATGTTTGGCTTAAATCGCTAAAAAGGAGAAACGTTTGGCTTAAGTAGCAAAAAAAAGTTAAACGTTTGGTTTTGTTTCGTAACATTTGTAAACGTTCTGCGTAAATCGCTAAAAAAGTGAAACGTTTCGATTTGTTTTGTAACGTTTGTAAACGTTTGGCGTAAATCGCTAAAAAGGTGAAACGTTTGGATTTGTTTCGTAATGTTTGTAAAGGTTTGGCTTAAATTGGTGAAAATGTTGGACAGTTGGATACGTTTCGTAACGTTTTAAAAGTTTAGTTTGAACTGCTAAAAAGGTGAAATGCTTGGATTTGTTTCGTAGCATTTGCAAACGTTTGGCTTAAATTGCTAAAACGGTGAAACGTTTGTATTTGTTTCGTAACTTTTGTAAATGGTTGGCATAAATCGCTAAAAAAATGAAATGTTTGTATATGTTTTGTAACGTTTATAAAAGTTTGGCATAAATCGCTAAAAAGGGGAAATGTTTGGATTTGTTTCGTAACGTTTTAAACGTTTGTCTTAAATCGCTAAATTGGGGAAACGTTGGGATTTGATTCGGAACACTTGTAAACGTTTAGCTTAAATTGCGCAAAAGGTGAAACGCTTGGATTTGTTTCGAAACGTTTGTAAACGTTTTTCTTAAATTGCTAAAAAGGTGAAACGCTTGGATTTGTTTCGAAACGTTTGTAAACGTTTGTCTTAAATTGCTAAAAAGGTGAAACGCTTGGTTTTGTTTCGTAACGTTCGTAAAGGTTTGGCTTAAATCGCTAAAAATGTGGAACGTTTGGATTTGTTTCGTAACGCTTTTAACGATTGGTTTGATTTCGTAGAGTTTGTAAACGTTTGACTTAAATCGCTAAAAAGGTGAAACGTTTGAATTTGTTTCTTAACGTTTGTAAACGTTTGGCTTAAATTGCTAAAAAGGCGATCGTTTGGAGTTGTTTCGTAACGTTTGTAAACATTTGGCTTAAATTGTTAAAAAGGCGAAACGTTTGGATTTGTTTCATAACATTTTGTAAACGTTTGGCTTAAGTCGCTAAAAAGGGGAAACGTTTAGTTTTGTTTCGTAACATTTTGTAAACGTTTTCCTTAAATCGCTAAAAAGAAGAAAAGTTTGGGATTGTTTCATACCGTTTGTAAATGTTTGGCTAAAGTCGCTAAAAAGGTGAAACATTTGGATTTGTTTTGTAACGTTTGTAAACGTTTGGCTTATATAGCTATATAGGTGAAACGTTTAGATTTGTTTCGTAACGTTTGTACACGTTTGGCTTAAATCGCTAAAATGTTAAAACGTTTGGATTTGTTTCGTAACGTTTGTAAATGTTTGGCTTAAATTGCTAAAAAGGTGAAACGCTTGGATTTGTTTCGAAACGTTTGTAAACGTTTGGCTTAAATTGCTAAAAGGGTGAAACACTTGGATTTATTTCGTAATGTTTGTTAACGTTTGGCTTGAATTGCTAAAATGGTGAAACATTTGGATTTGTTTCCTAACCTTTGTAAACATTTGGCTTAAATCACTAAAAAGGTGAAATATTTGTATTTGTTTCGTAACGTTTGTAAATGTTTTGCTTAAATCGCTAAAAAGATGAAACGTTTGGATTTGCTTCGTAACGTTTGTAAACGTTTGGCATAAATAGCTTAAAAGGGGAAACGTTTGGATTTGTTTTGTAACGTTTGTAAACCTTTGGCATAAATCGCTTAAAAGGTGAAACGTTTGGATTTGTTTCGTAACGTGTGTAAACGTTTGGCATAAATCGCTAAAAAGGTGAAATATTTGGATTTGTTTCGTAACGTTTTAAAAGTTTTGCTTAAATCACTAAAATGGGGAAACATTTGGATTTGTTTCGTAACGTTTGTAAACATTTGGCTTAAATTGCTAAAAAGGTGAAACGTTTGGTTTTGTTTCGTAACGTTTGTAAACGTTTGGCTTATATCGATAAAAAGGTGAAACGTTTGGATTTATTTCGTAACTTTTGTAAACGTTTGGCTTAATTGCTAAAAAGGTGAAATGCTTGGATTTGTTTTGTAACGTTTGTATAAATTTGGCTTAAATTCCTTAAAAGGTTAAACGATTGAATTTGTTTCGGAACGTTTGGCTTAAATTGCCAAAAAGGTGAAACGCTTGGATTTGTTTCTTAACGTTTGTAAACATGTGGCTTAAATTGCTAAAAAGTGAAACGCTTGGATTTCTTTCGTAAATTTTTAAACATTTGGTTTTGTTTCGTAACATTTGTAAACGTTTGACATAAATTGCTAAAAAGGCGAAACATTTGGATTCGTTTCATTTGTAAACGTTTGGCTAAGATTGCAAAAAAGGCCAAATGCTTGGATTTGTTTTGTAACGTGTGTAAACGTTTGGCTTTAATCGCTTAAAAGGTTAAATGTTTGGATTTGTTTCGTAATGTTTGGTTTTTTTTCGAAACGTTTGTAAACGTTCGTCTTATATCGCTAAAAAGGTGAAACGTTTGGATTTGTTTCGTAACGTTTGTAAACGTTTGGCTTACATAGCTAAAAAGGTGAAACACTTGGATTTGTTTTGTATCGTTTGTAAACATTTGGCTTAAATTCCTAAAAAGGTTAAACGCTTGAATTTGTTTCGGAACGTTTGGCTTATATTGCTAAAAAGGTGAAACACTTGGATTTGTTTCGTAGCGTTTGTAAACATTTGGCTTAAACTGCCAAAAAGGTGAAACGCTTGGATTTGTTTCGTAATGTTTTGAACGTTTGGTTTTGTTTCGTAACGTTTGTAAAAGTTTGGCATAAATCGCTAAAAAGGCGAAACATTTGGATTCTTTTCGTAACGTTCGTAAACGTTTGGCTTAGATTGCAAAAAAAAAAGGCGAAATGTTTGGATTTGTTTCGTAACATTTGTAAACGTTTGGCTTAAATCGCTTAAAAGGTAAAATTTTTGGATTTGTTTCGTCACGTTTGTAAACGTTTGGCTTGAATCGCTAAAAAGGTGAAACGTTTGAAATTTCCTAACGTTTGTAAACGTTTGGCTTAAATTGCTAAAAGGGTGAAACGTTTGGATTTGTTTCGTAACGTTTTAAACGTTTTGTTTTGTTTCGTAACGTTTGTAAACGTTTGACTTCAATCGCTAAAAAGGTGAAATGCTCGGATTTGTTTCGTAACGTTTGTAAACGTTTGGCATAAATCGCTAAAAAGGTGAAACTCTTGGATTTGTTTCGTAACGTTTGTAAACCTTTTGCTTAAATCTCTAAAAAGGTGAAATGTTTGGATTTGTTTCGTAATGTTTGTAAACGTTTGGCTTAAATCTCTAAAAAGGTGAAACGTTTAGATTTATTTCGTAGCGTTTGTAAACGTTTGGCTTAAATCGCTAAAAAGGTGAAACAGTTGGAATTATTTCGTAACGTTTTTAAACATTTTAATTTGTTTCGAAACGTTTGGATTTGTTTCGTAACATTTGTAAACGTTTAGCTTCAATCACTAAAAAGGTGAAACGTTTGGATTTGTTTCGAAACGTTTGTAAACAATTGCCTTAAATCGCTAAAAAGATGAAACGTTTGGATTTTTTTGTAACGTTTGTAAACGTTTGGCTTAAATTGCTAAAAAGGGGAAACGTTTGGATTTGTTTCGTATTGTTTGTAAATGTTTGGCTTAAATTGTTAAAAACGTGAATCGTTTTGATTTGTTTCCTAAAGTTTGTAGACGTTTGGCTTAAATCGCTAAAAAGTTGAAATGTATGGATTTGTTTCGTAACGTTTGTACACGTTTGGCTTAAATCGCTAAAAAGGTGAAACGTTTGGATTTGTTTCGTAAAGTTTGTAAACGTTTGGCTTAAATTGCTAAAAGGTGAAACGCTTGGATTTGTTTCGTAACCTTTGTAAACGTTTGGCTTAAATCGCTAAAAAGGTGAAACGTTTGGTTTTGTTTCATAACCTTTGTAAACGTTTAGCTTAAATTGTTAAAAAGGTGAAACGTTTGGATTTGTTTCGTAACGTTTGTAAAAGTTTTGCCTAAATTGCTAAAAAGGTGACACGTTTGGATTTGTTTCGTAGCCTTTGTAAACGTTTGGCTTAAATAGCTAAAAAGGGGAAACATTTGTATTTGTTTCGTAACGTTTGTAAACGTTTGGCTTAAATCGGTAAAAAGGTGAAACGTTTGGATTTGATTCGTATAGTTTGTAAACCCTTGGCATAAATCGCTAAAAAGGTGAAACGTTTTGATTTGTTTCACAAAGTTTGTAAATGTTTGGCTTAAATCGTTAAAAAGGTGAGACGTTTGGATTTGATTCGTAAAGTTTATAAATGTTTGGCTTAAATCGCTAAAAAGGAGAAACGTTTGGCTTAAGTAGCAAAAAAAGGTTAAACGTTTGGTTTTGTTTCGTAACATTTGTAAACGTTCTGCGTAAATCGCTAAAAAAGTGAAACATTTCGATTTGTTTTGTAACGTTTGTAAACGTTTGGCGTAAATCGCTAAAAAGGTGAAACGTTTGGAGTTGTTTCGTAATGTTTGTAAAGGTTTGGCTTAAATTGGTAAAAATGTTGGACACTTGGATACGTTTCGTAACGTTTTAAAAGTTTAGTTTGAATTGCTAAAAAGGTGAAATGCTTGGATTTGTTTCGTAGCATTTGCAAACGTTTGGCTTAAATTGCTAAAACGGTGAAACGTTTGTATTTGTTTCGTAACATTTGTAAATGGTTGGCATTAATCGCTAAAAAAATGAAATGTTTGTATATGTTTTGTAACGTTTATAAAAGTTTGGCATAAATCGCTAAAAAGGGGAAATGTTTGGATTTGTTTCGTAACGTTTTAAACGTTTGTCTTAAATCGCTAAATTGGGGAAACGTTGGGATTTGATTCGGAACACTTGTAAACGTTTAGCTTAAATTGCGCAAAAGGTGAAACGCTTGGATTTGTTTCGTAACATTTGTAAACGTTTGTCTTCATTAAATTGCTAAAAAGGTGAAACACTTGGTTTTGTTTCGTAACGTTCGTAAAGGTTTGGCTTAAATCGCTAAAAATGTGGAACGTTTGGATTTGTTTCGTAACTCTTTAAATGATTGGTTTGATTTCGTAGAGTTTGTAAACGTTTGACTTAAATCGCTAAAAAGGTGAAACGTTTGAATTTGTTTCTTAACGTTTGTAAACGTTTGGCTTAAATTGCTAAAAAGGCGATCGTTTGGAGTTGTTTCGTAACGTTTGTAAACATTTGGCTTAAATTGTTAAAAAGGCGAAACGTTTGGATTTGTTTCATAACATTTTGTAAACGTTTGGCTTAAGTTGCTAAAAAGGGGAAACGTTTAGTTTTGTTTCGTAACATTTTGTAAACGTTTTCCTTAAATCGCTAAAAAGGTGAAAAGTTTGGGATTGTTTCATACCGTTTGTAAATGTTTGGCTAAAGTCGCTAAAAAGGTGAAACATTTGGATTTGTTTTGTAACGTTTGTTAACGTTTGGCTTATATAGCTATAAAGGTGAAACGTTTAGATTTGTTTCGTAACGTTTGTACACGTTTGGCTTAAATCGCAAAAAGGTTAAAACGTTTGGATTTGTTTCGTAACGTTTGTAAATGTTTGGCTTAAATTGCTAAAAAGGTGAAACGCTTGGATTTGTTTCGAAACGTTTGTAAACGTTTGGCTTAAATTGCTAAAAGGGTGAAACACTTGGATTTGTTTCGTAATGTTTGTTAACGTTTGGCTTGAATTGCTAAAATGGTGAAACATTTGGATTTGTTTCCTAACCTTTGTAAACATTTGGCTTAAATCACTAAAAAGGTGAAATATTTGTATTTGTTTCGTAACGTTTGTAAATGTTTTGCTTAAATCGCTAAAAAGATGAAACGTTTGGATTTGCTTCGTAACGTTTGTAAACGTTTGGCATAAATCGCTTAAAAGGGGAAACGTTTGGATTTGTTTTGTAACGTTTGTAAACCTTTGGCATAAATCGCTAAAAAGGTGAAATGTTTGGATTTGTTTCGTAACGTGTGTAAACGTTTGGCATAAATCGCTAAAAAGGTGAAATATTTGGATTTGTTTCGTAACGTTTTAAAGGTTTTGCTTAAATCACTAAAATGGGGAAACGTTTGGATTTGTTTCGTAACGTTTGTAAACATTTGGCTTAAATTGCTAAAAAGGTGAAACGTTTGGTTTTGTTTCGTAACGTTTGTAAACGTTTGGCTTATATCGATAAAAAGGTGAAACGTTTGGATTTATTTCGTAACTTTTGTAAACGTTTGGCTTAATTGCTAAAAAGGTGAAATGCTTGGATTTGTTTTGTAACGTTTGTATAAATTTGGTTTAAATTCCTTAAAAGGTTAAACGATTGAATTTGTTTCGGAACGTTTGCTTAAATTGCTAAAAAGGTGAAACGCTTGGATTTGTTTCTTAACGTTTGTAAACATGTGGCTTAAATTGCTAAAAAGTGAAACGCTTGGATTTCTTTCGTAAATTTTTAAACGTTTGGTTTTGTTTTGTAACATTTGTAAACGTTTGACATAAATTGCTAAAAAGGCGAAACATTTGGATTCGTTTCATTTGTAAACGTTTGGCTAAGATTGCAAAAAAGGCCAAATGCTTGGATTTGTTTTGTAACGTGTGTAAACGTTTGGCTTTAATCGCTTAAAAGGTTAAATGTTTGGATTTGTTTCGTAATGTTTGGTTTTTTTTCGAAACGTTTGTAAACGTTCGTCTTATATCGCTAAAAAGGTGAAACGTTTGGATTTGTTTCGTAACGTTTGTAAACGTTTGGCTTACATAGCTAAAAAGGTGAAACACTTGGATTTGTTTTGTATCGTTTGTAAACATTTGGCTTAAATTCCTAAAAAGGTTAAACGCTTGAATTTGTTTCGGAACGTTTGGCTTATATTGCTAAAAAGGTGAAACACTTGGATTTGTTTCGTAGCGTTTGTAAACATTTGGCTTAAACTGCCAAAAAGGTGAAACGCTTGGATTTGTTTCGTAATGTTTTGAACGTTTGGTTTTGTTTCGTAACGTTTGTAAAAGTTTGGCATAAATCGCTAAAAAGGCGAAACATTTGGATTCTTTTCGTAACGTTCGTAAACGTTTGGCTTAGATTGCAAAAAAAAAAGGCGAAATGTTTGGATTTGTTTCGTAACATTTGTAAACGTTTGGCTTAAATCGCTTAAAAGGTAAAATTTTTGGATTTGTTTCGTCACGTTTGTAAACGTTTGGCTTGAATCGCTAAAAAGGTGAAACGTTTGAAATTTCCTAACGTTTGTAAACGTTTGGCTTAAATTGCTAAAAGGGTGAAACGTTTGGATTTGTTTCGTAACGTTTTAAACGTTTTGTTTTGTTTCGTAACGTTTGTAAACGTTTGACTTCAATCGCTAAAAAGGTGAAATGCTCGGATTTGTTTCGTAACGTTTGTAAACGTTTGGCATAAATCGCTAAAAAGGTGAAACTCTTGGATTTGTTTCGTAACGTTTGTAAACCTTTTGCTTAAATCTCTAAAAAGGTGAAATGTTTGGATTTGTTTCGTAATGTTTGTAAACGTTTGGCTTAAATCTCTAAAAAGGTGAAACGTTTAGATTTATTTCGTAGCGTTTGTAAACGTTTGGCTTAAATCGCTAAAAAGGTGAAACAGTTGGAATTATTTCGTAACGTTTTTAAACATTTTAATTTGTTTCGAAACGTTTGGATTTGTTTCGTAACATTTGTAAACGTTTAGCTTCAATCACTAAAAAGGTGAAACGTTTGGATTTGTTTCGAAACGTTTGTAAACAATTGCCTTAAATCGCTAAAAAGATGAAACGTTTGGATTTTTTTGTAACGTTTGTAAACGTTTGGCTTAAATTGCTAAAAAGGGGAAACGTTTGGATTTGTTTCGTATTGTTTGTAAACGTTTGGCTTAAATTGTTAAAAACGTGAATCGTTTTGATTTGTTTCCTAAAGTTTGTAGACGTTTGGCTTAAATCACTAAAAAGTTGAAATGTTTGGTTTTGTTTCATAACCTTTGTTAACGTTTGGATTTGTTTCGTAACGTTTGTAAACATTTGGCTTAAATCGCTAAAAAGGTGAAACATTTGGATTTGTTTCGTAACGTTTGTAAACGTTTTGCCTAAATTGCTAAAAAGGTGACACGTTTGGATTTGTTTTGAAACCATTGTAAACGTTTGGCTTAAATCGCTAAAAAGGGGAAACATTTGTATTTGTTTCGTAACGTTTGTAAACGTTTGGCTTAAATCGCAAAAAAGGAGATACGTTTAGCTTAAATCGCTAATATGAGGGAACATTTGGATTTGTCACGACCCATTTTCATGAATCGCGACCGGCGCTAGGGTATGGGTAATGTAGTATCAAAACCCGTAGCTAGCCTTTCATTTAACATATAAACGCGTAAACCTGCAGAAAACCAATGCTCGGGGGCAACCGAGACTTCAGCCTAAATCTAGCAGTTATAATATTCAATAATTAAAATAACATGCTTTCCAATAATAGTATTTAATCGGTTTAACATAAATAATCCGGAATAATCGTTTAACATGCCAGAGCAATAAATAATCAGTCAGACCAATCTGACAACAACTAGAATAAAATAAAGAAGTCTAGTTACTAATGCGGTCTAAGAATAAAACAGTTTTACAGTTTATCAAAAATAAATGGAACCTCCGAAGAAAAGTAAATGCGGAGATCACCAGACTCTCTCAGATCATAACCTTGGAAAAAATTGGGAAAACAACGGGGTCAGATATACTGAGATGAGTTTATACCACTATCTACATTTGTTAAGTGGAAAACCTTTAAAACTGTTTAAAACATTTAATAACGATATTACGAATAATAGTTGGAACCCTAATCCACAATTCTAAATAATAAACATAATCCATTAGGTCTGGTCCCGAGAGCTGAGCTACACCGAGTTACCATTGACCACACTTATACCAGAGTCCCGAGAGCTGAGCTACACCGAGTTACTCTACCTGGTCCCGAGAGCTATGCTCACACCGAGTTACCACATTTCCATATATACCTTACTCATATCATTACCGGTGCGCACGCAGTCCTAATGATGCCCATTAGGTAGCATGTTCCAACTAGAAGCCATAATATAAAAACAGTTCGAAATATACGTACATTATATATATTTAATATTAAAATAACAATTACTTAATAAAGTGGTAAATAGTAAGTACAAACTCACTGCTTGCTAATCCACGTGAATACCGGCAAGCAACTAATCTTGGTTCGCCCCTGGAGCGCGAACAATAGACGGGTCTAGACAAATAAAATAATTATTGAAACAGACCCTAACTCTAGAGAGTACTAGACACCACATAGTACTAGCACAATTAACACGTCGGAAATAAACAGTCCAGAACAACACAAAAATACCCATTAGGTAATAAAGCCCAATTAATATAAGTCTATTGAGTTCTCGCTTAAAATCCAATTTATAAATATTATTTAATAATCTTTAAATAATAATTAATTTCCAAATAGTGGGTTAGCCGAGTTATCATTAACTACCAAGCTAACCTCACTTGTCGGGTGACCCAAGTCTAACCAGACTCAACACGTTTATCAATATAAACCCGAGTTTATATTTATAAAATACTTCAATAAAATAATAATCCATTTTAAAAACGGAACTCAATAAATTCAATTTTAAGTAACCCAAGTTACAACCCAAAAATATAACCATTTTAAGTTAAATAAAGATTAGGAACTAAACTGTACTTTAGCCAATTAGGGACTAAACTGTACTTTAGCCAATTAGGAACTAAACTGTACTTTAGCCAATTTGATTTTCAAAATCAATTTAATTACTTTTGTTCACAATCAATGCAAAATATAACGTTACTAATTAAAAACTTACTTAATTAGGTTATAAAGTAAGTTCAGGGGCTAAATTATAATTTAGCCAATTTCATGCCAAATTGCTATTCTTAATTAAATATAATTACCGGGGTAATTATATTAACTAATTTAAAATTTATTTTCGTTTATAATATTCTAATTATCACGAAATCCAAGTTATAACCAAACAACGCTAAAGTTTAACTCAAGGATCTAATTTCTTTAAGCAAAATAATTTGGTGGTTATAGTGGCTATTTAGCCATCATTTTCCTTTCAAAATGAAACAAACCCCGCCCATCAAACACACATAACAATTCACCATTCTTTTGTTACTGAACCTAAATCATAACTTCAATCCATAGGTTTTTAATCCATTAAATATCATTCTTGAATTAAACAACAATCATAATGATCAAACAAGCAACTAAAAACCCAACCCAAGTTACAGTAATAAGAGTTTGGAATCGGCAACAATAAATCGAGCGAGGAAGGATGGTATAACTCAATCCGAAAGCTTTAAACTATTAACTACTAAGCATATCAATGAATTCATAGCCATCAAACAAGAACATCATGGACAAAAAGGGAGAGAAAGCATCGGCAGTAACTCTAACTACCCAAAACAGAATTATAATAACTCAAAACGGAAACCGTACAGCGAATGGAACGAGATCGATAGCGTACCGTTCAACGAAAATGAGGTGGGGGATCGAAGATACTCGAGTCTAGAATCCACGGGATCAAACGAAACCAATTTCGATCTAGAAACGAGAGAGGACGATCAAAAATACGAAATTGCCGTTTAATACCAAAACTGAAATCTGACGAATTAAAGAACTTACCGAGGCAACGACTTTGAAGGACGATTACAGCTTCGATTCTCAGCGAATGAACAAGAGGAAGACGACTAGGGTTTATTTGCAGCGTGGTGAAGATTTTCTATTTAGAAAATGTCCTTAAATATCGAGTGAATATAGGTTAGAATCGTGATGGAAGAGGGCCGTACGCAAGGCTCGTAAGGCCTGTGATGTTCTCGAAAGAGTAAAGCCCATTTGGGCTTGGTTCTCGTTCGAGAACCCCTGGTCTCGTACGAGACCAGGCCCTGCATATGATTCTCGTTCGAGAATCATAATTCTCGAACGGGAATCGTTCAAATCCTTTGTTTTTTCTTTTTTTGATTTAAACATTTTAAATGGTTGAACCACAAATTTACCCACTCACGAACCAACACGAACCCGACCATTAACTTCGATTTTTACTTCAAAACGATCGGAAAATTTGTCGGAAAAACGCTGAAAATTTACGGGGTATTACATTCTCCCCAACTAATTAAAAATTAGTCCTCGAATTTAACACGGTAAGCAATTAACACCAGTCAACACGTATCACAAATAAAAAATCATAAAAATCACAGAAAATCAAGATATCGTACCTCACGGAAAAAGAAAAGGATAGCGATTCCGTATATCCGACTCGGTTTCCCAAGTGCACTCCTCTACATAATGATTGAGAGAGAACTTTGACCATCGGAATCTCCTTGTTCCGCAATTTACGCACTTGCGTATCAACATTCTCAACTGGCTTTTCCTCATAGGACAGCTCTTGGTCAATCTCAACACTCTGAGGCATAATCACGTTCGAAGGATCAGAAATGCACTTCCTCAACATAGAAACATGAAATACAGGATGTACTAACGACATGTCTGGCGGCAAAACCAGACGATAAGCCACAACTCCAATCCTCTCTGAAATCTCATAAGGACTAATATACCTCGGTGCCAACTTTCCCTTGACACCAAAACGAACCACGCCTTTCATAGGCGAAACCCGAAGAAACACGAAATCACCAACATGAAACTCAATGTCTTTCCTCTTCGGATCAGCATAACTCTTATGCCGACTAAAAGCAGTCTCTAACCTCCGTTTGATCAACGGTACCTTCTCTGAGGTAATCTGAATAATCTCCGCTCCTGAGAGTTTACGCTCTCCAACCTCCTCCCAACTGATAGGAGATCTACACTTGCGCCCGTACAAAGCCTCATACGGCGCCATCTCGATACTCGAGTGGTAACTGTTGTTGTAAGAAAACTCAATCAACGGCAAATGAGTATCCCAGCTACCCTGAAAATCGAGAACACACATCCTGAGCATATCCTCCAACGTCTGAATAGTCCTCTCAGACTGACCGTTAGTCTGAGGATGAAAAGCAGTACTGAAATCCAACCGAGAACCCAAGGATCCCTGTAACGCTTTCCAGAATCTCGAAGTAAACACAGAACCTCTGTCTGAAACAATAGAAACCGGTACACCATGCAAACTGACAATCCTGTCGATGTACAACTGAGCCAACCTCGAAGCAGTATATGAAACCTTAATCGGAAGGAAATGAGCTGACTTGGTCATACGGTCAACTATCACCTATATGGAATCGTACCCCTGTCGAGTACGTGGTAAACCAACCACAAAATCCATGGCAATCCGCTCCCACTTCCACTCTGGAATAGGTAGTGGCTGCAGATAGCCAAAAGGTCTCTGATGCTCCAGCTTCACCTGCTGGCAAGTCAGGCACTTAGAAACATACTCAGCGACATCCTTTTTCATCCCGCTCCACCAGTAGGTACCCGTAAGATCATGGTACATCTTAGTAGAACCCGGATGAACACTATAAGCAGACTTGTGCGCTTCCTCCAGAATCTGGTCCCTCAAACCATCTGAATTTCGAACACACAATCTCGAACCATGTCTTAGAACACCATCCACAAAAGTAAACTCAGAATTACCGTCCTGCTGAACCTCCTCAATAATCCGTTTTAACTGTGGATCCTCAGCTTGTAAAGCTTTGATCCAATCAATCAAAACAAGTTGCACTTGCAAATGTGCTAATAAACAACCAGCCTGAGAAATCTGAAAACCATAGCCTGAAGCTATCAAACTGTGCCACTCTCTAACCATGGGTCTACGCCCAATCTCAGAAATATGAGCCAAACTGCCTGAAGACTTGCGACTCAACGCATCGGCTACCATATTAGCCTTACCGGGATGGTACTGAATAATACATTCGTAGTCTTTCAGCAACTTTAACCACCTCCTCTGTCTCAAGTTCAATTCTCTCTGATCAAAGATATATTTCAGACTCTTATGATCAGTGAAAATCTCACAAGTAGCACCATACAAATAATGTCTCTAGATTTTCAGCGCAAAAACCACAGCTGCCAACTCTAAATCATGAGTAGGGTAATTCACCTCATACTTCTTCAACTGTCTGGAAGCATAGGCAATCACCTGTCCGTGTTGCATCAGAACGCAACCAAAACCAATCCGAGACGCATCACAATACACTGTGAAACCATCAATGCCAGAAGGCAATGCCAAAACCGGAGCTATAGTCAAAATCTCCTTGAGCTTTTCAAAGCTCGCCTCACACTTGTCAGTCCACTCAAACTTAACACCTTTCTGTGTTAGTTTAGTCAACGGTGCAGATATTCTGGAGAAATCTTGCATGAACCGACGATAGTAGCCAGCTAAACCCAGAAACTTCTGATCTCGGTAACTGACCTCGGCCTCTACTAATCCATATCCGCCTCAATCTTCTTTGGATCAACCTTGATCCCATCTTTCGACACTACGTGTCCCAGAAAGGTAACCTGATCCAACCAGAACTCACATTTTAAGAACTTAGCATACAACTGATGCTCACCCAACGTCTGTAGTATAGTCCTCAAATGGTAAGCATGCTCCTCTTCACTTCGTGAATAGATCAAAAATTCATCAATGAAGACGATAACGAATTGATCTAAAAACGGCTTGAACACTATGTTCATCATATCCATAAACGCTGCTGGTGCGTTTGTCAGACCAAAGGACATAACCAGAAACTCAAAAGCAGTCTTAGGCACATCTACATCACGGATCCAAAGTTGATGATACCCAGACCTCAAATCAATCTTGGAAAAACACTTCGCACCCTGCAACTGGTCAAACAAAGCATTGATGCGAGGAAGAGGATATCTGTTTTTTACAGTAACCTTGTTCAACTGTCTGTAGTCGATACATAGTCGAATGGAACCGTCTTTCTTTTTCACAAACAGAACTGGAGCACCCCATGGAGAAGTACTCGGTCTGATGAATCCACTATCCAACAACTCTTGTAACTGGTCCTTCAGCTCTGCAGGAGCCATCTGATACGGCGGTATCGAAATCAGAGCTGTACCAGAAACCACATCAATGCAAAACTCAATATCACGATCAGGTGGTAATCCAGGCAATTCCTCTTGAAACACATCAGTGAACTCATTCACTATCGGAACACTATGCATATCACTAACTTTTGCTTCCACATCTCGAACCACAACAAGAAAACCCTGGCAACCCTTGTTTAGCATCCAATTCGCCTTGATGGTGGAAATCAGATTCTTAGGTATCTCCGCCTTTTCTCCCTGAAAGGAAAAAGGTAGATCACCTGGAATCCTGAACTCGACTGACATCCCTCGACAGTCAATAGAAGCATAATGGCGCGACAGCCAATCCATCCCCAAGATGTCATCAAAAGAAAGAACATCAAGCACAATCAAATCAGCACATAGTTCTCTACCCTGAATAACCACTGGACAAGAAGGATAAACTACGTCCACTACTACACCTTCAGACATAAGTGTAGACACAGCTAGAGGTTCACTCAAAACAGATGGTGCAATACCCAATTTCCCAGCAAAACATGTAGACACAAACGAATGGGTTGCACCCGCATCAAATAATACCAAAGCATCAGTAAAAGAGATCGGAATGGTACCTTGCACCACAGCGTTTGATGCACGCGCATCCTGAGGAGTAAGTGCGAACACTCTGGCCTGACCCTGCGGCTGCTACTGAGAACTCTGCCTAGTACCATAACTGTTGGAACCTCCCGTTGGCCACTAAAAGATGCTGCAGGTTGAGAGTACCCTACAGACTGTGTAAACGCAGGTCTCTGCTGCTGATAAGATGACTGCGCCACACTGGAGTTAGACATCTGCTGCCCAGATATCGGACACTCCCTGGAAAAATGACCCGGCTGGCCACAAGAGAAACAACCTCCAGGAGCTAACTGACACTGACCATAGTGCATGCGTCTGCAATTCTGGCAGAACGGAATGTTCGATCCACCACTGTACCCGCGTCCTGAACCACGGTTACTCCCATTGCTACTAGAACTGTACGAAGCATTCCTAGTTCTATGCCTCCCCTTGTTATGCGTACGAAGACTCCCCCTATTGGCCTGAGAAGAGTCACTGTAGTAGTTTCCACTACCATGCTACGCCGGGGCCTGTTGCCCCCCACTAGGAAGATCACTCTTTCCCTTCTGATTCTGGAAAGGGTCAGAGATCGTCCCAACCTGAATCAACGAATTCTCCATCCGTCGAGCACTATCTACTACCCGAGCAAACTCCATGTCTGCCCCTATCAGCAAAGGAAGAAATTCCGAGCCTAAGCCCCTGATATAGCGGTCGTTCACTCGCCCACGATCACCCTGTAGATCTGTAGCAAACCTCCCCAAACGGACAAACTTTGTAGTGTAGTGTGTCACTGATCTATCCCCTTTCTTCAAACCTAGCAGCTTTTCTCTGAAATTATCAGTAACATAGAAGGGTAGATAGTAACCTCTGAACCTTGTCACAAAATCAGCCCAAGACAATGTAGCCATATCTGGTATGATGTTATCGCGAAACTAGTCCTTGGCTGGACCCTTCAGCGACATCTCCACAAGCATCACTGGTTGACGATCAGTAGCCTGAATTCTCTGACTCTTGTACTCAAACTCCTCCAAAAAGTCAAGAGCATCCCCAGTACCATCAAAAGAAGTCGGATTCAACTTCGTGTAGGTCATCACCATCTCTCTGTCTGTCGGAATGTGACCGACACCAGCAAGTCCACCCATACCAGCTACAGCACCAACCTGAGGTTGTTGTTTCTGCGCTAACTGACCCAGTACTGTACACTGATTTTGTAAAAGAGCCTGGTTGTTCTGCATCTCAACAATCCCAGCCAAGAAAGTTGTGAAGTCGAACGCCTGCATATTCGGTGCCTGTTGCACCTCCGGTGCCTGCTGCACATTCGGTGCCTGAACACCTGCTGCACCACGTCCTCTAGCTCCACCTCTACCATCACCAGCTCCTCTGCCTCTACCTCTACCTCTGCCAGCACCTCTACCTCTACCACGTCCAGCATTGGCCGGAACTGGTGGTACGTTCTGATCGACTTCCATGGAAATCGCATCATCAGCCACAGCTTCTTGCTCTGCCGCAACACGAGCACGAGTACAAACAACGTTGTCCATATCCTAAGGATTGAACAAAAGCAATTTAAATAACACATAATTCATACCCAAGTATGAAACAAAACAAGTAAAAATTAGGATTTCCCGAGAAATCAATAGCAATAAAATATTCACCCAAGTGAAATAGCATTAACAATTAACAGCATCAAATCAACATATAATGACTGACTCGACGCAATCCTATTGGTGTAGGAAAAATATTTTAAAAATCAAAAGTCGACGTTTTTAAAGACATGATAGAAACCTATATCCGTAGTAGTTCCTAAGACACAACCTTACTTAACAGAGTAAACACATAGCGAGCAAATGGCCTTGGTTTGAAACCAAAGCTCTGATACCAAGTTTGTCACAACCCATTTTCATGAATCGCGACCAGCGCTAGGGTATGGGTAATTTAGTACCAAAACCCGTAGCTAGCCTTTCATTTAACATATAAACGCGTAAACCTGCAGAAAACCAATGCTCGGGGGCAACCGAGACTTCAGCCTAAATCTAGCAGTTATAATATTCAACAATTAAAATAACATGCTTTCCAATAATAGTATTTAATCGGTTTAACATAAATAATCCGGAATAATCGTTTAACATGCCAGAGCAATAAATAATCAGTCAGACCAATCTGACAACAACTAGAATAAAATAAAGACGTCTAGTTACTACTGCGGTCTAAGAATAAAACAGTTTTACAGTTTATCAAAAATAAATGGAACCTCCGAAGAAAAGTAAATGCGGAGATCACCAGACTCTCTCAGATCATAACCCTGGGAAAAATTGGGAAAACAACGGGGTCAGATATACTGAGATGAGTTTATACCACTATCTACATTTATTAAGTGGAAAACCTTTAAAACCGTTTAAAACATTTAATAACGATATTACGAATAATAGTTAGAACCCTAATCCACAATTCTAAATAATAAACATATTGCATTAGGTCTGGTCCCGAGAGCTGAGCTACATCGAGTTACCATTGACCACACTTATACCAGAGTCTCGAGAGCTGAACTACACCGAGTTACTCTACCTGGTCCCGAGAGCTATGCTCACACCGAGTTACCACATTTCCATATATACATTACCCAGATCATTACTGATGCGCACGCAGTCCTAATGATGCCCATTAGGTAGCATGTTCCAACTAGAAGCCATAATATAAAAACAGTTCGAAATATACGTACAGTATATATATTTAATATTAAAATAACAATTACTTAATAAAGCGGTAAATAGTAAGTACAAACTCACTGCTTGCTAATTCACGTGAATACCGGCAAGCAACTAATCTTGGTTCGCCTCTGGAGCGCGAACAATAGACGGGTCTAGACAAATAAAATAATTATTAAAACAGACCCTAACTCTAGAGAGTACTAGACACCACACAGTACTAGCACAATTAACACGTCGGAAATAAACAGTCCAGAACAACACAAAAATACCCATTAGGTAATAAAGCCCAATTAATATAAGTCTATTGAGTTCTCGCTTAAAATCCAATTTATAAATATTATTTAATAATCTTTAAATAATAATTAATTTCCAAATAGTGGGTTAGCCGAGTTATCATTAACTACCAAGCTAACCTCACTTGTCGGGTGACCCAAGTCTAACCAGACTCAACACGTTTATCAATATAAACCCGAGTTTATATTTATAAAATACTTCAATAAAATAATAATCCATTTTAAAAACGGAACTCAATAACTTCAATTTTAAGTAACCCAAGTTACAACCCAAAAATCTAACCATTTTAAGTTAAATAAAGTTTAGGGACTGTACTTTAGCTAATTAGGGACTAAAGTGTACTTTAGCCAATTAGGAACTAAACTGTACTTTAGCCAATTTGATTTTCAAAATCAATTTAATTACTTTTGTTCATAATCAATGCAAAATATAACGTTACTAATTAAAAACTTACTTAATTAGGTTATAAAATAAGTTCAGGGGCTAAATTGTAATTTAGCCAATTTCATGCCAAATTGCTATTCTTAATTAAATATAATTACCGGAGTAATTATGTTAACTAATTTAAAATTTATTATCGTTTATAATACTCTAATTATCACGAAATCCAAGTTATAACCAAACAACGCTAAAGTTTAACTCAAGGATCTAATTTCTTTAAGAAAAATAATTTGGTGGTTATAGTGGCTATTTAGCCATCATTTTCCTTTCAAAATGAAACAAACCCCGCCCATCAAACACACATAACAATTCACCAATCTTTTGTTACTGAACCTAAATCATAACTTCAATCCATAGGTTTTTAATCCATTAAACATCATTCTTGAATTAAACAGCAATCATAATGATCAAACAAGCAACTAAAAACCCAACCCAAGTTACAGTAATAAGAGTTTGGAATCGGCAACAATAAATCGAGCGAGGAAGGATGGTATAACTCAATCCGAAAGCTTTAAACTATTAACTACTAAGCATATCAATGAATTCATAGCCATCAAACAAGAACATCATGGAAAAAAAGGGAGAGAAAGCATCGGCAGTAACTCTAACTACCCAAAACAGAATTATAATAACTCAAAACGGAAACCGTACAGCGAATGGAACGAGATCGATAGCGTACCATTCAACGAAAATGAGGTGGGGGATCGAAGATACTCAAGTCTAGAATCCACGGGATCAAACGAAACCAATTTCGATCTAGAAACGAGAGAGGACGACCAAGAATACGGAATTGCCGTTTAATACCAAAACTGAAATCTGACGAATTAAAGAACTTACTGAGGCAGCGACTTTGAAGGACGATTACATCTTCGATTCTCAGCGAATGAACAAGAGGAAGACGGCTAGGATTTATTTGCAGCGTGGTGAATATTTTCTATTTAGAAAACATCCTTAAATATTGAGTGAATATAGGTTAGAATCGTGATGGAAGAGGGCCGGACGCAAGGCTCGTAAGGCCTGCGATGTTCTCGAACGAGAACAGCCCATTTGGGCTTGGTTCTCGTTCGAGAACACGAGACCAGGCCCTGCATATGATTCTCGTTCAAGAATCATAATTCTCGAACGGGAATCGTTCAAATCCTTTTTTTTCTTTTTTTGATTTAAAAATCTTAAATGGTTGAACCACAAATTTACCCACTCACGAACCAACACGAACCCGACCATTAACTTCGATTTTTACTTCAAAACGATCGGAAAATTTGTCGGAAAAGCGCTGAAAATTTATGGGGTATTACAGGATTTGTTTTAGAAAGTTTCTAAATGTTTGGCTTAAATCGCTAAAAAGGAGAAACGTTAGGATTTATTTCATAACATTTGTAAACGTTTTGCTTAAATTGCTAAAAAGGTGACACGTTTGGATTTGTTTCGCAACCTTTGTAAACGTTTGGCATAATCTCTAAAAAGGTGAAACGTTTGGATTTGTTTTGTAACGTTTGTAAACGTTTGGCTTAAATCGCTAAAAAGGTGAAAAGTTTGGTTTTGTTTCGTAGCGTTTGTAAACGTTTGGCTTAAATCGCTAAAAAGGTAAAATGTTTGGATTTGTTTCATAACGTTTGTAAACGTTTGGCTTAAATCGCTAAAAAGGTGAAACCTTTTGTTTTGTTTCGTAACGTTTTTAAACGTTTTCCTTAAATCGCTAAAAAGGTGAAAAGTTTGGGATTGTTTTGTACCGTTTGTAAATGTTTGGCTAAAGTCGCTAAAAAGGTGAAACATTTCGATTTGTTTTGTAACGTTTGTAAACGTTTGGCTTATATTGCTTATTGACATTCTGTAAAATCACAAAAATATTATTATCATCATATTATCATTATATTATTAATATCAAATGAAACAGTCATAATAAACATTATCAGAAATTTATATAACATGATTATACCTTAGTACAAGAATCTTTTAATCCCACTTCAATTCCTCTACCAACGAAATCAAAGCCGGATTGATCACCAACTTCATCAAAATAACAATCTTGTTCCACAAACAATTCAAATCCAGGCTGTTTTCCATAAACCTTACTCACACCTCTACTACACGTAGGAATAGACACAACATCACCAGAAACAGGTGTGACTCCATCATTAACCTCAGAATCAATCTGTACACAGACATAATTTATCAAAAATATTGAACAAATAACAGTATCACCTAAAATATAATAATATTATCATCATATTATCAACACATTATATTATCATACATTTATCATCTAAAATACTCTTGTATTATAATATATTATCATATTATCATCATATTATCATCACATTATATGTCCATAGAAAAAATTACCTTCGCACTCTCTAATGCAGAAACGTGCTCTTCATTCAATTTATCATCAGCAGCAGGTTTGATCTGATCATTACCCTCAGCATCAATCTATAAAACAGACAATTTATTGCAATGTCAAACAAACAGCAGCATCATAATAATAACAACAACACTAAAACGAATATTAAAAACACAAGATTAAAATAAAAAATTTACAATTCTGCTCTCTAGTACAGCAACGTGCTCAGCGTTGGCTTGATCATCAGCAACATGTTGCATATGATAATTAACATCAGCATCAATCTTTAAACAGACACATAATAGCAAAAAGATCAAGCTAACAAACATTATCATCATAATATCATGAAAAAACCATACACTTATCATATATTTAACATAAACTAAACTAACAAAAAAATAAAAAAATAAATATACCTTTGCAATCTCAAAATCAGAAACATGCTCAGCATTGGATTTAACAATAGTCTGTAATCAGAGACAAAACAATTAAAAAATTAATCAAACAAACATTATTATCATATTGTCATGGTATTATCATAATCATATTATCATAAACTTATTAACACTATAAGACATTATCATTATATGATCATGATATTATCATGTTATTATCATGATATTATCATGATAATATAATGCAATCTCAAAATCAGAAACATGCTCAGCATTGGATTTAACAATTGTCTGTAATCAGAAACAAAACAATAAAAATATTAATCAAACAAACATTATTATCATATTATCATGGTATTATCATAATCATATTATCATAAACTTATTAACAGTATAAGACATTATCATTATATGATCATAATATTATCATGTTATTATCAGATATTATCATGTTATTATCATGATATTATAATGATAATATACTGATAAAATAATGAAAAAAACATAAAATTTACCTTTCCACTCTCTGAATAATAAACTTTCTGCACATTCTCACTTTCATGTTCGATGTATTCATCAGAAGAAGTATCATTGTTACTCTCATCACCATAATCTTTCTCATTTCTACTAGAATACTCAGCAGAATCATCATTTTCAAACTTGTCCTCAGCAGACTTCTCATTTTTACTCTCTTCCTCAGTCATTTTAGTCACATCTTCAGCAGGTTTATCATTTTTAACCTCTTCCTCAGCCAATGTAGTCACATCCTCAGCCAAAATAGTCACATCCTCAGCAGACTCAGTATCTTCCCTCTCATCATCGACAGATTTAGTATTTCTAATCTTTTCTTCAGCATAATTGCAACTTTCAGTCTCTTCATCGGAAGAATCGTCTTCTTCATGACCATCAGAAGAGTGAACCTCACTATCAACATTATCAGACTACACATAAAATGAAAAAACTTGTTAAAGTTATATTTAAAATGAAAACATAATATTATCATACATTTATCATTTAAAAAAACGCATAAGCACGTACCTTTACAGATTTATCATTGAAAATATCAGCTAATTGATTAGTTTCAAAACTCTCTATGCAATCATAAATCTGTTTTCTGACACCTAACTCCATATCAGAATACTCAATACCACTATCAAAGACCAAATCTTTCAATTCATTAACAAACTTCATGCAAGCAGACTTCGCCACTTCCAAAATACTATCACCCTCAGTATTAACAGCAGCAGCTTCCTCTTCTTTAAAGACAGAATCTTGATCATTCAGTCCAGACACAATATTTTCACTTAATTCATAAACAGTGGCTTTAATGTTTGAACTTGATATAACCTACAATATACAATAAAAAATCACTAACTAACAGTACACAAAATTAATCAAAATTGTAATAAAACAAGATATTTATACCTTTTCATTTGGATCATCAAAAACTTTGAAATCAAAGTTTTGAATCTTTCTCATATCCTTCGGACTCCAACGCATAAACCGAGGATACGCAGCAGCATTATTCAACGAACACAAAAAAGCAGGCACAGTAGTTAGAGTTTCATAGAACCAAAATTGAATGGCATAGGGAAAGCCATACAATCGATAAAATGTAGCTTGTTTTGATGCCTGCAGAAAGGTCCAAAGCTTGTTCTTGGTAGACTGAACAAATAAATCAAAAGAATATTTTCCCCATGGAAAATCATCAAAATCAGGGCAGTCCAGTAGATGAATAAATCGGCTGTCGATCAATGTATTATCAAGGTTACCCAACAGAAAACACTGAACAAAATACAGCTTCGCGAACTTTACAGCATCATCATCATTCTCCCACACCGCATCTTTAAATTTCGATTCAATAACAGAACGACTAATCTTATTATCATCATTAAAAAATTTATCAAAAAAAGTTCCACCAGTGAAATAGTCAGAAAACCTAGACTCGTCCCCACCGCACACAAGACCGCTCACCAATCCAAACTCATACAAACTTAAACGCAAGTTTTGCCCACCATAGTAAAACCACAGCTCATCAATATTTGGATGATAGACTTCCCTTAGCAGTATGGAATGTATAAGCCTAAGACTCAATACATCCTTTCCAATATCCAAATACAAACCAAACCTACTGCTCTTAAATGTGGACAGCTGATCAGAACTAAGCTTCGATTTAATATTTGTTATCACATCAAAAGAACAAGCCTTGCCAACTTTTCCAACAAACCGGAGATTCGAAGCAATTAAAAGAGCAAAGTTCTGCAATAAACAAATAATACATTCACAGGTCAGTTGCATTATCATAGTATAATCATAACAATACAGGTCTATAATGATCACATTATCATACATTTATCATAGTATATAGTACGATATTTATATTATTATACAGTTATCATACAGTTATTATATAAAAAATATTATCATTATAATATATATATATATATATATATATATATATATATATATATATATATTATCATAGAGGTATCATTTAAAAACTTAACATATAAATACTACAAAATAAATTAAAATTATCAACGATATCATCATATTATCATACAAATGATAATATCATAAGCAGTAGAAACAAAGTATAAATAGAAACTTTATCAAAAATTCCAAATGTATCATATTATATTTACATTATCATAAAATTATAATTAGATTATCATTTTTATAAATCAAAAAACTATACCAGAAAACACATATTATCATAACAGTATCATCAACTTATATAACAAAATGAAAAACTGTAATTAGAGTAAAACATGTATAATCATATCATTATCATACAAAATGATATTAACATAACAAATCTGATTATCAATCAAAAATCAAAAAAACGTATTATTTTTACATTATCATACAATTATCATAAAAATTATGTTATTAAATAAAAAAATAAAAACAAAAAATAGATAGTAATATTACTACAATCGACTAACAAAACAAAATATTATAATATCATCATATTATCAACTAATATAAACAACATTATCATAAAAGTATCACAACTTAGATACAATTTTATACCTGAATAGAATCATTTTTATTCAGATTATCACTTCCAAGCCTTCTCATCTTAATGTCTCTTTTAACCACAACAGGTTCTGCTTTCCTTTTACCACATACATATTTTTTAACTGCTCTCCTCTTCATTCTTGATTTTTTCTCAGTCTTACAAACATGAACTTCATCTGCATGTAACATTTTGATTCTTAAACTTTTTCGAACTGGAGAATTAGCGACATTCTCCACTTCATTATCAACAGTGACAGGCCTTTTCATTTGTCTAATGATTTGAGTTACTGTTTTATTCAAATCGGGATCACTCATGATGTCAGATTAACTGAAAATAAAACACAAATCAGTTATAATCAACACAATACAAAGAGAAAATCAACAAATATGAACAAACAATTGAGAAATTTAAATAAAAAATAAAAAAAAATGCCTAAAAAACCTAAAAAACGATTACAGACAAATTAATTGAAAAATGTAAACATTACTCACCAAACGCACTAATAAGATTCAAAAAACACTGATAGATCAATGAGAACCAGAAACGAAGAATCAAAATCGATGAAGAAAAGAAGAAAATGGAAGACGAAGAAACGGTAATAAAGCGAGAACAGGAAAGAGAATGAAAGAAAAGAGAGGGAAGAGTGATAACTGCTCACGGAGTAAAAACATAAATATTTGAAAACTGGGAGTATAAACATAAATGGGTTGGGTCATTAAAATAAAAAAAACCGCCCATGTAGGTAAAGACAGATATGTCCATAAAATAGAGAGTAATTTCAGCATCTTTTAATCACTGAGGTATAATCTGTAAATATTTATAAAAAAGAGTATTTTTCCTAATTTTCTCTTCTCTTTTTCGAAGCCTTTAAAAGCCTAACTTTTAACCTAATCTCTTCTCCATTCTACAAACAAACCTTAGCCCCCATTCCCTTGCTCATTCTCTGAAAAACGAAGCTGCAATCATCATCCAAAGGTCGCTGTCCGGTAAGCTTCCATAACTTCATTGTTTTCAGCTTTAACATTAAACGGCACTTCCGTAATTTGAGTCGTTCTCTCTCGGTTCTAAATCGAAATTAATTCCGTTTGATCTCAGGCGTTGTGGACTCAATTCTCTACGTTTTTACTCTTTGATTTTGCAAAACGGTGTGCCGCCGATCTCGTTTCAATCGCCGCCGTTTCATCGCATTGGTACGCAAACTTAGTTCTGTTTCTTGTCTAAATTTCTGCCGATGTTCTTAAGCCGAGCTTTGGTCCTTTTATGATTGATAATTAACATTTTGATTGTTAGAATCGATTAACTGAATTTTTTGAGCCGTTTTGTTTCCGTTGTGTGAATCGCCGTGCGGTTATCGTCGTCTCGTTTGGAGTTGCTGCCATTGTTCTTAAATGTTAAATTGTCGTGATTTCAACTTTTGGATACTGATAGCTTGCAGTTTGTGGGTTGTTTAGATAAGTAGGAGTTTGGTTTGTTAAAGGCTATGTTACAAGTTGTATAAGAATTTGTATAGTGAAGATTTAGGAAGTATTGGTTACAGCAGTATGTATAGGTTAGAGGGAATTCAAATTTGAATTCAAAGTGATGGCCAAAAGGCCATTATAATCACCATTTCTTTTTACTTAAACCTAATAAACCTTTTTGTTACATTTTTATTTTGATAATAACCTTGATTTTTAATAGACAATTTAAATACGTTAAATAATTTTTAACGTAAATTTATATAGTTGCTCGGGTAATCATATGTAGTTTTAAATTGAATTGTCTATTTGGCTAATTTGCGGTTTAACCCTTAAAGTTTCTAAAATACTATTTCAAGTTAAGTTTTATCTTTTGGATAACTTTTGGACTTTCGAAATTATGAATTAGTAAATTGAGATCGAATAATTAATTTGATTTTAAATATCAAATTGGCTAAAGTACAATTTAGTCCCTAATTGGCTAAAGTACAGTTTAGTCCCTAATTGACGAAAGTACAGTTTAGCCCCTAAACTCTTATAAACTTTAAATGGTTAAGTTTTGGTAGTAACTTAGGTTACTTAAATTGCAAAATATTGAATTCTATTTTAAGATAGATAATTATTTTATTAATGTATTTTAATTTATAAACTCGGGTTTATAAATTTAATAAACTTTTAGTTTGGGTTAGACTGTGGTCGCCCGACAAGTGGGAAGAAGCTTGGTAGTTTTAAATAACTCGGCTGACTCACTAATATGGATTTTAACTCGGGTTTATTTAAATTAATTTACGAATCATTTTAAATATGTTTATATGATTTGTACTCTATAACTTGAGTTATTTTTGGAATGCATTTAATATAGGTGTTATTAAATGTGACTTGGTATTGTGTTGTGCTAGTCCTATGTGGTGTCTAGTACTCTTTAGAGTTAGGGTCTTATTTTAATTATGATTTTAATATTTTATTTAGACCCGTCGACTGTTCGTACTTCAGAGGCGAACCAGAGTTAGACTGCTTGTCAAGTTTCACGTGGAATAGCAAGCAGTGAGTTTATATCTCTATTTACTTCTTTATTAAGCAAATGTTATATTTTGTAAATATATATGTATAAGCATATTTTGAATTGTTTTCGGCATTGTGGATTTGATTTGGAACGTGCTACTCGATGGGCATCATCGGGACTGCGTGCGCACCGGTAATGATCATGGTATTGAGGTAGGTTTGAGATACGTCTCACCTTAGTGAGGGCACCGGTGGAAGATACGTCTGCTGGGCTCACTATTTATTAAGTGATAGTCGGGGATCGGTTATTGAGATTCGTCTCACCGACACGATAATGGATTTAGAATTGTGGTTTAGGGTTTCATTGATAATCCATAATGAAAATGTTTTATTAAACGTTTTAAAGGTTTTTAACTTAATAAATGTAAATGGTTATATAAACTCTACTCAGTAAATCTGACCCCGTTGTTTTCCCAAATTTTCCGAATTTGTGATTTGAGCATTTGTCGATCTCCGTTTCTTCATTTCCGGAGGTTCTTTATTTATTTTCAGAATATAAGAGTCGAACTGTTTTAAACTCTTAGACCGCAGTAGTAGTATTGGATTATCTATGTTTTAGTCTTATATATAATGTTTTAGACTATTGTTTGTTGATATAGTTCAACTATGATTTTATCGCTTTGGCATGATTACAGTGTTTGTGGAATTATATATATTGCCATGCTGTTAGACATTATTTGCAATAACAGTACTTCAAATATATGTTGTTATACTGTACTGCTAGATTAGGCTGAAATCTCGGTTGCCCCCGAGCATGTGATTTTCTGTAGGTTTATTGTCTTAAATGTTATAAGTTGGTTATCCGCAAGGCTAGCTACGGGTTTTGGTACAACCATACCCATACCCTAGCGCCGGTCACGATTCATGAAAATGGGTCGTGAAAGAAATCCAAACGTGTCACATTTTTAGCGATTTAAGCCAAACCCTTAAAAACTTTACGAAATAAAACCAAGCGTTTCACCTTTTTAGCAATTTAAGCCAAACCTTTACAAACGTTACGAAATAAATCCAAATGTTTCACCTTTTTAGCAATTAAAGCCAAACGTTGACAAACGTTACGAAACAAATCCAAACGTTTCACCTTTTTAGTGATTTAAGCCAAACGTTTACAAACGATACCAAACAAATCCGAACGTTTCACCTTTTTAGCGATTTAAGACAAACGTTTACAAACGTTACGAAACAAAACCAAACGTTTAAAACGTTACGAAACAAATCCAAACGTTTCACATTTTTAGAGATATAAGCCAAACGTTTACAAACGTTAGAAAACAAAACCAAGTGTCTCACCTTTTTAGCAATTTAAACCAAACGTTTACAAACATTACAAAACAAATCTAAGCGTTTCACCTTTTTAGAAATTTAAGTCAAACGTTACGAAACTAATCCAAGCGTTTCACCTTTTTAGCAATTTAAGCCAAACGTTTACAAACTTTATGAAACTAATCCAAACGTTTCACCTTTTTAGCGATTTAAGCCAAACGTTTACTAACGTCATGAAACAAATCCAAACGTTTCACCTTTTTGGCAATTTGAGCCAAACATTTACAAATGTTAAGAAACAGATCCAAATGTTTCAAATGTTACAAAATAAATCCAAATGTTTCACCTTTTTAGCAATTAAAGCCAAATGTTTACAAACGTTCCGAAACAAATCCAATCGTTTCACCTTTTAATAATTGAAGCCAAACGTTTACAAACGCTACGAAACAAATCCAAGCGTTTCACCTTTTTAGCAATTTAAGCCAAACGTTTACAAACATTACGAAACAAATCCAAACGTTTCACCTTTTTTGCGATTTTAGCCGAACGTTTACAAACGTTACGAAATAAAACAAAACATTTCACCTTTAGCAATATAAGACAAACGTTACGAAACAAATCCAAATGTTTCACCATATTAGCGATTTAAGCCAAACGTTTACAAACAATAAGAAATTAATCCAAACGTTTCACATTTTTAGCGATTTAAGCCTAACATTTACAAATGTTACGAAACAAATCCAAACGTTTAAAAAGTTACGAAACAAATCCAAACTTGTAACATTTTTAGCGATTTAAGCCAAACCCTTAAAAACTTTACGAAATAAAACCAAGCGTTTCACCTTTTTAGCAATTTAAGCCAAACCTTTACAAACGTTACGAAATAAATCCAAATGTTTCACATTTTTAGCAATTAAAGCAAAACGTTTACAAACGTTGCGAAACAAATCCAATCGTTTCTCCTAATTAGTAATTGAAGCCAAACGTTTACAAACGCTATGTAGCAAATCCAAGCGTTTCATCTTTTTAGAAATTTAAGCCAAACGTTTACAAACGTTACGAAACAAATCCAAACGTTTCACCTTTTTTGTGATTTCAGCCGAACATTTACAAACGTTACGAAACAAAACCAAATATTTCACCTTTAGCAATATAAGACAAATGTTACGAAACAAATCCTAACGTTTCATCTTTTTGGCGATTTAGGCCAAACCTTTACAAACGTTACGAAATAAATCCAAACGTTTCACATTTTTAGCGATTTAAGCCAAATGTTTACAAACGTTACGAAGCAAAACCAAACGTTTAAAACGTTACGAAACAATCCAAACGTTTAACATTTTTAGCGTTTTAAGCCAAACGTTTACAAACGTTACGAAACAAAACCAAGCGTTTTACCTTTTTAGCAATTTAA
Source organism: Mercurialis annua (assembly GCF_937616625.2). Classification (NCBI taxonomy): domain Eukaryota; kingdom Viridiplantae; phylum Streptophyta; class Magnoliopsida; order Malpighiales; family Euphorbiaceae; genus Mercurialis; species Mercurialis annua. The sequence goes on from NC_065570.1 coordinate 24,381,456, forward strand.
GCCAAACGTTTACATACGTTACAAATTAAAGCCAAGCGTTTCACCTTTTTAGCAATTTAAGCCAAACGTTTACAAACTTTACGAAACAAATCAAAACGTTTCACCTTTTTAGCAATTTAAGCCAAGCGTTTTACCTTTTTAGCAATTTAAGCCAAACGTTTACAAACTTTACGAAACAAATCCAAACGTTTCACCTTTTTAGCAATTTAAGCCAAGCGTTTACAAACGTTACGAAACAAATCCAAACGTTTCGCCTTTTTAGCAATTTGAGCCAAACATTTACAAATGTTATGAAAGAAATCCAAATGTTTCCCCTTTTTAGCAATTTGAGCCAAACGTTTACAAACGTTATAAAACAAATACAAGCGTTCCACCTATTTAGCAATTTGAGACAACGGTTTACAAATGGTACGAAACAAATCCAAGCGTTCCACCTATTTAGAAATTTAAGCCAAACATTTACAAACGTTACGAAACAAATCCAAACGTTCCACCTTTTTAGCAATTTAAGCCAAACGTTTACAAATGTTACAAAATAAATCCAAATGTTTCACCTTTTTAGCAATTAAAGCCAAACGTTTACAAACGTTCTGAAACAAATCCAATCGTTTCACCTTTTAGTAATTGAAGCCAAACATTTTCAAACGCTACGAAACAAATCCAAGCGTTTCACCTTTTTAGCAATTTAAGCCAAACGTTTACAAACGTTACGAAACAAATCCAAACGTTTCACCTTTTTTGCGATTTCAGCCGAACGTTTACAAACGTTATGAAATAAAACCAAACATTTCACCTTTAGCAATATAAGACAAACGTTATGAAACAAATCCAAACGTTTCACCTTATTAGCGATTTAAGCCAAACGTTTACAAACAATAAGAAACAAATCCAAACGTTTCACATTTTTAGCGATTTAAGCCAAACATTTACAAATGTTACGAAACAAATCCAAACGTTTTAAAAGTTACGAAACAAATCCAAACTTGTCACATTTTTAGCGATTTAAGCCAAACCCTTAAAAACTTTAGGAAATAAAACCAAGCGTTTCACCTTTTTAGCAATTTAAGCCTAATTTTTACAAACGTTACGAAATAAATCCAAATGTTTCAGCTTTTTAGCAATTAAAGCCAAACGTTTACAAACGTTGCGAAACAAATCCAATCGTTTCACCTTTTTAGTGATTTAAGCCAAACGTTTACAAACGATACCAAACAAATCCGAACGTTTCATCTTTGTAGCGATTTAAGCCAAACGTTGACAAACGTTACGAAACAAATCCAAACGTTTGACCTTTTTAGCGATTTAAGCCAAACGTTTACAAACGTTACGAAACAAAACCAAATATTTCACCTTTAGCAATATAAGACAAATGTTACGAAAAAAAAAACGTTTCATCTTTTTGGCGATTTAGGCCAAACCTTTACAAACGTTACAAAATAAATCCAAACGTTTCACCTTTTTAGCGATTTAAGCGAAATGTTTACAAACGTTACGAAGCAAAACCAAACGTTTAAAACGTTACGAAACAATCCAAACGTTTAACATATTTAGCCATTTAAGCCAAACGTTTACAAACGTTACGAAACAAAACCAAGCGTTTTACCCTTTTAGCAATTTAAGCCAAACGTTTACAAACATTACAAGTTAAATCCAAGCGTTTCACCTTTTTAGCAATATAAGACAAACGTTACGAAACAAATCCAAATGTTTCACCATATTAGCGATTTAAGCCAAAAGTTTACAAACAATAAGAAATTAATCCAAGCGTTTTACCTTTTTAGCAATTTAAGCCAAACGTTTACAAATGTTACGAAACAAATCCAAACGTTTAAAAAGTTACGAAACAAATCCAAACTTGTCACATTTTTAGCGATTTAAGCCAAACCCTTAAAAACTTTACGAAATAAAACCAAGCGTTTCACCTTTTTAGCAATTTAAGCCAAATCTTTACAAACGTTACGAAATAAATCCAAATGTTTCACCTTTTTAGCAATTAAAGCCAAACGTTTACAAACGTTGCGAAACAAATCCAATCGTTTCACCTTTTTAGTGATTTAAGCCAAATGTTTACAAACGATACCAAACAAATCCGAACGTTTCATCTTTTTAGCGACTTAAGCCAAACGTTGACAAACGTTACGAAACAAATCCAAACGTTTCACCTTTTTAGCGATTTAAGCCAAATGTTTACAAACGTTACGAAACAAAACCAAACATTTCACCTTTAGCAATATAAGACAAATGTTACGAGACAAATGTTACAAAACAAATCCTAACGTTTCATCTTTTCAGAAATTTAAGCCAAACGTTTACAAACGTTACGAAACAAATCCAAACGTTTCACCTTTTTTGTGATTTCAGCCGAACATTTACAACCGTTACGAAACAAAACCAAACATTTCACCTTTAGCAATATAAGACAAATGTTACGAGACAAATGTTACGAAACAAATCCTAACGTTTCATCTTTTTGGCGATTTAGGCCAAACCTTTACAAACGTTACGAAATAAATCCAAACGTTTCACCTTTTTGGCGAATTAAGCCAAATGTTTACAAACGTTACGAAGCAAAACCAAACGTTTAAAACGTTACGAAACAATCCAAACGTTTAACATTTTTATCGATTTAAGCCAAACGTTTACAAACGTTACGAAACAAAACCAAGTGTTTTACCTTTTTAGCAATTTAAGCCAAACGTTTGCAAACGTTACAAATTAAATCCAAGTGTTTCACCTTTTTAGCAATTTAAGCCAAACGTTTACAAACGTTACGAAACAAATCCAAGCGTTTTACCTTTTTAGCAATTTAAGCCAAACGTTTAAAAACTTTACGAAACAAATCCAAACGTTTGCCCTTTTTAGCAATTTAAGCCAAACGTTTACAAACGTTACGAAACAAATCCAAACGTTTCACCTTTTTAGCAATTTGAGCCAAACATTTACAAATGTGATGAAAGAAATCCAAATGTTTCACCTTTTTAGCAATTTGAGCCAAACGTTTACAAACGTTACAAAACAAATACAAGCGTTCCACCTATTTAGCAATTTGAGACAACGGTTTACAAATGTTACGAAACAAATCCAAGCGTTCCACCTATTTAGAAATTTAAGCCAAACATTTACAAACGTTACGAAACAAATCCAAACGTTCCACCTTTTTAGCATTTTAAGCCAAACGTTTACAAATGTTACAAAATAAATCCAAATGTTTCACCTTTTTAGCAATTAAAGCCAAACGTTTACAAACGTTCTGAAACAAATCCAATCGTTTCACCTTTTAGTAATTGAAGCCAAACGTTTTCAAACGCTACGAAACAAATCCAAGCGTTTCACCTTTTTAGCAATTTAAGCCAAACATTTACAAACGTTACAAAACAATTCCAAACGTTTCACCTTTTTTGCGATTTCAGCCGAACGTTTACAAACGTAACGAAATAAAACCAAACATTTCACCTTTAGCAATATAAGACAAACGTTATGAAACAAATCCAAACGTTTCACCTTATTAGCGATTTAAGCCAAACGTTTACAAACAATAAGAAACAAATCCAAACGTTTCACATTTTTAGCGATTTAAGCCAAACATTTACAAATGTTACGAAACAAATCCAAAAGTTTAAAAAGTTACGAAACAAATCCAAACTTGTCACATTTTTAGCGATTTAAACCAAACCCTTAAAAGCTTTACGAAATAAAACCAAGCGTTTCACCTTTTTAGCAATTTAAGCCAAACCTTTACAAACGTTACGAAATAAATCCAAATGTTTCACCTTTTTAGCAATTAAAGCCAAACGTTTACAAACGTTGCGAAACAAATCCAATCGTTTCACCTTTTTAGTAATTGAAACCAAACGTTTACAAACGCTATGAAACAAATCCAAGCTTTTCATCTTTTTAGAAATTTAAGCCAAACGTTTACAAACGTTACGAAACAAATCCAAACGATTCACCTTTATTGTTATTTCAGCCGAACATTTACAAACGTTACGAAACAAAACCAAACATTTCACCTTTAGCAATATAAGACAAATGTTACGAAACAAATCCTAACGTTTCATCTTTTTGGTGATTTAGGCCAAACCTTTACAAACGTTACGAAATAAATCCAAACGTTTCACCTTTTTAGCGATTTAAGCCAAATGTTTACAAATGTTATGAAGCAAAACCAAAAGTTTAACACGTTACGAAACAATCCAAACGTTTAACATTTTTAGCGATTTAAGCCAAACGTTTACAAACGTTACGAAACAAAATCAAGCGTTTTACCTTTTTAGCAATTTAAGCCAAACGTTTACAAACATTACAAATTAAATTCAAGCGTTTCACCTTTTTAGTAATATAAGACAAACGTTACGAAACAAATCTAAATGTTTCACCATATTAGCGATTTAAGCCAAACGTTTACAAACAATAAGAAATTAATCCAAGCGTTTTACCTTTTTAGCAATTTAAGCCAAACGTTTACAAATGTTACGAAACAAATCCAAACGTTTAAAAAGTTACGAAACAAATCCAAACTTGTCACATTTTTAGCGATTTAAGCCAAACCCTTAAAAACTTTACGAAATAAAACCAAGCGTTTCCCCTTTTTAGCAATTTAAGCCAAACCTTTACAAACGTTACGAAATAAATCCAAATGTTTCACCTTTTTAGCAATTAAAGCCAAACGTTTACAAACGTTGCGAAACAAATCCAATCGTTTCACCTTTTTAGTAATTGAAGCCAAACGTTTACAAACGCTATGTAACAAATCCAAGCGTTTCATTTTTTTAGAAATTTAAGCCAAACGTTTACAAACGTTACGAAACAAATCCAAACGTTTCACCTTTTTTGTGATTTCAGCCGAACATTTACAAACGTTACGAAACAAAACCAAACATTTCACCTTCAGCAATATAAGACAAATGTTACGAAACATATCCTAACGTTTCATCTTTTTGGCGATTTAGGCCAAACCTTTACAAACGTTACGAAATAAATCCAAACGTTTCACCTTTTTAGCGATTTAAGCCAAATGTTTACAAACGTTACGAAGCAAAACCAAACGTTTAAAACGTTACGAAACAATCCAAACGTTTAACATTTTTAGCGATTTAAGCCAAACGTTTACAAACGTTACGAAACAAAACCAAGTGTTTTACCTTTTTAGCAATTTAAGCCAAACGTTTACAAACGTTATAAATTAAATCCAAGCATTTCACCTTTTTAGCAATTTAAGCCAAACGTTTACAAACGTTACAAAACAAATCCAAGAGTTTTACCTTTTTAGCAATTTAAGCCAAACGTTTACAAACTTTACGAAACAAATCCAAACGTTTCCCCTTTTTAGCGATTTAAGCCAAACGTTTACAAACGTTGCGAACCAAATCCAAACGTTTCACCTTTTTAGCAATTTGAGCCAAACATTTACAAATGTTATGAAAGAAATCCAAATGTTTCACCTTTTTAGCAATTTGAGCCAAACGTTTACAAACGTTGCGAAACAAATACAAGCGTTCCACCTATTTAGCAATTTGAGACAATGGTTTACAAATGTTACGAAACAAATCCAAGTGTTTTACCTTTTTAGCAATTTAAGCCAAACGTTTACAAACGTTACAAATTAAATCCAAGCGTTTCACCTTTTTAGCAATTTAAGCCAAACGTTTACAAACGTTACAAAACAAATCCAAGAGTTTTACCTTTTTAGCAATTTAAGCCAAACGTTTACAAACTTTACGAAACAAATCCAAACGTTTCACCTTTTTAGCAATTTAAGCCAAACGTTTACAAACGTTACGAAACAAATCCAAACGTTTCACCTTTTTAGCAATTTTAGCCAAACATTTACAAATGTTATGAAAGAAATCCAAATGTTTCACCTTTTTAGCAATTTGAGCCAAACGTTTACAAACGTTACAAAACAAATACAAGCGTTCCACCTATTTAGCAATTTGAGACAACGATTTACAAATGTTACGAAACAAATCCAAGCGTTCCACCTATTTAGAAATTTAAGCCAAACATTTACAAACGTTACGAAACAAATCCAAACGTTCCGCCTTTTTAGCAATTTAAGCGAAACGTTTACAAATGTTACAAAATAAATCCAAATGTTTCACCTTTTTAGCAATTAAAGCCAAATGTTTACAAACGTTCTGAAACAAATCCAATCGTTTCACCTTTTAGTAATTGAAGCCAAACGTTTTCAAACGCTACGAAACAAATCCAAGAGTTTCACATTTTTAGAAATTTAAGCCAAACGTTTACAAACTCTACGAAACAAATCCAAACGTTTAAAAAGTTACGAAACAAATCCAAACTTGTCACATTTTTAGCGATTTAAGCCAAACCCTTAAAAACTTTACGAAATAAAACCAAGCGTTTCACCTTTTTAGCAATTTAAGCCAAACCTTTACAAACGTTACGAAATAAATCCAAATGTTTCACCTTTTTAGCAATTAAAGCCAAACGTTTACAAACGTTGCGAAACAAATCCAATCGTTTTACCTTTTTAGTAATTGAAGCCAAACGTTTACAAACGCTATGAAACAAATCCAAGCGTTTCATCTTTTTAGAAATTTAAGCCAAACGTTTACAAACGTTACGAAACAAATCCAAACGTTTCACCTTTTTTGTGATTTCAGCCGAACATTTACAAACGTTACGAAACAAAACCAAACATTTCACCTTTAGCAATATAAGACAAATGTTACGAAACAAATCCTAACGTTTCATCTTTTTGGCGATTTAGGCCAAACCTTTACAAACGTTACGAAATAAATCCAAGCGTTTCACCTTTTTAGCGATTTAAGCCAAATGTTTACAAAAGTTACGAAGCAAAACGAAACGTTTAAAACATTACGAAACAAATCCAAACGTTTAACATTTTTAGCGATTTAAGCCAAACGTTTACAAACGTTACGAAACAAAACCAAGCGTTTCACCTTTTTAGCAATTTAAGCCAAACTTTTACAAACGTTACAAATTAAATCCAAGCGTTTCACCTTTTTAGCAATTTAAGCGTAAAGTTTACAAACGTTACGAAACAAATCCAAGCGTTTTACCTTTTTAGAAATTTACGCCAAACGTTTACAAACTTTACGAAACAAATCCAAACGTTTCACCTTTTTAGCGATTTAAGCCAAACGTTTACAAACGTTGCGAAACAAATCCAAACGTTTCACCTTTTTAGCGATTTAAGCCAAACGTTTACAAACGTTGCGAAACAAATCCAAACGTTTCACCTTTTTAGAAATTTGAGCCAAACATTTACAAATGTTATGAAAGAAATCCAAATGTTTCACCTTTTTAGCAATTTGAGCCAAACGTTTACAAACGTTGCGAAACAAATACAAGCGTTTGTAATACCCCGTAAAATTAAAGGATTAAATTATTCCACATAAGGAATAATTTATAGGACCGGGAGAACGTAAATTAAATTTAAGGATAAATTTAATTTATAGTATCTCCGGAAATATAAAATAGTTATAGAAGTTAAAATATAAAAAATTGGATATTTATATTTTAACTAACGGGAATTAAGAAATGCTTATAAATTAAAATAGGATAATTTATAAGTCCCGTGTGAATATTTTTGGAGTCAATATTCATGAAATATTTTTAGAAAGTTACCCCTAAAATTTTATAGAATTTGGAGATAGAAATTTTATTAAGTGGGTCTAATTTAGCCCTAATAAATCTTTAATGATTTATTAAAAATAAAATATAAGTCCCGTGAGAATAAGAATTATGTTTTTATTCTAATTACGAATTATGGAATTCGTGGTTAAAATTTCATAAAATTTGGAGTTCGTTGTCCGTTTTAGTTACGGACGAGTATTTAAGAATTTGGGTTAAAGTAACGCGTGAATACCTAGGGACTAGTTTGGCTTTTAGCCAAACTATATATCAATATGAATTCAAATGAATTCATTAGTTGCAGAAATAGAAAACTTAGGTTTTCATTACAGAGGCGCGGCGACGACTTCGGGCGACGGTAGGTTCGACGATTTCGATCCGATTTCTCGTTTCTAACTCAAATTTCTTCGGTAATCCATTAATAATCGAAGTTATAACCGTTATTTTGAATTTGGTTATATAGAAAATGGATTATATTCGAATATATAACGGTTACCGTATCGAATCGAACGTATACGTAATGATTTTACGTTCCGATAGCGGAAATGGATAGATTGGTGTTTGTATATGTGTTTAGGATCGAAAAGTGGCGTTTTAGCACGTCGGAAAGCCCGGGAAATCGAGTTTCCCGGGGCTGTGCACGACTGGTGCACGAACGTGCACTTATAGTGCACGAACGTGCACCAGCCATGGTGCACGATCGTGCACTAGCCTGGGTGCACGAACGTGCACCCAAGGTGCACGAACGTGCACCAGGCAGCACGACCGTGCACAGGGTTGCACGATCGTGCTGCCATGGCTCGAAGGGGGGAGTGTTTTGGGGCTTTTTTCCCTAACTTTCGACGGAAGTAATCGTCGAACTATGGGTGATTTAAAGGATTAAAAGAATAGAGATGTTTTAATTGGGTCCTCTATTAATCAAAGTGATTAATAGTTAGAGGACTATGAGTTGATATCGAAAATGAGTATAGAATAGATATGTTACATGTTAGTAATGTCAATAGAAAGTCTACTCTTTAGAGTTAGAGTTCTTGTTTCAATTGTGTTTAACAATTATTTTCTAACTAGATCCAACGAGCAAGCAGGCTACTGGACCAGGAGAGTAGAGGGTGAACGAGAACTGTTTTGTGGATAACGGTTTTGTGAGTTCGCATATTTACTTTTGAATATTGATGCCAAAACATTTATAACTAAAAATGTGTTTGAAATTGCATTGCATAGAGTCAATTTGAAACCAATATATAGATCCACTGGAACGTGCTATCTATTGGGCAACAATAGAACTGTGTGATCACCGGTATTAATAAAACATTGCATTGCATACTAGTTGGGTTCTTTGGCCAGATGCTTGCAAAGCGGCCAAGACCTAACAGGTTATCCTGGGGAGCCAGTAATTTGATTTACGGCCCAGCAAACCTTACACAGAGATAAGATGATTGTGATAACATGAGTTCACATTTCATCCTGTGTTAAACAAGAGAGCACGAACTGTGACATTAATCACAGTTAACCAAATGGGGTTTCTCTTAGGGTTTCATTTGGATCGGTTATTTGGCTGCACAAAGTGTGTTTACATGTGATTTCTGCTTTTATTAATATGCTTGAGTAACTATGTGAATTCACTCATATTTGACCCCCGTTGATTTCCCTTTTCACAGGTAAATGATATTTTGACGTGACAAGACTTCCAATTCTTTCTCTGGAAGTTGTAACTAAATAAAGGTCACTCTAGAGCTGCAGAGTAGTTCTAGCTCCGAACAGTAGTTCAATTGTAAATGCTTAAACTCTAATATGAAACTACTGTGAGTATCATTTTGGGACAAAAGCATGTTTTTATAAAAATGGCTTTTGCCAATTGTTTATAAGAAACCTGGTTTTGATAAAAATTTTGTAATTAATTAAGTGGCATGCTTAAACCAGTTACTTGACATGATAATTGGTTTGCCCCGCTGGCATTGTTTTTGGACAGGGTTGTGTCAAGGTGTGTGCAGTATACATGTATTACCCTGAGTCCAAAAATGCGATTGCATGGTTTTGATTACACGTTTATTTGAAGGTTTTCAAATACTTGCGAAAAGAAATTGAGACCTTTTATGTTTTCAAAACGCGAAAAGTTTTTACTGTTTTTCCTAGGCTTGCTACGGGTTTTGGAACAACCATTCCCATTCCCTAGCGCCGGTCTCGACACGAGTTTCTAAGAGGAAATCGGGTCGTGACAAAGTTGGTATCAGAGCAATGTTGTAGAACTGGAATGTCTACAGTAACATTGCCGATACTCGAATAGTAGAGTCTAAGGAACTACTGCAGCAATAGGATTTGAGTCATGTCTTTGATATGTCATCATTTAATGGTAAATATTCAGCTTTTCCTTAGGTTGTGAATTTAGAATGTGTCTGATATGAGTTATATATTGTTATACGCATGAGCACGTGGAGTGTGACCATGGAGATGGTTATATGCGTTCATGTTGGATTTGTATTTGTTGTTCTTCATTTGATTGCAGTGTGGTTTGATTTGGTTAGGATGGCTGACCAAAGGCAAACTCGTGGTCGAGCTGCGATGATACGAGATGCACCCGAAGAGGCTTATGATGAGTCGTCTGTGCATATAGGGCAACATGAACCGGCCAACGTAGCAGGTAGAGGCCGTGGGCGTGGTAGACCTAGAGGTAGAGCTAGAGGTCAAGCTGTGGAGGAACAGGAACCAGTTCAGGCTCCTGGGATACCACAACAACCTAACGCGCCAGGCTTCAACTTTAATCAGTTCTTAGCTGGAGTTGCAGCTATGCAGGCTAACCAAGTGGAGAATCAGGCTATGCATAGGGAGCAACTATTGCAACAACAACAGCGTGTTGGTGCAAATGTTGATAGAGACAGTGTTTTGGCTTATATGCGGCTCAAACCAACAGAATTTGATGGTTCAGGCGATGCATTGGATTTTCTTGAGGAAGTTGAGCGTAATGCTAGACGTTTGCAGGCTGACGAGAGACAGTCAATCTTGTTAGTTGAAATGTCAATGAAAGGACCAGCAAAAGATTGGTTTCGACGTATAATTCAACCTACGATGAATCAAATGACCTGGGCAGAGTTTGTTAATCGGTACAGAGAATTTTATCTGCCATTTTCTGTGACCGAGAGTTATCGTGATCAATTGCTGAATTTGAGAAGAGGAAATAGGTCAGTGCAAGAATATGTGACGGAGTTCACTAGGTTGGGAAGATTTGCACCTGATTTGATGGCTGATCCAGCAAGGGCGAATGCGAGTTTTATCAAGGGTTTAGGACCCGAGTTTATTAGCCTTGTTTCTGATGTGAACCGAGATTTGATCCAGTTGATAGACAGTGCACGTTAAATGGAGACTTCGTTGGTACAGTTTGGCAGAATTGTAAATTCTACTGCACCAGTGTCGACAAGGAGTGATCAAGTTGGTGCGACAGCCAATACACAAATGTGGTTTAATCCAAGTGGTTTTACTGGACCGCGACGTAAAAATTTTAAAGGGAAGAGTAATAAGCGTTTCAATACCCCTGGAGCTAGTTCAAGTGGACGTAGCTCAGGAAGTTCTGGAGTTTTAACTCCATATTGCCAGAATTGTCGGAGGAGACACTATGGAGTGTGTCACCTTGCTCCAGGAGCGTGCTTTGTTTGTGGCCAACCAGGCCATTATGCAAGACAATGTCCGTCAGGAGCACAAGGGTCTGCTACCAGTGTTGCTCAACCTTTTCAGCAGCAGCGGAGACCTATGTTTCCGGCGGCATCTGGGCAAGGTCAAACTGGTAGTACATTTACTAGCCAGAGAGGAAGAGGTTTTGGTAATAATCGAGGTGGAGGAAGAAATGGTGGAGGAAGAGGTACTGGTCAGAACTCTCAAGCGGAGGGGAGTCAAGCCAGGGTGTTTGCACTAAATCCACAAGAGGCTCAAGCCTCTAATGCAGTTGTGCAAGGTATTTTTACTATAGCTTCTATGGATGCTTTAGTATTATTTGATCCGGGTGCAACACATTCATTTGTTTCACCGAGTTTTTCGATTAAGATGGGAAAGCAACCCGCTTACTTGCAAAATCCATTATCAGTAGCCACGCCAATGGGTGAAAGTATGGATGCGGACATAGTTTATTCGTCTTGTCCTGTGAATGTTCAAGGACGATAGTTGCTTGCCGATCTAATTTTGCTAGAAGTACTAGCATTTGATGTTATATTAGGTATGGATTGGTTAGTTCGAAATTATGCGAGTGTGGATTGTCGCGAGAAGTTAGTGACATTCAATACCCCTGGAATTGAGGTGGTTTCACTTCAAAGTGAAAAATTAATATCCACTGCTAGCATAATCTCAGCTATGAAAGCTCAACGAATGATGAGAAAAGGATGTCAAGCATTCTTGGCTATTGTGTTGGATACAGAGAAAGCTCAAGGAACTGTACAGAATGTACCGGTGGTAATGGAGTATCCAGATGTTTTTCCAGACGAATTACCGGGATTACCACCAGATAGGGAGATAGAGTTTTGTATCGAGTTAGCTCCTGGTACCAAACCGATATCAATACCTCCTTATCGAATGGCGCCAGCAGAGTTAAAGGAACTGAAAGATCAACTAGAGGAACTACTTAGTTGTGGTTTTATCAGACCAAGTGTTTCACCATGGGGAGCACCTGTTTTATTTGTTAAAAAGAAGGACAGATCATTTAGGCTATGTATAGATTACAGACAGCTGAACAAAGTTACAATCAAGAACAAGTACCCATTGCCAAGGATTGATGATTTGTTCGATCAACTGCAAGGAGCAAGGTACTTTTCTAAGATTGACTTGCGATCAGGATACCATCAGTTAAAGATCCGAGAGGATGATGTTTCGAAAACTGCTTTTAGGACTCGGTATGGTCACTACGAGTTCCTAGTTATGTCATTTGGATTGACAAACGCACCAGCGGCTTTCATGGATTTGATGAATAGGATATTCAAACCCTTCTTGGATCAGTTTGTAATTGTTTTCATTGATGATATTTTGATCTACTCGCGTACGGAGGAGGAGCATGCACATCATTTGCGCATAGTTCTTCAGACATTGAGGGAGCATCAATTATACGCCAAGTTTTCAAAGTGTGAATTTTGGTTAGAAGAAGTGGCATTTTTGGGACATGTTGTGTCTCAAAATGGAATCAAAGTAGATCCAAAGAAGATTGAAGCAGTTGTGGAATGGAAACGACCAACTTCGGTGACTGAAATTCGTAGTTTCCTTGGTTTAGCAGGATACTACAGAAGATTTGTGCAAGATTTCTCAAAAATCTATGCACCATTGACGAAGTTAACTCAGAAGAATGCAAAGTACGAATGGACAGAGAAATGCGATAACAGTTTTCAGAAACTGAAGGAGTGTCTAACGACAGCTCCAGTGCTAGCATTACCTGAAGGTATTGAAGGATTCACTGTTTACTGTGATGCTTCAAGGGTTGGTTTAGGATGTGTTTTAATGCAACATGGACGAGTAATAGCTTACGCTTCACGCCAACTGAAAAAGCATGAAGTGAACTATCCTACTCATGACCTGGAATTAGCAGCAGTAATTTTTGCATTGAAAATCTGGAGACATTACTTGTACGGTGCAACGTGTGAGATATTCACAGATCATAAAAGTTTGAGGTATATCTTTGATCAACGTGAATTGAATCTCAGACAGAGAAGGTGGCTAGAGTTGCTTAAAGATTATGATTGCACTATACAGTATCATCCGGGTAAAGCTAATGTGGTAGCTGATGCGTTAAGCAGAAAGTCTGCAGGAAGTTTAGCACACGTTACAACAGAGTGGCGAAGGCCATTGATCAAAGAGATTTATACGATGTTCAGTCAGAACATTAGGTTTGAAGTTTCTTATCTTGGAAGCTTGATAGCCCAATTAAGTGTGCGACCAACTCTAATCGACAGGATTAGGGAACTACAAGGTGAAGATCCTCAACTAAAGCGTGTCATGGAGGAGGTAGAGAAAGGAAAGTGTCAAGACTTCAGTGTTGTTAACGGAACACTGAAGTATGGTACCAGATTATGTGTACCAGATATTGAAAATTTAAGGCAGAAGATCATGGAGGAAACCCATGGATCAACTTATAGTATTCATCCAGGTTCTACCAAGATGTATAGAGATATTAAGGAGATGTACTGGTGGAACGGAATGAAGCGAGATATTGCAGAGTTTGTAGCAAGGTGTCCAGTGTGTCAGCAAGTTAAGCTTGAACACCAAAGGCCATATGGATTTTTACAACCCCTACCCATACCAGAGTGGAAGTGGGAGAGGATTACAATGGACTTTGTGGTTGGATTGCCTAAGACGCAGAAAGGTTTTGATTCTATATGGGTTATAGTGGATCGTCTGACGAAGTCGGCCCACTTTATACCTATTAAGATATCATATACTGCGGCGAAATTGGCACAAGTATATATTGACAAGGTAGTTAGATTACATGGAATTCCCGTGTCAATAGTTTCAGATAGAGGTTCAGTATTTACCTCTAGATTTTGGGGAAGTTTGCAAGAAGCGATGGGAACGCGGTTAGATTTTAGTACCGCATTTCATCCGCAAACTGATGGACAGTCTGAAAGGACTATTCAGACTTTGGAAGGTATGCTTCGACTGTGTGTACTGGATTTTAGAGGTAGCTGGGATGTGTATTTGCCATTAGTAGAGTTCTCATACAACAACAGCTATCATTCCAGTATCGAGATGGCTCCATATGAGGCATTATACGGTCGTAAGTGTCGATCTCCTATCTGTTGGGAGGAAGTTGGAGAAAGAAAATTGACAGGAGCAGAGATTATCCAAATTACCTCAGAGAAGGTACCATTAATTAAGAAGCGATTGGAAACTGCTTTTAGTCGCCAGAAAAGTTATGCAGATTCAAAGAGGAAAGAGATAGAGTTTCAAGTTGGTGACTATGTCTTTCTGAAAGTATCACCAATGAAGGGTGTTATTCGTTTTGGAAAGAGAGGCAAGTTATCTCCAAGGTATGTGGGACCTTACGAGATTATAGAGCGCATCGGAACAGTAGCATATAAATTAGATTTACCGCCAGATATGTCACAAGTTCATCCGGTGTTTCACATATCGATGCTGCGAAAATATATCGCAGATCCTTCTCATGTGATTCAACCACAAACTGTAGAGGTTAATGAGGAACTTTCTTATGAAGAGCAGCCTGTTGAGATAGTAGATACTCAACTACGGAAACTTCGTACTAAGGAGATTCCTATGGTGAAAGTGCTGTGGAGAAATCATTCTGTAGAGGAGTGTACGTGGGAAACGGAGGCGGATATGTGTCAACGATATCCTTACCTGTTTTTACAAGGTACGTAGTTCTTATTGAAATTCGAGGACGAATTTTAATAAGGTGGGGAGAATGTAATACCCCGTAAGATTAAAGGATTAAATTATTCCACGTAAGGAATAATTTATAGGACCGGGAGAACGTAAATTAAATTTAAGGATAAATTTAATTTATAGTATCTCCGGAAATATAAAATAGTTATAGAAGTTAAAATATAAAAAATTGGATATTTATATTTTAACTAACGGGAATTAAGAAATGCTTATAAATTAAAATAGGATAATTTATAAGTCCCGTGTGAATATTTTTGGAGTCAATATTCACGAAATATTTTTAGAAAGTTACCCCTAAAATTTTATAGAATTTGGAGATAGAAATTTTATTAAGTGGGTCTAATTTAGCCCTAATAAATCTTTAATGATTTATTAAAAATAAAATATAAGTCCCGTGAGAATAAGAATTATGTTTTTATTCTAATTACGAATTATGGAATTCGTGGTTAAAATTTCATAAAATTTGGAGTTCGTTGTCCGTTTTAGTTACGGACGAGTATTTAAGAATTTGGGTTAAAGTAACGCGTGAATACCTAGGGACTAGTTTGGCTTTTAGCCAAACTATATATATCAATATGAATTCAAATGAATTCATTAGTTACAGAAATAGAAAACTTAGGTTTTCATTACAGAGGCGCGGCGACGACTTCGGGCGACGGTAGGTTTGACGATTTCGATCCGATTTCTCGTTTCTAACTCAAATTTCTTCGGTAATCCATTAATAATCGAAGTTATAACCGTTATTTTGAATTTGGTTATATAGAAAATGGATTATATTCGAATATATAACGGTTACCGTATTGAATCGAACGTATACGTAATGATTTTACGTTCCGATAGCGGAAATGGATAGATTGGTGTTTGTATATGTGTTTAGGATCGAAAAGTGGCGTTTTAGCACGTCGGAAAGCCCGGGAAATCAAGTTTTCCTGGGGCTGTGCACGACTGGTGCACGAACGTGCACTTATAGTGCACGAACGTGCACCAGCCATGGTGCACGACCGTCACGATCGTGCACTAGCCTGGGTGCACGTTCAGTGCACGAACGTGCACCAGGCAGCACGACCGTGCACAGGGTTGCACGATCGTGCTGCCATGGCTCGAAGGGGGGAGTGTTTTGTGGCTTTTTGCCCTAACTTTCGACGGAAGTAATCGTCGAACTATGGATGATTTAAATGGACTTTAAACCTTAAACCTGGACGTTTAAAGGATTAAAAGAACTAGGACAATTAAGGGAGTTCGATTAATTAAAACATAGAGATGTTTTAATTGGGTCCTCTATTAATCAAAGTGATTAATAGTTAGAGGACTATGAGTTGATATCGAAAATGAGTATAGAATAGATATGTTACATGTTAGTAATGTCAATAGAAAGTCTACTCTTTAGAGTTAGAATTCTTGTTTCAATTGTGTTTAACAATTGTTTTCTAACTAGATCCAACGAGCAAGCAAGCTACTGGACCAGGAGAGTAGAGGGTGAACGAGAACTGTTTTGTGGATAACGGTTTTGTGAGTTCGCATATTTACTTTTGAATATTGATGCCAAAACATTTATAACTAAAAATGTGTTTGAAATTGCATTGCATAGAGTCAATTTGAAACCAATATATAGATCCACTGGAACGTGCTATCTATTGGGCAACAATAGAACTGTGTGATCACCGGTATTAATAAAACATTGCATTGCATACTAGTTGGGTTCTTTGGCCAGATGCTTGCAAAGCGGCCAAGACCTAACAGGTTATCCTGGGGAGCCAGTAATTTGATTTACGGCCCAGCAAACCTTACACAGAGATAAGATGATTGTGATAACATGAGTTCACATTTCATCCTGTGTTAAACAAGAGAGCACGAACTGTGACATTAATCACAGTTAACCAAATGGGGTTTCTCTTAGGGTTTCATTTGGATCGGTTATTTGGCTGCACAAAGTGTGTTTACATGTGATTTCTGCTTTTATTAATATGCTTGAGTAACTATGTGAATTCACTCATATTTGACCCCCGTTGATTTCCCTTTTCACAGGTAAATGATATTTTGACGTGACAAGACTTCCAATTCTTTCTCTGGAAGTTGTAACTAAATAAAGGTCACTCTAGAGCTGCAGAGTAGTTCAAGCTCCGAACAGTAGTTCAATTGTAAATGCTTAAACTCTGATATGAAACTACTGTGAGTATCATTTTGGGACAAAAGCATGTTTTTATAAAAAGGGCTTTTGCCAATTGTTTATAAGAAACCTGGTTTTGATAAAAACTTTGTGATTAATTAAGTGGCATGCTTAAACCAGTTACTTGACATGATAATTGGTTTGCACCGCTGGCATTGTTTTTGGACAGGGTTGTGTCAAGGTGTGTGCAGTATACATGTATTACCCTGAGTCCAAAAATGCGATTGCATGGTTTTGATTACACTGAGTCCAAAAATGAAATTGAGACCTTTTATGTTTTCAAAACGCGAAAAGTTTTTACTGTTTTTCCTAGGCTTGCTACGGGTTTCGGAACAACCATTCCCATTCCCTAGCGCCGGTCTCGACACGAGTTTCTAAGCGGAAATCGGGTCGTGACAGCGTTACACCTATTTAGCAATTTGAGACAATGGTTTACAAATGTTACGAAACAAATCCAAGCGTTCAACCTATTTAGCAATTTAAGCCAAACATTTACAAACGTTACGAAACAATCCAAACGTTCCACCTTTTTAGCGATTTAAGCCAAACGTTTACAAACGTGACGAAACAAATCCAAACGTTTTGACGTTTTTATTTATTTAAGCCAAACGTTTACAAACGCTATGAAACAAATCCAAGCGTTTCATCTTTTTAGAAATTTAAGCCAAACGTTTACAAACGTTACGAAACAAATCCAAACGTTTCACCTTTTTTGTGATTTCAGCCGAACATTTACAAACGTTACGAAACAAAACCAAACATTTCACTTTTAGCAATATAAGACAAATGTTACGAAACAAATCCTAACGTTTCATCTTTTTGGCGATTTAGGCCAAACCTTTACAAAAGTTACGAAATAAATCCAAACGTTTCACCTTTTTAGCGATTTAAGCCAAATGTTTATAAAAGTTACGAAGCGAAACCAAACGTTTAAAACGTTACGAAAGAAATCCAAACGTTTAACATTTTTAGCGATTTAAGCCAAACGTTTACAAACGTTACAAAACAAAACCAAGCGTTTCACCTTTTTAGCAATTTAAGCCAAACGTTTACAAACGTTACAAATTAAATCCAAGCGTTTCACCTTTTTAGCAATTTAAGCGTAAAGTTTACAAACGTTACGAAACAAATCCAAGCGTTTTACCTTTTTAGCAATTTACGCCAAACGTTTACAAACTTTACGAAACAAATCCAAACGTTTCACCTATTTAGCGATTTAAGCCAAACGTTTACAAACGTTGCGAAACAAATCCAAACGTTTCACCTTTTTAGCAATTTGAGCCAAACATTTACAAATGTTATGAAAGAAATCCAAATGTTTCACCTTTTTAGCAATTTGAGCCAAACGTTTACAAACGTTACGAAACAAATACAAGTGTTCCACCTATTTAGCAATTTGAGACAATGGTTTACAAATGTTACAAAACAAATCCAAGCGTTCAACCTATTTAGCAATTTAAGCCAAACATTTACAAACGTTACGAAACAATCCAAACGTTCCACCTTTTTAGCGATTTAAGCCAAACGTTTACAAACGTGACGAAACAAATCGAAACGTTTTGACGTTTTTATTGATTTAAGCCAAACGTTTACAAACGTTTCGAAACAAATACAAACGTTTCGCCTTTTTAGCGATATAAGCCAAACGTTTACAAACGTTTTGAAACAAATACAAACGTTTCCCCTTTTTAGCGATATAAGCCAAACGTTTACAAACGTTACGAAACAAATCCAAACGTTTCCCCATTTTCGCAATTTAAGCCAAACGTTTACAAACAGGACGAAACAAATCCAAACGTTTCACCTTTTTAGCCATTTTAAGCCAAACGTCTATAAACGCTACGAAACAAATCCAAATGTTTCACCTATTTAGCAATTTAAGCCAAACGTTTACAAAAGTAACGAAACAAATCCAAACGTTCACCTTTTTAGAGATATAGGCCAAACGTTGACAAACGTTACGAAACAAATCCAAACGTTTCACCTTTTTAGTGATTTAAGCCAAACGTTTACAAACGATACGAAACAAATCCAAACGTTTCATCTTTTTAGCGATTTAAGCCAAACGTTGACAAACGTTACGAAACAAATCCAAACGTTTTACCCTTTTAGCGATTTAAGCCAAACGTTTATAAACGTTACGAAACTAAATCAAACGTTAAAAACGTTACGAAACAAATCCAAACGTTTAACATTTTTAGCGATTTAAGCCAAACGTTTACAAACGTTGCGAAACAAAACCAAGCTATTCACCTTTTTAGTAATTTAAGCCACACGTTTACAAACGTTACAAATTAAATCCTAGCGTTTCAGCTTTTTAGCAATTTAAGCCAAACGTTTACAAACGTTACGAAACAAATCCAAGCGTTTTACCTTTTTAGCAATTTAAGCCAAACGTTTACAAACGTTACGAAACAAATCCAAACGTTTCACCTTTTTAGCAATTTAAGCCAAACGTTTACAAACGATACAAAACAAATCCAAACGTTTCACCTTTTTAGCAATTTGAGCAAAACATTTACAAATGTTATGAAAGAAATCCTAATGTTTCACCTTTTTAGCAATTTGAGCCAAACGTTACGAAACAAATACAAGCGTTCCACTTATTTAGCAATTTGAGCCAATGGTTTACAAATGTTACAAAACAAATCCAAGCGTTCCACCTATTTAACAATTTAAGCCAATCGTTTACAAATGTTACGAAACAAATCCAAACGTTCCACCTTTTTAGCGATTTAAGCCAAACGTTTACAAACGTGACGAAACAAATCCAAACGTTTCACATTTTTAGAGATTTAAGCCAAACGTTTACAAACGTTTCGAAACAAATACAAACGTTTCGCCTTTTTAGCGATATAATCAAAACGTTTACAAACGTTACGAAACAAATCCAACTGTTTCCCCATTTTAGCAATTTAAGCCAAACGTTTACAAACAGGACGAAACAAATCCAAACGTTTCCCCTTTTTAGCGATTTAAGCCAAACGTCTATAAACGCTACGAAAAAAATCCAAACGTTTCACCTATTTAGCAATTTAAGCCAAACGTTTACAAAAGTTACGAAACAAATCCAAACGTTTCCCCTTTTTAGAGATTTAAGCCAAACATTGGCAAACGTTACGAAACAAATCCAAACGTTTCACCTTTTTAGCGATTTAAGCCAAACGTTGACAAACGTTACGAAACAAATCCAAACGTTTCACCTTTTTAGCGATTTAAGCCAAACGTTTACAAACTTTACGAAACAAAATGAAATGTTTAAAACGTTACGAAACAAATCCAAACGTTTCACATTTTTAGGGAATTAAGCCAAACGTTACGAAACAAAACCAGGTGTCTCACCTTTTTAGAAATTTAAACCAAACGTTTACAAATATTATAAAACAAATCTAAGAGTTTCACCTTTTTAGCAATTTAAGCCAAACGTTTACAAACGTTACGAAACTAATCCAAGCGTTTCACCTTTTTAGCAATTTAAGCAAAACGTTTACAAACTTCATGAAACTAATCCAAACGTTTCGCCTATTTAGCGATTTAAGCCAAACGTTTACAAACGTTACGAAACAAATCCAAACGTTTTACCTTTTTGGCAATTTGAGCCAAACATTTACAAATGTTAAGAAACAAATCCAAACGTTTCACCTTTTTGGCAATTTGAGCCAAACATTTACAAATGTTAAGAAACAAATCCAAATGTTTCACCTTTTTAGAAATTTGAGCCAAACCCTTACAAACGTTACCAAATAAATCCAAGCGTTCCACCTATTTAGCGATTTAAGCCAAACCCTTAAAAACTTTACGAAATAAAACCAAGCGTTTCACCTTTTTAGCAATTTAAGCCAAACGTTTACAAATGTTACAAAATAAATCCAAATGTTTCACCTTTTTAGCAATTTAAGCCAAACGTTTACAAACGTTACGAAACAAATCCAAGCGTTTTACCTTTTTAGCAATTTAAGCCAAACGTTTACAAACGTTACAAAACAAATCCAAACGTTTCACCTTTTTAGCAATTTAAGCCAAACGTTTACAAACGATACAAAACAAATCCAAACGTTTCACCTTTTTAGCAATTTGAGCAAAACATTTACAAATGTTATGAAAGAAATCCTAATGTTTCACTTTTTTAGCAATTTGAGCCAAACGTTTACAAACGTTACGAAACAAATACAAGCGTTCCACTTATTTAGCAATTTGAGCCAATGGTTTACAAATGTTACAAAACAAATCCAAACGTTCCACCTATTTAACAATTTAAGCCAATCGTTTACAAATGTTACGAAACAAATCCAAACGTTCCACCTTTTTAGCGATTTAAGCCAAACGTTTACAAACATGACGAAACAAATCCAAATGTTTCACGTTTTTAGCGATTTAAGCCAAACGTTTACAAACGTTTCGAAACAAATACAAACGTTTCGCCTTTTTAGCGATATAATCCAAACGTTTACAAACGTTACGAAACAAATCCAACTGTTTCCCCATTTTAGCAATTTAAGCCAAACGTTTACAAACAGGACGAAACAAATCCAAACGTTTCCCCTTTTTAGCGATTTAAGCCAAACGTCTATAAATGCTACGAAAAAAATCCAAACGTTTCACCTTTTTAGCAATTTAAGCCAAACGTTTACAAAAGTTACGAAACAAATCCAAACGTTTCACCTTTTTAGAGATTTAAGCCAAACATTGGCAAACGTTACGAAACAAATCCAAACGTTTCACCTTTTTAGCGATTTAAGCCAAACGTTGACAAACGTTACGAAACAAATCCAAACGTTTCACCTTTTTAGCGATTTAAGCCAAACGTTTACAAACTTTACGAAACAAAATGAAATGTTTAAAACGTTACGAAACAAATCCAAACGTTTCACATTTTTAGAGAATTAAGCCAAACGTTACGAAACAAAACCAGGTGTCTCACCTTTTTAGAAATTTAAACCAAACGTTTACAAACATTATAAAACAAATCTAAGAGTTTCACCTTTTTAGCAATTTAAGCCAAACGTTTACAAACGTTACGAAACTAATCCAAGCGTTTCACTTTTTTAGCAATTTAAGCAAAACGTTTACAAACTTCATGAAACTAATCCAAACGTTTCGCCTATTTAGCGATTTAAGCCAAACGTTTACAAACGTTACGAAACAAATCCAAACGTTTCACCTTTTTGGCAATTTGAGCCAAACATTTACAAATGTTAAGAAACAAATCCAAACGTTTCACCTTTTTGGCAATTTGAGCCAAACATTTACAAATGTTAAGAAACAAATCCAAATGTTTCACCTTTTTAGAAATTTGAGCCAAACCCTTACAAACGTTACCAAATAAATCCAAGCGTTCCACCTATTTAGCGATTTAAGCCAAACCCTTAAAAACTTTACGAAATAAAACCAAGCGTTTCACCTTTTTAGCAATTTAAGCCAAACGTTTACAAATGTTACAAAATAAATCCAAATGTTTCACCTTTTTAGCAATTAAAGCCAAACGTTTACGAACGTTCCGAAACAAATCCAATCATTTAACCTTATAGTAATTGAAGCCAAACGTTTACAAACGCTACGAAACGAATCCAAGCGTTTCACCTTTTTAGCAATTAAAGCCAAACGTTTACAAACGTTACGAAACAAATCCAAGCATTTCACCTTTTTGCGATTTCAGCCGAACGTTTACAAACGTTAAGAAATAAAACCAAACATTTCACCTTTAGCAATATAAGACAAACATTACGAAAAAAATCCAAACGTTTTACCTTATTAGCGATTTAAGCCAAACGTTTACAAACAATTAAGAAACAAATCCAAACGTTTCACATTTTTAGCGATTTAAGCCAAACATTTACAAATGTTACGAAACAAATCCAAACGTTTAAAAAGTTACGAAAGAAATCCAAACGTTTCACACTTTTAGCGATTTAAGCCAAACCCTTAAAAACTTTACGAAATAAAACCAAGCCTTTCACCTTTTTAGCAATTTAAGTCAAACGTTTACAAACGTTACGAAATAAATCCAAATGTTTCACCTTTTTAGCAATTAAAGCCAAACGTTTACAAACGTTCCGAAACAAATCCAGTCGTTTCACCTTTTTAGTAATTGAAGACAAACGTTTACAAACGCTACGAAACAAATCCAAGCGTTTAATCTTTTTAGCAATTTAAGCCAAACGTTTACAAACGTTACGAAACAAATTCAAACGTTTCACCTTTTTTGCGATTTCAGCCGAACGTTTACAAACGTTACGAAACAAAATACAACATTTCACCGTTAGCAATATAAGACAAACGTTACGAAACAAATCCTAACGTTTCATCTTTTTGGCGATTTAGGCCAAACCTTTACAAACGTTACGAAATAAATCCAAACGTTAAGAAACAAAACCAAACGTTTAAAACGTTACGAAACAAATCCAAACGTTTAACTTTTATAGCGATTTAAGCCAAACGTTTACAAACGTTACGAAACAAAACCAAGTGTTTCACCTTTTTAGCAATTTGAACCAAATGTTTACAAACATTACTAAATAAATCCAAGCGTTTGACCTTTTTAGCAATTTAAGCCAAACGTTTACAAACGTTACGAAACAAATCCAAACGTTTCACCTTTTTAGCAATTTAAGCCAAACGTCCATAAACGCTACGAAACAAATCCAAATGTTTCACCTATTTAGCAATTTAAGCCAAACGTTTACAAAAGTTACGAAACAAATCCAAACCTTTCCCCTTTTTAGAGATTTAAGCCAAACATTGACAAACGTTACGAAACAAATCCAAACATTTCACCTTTTTAGCGATTTATGCCAAACGTTTACAAACAATACGAAACAAATCCAAACGTTTCATCTTTTTAGCGATTTAAGCCAAACGTTTACAAACGTTACAAAACAAATCCAAACGTTTCACCTTTTTAGCGATTTAAGCCAAACGTTTACAAACGTTACGAAACAAAATCAAACGTTTATAACGTTACGAAACAAATCCAAATGTTTCACATTTTTAGAGATTTAAGCCAAACGTTTACAAACGTTACGAAACAAAACCAAGTGTCTCACCTTTTTAGAAATTTAAACCAAACGTTTACAAATATTATAAAACAAATCTAAGCGTTTCACCTTTTGAGCAATTTAAGCCAAACGTTTACAAATGTTACGAAACTAATCCAAGCGTTTCACCTTTTTAGCAATTTAAGCAAAACGTTTACAAACTTTATGCAACTAATCCAAACGTTTCGCCTATTTAGCGAATTAAGCCAAACGTTTACAAACGTTACGAAACAAATCCAAACGTTTCACCTTTTTGGCAATTTGAGCCAAACATTTACAAATGTTAACAAACAAATCCAAATGTTTCACCTTTTTAGCAATTTGAGCCAAACCCTTACAAACGTTACAAAATAAATCCAAGCGTTCCACCTATTTAGCGATTTAAGCCAAACCCTTAAAAACTTTACGAAATAAAACCAAGCGTTTCACCTTTTTAGCAATTTAAGCCAAACGTTTACAAATATTACAAAATAAATCCAAATGTTTCACCATTTTAGCAATTAAAGCCAAACTTTTACAAACGTTCCGAAACAAATCCAATCGTTTAACCTTTTAGTAATTGAAGCCAAGCGTTTACAAACGCTACGAAACAAATCCAAGCGTTTCACCTTTTTAGAAATTAAAGCCAAACGTTTACAAACGTTACGAAACAAATTCAAACATTTCACCTTTTTTGCGATTTCAGCCGAACGTTTACAAACGTTAAGAAATAAAACCAAACATTTCACCTTTAGCAATATAAGACAAACGTTACGAAACAAATCCAAACGTTTTAATTTATTAGCGATTTAAGCCAAACGTTTACAAACAATTAAGAAACAAATCCATACGTTTCACATTTTTAGCGATTTAAGCCAAACATTTACAAATGTTACGAAACAAATCCAAACGTTTAAAAAGTTACGAAAGAAATCCAAACGTTTCACATTTTTAGCGATTTAAGCCAAACCCTTAAAAACTTTACGAAATAAAACCAAGCCTTTCACCTTTTTAGCAATTAAAGCCAAACGTTTACAAACGTTCCGAAACAAAATTAGTCGTTTCACCTTTTTAGTAATTGAAGACAAACGTGTAGAAACGCTACGAATCAAATCCAAGCGTTTAATCTTTTTAGCAATTTAAGCCAAATGTTTACAAACGTTACGAAACAAATCCAAACGTTTCAGCTTTATTGCGATTTCAGCCGAACGTTTACAAACGTTACGAAACCAAATACAACATTTCACCTTTAGCAATATAAGACAAACGTTACGAAACAAATCCTAACGTTTCATCTTTTTGGCGATTTAGGCCAAACCTTTACAAACGTTACGAAATAAATCCAAACGTTACGAAACAAAACCAAACGTTTAAAACGTTACGAAACAAATCCAAACGTTTAACATTTTTAGCGATTTAAGCCAAACGTTTACAAACGTTACGAAACAAAACCAAGTGTTTCACCTTTTTAGCAATTTAAACCAAACGTTTACAAACATTACTAAATAAATCCAAGCGTTTCACCTTTTTAGCAATTTAAGCCAAACGTTTACAAACGTTACGAAACAAATCCAAACGTTTCACCTTTTAGCAATTTAAGCCAAACGTCCATAAACGCTACGAAACAAATCCAAATGTTTCACCTATTTAGCAATTTAAGCCAAACGTTTACAAAAGTTACGAAACAAATCCAAACCTTTCCCCTTTTTAGAGATTTAAGTCAAACGTTGACAAACGTTACGAAACAAATCCAAACATTTCACCTTTTAGTGATTAATGCCAAACGTTTACAAACGATACGAAACAAATCCAAACGTTTCATCTTTTTAGCGATTTAAGCCAAACGTTTACAAACGTTTCGAAACAAATCCAAACGCTTCACCTTTTTAGCGATTTAAGCCAAACGTATACAAACGTTACGAAACTATTCCAAGCGTTTCACTTTTTTTGCAATTTAAGCCAAACGTTTACAAACTTTATGAAACTAATCCAAACGTTTCCCCTTTTTAGCGATTTAAGCCAAACGTTTACAAACGTTACGAAACAAATCCAAACGTTTCACCTTTTTGGCAATTTGAGCCAAACATTTACAAATGTTAACAAACAAATCCAAATGTTTCCCCTTTTTAGCAATTTGAGCCAAACCCTTACAAACGTTACGAAATAAATCCAAGCGTTCCACCTATTTAGCGATTTAAGCCAAACCCTTAAAAACTTTACGAAATAAAACCAAGCGTTTCACCTTTTTAGCAATTTAAGCCAAACGTTTACAAATATTACAAAATAAATCCAAATGTTTCACCTTTTTAGCAATTAAAGCCAAACTTTTACAAACGTTCCGAAACAAATCCAATCGTTTAACCTTTTAGTAATTGAAGCCAAACGTTTACAAACGCTACGAAACAAATCCAAGCGTTTCCCCTTTTTAGAAATTTAAGCCAAACGTTTACAAACGTTACGAAACAAATTCAAACATTTCACCTTTTTTGCGATTTCAGCCGAACGTTTACAAACGTTAAGAAATAAAACCAAACATTTCATCTTTAGCAATATAAGACAAACGTTACGAAACAAATCCAAACGTTTTAATTTATTAGCGATTTAAGCCAAACGTTTACAAACAATTAAGAAACAAATCCAAACGTTTCACATTTTTAGCGATTTAAGCCAAACATTTACAAATGTTACGAAACAAATCCAAACGTTTAAAAAGTTACGAAAGAAATCCAAACGTTTCACATTTTTAGCGATTTAAGCCAAACCCTTAAAAACTTTACGAAATAAAACCAAGCCTTTCACCTTTTTAGCAATTAAAGCCAAACGTTTACAAACGTTCCGAAACAAAATTAGTCGTTTCACCTTTTTAGTAATTGAAGACAAACGTGTACAAACGCTACGAATCAAATCCAAGCGTTTAATATTTTTAGCAATTTAAGCCAAACGTTTACAAACGTTACGAAACAAATCCAAATGTTTCAGCTTTTTTGCGATTTCAGCCGAACGTTTACAAACGTTACGAAACAAAATACAACATTTCACCTTTAGCAATATAAGACAAACGTTACGAAACAAATCCTAACGTTTCATCTTTTTGGCGATTTAGGCCAAACCTTTACAAACGTTACGAAATAAATCCAAACGTTACGAAACAAAACCAAACGTTCAAAACGTTACGAGACAAATCCAAACGTTTAACATTTTTAGCGATTTAAGCCAAACGTTTACAAACGTTACGAAACAAGACCAAGTGTTTCACCTTTTTAGCAATTTAAACCAAATGTTTACAAACATTACTAAATAAATCCAAGCGTTTCACCTTTTTAGCAATTTAAGCCAAACGTTTACAAACGTTACGAAACAAATCCAAACGTTTCCCCTTTTAGCAATTTAAGCCAAACGTCCATAAACGCTACAAAACAAATCCAAATGTTTCACCTATTTAGCAATTTAAGCCAAACGTTTACAAAAGTTACGAAACAAATCCAAACCTTTCCCCTTTTTAGAGATTTAAGCCAAACGTTGACAAACGTTACGAAACAAATCCAAACATTTCACCTTTTTAGCGATTAATGCCAAACGTTTACAAACGATACGAAACAAATCCAAACGTTTCATCTTTTTAGCGATTTAAGCCAAACGTTTACAAACGTTACGAAACAAATCCAAACGTTTCACCTTTTTAGCGATTTAAGCCAAACGTATACAAACGTTACGAAACTATTCCAAGCGTTTCACTTTTTTAGCAATTTAAGCCAAACGTTTACAAACTTTATGAAACTAATCCAAACGTTTCCCCTTTTTAGCGATTTAAGCCAAACGTTTACAAACGTTACGAAACAAATCCAAACGTTTCACCTTTTTGGAAATTTGAGCCAAACATTTACAAATGTTAAGAAACAAATCCAAATGTTTCACCATTTTAGCAATTTGAGCCAAACCCTTACAAACGTTACGAAAAAATTCCAAGCGTTCCACCTATTTAGCGATTTAAGCAAAACCCTTAAAAACTTTACGAAATAAAACCAAGCGTTTCACCTTTTTAGCAATTTAAGCCAAACGTTTACAAATGTTACAAAATAAATCCAAATGTTTCACCTTTTTAGCAATTAAAGCCAAACGTTTACAAACGTTTCGAAACAAATCCAATCATTTCACCTTTTAGTAATTGAAGCCAAACGTTTACAAACGCTACGAAACAAATCCAAGCGTTTCACCTTTTTAGCAATTTAAGCCAAACGTTTACAAACATTACAAAACAAATCCAAACGTTTCACCTTTTTTGCGTCTTCAGCCGAACGTTTACAAACGTTACGAAATAAAGCCAAACATTTCACCTTTAGCAATATAAGACAAACGTTACGAAACAAATCCAAACGTTTCACCTTATTAGCGATTTAAGCCAAACGTTTACAAACAATAAGAAACAAATCCAAACGTTTCACATTTTTAGCGATTTAAGCCAAACATTTACAAATGTTACGAAACAAATCCAAACGTTTAAAAAGTTACGAAAGAAATCCAAATGTTTTACATTTTTAGCGATTTAAGCCCAACCCTTAAAAACTTTACGAAATAAAACCAAGTGTTTCACCTTTTTAGCAATTTAAGCCAAACCTTTACAAACGTTACGAAATAAATCCAAATGTTTCCCCTTTTTAGCAATTAAAGCCAAACATTTACAAACGTTCCGAAACAAATCCAATCGTTTCACCTTTTTAGGAATTGAAGCCAAACGTTTACAAACGTTACGAAACAAAACCAAACGTTTCACCATTTTGGCAATTTGAGCCAAACATTTACAAATGTTAAGAAACAAATCCAAATGTTTCACCTTTTTAGCAATTTTAGCCAAACCCTTACAAACGTTACGAAACAAATCCAAGCGTTCCACCTATTTAGCGAATTAAGCCAAACCCTTAAAAACTTAACGAAATAAAACCAAGCGTTTCGCCTTTTTAGCATTTTAAGCCAAACGTTTACAAACGTTACGAAATAAATCCAAATGTTTCACCTTTTTAGCAATTAAAGCCAAACGTTTATAAACTTTCCGAAACAAATCCAATCGTTTCACCTTTTAGTAATTGAAGCCAAACGGTTACAAATGCTACGAAACAAATCCAAGCGTTTCACCTTTTTAGCAATTTAAGCCAAACGTTTACAAACGTTACAAAACAAATCCAAACGTTTTACCTTTTTTGCGATTTCAGCCGAACGTTTACAAACGTTATGAAATAAAACCAAATATTTCACATTTAGCAATATAAGACAAACGTTACGAAACAAATCCAAACGTTTCACCTTATTAGCCATTTAAGCCAAACGTTTATAAACAATAAAAAACAAATCCAAACGTTTCACATTTTTAGCGATTTAAGCCAAACATTTACAAATGTTACGAAACAAATCCAAACGTTTAAAAAGTTACGAAAGAAATCCAAACGTTTCACATTTTTAGCGATTTAAGCCAAACCCATAAAAACTTTACGAAATAAAACCAAGCGTTTCACCTTTTTAGCAATTTAAGTCAAACGTTTACAAACGTTACGAAATAAATCCAAATGTTTCACCTTTTTAGCAATTAAAGCCAAACGTTTACAAACGTTCCGAAACAAATCCAATCGTTTCACCTTTTTAGTAATTGAAGCCAAACATTTACAAATGCTACGAAACAAATCCAAGCGTTTAATCTTTTTAGCAATTTAAGCCAAACATTTACAAACGTTACGAAACAAATCCAAACGTTTCACCTTTTTTGCGATTTCAGCCGAACGTTTACAAACGTTGCGAAACAAAACCAAACATTTCACCTTTAGCAATATAAGACAAACGTTAGGAACCAAATCATAACGTTTCATCTTTTTGGCGATTTAGGCCAAACCTTTACAAACGTTACGAAATAAATCCAAACATTTCACCATTTTAGCGATTTAAACCAAATGTTTACAAACGTTACGAAACAAAACCAAGCGTTTCACCTTTTTAGCAATTTAAACCAAATGTTTACAAACATTAAAAAATAAATCCAAGCGTTTCACCTTTTTAGCAATTTAAGGCAAACGTTTACAAATGTTGCGAAACAAATCCAAGCGTTTTACCTTTTTAGCAATTTAAGCCAAACGTTTACAAACGTTACGAAACAAATCCAAACGTTTCACCATTTTAGCGATTTAAGCCAAACGTTTACAAACGTTGCGAATCAAATCCAAACGTTTCACCTTTTTAGCAATTTGAGCCAAACATTTACAAATGTTTTGAAAGAAATCCAAATGTTTCACCTTTTTAGCAATTTGAGCCAAACGTTACGAAACAAGTACAAACGTTCCACCTATTTAGCAATTTGAGCCAATGGTTTACAAATGTTACGAAAAAAAATCCAAGCGTTCCACCAATTTAGCAATTTAAGCCAAAAATTTACAAACGTTACGAAACAAATCCAAACGTTCCACCTTTTTAGCAATTTAAGCCAAACGTATACAAACGTGACAAAACAAATCAAAACGTTTCACGTTTTTAGCGATTTAAGCCAAACGTTTACAAACGTTTCGAAACAAATACAAACGTTTCGCCTTTTTAGCGATATAACCCAAACGTTTACAAACGTTACGAAACAAATCCAAACGTTTCCCCATTTTAGCAATTTAAGCCAAACGTTTACAAAAAGGACGAAACAAATCCAAACGTTTCACCTTTTTAGCGATTTAAGCCAAACGTCTATAAACGCTACGAAAAAAATCCAAACGTTTCACCTATTTAGCAATTTAAGTTAAACGTTTACAAAAGTTACGAAACAAATCCAAACGTTACGCCTTTTTAGAGATTTAAGCCAAACATTGACAAACGTTACGAAACAAATCCAAACGTTTCCCCTTTTTAGTGATTTAAGCCAAACATTTACAAACGATACGAAGCAAATCCAAACGTTTCATCGTTTTAGCGATTTAAGCCAAACGTCTACAAACGTTACGAAACAAATCCAAACGTTTCACCTTTTTAGCGATATAAGCCAAACGTTTACAAACGTTATGAAACAAAACAAAACGTTTAAAACGTTACGAAACAAATCCAAACGTTTCCCATTTTTAGAGATTTAAGCCAAACGTTTACAAACTTTACGAAACAAAACCAAGTGTCTCACCTTATTAGCAATTTAAACAAAACGTTTACAAACATTACAAAACAAATCTAAGCGTTTCACCTTTTTAGCAATTTAAGCCAAACGTTTACAAACGTTACGAAACTAATCCAAGCGTTTTAATTTTTGAGCAATTTAAGCCAAACGTTTATAAACTTTATGAAACTAATCCAAATGTTTCACCTTTTTAGCGATTTAAGCCAAACGTTTACAAACGTTACGAAACAAATCCAAACGTTTCACCTTTTTGGCGATTTGAGCCAAACATTTACAAATGTTAAGAAACAAATCCAAATGTTTCACCTTTTTAGCAATTTTAGCCAAACCCTTACAAACGTTACGAAACAAATCCAAGCGTTCCATCTATTTAGCGATTTAAGCCAAACCCTTAAAAACTTTACGAAATAAAACCAAGTGTTTCGCTTTTTTAGTAATTTAAGCCAAACGTTTACATACGTTACAAAATAAATCCAAATGTTTCACCTTTTTAGCAATTAAAGCCAAACGTTTACAAACGTTCCGAAACAAATCCAATCGTTTCACCTTTTAGTAATTGAAGCCAAACAGTTACAAACGCTACGAAACAAATCCAAGCGTTTCACCTTTTTAGCAATTTAAGCCAAACGTTTACAAACGTTACGAAACAAATCCAAACGTTTCACCTTTTTTGCGATTTCAGCCGAACGTTTACAAACGTTATGAAATAAAACCAAACATTTCACCTTTAGTAATATAAGACAAACGTTATGAAACAAATCCAAACCTTTCACCTTATTAGCGATTTAAGCCAAACGTTTACAAACAATAAGAAACAAATCCAAATGTTTCACATTTTTAGCGATTTAAGCCAAACATTTATAAATGTTACGAAACAAATCCAAACGTCTAAAAAGTTACAAAAGTAATCCAAATGTTTCACATTTTTAGCGATTTAAGCCAAACCCTTAAAAACTTTAAAACCAAACGTTTCACCTTTTTAGCAATTTAAGTCAAACGTTTACAAACGTTACGAAATAAATCCAAATGTTTCACCTTTTTAGCAATTAAAGCCAAACGTTTACAAACGTTCCGAAACAAATCCAATTGTTTCACCTTTTTAGTAATTAAAGCCAAACGTTTACAAACGCTACGAAACAAATCCAAGCGTTTAATCTTTTTAGCAATATAAGCCAAACGTTTACAAACGTTACGAAACAAATCCAAACGTTTCACCTTTTTTGCGATTTCAACCGAACGTTTACAAACGTTCTGAAACAAAACCAAACATTTCACCTTTAGCAATATAATACAAACGTTAGGAAACAAATCCTAACGTTTCATCTTTTTGGCGATTTAGGCCAAACCTTTACAAACGTTACGAAATAAATCCAAACATTTCACCTTTTTAGCGATTTAAGCCAAATGTTTACAAACGTTACGAAACAAAACCAAATGTTTAAAACATTACGAAACAAATCCAAACGTTTAACATTTTTAGCGATTTAAGCCAAACGTTTACAAACGTTACGAAACAAAACCAAGCGTTTCACCTTTTTAGCAATTTAAACCAAATGTTTACAAACATTACAAAACAAATCCAAGCGTTTCACCTTTTTAGCAATTTAAGCCAAACGTTTACAAACGTTACGAAACAAATCCAAGCGTTTTACCTTTTTAGCAATTTAAGCCAAACGTTTAAAAATGTTACGAAACAAATCCAAAAGTTTCACGTTTTTAGCGATTTAAGCCAAACGTTTAAAAACGTTGCGAAACAAATCCAAACGTTTCACCTTTTTAGAAGTCTGAGCCAAACATTTACAAATGTTTTGAAAGAAAACCAAATGTTTCACCTTTTTAGCAATTTGAGCCAAACGTTTACAAACGTTACGAAATAAATACAAGCGTTCCACCTATTTAGCAATTTGAGCCAATGGTTTACAAATGTTACGATAAAAAATTCAAGCGTTCCACCAATATAGCAATTTAAGCCAAACATTTACAAACGTTACGAAACAAATCCAAAAGTTCCACCTTTTTAGCGATTTTAGCCAAACGTTTACAAACATGACGAAACAAATCCAAAAGTTTCACGTTTTTAGCGATTTAAGCCAAACGTTTACAAACATTTTGAAACAAATACAAACGTTTCGCCTTTTTAGCGATATAAGCCAAACGTTTACAAACGTTACGAAACAAATCCAAACGTTTCCCCATTTTAGCAATTTAAGCCAAACGTTTACAAACAGGACGAAACAAATCCAAACTATTCCCCTTTTTAGCGATTTAAGCCAAAAGTCTATAAACGCTACGAAACAAATCCAAACGTTTCACCTATTTAGCAATTTAAGTTAAACGTTTACAAAAGTTACAAAACAAATCCAAACGTTTCGCCTTTTTAGAGATTTAAGCCAAACGTTGACAAACGTTACGAAACAAATCCAAACGCTTCACCTTTTTAGTGATTTAAGCCAAACGTTTACAAACGATACGAAACAAATCCAAAGGTCTCATCGTTTTAGCGATTTAAGCAAAACGTCTACAAACGTTACGAAACAAATCCAAACGTTTCACCTTTTAAGCGATATAAGCCAAACGTTTACAAACGTTATGAAACAAAACAAAACGTTTAAAACGTTGCGAAACAAATCCAAACGTTTCCCATTTTTAGAGATTTAAACCAAACGTTTACAAACTTTACGAAACAAAACCAAGTGTCTCACCTTTTTAGCAATTTAAACCAAACGTTTACAAACATTACAAAACAAATCTAAGCGTTTCACCTTTTTAGCAATTTAAGCCAAACGTTTACAAACGTTACGAAACTAATCCAAGCGTTTCACTTTTTAGCAATTTAAGCCAAACGTTTACAAACTTTATGAACTAATCCAAACGTTTCACCTTTTTAACGATTTAAGCCAAACGTTTACAAACGTTTCAACTTTTTGGCGATTTGAGCCAAACATTTACAAATGTTAAGAAACAAATCCAAATGTTTCACCTTTTTAGAAATTTGAGCCAAACCCTTACAAAAGTTACGAAACAAATCCAAGCGTTCCACCTATTTAGTGAAATAAGCCACACCCTTAAAAACTTTACGAAATAAAACCAAGCGTTTCACCATTTTAGCAATTTAAGCCAAACGTTTACAAACGTTACCAAATAAATCCAAATGTTTCACCTTTTTATCAATTAAAGCCAAACGTTTACAAACGTTCCGAAACAAATCCAATCGTTTCACCTTTCAGTAATTGAAGCAAAAAGGTTACAAACGCTACGAAACAAATCCAAGCGTTTCACCTTTTTAGCAATTTAAGCCAAACGTTTACAAACGTTACGAAACAAATCCAAACGTTTCACCAATTTAGCGATTTAAGCCAAACGTTTACAAACCTGACGAAACAAATCCAAAGGCTTCACGTTTTTAGCGATTTAAGCCAAACGCTTACAATCGTTTCGAAACAAATACAAATGTTTCGGCTTTTTAGCGATATAAGCCAAACGTTTACAAATGTTACGAAACAAATCCAAATGTTTCCCCATTTTAGCAATTTAAGCCAAACGTTTACAAACAGGACGAAACAAATCCAAACGTTTCATCTTTTTAGCGATTTAATCCAAACGTCTATAAACGCTACGAAACAAATCCAAACGTTTCACTTATTTAGCAATTTAAGCCAAACGTTTACAAAAGTTACGAAACAAATCCAAACGTTTCGCCTTTTTAGAGATTTAAGCCAAACGTTGACAAACGTTACGAAACAAATCCAAACGTTTCACCTTTTTAATGATTTAAGCCAAATGTTTACAAACGATACGAAACAAATCCAAACGTTTCATTTTTTCTGCGATTTAAGCCAAACGTTTACAAACGTTACGAAACAAATCCAAACGTTTCACCTTTTTAGCGATTTAAGCCAAACGTTTACAAACGTTACGAAACAAAACCAAACGTTTAAAACGTTACGAAACAATTCCAAACGTTTCCCATTTTTAGAGATTTAAGCCAAACGTTTACAAACTTTACGAAACAAAACCAAGTGTCTCACCTTTTTAGCAATTTAAACCAAACGTTTACAAACATTGCAAAACAAATCTAAGCGTTTCACCTTTTTAGCAATTTAAGCCAAACGTTTACAAACGTTACGAAACTAATCCAAGCGTTTCACCTTTTTTGCGATTTGAGCCAAACATTTACAAATGTTAAGAAACAAATCCAAATGTTTCACCTTTTTAGCAATTTGAGCCAAACCCTTACAAACGTTACGAAACAAATCCAAGCGTTCCACCTATTTAGCGATTTAAGCCAAACCCTTAAAAACTTTACGAAATAAAACCAAGCGTTTCACCATTTTAGCAATTTAAGCCAAACGTTTACAAACGTTACAAAATAAATCCAAATGTTTAACCTTTTTAGCAATTAAAGCCAAACGTTTACAAACGTTCCGAAACAAATGTTAGTAGTATGTGCCCTAGGGCCATTTGATCGTGTATATTTGTAGAATTAATCCCAAATGGCAAAGATATATATGTTCTATTTGAACTAAGTGTCTCATCAACTAAGTGTTCATTTATTACGTATTGTCCTTATCACATTGTGATAGAATCTATTCTTAAGGTGTTAAGAATATGAGTGACAGATTCTATTATACAAGTGATCTAAATAACCGTTCACGATCGATGGGGTCCTGCGAATAAGGGCATTGCATTATCCCAGAAAGATCGTCACCTCTGTTTATTCTCCTGATTAGTAAAGAGTTACTAAATTATAGGAAGTAGTGAGTCTCATACTACTTGATGGGGATCAGAATAAACACGTGGACACTCAAGGTGTTGAGTGAGTCGAACAAGTGACGCTAGATGACTTATACATGGTAATTCATTAAAGTCAATTTAATGTCATCTAGTTCATAATTGTACATATGTCCTTTGACTTGCAGTGACACTATCTTGTATATAGGTGATTAGAGTTTGATACTCCTTAACCCTAGATCTTTCATGAGCTAGGGCCGCGGGATGTGTTGGCTCTAGTTAGTTGTATATGGAGATAGGGGTTTAACCTAGAAAGGATTCATCACTCTGGATGAACGGAGACAAGATTCTATGCTATCTCAAATTGTTCTTGATGGATGATAAAACCTGCGCAGGTGTATATGACTTACATAGAAAGTTGTTTCTAGTGGAAGTCATATTTATCAAGAATTAGAACTTAGAGATGAGGTCATATGATCAAGACAAACAATGTTTGACTTAACCGTGACACTAGTCGAGATTGGAATCTTAGATGAAGGGAATTTTGAGTGTACGGTATTATGAACAATGGTTCATAAAGAATGCATCGAAACATTCATCTCTATTTGGGGGTCGTGATATGTTGCTAGACGTCACTCTCGATCTACGAGAATTAATAATTAAATGGGATTTAATTATTTAATATAAGAAAGGCGTTTCTTATGTCTCTCGTTGCCATATAGATGTGAACCTAGTTAGTCACACACAATAGAGTGTGCAACCGATTGAGTTTACGAAAGATCGATTTCATATAGATACTAGCATATCTCGGAAATTAATCTAAGATGAAAAACAAGTACAAATTAAGGACTAATTTGTAAGAGTTATAAATTAGTAAGAACCTAATTGTACTATGTCCAAGTTAATTAGGGACTAATTTATAAGAGTTATAAATTAGTAGGAACCTAATTATATTTTAACCAAGTTTTATGATTAGAAGGCTTAAGTAATTAATTAGTGTAATTAATGATACTTAAAGCACTAATCATAAGTTAATGGAATGATGATGTCATGGTGAAGTAATGAGATAAGGAAATAAGCTTATATGTGATGTCATATGATGACATCACCTATATGATGTCACCTATATGATGTCACCACATGAAAGGTGTCATGTGGTGGCAACACCTTTGCTTGGTGTGTGACACCTAGCATGCAAGGTGTTGCATTCTTAAGGCATGCTCTAGCCTATAAATAGAGCATGTCCTTGCT
The DNA here is from genome assembly GCF_937616625.2 of Mercurialis annua. Taxonomy (NCBI): domain Eukaryota; kingdom Viridiplantae; phylum Streptophyta; class Magnoliopsida; order Malpighiales; family Euphorbiaceae; genus Mercurialis; species Mercurialis annua. Next base: position 24,418,732 of record NC_065570.1, read on the forward strand.
CATTTCATAACACCACACAACACACATATCACTACAAAGTTGTAGAGAGAGAAAGCACTTGAAGGAGTTCAAGTTGTCATCAATCACGGGAAAAACTTGGCGACGTTTTTCATACATCCGAGCAAGGTAGTGATCGCGGCGAGAGTTTGAGCTTAGGGCTGCTCGGCAAGAGGAACTCTTACGGATTACTTCAAGGCGAGGATTCAATCGGACGCATACTCGTGTGGACGAGCTTGAGGTCGCCGTACTTTCGGGACTACAAGAATCGTTGGAGAATCGACATAGGTATTCTTCTTATGATTCCTAGATGCGTGCTTTAATTACTAAATGATACGACGATCCATTTGTTGTTGATATGATCAACTTTAGGATCCGAATTGTTGGAATTTCGATTTTGAATTGAAATATACGATCCGGACCCGCGTCTCCCGCTGCGCCAACAGTGGTATCGGAGCCACCGTATCATCGAGTATTAACGCTTTACGATTGAATATATGTATAAATAATCATGGACTTAGGAATTATTATTGGGCATGTAATTTATAATTCCGAGAGCTTATTTTTTCCAAAACGAACAATCGCTATTGTGATATTAATTACATTTGATTAAATTCTGTCTAGGAGATTGGTACTTAAGTGGTCCGCTCGTGACCCTCCAATCTATCCTGGGAATTTTTCTAATGTGATCATTTAACACAATACGTGATTCGCTTGTGCATTATGTTGTCATCAACGGGATGTGCGGAAAAAGGCGAAACCCGAAAAAAAAAAAACCCGGAAAAAAAAAATAATATTTTTTTTTTCATAAAAACCAAAAATGCTGAAAAACGGGTTTTACACCCTGGAAAAAGTTTTTGGCCAGGAAAAAAAAATATTTTTTTCCGTAAAAACCGAAATGCTGAAAAAGGGGTTTTACAACCGGGGAAAAAGTTTCCGACTCGAAAAAAAAAAAAAAAAAACGTAAAATAAAAAATAAATTTTTTTTCGAGGATCAGCGATCGGTTGAGGCTTTCAGAGGTTCTAGGACGATTCCTCTATACCTAAAGAAAGCAGATATTACATAGTGAATGATTAGAGAATCATTTCCGAGATATGTAATAGTTTGCTCATTCTTTTGTGGCTAAAGAATGAGACCTAGGAAGTCCATGATCATACATGTGTGATTGCATGATTAATTTTAGCTTTAATATGTATGAGATGCATGCTAAAATGTATTGTGTGTTTAGTGAGACCTGAATAACTTAAAACCCTAAGAAATCTTCCTAAAAGTTAAAAGATTAAGTTTATATTGATTAATCACTAAATTGTTTATCAATGGCTCTCCATTGGAGCAATAAACTAACACGCTTTGAGTTATCATCTTGTCGGCTATGGATACATAGGGGTGAGATGATATCGTCAAGAGATGTTGTTGAGTTTATTGTTAAGCATGAGATGTTACGGGTGTAGTCGATATAATATACGGCGAGAAAGGCAATTAGGCGTACCTGAGTCGTATATTATTCCAATCGATACATCTTAGTTGATTCAATGGGTTAAACTTAACTAATGTGGAAACCTAAGAATAGCATTAAGTACTTGAGGGTGAAAGCATTAGGAGCCGGAAATGATTGAACCTCATATGAGATATGATGAACAAGTAATTGTTCACTTATATATCATTTTGATCCCAAGAATAGCATTAAGTACTTGAGGGAAAGATAAATGAATATAAGAATTCAATCACCCACTTGAAATCTTTTCCAACAAAGATTCACGTTTCCTATTTTGGAAGTGTAGGATTCGAAAAAGATAGTGGGAGACCATTTTGATAAAGACCAAATCATTATGGTTAAATATACAAAATAACACGAATACTAATTAGAGATCTTTTCTATCTAAGGGATAATAAGATTAAATAGAATCCTTTAAAGTGACATTCACGATAGTAATCGGCTAGTGGTTTAAAACCATTTTTTGATTGATTAAGATATTTAGATGCCTCCAAGGCTATTGCGAAAAAGAAATGCACATTGGTTAACAAAGAAAAGTGTTTTCGTCTGTTAAGATGTAGGACAGTATAAGTCATAGCCGGAAATATTTGGAATATTTAAAAGGCGGTTTGGTCAATAAAAGAAATTGTTTCTTTTGTCAAAACAAAAGATATTGAAATGGAAATTGTATTAAGTATTGTGAATACTTAAAGGGCAATGACGAGAGTAACGACAATTCCATCAAGAATGTGTCTATCTCATGTTCCAATGTCAATTGCTCATTTAAAAGCTTAGGTATTGGATACCGATGCTAATTCTCACATTTGTTTATCTTTTACGGATTTAGTAAAAGTGAGAAATAAAGGAAAAAGATGAAGTAACCTTAAATCTCGGGAATGACGCAAGCGTTGCGACAAGAGCTATAGGATCAACTTCAATTTTCTTAAATAAACATAAGTTGTACTTAAACAAGTTTTTTTGTACTTACCCAATATATATAGAAATATCATATCCGAATTTATATAACAAATTTGGTAGTTGATTTTCTATTTACAAAGGATGTTTGTAGTATTATGTTTGATAATACGGAGTTGGGTATGGATATGTACAAAATGTTCTTTATGACTTGAATAAAGATGTTTTATGCAAAAGATGTTTTGGAAATTAATACCATAAGTAATCAAACTTCTAAACAACTTTGGCATTTATAATTAGGACATATTGCAAAAGATAGACATAACAAGTTAGATAGGATGGGAATCTTGAGCAATCAAGATTTTGCATCTCTTCCGATTTGTGAGTCGTATCTTAAAGGCAACATGGCCTGATTATTCTTTGTGGGACAAAGAGGTAGAGCTAAAGCCGTTTAAGAGATCATACATAGTGATGTATATGGTACGTTTAAAGAAACGGACCAAGGTAGATACTTATACTTCATTTTCTACATCGATGATTTATCACGATATAGTTAAGTTTGTCTTATGAAGAACAAACATGAAGATTTTGAAATGTTCAAATGACTTCAAGAATGAAGTAGAAAACCAAATTGGAAAAGGTATTAATACTTTACGATGTGATCGAAAAGGGAAGAATACTTGAGTACAGAATTTGGTATGTTCCTAAAAGGAATGTGGTATTATTTTTCAACTTACTCCTTGAGAACACCATGGTTGAATGGTGCGTCTGTCAAGAAGGACGTATCATACATTGTGGGAAATGATACGATCAAGAATGAGCTATATACTGACTTATCCATCTCGTTATAGGGTCAAGCACTTCTTACCGCAAATAAAATTCTAAATTAAATTCCAACTAAATCCGCTCCATACATACCTTATGAGATATGGTATGGAATAAAGTCTTAAGGATGTTAAGATTTGAGGGTGTTCGGAACATATCATGTAACTGATATCCGATAAATTTGGAATCAAAATCAATCATGAAAAGGTTATGTTGGATATCTTAAAGACAGTTTAGGATATTGTTTCTATATTCGAACCGAACAAACAATCGTTGTTTATCGGTGGTAGTCTTTCTTAATAAAGCGTTTATTCAAGAGGGACACTAAGAAAGGAATATAGAATTAGATGAGGAGTCATCTAGTTACCAACAAAATAATGAATCAATGAAGATTGATCAAACCCACTAAAAGCCGAAGTTAGTAAAAGATGTATCTACATTAACAACTCGAAGATTAAGTAGAGTATCTCGTCCACTGGAGAGAGATGGTTTTCCCACATGATAAACAAGAGTTGTTTAGTCATGGAGTAAAAGATCAAATGTTGATCCCTCTACTTATGAGGAAACTATATGTGATATAGATTCTTCAAAATTGGTTTGAAGGAATAAAATCTGAAATAGATTCCATATAAAGAAACCAAATTTTAGGAGCTAGTCGATCCATCCAAAGGTATTATACCAATAAGGTTTAAATGGATCTTCAAGTGTAAAATTGGTACAAATGGAAAGGTGGAGACCTTTAAAGCTAAGCTTGTTGCAAAAGAGTTTTGCTAGAGGCAAGAAGTTGTATTGTGAATACACTTTATTGCGGGTAGCCATGCTTAAATTCATCAAGATTTTTCTTACCAAGGCTACACATTCAGATTTTGTGGTTGGACATATGGATGTAAGAACCACATTCCTTAATGGTTAAATTAAGGAGTATATCTATATGGAACAAGCCGAGGATTTTGAATCCGAAGAAGGTTCCGAGGCGTGTAAGCTAAAATGATCCCTAGTGGATGGAAACAAAGCTTCGAGATTCGTCTTCTTGATAAAGCCGTAAGGAGTTACGAATTTATTAAAAACGATGATAAACCCAATGTTTACAAGAAGGTTAGTGGGAGCAGACTCACTTTTGTGATCTTGTATGTAGATAACTTATTACTAATAAATAATAATATCGGGATGTTAACTTTTGTAAAACTTTGGTTTATCTAATACGTGCTCCATCAAAGACCACGGAGAGGTAGCCTAAATTCTCAGTATTAGACTCTATAGAGATAGATCTAAGAGAATAATTGGTTTCTCCTAAAGGCTCTTCTTAGAAAAGATATTGAAGTAGTTCAATATGGAAATTCTAAGAGAGGATTGATACTAGTTAGGCATAAAATAAATCTTTCAAAGGGAGTGTCTTCCGAAACTTCTGAAGAAAGAAAGAATCTAGCAAAGATACCATAAGCTTCGGCAATTGGTAGTGTGAGGTATGTGTTGCCACATACAAAGCTAGAAATTGTCTATGCGGTTAGTGGGACTAATCGGTTTTAATCCAATCTATGTTGAGAATATTGGATGGATGTTAAAGGTATCTTTAAGTACTTTTATAGAACTAAAGATATGGTATTAACAAATGGAGAACGAGATTTTTAAGTAGACCGTTTTACAGATTCTGATTAATAATCAGATATGGATAATAGAGAGTCTATCTCTAGATTCATATTTATCTATAATGAAGGAGTAGTGAGCTAGAAGTGTTCTAAGCAAGAATCAACTCCATACTCCATTATAGCAGCCGAGTATATTATGACATGAGATGTCGTAATAGAAGGTGTTTGGATAAATTAGTTTGTAACTGAACTAAGTACGGTTTTCTTCCATTAAATCGAAAGTTCCTCTTTTCTGCGACCACAATGGTGCTACTGCCCTAGCAAAAGAAACCGGGTCTCACAAATTATCCGAACATAAAGAAAGGCATTATCATATTATCTAAAGAAATTGTTGGAAAGAGAAAATTATTTCTCTAAAAGATAGCATTAGCCAATAAGACGGCTAACCCACTGACAAAGCCCATGACTTGGAGTCATTAAGGTTTACATGACTTAGAGTCATTAAGGTTTACATGACTTAGAGTCATTAATATTTACATCTTGTGAAGATGGGGCTTAGATATAGTTGTCAATGGCACTAGTGCAAGTGGGAGATTGTTAGTAGTATGTGCCCTAGGGCCATTTGATCGTGTATATTTGTAGAATTAATCCCAAATGGCAAAGATATATATGTTCTATTTGAACTAAGTGTCTCATCAACTAAGTGTTCATTTATTACGTATTGTCCTTATCACATTGTGATAGAATCTATTCTTAAGGTGTTAAGAATATGAGTGACAGATTCTATTATACAAGTGATCTAAATAACCGTTCACGATCGATGGGGTCCTGCGAATAAGGGCATTGCATTATCCCAGAAAGATCGTCACCTCTGTTTATTCTCCTGATTAGTAAAGAGTTACTAAATTATAGGAAGTAGTGAGTCTCATACTACTTGATGGGGATCAGAATAAACACGTGGACACTCAAGGTGTTGAGTGAGTCGAACAAGTGACGCTAGATGACTTATACATGGTAATTCATTAAAGTCAATTTAATGTCATCTAGTTCATAATTGTACATATGTCCTTTGACTTGCAGTGACACTATCTTGTATATAGGTGATTAGAGTTTGATACTCCTTAACCCTAGATCTTTCATGAGCTAGGGCCGCGGGATGTGTTGGCTCTAGTTAGTTGTATATGGAGATAGGGGTTTAACCTAGAAAGGATTCATCACTCTGGATGAACGGAGACAAGATTCTATGCTATCTCAAATTGTTCTTGATGGATGATAAAACCTGCGCAGGTGTATATGACTTACATAGAAAGTTGTTTCTAGTGGAAGTCATATTTATCAAGAATTAGAACTTAGAGATGAGGTCATATGATCAAGACAAACAGTGTTTGACTTAACCGTGACACTAGTCGAGATTGGAATCTTAGATGAAGGGAATTTTGAGTGTACGGTATTATGAACAATGGTTCATAAAGAATGCATCGAAACATTCATCTCTATTTGGGGGTCGTGATATGTTGCTAGACGTCACTCTCGATCTACGAGAATTAATAATTAAATGGGATTTAATTATTTAATATAAGAAAGGCGTTTCTTATGTCTCTCGTTGCCATATAGATGTGAACCTAGTTAGTCACACACAATAGAGTGTGCAACCGATTGAGTTTACGAAAGATCGATTTCATATAGATACTAGCATATCTCGGAAATTAATCTAAGATGAAAAACAAGTACAAATTAAGGACTAATTTGTAAGAGTTATAAATTAGTAAGAACCTAATTGTACTATGTCCAAGTTAATTAGGGACTAATTTATAAGAGTTATAAATTAGTAGGAACCTAATTATATTTTAACCAAGTTTTATGATTAGAAGGCTTAAGTAATTAATTAGTGTAATTAATGATACTTAAAGCACTAATCATAAGTTAATGGAATGATGATGTCATGGTGAAGTAATGAGATAAGGAAATAAGCTTATATGTGATGTCATATGATGACATCACCTATATGATGTCACCTATATGATGTCACCACATGAAAGGTGTCATGTGGTGGCAACACCTTTGCTTGGTGTGTGACACCTAGCATGCAAGGTGTTGCATTCTTAAGGCATGCTCTAGCCTATAAATAGAGCATGTCCTTGCTCATTTCATAACACCACACAACACACATCTCACTACAAAGTTGTAGAGAGAGAAAGCACTTGAAGGAGTTCAAGTTGTCATCAATCACGGGAAAAACTTGGCGACGTTTTTCATACATCCGAGCAAGGTAGTGATCGCGGCGAGAGTTTGAGCTTAGGGCTGCTCGGCAAGAGGAACTCTTACGGATTACTTCAAGGCGAGGATTCAATCGGACGCATACTCGTGTGGACGAGCTTGAGGTCGCCGTACTTTCGGGACTACAAGAATCGTTGGAGAATCGACATAGGTATTCTTCTTATGATTCCTAGATGCGTGCTTTAATTACTAAATGATACGACGATCCATTTGTTGTTGATATGATCAACTTTAGGATCCGAATTGTTGGAATTTCGATTTTGAATTGAAATATACGATCCGGACCCGCGTCTCCCGCTGCGCCAACAACAAATCCAATCGTTTCACCTTTTAGTAGTTGAAGCCAAACGGTTACAAACGCTACGAAACAAATCCTAGAGTTTCACCTTTTTAGCAATTTAAGCCAAACATATACAAACATTACGAAACAAATCCAAACATTTCACCTTTTTTGCGATTTCAGCCGAACATTTGCTAACGTTACAAAATAAAACCAAACATTTCACCTTTAGCAATATAAGACAAACATTACGAAACAAATCCAAACGTTTCACCTTATTAGCTATTTAAGCCAAACGTTTACAAACAATAAGAAACAAATCCAAACGTTTCCCATTTTTAGCGATTTAAGCCAAACATTTACAAATGTTACGAAACAAATCCAAACGTTTAAAAAGTTACGAAAGAAATCCAAACGTTTCACATTTTTAGCAATTTAAGCCAAACCCTTAAAAACTTTACGAAATAAAACCACGCGTTTCACCTTTTTAGCAATTTAAGCCAAACGTTTACAAACGTTACGAAATAAATCCAAATATTTCACCTTTTTAGCAATTAAATCCAAACGTTTACAAACGTTCCAAAAAAAATCCAATCGTTTCACCTTTTTAGTAATTGAAGCCAAACGTTTACAAACGCTACGAAACAAATCCAAGCGTTTCATCTTTTTTGCAATTTAAACCAAACGTTTACAAACGTTACGAAACAAATCCAAACGTTTCACCTTTTTTGCGACTTCAGCCGAACGTTTACAAACGTTACGAAACAAAACCAAACATTTCACCTTTAGCAATATAAGACAAACATTACGAAACAAATCCTAACGTTTCATCTTTTTGACGATTTAGGCCAAACCTTTACAAACGTTACGAAATAAATCCATACGTTTCACCTTTTTAGCGATTTAAGCCAAATGTTTACAAACGTTTACGAAACAAAACCAATCGTTTCACCTTTTTAGCGATTTAAGCCAAACGTTTACAAGGGTTACGAAACAAATCCAAACGTTTCACCTTTTTTGCGACTTCAGCCGAACGTTTACAAACGTTACGAAACAGAACCAAACATTTCACCTTTAGCAATATAAGACAAACTTTACGAAACAAATCCTAACGTTTCATCTTTTTGGCGATTTAGGCCAAACCTTTACAAACGTTACGAAATAAATCCATACGTTTCACCTTTTTAGCGATTTAAGCCAAATGTTTACAAACGTTTACGAAACAAAACCAATCGTTTCACCTTTTTAGCAATTTAAGCCAAACATTTACAAACGTTACAAAACAACTCCAAACGTTTCACTTTTTTAGTGATTTAACCCAAATGTTTACAAACGTTACGAAACAAATCCGAACGTTTCACCTTTTAAGCTATTTAAGCCAAACATTTACAAAGGTTATGAAACAAATCCAAATGTTTTACCTTTTTAGCAATTTAAGCCAAACGTTTACAAACGTTTCGAAACAAATCCAAGCGTTTAACCTTTTTAGCAACTTAAGCCAAACGTTACAAACGTTACGAAACAAATCCAAGCGTTTCACCTTTTTAGAAACTTAAGCCAAACGTTTACAAACCATACGAAACAAATCAAAGTGTTTCACCTTTTTAGAAATTTAAGCCAAACGTTTACAAACATTACGAAACAAATCCAAATATTTCACCTTTTTAGCAACTTAAGCCAAACGTTTACAAACGTTAGGAAACAAATCCAAGTGTTTCACCTTTTTTAGCGATTTAAGCCAAACGTTTACAAACGTTACGAAACAAATCCAAACGTTTCCCCTTTTTTGCAACTTAAGCCAAACATTAACAAACGTTACGAAACAAATCCAAACTTTTCCCCTTTTTAGCGATTTAAGCTAAACGTTACGACACAAATCCAAACGTCTTACCTTTTTAGCGATTTAAGCCAAATGTTTACAAACGTTACAAAACAAATCCAAACGTTTCACCTTTTTTGCGATTTAAGCCAAACGTTTACAAACGTTACGAAACAAATCTAAACGTTTCACCTTTTTAGCGATTTAAGCGAAACGGTTACAAGGGTTACGAAACAAATCCAGGCATTTCACCTTTTTAGCCACATAAGCCAAACGTTTACAAACGCTACGAAACAAATCCAAGCATTTCACCTTTTTAGCAAATTAAGCCAAACGTTTACAAACATTACGAAAGAAATCCAAGCGTTTCACCTTTTTTGTAATTTAAGCCAAACCCTGACAAACGTTACGAAATAAATCCAAGCGTTTCACCTTTTTAGCGATTTAAGCCAAACGTTTACAAACGTTACGAAACAAATCCAAAAGTTTCCCCATATTAGTGATTTAAGCCAAACGTTTACAAACCCTACAAAACAAATCCAACTGTTTCCCCTTTCTAGGGATTTAGGCCAAACGTTTACAAACGTTACAAAACAAATCCAAACGTTTCCCCATTTTAGCGATTTAAGACAAACGTTTACAATGGTTACGAAACAAATATAAACGTTTCACCTTTTTAGCGATTTAAGCCAAACGTTTACAAGGGTTACGAAACAAATCCAAGCATTTCACCTTTTTAGCCACTTAAGCTAAACGTTTACAAACGTTACAAAACAAATCCAAGCATTTCACCTTTTTATACACTTAAGCCAAACGTTTACAAACATTGCAAAACAAATCCAAGCGTTTCACCTTTTTAGCAATTTAAGCCAAACCTTTACAAACGATACAAAAGAAATCCAAGTGTTTCACCTTTTTAGCAACTTAAGCCAAACCCTTACAAACGTTACGAAACAAATTGTAACACCCCGTATTTTTTCTAACTTGTTCTGTTAGCCCAAACGATACCTTGGGTTCATTGAGTGGTTCGACCACTTAGATTCGCGTGTCGAAGGTTCCAAACCTTTTAAAATGTGTTTTAAGATGTATTAGAAGTAACCTCGGAGTTTGAAACGTTTTCGATTTAAATTTCAAAATCTCAAAATTTCATCGGAGGCAGTAGCATTTCGCGGGCGCGATATGCATGAATCACGGGCGCGATTCATGTATCGCTGGCGCGAAGGAGGTGTAGCGGGCGCGATGCGTGCACTGTGCAGTTCGCTGATTTCTATTTAAACTCACCTAATTCGACCTAAACTGATTTTACACTTTTCTAAAAACCCTAAAACGGCACATACTCTCTGATTTTCATATTCCACCTATTCCTAAGCCTTTGGTGATCATTAGTAAGTATTTTCATCATTTCTTTAAGGTTTAATTTATGTTTTATCTATCCTTGGGTTGTGTGCTCATTAGCTTTGGGTTGTTGTTCATTCTTAGGCTGATTTGGATTGTTCTTATTGCTGGGTTTTCTTGTTGTGTGTTATCTCAAAAGGTTAGTAGATCTAATCCCTTATTTTGTGTTGTTAAGATTGTTAGCTTTTCGATTGGATTCGATACATTGGGTGGTTTGAGTATATTTTCTGTTTGTATTGATTTTAAATCTGTAAATGGTTGATTTAAGGTGTTATTGGCTTGTTCATATTACTTGTAACTTGGGTGGTTTGGTTTAGATGTTACAATTGAAAGGTTTATCAAATTGCTAACATTTTTGTGTTGTAAATTCTGTTTTGAAACTCTATTCAAATCTGTAAATTTCAAGCGAATGAATCATAGGGTGTTAGATACTTAACAATACTTTGGGTGGCTTGGAGAAATCGTTTAAGTAGATTAGTGTTGCATTTGATTAATGCTTTTGGGCTAAACTCTGTTTTGATTTAAAAACTAAATCTGGAAATTTCTTTTAAAAAGGTTAAAAGGGTGTTTGTTAACAATTGTTTCACTGAGTGATTTGAGGTAATTGTCTTATGGCTAAAACATATGTTAAATATGGTTTTGATGGTTTAAATCGCTGTTTTAAGAACATATATATGTGGCTGGAAATTTGTAAGTTTAAGAATTTATTTTATAAAGTAAAATCGAATACTTTGGGTCTCTTTTGGTTGTTGGCTTAATTTGCTAAGTGTTGTGGTTTTGCCCTAGCTTTGAGACATACTTAGGGTGATTTTAATCAAGTTACTAAGGGCTGGAAATTATTGACTAATTGGTTTTAACTTATTTCAGGATGTTAGTTCTATCTTAGGTTGTGGTTTGATTTTGATTAAACTATATAAGGCATATAGGAGTGTTATTTGTCATGTAAGGTTTTGATTGATTTATTCTATTTTCAAGTTGATACTTAAAAGATGTTGAATCTTATTGATTCTATTTAAGGTGTTATATTTCAATGTACTTGGGGTGCTACTTCCTAAGTGTTAGCAAGCTTAATTGTTTATGGCATTATTAAGTTTCGGTGTGAGTTCTTATTTAAAAACTGAATTTGGTTTCATTTAAGGTTTGATTAAAGACTTTGGCTTTAAATTTGGTTTATGGTTGGGTCGGGTTAGACGTGGTCTTCCGACATGTTGTGTTAGGCTATACAGCAGTAAGGCCAACACACTACTTTGGGAACTGTTATTGTTTTGAAGATTATTTAAGTATGTAAGACTTTGGTTTTGTTTTTTTAAAGATATGAACTCATCTAAACTGAACTTGCCTTATTTGGATAATTAGTTGTATGGATGTTTAGTTGTACTTTGATTACCTTGTTTGATTGTTGGTTGCAATGCTAGTCCTATGTGGAGTCTAGTATTCTTAGAGATAGGGGTTGTTCGGAATTTAACTTATATTATGTTTTAGACCCGTCGACTGCTCGTGCTACGGAGTCTACGCAGGGTTAGCTGTTGCCAAGACTTACGTGGATAAGCAAGCAGTGAGTTTGTAGTGCTATTTACCGCTTTATTAAGTACCGCATCGTATTTTAATATTATAAATGTTTGTGAACTGTTTTTACGGATTATGGATCTGGATTGAAACGAGCTACTCGATAGGCCTGTATCGAGACTGTGTGCACCGGTAAGTACTCTGGGAAACGGCAGACTAAAGTCTTGCTTACGCTGGTATATTTATATGACGAGGATTTGTTCCCGTCCACTCTGGGTTTATCGGTATGCTATGTCATACTTACGCTGGGATCATTTCAATACTGTTTTCCATAATCATATTATATTAGTATAAAAATGTTTTGATTTAAGGGTTTTAAACTTAATAAATGTAAATAGTATTGCGAACTCATCTCAGTATATCTGACCCCGTTGTTTTTCCCAAATTTTCCAGGTTTATGATTTGAAAGCCGGTCCACTCCGATTCTTTTGATTCCTCGGAGGTTTTTTTTTATGTTATTAAACTAGTTTCTATTTTCGAACTCTTAGACCGCAGAAGAGCTAGTTTATATATTACATTTGTTATTGCATTGGGATTATCGATGAAACCGATTGTTTATTTTTAGCATGTTTACACTGGAATATTTTATTATTATATTTAAGGCATGCTGTTGAGCATTTCAGATATTTAAGTTATTTATAATAGAACTGTATTATAAATTGCTAGACTTAAGTTGGAGTCTCGGTTGCCCCCGAGCAGTTTTCTGCAGGTTTAAATGTTCATTTGATTTCCGCAAGGCTTGCTACGGGTTTTGGTACAACCATACCCATACCCTAGCGCCGGTCACGATTCATGAAATTGGGTCGTGACACAAATCCTAATGTTTCACCTTTTTAACGACTTAAGCCAAACGTTTACAAACGTTACGAAACAAATCCAAGCGTTTCCCCTTTTTAGCGATTTAAGCCAAACGTTTACAACAGTTACGAAACAAATAAAAACTTTTCCCCTTTTTAGCTATTTAAGCCAAACGTTTACAAATGATACGAAACAAATCCAAACGTTTCCCCTTTTTAGGGATTTAAACCTATTGTTTAAAAACGTTACGAAACAACTCCAAACGTTTCACCTTTTTAGCGATTTAAGCCGAACGTTTACAAATGTTACGAAAAAAAACAAAAGGTTTCACCTTTTTAGTAATTTAAGCCAAACGGTTACAAACGTAACGAAAAAAATCCAAGCGTTTTACCTTTTTAGCGATTCAAGCCAAATGTTTGCAAACGTTACGAAACAAATCCAAACGTTTCCCCTTTTTAGCGATTTAAGCAAAACGTTTAAAAACGATATGAAACAAATCCAAACGTTACAAAACAAAACCAAACGTTTACAAACGTTACGAAACAAATCCAAGAGTTTCGCCTTTTTAGCAATTTAAGCAAAACGTTTACAAACGTTATGAAATAAATCCAAGCGTTTCACCTTTATAGCAATTTAAGCAAAACATTTACAAAAGTTAGGAAACAGATCCAAACGTTCCTTCTTTTTAGCGATTTAAGCCGAACGTTTACAAATGTTACGAAAGAAAACAAAACGTTTCATCTTTTTGGCGATTTAAGCCAAACGTTTACAAACATTACGAAACAAATCCAAACGTTTCCCCATTTTAGCGATTTAAGCCAAACATTTAAAATGTTTTCCCTTTTTAGCGATTTAAGCCAAACATTTACAAACGTTACGAATAAATTCCAAACGTTTCACCTTTTTAGAGATTAAAGTCAAAAGTTTACAAACGTTACGAAACAAATCCAAACGGTTCACTTTTTTAACAATTTAAGCCAAACGTTTACAAATGAAACGACAAAAATCCAAGCGTTTCACCTTTTTAGAAATTTAAGCCAAACATTTACAGATGTTACGAAACAAATCCAAGCGTTTCCGCTTCTTAGCGATTTAAGCCAAACGTTTACAAACGTCACGAAACAAATCCAAACGTTTCTCCTTTTTAGCCATTTAAGCCAAACGTTTACAAACGTTACGAAATAAATCTAAACGTTTAACCTTTTTAGCGATTTAGGCCAAACGTTTACAAACGCTACGAAACAAATCCAAACGTTTCACCTTTTTAGAGATTTAAGCCAAATGTTGAAAAACGTTACGAAACAAATCCAAACGTTTCCCCTTTTTAGCGATTTATGCCAAACGTTTACAAACGATACGAAACAAATCCAAACGTTTCCCCTTTTTAGCGATTTATGCCAAACGTTTACAAACGATACGAAACAAATCCTAACGTTTCATCTTTTTGGCGATTTAGGCCAAACGTTTACAAACATTACAAAATAAATCCAAACGTTTCACCTTTTTAGCGATTAAAGCCAAACGTTTACAAACCATACAAAACAAATCCAAACGTTTCCCCTTTTTAGCGATTTAAGCCAAACGTATATAAAAGTTACGAAACAAATACAAACTTTTCCTCTTTTTAGCGATTTAAGCCAAACGTTTACAAACGATACGAAACAAATCCAAATGTTTCACCTTTTTAGCGATTTAAGCCAAATGTTTACAAACGTTACGAAACAAATCCAAACGTTTCACCTTTTTAGCGATTTAAGCCGAACGTTTACAAACGTTACGAAAAAAAACCAAATGTTTCACCTTTTTGGTAATTTAAGCCAAACGGTTACAAACGTAACGAAACAAATCCAAGCATTTCATCTTTTTAGCGATTTAAGCCAAACGTTTACAAACGTTACGAAACAAATCCAAACGTTTCACCTTTTTAGAGATTTAAGTCAAATGTTGACAAACGTTACGAAACAAATCCAAACGTTTCCCCTTTTGAGCGATTTAAGCCGAACGTTTACAAACGATATGAAAAAAATCCTAACGTTTCTTCTTTTTGGCAATTTAGACCAAACGTTTACAAACGTTACAAAATAAATCCAAACGTTTCACCTTTTTAGCGATTTAAGCCAAACATTTACAAACGTTACGAAACAAATCCAAACGTTTCCCCTTTTTAGCGATTTAAGCCAAACATTTACAACAGTTACGAAACAAATACAAACTTTTCCCCTTTTTAGCGAATTAAGCCAAACGTTTACAAACGATACGAAACAAATCCAAACGTTTCACCTTTTTAGCGATTTAAGCCAAATGTTTACAAATGTTACGAAACAAATCCAAACGTTTCACCTTTTTTGCGATTTAAGCCGAACGTTTACAAGCGTTACGAAACAAAATCAAATATTTCACCTTTTTAGTAATTTAAGCCAAACAGTTACAAACGTAACGAAAAAAATCCAAGAGTTTTACCTTTTTAGCGATTTAAGCCAAATGTTTGCAAACGTTACGAAACAAATCCAAACGTTTCACCTTTTTAGCGATTTAAGCAAAACGTTTAAAAATTATACGAAACAAATCCAAACGTTACGAAACAAAACCAAACGTTTACAAACGTTACAAAACAAATCCAAGAGTTTTGCCTTTTTAGCAATTTAAGCCAAACGTTTACAAACATTATGAAATAAATCCAAACGTTTCACCTTTATAGCAATTTAAGCAAAACATTTACAAACGTTAGGAAACAGATCCAAACGTTCCACCTTTTTAGGATTTAAGCTGAACGTTTACAAACGTTATGAAATAAAACCAAACGTTTCACCTTTTTAGCGATTTAAGCCAAACGTTTACAAACTTTACGAAACGAATCCAAACGTTTCCCCATTTTAGCGATTTAAGCCAAACATTTAAAATATTTCCCCTTTTTAGCGATATAAGCCAAACGTTTACAAACGTTACGAATAAATTCCAAAAGTTTCACCTTTTTCAATATTGAAGTCAAAAGTTTACAAATGTTACGAAACAAATCCAAACGTTTCCCCTTTTTAGCGATTTAAGCCAAATGTTTACAACAGTTACGAAACAAATACAAACTTTTTCCCTTTTTAGCGATTTAAGCCAAACGTTTACAAACGATACGAAACAAATCCAAACGTTTCCCCTTTTTAGCGATTTAAGCCAAATGTTTACAAACGTTACGAAACAAATCCAAACATTTCACCTTTTTTGCGATTTAAGCCGAACGTTTACAAGCGTTACGAAAAAAAATCAAATATTTCACCTTTTTAGTAATTTAAGCCAAACGGTTACAAACGTAACGAAAAAAATCCAAGCGTTTTACCTTTTTAGCGATTCAAGCCAAATGTTTGCAAACGTTACGAAATAAATCCAAACGTTTCACCTTTTTCGCGATTTAAGCAAAACGTTTAAAAATGATACGAAACAAATCCAAACGTTACGAAACAAAACCAAACGTTTACAAACGTTACAAAACAAATCCAAGAGTTTCGCCTTTTTAGCAATTTAAGCCAAACGTTTACAAACGTTATGAAATAAATCTAAACGTTTCACCTTTATTGCAATTTAAGCAAAACATTTACAAACGTTAGGAAACAGATCCAAACGTTCCACCTTTTTAGCGATTTAAGCTGAACGTTTACAAACGTTACGAAACAAAACCAAACGTTTCACCTTTTTATCGATTTAAGTCAAACGTTTACAAACGTTACGAAACGAATCCAAACATTTCCCCATTTTAGCGATTTAAGCCAAACATTTAAAATGTTTCCCCTTTTTAGCGTTTTAAGCCAAACGTCTACAAACGTTACGAATAAATTCCAAACGTTTCACCTTTTTCAATATTGAAGTCAAAAGTTTACAAATGTTACGAAACAAATCTAAACGTTTCACTTTTTTTTAGCAATTTAAGCCAAAGATTTACAAACGTAACGACAAAAATCCAAGCGTTTCACCTTTTTAGCAATTTAAGCCAAACGTATACAGACGTTACGAAACAAATCCAAGTGTTTCGCCTTTTTAGCAATTTAAGCCAAACGTTTACAGACGTTACAATACAAATCCAAGCGTTTCACCTTATTAGCAATTTAAGACAAACGTCTACAAACGTTACGAAACAAAACCAAACGTTTCACCTTTTTAGCGATCTAAGCTAAACGTTTACAAACGGTACGAAATAAATCCAAACGTTTCACCTTTTTAGCGATTTAAGCCAAACGTTTACAAACGCTACGAAACAAATCCAAACGTTTCACCTTTTTATAGATTTAAGCCAAATATTGACAAATGTTAGGAAACAAATCCAAATGTTTCCCCTTTTTAGCGATTTAAGCCGAACGTTTACAAACGTTACGGAAAAAAAACCAAATGTTTCACCTTTTTAGTAATTTAAGCCAAACGGTTACAAACATAACGAAACAAATCCAAGCATTTCACCTTTTTAGCGATTTAAGCCAAACGTTTACAAACGTTACGAAACAAATCCAAACTTTTCACCTTTTTATAGATTTAAGCCAAATGTTGACAAACGTTATGAAACAAATCCAAACGTTTCCCTTTTGAGCGATTTAAGCCGAACGTTTACAAACGATACAAAAAAAATCCTAACGTTTCAACTTTTTGGCGATTTAGGCCAAACGTTTACAAACGTTACAAAATAAATCCAAGCGTTTCACCTTTTTAGCGATTTAAGCCAAATGTTTACAAACGTTACGAAACAAATCCAAACGTTTCCCCTTTTTAGCCATTTAAGCCAAACGTTTACAACAGTTACGAAACAAATACAGAGTTTTCCCCTTTTTAACATTTTAAGCCAAACGTTTACAAACGATACGAAACAAATCCTAACATTTCATCTTTTTGACGATTTAGGCCAAACGTTTACAAACGTTACGAAATAAATCTATACGTTTCACCTTTTTAGCGATTTAAGCCAAATGTTTACAAACATTTCGAAACAAAACCAAACATTTAAAACGTTACGAAACAAATCCAAACGTGTAACATTTTTTGCGATTTAAGCCAAACGTTTACAAACGTTACGAAACAAAACCAAGCCTTTCACCTTTTTAGCAATTTAAACCAAATGTTTACAAACATTACAAAACAAATCCAAGCGTTTCACCTCTTTTGCAATTTAAGCCAAACGTTGACAAACGTTACGAAACAAATCCAAGCGGTTTACCTTTTTAGCAATTTAAGCCAAACGTTTACAAACGTTACACCTTTATAGCAATTTGAGCCAAACATTAACAAATGTTATGAAAGAAATCCAAATGTTTCACCTTTTTAGCAATTTGAGCCAAACGTTTACAAACGTTACGAAACAAATACAAGCGTTCCACCTATTTAGCAATTTGAGCCAATGGTTTACAAATGTTACGAAACAAATCCAAGCGTTCCACCTATTTAGCAATTTAAGCCAAACGTTTACAAACGTTACGAAACAAATCCAAACGTTTCACCTTTTTAGCGATTTAAGCCAAACGTTTACAAACGTGACGAAATAAATCCAAACGTTTGACCTTTTTAGCGATTTAAGCCAAACGTTTACAAATGTTTCAAAACAAATACAAACGTTTCAGCTTTTTAGCGATATAATCCAAACGTTTACAAACGTTACGAAACAAATCCAAACGTTTCCCAATTTTAGCAATTTAAGCCAGGACAAAATAAATCCAAACGTTTCTCCTTTTTAGCGATTTAAGCCAAATGTCTATAAACGCTATGAAATAAATCCAAACGTTTCACCTTTTTAGCAATTTAAGCCAAACGTTTACAAAAGTTACGAAACAAATCCAAACGTTTCGGCTTTTTAGAGATTTAAGCCAAACGTTGACAAACGTTACGAAACAAATCCAAACGTTTCATCTTTTTAGCGATTTATGCCAAACGTTGACAAACTTTACGAAACAAATCCAAACGTTTCACCTTTTTAGCGATTTAAGCCAAACATTTATAAACGTTACGAAACAAAACCAAACGTTTAAAACGTTATGAAAGAAATCCAAACGTTTCACATTTTTAGAGATTTAAACCAAACGTTTACAAACGTTACGAAACAAAATCAAGTGTCTCACCTTTTTAGCAATTTAAACCAAACGTTTACAAACATTACAAAACAAATCTAAGCGTTTCACCTTTTTAGTAATTTAAGCCAAAAGTTTACAAACATTACGAAACTAATCCAAACGTTTCACTTTTTTAGTGATTTAACCCAAATGTTTACAAACGTTACGAAACAAATCCGAACGTTTCACCTTTTAAACTATTTAAGCCAAACATTTACAAAGGTTATGAAACAAATTCAAATGTTTTACCTTTTTAGCAATTTAAGCCAAACGTTTACAAACGTTTCGAAACAAATCCAAGCGTTTCATCTTTTTAGTAATTGAAGCCAAAACGTTTACAAACGCTACGAAACAAATCCAAGCGTTTCACCTTTTAAGCAATTTCAGCCAAACGTTTACAAACGTTACGAAACAAAACCAAGCGTTTCACCTTTTTAGCAATTTAAACCAAACATTTAAAAACATTACAAAACAAATCCAAGCGTTTCCCCTTTTTAGTAATGTAAGCCAAACGTTTACAAACGCTACGAAACAAATCCAAACATTTCACCTTTTTAGCAATTTAAGCCAAACATTTACAAACGTTACAAAACAAATCCAAACGTTTCACTTTTTTAGTGATTTAACCCAAATGTTTACAAACGTTACGAAACAAATCCGAACGTTTCACCTTTTAAGCTATTTAAGCCAAACATTTACAAAGGTTATGAAACAAATCCAAATGTTTCACCTTTTTAGCAATTTGAGCCAAACGTTGACAAATATTACGAAACAAATCCAAGCGTTTCACCTTTTTAGCAATTTGAGCCAAACGTTTACAAATGTTCCAAAACAAATCCAAGCGTTTCACCTTATTAGTAATTGAAGCCAAACGTTTACAAACGCTACAAAACAAATCCAAGCGTTTCACCTTTTTGGCAATTTAAGCCAAACGTTTACAAACGTTACGAAACAAATCCAAATGTTTTCCCTTTTTTGCGATTTCAGCCGAACGTTTACAAACGTTACGAAACAAAACCAAGCGTTTCACCTTTTTAGCAATTTAAACCAAACATTTAAAAACATTACAAAACAAATCCAAGCGTTTCACCTTTTTAGCAATTTAAGCCAAACGTTTACAAATGCTACGAAACAAATCCAAGCATTTCACCTTTTTAGCAATTTAAGCCAAACATTTACAAACGTTACAAAACAAATCCAAATGTTTCACTTTTTTAGTGATTTAACCCAAATGTTTACAAACGTTACGAAACAAATCCGAACGTTTCACCTTTTAAACTATTTAAGCCAAACATTTACAAAGGTTATGAAACAAATTCAAATGTTTTACCTTTTTAGCAATTTAAGCCAAACGTTTACAAACGTTTCGAAACAAATCCAAGTGTTTCATCTTTTTAGTAATTGAAGCCAAACGTATACAAACGCTACGAAACAAATCCAAGCGTTTCACCTTTTAAGCAATTTCAGCCAAACGTTTACAAACGTTACGAAACAAAACCAAGCGTTTCACCTTTTTAGCAATTTAAACCAAACATTTAAAAACATTACAAAACAAATCCAAGCGTTTCCCCTTTTTAGTAATGTAAGCCAAACGTTTACAAACGCTACGAAACAAATCCAAACATTTCACCTTTTTAGCAATTTAAGCCAAACATTTACAAACGTTACAAAACAAATCCAAACGTTTCACTTTTTTAGTGATTTAACCCAAATGTTTACAAACGTTACGAAACAAATCCGAACGTTTCACCTTTTAAGCTATTTAAGCCAAACATTTACAAAGGTTATGAAACAAATCCAAATGTTTCACCTTTTTAGCAATTTGAGCCAAACGTTGACAAATATTACGAAACAAATCCAAGCGTTTCACCTTTTTAGCAATTTGAGCCAAACGTTTACAAATGTTCCAAAACAAATCCAAGCGTTTCACCTTATTAGTAATTGAAGCCAAACGTTTACAAACGCTACAAAACAAATCCAAGCGTTTCACCTTTTTGGCAATTTAAGCCAAACATTTACAAACGTTACGAAACAAATCCAAATGTTTTCCCTTTTTTGCGATTTCAGCCGAACGTTTACAAACGTTACGAAACAAAACCTAACATTTCACCTTTAGCAATATAAGACAAACGTTATGAAACAAATCCAAACGTTTCACCTTATTAGCGATTTAAGCCAAACATTTCACCTTTTTAGCGATTTAAGCCAATAGTTTACTTATGTTACGAAAAAATCCAAACGTTTCCCCTTTTTAGCGATTTAAGCCAAACGTTTACAAACGTTACGAAAACGTTTTACCTTTTTAGCGATTTAAGCCAAAAGTTTACAAACTTTAGGAAACTAATCCAAAGGTTTAAAAAGTTACGAAACCCTTTTTAGCAATTTAAGCCAGACGTTTACAAACGTTACGAAACAAATCCAAACGTTTCACCTTTTTAGCGATTTAAGCCAAACGTTTACAAACGTTATGAAACAAATCCAACCGTTTCACCTTTTTATAGATTTAAGCCAAATGTTTACAAATGTTACAAAACAAATCCAAACGTTTATCTTTTTTAGTGATTTATGCCAAGCGTTTACAAACGATACGAAACAAATCCAAACGTTTTATCTTTTTAGCGATATAAGCCAAACGTTGACAAACGTTACGAAACAAATCCAAGCGTTTCACCTTTTAAGCAATTTCAGCCAAGTGTTTACAAACGTGACGAAACAAATCCAAACGTTTCGCCTTTTTGGCGATTTAAGCCAAACGTTTACAAACATTTCGAAACAAATCCAAACGTTTCGCCTTTTTAGCGATTTATGCGAAACGTTTACAAACGTTAGGAAACAAATCCAAACGTTTCGCCTTTTTAGCGATTTAAGCCAAACGTTTACAAACGTTACGAAACAAATCCAAGCGTTTCACCTTTTTAGCAATTTAAACCAAATATTTACAAACATTACAAAACAAATCCAAGCGTTTCACCTTTTTAGCAATTTAAGCCAAACATTTACAAACGTTACCAAAGAAATCCAAACGTTTCACCTTTCTAGCAATTTAAGCCAAACATTTACAAACGTTACAAAACAAATCCAAACGTTTCACTTTTTTAGTGATTTAACCCAAATGTTTACAAACGTGACGAAACAAATCCGAACGTTTCACCTTTTAAGCTATTTAAGCCAAACATTTACAAAGGTTATGAAACAAATCCAAATATCTCACCTTTTTAGCAATTTGAGCCAAACGTTTACAAATGTAACGAAACAAATCCAAACGTTTCACCTTTTTAGCAATTTGAGCCAAACGTTTATAAACATTCCAAACAAATCCAAGCGTTTCACCTTTTTAGTAATTGAAGCCAAACGTTTACAAACGCTACGGAACAAATCCAAGCGTTTCACCTTTTTAGCAATTTAAGCCAAACGTTTACAAACGTTACGAAACAAATTCAAATGTTTTCCCTTATTTGCGATTTCAGCCGAACGTTTACAAACGTTACGAAACAAAACCAAACATTTCACCTTTAGCAATATAAGACAAACGTTACGAAACAAATTCAAACGTTTCACCTTATTAGCGATTTAAGACAAACATTTCACCTTTAGCAATATAAGACAAACGTTACGAAACAAATTCAAACGTTTCACCTTATTAGCGATTTAAGACAAAAATTTCACCTTTTTAGCTAATTAAGCCAATCGTTTACTCACGTTACGAAAAAAATACAAACTTTTCACCTTTTTAGCGATTTAAGCCAAACGTTTACAAACGTTGCGAAACAAATCCAAAAGTTTTACCTTTTTAGCAATTTAAGCCAAACGTTTACAAACGCTACGAAACAAATCCAAGTGTTTCACCTTTTTAACAATTTAATCCAAACATTTACAAACGTTACAAAACAAATCCAAACGTTTCACTTTTTTAGTGATTTAACCCAAATATTTACAAACGTTACGAAAAAAATCTGAACGTTTCACCTTTTAAGCTATTTAAGCCAAACATTTACAAAGGTTATGAAACAAATCCAAATGTTTCACCTTTTTAGCAATTTGAGCCAAACGTTTACAAATGTTATGAAACAAATCCAAGCGTTTCACCTTTTTAGCAATTTAAACCAAATATTTACAAACATTACAAAAAAAATCCAAGCGTTTCACCTTTTTAGCAATTTCAGCCAAGTGTTTACAAACGTGACGAAACAAATCCAAACGTTTCGCCTTTTTGGCAATTTAAGCCAAACGTTTACAAACGTTTCGAAACAAATCCAAACGTTTCTCCTTTTTAGCGATTTAAGCGAAACGTTTACAAACGTTACGAAACAAATCCAAACGTTTCGCCTTTTTAGCGATTTAAGCCAAACGTTTACAAACGTTACGAAACAAATCCAAGCGTTTCACCTTTTTAGCAATTTAAACCAAATATTTACAAACATTACAAAACAAATCCAAGCGTTTCACCTTTTTAGCAATTTAAGCCAAACATTTACAAACGTTACCAAACAAATCCAAACGTTTCACCTTTCTAGCAATTTAAGCCAAACATTTACAAACGTTACAAAACAAATCCAAACGTTTCACTTTTTTAGTGATTTAACCCAAATGTTTACAAACGTTACGAAACAAATCCGAACGTTTCACCTTTTAAGCTATTTAAGCCAAACATTTACAAAGTTTAAGAAACAAATCCAAATGTTTCACCTTTTTAGCAATTTGAGCCAAACATTTACAGATGTTACGAAACAAATCCAAGCGTTTCACGTTTTAAGCAATTTGAGCCAAACGTTTACAAACGTTCCAAAACAAATCCAAGAGTTTACACCTTTTTAGTAATTGAAGTCAAACGTTTACAAACGCTACGAAACAGATCCAAGCGTGTCACCTTTTTAGCAATTTAAGCCAAACGTTTACAAACGTTACGAAACAAATCCAAATGTTTTCCCTTTTTTGCGATTTCAGCCGAACGTTTACAAACGTTACGAAACCAAACCAAACATTTTACCTTTAGCAATATAAGACAAACGTTACCAAACAAATCCAAACGTTTCATCTTATTAGCGATTTAAGCCAAACATTTCACCTTTTTAGCGATTTAAGCCAATCGTTTACTCACGTTACGAAAAAAATCCAAACTTTTAACCTTTTTAGCGATTTAAGCCAAACATTTACAAACGTTTCGAAACAAATCCAAACGTCTTACCTTTTTAGCGATTTAAGCCAAACATTTACAAACGTTTTGAAACAAATCCAAATGTTTCATCGTTTTAGCGATTTAAGCCAAGCAATTACAAACGTTACGAAACAAATCCAAACGTTTCCCCTTTTTAACGATGTAAGCCAAACGTTTACAAACGTTATGAAACAAAACCAAACGTTTAAAACTTAATGAAACAAATCCAAACGTTTCATATTTTTAGCGATTTAATCCACACGTTTACAAACGTTACGAAACAAAACCAAGCGTTTCACCTTTTTAGCAATTTAAACCAAACATTTAAAAACATTACAAAACAAATCCAAGCGTTTCACCTTTTTAGTAATGTAAGCCAAACGTTTACAAACGCTACGAAACAAATCCAAACATTTCACCTTTTTAGCAATTTAAGCCAAACATTTACAAACGTTACAAAACAAATCCAAACGTTTCACTTTTTTAGTGATTTAACCCAAATGTTTACAAACGTTACGAAACAAATCCGAACGTTTCACCTTTTAAGCTATTTAAGCCAAACATTTACAAAGGTTATGAAACAAATCCAAATGTTTCACCTTTTTAGCAATTTGAGCCAAATGTTGACAAATATTACGAAACAAATCCAAGCGTTTCACCCTTTTAGCAATTTGAGCCAAACGTTTACAAACGTTCCAAAACAAATCCAAGCGTTTCACCTTATTAGTAATTGAAGCCAAACGTTTACAAACGCTACAAAACAAATCCAAGCGTTTCACCTTTTTAGCAATTTAAGGCAAACGTTTACAAACGTTACGAAACAAATCCAAATGTTTTCCCTTTTTTGCGATTTCAGCCGAACGTTTACAAACGTTACGAAACAAAACCAAACATTTCACCTTTAGCAATATAAGACAAACGTTATGAAACAAATCCAAACGTTTCACCTTATTAGCGATTTAAGCCAAACATTTCACCTTTTTAGCGATTTAAGCCAAACCTTTACAAACGTTACGAAACAAATTCAAACGTTTCATCTTTTTAGCGATTTAAGCCAAACGTTTACAAACGTTACGAAACAAATCCAAACGTTTCCCCTTTTTAATGATTTAAGCCAAACGTTTACAAACGTTACGAAATAAAACCAAACGTTTAAAATATTATGAAACAAATCCAAACGTTTCACTTTTTTAACGATTTAAACCAAACGTTTACAAAAGTTACGAAACAAAACCAAGTGTTTCACCTTTTCAGCAATTTAAACCAAACATTTACAAACATTACAAAACAAATCCAAGTGTTTCACCTTTTTAGTAATTTAAGCCAAACGTTTACAAACGCTACGAAACAAACCCAAGCGTTTAACCTTTTTAGCAATTTAAGCCAAACGTTTACAAACGTTATGAAACAAATCCAAATGTTTCACCTTTTTAGTGATTTACCCCAAATGTTTACAAACGTTCCGAAACAAATCCGAACTTTTCACCTTTTTAGCTATTTAAGCCAAAGATTTACAAAGGTTATGAAACAAATCCAAATGTTTCACCTTTTTAGCAATTTGAGCCAAACGTTTACAAATTCAAGCCAAACGTTTACAAACGTTACGAAAGAAATCGAAACCTTTAACCGTTTTAACGATTTAAGCTGAACGTTTACAAATGTTAAGAAATAAAACAAAATATTTCACCTTTTTAGCAATTTATGCCAAACGTTTACAAACGTTCCGAAACAAATTCAAGCGTTTCACCTTTTTAGCAATATTATCCAAACATTTACGAACGTTCCGAAACAAATCCAAGCGTTTCACATTTTTTGGAATTTAAGCCAAGCGTTTATAAATGTTACAAAACAAATCCAAGCATTTCACCTTTTTAGCAATTTAAGCCAAACGTTTACAAACGTAATGAATCAAATCCAAACGTCTTACCTTTTTAGCGATTTAAGCCAAACATTTACAAACGTTTTGAAACAAATCCAAATGTTTCATCGTTTTAGCGATTTAAGCCAAGCGATTACAAACGTTACGAAACAAATCCAAACGTTTCCCCTTTTTAACGATTTAAGCCAAACATTTACAAACGTTATGAAACAAAACCAAATGTTTAAAACTTAATGAAACAAATCCAAACGTTTCATATTTTTAGCGATTTAAGCCACACGTTTACAAACGTTACGAAACAAAACCAAGCGTTTCACCTTTTTAGCAATTTAAACCAAACATTTAAAAACATTACAAAACAAATCCAAGCGTTTCACCTTTTTAGTAATGTAAGCCAAACGTTTACAAACGCTACGAAACAAATCCAAACATTTCACCTTTTTAGCAATTTAAGCCAAACATTTACAAACGTTACAAAACAAATCCAAACGTTTCACTTTTTTAGTGATTTAACCCAAATGTTTACAAACGTTACGAAACAAATCCGAACGTTTCACCTTTTAAGCTATTTAAGCCAAACATTTACAAAGTTTAAGAAACAAATCCAAATGTTTCCCCTTTTTAGCAATTTGAGCCAAACATTTATAGATGTTACGAAATAAATCCAAGCGTTTCACCTTTTTAGCAATTTGAGCCAAACGTTTACAAACGTTCTAAAACAAATCCAAGCGTTTACACCTTTTTAGTAATTGAATTCAAACTTTTACAAACGCTACGAAACAGATCCAAGCGTTTCACCTTTTTAGCAATTTAAGCCAAACGTTTACAAACGTTACGAAACAAATCCAAATGTTTTCCCTTTTTTGCGATTTCAGCCGAACGTTTACAAACGTTACGAAACCAAACCAAACATTTTACCTTTAGCAATATAAGACAAACGTTACCAAACAAATCCAAACGTTTCATCTTATTAGCGATTTAAGCCAAACATTTCACCTTTTTAGTGATTTAAGCCAATCGTTTACTCACGTTACGAAAAAAATCCAAACTTTTCACCTTTTTCGCGATTTAAGCCAAACATTTACAAACGTTTCGAAACAAATCCAAACGTCTTACCTTTTTAGCGATTTAAGCCAAACATTTACAAACGTTTTGAAACAAATCCAAATGTTTCATCGTTTTAGCGATTTAAGCCAAGCGATTACAAACGCTACGAAACAAATCCAAACATTTCACCTTTTTAGCAATTTAAGCCAAACATTTACAAACGTTACAAAACAAATCCAAACGTTTCACTTTTTTAGTGATTTAACCCAAATGTTTACAAACGTTACGAAACAAATCCGAACGTTTCACCTTTTAAGCTATTTAAGCCAAACATTTACAAAGTTTAAGAAACAAATCCAAATGTTTCACCTTTTTAGCAATTTGAGCCAAACATTTACAGATGTTACGAAACAAATCCAAGCGTTTTACGTTTTTAGCAATTTGAGCCAAACGTTTACAAACGTTCCAAAACAAATCCAAGAGTTTACACCTTTTTAGTAATTGAAGTCAAACGTTTACAAACGCTACGAAACAGATCCAAGCGTGTCACCTTTTTAGCAATTTAAGCCAAACGTTTACAAACGTTACGAAACAAATCCAAATGTTTTCCCTTTTTTGCGATTTCAGCCGAACGTTTACAAACGTTACGAAACCAAACTAAACATTTTACCTTTAGCAATATAAGACAAACGTTACCAAACAAATCCAAACGTTTCATCTTATTAGCGATTTAAGCCAAACATTTCACCTTTTTAGCGATTTAAGCCAATCGTTTACTCACGTTACGAAAAAAATCCAAACTTTTAACCTTTTTAGCGATTTAAGCCAAACGTTCACAAACGTTACGAAACAAATCCAAACGTTTCCCCTTTTTAGCGATTTAAGCCAAACGTTTACAAAGGCTACAAAACAAATCCAAACGTTTCCCCTTTTTAGCGATTTAAGCCAAACATTTACAAACGTTACGAAACAAATCCAAATGTTTCATCTTTTTAGCGATATTAGCCAAGCGATTACAAACGTTACGAAACAAATTCAAAGTTTTCACCTTTTTAACGATTTAAGCCAAACGTTTACAAACGTCACGAAACAAAACCAAACGTTTAAAACGTTATGAAACAAATCCAAACATTTCACATTTTTAGCGATTTACGCCAAACGTTTACAAACGTTACGAAACAAAACCAAGCGTTTCACCTTTCTAGCAATTTAAAGCAAACATTTACAAACATTACAAAACAAATCCAAGCGTTTCACCTTTTTAGCAATTTAAGCCAAACGTTTACAAACGCTACGAAACAAATCCAAGCGTTTCACCTTTTTAGCAATTTATGCCAAACATTTACAAACGTTACAAAACAAATCCAAACGTTTCACTTTTTTAGTGATTTAACCCAAATGTTTACAAACGTTACGAAACTAATCCGAACGTTTCACCTCTTAAGCTATTTAAGCCAAACATTTACAAAGGTTATGAAACAAATCCAAATGTTTCACCTTTTTTAGCAATTTGAGCCAAACGTTTACAAATGTAACGAAACAAATCCAAGCGTTTCACCTTTTTAGCAATTTTAGCCAAACGTTTACAAACGTTCCAAAACAAATCCAAGCGTTTCACCTTTTTAGTAATTGAAGCCAAACGTTTACAAACGCTACGAAACAAATCCAAGCGTTTCACCTTTTTAGCAATTTAAGCCAAACGTTTACAAACGTTGCGAAACAAATTCAAATGTTTTCCCTTATTTGCGATTTCAGCCGAATGTTTACAAACGTTACGAAACAAAACCAAACATTTCACCTTTAGATATATAAGACAAACGTTACGAAACAAATCCAAACGTTTCACCTTATTAGCGATTTAAGCCAAACATTTCACCTTTTTAGCGATTTAAGCCAATCGTTTACTCACGTTACGAAACAAATCCAAACTTTTCACCTTTTTAGCGATTTAAGCCAAACGTTTACAAACATTACGAAACAAATCCAAACGTTTTACCTTTTTAGCAATTTAAGCCAAACGTTTATAAACGTTAGGAAACTAATCCAAACGTTTCACCTTTTTAGCAATTTAAACCAAACATTTACAAACATTATAAAACAAATCCAAGCGTTTTACCTTTTTAGCAATTTAAGCCAAACGTTTACAAACGCTACGAAACAAATCCAAGCGTTTCACCTTTTTAGCAATTTAAGCCAAACATTTACAAACGTTACAAAACAAATCCAAACGTTTCACTTTTTTAGTGATTTAACCCAAATGTTTACAAACGTTACGAAACAAATCCGAACGTTTCACCTTTTAAGCTATTTAAGCCAAACATTTACAAAGTTTAAGAAACAAATCCAAATGTTTCACCTTTTTAGCAATTTGAGCCAAACATTTACCGATGTTACGAAACAAATCCAAGCGTTTCACCTTTTTAGCAATTTGAGCCAAACGTTTACAAACGTTCCAAAACAAATCCAAGCGTTTACACCTTTTTAGTAATTGAAGTCAAACGTTTACAAACGCTACGAAACAGATCCAAGCGTGTCACTTTTTTAGCAATTTAAGCCAAACGTTTACAAACGTTACGAAACAAATCCAAATGTTTTCCCTTTTTTGCGATTTCAGCCGAACGTTTACAAACGTTACGAAACCAAACTAAACATTTTACCTTTAGCAATATAAGACAAACGTTACCAAACAAATCCAAACGTTTCATCTTATTAGCGATTTAAGCCAAACTTTTTTCAGTGATTTAAGCCAATCGTTTACTCACGTTACGAAAAAAATCCAAACTTTTAACCTTTTTAGCGATTTAAGCCAAACATTTACAAACGCTACGAAACAAATCCAAACGTCTTACCTTTTTAGCGATTTAAGCCAAACATTTACAAACGTTTTGAAACAAATCCAAATGTTTCATCGTTTTAGCGATTTAAGCCAAGCGATTACAAACGTTACGAAACAAATCCAAACGTTTCACCTTTTTAACGATTTAAGCCAAACGTTTACAAACGTTATGAAACAAAACCAAACGTTTAAAACTTAATGAAACAAATCCAAACGTTTCATATTTTTAGCGATTTAATCCACACGTTTACAAACGTTACGAAACAAAACCAAGCGTTTCACCTTTTTAGCAATTTAAACCAAACATTTAAAAACATTACAAAACAAATCCAAGCGTTTCACCTTTTTAGTAATGTAAGCCAAACGTTTACAAACGCTACGAAACAAATCCAAACATTTCACCTTTTTAGCAATTTAAGCCAAACATTTACAAACGTTACAAAACAAATCCAAACGTTTCACTTTTTTAGTGATTTAACCCAAATGTTTACAAACGTTACGAAACAAATCCGAACGTTTCACCTTTAAAGCTATTTAAGCCAAACATTTACAAAGGTTATGAAACAAATCCAAATGTTTCACCTTTTTAGCAATTTGAGCCAAACGTTGACAAATATTACGAAACAAATCCAAGCGTTTCACCTTTTTAGCAATTTGAGCCAAACGTTTACAAATGTTCCAAAACAAATCCAAGCGTTTCACCTTATTAGTAATTGAAGCCAAACGTTTACAAACGCTACAAAACAAATCCAAGCGTTTCACCTTTTTGGCAATTTAAGCCAAACGTTTACAAACGTTACGAAACAAATCCAAATGTTTTCCCTTTTTTGCGATTTCAGCCAAACGTTTACAAACGTTACGAAACAAAACCTAACATTTCACCTTTAGCAATATAAGGTGAAATATTTTGATTTATGCCAAACATTTACAAATGTTACGAAACAAATCCAAACGTTTCACCTTTTAGGGATTGAAGTCAAACGTTTACATACGTTACGAAACAAATCCAAACGTTTCACCTTTTTAGCGATTTAAGACAAACGTTTCAAACGTGACAAAACAAATAAAAACGTTTCACCTTTTTTAGCGATTTTAGCCAAACATTTACAAACATCACGAAACAAATCCAAACGTTTCACCTTTTTAGCGATTTAAGCCAAACGTTTACAAACGTCACGAAACAAATCCAAACGTTTCGCCTTTTTAGCAATTTAAGACAAACGTTTACAAACGTCACGAAACAAATCCAAGCGTTTCACCTTTTTAGCAATGGAAGCCAAACGTTTACAAAAGCTCCAAAAGCTCGAAACCTATTTAGCGATTTAGCAATGGAAACTCAAAACCCGTGGTAGATTTTTAATCTTCAAAAGCTCCAGATTAGGGAAGGTAAGCAAAATCGCTAAAAAGGTGAAACCTTTGGATTTGTTTCGTAACGTTTGTAAACGTTTGGCTTATATTGCTAAAAAGGTGAAACGCTTAAATTCGTTTTGTAACGTTTGTAAACGTTTGGCTTAAATTCCTAAAAATGTGAAACGCATGAATTTGTTTCGCAACATTTGTAAACGTTTGGCTTAAATTGCTATAAAGGTTAAACGCTTGGATTTGTTTGGTAACGTTTGTAAACGTTTTGCTTAAATTGCTAAAAAGGTGAAACTCTTGGTTTTGTTTCGTAACGTTTGTAAAGGTTTGACTTAAATCGCTAAAAATGTAAGACGTTTGGATTTGTTTCGTAACGTTTTAAACGTTTGGTTTTGTTTCGTAACGTTTGTAAACGTTTGGCTTAAATCGCTAAAAAGATGAAACGTTTGGATTTGTTTCGTAACGTTAGTAAACGTATGGCTTAATTTGCTAAACAGAGAAACGTTTGGATTTGTTCGTAATGTTTGTAAACGTTTGGCTTATATCGCTTAAAATGTGAAACGTTTGGATTTATTTCGTGAAGTTTCAAAACGTTTGGCTTAAACCGCTAAAAAGGTGAAACGTTTGGATTTGTTTCGTAACGTTAGTAAACGTTTGGCATAAATCGCTAAAAAGTTGAAACGGTTTGATTTGTTTCGTAACGTTTGTAAACGTTTGGCTTAAATCGCTAAAAAGGTGAAACGCTTGAATTTGTTTCGTAACGTTTACCTTAAAGTGCTAAAAAGGTGAAACACTTGGATTTGTTTTGATACGTTTGTAACGTTTGGCTTAAATTGCTAAAAAGGTGAAACATTTGGATTTGTTTCATAACCTTTGTAAACGTTTGGCTTAAATCGCAAAAAAGGCGAAACGTTTTGATTTGTTTCGTAATGTTTGTAAACGTTTGGCATCAATCGCTGAAAAGGTGAAACGTTTGGATTTGTTTCGTAACATTTGTAAACGTTTGGCTTCAATCGCTGAAAAGGTGAAACGTTTGGATTTGCTTCGTAACATTTGTAAACGTTTGGCATAAATCGCTAAAAAGGTGAAATGTTTGGATTTGTTTCATAACGTATTAAACGATTGGCTTAAATCGCTAAAATGGGGAAATATTTGGATTTGTTTTGTAACGTTTGTAGGCTTAAATCGCTAAAAAGGTAAAAAGTTTGGTTTTGTTTCGTAATGTTTGTAAACGTTCGGCTTAAATCGCTAAAAGGGTGAAACATTTGGATTTGTTTCGTAACGTTTGGAAACGTTAGACTTAAATTGCTAAAATCGTGAAATGTTTGGATTTGTTTCGTAACGTTTATAAACGTTTGGCTTAAATTACTAAAAAGATGAAACACTTGGATTTGTTTCAGAATGTTTGTAAACATTTGGCTTAAATTGCTAAAAAGGTGAAACGCTTGGATTTGTTTCGCAACGTTTATAAACGTTTGGCTTAAATTATTAAATGGGTGAAACAGTTGGTTTTGTTTCATGACATTCGTAATAGTTTGGCCTAAATCGCTAAAAATGGAAAACATTTGGATTCGTTTCGAAACGTTTTAAATGTTTGGTTTTGTTTCGTAATGTTTGTAAACGTTTTGCTTAAATAGCTAAAAAGGTGAAACATTTGGATTTGTTTTGTAACGTTTGTATACATTTGGCTTAAATAGCTAAAAACGTGAAACGTTTGGATTTGTTTGGTTACGTTTGCAAGCGTTTGGCTTAATTCGCTAAAAAGGTTAAACGTTTGGATTTGTTTGTAACGTTTGTAAATGTTTGGCTTAAATCGATAAAAAGGCAAAACGTTTGGATTTATTTTGTAACGTTTGTAAGCATTTGGCTTATTTCGCAAAAAAGGTGAAACGTTTGGATTTGTTTAGTAACGTTTGCAAACATTTGGCTTAAATTGCTAAAAAGGTGAAACGCTTGGATTTGTTTCGTAACGTTTGGCTTAAATTGCTAAAACGGTAAATCGCTTGGATTTGTTTCGTAACGTTTGTAAACGTTTGGCTTACATTGCTAAAAAGGTGAAACATTTGGATTTTTTTCATATCCTTTGTAAATGTTTGGCTTAAATCGCTAAAAAGGTGAAGCTTTTGGCTTTGTTTCGTAACGTTTGTAAACGTTTGGATTAAACAACTAAAAAGGGGAAACGTTTGGATTTGTTTCTAAACGTTTGTAGTCGTTTGGCTTAAATTTCTAAAAAGGTGAAACGCTTGGATTTGTTTCGTAACGTTTGTAAACGTTTGGCTTATATTGCTAAAAAGGTGAAAGGCTTGGAATTGTTTTGTAATGTTTGTAAATGTTTTGCTTTAAATTGCTAAAAAGGCGAAACGCTTGGTTTTGTTTCATAACGTTTGTAAACGTTTGGCTTAAATCGCTAAAAATGTGATACGTTTGATTTTGTTTCGTAATGTTTTAAACGCTTGATTTTGTTTCGTAACGTTTGGCATAAATCGCTAAAAAGATGAAACGTTTGGATTTGTTTCTTAACGTTTGTAAATGTTTGGCTTAAATCGCTAAAAAGGTGAAACGTTTGGATTTGTTTCATAGCATTTGTAAACGTTTGGCTTAAATCGCTAAAAAGGAAAAATGTTTGGAATTATTTCGTAACGTTTACAAACGTTTGGTTTAAATCCAAAAAGGTGAAACGTTTTGATTTGTTTCATAACGTTTGTAAGAGTTTGGCATAAATTGCTAAAAAGGTGAAACGTTTGGATTTGTTTCGTAGCGTTTGTAAACGTTTGGCATAAATCACTAAAAAGGTGAAACGTTTGGATTTGTTTCATACTGTTTGAACGTTTTGCTTATATTGCTAAACAGGTGAAACGTTTGGATTTATTTTGTAACGTTTGTAAACTTTTGGCTTAAATTGCTAAAAAGGTGAAAGGCTTGGATTTGTTTCGCAACGTTCATAAACGTTTGGCTTAAATCGCTAAAAAGGTGAAACGCTTGTATTCTTTTTGTAACGTTTGTAAACGATTGGCCTAAATCGCTAAAAAGGTGAAACATTTGTATTTGTTTCGTAACGTTTGTAAACGTTTGGCTTAAATCGCTAAAAAGGTTAAACGTTATAATTTGTTTCGTATTGTTTGTAAACGTTTGGCTTAAATCGCTAAAAAGGTGAAACATTTGAATTTGTTTTGTAACCTTTGTAAACGTTTGGCTTAAATTTCTAAAAAGGTGAAACATTTTGATTTATTTAATCCCGTTTGAATACGTTTGGCTTAAATTGTAAAAATGGAGAAACGCTCGGATTTGTTTTGTATCGTTTGTAAACGTTTTGCATAAATTGCTAAAAAGGTGAAACATTTGGATTTGTTTTGTAGCCTTTGTAAACGTTTGGCTAAAATTGCTAAAAAGGTGAAACGCTTTGATTTGTTTCATCCCGTTTGTATACGTTTGGCTTAAATTGCTAAAAAGGAGAAATGCTTGGATTGGTTTTGTATCGTTTGTAAGCGTTTGGCATAAAGTGCTAAAAAGGTTAAACGTTTGGATTTATTTCGTAGCGTTTATAAACGTTTGGCTTAAATCACTAAAAATGTGAAATATTTGGAGTTGTTTCGTAACGTTTGTAAACGTTTGGCTACAATCGCTGAAAAGGTGAAACGTTTTGAATTTCTTCGTAACATTTTTAAACGTTTGGCATAAATTGCTAAAAAGGTGAAATGTTTGGATTTGTTTTGTAACGTTTTAAACGTTTATCTTAAATCGCTAAAATGGTGAAATATTTGGATTTGTTTTGTAACATTTGTAGGCTTAAATCGCTAAAAAGGTAAAAAGTTTGGTTTTGTTTCGTAATGTTTGTAAACGTTCGACTTAAATCGCTAAAAAGGAGAAACATTTGGATTTGTTTCTTAACGTTTGTAAACGTATAACTTAAATTGCTAAAATGGTGAAATGTTTGGATTTGTTTCGTAACGTTTGTAAACGTTTGGCTTAAATTACTAAAAAGATGAAACACTTGGATTTGTTTCGGAACGTTTGGCTTAAATTGCTAAAAAGGTGAAACGCTTGGATTTGTTTCACAACGTTTGTAAACGTTTGGCTTAAATTGTTAAATGGGTGAAACAGTTGGTTTTGTTTCGTGACATTTGTAATGGTTTGGCCTAAATCGCTAAAAATGGGAAACGTTTGGATTTGTTTCGAAACGTTTTAAAGGTTTGGTTTTGTTTCGTAATGTTTGTAAACGTTTTGCTTAAAGAGCTTAAAAGATGAAACATTTGGATTTGTTTTGTAACGTTTGTATACATTGGATTAAATAGCTAAAAACGTGAAACGTTTGGATTTGTTTGGTTACGTTTGCAAGCGTTTGTCTTAATTCGCTTAAAAGGTTAAACGTTTGGATTTGTTCGTAACGTTTGTAAATGTTTGGCTTAAATCGCTAAAAAGGCAAAACGTTTGGATTTATTTTGTAACGTTTGTAAACGTTTGGCTTAAATCGCAAAAAAGGTGAAACGTTTGGATTTGTTTAGTAACGTTTGCAAACATTTGGCTTAAATTGCTAAAAAGGTGAAATGCTTGGATTTGTTTGTAAATGTTTGGCTTAAATCGCTAAAAAGGCAAAACGTTTGGATTTATTTTGTAACGTTTGTAAACGTTTGGCTTAAATCGCAAAAAAGGTGAAACGTCTGGATTTGCTTAGTAACGTTTGCAAACATTTGGCTTAAATTGCTAAAAAGGTGAAACGCTTGGATTTGTTTCGTAACGTTTGTAAACGTTTGGCATCAATCGCTGAAAAGGTGAAACGTTTGGATTTGCTTCGTAACATTTGTAAACGTTTGGCTTCAATCGCTGAAAAGGTGAAACGTTTGGATTTGCTTTGTAACATTTGTAAATGTTTGGCATAAATCGCGAAAAGGTGAAATGTTTGGATTTGTTTCATAACGTTTTAAACGTTTGGCTTAAATCGCTAAAATGGGGAAGTATTTGGATTTGTTTTGTAACGTTTGTAGGCTTAAATCGCTAAAAAGGTAAAACGTTTGGTTTTGTTTCGTAATGTTTGTAAACGTTCGGCTTAAATCGCTAAAAGGGTGAAACATTTTGATTTGTTTCGTAACGTTTGGAAACGTTAGACTTAAATTGCTAAAATCGTGAAATGTTTGGATTTGTTTCGTAACGTTTGTAAATGTTTGGCTTAAATTACTGAAAAGATGAAACACTTGGATTTGTTTCGGAACGTTTGGCTTAAATTGCTAAAAAGGTGAAACTCTTGGATTTGTTTCACAACGTTTGTAAACGTTTGGCTTAATTTGCTAAAAAGGTGAAACGCTTGGATTTGTTTCGCAACGTTTATAAACGTTTGGCTTAAATTATTAAATGGGTGAAACAGTTGGTTTTGTTTCGTGACATTCGTAATAGTTTGGCCTAAATCGCTAAAAATGGGAAACGTTTGGATTCGTTTCGAAACGTTTTAAATGTTTTGTTTTGTTTCGTAATGTTTGTAATCGTTTTGCTTAAATAGCTAAAAAGGTGAAACATTTGGATTTGTTTTGTAACGTTTGTATACATTTGGCTTAAATAGCTAAAAACGTGAAACGTTTGGATTTGTTTGGTTACGTTTGCAAGTGTTTGGCTTAATTCGCTAAAAATGTTAAACGTTTGGATTTGTTTGTAACGTTTGTAAATGTTTGGCTTAAATCGATAAAAAGGCAAAACGTTTGGATTTATTTTGTAACGTTTGTAAACATTTGGCTTAAATCGCAAAAAAGGTGAAACGTTTTGATTTGTTTAGTAACGTTTGCAAACATTTGGCTTAAATTGCTAAAAAGGTGAAACGCTTGGATTTGTTTCGTAACGTTTGGCTTAAATTGCTAAAACGGTAAATCGCTTGGATTTGTTTCCTAACGTTTGTAAACGTTTGGCTTACATTGCTAAAAAGTGAAACATTTGGATTTTTTTCATATCCTTTGTAAATGTTTGGCTTAAATCGCTAAAAAGGTGAAACTTTTGGATTTGTTTCGTAACATTTGTAAACGTTTGGATTAAACAACTAAAAAGGGGAAACATTTGGATTTGTTTCTAAACGTTTGTAGTCGTTTGGCTTAAATTTCTAAAAAGGTGAAACACTTGGATTTGTTTCGTAACGTTTGTAAACGTTTGGCTTATATTGCTAAAAAGGTGAAAGGCTTGGAATTGTTTTGTATTGTTTGTAAACGTTTTGCTTTAAATTGCTAAAAAGGTGAAACGCTTGGTTTTGTTTCGTAACGTTTGTAAACGTTTGGCTTAAATCGCTAAAAATGTGATACGTTTGAATTTGTTTCGTAACGTTTTAAACGCTTGATTTTGTTTCGTAACGTTTTAAACGCTTGATTTTGTTTCGTAACGTTTGTAAACGTTTGGCATAAATCACTAAAAAGATGAAACGTTTGGATTTGTTTCGTAACGTTTGTAAATGTTTGGCTTAAATCGCTAAAAAGGTGAAACGTTTGGATTTGTTTCATAGCGTTTGTAAACGTTTGGCTTAAATCGCTAATAAGGAAAAATGTTTGGAATTGTTTCGTAACGTTTACAAACGTTTGGTTTAAATCCAAAAAGGTGAAACGTTTTGATTTGTTTCATAACGTTTGACAGAGTTTGGCTTAAATTGCTAAAAAGGTGAAACATTTGGATTTGTTTCGTAGCGTTTGTATACGTTTGGCATAAATCACTAAAAAGGTGAAACGCTTGGATTTGTTTCGAACCGTTTGAACGTTTTGCTTATATCGCTAAAAAGGTGAAACGTTTGGATTTATTTTGTAACGTTTGTAAACTTTTGGCATAAATTGCTAAAAAGGTGAAAGGTTTGGATTTGTTTCACAACTTTCATAAACGTTTGGCTTAAATTGCTAAAACGGTGAAAGGCTTGGATTTGTTTCGCAACGTTCATAAACGTTTGGCTTAAATCGCTAAAAAGGTGAAACGCTTGGATTTGTTTTGTAACGTTTGTAAACGATTGGCCTAAATCGCTAAAAAGGTGAAACATTTGTATTTGTTTCGTAACGTTTGTAAACGTTTGGCTGAAATCGCTAAAAAGGTTAAACGTTATCATTTGTTTCGTATTGTTTGTAAACGTTTGGCTTAAATCGCTAAAAAGGTGAAACATTTGAATTTGTTTTGTAACCTTTGTAAACGTTTGGCTTAAATTTCTAAAAAGGTGAAACGTTTTGATTTATTTCATCCCGTTTGTATACGTTTGGCTTAAATTGCGAAAAAGGAGAAACGCTCGGATTTGTTTTGTATCGTTTGTATACGTTTGACATAAATTGCTAATAAGGTGAAACGTTTGGATTTGTTTTGTAGCCTTTGTAAACGTTTGGCTAAAATTGCTAAAAAGGTGAAACGCTTTCATTTGTTTCATCCCGTTTGTATACGTTTGGCTTAAATTGCTAAAAAGGAGAAACGCTTGGATTGGTTTTATATCGTTTGTAAGCGTTTGGCATAAAGTGATAAAAAGGTTAAACGTTTGGATTTATTTCGTAGCGTTTATAAACGTTTGGCTTAAATCGCTTAAAAGGTGAAATATTTGGAGTTGTTTCTTAACGTTTGTAAATGTTTGGCTTAAATCGCTAAAAAGGTGAAACGTTTGGATTTGTTTCATAGCGTTTGTAAACGTTTGGCTTAAATCGCTAAAAAGGAAAAATGTTTGGAATTGTTTCGTAACGTTTACAAACGTTTGGTTTAAATCCAAAAAGGTGAAACGATTTGATTTGTTTCATAACGTTTGTAAGAGTTTGGCATAAATTGCTAAAAAGGTGAAACGTTTGGATTTGTTTCGTAGCGTTTGTAAACGTTTGGCATAAATCACTAAAAAGGTGAAACGTTTGGATTTGTTTCGTACCGTTTGAACGTTTTGCTTATATCGCTAAACAGATGAAACGTTTGGATTTATTTTGTAACGTTTGTAAACTTTTGGCTTAAATTGCTAAAAAGGTGAAAGGCTTGGATTTGTTTCGCAACGTTCATAAATGTTTGGCTGAAATCGCTAAAAAGGTGAAACGCTTGGATTTTTTTTTTGTAACGTTTGTAAACGATTGGCCTAAATCGCTAAAAAGGTGAAACATTTGTATTTGTTTCGTAACGTTTGTAAACGTTTGGCTTAAATCGCTAAAAAGGTTAAACGTTATAATTTGTTTCGTATTGTTTGTAAACGTTTGGCTTAAATCGCTAAAAAGGTGAAACATTTGAATTTGTTTTGTAACCTTTGTAAACGTTTGGCTTAAATTTCTAAAAAGGTGAAACATTTTGATTTATTTCATCCCGTTTGAATACATTTGGCTTAAATTGTAAAAATGGAGAAACGCTCGGATTTGTTTTGTATCGTTTGTAAACGTTTGGCATAAATTGCTAAAAAGGTGAAACATTTGGATTTGTTTTGTAGCCTTTGTAAACGTTTGGCTAAAATTGCTAAAAAGGTGAAACGCTTTGATTTGTTTCATCCCGTTTGTATACGTTTGGCATAAATTGCTAAAAAGGAGAAACGCTTGTATTGGTTTTGTATCGTTTGTAAGCGTTTGGCATAAAGTGCTAAAAAGGTTAAACGTTTGGATTTATTTCGTAGCGTTTATAAACGTTTGGCTTAAATCGCTAAAAATGTGAAATATTTGGAGTTGTTTCGTAACGTTTGTAAACGTTTGGCTACAATCGCTGAAAAGGTGAAACGTTTTGAATTTCTTCGTAACATTTGTAAACGTTTGGCATAAATCGCTAAAAAGGTGAAATGTTTGGATTTGTTTCGTAACGTTTTAAACGTTTATCTTAAATCGCTAAAATGGTGAAATATTTGGATTTGTTTTGTAACATTTGTAGGCTTAAATCGCTAAAAAGGTAAAAAGTTTGGTTTTGTTTCGTAATGTTTGTAAACGTTCGACTTAAATCGCTAAAAAGGAGAAACATTTGGATTTGTTTCTTAACGTTTGTAAACGTATAACTTAAATTGCTAAAATGGTGAAATGTTTGGATTTGTTTCGTAACGTTTGTAAACGTTTGGCTTAAATTACTAAAACGATGAAACACTTGGATTTGTTTCGGAACGTTTAGCTTAAATTGCTAAAAAGGTGAAACGCTTGGATTTGTTTCACAACGTTTGTAAAC
Source organism: Mercurialis annua (assembly GCF_937616625.2). Classification (NCBI taxonomy): domain Eukaryota; kingdom Viridiplantae; phylum Streptophyta; class Magnoliopsida; order Malpighiales; family Euphorbiaceae; genus Mercurialis; species Mercurialis annua. The sequence continues at coordinate 24,459,114 of NC_065570.1, forward strand.
GTTTGGCTTAAATTGTTAAATGGGTGAAACAGTTGGTTTTGTTTCGTGACATTTGTAATGGTTTGGCCTAAATCGCTAAAAATGGGAAACGTTTGGATTTGTTTCGAAACGTTTTAAAGGTTTGGTTTTGTTTCGTAATGTTTGTAAACGTTTTTCTTAAAGAGCTAAAAAGATGAAACATTTGGATTTGTTTTGTAACGTTTGTATACATTGGCTTAAATAGCTAAAAACGTGAAACGTTTGGATTTGTTTGGTTACGTTTGCAAGCGTTTGGCTTAATTCGCTAAAAAGGTTAAACGTTTGGATTTGTTTGTAACGTTTGTAAATGTTTGGCTTAAATCGCTAAAAAGGCAAAACGTTTGGATTTATTTTGTAACGTTTGTAAACGTTTGGCTTAAATCGCAAAAAAGGTGAAACGTTTGGATTTGTTTAGTAACGTTTGCAAACATTTGGCTTAAATTGCTAAAAAGGTGAAATGCTTGGATTTGTTTGTAACGTTTGTAAATGTTTTGCTTAAATCGCTAAAAAGGCAAAACGTTTGGATTTATTTTGTAACGTTTGTAAACGTTTGGCTTAAATCGCAAAAAAGGTGAAACGTTTGGATTTGCTTAGTAACGTTTGCAAACATTTGGCTTAAATTGCTAAAAAGGTGAAACGCTTGGATTTGTTTCGTAACGTTTGTAAACGTTTGGCATCAATCGCTGAAAAGGTGAAACGTTTGGATTTGTTTCGTAACATTTGTAAACGTTTGGCTTCAATCGCTGAAAAGGTGAAACGTTTGGATTTGCTTCGTAACATTTGTAAATGTTTGGCATAAATCGCGAAAAGGTGAAATGTTTGGATTTGTTTCATAACGTTTTAAACGTTTGGCTTAAATCGCTAAAATGGGGAAGTATTTGGATTTGTTTTGTAACGTTTGTAGGCTTAAATCGCTAAAAAGGTAAAACGTTTGGTTTTGTTTCGTAATGTTTGTAAACGTTCGGCTTAAATCGCTAAAAGGGTGAAACATTTTGATTTATTTCGTAACGTTTGGAAACGTTAGACTTAAATTGCTAAAATCGTGAAATGTTTGGATTTGTTTCGTAACGTTTGTAAATGTTTGGCTTAAATTACTAAAAAGATGAAACACTTGGATTTGCTTCGGAACGTTTGGCTTAAATTGCTAAAAAGGTGAAACGCTTGGATTTGTTTCAAAACGTTTGTAAACGTTTGGCTTAATTTGCTAAAAAGGTGAAACGCTTGGATTTGTTTCGCAACGTTTATAAACGTTTGGCTTAAATTATTAAATGGGTGAAACAGTTGGTTTTGTTTCGTGACATTCGTAATAGTTTGGCCTAAATCGCTAAAAATGGGAAACGTTTGGATTAGTTTCGAAACGTTTTAAATGTTTGGTTTTGTTTCGTAATGTTTGTAAACGTTTTGCTTAAATAGCTAAAAAGGTGAAACATTTGGATTTGTTTTGTAACGTTTGTATACATTTGGCTTAAATAGCTAAAAACGTGAAACGTTTGGATTTGTTTGGTTACGTTTGCAAGCGTTTGGCTTAATTCGCTAAAAAGGTTAAACGTTTGGATTTGTTTGTTACGTTTGTAAATGTTTGGCTTAAATCGATAAAAAGGCAAAACGTTTGGATTTATTTTGTAACGTTTGTAAACATTTGGCTTAAATCGCAAAAAAGGTGAAACGTATCGATTTGTTTAGTAACGTTTGCAAACATTTGGCTTAAATTGCTAAAAAGGTGAAACGCTTGGATTTGTTTCGTAACGTTTGGCTTAAATTGCTAAAACGGTAAATCGCTTGGATTTGTTTCCTAACGTTTGTAAACGTTTGGCTTACATTGCTAAAAAGGTGAAACATTTGGATTTTTTTCATATCCTTTGTAAATGTTTGGCTTAAATCGCTAAAAAGGTGAAACTTTTGGATTTGTTTCGTAACGTTTGTAAACGTTTGGATTAAACAACTAAAAAGGGGAAACATTTGGATTTGTTTCTAAACGTTTGTAGTCGTTTGGCTTAAATTTCTAAAAAGGTGAAACGCTTGGATTTGTTTCGTAACGTTTGTAAACGTTTGGCTTATATTGCTAAAAAGGTGAAAGGCTTGGAATTGTTTTGTATTGTTTGTAAACGTTTTGCTTTAAATTGCTAAAAAGGTGAAACGCTTGGTTTTGTTTCGTAACGTTTGTATACGTTTGGCTTAAATCGCTAAAAATGTGATACGTTTGAATTTGTTTCGTAACGTTTTAAACGCTTGATTTTGTTTCGTAACGTTTGTAAATGTTTGGCATAAATCACTAAAGAGATGAAACGTTTGGATTTGTTTCGTAACGTTTGTAAATGTTTGGCTTAAATCGCTAAAAAGGTGAAACGTTTGGATTTGTTTCATAGCGTTTGTAAACGTTTGGCTTAAATCGCTAATAAGGAAAAATGTTTGGAATTGTTTCGTAACATTTACAAACGTTTGGTTTAAATCCAAAAAGGTGAAACGTTTTGATTTGTTTCATAACGTTTGAAAGAGTTTGGCTTAAATTGCTAAAAAGGTGAAACATTTGGATTTGTTTCGTAGCGTTTGTATACGTTTGGCATAAATCACTAAAAAGGTGAAACGCTTGGATTTTTTTCGAACCGTTTGAACGTTTTGCTTATATCGCTAAAAAGGTGAAACGTTTGGATTTATTTTGTAACGTTTGTAAACTTTTGGCTTAAATTGCTAAAAAGGTGAAAGGTTTGGATTTGTTTCACAACTTTCATAAACGTTTGGCTTAAATTGCTAAAACGGTGAAAGGCTTGGATTTGTTTCGCAACGTTCATAAACGTTTGGCTTAAATTGCTAAAACGGTGAAAGGCTTGGATTTGATTCGTAACGTTTTAAACGTTTAGTTTAAATCGCTAAAATGGTGAAATATTTGGATTTGTTTTGTAACGTTTGTAGGCTTAAATTGCTAAAATGGTAAAAAGTTTGGTTTTGTTTCGTAATGTTTGTAAACGTTCGACTTAAATCGCTAAAAAGGAGAAACATTTGGATTTTTTTCGTAACGTTTGTGAACGTATAACTTAAATTGCTAAAATGATGAAATGTTTGGATTTGTTTCGTAACGTTTGTAAACGTTTGGCTTAAATTACTAAAAAGATGAAACACTTGGATTTGTTTCGGAACGTTTGGCTTAAATTGTTAAAAAGGTGAAACGCTTGGATTTGTTTCACAACGTTTGTAAACGTTTGGCTTAAATTGTTAAATGGGTGAAACAGTTGGTTTGTTTCGTGACATTTGTAATGGTTTGGCCTAAATCGCTAAAAATGGGAAACGTTTGGATTTGTTTCGAAACGTTTTAAACGTTTGGTTTTGTTTCGTAATGTTAGTAAACGTTTTGCTTAAATAGCTAAAAAGGTGAAACATTTGGATTTGTTTTGTAACGTTTGTATACATTTGGCTTAAATAGCTATAAACGTGAAACGTTTGGATTTGTTTGGTTACGTTTGCAAGCGTTTGGCTTAATTCGCTAAAAAGGTTAAACGTTTGGATTTGTTTGTAACGTTTGTAAATGTTTGGCTTAAATCGCTAAAAAGGCAAAACGTTTGGATTTATTTTGTAACGTTGGTAAACGTTTGGCTTAAATCGCAAAAAAGGGGAAACGTTTGGATTTGTTTAGTAACGTTTGCAAACATTTGGCTTAAATTGCTAAAAAGGTGAAACGTTTGGATTTGTTTCGTAACGTTTGTAAATGTTTGGCTTAAATCGCTAAAAAGGTGAAACGTTTGGATTTGTTTCATAGCGTTTGTAAACGTTTGGCTTAAATCGCTAATAAGGAAAAATGTTTGGAATTGTTTCGTAACGTTTACAAACGTTTGGTTTAAATTCAAAAAGGTGAAACGTTTTGATTTGTTTCATAACGTTTGAAAGAGTTTGGCTTAAATTGCTAAAAAGGTGAAACATTTGGATTTGTTTCGTAGCGTTTGTAAACGTTTGGCATAAATTACTAAAAAGGTGAAATATTTGGATTTGTTTCGTACCGTTTGAACGTTTTGCTTATATCGCTAAAAAGGTGAAACGTTTGGATTTATTTTGTAACGTTTGTAAACTTTTGGCTTAAATAGCTAAAAAGGTGAAAGGTTTGGATTTGTTTCACAACTTTCATAAACGTTTGGCTTAAATTGCTAAAACGGTGAAAGGTTTGGATTTGTTTCGCAACGTTCATAAACGTTTGGCTTAAATCGCCAAAAAAGTGAAACGCTTGGATTTGTTTTGTAACGTTTGTAAACGATTGGCCTAAATCGCTAAAAAGGTGAAACATTTGTATTTGTTTCGTAACGTTTGTAAACGTTTGTCTTAAATCGCTAAAAAAATTAAACGTTATCATTTGTTTCGTATTGTTTGTAAACGTTTGGCTTAAATCGCTAAAAAGGTGAAACATTTGAATTTGTTTTGTAACCTTTGTAAACGTTTGGCTTAAATTTCTAAAAAGGTGAAACGTTTTGATTTATTTCATCCCGTTTGTATACGTTTGGCTTAAATTGCAAAAAAGGAGAAACGCTCGGATTTGTTTTGTATCGTTTGTATACGTTTGGCATAAATTGCTAATAAGGTGAAACGTTTGGATTTGTTTTGTAGCCTTTGTAAACGTTTGGCTAAAATTGCTAAAAAGGTGAAACGCTTTGATTTGTTTCATCCCGTTTGTATACGTTTGGCTTAAATTGCTAAAAAGGAGAAACGCTTGGATTGGTTTTGTATCGTTTGTAAGCGTTTGGCATAAAGTGATAAAAAGGTTAAACGTTTGGATTTATTTCGTAGCGTTTATAAACGTTTGGCTTAAATCGCTAAAAAGGTGAAATATTTGGAGTTGTTTCGTAACGTTTGTAAACGTTTGGCTACAATCGCTGAAAAGGTGAAACGTTTTGAATTTCTTCGTAACATTTGTAAACGTTTGGCATAAATCGCTAAAAAGGTGAAATGTTTGAATTTGATTCGTAACGTTTTAAACGTTTAGTTTAAATCGCTAAAATGGTGAAATATTTGGATTTGTTTTGTAACGTTTGTAGGCTTCAATCGCTAAAAAGGAAAAAAGTTTGGTTTTGTTTCGTAATGTTTGTAAACGTTCGACTTAAATCGCTAAAAAGGAGAAACATTTGGATTTTTTTCGTAACATTTGTAAACGTATAACTTAAATTGCTAAAATGGTGAAATGTTTGGATTTGTTTCGTAACGATTGTAAACGTTTGGCTTAAATTACTAAACAGATGAAACACTTGGATTTGTTTCGGAACGTTTGGCTTAAATTGCTAAAAAGGTGAAACGCTTGGATTTGTTTCACAACGTTTGTAAACGTTTGGCTTAAATTGTTAAATGGGTGAAACAGTTGGTTTTGTTTCGTGACATTTGTAATGGTTTGGCCTAAATCGCTAAAAATGGGAAACGTTTGGATTTGTTTCGAAACGTTTTAAACGTTTGGTTTTGTTTCGTAATGTTTGTAAATGTTTTGCTTAAATAGCTAAAAAGGTGAAACATTTGGATTTGTTTTGTAACGTTTGTATACATTGGCTTAAATAGCTAAAAACGTGAAACGTTTGAATTTGTTTGGTTACGTTTGCAAGCGTTTGGCTTAATTCGCTAAAAAGGTTAAACGTTTGGATTTGTTTGTAACGTTTGTAAATGTTTGGCTTAAATCGCTAAAAGGGCAAAACGTTTGGATTTATTTTGTAACGTTTAAGGTGAAACGTTTGGATTTATTTTGTAACGTTTGTAAACGTTTGGCTTAAATCGCAAAAAAGGTGAAACGTTTGGATTTGTTTAGTAACGTTTGCAAACTTTTGGCTTAAATTGCTAAACAGGTGAAACGCTTGGATTTGTTTGTAACGTTTGTAAATGTTTGGCTTAAATCGCTAAAAAGGCAAAACGTTTGGATTTATTTTGTAACGTTTGTAAACGTTTGGCTTAAATCGCAAAAAAGGTGAAACGTTTGGATTTGTTTAGTAACGTTTGCAAACATTTGGCTTAAATTGCTAAAAAGGTGAAACGCTTGGATTTGTTTCGTAACGTTTGTAAACGTTTGGCATCAATCGCTGAAAAGGTGTAACGTTTGGATTTGTTTCGTAACATTTGTAAACGTTTGGCTTCAATCGCTGAAAAGGTGAAACGTTTGGATTTGCTTCGTAACATTTGTAAACGTTTGGCATAAATCGCGAAAAAGGTGAAATGTTTGGATTTGTTTCATAACGTTTTAAACGTTTGGCTTAAATTGCTAAAATGGGGAAGTATTTGGATTTGTTTTGTAACGTTTGTAGGCTTAAATCGCTAAAAAGGTAAACCGTTTGGTTTTGTTTCGTAATGTTTGTAAACGTTCGGCTTAAATCGCTAAAAGGGTGAAACATTTGGATTTGTTTCGTAACGTTTGAAAATGTTAGGCTTAAATTGCTAAAATCGTGATATGTTTGGATTTGTTTCGTAACGTTTGTAAATGTTTGGCTTAAATTACTAAAAAGATGAAACACTTGGATTTGTTTCAGAACGTTTGTAAACGTTTTGCTTAAATTGCTAAAAAGGTGAAACGCTTGGATTTGTTTCGCAACGTATATAAACGTTTGGCTTAAATTATTAAATGGGTGAAACAGTTGGTTTTGTTTCGTGACATTCGTAATAGTTTGGCCTAAATCTCTAAAAATGGGAAACGTTTGGATTCGTTTCGAAACGTTGTAAATGTTTGGTTTTGTTTCGTAATGTTTGTAAACGTTTTGCTTAAATAGCTAAAAAGGTGAAACATTTGGATTTGTTTTGTAACGTTTGTATACATTTGGCTTAAATAGCTAAAAACGTGAAACGTTTGGATTTGTTTGGTTACGTTTGCAAGCGTTTGGCTTAATTCGCTAAAAAGGTTAAACGTTTGGATTTGTTTGTAACGTTTGTAAATGTTTGGCTTAAATCGATAAAAAGGCAAAACGTTTGATTTTATTTTGTAACGTTTGTAAACATTTGGCTTAAATCGCAAAAAAGGTGAAACGTTTGGATTTGTTTAGTAACGTTTGCAAACATTTTGCTTAAATTGCTAAAAAGGTGAAACGCTTGGATTTGTTTCGTAACGTTTGGCTTAAATTGCTAAAACGGTAAATCGCTTGGATTTGTTTCGTAACGTTTGTAAACGTTTGGCTTACATTGCTAAAAAGGTGAAACATTTGGATTTTTTTCATATCCTTTGTAAATGTTTGGCTTAAATCGCTAAAAAGGTGAAACTTTTGGATTTGTTTCGTAACGTTTGTAAACGTTTGGATTAAACAACTAAAAAGGGGAAACATTTGGATTTGTTTCTAAACGTTTGTAGTCGTTTGGCTTAAATTTCTAAAAAGGTGAAACGCTTGGATTTGTTTCTTAACGTTTGTAAACGTTTGGCTTATATTGCTAAAAAGGTGAAAGGCTTGGAATTGTTTTGTAATGTTTGTAAACGTTTTGCTTTAAATTGCTAAAAAGGTGAAACGCTTGGTTTTATTTCGTAACGTTTGTAAACGTTTGGCTTAAATCGCTAAAAATGTGATACGTTTGAATTTGTTTCGTAACGTTTTAAACGCTTGATTTTGTTTCGTAACGTTTGTAAACATTTGGCATAAATCGCTCAAAAGATGAAACGCTTGGATTTGTTTCGTAACGTTTGTAAATGTTTGGCTTAAATCGCTAAAAAGGTGAAACGTTTGGATTTGTTTCATAGCGTTTGTAAACGTTTGGCTTAAATCGCTAATAAGGAAAAATGTTTGAAATTGTTTCGTAACGTTTACAAACGTTTGGTTTAAATCCAAAAAGGTGAAACGTTTTGATTTGTTTCATAACGTTTGAAAGAGTTTGGCTTAAATTGCTAAAAAGGTGAAACATTTGGATTTGTTTCGTAGCGTTTGTATGCGTTTGGCATAAATCACTAAAAAGGTGAAACACTTGGATTTGTTTCGTACCGTTTGAACGTTTTGCTTATATCGCTAAAAAGGTGAAACATTTGGATTTATTTTGTAACGTTTGTAAACTTTTGGCTTAAATAGCTAAAAAGGTGAAAGGTTTGGATTTGTTTCACAACTTTCATAAACGTTTGGCTTAAATTGCTAAAACGGTGAAAGGCTTGGATTTGTTTCGCAACGTTCATAAACGTTTGGCTTAAATCGCTAAAAAGGTGAAACGCTTGGATTTGTTTTGTAACGTTTGTAAACGATTGGCCTAAATCGCTAAAAAGGTGAAACATTTGTATTTGTTTCGTAACGTTTGTAAACATTTGGCTTAAATCGCTAAAAAGGTTAAACATTATCATTTGTTTCGTATTTTTTGTAAACGTTTGGCTTAAATCGCTAAAAAGGTGAAACATTTGAATTTGTTTTGTAACCTTTGTAAACGTTTGGCTTAAATTTCTAAAAAGGCGAAACGTTTTGATTTATTTCATCCCGTTTGTATACGTTTGGCTTAAATTGCGAAAAAGGAGAAACGCTCGGATTTGTTTTGTATCGTTTGTATACGTTTGGCATAAATTGCAAATAAGGTGAAACGTTTGGATTTGTTTTGTAGCCTTTGTAAACGTTTGGCTAAAATTGCTAAAAAGGTGAAACGCTTTGATTTGTTTCATCCCGTTTGTATACGTTTGGCTTAAATTGCTAAAAAGGAGAAACGCTTGGATTGGTTTTGTATCGTTTGTAAGCGTTTGGCATAAAGTGATAAAAAGGTTAAACGTTTGGATTTATTTCGTAGCGTTTATAAACGTTTGGCTTAAATCGCTAAAAAGGTGAAATATTTGGAGTTGTTTCGCAACGTTTGTAAACGTTTGGCTACAATCGCTGAAAAGGTGAAACGTTTTGAATTTCTTCGTAACATTTGTAAACGTTTGGCATAAATCGCTAAAAAGGTGAAATGTTTGGATTTAATTCGTAACGTTTTAAACGTTTAGTTTAAATCGCTAAAATGGTGAAATATTTGGATTTGTTTTGTAACGTTTGTAGGCTTAAATTGCTAAAATGGTAAAAAGTTTGGTTTTGTTTCGTAATGTTTGTAAACGTTCGACTTAAATCGCTAAAAAGGAGAAACATTTGGATTTTTTTCGTAACGTTTGTAAACGTATAACTTAAATTGCTAAAATGGTGAAATGTTTGGATTTGTTTCGTAACGTTTGTAAACGTTTGGTTTAAATTACTTAAAAGATGAAACACTTGGATTTGTTTCGGAACGTTTGGCTTAAATTACTAAAAAGGTGAAACGCTTGGATTTGTTTCACAACGTTTGTAAACGTTTGACTTAAATTGTTAAATGGGTGAAACAGTTGGTTTTGTTTCGTGACATTTGTAATAGTTTGGCCTAAATCGCTAAAAATGGGAAACGTTTGGATTTGTTTCGAAACGTTTTAGACGTTTGGTTTTGTTTCGTAATGTTAGTAAACGTTTTGCTTAAATAGCTAAAAAGGTGAAACATTTGGATTTGTTTTGTAACGTTTGTATACATTTGGCTTAAATAGCTAAAAACGTGAAACGTTTGGATTTGTTTGGTTACGTTTGCAAGCATTTGGCTTAATTCGCTAAAAAGGTTAAATGTTTGGATTTGTTTGTAACGTTTGTAAATGTTTGGCTTAAATCGCTAAAAAGGCAAAACGTTTGGATTTATTTTGTAACATTTGTAAACGTTTGTCTTAAATCGCAAAAAAGGTGAAACGTTTGGATTTGTTTAGTAACGTTTGCAAACATTTGGCTTAAATTGCTAAAAAGGTGAAATGCTTGGATTTGTTTGTAAATGTTTGGCTTAAATCGCTAAAAAGGCAAAACGTTTGGATTTATTTTGTAACGTTTGTAAACGTTTGGCTTAAATCGCAAAAAAGGTGAAACGTTTGGATTTGCTTAGTAACGTTTGCAAACATTTGGCTTAAATTGCTAAAAAGGTGAAACGCTTGGATTTGTTTCGTAACGTTTGTAAACGTTTGGCATCAATCGCTGAAAAGGTGAAACGTTTGGATTTGCTTCGTAACATTTGTAAACGTTTGGCTTCAATCGCTGAAAAGGTGAAACGTTTGGATTTGCTTCGTAACATTTGTAAATGTTTGGCATAAATCGCGAAAAGGTGAAACATTTGGATTTGTTTTGTATCGTTTGTAAGCGTTTGGCATAAAGTGATAAAAAGGTTAAACGTTTGGATTTATTTCGTAGCGTTTATAAACGTTTGGCTTAAATCGCTAAAAAGGTGAAATATTTGGAGTTGTTTCGTAACGTTTGTAAACGTTTGGCTACAATCGCTGAAAAGGTGAAACGTTTTGAATTTCTTCGTAAACGTTTGGCATAAATCGCTAAAAAGGTGAAATGTTTGGATTTGATTCGTAACGTTTTAAACGTTTAGTTTAAATCGCTAAAATGGTGAAATATTTGGATTTGTTTTGTAACGTTTGTAGGCTTAAATCGCTAAAAGGGTGAAACATTTGGATTTGTTTCGTAACGTTTGGAAATGTTAGGCTTAAATTGCTAAAATCGTGATATGTTTGGATTTGTTTCGTAACGTTTGTAAATGTTTGGCTTAAATTACTAAAAAGATGAAACACTTGGATTTGTTTCAGAACGTTTGTAAATGTTTTGCTTAAATTGCTAAAAAGGTGAAACGCTTGGATTTGTTTCGCAACGTTTATAAAGGTTTGGCTTATATTATCAAATGGGTGAAACAGTTGGTTTTGTTTCGTGACATTCGTAATAGTTTGGCCTAAATCGCTAAAAATGGGAAACGTTTGGATTCGTTTCGAAACGTTTTAAATGTTTGGTTTTGTTACGTAATGTTTGTAAACGTTTTGCTTAAATAGCTAAAAAGGTGAAACATTTGGATTTGTTTTGTAACGTTTGTATACATTTGGCTTAAATAGCTAAAAACGTGAAACGTTTGGATTTGTTTGGTTACGTTTGCAAGCGTTTGGCTTAATTCGCTAAAAAGGTTAAACGTTTGGATTTGTTTGTAACGTTTGTAAATGTTTGGCTTAAATCGATAAAAAGGCAAAACGTTTGATTTTATTTTGTAACGTTTGTAAACATTTGGCTTAAATCGCAAAAAAGGTGAAACGTTTGGATTTGTTTAGTAACGTTTGCAAACATTTGGCTTAAATTGCTAAAAAGGTGAAACGCTTGGATTTGTTTCGTAACGTTTGGCTTAAATTGCTAAAACGGTAAATCGCTTGGATTTGTTTCGTAACGTTTGTAAACGTTTGGCTTACATTGCTAAAAAGGTGAAACATTTGGATTTTTTTCATATCCTTTGTAAATGTTTGGCTTAAATCGCTAAAAAGGTGAAACTTTTGGATTTGTTTCGTAACGTTTGTAAACGTTTGGATTAAACAACTAAAAAGGGAAAACATTTGGATTTGTTTCTAAACGTTTGTAGTCATTTGGCTTATATTTCTAAAAAGGTGAAACGCTTGGATTTGTTTCGTAACGTTTGTAAACGTTTGGCTTATATTGCTAAAAAGGTGAAAGGCTTGGAATTGTTTTGTAATGTTTGTAAACGTTTTGCTTTAAATTGCTAAAAAGGTGAAACGCTTGGTTTTGTTCCGTAACGTTTGTAAACGTTTGGCTTAAATCGCTAAAAATGTGATACGTTTGAATTTGTTTCGTAACGTTTTAAACGCTTGATTTTGTTTCGTAACGTTTGTAAACGTTTGGCATAAATCGCTAAAAAGATGAAACGTTTGGATTTGTTTCGTAACGTTTATAAATGTTTGGCTTAAATCGCTAAAAAGGTGAAACGTTTGGATTTGTTTCATAGCGTTTGTAAACGTTTGGCTTAAATCGCTAATAAGGAAAAATGTTTGGAATTGTTTCGTAACGTTTACAAACGTTTGGTTTAAATCCAAAAAGGTGAAACGTTTTGATTTGTTTCATAACGTTTGAAAGAGTTTGGCTTAAATTGCTAAAAAGGTGAAACATTTGGATTTGTTTCGTAGCGTTTGTAAACGTTTGGCATAAATCACTAAAAAGGTGAAACGCTTGGATTTGTTTCGTACCGTTTGAACGTTTTGCTTATATCGCTAAAAAGGTGAAACGTTTGGATTTATTTTGTAACGTTTGTATACTTTTGGCTTAAATTGCTAAAAAGGTGAAAGGTTTGGATTTGTTTCACAACTTTCATAAACGTTTGGCTTAAATTGCTAAAATGGTGAAAGGCTTGGATTTGTTTTGCAACGTTCATAAACGTTTGGCTTAAATCGCTAAAAAGGTGAAACGCTTGGATTTGTTTTGTAGCGTTTGTAAACGATTGGCCTAAATTGCTAAAAAGGTGAAACATTTGTATTTGTTTCGTAACGTTTGTAAACGTTTGGCTTAAATCGCTAAAAAGGTTAAACGTTATCATTTGTTTCGTATTGTTTGTAAACGTTTGGCTTAAATCGCTAAAAAGGTGAAACATTTTAATTTGTTTTGTAACCTTTGTAAACGTTTGGCTTAAATTTCTAAAAAGGTGAAACGTTTTGATTTATTTCATCCCGTTTGTATACGTTTGGCTTAAATTGCGAAAAAGGAGAAACGCTCGGATTTGTTTTGTATCGTTTGTATACGTTTGGCATAAATTGCTAATAAGGTGAAACGTTTGGATTTGTTTTGTAGCCTTTGTAAACGTTTGGCTAAAATTGCTCAAAAGGTGAAACGCTTTGATTTGTTTCATCCCGTTTGTATACGTTTGGCTTAAATTGCTAAAAAGAAGAAACGCTTGGATTGGTTTTGTATCGTTTGTAAGCGTTTGGCATAAAGTGATAAAAAGGTTAAACGTTTGGATTTATTTCGTAGCGTTTATAAACGTTTGGCTTAAATCGCTAAAAAGGTGAAATATTTGGAGTTGTTTCGTAACGTTTGTAAACGTTTGGCTACAATCGCTGAAAAGGTGAAACGTTTTGAATTTCTTCGTAACATTTGTAAACGTTTGGCATAAATCGCTAAAAAGGTGAAATGTTTGGATTTGATTCGTAACGTTTTAAACGTTTAGTTTAAATCGCTAAAATGGTGAAATATTTGGATTTGTTTTGTAATGTTTGTAGGCTTAAATCGCTAAAATGGTAAAAAGTTTGGTTTTGTTTCGTAATGTTTGTAAACGTTCGACTTAAATCGCTAAAAAGAAGAAACATTTGGATTTTTTTCGTAACGTTTGTAAACGTATAACTTAAATTGCTAAAATGGTGAAATGTTTGGATTTGTTTCGTAACGTTTGTAAACGTTTGGCTTAAATTACTAAAAAGATGAAACACTTGGATTTGTTTCGGAACGTTTGGCTTAAATTGCTAAAAAGGTGAAACGCTTGGATTTATTTCACAACGTTTGTAAACGTTTGGCTTAAATTGTTAAATGGGTGAAACAATTGGTTTTGTTTCGTGACATTTGTAATGGTTTGGCCTAAATCGCTAAAAATGGGAAACGTTTGGATTTGTTTCGAAACGTTTTAAACGTTTGGTTTTGTTTCGTAATGTTTGTAAACGTTTTGCTTAAATAGCTAAAAAGGTGAAACATTTGGATTTGTTTTGTAACGTTTGTATACATTGGCTTAAATAGCTAAAAACGTGAAACGTTTGGATTTGTTTGGTTACGTTTGCAAGCGTTTAGCTTAATTCGCTAAAAAGGTTAAACGTTTGGATTTGTTTGTAACGTTTGTAAATGTTTGGCTTAAATCGCTAAAAAGGCAAAACGTTTGGATTTATTTTGTAACGTTTGTAAACGTTTGGCTTAAATCGCAAAAAAGGTGAAACGTTTGGATTTGTTTAGTAACGTTTGCAAACTTTTGGCTTAAATTGCTAAAAAGGTGAAACGCTTGGATTTGTTTGTAACGTTTGTAAATGTTTGGCTTAAATCGCTAAAAAGGCAAAACGTTTGGATTTATTTTGTAACGTTTGTAAACGTTTGGCTTAAATCGCAAAAAAGGTGAAACGTTTGGATTTGTTTAGTAACGTTTGCAAACATTTGGCTTAAATTGCTAAAAAGGTGAAACGCTTGGATTTGTTTCGTAACGTTTGTAAACGTTTGGCATCAATCGCTGAAAAGGTGAAACGTTTGGATTAGTTTCGTAACATTTGTAAACGTTTGGCTTCAATCGCTGAAAAGGTGAAACGTTTGGATTTGCTTCGTAACATTTGTAAACGTTTGGCATAAATCGCGAAAAAGGTGAAATGTTTGGATTTGTTTCATAACGTATTAAATGTTTGGCTTAAATCGCTAAAATGGGGAAGTATTTGGATTTGTTTTGTAACGTTTGTAGGCTTAAATCGCTAAAAAGGTAAAACGTTTGGTTTTGTTTCGTAATGTTTGTAAACGTTCGGCTTAAATCGCTAAAAGGGTGAAACATTTGGATTTGTTTCGTAACGTTTGGAAATGTTAGGCTTAAATTGCTAAAATCGTGATATGTTTGGATTTGTTTCGTAACGTTTGTAAACGTTTGGCTTAAATTACTAAAAAGATGAAACACTTGGATTTGTTTCAGAACGTTTGTAAACGTTTTGCTTAAATTGCTAAAAAGGTGAAACGCTTGGATTTGTTTCGCAACGTTTATAAACGTTTGGTTTAAATTATTAAATGGGTGAAACAGTTGGTTTTGTTTCGTGACATTCGTAATTGTTTGGCCTAAATCGCTAAAAATGGGAAACGTTTGGATTCGTTTCGAAACGTTTTAAATGTTTGGTTTTGTTTCGTAATGTTTGTAAACGTTTTGCTTAAATAGCTAAAAAGGTGAAACATTTGGATTTGTTTTGTAACGTTTGTATACATTTGGCTTAAATAGCTAAAAACGTGAAACGTTTGGATTTGTTTGGTTACGTTTGCAAGCGTTTGGCTTAATTCACTAAAAAGGTTAAACGTTTGGATTTGTTTGTAACGTTTGTAAATGTTTGGCTTAAATCGATAAAAAGGCAAAACGTTTGATTTTATTTTGTAACGTTTGTAAACATTTGGCTTAAATCGCAAAAAAGGTGAAACGTTTGGATTTGTTTAGTAACGTTTGCAAACATTTGGCTTAAATTGCTAAAAAGGTGAAACGCTTGGATTTGTTTCGTAACGTTTGGCTTAAATTGCTAAAACGGTAAATCACTTGGATTTGTTTCGTAACGTTTGTAAACGTTTGGCTTACATTGCTAAAAAGGTGAAACATTTGGATTTTTTTCATATCCTTTGTAAATGTTTGGCTTAAATCGCTAAAAAGGTGAAACTTTTGGATTTGTTTCGTAACGTTTGTAAACGTTTGGATTAAACAACTAAAAAGGGAAAACATTTGGATTTGTTTCTAAACGTTTGTAGTCGTTTGGCTTATATTTCTAAAAAGGTGAAACGCTTGGATTTGTTTCGTAACGTTTGTAAACGTTTGGCTTATATTGCTAAAAAGGTGAAAGGCTTGGAATTGTTTTGTAATGTTTGTAAACGTTTTGCTTTAAATTGCTAAAAAGGTGAAACGCTTGGTTTTGTTTCGTAACGTTTGGCTTAAATCGCTAAAAATATGATACGTTTGAATTTGTTTCGTAACGTTTTAAACGTTTGATTTTGTTTCGTAACGTTTGTAAACGTTTGGCATAAATCGCTAAAAAGATGAAACGTTTGGATTTGTTTCGTAACGTTTATAAATGTTTGGCTTAAATCGCTAAAAAGGTGAAACGTTTGGATTTGTTTCATAGCGTTTGTAAACGTTTGGCTTAAATCGCTAATAAGGAAAAATGTTTGGAATTGTTTCGTAACGTTTACAAACGTTTGGTTTAAATCCAAAAAGGTGAAACGTTTTGATTTGTTTCATAACGTTTGAAAGAGTTTGGCTTAAATTGCTAAAAAGGTGAAACATTTGGATTTGTTTCGTAGCGTTTGTAAACGTTTGGCATAAATCACTAAAAAGGTGAAACGCTTGGATTTGTTTCGTACCGTTTGAACGTTTTGCTTATATCGCTAAAAAGGTGAAACGTTTGGATTTATTTTGTAACGTTTGTAAACGTTTGGCTTAAATTGCTAAAAAGGTGAAAGGTTTGGATTTGTTTCACAACTTTCATAAACGTTTGGCTTAAATTGCTAAAACGGTGAAAGGCTTGGATTTGTTTCGCAACGTTCATAAACGTTTGGCTTAAATCGCTAAAAAGGTGAAACGCTTGGATTTGTTTTGTAACGTTTGTAAACGATTGGCCTAAATCGCTAAAAAGGTGAAACATTTGTATTTGTTTCGTAATGTTTGTAAACGTTTGGCTTAAATCGCTAAAAATGTTAAACGTTATCATTTGTTTCGTATTGTTTGTAAACGTTTGGCTTAAATCGCTAAAAAGGTGAAACATTTGAATTTGTTTTGTAACCTTTGTAAACGTTTGGCTTAAATTTCTAAAAAGGTGAAACGTTTTGATTTATTTCATCCCGTTTGTATACGTTTGGCTTAAATTGCGAAAAAGGAGAAACGCTCGGATTTGTTTTGTATCGTTTGTATACGTTTGGCATAAATTGCTAATAAGGTGAAACGTTTGGATTTGTTTTGTAGCCTTTGTAAACGTTTGGCTAAAATTGCTCAAAAGGTGAAACGCTTTGATTTGTTTCATCCCGTTTGTATACGTTTGGCTTAAATTGCTAAAAAGGAGAAACGCTTGGATTGGTTTTGTATCGTTTGTAAGCGTTTGGCATAAAGTGATAAAAAGGTTAAACGTTTGGATTTATTTCGTAGCGTTTATAAACGTTTGGCTTAAATCGCTAAAAAGGTGAAATATTTGGAGTTGTTTCGTAACGTTTGTAAACGTTTGGCTACAATCGCTGAAAAGGTGAAACGTTTTGAATTTCTTCGTAACATTTGTAAACGTTTGGCATAAATCGCTAAAAAGGTGAAATGTTTGGATTTGATTCGTAACGTTTTAAACGTTTAGTTTAAATCGCTAAAATGGTGAAATATTTGGATTTGTTTTGTAACGTTTGTAGGCTTAAATCGCTAAAATGGTAAAAAGTTTGGTTTTGTTTCGTAATGTTTGTAAACGTTCGACTTAAATCGCTAAAAAGGAGAAACATTTGGATTTTTTTCGTAACGTTTGTAAACGTATAACTTAAATTGCTAAAATGGTGAAATGTTTGGATTTGTTTCGTAACGTTTGTAAACGTTTGGCTTAAATTACTAAAAAGATGAAACACTTGGATTTGTTTCGTAACGTTTGTTAACGTTTGGCTTAAATCGCTAAAAAAGTGAGACATTTGAATTTGTTTCGTAACGTTTGTAAACGTTTGCAATAAATCGCTAAAAATATGAAACGTTTGGATTTCTTTCGTAACGTTTGTAAATGTTTGGTTTAAATAGCTAAAAATGTGATACGTTTGAATTTGTTTCGTAACGTTTTAAACGCTTGATTTTGTTTCGTAACGTTTGTGAACGTTTGGCATAAATCGCTAAAAAGATGAAACGTTTGGATTTGTTTCGTAACCTTTGTAAATGTTTGACTTAAATTGCTAAAAAGGTGAAACGTTTGGATTTGTTTCTTAGCGTTTGTAAACGTTTGGCTTAAATCGCTAAAAATAAAAAATGTTTGGAATTGTTTCGTAACGTTTACAAACGTTTGGTTTAAATCCAAAAAGGTGAAACGTTTTGATTTGTTTCTTAACGTTTGTAAGAGTTTGGCTTAAATTGCTAAAAAGGTGAAACGTTTGGATTTGTTTCGTAGCGTTTGTAAACGTTTGGCATAAATCACTAAAAACGTGAAACGTTTGGATTTGTTTCGTACCGTTTGAACGTTTTGCTTATATCGCTAAAAAGGTGAAACGTTTGGATTTATTTTGTAACGTTTTTAAACTTTTGGCTTAAATTGCTAAAAAGGTGAAAGGTTTGGATTTGTTTCGCAACTTTCATAAACGTTTGGCTTAAATTGCTAAAACGGGGAAAGTCTTGGATTTGCTTCGCAACGTTCATAAACGTTTGGCTTAAATCGCTAAAAAGGTGAAACATTTGTATTTGTTTCGTAACGTTTGTAAACGTTTGGCTTAAATCTCTAAAAAAGTTAAACGTTATCATTTGTTTCGTATTGTTTGTAAACGTTTGGCTTAAATCGCTAAAAAGGTGAAACATTTGAATTTGTTTTGTAACCTTTGTAAACGTTTGGCTTAAATTTCTAAAAAGGTGAAACGTTTTGATTTCTTTCATCCCGTTTGTATACGTTTGGCTTAAATTTCTAAAAAGGAGAAACGCTCGGATTTGTTTTGTATCGTTTGTAAACGTTTGGCATAAATTGCTAAAAAGGTGAAACGTTTGGATTTGTTTTGTAGCCTTTGTAAACGTTTCGCTAAAATTGCTAAAAAGGTGAAACGCTTTGATTTGTTTCATCCCGTTTGTATACGTTTGGCTTAAATTGCTAAAAAGGAGAAACGCTTGGATTGGTTTTGTATCGTTTGTAAGCGTTTGGCATAAAGTGATAAAAAGGTTAAACGTTTGGATTTATTTCGTAGCGTTTATAAACGTTTGGCTTAAATCGCTAAAAAGGTGAAATATTTGGAGTTGTTTCGTAACGTTTGTAAACGTTTGGCTACAATCGCTGAAAAAGGTGAAACGTTTTGAATTTCTTCGTAACATTTGTAAACGTTTGGCATAAATCGCTAATAGGGTGAAATGTTTGGATTTGTTTCGTAACGTTTTAAACGTTTAGCTTAAATCGCTAAAATGGTGAAATATTTGGATTTGTTTTGTAACGTTTGTAGGCTTAAATCGCTAAAAAGGTAAAAAGTTTGGTTTTGTTTCGTAATGTTTGTAAACGTTCGACTGAAATCGCTAAAAAGGTGAAACATTTGGATTTGTTTCGTAACGTTGGTAAACGTATAACTTAAATTGCTAAAATGGTGAAATGTTAAGATTTGTTTCGTAACTTTTGTAAACGTTTGGCTTAAATTACTAAAAAGATGAAACACTTGGATTTGTTTCGTAACGTTTGTTAACGTTTGGCTTAAATCGCTAAAAAAGTGAGACGTTTGAATTTGTTTCGTAACGTTTGTAAACGTTTGGCATAAATCGCTAAAAATATGAAACGTTTGGATTTGTTTCGTAATGTTTGTAAACATTTGGCTTAAATCGCTAAAGGGAGAGAATGTTGGACCTTAATTGATTCAATATCCCTTTTATTTTGACCAGGACAATTAACACCAAAGGATCTAATTCTCTAATTAAGTGTGTAGGAATCCCCCGGAACACTCAGAAAGCAAATCAGACATCTCTAGCTATAATCGAATTTTTCGATCACCAAGCTGTCTAGTGGAATTTGGCGGGCGCCAACTTTAGTTCGCGGGCGCCAACTTTAAGGTCGCGGGCGCCAACCTTAGGCTGAAGCTCGCTGGTGCCAGGTCCCACAAGTGATTGAGAGCGAACTTTATTTCGCGGGCGCGAAGCATACCTTGCGGGCGCGAAGTTTGAAATTCTAGAAGCTGATTTACAACGGTCATTTATTGCACCCAACGAGGTGCTGACACTTCAGCAGAGGACGATTGAGGACATTCCCCAAGGAGTAGTTCGCGGACGCGAACCATAGTTCGTAAACATTTCAAAAAGCTGATTTGTTACTCTTTTGCTTCACACAAAAAGAGTAACGGGAAGAATTGTTTGGAGGCATATATATATCATACTGTTGTGTATGAAAAAGGGTTGACAACCAAAGCATTCAAACCTCTCAAGCAATCTTCAAATCTTGTGTGAAAAACCTTTGTAATTTGTTGGTTTAAGAGTGAACCCTAGAAACTCTTGTTGTTGTTTTGTTTTTAGTTTTGCCTAGAAAAACTATAGGTTGTTGTTGTTAGTTGTTGGTTTGGGTTGAGCCTTTGAAAACCTAAGTTGGGAGTGAACTTGTAAAAACTCCAAGTTTAGTGGAAACCTCTAGTTTGAGGAAAGTGGATGTAGGTGAATGTGTTAATCACCAAACCACTATAAATCTTGTGTGTTCTTCTTTCTCAAACCTCCATTAGTTTAGTTGTAATTAAATTCTTAATCCGCAAAAGTTTTTAGTGGCAATTATTCAACCCCCCCCCCCCCTTCTAGTTGCTATTGGGTTACAAGTGGTATCAGAGCTTGGTGCTCTAGTTGTGCTTAATTGCAAGAGTTTGAAGATCCAAAAGCAATGGAAGGGTTTCTCAATAATTCCATAAGACCATACTTTGATGGTACCGATTATGCATATTGGAAGCAAAAGATGGAGAAGTATCTTGATAGTGAAAATGTGAATCTATGGCAATGCATAAGAAAGCCATGGGTGTGTCCTACACATCTTGTTGATGGTGTTGAGGTGAATAAGCCAAAAGATTCTTGGACTCCCCTTGAGGAAATTGCCTACTTGAAGAACAATAAGTGCATGTCCACTCTCTAGAGAAGAAGGAGGAAAAATTCTTCATTGTCAAACCGCAAAGGAGATATGGATTACTCTTGAGAATCATCATAAAGGAACTAGCGAAGTGAAGTTCAAGAAGATTCAACTCCTAACTCAAGAATATGAGATGTTCTTCCACAAGGCCAGAGAGAAGGTGACCGAAATGACCAACCGACTTTTCAAGATTGTTGAGGCATTGAGAAAGTACAGGAAGCATTACTCCAAGGCGGATGTCAATAGCAAAATCTTGAGGTCCTTGCCAAGGAGTCTCTATGAGTCAAAAGTTACTTCCATTGAGGAAGCAAATGAGCTCACAAAGCTAAACACCGATGAACTAATTGGTAAGCTTCTCACTTTTGAAATGTACATTGAAAGGGAAGAGCCTAAAGAAGAAAAGAAGAAGGTGCTAGCTTTGAAGGCCAAGGAGACCAACGTTAAGGAAACCAAGGCAAAGGAAGCTAAGGAATCAAGCTACTCTAGCGATGATGAGTTTCTTGAATTGGACTCGGATGATGGGAATGACAAAGAAATGGCTTTGTTCACCAAGAGATACAACAACTACATCAAGAGGAAGCAAGACAAAAGCAAGAGAGAATTTCACAAAAGGCCCTTTAAGAAGGAAGATGTGAAGTGCTACGAGTGTGGCAAGCAAGGCCATATCAAAAATGAGTGCAACAACAATGAGAAGAGTCCACAAAGATCACATAGGAAAGATAAGGAAGTCAAGAAAAGGGCTTCCAAAGTGACATGGGATGACTCTAGTGAAGAGGATGAGGAATATGAAAGTGAAAGAGCCAACATTTGTTTTATGGCTAATATAGAGGAAGCCTCTCCTACCAAGGTACACAATGATTCCTCTATTTCTTTCTCTTCTATTGATGATCTCTCTACCCATGTTCATGAAAGTGATAGTGGGGATGAGAAGGTGGAAATGATGAAAACTATGGCTAAGAAAGTCAATAGCTATAAGAGAAAAATTTTGAAAAACAAAGAAGATTTTTCCTTACTTGAGGCTAAAATTAATGATTTTCAAAAACAAATTGTTAATTTCAATTTACAAAATGAATCTTTGAAAAACTCAATTTCCCTACTCAATACTTCTAATCTCACTTCTCTCAACTCTTTGAAAGAAGAGAATGAAAAATTGAGAAAGGAAGTTGTTGAGTACAAAACTTCTTTAACTAAATTTCAAAACGGAAAACAATCTTTGGATGAGATGTTGACTTTCCAAAGACCCTCAACTTCTAAGGAAGGCTTGGGTTTTGTGGCTTGTAACTCATCATCTCCACCCTCTAGAACAAATCCAAGCGTTTGTAAACTTTTTGCTTAAATTGCTAAAAAGGTGAAAGGTTTGGATTTGTTTCGCAACGTTTATAAACGTTTGGCTTAAATTGCTAAAAAGGTGAAACGCTTGGATTTGTTTCGTAACGTTTGTAAACGTTTGGCTTAAATCGCTAAAAAGGTGAAACATTTGTATTTGTTTCATAACATTTGTAAATGTTTGGCTTAGATCGCTAAAAAGGTCAAACGTTTGTATTTGTTTCGTAACGTTTGTAAACGTTTGACATAAATCGCAAAAAAGGTGAAACGTTATCATTTGTTTCGTATCGTTTGTAAACGTTTGGCTTAAATCGCTAAAAAGGTGAAACATTTGGATTTGTTTTGTAGCCTTTGTAAACGTTTGGCTTAAATTGCTAAATGGGGAAATATTTGGATTTGTTCTGTAACGTTTGTAGGCTTAAATCGCTAAAAAAGTAAAAAGTTTGGTTTTGTTTCGTAATGTTTGTAAACGTTCGGCTTAAATCGCTAAAAAGGTGAAACATTTGGATTTGTTTCGAAACGTTTGTAAACGTTCGACTTAAATTGCTAAAATGGTGAAATCTTTGGATTTGTTTCGTAACGTTTGGCTTAAATTACAAAAAAGACGAAACACTTTGATTTGTTTCGGAACGTTTGTAAACGTTTGGCTTAAATTGCTAAATAGGTGAAACGCTTGGATTTGTTTCGCAACGTTTGTAAACGATTGGCTTAAATTGTTAATTGGGTGAAACAGTTGGTTTTGTTTAGTGACATTTGTAATGGTTTGGCCTAAATCGCTAAAAATGTTAAGCGTTTGGTTTTGTTTCGTAATATTTGTAAACGTTTTTCTTAAATAGCTAAAAAAGTGAAACACTTGGATTTGTTTTGTAACGTTTCTAAACATTTGGCTTAAATAGCTAAAAAGGTGAAACGTTTGGATTTGTTTCGTTATGTTTGCAAGCGTTTGGCTTAAATCACTAAAACGGTTCAACGTTTGGATTTGTTTGTAACGTTTGTAAACGTTTGGCTTAAATCGCCAAAAAGGTGAAACGTTTGGATTTATTTTGTAACGTTTGTAAACGTTTGGCTTAAATCGCAAAAAGGTGAAACGTTTGGATTTGTTTAGTAATGTTTGCAAACGTTTGGCTTAAATTGCTAAAAAGGTGAAACGCTTGGATTTTTTTCGTAACTTTTGTAAATGTTTGGCTTAAATTGCTAAAAAGGTGAATCGCTGGGATTTGTTTCGTAATGTTTGTAAATGTTTAGCTTACATTGCTAAAAAGGTGAAACATTTGGATTTTTTTTATAACCTTTATAAATGTTTGGCTTAAATCGCTAAAAAGGTGAAACTCTTGATTTTGTTTCGTAACGTTTGTAAACGTTTGCCTTAAACCACTAAAAAGGGGAAACGTTTGGATTTGTTTCGTAACGTTTCTAATCGTTTGGCTTAAATCGCTAAAAAGGTGAAACGCTTGGATTTTTTTCGTATCATTTTAACGTTTGGCTTAAATCGCTAAAAAGGTGAAATGTTTGGATTTATTTTGTAACGTTTGTAAACGTTTAGCTTAAATTGCTAAAAATGTGAAAGGTTTGGATTTGTTTCGCAATGTTTATAATCATTTGGCTTAAATTGCTAAAAAGGTGAAACGCTTGGATTTGTTTCTTAACGTTTTTAAACGTTTGGCTTAAATCGCTAAAAAGGTGAAACATTTGTATTTGTTTCGTAACGTTTGTAAATGTTTGGCTTAAATCGCTAAAAAGGTTAAATGTTTGTATTTATTTCGTAACGTTTGTAAACGTTTGACATAAATCGCTAAATTAGTGAAACGTTATCATTTGTTTCGTATCGTTTGTAAAAGTTTGGCTTAAATTGCTAAAAAGGTGAAACATTAGGATTTGTTTTGTAGCCTTTGTAAACGTTTGGCTTAAATTGCTAAAAAGGTGAAACGCTTTGATTTATTTCATCCCGTTTGTATACGTTTGGTTTAAATTTCTAAAAAGAAGAAACACTCGGATTTGTTTTGTATCGTTTGTAAACGTTTGGCATAAATTGCTAAAAAGGTGAAACGTTTGGATTTGTTTTGTAGCCTTTGTAAACGTTTGGCTAAAATTGCTAAAAAGGTGAAACGCTTTGATTTGTTTCATCCCGTTTGTATACGTTTGGCTTAAATTGCTAAAAAGGAGAAACGCTTGGATTTGTTTTGTAGCGTTTGTAAGCGTTTGGCATAAAGTGCTAAAAAGTTTAAACGTTTGGATTTATTTCGTAGCGTTTATAAACGTTTGGCTTAAATCGCTAAAAAGGTGAAACGTTTGGATTTGTTTCATAACGTTTGTAAACGTTTGGCTTCAATCGCTGAAAAGTGTAACACGTTTGGATTTGCTTCGTAACGTTTGTAAACGTTTGGCATAAATCGCTAAAAAGGTGAAATATTAGGATTTGTTTTGTAGCCTTTGTAAACGTTTGGCTTAAATCGCTAAAAAGGGGAAATATTTGGATTTGTTTTGTAACATTTGTAGGCTTAAATCGCTAAAAAGGTAAATAGTTTGGTTTTGTTTCGTAATGTTTGTAAACGTTCGGCTTAAATCGCTAAAAAGGTGAAACATTTGGATTTGTTTCGTAACGTTTGTAAACGTTCGACTTAAATTGCTAAAATGTTGAAATATTTGATTTGTTTCGTAACATTTGTAAACGTTTGGCTTAAATTACTAAAAACACGAAACACTTGGATTTATTTCGGAACGTTTGTAAACGTTTGGCTTAAATTGCTAAAAAGGTGAAACGCTTGGATTTGTTTCGCAATGTTTCCAAACATTTAGCTTAAATTTTTAAATGGGTGAAACAATTGGTTTTGTTTCGTGACATTTGTAATGGTGAAACATTTGGATTTGTTTTGTAACGTTTGTAAACATTTGGCTTAAATAGCTAAAAAGGTGAAACGCTTGAATTTGTTTCGTTATGTTTGTAAGCGTTTGGCTTAAATCACTAAAAAGGTTCAACGTTTGGATTTATTTTGTAACGTTTGTAAACGTTTGGCTTAAATCGCAAAAAAGGTGAAACGTTTGGATTTATTTAGTAACGTTTGCAAACGTTTGGCTTAAATTGCTAAAAAGGTGAAACGCTTGGATTTCTTTCGTAACGTTTGTAAACATTTGGCTTAAATTTCTAAAAAGGTGAATCGCTTGGATTTGTTTCGTAACGTTTGTAAACGTTTGTGATACATTGCTAAAAAGGTGAAAGATTTGGAATTTTTTCATAACCTTTGTAAATGTTTGGCTTAAATCGCTAAAAAGGTGAAACTTTTGGATTTGTTTCGTAACATTTGTAAACGTTTGCCTTAAACCACTAAAAAGGGGAAACATTTGGATTTGTTTCGTAACTTTTGTAATCGTTTGGCATAAACTGCTAAAAAGGTGAAACTCTTGGATTTGTTTTGTAACGTTTGTGAATGTTTGGCTAAAATCGCTAAAAATGTGATACGTTTGAATTTGTTTCGTAACGTTTTAAACGCTTGATTTTGTTCCGTAACGTTTGTAAACGTTTGGCATAAATCGCTAAAAAGGTGAAATGTTTGGATTTGTTTCATAGCGTTTGTAAACGTTTGGCTTTAATCGCTAAAAAGGAAAAATGTTTGGATTTGTTTCGTAACATTTACAAACGTTTGGCTTAAATCTAAAAAGGTGAAACGTTTTGATTTGTTTCATAACGTTTGTAAACGTTTGGCTTCAATCGCTGAAAAGTGTAACACGTTTGGATTTGCTTCGTAACGTTTGTAAACGTTTGGCATAAATCGCTAAAAAGGTGAAATATTAGGATTTGTTTTGTAGCCTTTGTAAACGTTTGGCTTAAATCGCTAAAAAGGGGAAATATTTGGATTTGTTTTGTAACATTTGTAGGCTTAAATCGCTAAAAAGGTAAAAAGTTTGGTTTTGTTTCGTAATGTTTGTAAACGTTCGGCTTAAATCGCTAAAAAGGTGAAACATTTGGATTTGTTTCGTAACGTTTGTAAACGTTCGACTTAAATTGCTAAAATGTTGAAATGTTTGATTTGTTTCGTAACATTTGTAAACGTTTGGCTTAAATTACTAAAAACACGAAACACTTGGATTTATTTCGGAACGTTTGTAAACGTTTGGCTTAAATTGCTAAAAAGGTGAAACGCTTGGATTTGTTTCGCAATGTTTCCAAACATTTAGCTTAAATTTTTAAATGGGTGAAACAATTGGTTTTGTTTCGTGACATTTGTAATGGTGAAACATTTGGATTTGTTTTGTAACGTTTGTAAACATTTGGCTTAAATAGCTAAAAAGGTGAAACGCTTGAATTTGTTTCGTTATGTTTGTAAGCGTTTGGCTTAAATCACTAAAAAGGTTCAACGTTTGGATTTATTTTGTAACGTTTGTAAACGTTTGGCTTAAATCGCAAAAAAGGTGAAACGTTTGGATTTATTTAGTAACGTTTGCAAACGTTTGGCTTAAATTGCTAAAAAGGTGAAACGCTTGGATTTCTTTCGTAACGTTTGTAAACATTTGGCTTAAATTTCTAAAAAGGTGAATCGCTTGGATTTGTTTCGTAACGTTTGTAAACGTTTGTGATACATTGCTAAAAAGGTGAAAGATTTGGAATTTTTTCATAACCTTTGTAAATGTTTGGCTTAAATCGCTAAAAAGGTGAAACTTTTGGATTTGTTTCGTAACATTTGTAAACGTTTGCCTTAAACCACTAAAAAGGGGAAACATTTGGATTTGTTTCGTAACTTTTGTAATCGTTTGGCATAAACTGCTAAAA
Organism: Mercurialis annua; assembly: GCF_937616625.2. NCBI lineage: Eukaryota > Viridiplantae > Streptophyta > Magnoliopsida > Malpighiales > Euphorbiaceae > Mercurialis > Mercurialis annua. Next base: position 24,485,477 of record NC_065570.1, read on the forward strand.
AGGTGAAACTCTTGGATTTGTTTTGTAACGTTTGTGAATGTTTGGCTAAAATCGCTAAAAATGTGATACGTTTGAATTTGTTTCGTAACGTTTTAAACGCTTGATTTTGTTCCGTAACGTTTGTAAACGTTTGGCATAAATCGCTAAAAAGGTGAAATGTTTGGATTTGTTTCATAGCGTTTGTAAACGTTTGGCTTTAATCGCTAAAAAGGAAAAATGTTTGGATTTGTTTCGTAACATTTACAAACGTTTGGCTTAAATCTGAAAAGGTGAAACGTTTTGATTTGTTTCATAACGTTTGTAAACGTTTGGCTTCAATCGCTGAAAAGTGTAACACGTTTGGATTTGCTTCGTAACGTTTGTAAACGTTTGGCATAAATCGCTAAAAAGGTGAAATATTAGGATTTGTTTTGTAGCCTTTGTAAACGTTTGGCTTAAATCGCTAAAAAGGGGAAATATTTGGATTTGTTTTGTAACATTTGTAGGCTTAAATCGCTAAAAAGGTAAATAGTTTGGTTTTGTTTCGTAATGTTTGTAAACGTTCGGCTTAAATCGCTAAAAAGGTGAAACATTTGGATTTGTTTCGTAACGTTTGTAAACGTTCGACTTAAATTGCTAAAATGTTGAAATGTTTGATTTGTTTCGTAACATTTGTAAACGTTTGGCTTAAATTACTAAAAACACGAAACACTTGGATTTATTTCGGAACGTTTGTAAACGTTTGGCTTAAATTGCTAAAAAGGTGAAACGCTTGGATTTGTTTCGCAATGTTTCCAAACATTTAGCTTAAATTTTTAAATGGGTGAAACAATTGGTTTTGTTTCGTGACATTTGTAATGGTGAAACATTTGGATTTGTTTTGTAACGTTTGTAAACATTTGGCTTAAATAGCTAAAAAGGTGAAACGCTTGAATTTGTTTCGTTATGTTTGTAAGCGTTTGGCTTAAATCACTAAAAAGGTTCAACGTTTGGATTTATTTTGTAACGTTTGTAAACGTTTGGCTTAAATCGCAAAAAAGGTGAAACGTTTGGATTTATTTAGTAACGTTTGCAAACGTTTGGCTTAAATTGCTAAAAAGGTGAAACGCTTGGATTTCTTTCGTAACGTTTGTAAACATTTGGCTTAAATTTCTAAAAAGGTGAATCGCTTGGATTTGTTTCGTAACGTTTGTAAACGTTTGTGATACATTGCTAAAAAGGTGAAAGATTTGGAATTTTTTCATAACCTTTGTAAATGTTTGGCTTAAATCGCTAAAAAGGTGAAACTTTTGGATTTGTTTCGTAACATTTGTAAACGTTTGCCTTAAACCACTAAAAAGGGGAAACATTTGGATTTGTTTCGTAACTTTTGTAATCGTTTGGCATAAACTGCTAAAAAGGTGAAACTCTTGGATTTGTTTTGTAACGTTTGTGAATGTTTGGCTAAAATCGCTAAAAATGTGATACGTTTGAATTTGTTTCGTAACGTTTTAAACGCTTGATTTTGTTCCGTAACGTTTGTAAACGTTTGGCATAAATCGCTAAAAAGGTGAAATGTTTGGATTTGTTTCATAGCGTTTGTAAACGTTTGGCTTTAATCGCTAAAAAGGAAAAATGTTTGGATTTGTTTCGTAACATTTACAAACGTTTGGCTTAAATCTGAAAAGGTGAAACGTTTTGATTTGTTTCATAACGTTTGTAAACGTTTGGCTTCAATCGCTGAAAAGTGTAACACGTTTGGATTTGCTTCGTAACGTTTGTAAACGTTTGGCATAAATCGCTAAAAAGGTGAAATATTAGGATTTGTTTTGTAGCCTTTGTAAACGTTTGGCTTAAATCGCTAAAAAGGGGAAATATTTGGATTTGTTTTGTAACATTTGTAGGCTTAAATCGCTAAAAAGGTAAAAAGTTTGGTTTTGTTTCGTAATGTTTGTAAACGTTCGGCTTAAATCGCTAAAAAGGTGAAACATTTGGATTTGTTTCGTAACGTTTGTAAACGTTCGACTTAAATTGCTAAAATGTTGAAATGTTTGATTTGTTTCGTAACATTTGTAAACGTTTGGCTTAAATTACTAAAAACACGAAACACTTGGATTTATTTCGGAACGTTTGTAAACGTTTGGCTTAAATTGCTAAAAAGGTGAAACGCTTGGATTTGTTTCGCAATGTTTCCAAACATTTAGCTTAAATTTTTAAATGGGTGAAACAATTGGTTTTGTTTCGTGACATTTGTAATGGTGAAACATTTGGATTTGTTTTGTAACGTTTGTAAACATTTGGCTTAAATAGCTAAAAAGGTGAAACGCTTGAATTTGTTTCGTTATGTTTGTAAGCGTTTGGCTTAAATCACTAAAAAGGTTCAACGTTTGGATTTATTTTGTAACGTTTGTAAACGTTTGGCTTAAATCGCAAAAAAGGTGAAACGTTTGGATTTATTTAGTAACGTTTGTAAACGTTTGGCTTAAATTGCTAAAAAGGTGAAACGCTTGGATTTCTTTCGTAACGTTTGTAAACATTTGGCTTAAATTTCTAAAAAGGTGAATCGCTTGGATTTGTTTCGTAACGTTTGTAAACGTTTGTGATACATTGCTAAAAAGGTGAAAGATTTGGAATTTTTTCATAACCTTTGTAAATGTTTGGCTTAAATCGCTAAAAAGGTGAAACTTTTGGATTTGTTTCGTAACATTTGTAAACGTTTGCCTTAAACCACTAAAAAGGGGAAACATTTGGATTTGTTTCGTAACTTTTGTAATCGTTTGGCATAAACTGCTAAAAAGGTGAAACTCTTGGATTTGTTTTGTAACGTTTGTGAATGTTTGGCTAAAATCGCTAAAAATGTGATACGTTTGAATTTGTTTCGTAACGTTTTAAACGCTTGATTTTGTTCCGTAACGTTTGTAAACGTTTGGCATAAATCGCTAAAAAGGTGAAATGTTTGGATTTGTTTCATAGCGTTTGTAAACGTTTAGCTTTAATCGCTAAAAAGGAAAAATGTTTGGATTTGTTTCGTAACATTTACAAACGTTTGGCTTAAATCTGAAAAGGTGAAACGTTTTGATTTGTTTCATAACGTTTGTAAGGGTTTTGCTTAAATTGCTAAAAAGGTGAAACATCTGAATTTGTTTCATGGCGTTTGTAAACGTTTCGCATAAATCACTAAAAAGGTGAAACATTTGGATTTGTTTCGTACCGTTTTAACGTTTGGCTTAAATCGCTAAAAAGGTGAAACGTTTGGATGTATTTTGTAACGTTTGTAAACTTTTGGCTTAAATTGCTAAAAAGGTGAAAGGTTTGGATTTGTTTCGCAACGTTTATAAACGTTTGGCTTAAATTGCTAAAAAGGGGAAACGTTTGGATTTGTTTCGTAAGGTTTGTAAACGTTTGGCTTAAATCGCTAAAAAGGTGAAACATTTATATTTGTTTCGTAACATTTGTTGATGTTTGGCTTAAATCGCTAAAAAGGTTAAACGTTTGTATTTGTTTCGTAACGTTTGTAAACGTTTGACATTAATCGCTAAAAAGGTGAAACGTTATCATTTGTTTCTTATCGTTTGTAAACGTATGGCTTAAATTGCTAAAAAGGTGAAACATTTGGATTTGTTTTGTAGCCTTTGTAAACGTTTGGCTTAAATTGCTATAAAGGTGAAACGCTTTGATTTATTTCATCCCGTTTGTACACGTTTGGCTTAAATTGCTAAAAAGAAAAAAAAGCCTAGATTTGTTTTGTATCGTTTGTAAACCTTTGGCATAAATTGCTAAAAAGGTGAAACGTTTGGATTTGTTTTGTAGCCTTTGTAAACGTTTGGCTAAAATTGCTAAAAAGGTGAAACGCTTTGATTTGTTTCATCCCGTTTGTATACGTTTGGCTTAAATTGTTAAAAAGGAGAAACGCTTGGATTTGTTTTGTAGCGTTTGTAAGTGTTTGGCATAAAGTGCTAAAAAGGTTAAACGTTTGGATTTGCTTCGCAACGTTTGTAAACAATTGGCTTAAATCGCTAAAAAGGTGAATCGTTTGGACTTGTTTCGTAACGTTTGTAAACGTTTGGCTTAAATCGCTAAAAAGGTGAAATATTTGTATTTGTTTCGTAACGTTTGTAAATGTTTGGCTTAAATCGCTAAAAGGTTAAACGTTTGTATTTGTTTCTCAACGTTTGTAAACGTTTGACATAAATCGTTAAAAAGGTGAAACGTTATGATTTGTTTCGTATCGTTTGTAAACGTTTGGCTTAAATCGCTAAAAAGGTGAAACATTTGGATTTGTTTTGTAGCCTTTGTAACGTTTGGCTTAATTTTCTAAAAAGGTGAAACGCTTTGATTTATTTCATACCGTTTGTATACGTTTGGCTTAAATTGCTAAAAAGGAGAAACACTTGGATTTGTTTCGTATAGTTTGTAAACATTTGGCATAAATTGCTAAAAAGGTGAAACGTTTGGATTTGTTTGGATTTATTTTGTAGCGTTTATAAACGTTTGGCTTAAATCGCTAAAAAGGGGAAACGTTTGGATTTGTTTCGTACCGTTTGTAAACGTTTTGCTTAAATTGCTAAAAAGGGGAAACTTTTGGATTTGTTTCGTAACGTTTGTATACGTTTGGCTTTAATTGCTAAAAAGGTGGAAACGCTTGGATTTGATTCATAACGTTTGTAAACGTTTGGCTTAAATTGCCAAAAAGGCGAACTGCTTGGTTTTATTTCGTAACGTTTGTAAACATTTGGCTTAAATTGCTAAAAATGGGAAACATTTGGATTTGTTTCGTAACGTTTGTAAACATTTGGCTTCATTCGCTAGAAAGGTGAAATGTTTGGATCTGTTTTGTAACGTTTGTAAACGTTTGGCTTCAATCGCTAAAAAGGTGAAACGTTTGGATTTGTTTTATAACGTTTTAAATGTTTGGCTTAAATCGCTAAAATGAGGAAATGCTGGGATTTGTTTCGTAATGTTTTAAACGTTTTGCTTAAATTGCTAAAATGGGGAAACGTTTGAATTTGATTCGTAACGTTTGTAAACGTTCGGCTAAAAGCGCTAAGAGGGGAAACGTTTGGTTTGTTTCGTAACGTTTGTATATGTTATGCTTAAAATGCTAAAAAGGTGAAACGTTTTGATTTGTTTCGTAGCGTTTGTAAACGTTTGGCATAAATTGCTAAAAAGGTGAAACACTTGGATTTGTTTCGTAGCGTTTGTAAACGTTTGGCTTAATTTGCTAAAAAGGTAAAACGCTTGGATTTGTTTCGTAACGTTTGTAAACGTGTGGCTAAAATTGCTAAAAAGAGGAAAAGGTTTGATTTGTTTCGTAATATTTGTATACATTTGGCTTAAATTGCTAAAAAGGTGAAACATTTGCATTTTTTTCATAACCTTTGTAAAATTTTGGCTTATATCGCTAAAAAGGGAAAACGGTTGGATTTGTTTCATAACGTTTGTAAACGTTTGGCTTAAATTGCTAAAAAGGTGAAACACTTGGATTTGTTTCGTAACGTTTGTAAACATTTGGCTTACATTGCTTAATAGGTGAAACGCATGGATTTGTTGCGTAACGTTTGTAAATGTTTGGCTTACATCACTAGAAAGGTAAAACGTTCGGATTTGTTTCGTACCGTTTGTAAACATTTGGCTTAAATCGCTAAAAAGGTTAAATGTTTGGATTTATTTAGTACCGTTTGTAATCCTTTGGCTTAAATTGCTAAAAAGGTGAAACGCTTGGATTTATTTCATTACGTTTGTAAACGTTTGACTTCAATTGCTATTAAGGTGAAACACTTGGTTTTTGTTTCGTAACGTTTGTAAACGTTCGGCTTAAATTGATAAAAATGTGAAACGTTTGGATTTGTTTCGTAACAATTGTAAACGTTTGGCTTCAATCGCTAAAAAGAAAAAACGTTTGGATTTGTTTCGTAACATTTGTAAACGTTGGCATAAATCACTAAAAAGGTGAAACGTTTGGATTTGTTTTGTAACGTTTGTAAATGTTTGGCTAAAATCGCTAAAAATGTGATACGTTTGAATTTGTTTCGTAACGTTTTAAACGCTTGATTTTGTTTCGTAACGTTTGTAAAAGTCTGGCATAAATCGCTAAAAAGATGAAACGTTTGGACTTGTTTCGTAACGTTTGTAAATGTTTGGCTTAAATCGCTAAAAAGGTGAAATGTTTGGATTTGTTTCATAATGTTTGTAAACGTTTGGCTTTAATCGCTAAAAGGGAAAAATGTTTGGATTTGTTTCGTAACATTTACAAACGTTTGGCTTAAATCTAAAAAGGTGAAACATCTGGATTTGTTTCGTGGCGTTTGTAAACGTTTGGCATAAATCACTAAAAAGGTGAAACGTTTGGATTTGTTTCGTACCGTTTGAACGTTTGGCTTAAATCGCTAAAAAGGTGAAACGTTTGGATTTATTTTGTAACGTTTGTAAACTTTTGGCTTAAATTGCTAAAAAGGTGAAAGGGTTGGATTCGTTTCGCAACGTTTATAAACGTTTGGCTTAAATTGCTAAAAAGGGGCAACGCTTGGATTTGTTTCATAAGGTTTGTAAACGTTTGGCTTAAATCGCTAAAAAGATGAAACATTTATATTTGTTTCGTAACATTTGTTAATGTTTGGCTTAAATCGCTAAAAAGGTTAAATGTTTGTATTTGTTTCGTAACGTTTGTAAACGTTTGACATTAATCGCTAAAAAGGTGAAACGTTATCATTTATTTCTTATCGTTTGTAAACGTTTGGCTTAAATCGCTAAAAAAGTGAAACTTTTGGATTTGTTTTGTAGCCTTTGTAAACGTTTGGCTTAAATTGCTATAAAGGTGAAACGCTTTGATTTATTTCATACCGTTTGTACACGTTTGGCTTAAATTGCTAAAAAGGAGAAACGCTTGGATTTGTTTTGTATCGTTTGTAAACCTTAGGCGTATATTGCTAAAAAGGTGAAACGTTTGGATTTGTTTTATAGCCTTTGTAAACGTTTGGCTAAAATTTCTAAAAAGGTGAAACGCTTTGATTTGTTTTGTAGCGTTTGTAAGCGTTTGGCATAAAGTGCTAAAAAGGTTAAACGTTTGGATTTGCTTCGCAACGTTTGTAAACAACTGGCTTAAATCGCTAAAAAGGTGAAACGTTTGGACTTGTTTCGTAACGTTTGTAAACGTTTGGCTTAAATCGCTAAAAAGGTGAAATATTTGTATTTGTTTCGTAACGTTTTTAAATGTTTGGCTTAAATCGCTAAAAGGTTAAACGTTTGTATTTGTTTCGTAACGTTTGTAAACGTTTGACATAAATCGCTCAAAAGGTGAAACGTTATGATTTGTTTCGTATCGTTTGTAAATGTTTGGCTTAAATCGCTAAAAAGGTGAAACATTTGGATTTGTTTTGTAGCCTTTGTAAACGTTTGCCTTAATTTTCTAAAAAGATGAAACGCTTTGATTTATTTTGTACCGTTTGTATACGTTTGTCTTAAATTGCTAAAAAGGAGAAACACTTGGATTTGTTTCGTATCATTTGTAAACATTTGGCATAAATTACTAAAAAGGTGAAACATTTGGATTTGTTTTGTAGCGTTTATAAACGTTTGGCTTAAATCGCTAAAATGGGGAAACGTTTGGATTTGTTTCGCACCGTTTTAAACGTTTCTCTTAAATTGCTAAAAAGGTGAAACGTTTGGATTTGTTTCGTACCGTTTGTAAACGTTTTGCTTAAATTGCTAAAAAGGGGAAACTTTTGGATTTGTTTCGTAAAGTTTGTATACGTTTGGCTTTAATTGCTAAAAAGGTGGAAACGCTTGGATTTGATTCGTAACATTTGTAAACGTTTGGCTTAAATTGCCAAAAAGGTGAACTGCTTGGTTTTATTTCGTAACATTTCTAAACGTTTGGCTTAAATTGCTAAAAATGGGAAACATTTGGATTTGTTTCGTAACGTTTGTAAACATTTGGCTTCATTCGCTAGAAAGGTGAAATGTTTGGATCTGTTTTGTAACGTTTGTAAACATTTGGCTTCAATCGCTAAAAAGGTGAAACATTTGGATTTGTTTTATAACGTTTTAAATGTTTGGCTTAAATCGCTAAAATGAGGAAATGCTGGGATTTGTTTCGTAATGTTTTAAACGTTTTTCTTAAATTGCTAAAATGGGGAAACGTTTGAATTTGATTCGTAACGTTTGTAAACGTTCGGATAAAAGCGCTAAGAGGGGAAACGTTTAATTTTGTTTCGTAACGTTTGTATATGTTATGCTTAAATTGCTAAAAAGGTGAAACGTTTTGATTTGTTTCGTAACGTTTGTAAACGTTTGGCATAAATTGCTAAAAAGGTGAAACACTTGGATTTGTTTCGTAACGTTTGTAAACGTTTGGCTTAATTTGCTATAAACGTAAAACACTTGGATTTGTTTCGTAACGTTTGTAAACGTGTGGCTAAAATTGCTAAAAAGGGGAAAAGCTTTGATTTGTTTCGTAATATTTGTATACATTTGGCTTAAATTGCTAAAAAGGTGAAACATTTGCATTTTTTTCATAACCTTTGTAAAATTTTGGCTTATATCGCTAAAAAGGGAAAACTGTTGGATTTGTTTCATAACGTTTGTAAACGTTTGGCTTAAATTGCTAAAAAGGTGAAACACTTGGATTTGTTTCGTAACGTTTGTAAACGTTTGCATTACATTGCTTAATAGGTGAAACGCTTGGATTTGTTGCGTAACGTTTGTAAATGTTTGGCTTACATCACTAGAAAGGTAAAACGTTCGGATTTGTTTCGTACCGTTTGTAAACATTTGGCTCAAATCGCTAAAAAGGTTAAATGTTTGGATTTATTTAGTACCGTTTGTAATCCTTTGACTTAAATTGCTAAAAGGTGAAACGCTTGGATTTATTTCATTATGTTTGTAAACGTTTGGCTTAAATTTCTATTGAGGTGAAACGCTTGGTTTTTGTTTCGTAACGTTTGTAAACTTTTGGCTTAAATTGATAAAAATGTGAAACGTTTGGATTTGTTTCGTAACATTTGTAAACGTTTGGCTTCAATCGCTAAAAAGAAAAAACGTTTGGATTTGTTTCGTAACATTTGTAAACGTTGGCATAAATCACTAAAAGGGTGAAACGTTTGGATTTGTTTTGTAACGTTTTAAACGTTTGGCTTAAATCGCTAAAAATGGGAAACGTTTGGATTTGTTTCGTTACGTTTGTAAACTATAGGCTTAAATTGCTAAAAGGTGAAACGCTTGGTTTTTGTTTCGTAACGTTTGTAAAAGTTTGGCTTAAATTGATAAAAATGTGAAACGTTTGGATTTGTTTCGTAATGTTTGTAAAAGTTTGGCTTCAATCGCTAAAAAGGTGAAACGTTTGGATTTGTTTCGTAACGTTTTAAACGTTTGGTTTAAATTGCTAAAAAGGGGAAACATTTGGATTTGTTTCGTAATGTTTGTAAACATTTGGCTTAAATTGTTAAAAAAGTGAAACGTTTGGTTTTGTTTCTTAACGTTTGTAAATGTTCGTCATAAATCTCTAAAAAGGTGAAACCTTTGGATTTGTTTCGTAACGTTTGTAAACGTTTAGATTATATTGCTAAAAAGGTCAAACACTTAAATTTGTTTTGTAACGTTTGTAAACGTTTGGCTTAAATTGCTAAAAAGGTGAAACGCTTGGATTTGTTTCGTAATATTTGTAAACGTTTAGCTTTAATCGCTTAATAGGGGAAACGTTTGGTTTTGTTTCGTAACGTCTGTAAACGTTTGGCTTATATTGCTATAAAGGTGAAACGCTTGGATTTGTTTCGTAATGTTTATTAACGTTTGGCTTAAATTGCTAAAAAGGTGAAACGCTTGGATTTGTTTCGTAACGTTTGGCTTAAATTGCTAAAAAGGTGGAACACTCAGTTTTAGTTCGTAATTTTTATAAACGTTTGGCTTAATTCGCTAAAAATGTGAAACGCTTGGATTTGTTTCGTAAGGTTTGTAAACGTTTGGCTTAAATCGCTAAAAAGATGAAACATTTATATTTGTTTCGTAACATTTGTTAATGTTTGGCTTAAATCGCTAAAAAGGTTAAATGTTTGTATTTGTTTCGTAACGTTTGTAAACGTTTGACATTAATCGCTAAAAAGGTAAAACGTTATCATTTATTTCTTATCGTTTGTAAACGTTTGGCTTAAATCGCTAAAAAGGTGAAACCTTTGGATTTGTTTTGTAGCCTTTGTAAACGTTTGGCTTAAATTGCTATAAAGGTGAAACGCTTTGATTTATTTCATACCGTTTGTACACGTTTGGCTTAAATTGCTAAAAAGGAGAAACGCTTGGATTTGTTTTGTATCGTTTGTAAACCTTTGGCGTAAATTGCTAAAAAGGTGAAACGTTTGGATTTGTTTTGTAGCCTTTGTAAACGTTTGGCTAAAATTTCTAAAAAGGTGAAACGCTTTGATTTGTTTCATCCCATTTGTATACGTTTTGCTTATAAAAAGGAGAAACGCTTGGATTTGTTTTGTAGCGTTTGTAAGCGTTTGGCATAAAGTGCTAAAAAGGTTAAACGTTTGGATTTGCTTCGCAACGTTTGTAAACAACTGGCTTAAATCGCTAAAAAGGTGAAACATTTGGACTTGTTTCGTAACGTTTGTAAACGTTTGGCTTAAATCGCTAAAAAGGTGAAATATTTGTATTTGTTTCGTAACGTTTGTAAATGTTTGGCTTAAATCGCTAAAAGGTTAAACGTTTGTATTTGTTTCGTAACGTTTGTAAACGTTTGACATAAATCGCTCAAAAGGTGAAACGTTATGATTTGTTTCGTATCGTTTGTAAATGTTTGGCTTAAATCGCTAAAAAGGTGAAACATTTGGATTTGTTTTGTAGCCTTTGTAAACGTTTGGCTTAATTTTTTAAAAAGATGAAACGCTTTGATTTATTTTGTACCGTTTGTATACGTTTGTCTTAAATTGCTAAAAAGGAGAAACACTTGGATTTGTTTCGTATCATTTGTAAACATTTGGCATAAATTGCTAAAAAGGTGAAACAGTTGGATTTGTTTTGTAGCGTTTATAAACGTTTGGCTTAAATCGCTAAAAAGGGGAAACGTTTGGATTTGTTTCGCACCGTTTTAAACGTTTCGCTTAAATTGCTAAGAAGGTGAAACGTTTGGATTTTTTTCGTACCGTTTGTAAACGTTTTGCTGAAATTGCTAAAAAGGGGAAACTTTTGGATTTGTTTCGTAACGTTTGTATACGTTTGGCTTTAATTGCTAAAAAGGTGGAAACGCTTGGATTTGATTCGTAACATTTGTAAACGTTTGGCTTAAATTGCCAAAAAGGTGAACTGCTTGGTTTTATTTCGTAACGTTTCTAAACGTTTGGATTAAATTGCTAAAAATGGGAAACATTTGGATTTGTTTCGTAACGTTTGTAAACATTTGGCTTCATTCGCTAGAAAGGTGAAATGTTTGGATCTGTTTTGTAACGTTTGTAAACGTTTGGCTTCAATCGCTAAAAAGGTGAAACGTTTGGATTTGTTTTATAAAGTTTTAAATGTTTGGCTTAAATCGCTAAAATGAGGAAATGCTGGGATTTGTTTCGTAATGTTTTAAACATTTTGCTTAAATTGCTAAAATGGGGAAACGTTTGAATTTGATTCGTAACGTTTGTAAACGTTCGGCTAAAAGCGCTAAGAGGGGAAACGTTTGGTTTTGTTTCGTAACGTTTGTATATGTTATGCTTAAATTGCTAAAAAGGTGAAACGTTTTGATTTGTTTCGTAACGTTTGTAAACGTTTGGCATAAATTGCTAAAAAGGTGAAACACTTGGATTTGTTTCGTAACGTTTGTAAACATTTGGCTTAATTTGCTAAAAACGTAAAACACTTGGATTTGTTTCGTAACGTTTGTAAACGTGTGGCTAAAATTGCTAAAAAGGGGAAAAGCTTTGATTTGTTTCGTAATATTTGTATACATTTGGCTTAAATTGCTAAAAAGGTGAAACATTTGCATTTTTTTCATAACCTTTGTAAAATTTTGGCTTATATCGCTAAAAAGGGAAAACGGTTGGATTTGTTTCGTAACGTTTGTAAACGTTTGGCTTACATTGCTTAATAGGTGAAACGCTTGGATTTGTTGCGCAACGTTTGTAAATGTTTGGCTTACATCACTAGAAAGGTAAAACGTTCGGATTTGTTTCGTACCGTTTGTAAACATTTGGCTCAAATCGCAAAAAAGGTTAAATGTTTGGATTTATTTAGTACCGTTTGTAATCCTTTGGCTTAAATTGCTAAAAAGGTGAAACGCTTGGATTTATTTCATTACGTTTGTAAACGTTTGGCTTAAATTTCTATTGAGGTGAAACGCTTGGTTTTTGTTTCGTAACGTTTGTAAACGTTTGGCTTAAATTGATAAAAATGTGAAACGTTTGGATTTGTTTCGTAACATTTGTAAACGTTTGGCTTCAATCGCTAAAAAGAAAAAACGTTTGGATTTGTTTCGTAACATTTGTAAACGTTGGCATAAATCACTAAAAGGGTGAAACGTTTGGATTTGTTTTGTAACGTTTTAAACGTTTGGCTTAAATCGCTAAAAATGGGAAACGTTTGGATTTGTTTCGTTACGTTTGTAAACTATAGGCTTAAATTGCTAAAAGGTGAAACGCTTGGTTTTTGTTTCGTAACGTTTGTAAAAGTTTGGCTTAAATTGATAAAAATGTGAAACGTTGGATTTGTTTCGTAATGTTTGTAAAAGTTTGGCTTCAATCGCTAAAAAGGTGAAACATTTGGATTTGTTTCGTAACGTTTGTAAACGTTTGGAATAAATCGCTAGAACAGTTAAACGTTTGGATTTGTTTCGTAACGTTTTAAACGTTTGGTTTAAATTGCTAAAAAGGGGAAACATTTGGATTTGTTTCGTAATATTTGTAAACATTTGGCTTAAATTGTTAAAAAGGTGAAACGTTTGGTTTTGTTTCTTAACGTTTGTAAATGTTCGGCATAAATCTCTAAAAAGGTGAAACCTTTGGATTTGTTTCGTAACGTTTGTAAACGTTTAGATTATATTGCTAAAAAGGTGAAACTCTTAAATTTGTTTTGTAACGTTTGTAAATGTTTGGCTTAAATTGCTAAAAAGGTGAAACGCTTGGATTTGTTTCGTAATATTTGTAAATGTTTAGCTTTAATCGCTTAATAGGGGAAACGTTTGGTTTTGTTTCGTAACGTCTGTAAACGTTTGGCTTATATTGCTATAAAGGTGAAACGCTTGGATTTGTTTCGTAATGTTTATTAACGTTTGGCTTAAATTGCTAAAAAGGTGAAACGCTTGGATTTGTTTCGTAACGTTTGGCTTAAATTGCTAAAAAGGTGGAACACTCAGTTTTAGTTCGTAATTTTTATAAACGTTTGGCTTAATTCGCTAAAAATGTGAAACGCTTGGATTTGTTTCGTAAGGTTTGTAAACGTTTGGCTTAAATCGCTAAAAAGATGAAACATTTATATTTGTTTCGTAACATTTGTTAATGTTTGACTTAAATCGCTAAAAAGGTTAAATGTTTGTATTTGTTTCGTAACGTTTGTAAACGTTTGACATTAATCGCTAAAAAGGTGAAACGTTATCATTTATTTCTTATCGTTTGTAAACGTTTGGCTTAAATCGCTAAAAAGGTGAAACCTTTGGATTTGTTTTGTAGACTTTGTAAACGTTTGGCTTAAATTGCTATAAAGGTGAAACGCTTTGATTTATTTCATACCGTTTGTACACGTTTGGCTTAAATTGCTAAAATGGAGAAACGCTTGGATTTGGTTTGTATCGTTTGTAAACTTTTGGCGTAAATTGCTAAAAAGGGGAAACATTTGGATTTGTTTTGTAGCCTTTGTAAACGTTTGGCTAAAATTTCTAAAAAGGTGAAACGCTTTGATTTGTTTCATCCCATTTGTATACGTTTTGCTTAAAAAAGGAGAAACGCTTGGATTTGTTTTGTAGCGTTTGTAAGCGTTTGGCATAAAGTGCTAAAAAGGTTAAACGTTTGGATTTGCTTCGCAACGTTTGTAAACAACTGGCTTAAATCGGTAAAAAGGTGAAACGTTTGGACTTGTTTCGTAACGTTTGTAAACGTTTGGCTTAAATCGCTAAAAAGGTGAAATATTTGTATTTGTTTCGTAACGTTTGTAAATGTTTGGCTTAAATCGCTAAAAGGTTAAACGTTTGTATTTGTTTCGTAACGTTTGTAAACGTTTGACATAAATCGCTCAAAAGGTGAAACGTTATGATTTGTTTCGTATCGTTTGTAAATGTTTGGCTTAAATCGCTAAAAAGGTGAAACATTTGGATTTGTTTTGTAGCCTTTGTAAACGTTTGGCTTAATTTTTTAAAAAGATGAAATGCTTTGATTTATTTTGTACCATTTGTATACGTTTGTCTTAAATTGCTAAAAAGGAGAAACACTTGGATTTGATTCGTATCATTTGTAAACATTTGGCATAAATTGCTAAAAAGGTGAAACATTTGGATTTGTTTTGTAGCGTTTATAAACGTTTGGCTTAAATCGCTAAAAAGGGGAAACGTTTGGATTTGTTTCGCACCGTTTTAAACGTTTCGCTTAAATTGCTAAAAAGGTGAAACGTTTGGATTTGTTTCGTACCGTTTGTAAACGTTTTGCTCAAATTGCTAAAAAGGGGAAACTTTTGGATTTGTTTCGTAACGTTTGTATACGTTTGGCTTTAATTGCTAAAAAGGTGGAAACGCTTGGATTTGATTCGTAACATTTGTAAACGTTTGGCTTAAATTGCCAAAAAGGTGAACTGCTTGGTTTTATTTCGTAACGTTTCTAAACGTTTGGCTTAAATTGCTAAAAATGGGAAACATTTGGATTTGTTTCGTAACGTTTGTAAACATTTGGCTTCATTCGCTAGAAAGGTGAAATGTTTGGATCTGTTTTGTAACGTTTGTAAACGTTTGGCTTCAATCGCTAAAAAGGTGAAACGTTTGGATTTGTTTTATAAAGTTTTAAATATTTGGCTTAAATCGCTAAAATGAGGAAATGCTGGGATTTGTTTCGTAATGTTTTAAACGTTTTGCTTAAATTGCTAAAATGGGGAAACGTTTGAATTTGATTCGTAACGTTTGTAAACGTTCGGCTAAAAGCGCTAAGAGGGGAAATGTTTGGTTTTGTTTCGTAACGTTTGTATATGTTATGCTTAAATTGCTAAAAAGGTGAAACGTTTTGATTTGTTTCGTAACGTTTGTAAACGTTTGGCATAAATTACTAAAAAGGCGAAACACTTGGATTTGTTTCGTAACGTTTGTAAACGTTTGGCTTAATTTGCTAAAAACGTAAAACACTTGGATTTGTTTCGTAACGTTTGTAAACGTGTGGCTAAAATTGCTAAAAAGGGGAAAAGCTTTGATTTGTTTCGTAATATTTGTATACATTTGGCTTAAATTGCTAAAAAGGTGAAACATTTCCATTTTTTTCATAACCTTTGTAAAATTTTGGCTTATATCGCTAAAAAGGGAAAACGGTTGGATTTGTTTCGTAACGTTTGTAAACGTTTGGCTTACATTGCTTAATAGGTGAAACGCTTGGATTTGTTGCGTAACGTTTGTTAATGTTTGGCTTACATCACTAGAAAGGTAAAACGTTCGGATTTGTTTCGTACCGTTTGTAAACATTTGGCTCAAATCGTTAAAAATGTTAAATGTTTGGATTTATTTAGTACCGTTTGTAATCCTTTGGCTTAAATTGCTAAAAAGGTGAAACACTTGGATTTATTTCATTACGTTTGTAAACGTTTGGCTTAAATTTCTATTGAGGTGAAACGCTTGGTTTTTCTTTCGTAACGTTTGTAAACGTTTGGCTTAAATTGATAAAAATGTGAAACGTTTGGATTTGTTTCGTAACATTTGTAAACGTTTGGCTTCAATCGCTAAAAAGAAAAAAACGTTTGGATTGTTTTCGTAACATTTGTAAACGTTGGCATAAATCACTAAAAGGGTGAAACGTTTGGATTTGTTTTGTAACGTTTTAAACGTTTGGCTTAAATCGCTAAAAATGGGAAACGTTTGGATTTGTTTCGTTGCGTTTGTAAACTATAGGCTTAAATTGCTAAAAGGTGAAACGCTTGGTTTTTGTTTCGTAACGTTTGTAAAAGTTTGGCTTAAATTGATAAAAATGTGAAACGTTTGGATTTGTTTCGTAATGTTTGTAAAAGTTTGGCTTCAATCGCTAAAAAGGTGAAACATTTGGATTTGTTTCGTAACGTTTGTAAACGTTTGGAATAAATCGCTAGAACGGTGAAACGTTTGGATTTGTTTCGTAACGTTTTAAATGTTTGGTTTAAATTGCTAAAAAGGGGAAACAATTGGATTTGTTTCCTAATGTTTGTAAACATTTGGCTTAAATTGTTAAAAAGGTGAAATGTTTGGTTTTGTTTCTTAACGTTTGTAAATGTTCGGCATAAATCTCTAAAAAGGTGAAACCTTTGGATTTGTTTCGTAACGTTTGTAAACGTTTAGATTATATTGCTAAAAAGGTGAAACACTTAAATTTGTTTTGTAACGTTTGTAAACGTTTGGCTTAAATTGCTAAAAAGGTGAAACGCTTGGATTTGTTTCGTAATATTTGTAAACGTTTAGCTTTAATCGCTTAATAGAGGAAACGTTTGGTTTTGTTTCGTAACGTCTGTAAACGTTTGGCTTATATTGCTATAAAGGTGAAACGCTTGGATTTGTTTCTAATGTTTATTAACGTTTGGCTTAAATTGCTAAAAAGGTGAAACGCTTGGATTTGTTTCGTAACGTTTGGCTTAAATTGCTAAAAAGGTGGAACACTCGGTTTTAGTTCGTAATTTTTATAAACGTTTGGCTTAATTCGCTAAAAATGTGAAACGTTTGGATTTGTTTCGTAACGTTTAAAAGGTTTGGTTTTGCTTCGCAACGTTTGTAAACAATTGGCTTAAATCACTAAAAAGGTGAAACGTTTGTATTTGTTTCGTAACGTTTGTAAATGTTTGGCTTAAATCGCTAAAAAGGTTAAACGTTTGTATTTGTTTCGTAACGTTTGTAAACGTTTGACATAAATCGCTAAAAAGGTGAAACGTTATGATTTGTTTCGTATCGTTTGTAAATGTTTGGCTTCAATTGCTAAAAAGGTAAAATGCTTGGATTTGTTTTGTAACGTTTGTAAATATTGGCCTTAATTACTAAAAAGGGGAAGAGCTTTGATTTGTTTCATAATGTTTTTAAACGTTTGGCTTAAATTGCTAAAAAGGTGAAACATTTGGATTTTTTTCATAACCTTTGTATAATTTTGGCTTAAATCGCTAAAAAGGGAAAACACTTGGATTTGTTTCGTAACGTTTGTATACGTTTGTCTTAAATTGCTAAAAAGGTGAAACATTTGGATTTGTTTGGTAACGTTTATAAACGTTTGGCTTATGTTGATGAAAAGGTGAAACACTTGGATTTGTTTCGTAATGTTTGTAAACGTTTGGCTTACATCACTAGAAAGGTAAAACGTTCGGATTTGTTTCGTACCGTTTGTAAACATTTGGATTAATTCGCTAAAAAGGTTAAACGTTTGGATTTGTTAAGTACCATTTGTAAACCTTTGGCTTAAATTGCTAAAAAGCTTAAACGCTTGAATTTGTTTCATTACGTTTGTAAACGTTTGGCTTAAATTTCTATAAAGGTGAAACACTTGGTTTTCGTTTTGTAACGTTTGTAAACGTTTGGCTTAAATTGATAAAAATGTGAAACGTTTGGATTTGTTTCGTAACGTTTGTAAATGTTTGGCTTCAATCGCTAAAAAGGGGAAACGTTTGGATTTGTTTCGTAACATTTGTAAACGTTTGGCATAAATCGCTAAAAAGGTGAAACGATTGGATTTGTTTTGTAACGTTGTAAACGTTTGGCTTAAATCGCTAAAAATGGGAAACGTTTGGATTTGTTTTGTTAGTTTTGTAAACGTTAGGATTAAATTGCTAAAAGGTGAAACGCTTGGTTTTTGTTTCGTAACGTTTGTAAACGTTTGGCTTAAATTGATAAAAATGCGAAACATTTGGATTTGTTTCGTAACGTTTGTAAAAGTTTGGCCTCAATCGCTAAAAAGGTGAAACATTTGGATTTCTTTCGTAAAGTTTATAAACGTTTGGATTAATTTGCTAAAAAGGTGAAACGCTTGGATTTGTTTCGTAACGTTTGGCTTAAATTGCTAAAAAGGTGGAACGCTAGGTTTTAGTTCGTAATTTTTGTAAACGTTTGGCTTAATTCGCTAAAAATGTGAAACGTTTGGATTTGTTTTGTAACGTTTTAAACGTTTGGTTTTGCTTCACAACGTTTGTAAACAATTGGCTTAAATCGCTAAAAAGGTGAAACGTTTGTATTTGTTTTGTAATGTTTGTAAATGTTTGGCTTAAATCGCTAAAAAGGTTAAACGTTTGTATTTGTTTCGTAACGTTTGTAAACGTTTGACATAAATCGCTAAAAAGGTGAAACGTTATGATTTGTTTCGTATCGTTTGTAAATGTTTGGCTTAAATTGCTAAAAAGGGGAAAAGCTTTGAATTGTTTCATAATGTTTTTAAACGTTTGGCTTAAATTGCTAAAAAGATGAAACATTTGGATTTTTTTCATAACCTTTGTATAATTTTGGCTTAAATCGCTAAAAAGGGAAAACACTTGGATTTGTTTCGTAACATTTGTATACGTTTGGCTTAAATTGCTAAAAAGGTTAAACACTTGGATTTGTTTGGTAACGTTTGTAAACGTTTGGCTTATATTGCTGAAAAGGTGAAACACTTGGATTTGTTTCGTAATGTTTGTAAACGTTTGGCTTAAATTGCTATAAAGGTAAAACACTTGGTTTTCGTTTTGTAACGTTTGTAAACGTTTGGCTTAAAATGATAAAAATGCGAAAAGTTTGGATTTGTTTCGTAACGTTTGTAAATGTTTGGCTTCAATCGCGAAAAAGGGGAAACGTTTGGATTTGTTTCATAATATTTGTAAACGTTTGGCATAAATCGCTAAAAAGGTGAAACGATTGGATTTGTTTTGTAACGTTTTAAACGTTTGGCTTAAATCGCTAAAAATGGGAAACGTTTGGATTTGTTTCGTTACGTTTGTAAACGTTAGGCTTAAATTGCTAAAAGGTGAAACGCTTGGTTTTTGTTTCGTAACGTTTGTAAACGTTTGGCTTAAATTGATAAAAATGCGAAACATTTGGATTTGTTTCGTAACATTTGTAAAAGTTTGGCTTCAATCGCTAAAAAGGTGAAACATTTGGTTTTCTTTCGAAACGTTTGTAAACATTTGGCTTAAATCCCTAAAAAGGTGAAATGTTTGGATTTGTTTCGTAACGTTTGTAAACGTTTGGGTTCAATCGCTAAAAAGGTGAAACGTTTGGTTTTGTTTCGCAATGTTTGTATACGTTTGGCTTAAATTGGTGAAAAGGTGAAACGCTTGGATTTGTTTCGTAACGTTTGTAAACGTTTGAGTTCAATCACTAAAAAGGTGAAACATTTGGATTTGTTTCGTAGCCTTTGTAAACGTTTGGGTTCTATCGCTAAAAAGGTGAAACATTTGGGTTTGTTTAGTAGCGTTTGTAAAAGTTTGGCTTAAATCGTTAAAAATGTGAAAAGTTTGGTTTTGTTCCGTTACGTTAGTAAATGTTTGGCTTTAATTGCTAAAAAGGTGAAACGCTTGGATTTGTTTCGTAACGTTTGTAAACGATTAGCTTTAATCGCTTAATAGGTGAAACGTTTTGTTTTGTATCGTTACGTTTGTAAACGTTTGGCTTATATTGCTATAAAGGTGAAACGCTTGGATTTGTTTCGTAATGTTTATAAACGTTTGGCTTAAATTGCTAAAAAGGTGAAACGCTTGGATTTGTTTCGTAACGTTTGTAAACGTTTTGCTTAAATTGCTAAAAAGGTGAAACACTCGGTTTTAGTTCGTAATTTTTGTAAACGTTTGGCTTAAATCGCTAAAAATGTGAAACGTTTGGATTTGTTTCGTAATGTTTTAAACGTTTGGTTTTGCTTCGCAATGTTTGTAAACAATTGGCTTAAATCGCTAAAAAGGTGAAATGTTTGGACTTATTTTGTAACGTTTGTAAACGTTTGGCATAAATCACTAAAAAGGTGAAACATTTGTATTTGTTTCGTAACGTTTTAAATATTTGGCTTAAATCGCTAAAAAGGTTAAACGTTTGTATTTGTTTCGTAACGTTTGTAAACGTTTGACATAAATCGCTAAAAAGGTGAAACGTTATGATTTGTTTCGTATCGTTTGTAAACGTTTGGCTTAAATCGCTAAAAAGGTGAAATATTTGGATTTGTTTTGTAGCCTTTGTAAACGTTTGGCTTAATTTGCTAAAAAGGTGAAACGCTTTGATTTATTTCATCCCGTTTGTCTACGTTTGGCTTAAATTGCTAAAAAGGAGAAACGCTTTGATTTGTTTCGTATCGTTTGTAAACGTTTGGCATAAAATGCTAAAAAGGTGAAACGTTTGGATTTGTTTTATAGCGTTTATAAACTTTTGGCTTAAATCGCTAAAAAGGGGAAACATTTGGATTTGTTTCGTACCGTTTTTAAACGTTTCGCTTAAATCGCTAAAAAGTGAAACGTTTGGATTTGTTTCGTACCGTTTCTAAACGTTTTGCTTAAATTACTAAAAAGGGGAAATATTTGGATTTGTTTCGTAACGTTTGTCAACGTTTGGCTTTAATTGCTAAAAAGGTGGAAACGCTTGGATTTGATTCGTAACATTTGTAAACGTTTGGCTTAAATTGCCAAAAAGGCGAAATGCTTTGTTTTGTTTCGCAACGTTTGTAAACGTTTGGCTTAAATTGCTAAAAATGGGAAACATTTGGATTTGCTTCGTAACGTTTGTAAGCGTTTGGCTTCATTCGCTAAAAAGAGGAAACGTTTGGATTTGTTTTGTAACGTTTGTAAACGTTTGGCTTCAATCGCTAAAAAGGTGAAACGCTTGGATTTGTTTCGTAACGTTTTAAATGTTGGGCTTAAATCGCTAAAATGAGGAAATGCTTGGATTTGTTTCGTAATGTTTTAAACGTTTTGCTTAAATTGCTAAATGGGGAAACGTTTGAATTTGTTTCGTAACGTTTGTACACGTTCGGCTAAAATCGATAAGAGCGGAAACGTTTGGTTTTGTTTCGTAACGTTTGTATACGTTATGCTTAAATTGCTAAAAAGGTGAAACGTTTTGATTTGTTTCGTAACGTTTGTAAACGTTTAGCATAAATTGCTAAAACGGTGAAACACTTGGATTTGTTTCGTAACGTTTTTAAATGTTTGGCTTAATTTTCTAAAATGGTAAAACGCTTGGATTTGTTTTGTAACGTTTGTAAACGTTTGACTAAAATTGCTAAAAAGGGGAAAACATTTGATTTGTTTCGTGATATTTGTAAATGTCCGGCTTAAATTGCTAAAAAGGTGAAACATTTGCATTTTTTTCATAACCTTTGTAAAATTTTGGCTTATATCGCTAAAAAGGAAAAACGCATGGATTTGTTCGTAACGTTTCTAAACGTTTGGCTTATATTGCTAAAAAGGTGAAACGCTTGGATTTGTTTCGTAACGTCTGTAAACGTTTAGCTTACATTGCTGAAAAGATGAAACGCTTTGATTTGTTTCGTAACGTTTGTAAATGTTTGGCTTACATGACTAGAAAGGTAAAACGTTCGGATTTGTTTCGTATCGTTTCTAAACATTTGGCTTAAATCGCTAAAAAGGTTAAATGTTTGGATTTGTTTAGTGCCGTTTGTAAACCTTTGGCTTAAATTGCTAAAAAGGTGAAACGCTTGGATTTGTTTCATTACGTTTGTAAATGTTTGGCTTAAATTTCTATAAAGGTGAAACTCTTGGTTTTTGTTTCATAGCGTTTGTAAACGTTTGGCTTAAATTGATAAAAATGTGAAACGTTTGGATTTGTTTAGTAACGGTTGTAAACATTTGGCTTCAATCGCTAAAAAGAAAAAACGTTTGGATTTGTTTCGTAACATTTGTAAACGTTTGGCATTAATCGATAAAAAGGGGAAACGTTTGGATTTGTTTTAAACGTTTTAAATGTTTGGCTTAAATCGCTAAAACTGGGAAACATTTGGATTTGTTTCGTTTCGTTTGTAAACGTTAGGCTTAAATTGATAAAAGGTGAAACGCTTGGTTTTTGTTTCGTAACGTTTGCAAACGTTTGGCTTAAATTGATAAAAATGCGAAACGTTTGGATTTGTTTCGTAACGTTTGTAAGAGTTTGGCTTCAATCTCTAAAAAGGTGAAACATTTGGATTTGTTTTGTAACGTTTGTAAACGTTTGGAATAAATCTCTAAAAAGGTGAAACGTTTGGATTTGTTTCGTAACCTTTTAAACGTTTGGATTTATTTCGTAACGTTTTAAACGTTTGGTTTAAATCGCTAAAAAGGGGAAACATTTGGATTTGTTTCGTAATGTTTATAAACGTTTGGCTTAAATTGTTAAAAAGGTGAAACGTTTGGTTTTGTTTCTTAACGTTTGTAAATGTTCGGCATAAATCGCTAAAAAGGTGAAACCTTTGGATTTGTTTCGTAACGTTTGTAAACGTTTGGCTTATATTGCTAAAAAGGTGAAACACTTATATTTGTTTTGTAACGTTTTGCTTAAATTCCTAAAAATGGGAAACGATTGAATTTGTTTCGCAACATTTGTAAACGTTTGGCATAAATTGCTAAAAAGGTGAAACACTTGGATTTGTTTGGAAACGTATGTAAATGTTTGGCTTAAATTGCTAAAAAACTGAAACGCTTGGATTTGTTTCGTAACGTTTGTAAACGTTTAGGTTTAATCGCTTAATAGGTGAACGTTTGGTTTTGTTTCGTAACGTTTGTAAACGTTTGGCTTATATTGCTATAAAGGTGAAACGCTTGGATTTGTTTCATCCCGTTCGTATACGTTTGGCTTAAATTACTAAAAAGGAGAAACTCTTGGATTTGTTTCGTATCATTTGTAAACGTTTGGCATAAATTGCTAAAAAGTTGAAACTTTTGGATTTGTTTTGTAGAGTTTATAAACGTTTGGCTTAAATCGCTAAAATGGGGAAACGTTTGGATTTGTTTCGTACTGTTTTTAAACGTTTCGCTTAAATCGCTAAAAAGGTGAAACCTTTGGATTTGTTTCGTAACGTTTGTAAACGTTTGGCTTATAATGCTAAAAAGGTGAAACACTTAAATTTTTTTTGTAACGTCTGGCTTAAATTCCTAAAAATGGGAAACGATTGAATTTGTTTCGCAACATTTGTAAACGTTTGGCATAAATTGCTAAAAAGGTGAAACACTTGGATTTGTTTGGAAACGTATGTAAATGTTTGGCTTAAATTGCTAAAAAAGTGAAACGCTTGGATTTGTTTCGTAACGTTTGTAAACGTTTAGGTTTAATCGCTTAATAGGTGAACGTTTGGTTTTGTTTCGTAACGTTTGTAAACGTTTGTCTTATATTGCTATAAAGGTGAAACGCTTGGATTTGTTTCGTAATGTTTATAAACGTTTGGCTTAAATTGCTAAAAAGGTGAAACGCTTAGATTTATTTTGTAACGTTTGTAAACGTTTGGCTTAAATTGCTAAAAAGGTGGAACGCTTGGTTTTGTTTCGTAATGTTTGTAAACGTTTGACTTAAATCGCTAAAAATGTGAATCGCTTGGATTTGTTTCCTAACGTTTTAAACGTTTGGTTTTGCTTCGCAACGTTTGTAAACAATTGGCTTAAATCGCTAAAATGTTGAAACGTTTGGTTTTGTTTCTTAACATTTGTAAACGTTTGGCTTCAATCGCTAAAAAAGTGAAACATTTGTATTTGTTTCGTAACGTTTGTAAATGTTTGGCTTAAATCGCTAAAAAGGTTAAACGTTTGTATTTGTTTCGTAACGTTTGTAAACGATTGACATAAATCGCTAAAAAGGTGAAACGTTATGATTTGTTTCGTATCGTTTGTAAATGTTTGGCTTAAATTGCTAAAAAGGTGAAACATTTGGATTTGTTTTGTAGCCTTTGTAAACGTTTGGCTTAATTTGCTAAAAAGGTGAAACACTTTGATTTATTTCATCGCGTTTGTATACGTTTGGCTTAAATTACTAAAAAGGAGAAACTCTTGGATTTGTTTCGTATCATTTGTAAACGTTTGGCATAAATTGCTAAAAAGTTGAAACTTTTGGATTTGTTTTGTAGAGTTTATAAACGTTTGGCTTAAATCGCTAAAATGGGGAAACGTTTGGATTTGTTTCGTACTGTTTTTAAACGTTTCGCTTAAATCGCTAAAAAGGTGAAACGTTTGGATTTGTTTCGTACCGTTTGTAAACGTTTTGCTTAAATTGCTAAAAATGGGAAACGTTTGGATTTGTTTCGTAACCGTTTGGCTTATATTGCTATAAAGGTGAAACGCTTGGATTTGTTTTGTAATGTTTATTAACGTTTGTCTTAAATTGCTAAAAAGGTGAAACGCTTGGATTTGTTTCGTAACGTTTGGCTTAAATTGCTAAAAAGGTGGAACACTCGGTTTTAGTTCGTAATTTTTATAAACGTTTGGCTTAATTCGCAAAAAATGTGAAACGTTTGGATTTGTTTCGTAACGTTTTAAACGTTTGGTTTTGCTTCGCAAAGTTTGTAAACAATTGGCTTAAATCACTAAAAAGGTGAAACGTTTGTATTTGTTTCGTAACGTTTGTAAATGTTTGGCTTAAATCGCTAAAAAGGTTAAACGTCTGTATTTATTTCGTAACGTTTGTAAACGTTTGACATAAATCGCTAAAAAGGTGAAACGTTATGATTTGTTTCGTATCGTTTGTAAATGTTTGGCTTAAATTGCTAAAAAGGTAAAATGCTTGGATTTGTTTTGTAACGTTTGTAAACATTTGGCCTTAATTACTAAAAAGGGGAAGAGCTTTGATTTGTTTCATAATGTTTTTAAACGTTTGGCTTAAATTGCTAAAAAGGTGAAACATTTGGATTTTTTTCATAACCTTTGTATAATTTTGGCTTAAATCGCTAAAAAGGGAAAACACTTGGATTTGTTTCGTAACGTTTGTATATGTTTGGCTTAAATTGATAAAAAGGTGAAACACTTGGATTTGTTTGGTAACGTTTATAAACGTTTGGCTTATATTGATGAAAAGGTGAAACACTTGGATTTGTTTCGTAATGTTTGTAAACGTTTGGCTTACATCACTAGAAAGGTAAAACGTTCGGATTTGTTTCGTACCGTTTGTAAACATTTGGATTAAATCGCTAAAAAGGTTAAACTTTTGGATTTGTTAAGTACCATTTGTAAACCTTAGGCTTAAATTGCTAAAAAGCTGAAACGCTTGAATTTGTTTCATTACGTTTGTAAACGTTTGGCTTAAATTGCTATAAAGGTGAAACACTTGGTTTTCGTTTTGTAACGTTTGGCTTAAATTGATAAAAATGTGAAACGTTTGGATTTGTTTCGTAACGTTTGTAAATGTTTGGCTTCAATCGCTAAAAAGGGGAAACGTTTGGATTTGTTTCGTAACATTTGTAAACGTTTGGCATAAATCGCTAAAAAGGTGAAACGATTGGATTTGTTTTGTAACGTTTTAAACGTTTGGCTTAAATCGCTAAAAATGGGAAACGTTTGGATTTGTTTCGTTACGTTTGTTAACGTTAGGCTTAAATTGCTAAAAGGTGAAACGCTTGGTTTTTGTTTCATAACGTTTGTAAACGTTTGGCTTAAATTGATAAAAATGCGAAACATTTGGATTTGTTTCGTAACGTTTGTAAAAGTTTGGCTTCAATCGCTAAAAAGGTGAAACATTTGGATTTCTTTCGCAAAGTTTATAAACGTTTGGCTTAAATTGCTAAAAAGGTGAAACGCTTGGATTTGTTTCGTAACGTTTGGATTTGTTTCGTAACGTTTGTAAACGTTTGGAATAAATCTCTAAAAAGGTGAAACGTTTGGATTTGTTTCGTAACCTTTTAAACGTTTGGATTTATTTCGTAACGTTTTAAACGTTTGGTTTAAATCGCTAAAAAGGGGAAACATTTGGATTTGTTTCGTAATGTTTATAAACGTTTGGCTTAAATTGTTAAAAAGGTGAAACGTTTGGTTTTGTTTCTTAACGTTTGTAAGTGTTCGGCATAAATCGCTAAAAAGGTGAAACCTTTGGATTTGTTTCGTAACGTTTGTAAACGTTTGGCTTATATTGCTAAAAAGGTGAAACACTTAAATTTGTTTTGTAACGTTTTGCTTAAATTCCTAAAAATGGGAAACGATTGAATTTGTTTCGCAACATTTGTAAACGTTTGGCATAAATTGCTAAAAAGGTGAAACACTTGGATTTGTTTGGAAACGTATGTAAATGTTTGGCTTAAATTGCTAAAAAACTGAAACGCTTGGATTTGTTTCGTAACGTTTGTAAACGTTTAGGTTTAATCGCTTAATAGGTGAACGTTTGGTTTTGTTTCGTAACGTTTGTAAACGTTTGGCTTATATTGCTATAAAGGTGAAACGCTTGGATTTGTTTCACCCCGTTCGTATACGTTTGGCTTAAATTACTAAAAAGGAGAAACTCTTGGATTTGTTTCGTATCATTTGTAAACGTTTGACATAAATTGCTAAAAAGTTGAAACTTTTGGATTTGTTTTGTAGAGTTTATAAACGTTTGGCTTAAATCCCTAAAATGGGGAAACGTTTGGATTTGTTTCGTACTGTTTTTAAACGTTTCGCTTAAATCGCTAAAAAGGTGAAACCTTTGGATTTGTTTCGTAACGTTTGTAAACGTTTGGCTTATAATGCTAAAAAGGTGAAACACTTAAAAAAAATTTGTAACGTCTGGCTTAAATTCCTAAAAATGGGAAACGATTGAATTTGTTTCGCAACATTTGTAAACGTTTGGCATAAATTGCTAAAAAGGTGAAACACTTGGATTTGTTTGGAAACGTATGTAAATGTTTGGCTTAAATTGCTAAAAAAGTGAAACGCTTGGATTTGTTTCGTAACGTTTGTAAACGTTTAGGTTTAATCGCTTAATAGGTGAACGTTTGGTTTTGTTTCGTAACGTTTGTAAACGTTTGGCTTATATTGCTATAAAGGTGAAACGCTTGGATTTGTTTCGTAATGTTTATAAACGTTTGGCTTAAATTGCTAAAAAGGTGAAACGCTTGGATTTATTTCGTAACGTTTGTAAACGTTTGGCTTAAATTGCTAAAAAGGTGGAACGCTTGGTTTGGTTTCGTAATGTTTGTAAACGTTTGGCTTAAATCGCTAAAAATGTGAATCGCTTGGATTTGTTTCCTAACGTTTTAAACGTTTGGTTTTGCTTCGCAACGTTTGTAAACAATTGGCTTAAATCGCTAAAATGTTGAAACGTTTGGTTTTGTTTCTTAACATTTGTAAACGTCTGGCTTCAATCGCTAAAAAAGTGAAACATTTGTATTTGTTTCGTAACGTTTGTAAATGTTTGGCTTAAATCGCTAAAAAGGTTAAACGTTTGTATTTGTTTCGTAACGTTTGTAAACGATTGACATAAATCGCTAAAAAGGTGAAACGTTATGATTTGTTTCGTATCGTTTGTAAATGTTTGGCTTAAATTGCTAAAAAGGTGAAACATTTGGATTTGTTTTGTAGCCTTTGTAAACGTTTGGCTTAATTTGCTAAAAAGGTGAAACACTTTGATTTATTTCATCGCGTTCGTATACGTTTGCCTTAAATTACTAAAAAGGAGAAACTCTTGGATTTGTTTCGTATCATTTGTAAACGTTTGGCATAAATTGCTAAAAAGTTGAAACTTTTGGATTTGTTTTGTAGAGTTTATAAACGTTTGGCTTAAATCGCTAAAATGGGGAAACGTTTGGATTTGTTTCGTACTGTTTTTAAACGTTTCGCTTAAATCGCTAAAAAGGTGAAACCTTTGGATTTGTTTCGTAACGTTTGTAAACGTTTGGCTTATAATGCTAAAAAGGTGAAACACTTAATTTTTTTTTGTAACGTCTGGCTTAAATTCCTAAAAATGGGAAACGATTGAATTTGTTTCGCAACATTTGTAAACGTTTGGCATAAATTGCTAAAAAGGTGAAACACTTGGATTTGTTTGGAAACGTATGTAAATGTTTGGCTTAAATTGCTAAAAAAGTGAAACGCTTGGATTTGTTTCGTAACGTTTGTAAACGTTTAGGTTTAATCGCTTAATAGGTGAACGTTTGGTTTTGTTTCGTAACGTTTGTAAACGTTTGTCTTATATTGCTATAAAGGTGAAACGCTTGGATTTGTTTCGTAATGTTTATAAACGTTTGGCTTAAATTGCTAAAAAGGTGAAACGCTTAGATTTATTTTGTAACGTTTGTAAACGTTTGGCTTAAATTGCTAAAAAGGTGGAACGCTTGGTTTTGTTTCGTAATGTTTGTAAACGTTTGACTTAAATCGCTAAAAATGTGAATCGCTTGGATTTGTTTCCTAACGTTTTAAACGTTTGGTTTTGCTTCGCAACGTTTGTAAACAATTGGCTTAAATCGCTAAAATGTTGAAACGTTTGGTTTTGTTTCTTAACATTTGTAAACGTTTGGCTTCAATCGCTAAAAAAGTGAAACATTTGTATTTGTTTCGTAACGTTTGTAAATGTTTGGCTTAAATCGCTAAAAAGGTTAAACGTTTGTATTTGTTTCGTAACGTTTGTAAACGATTGACATAAATCGCTAAAAAGGTGAAACGTTATGATTTGTTTCGTATCGTTTGTAAATGTTTGGCTTAAATTGCTAAAAAGGTGAAACATTTGGATTTGTTTTGTAGCCTTTGTAAACGTTTGGCTTAATTTGCTAAAAAGGTGAAACACTTTGATTTATTTCATCGCGTTTGTATACGTTTGGCTTAAATTACTAAAAAGGAGAAACTCTTGGATTTGTTTCGTATCATTTGTAAACGTTTGGCATAAATTGCTAAAAAGTTGAAACTTTTGGATTTGTTTTGTAGAGTTTATAAACGTTTGGCTTAAATCGCTAAAATGGGGAAACGTTTGGATTTGTTTCGTACTGTTTTTAAACGTTTCGCTTAAATCGCTAAAAAGGTGAAACGTTTGGATTTGTTTCGTACCGTTTGTAAACGTTTTGCTTAAATTGCTAAAAATGGGAAACGTTTGGATTTGTTTCGTAACCGTTTGGCTTATATTGCTATAAAGGTGAAACGCTTGGATTTGTTTTGTAATGTTTATTAACGTTTGTCTTAAATTGCTAAAAAGGTGAAACGCTTGGATTTGTTTCGTAACGTTTGGCTTAAATTGCTAAAAAGGTGGAACACTCGGTTTTAGTTCGTAATTTTTATAAACGTTTGGCTTAATTCGCTAAAAATGTGAAACGTTTGGATTTGTTTCGTAACGTTTTAAACGTTTGGTTTTGCTTCGCAAAGTTTGTAAACAATTGGCTTAAATCACTAAAAAGGTGAAACGTTTGTATTTGTTTCGTAACGTTTGTAAATGTTTGGCTTAAATCGCTAAAAAGGTTAAACGTCTGTATTTATTTCGTAACGTTTGTAAACGTTTGACATAAATCGCTAAAAAGGTGAAACGTTATGATTTGTTTCGTATCGTTTGTAAATGTTTGGCTTAAATTGCTAAAAAGGTAAAATGCTTGGATTTGTTTTGTAACGTTTGTAAACATTTGGCCTTAATTACTAAAAAGGGGAAGAGCTTTGATTTGTTTCATAATGTTTTTAAACGTTTGGCTTAAATTGCTAAAAAGGTGAAACATTTGGATTTTTTTCATAACCTTTGTATAATTTTGGCTTAAATCGCTAAAAAGGGAAAACACTTGGATTTGTTTCGTAACGTTTGTATATGTTTGGCTTAAATTGATAAAAAGGTGAAACACTTGGATTTGTTTGGTAACGTTTATAAACGTTTGGCTTATATTGATGAAAAGGTGAAACACTTGGATTTGTTTCGTAATGTTTGTAAACGTTTGGCTTACATCACTAGAAAGGTAAAACGTTCGGATTTGTTTCGTACCGTTTGTAAACATTTGGATTAAATCGCTAAAAAGGTTAAACGTTTGGATTTGTTAAGTACCATTTGTAAACCTTAGGCTTAAATTGCTAAAAAGCTGAAACGCTTGAATTTGTTTCATTACGTTTGTAAACGTTTGGCTTAAATTGCTATAAAGGTGAAACACTTGGTTTTCGTTTTGTAACGTTTGGCTTAAATTGATAAAAATGTGAAACGTTTGGATTTGTTTCGTAACGTTTGTAAATGTTTGGCTTCAATCGCTAAAAAGGGGAAACGTTTGGATTTGTTTCGTAACATTTGTAAACGTTTGGCATAAATCGCTAAAAAGGTGAAACATTTGGATTTGTATCGTAACGTTTTAAACGTTTGGCTTAAATCGCTAAAAATGGGAAACGTTTGGATTTGTTTCGTTACGTTTGTTAACGTTAGGCTTAAATTGCTAAAAGGTGAAACGCTTGGTTTTTGTTTCATAACGTTTGTAAACGTTTGGCTTAAATTGATAAAAATGCGAAACATTTGGATTTGTTTCGTAACGTTTGTAAAAGTTTGGCTTCAATCGCTAAAAAGGTGAAACATTTGGATTTCTTTCGTAAAGTTTATAAACGTTTGGCTTAAATTGCTAAAAAGGTGAAACGCTTGGATTTGTTTCGTAACGTTTGGATTTGTTTCGTAACGTTTGTAAACGTTTGGAATAAATCTCTAAAAAGGTGAAACGTTTGGATTTGTTTCGTAACCTTTTAAACGTTTGGATTTATTTCGTAACGTTTTAAACGTTTGGTTTAAATCGCTAAAAAGGGGAAACATTTGGATTTGTTTCGTAATGTTTATAAACGTTTGGCTTAAATTGTTAAAAAGGTGAAACGTTTGGTTTTGTTTCTTAACGTTTGTAAGTGTTCGGCATAAATCGCTAAAAAGGTGAAACCTTTGGATTTGTTTCGTAACGTTTGTAAACGTTTGGCTTATATTGCTAAAAAGGTGAAACACTTAAATTTGTTTTGTAACGTTTTGCTTAAATTCCTAAAAATGGGAAACGATTGAATTTGTTTCGCAACATTTGTAAACGTTTGGCATAAATTGCTAAAAAGGTGAAACACTTGGATTTGTTTGGAAACGTATGTAAATGTTTGGCTTAAATTGCTAAAAAACTGAAACGCTTGGATTTGTTTCGTAACGTTTGTAAACGTTTAGGTTTAATCGCTTAATAGGTGAACGTTTGGTTTTGTTTCGTAACGTTTGTAAACGTTTGGCTTATATTGCTATAAAGGTGAAACGCTTGGATTTGTTTCACCCCGTTCGTATACGTTTGGCTTAAATTACTAAAAAGGAGAAACTCTTGGATTTGTTTCGTATCATTTGTAAACGTTTGACATAAATTGCTAAAAAGTTGAAACTTTTGGATTTGTTTTGTAGAGTTTATAAACGTTTGGCTTAAATCCCTAAAATGGGGAAACGTTTGGATTTGTTTCGTACTGTTTTTAAACGTTTCGCTTAAATCGCTAAAAAGGTGAAACCTTTGGATTTGTTTCGTAACGTTTGTAAACGTTTGGCTTATAATGCTAAAAAGGTGAAACACTTAAAAAAAATTTGTAACGTCTGGCTTAAATTCCAAAAAATGGGAAACGATTGAATTTGTTTCGCAACATTTGTAAACGTTTGGCATAAATTGCTAAAAAGGTGAAACACTTGGATTTGTTTGGAAACGTATGTAAATGTTTGGCTTAAATTGCTAAAAAAGTGAAACGCTTGGATTTGTTTCGTAACGTTTGTAAACGTTTAGGTTTAATCGCTTAATAGGTGAACGTTTGGTTTTGTTTCGTAACGTTTGTAAACGTTTGGCTTATATTGCTATAAAGGTGAAACGCTTGGATTTGTTTCGTAATGTTCATAAACGTTTGGCTTAAATTGCTAAAAAGGTGAAACGCTTGGATTTATTTCGTAACGTTTGTAAACGTTTGGCTTAAATTGCTAAAAAGGTGGAACGCTTGGTTTTGTTTCGTAATGTTTGTAAACGTTTGGCTTAAATCGCTAAAAATGTGAATCGCTTGGATTTGTTTCCTAACGTTTTAAACGTTTGGTTTTGCTTCGCAACGTTTGTAAACAATTGGCTTAAATCGCTAAAATGTTGAAACGTTTGGTTTTGTTTCTTAACATTTGTAAACGTTTGGCTTCAATCGCTAAAAAAGTGAAACATTTGTATTTGTTTCGTAACGTTTGTAAATGTTTGGCTTAAATCGCTAAAAAGGTTAAACGTTTGTATTTGTTTCGTAACGTTTGTAAACGATTGACATAAATCGCTAAAAAGGTGAAACGTTATGATTTGTTTCGTATCGTTTGTAAATGTTTGGCTTAAATTGCTAAAAAGGTGAAACATTTGGATTTGTTTTGTAGCCTTTGTAAACGTTTGACTTAATTTGCTAAAAAGGTGAAACACTTTGATTTATTTCATCGCGTTTGTATACGTTTGGCTTAAATTACTAAAAAGGAGAAACTCTTGGATTTGTTTCGTATCATTTGTAAACGTTTGGCATAAATTGCTAAAAAGTTGAAACTTTTGGATTTGTTTTGTAGAGTTTATAAACGTTTGGCTTAAATCGCTAAAATGGGGAAACGTTTGGATTTGTTTCGTACTGTGTTTAAACGTTTCGCTTAAATCGCTAAAAAGGTGAAACGTTTGGATTTGTTTCGTACCGTTTGTAAACGTTTTGCTTAAATTGCTAAAAATGGGAAACGTTTGGATTTGTTTCGTAACCGTTTGGCTTATATTGCTATAAAGGTGAAACGCTTGGATTTGTTTTGTAATGTTTATTAACGTTTGTCTTAAATTGCTAAAAAGGTGAAACGCTTGGATTTGTTTCGTAACGTTTGGCTTAAATTGCTAATAAGGTGGAACACTCGGTTTTAGTTCGTAATTTTTATAAACGTTTGGCTTAATTCGCTAAAAATGTGAAACGTTTGGATTTATTTCGTAACGTTTTAAACGTTTGGTTTTGCTTCGCAACGTTTGTAAACAATTGGCTTAAATCACTAAAAAGGTGAAACGTTTGTATTTGTTTCGTAACGTTTGTAAATGTTTGGCTTAAATCGCTAAAAAGGTTAAACGTCTGTATTTGTTTCGTAACGTTTGTAAACGTTTGACATAAATCGCTAAAAAGGTGAAACGTTATGATTTGTTTCGTATCGTTTGTAAATGTTTGGCTTAAATTGCTAAAAAGGTAAAATGCTTGGATTTTTTTTGTAACGTTTGTAAACATTTGGCCTTAATTACTAAAAAGGGGAAGAGCTTTGATTTGTTTCATAATGTTTTTAAACGTTTGGCTTAAATTGCTAAAAAGGTGAAACATTTGGATTTTTTTCATAACCTTTGTATAATTTTGGCTTAAATCGCTAAAAAAGGGAAAACACTTGGATTTGTTTCGTAACGTTTGTATACGTTTGGCTTAAATTGATAAAAAGGTGAAACACTTGGATTTGTTTGGTAACGTTTATAAACGTTTGGCTTATATTGATGAAAAGGTGAAACACTTGGATTTGTTTCGTAATGTTTGTAAACGTTTGGCTTACATCACTAGAAAGGTAAAACGTTCGGATTTGTTTCTTACCGTTTGTAAACATTTGGATTAAATCGCTAAAAAGGTTAAACGTTTGGATTTGTTAAGTACCATTTGTAAACCTTTGGCTTAAATTGCTAAAAAGCTGAAACGCTTGAATTTGTTTCATTACGTTTGTAAACGTTTGGCTTAAATTGCTATAAAGGTGAAACACTTGGTTTTCATTTTGTAACGTTTGTAAACGTTTGGCTTAAATTGATAAAAATGTGAAACGTTTGGATTTGTTTCGTAACGTTTGTAAATGTTTGGCTTCAATCGCTAAAAAGGGGAAACGTTTGGATTTGTTTCGTAACATTTGTAAACGTTTGGCTTAAATCGCTAAAAAGGTGAAACGATTGGATTTGTTTTGTAACGTTTTAAACGTTTGGCTTAAATCGCTAAAAAGGGGAAACGTTTGGATTTGTTTCGTTACGTTTGTAAACGTTAGGCTTAAATTGCTAAAAAGTGAAATGCTTGGTTTTTGTTTCGTAACGTTTGTAAACGTTTGGCTTAAATTGATAAAAATGCGAAACATTTGGATTTGTTTCGTAACATTTGTAAAAGTTTGGCTTCAATCGCCAAAAAGGTGAAACGATTGGATTTGTTTTGTAACGTTTTAAACGTTTGGCTTAAATCGCTAAAAATGGGAAACGTTTGGATTTGTTTCGTTACGTTTGTTAACGTTAGGCTTAAATTGCTAAAAGGTGAAACGCTTGGCTTTTGTTTCATAACGTTTGTAAACGTTTGGCTTAAATTGATAAAAATGCGAAACATTTGGATTTGTTTCGTAACGTTTGTAAAAGTTTGGCTTCAATCGCTAAAAAGGTGAAACATTTGGATTTCTTTCGTAAAGTTTATAAACGTTTGGCTTAAATTGCTAAAAAGGTGAAACGCTTGGATTTGTTTCGTAACGTTTGGCTTAAATTGCTAAAAAGGTGGAACGCTCGGTTTTAGTTCGTAATTTTTGTAAACGTTTGGCTTAATTCGCTAAAAATGTGAAACGTTTGGATTTGTTTCGTAACGTTTTAAACGTTTGGTTTTGCTTCACAACGTTTGTAAACAATTGGCTTAAATCGCTAAAAAGGTGAAACGTTTGTATTTGTTTCGTAACGTTTGTAAATGTTTGGCTTAAATCGCTAAAAAGGTTAAACGTTTGTATTTGTTTCGTAACGTTTGTAAACGTTTGACATAAATCGCTAAAAAGGTGAAACGTTATGATTTGTTTCGTATCGTTTGTAAATGTTTGGCTTAAATTGCTAAAAAGGTCAAACGCTTGGATTTGTTTTGTAACGTTTGTAAACATTTGGCCTTAATTACTAAAAAGGGGAAAAGCTTTGATTTGTTTCATAATGTTTTTAAATGTATGGCTTAAATTGCTAAAAAGATGAAACATTTGGATTTTTTTCATAACCTTTGTATAATTTTGGCTTAAATCGCTAAAAAGGGAAAACACTTGGATTTGTTTCGTAACATTTGTATACGTTTGGCTTAAATTGCTAAAAAGGTGAAACACTTGGATTTGTTTGGTAACGTTTGTAAACGTTTGGCTTATATCGCTGAAAAGGTGAAACACTTTGATTTGTTTTGTAATGTTTGTAAATGTTTGGCTTACATCACTAGAAAGGTAAAACGTTCGGATTTGTTTCGTACCATTTGTAAACATTTGGATTAAATCGCAAAAAAGGTTAAACGTTTGTATTTGTTAAGTACCGTTTGTAAACCTTTGGCTTAAATTGCTAAAAAGCTGAAACGCTTGGATTTGTTTCATTACGTTTGTAAACGTTTGGCTTAAATTGCTATAAAGGTAAAACACTTGGTTTTCGTTTTATACCGTTTGTAAACGTTTGGCTTAAATTGATAAAAATGTGAAAAGTTTGGATTTGTTTCGTAACGTTTGTAAATGTTTGGCTTCTATCGCTAAAAAGGGGAAACGTTTGGATTTGTTTCATAACATTTGTAAACGTTTGGCATAAATCGCTAAAAAGGTGAAACGATTGGATTTGTTTTGTAACGTTTTAAACGTTTGGCTTAAATCGCTAAAAATGGGAAACGTTTGGATTTGTTTCGTTACGTTTGTTAACGTTAGGCTTAAATTGCTAAAAGGTGAAACGCTTGGTTTTTGTTTCGTAACGTTTGTAAACGTTTGGCTTAAAGTGATAAAAATGCGAAACATTTGGATTTGTTTCGTAACATTTGTAAAAGTTTGGCTTCAATCGCTAAAAAGGTGAAACATTTGGTTTTCTTTCGTAACGTTTGTAAACATTTGGCTTAAATCCCTAAAAAGGTGAAATGTTTGGATTTGTTTTGTAACATTTGTAAACGTTTGGGTTCAATCGCTAAAAAGGTGAAACGTTTGGTTTTGTTTCGCAATGTTTGTATACGTTTGGCTTAAATTGGTGAAAAGGTGAAACGTTTGGATTTGTTTCGTAGCGTTTGTAAACGTTTGAGTTCAATCACTAAAAAGGTGAAACATTTGGATTTGTTTCGTAGCCTTTGTAAACGTTTGGGTTCTATTGCTAAAAAGGTGAAACATTTGGGTTTGTTTCGTAGCGTTTGTAAAAGTTTGGCTTAAATCGTTAAAAATGTGAAAAGTTTGGTTTTGTTCCGTTACGTTAGTAAATGTTTGGCTTTAATAGCTAAAAAGGTGAAACGCTTGGATTTTTTTCGTAACGTTTGTAAACGTTTAGCTTTAATCGCTTAATAGGTGAAACGTTTTGTTTTGTTTCGTTACGTTTGTAAACGTTTGGCTTATATTGCTATAAAGGTGAAACGCTTGGATTTGTTTCGTAATGTTTATAAACGTTTAGCTTAAATTGCTAAAAAGGTGAAACGCTTGGATTTGTTTCGTAACGTTTGTAAACGTTTGGCTTAAATTGCTAAAAAGGTGAAACACTCGGTTTTAGTTCGTAATTTTTGTAAACGTTTGGCTTAAATCGCTAAAAATGTGAAACGTTTGGATTTGTTTCGTAACGTTTTAAACGTTTGGTTTTGCTTCGCAACGTTTGTAAACAATTGGCTTAAATCGCTAAAAAGGTGAAACGTTTGGACTTATTTTGTAACGTTTGTAAACGTTTGGCATAAATCACTAAAAAGGTGAAACATTTGTATTTGTTTCGTAACGTTTGTAAATATTTGGCTTAAATCGCTAAAAAGGTTAAACGTTTGTATTTGTTTCGTAACGTTTGTAAACCTTTGACATAAATCGCTAAAAAAGGTGAAACGTTATGATTTGTTTCGTATCGTTTGTAAACGTTTCGCTTAAATCGCTAAAAAGGTGAAATATTTGGATTTGTTTTGTAGCCTTTGTAAACGTTTGGCATAATTTGCTAAAAAGGTGAAACGCTTTGATTTATTTCATCCCGTTTGTCTACGTTTGGCTTAAATTGCTAAAAAGGAGAAACGCTTTGATTTGTTTCGTATCGTTTGTAAACGTTTGGCATAAAATGCTAAAAAGGTGAAACGTTTGGATTTGTTTTATAGCGTTTATAAACGTTTGGCTTAAATCGCTAAAAAGGGGAAACATTTGGATTTGTTTCGTACCGTTTTTAAACGTCTCGCTTAAATCGCTAAAAAGGTGAAAAGTTTGGATTTGTTTTGTACCGTTTCTAAACGTTTTGCTTAAATTACTAAAAAGGGGAAATATTTGGATTTGTTTCGTAACGTTTGTCAACGTTTGACTTTAATTGCTAAAAAGGTGGAAACGCTTGGATTTGATTCGTAACGTTTGTAAACGTTTGGCTTAAATTGCTAAAAAGGCGAAATGCTTTGTTTTGTTTCGCAACGTTTGTAAACGTTTGGCTTAAATTGCTAAAAATGGGAAACGTTTGGATTTGTTTCGTAGCGTTTGTAAGCGTTTGGCTTCATTCGCTAAAAAGGGGAAACGTTTGGATTTGTTTTGTAACGTTTGTAAACGTTTGGCTTCAATCGCTAAAAAGGTGAAACGCTTGGATTTGTTTCGTAACGTTTTAAATGTTGTGCTTAAATCGCTAAAATGAGGAAATGCTTGGATTTGTTTCGTAATGTTTTAAACGTTTTGCTTAAATTGCTAAATGGGGAAACGTTTGAATTTGTTTCGTAACGTTTGTAAACGTTCGGCTAAAATCGATAAGAGCGGAAACGTTTGGTTTTGTTTCGTAACGTTTGTATACGTTATGCTTAAATTGCTAAAAAGGTGAAACGTTTTGATTTGTTTCGTAACGTTTGTAAACGTTTAGCATAAATTGCTAAAACGGTGAAACACTTGGATTTGTTTCGTAACGTTTTTAAATGTTTGGCTTAATTTGCTAAAATGGTAAAACGCTTGGATTTGTTTTGTAACGTTTGTAAACGTTTGGCTAAAATTGCTAAAAAGGGGAAAACCTTTGATTTGTTTCGTAATATTTGTAAATGTTCGTCTTAAATTGCTAAAAAGGTGAAACATTTGCATTTTTTTCATAACCTTTGTAAAATTTTGGCTTATATCGCTAAAAAGGAAAAACGCATGGATTTGTTCGTAACGTTTGTAAACGTTTGGCTTATATTGCTAAAAAGGTGAAACGCTTGGATTTGTTTCGTAACGTCTGTAAACGTTTGGCTTACATTGCTGAAAAGATGAAACGCTTTGATTTGTTTCGTAACGTTTGTAAATGTTTGGCTTATATGACTAGAAAGGTAAAACGTTCGGATTTGTTTCGTATCGTTTCTAAACATTTGGCTTAAATCGCTAAAAAGGTTAAATGTTTGGATTTGTTTAGTGCCGTTTGTAAACCTTTGGCTTAAATTGCTAAAAAGGTGAAACGCTTGGATTTGTTTCATTACGTTTGTAAATGTTTGGCTTAAATTGCTATAAAGGTGAAACTCTTAGTTTTTGTTTCGTAACGTTTGTAAACGTTTGGCTTAAATTGATAAAAATGTGAAATGTTTGGATTTGTTTAGTAACGGTTGTAAACGTTTGGCTTCAATCGCTAAAAAGAAAAAACGTTTGGATTTGTTTCGTAACATTTGTAAACGTTTGGCATAAATCGATAAAAAGGGGAAACGTTTGGATTTGTTTTAAACGTTTTAAACGTTTGGCTTAAATCGCTAAAACTGGGAAACATTTGGATTTGTTTCGTTATGTTTGTAAACGTTCGGCTTAAATTGATAAAAGGTGAAACGCTTGGTTTTTGTTTCGTAACGTTTGTAAACGTTTGGCTTAAATTGATAAAAATGCGAAACGTTTGGATTTGTTTCGTAACGTTTATAAGAGTTTGGCTTCAATCGCTAAAAAGGTGAAACATTTGGATTTGTTTCGTAACGTTTGTAAACGTTTGGAATAAATATCTAAAAAGGTGAAACGTTTGGATTTTTTTCGTAACGTTTTAAACGTTTGGATTTGTTTCGTAACGTTTTAAACGTTTGGTTTAAATCGCTAAAAAGGGGAAACATTTGGATTTGTTTCGTAATGTTTATAAACGTTTGGCTTAAATTGTTAAAAAGGTGAAACATTTGGTTTTGTTTCTTAACGTTTGTAAATGTTCGGCATAAATCGCTAAAAAGGTGAAACCTTTGGATTTGTTTCGTAACGTTTGTAAATGTTTGGCTTATATTGCTAAAAAGGTGAAACACTTAAATTTGTTTTGCAACGTTTGGCTTAAATTCCTAAAAATGGGAAACGATTGAATTTGTTTCGCAACATTTGTAAACGTTTGGCATAAATTGCTAAAAAGGTGAAACACTTGGATTTGTTTGGAAACGTATGTAAATGTTTGGCTTAAATTGCTAAAAAAGTGAAACGCTTGGATTTGTTTCGTAACGTTTGTAAACGTTTAGGTTTAATCGCTTAATAGGTGAACGTTTGGTTTTGTTTCGTAACGTTTGTAAACGTTTGGCTTATATTGCTATAAAGGTGAAACTCTTGGATTTGTTTCGTAAAGTTTGTAAACGTTTGGCTTAAATTGCTAAAAAGGTGAAACGCTTGGATTTATTTCGTAACGTTTGTAAACGTTTGGCTTAAATTGCTAAAAAGGTGGAACGGTTGGTTTTGTTTCGTAATGTTTGTAAACGTTTGGCTTAAATCGCTAAAAATGTGAATCGTTTGGATTTGTTTCCTAACGTTTTAAACGTTTGGTTTTGCTTCGCAACGTTTGTAAACAATTGGCTTAAATCGCTAAAATGTTGAAACGTTTGGTTTTGTTTCTTAACATTTGTAAACGTCTGGCTTCAATCGCTAAAAAAGTGAAACATTTGTATTTGTTTCGTAATGTTTGTAAATGTTTGGCTTAAATCGCTAAAAAGGTTAAACGTTTGTATTTGTTTCGTAACGTTTGTAAACGTTTGACATAAATCGCTAAAAAGGTGAAACGTTATGATTTGTTTCGTATCGTTTGTAAATGTTTGGCTTAAATTGCTAAAAAGGGGAAACATTTGGATTTGTTTTGTAGCCTTTGTAAACGTTTGGCTTAATTTGCTAAAAAGGTGAAACACTTTGATTTATTTCATCCCGTTCGTGTACGTTTGGCTTAAATTACTAAAAAGGAGAAACTCTTGGATTTGTTTCGTATCATTTGTAAACGTTTGGCATAAATTGCTAAAAAGTTGAAACTTTTGGATTTGTTTTGTAGTGTTTATAAACGTTTGGCTTAAATCGCTAAAATGGGGAAACGTTTGGATTTGTTTCGTACTGTTTTTAAACGTTTCGCTTAAATCGCTAAAAAGGTGAAACCTTTGGATTTGTTTCGTAACGTTTGTAAACGTTTGGCTTATAATGCTAAAAAGGTGAAACACTTAAAAAAAATTTGTAACGTCTGGCTTAAATTCCAAAAAATGGGAAACGATTGAATTTGTTTCGCAACATTTGTAAACGTTTGGCATAAATTGCTAAAAAGGTGAAACACTTGGATTTGTTTGGAAACGTATGTAAATGTTTGGCTTAAATTGCTAAAAAAGTGAAGCGCTTGGATTTGTTTCGTAACGTTTGTAAACGTTTAGGTTTAATCGCTTAATAGGTGAACGTTTGGTTTTGTTTCGTAACGTTTGTAAACGTTTGGCTTATATTGCTATAAAGGTGAAACGCTTGGATTTGTTTCGTAATGTTTATAAACGTTTGGCTTAAATTGCTAAAAAGGTGAAACGCTTGGATTTATTTCGTAACGTTTGTAAACGTTTGGCTTAAATTGCTAAAAAGGTGGAACGCTTGGTTTTGTTTCGTAATGTTTGTAAACGTTTGGCTTAAATCGCTAAAAATGTGAATCGCTTGGATTTGTTTCCTAACGTTTTAAACGTTTGGTTTTGCTTCGCAACGTTTGTAAACAATTGGCTTAAATCGCTAAAATGTTGAAACGTTTGGTTTTGTTTCTTAACATTTGTAAACGTCTGGCTTCAATCGCTAAAAAAGTGAAACATTTGTATTTGTTTCGTAACGTTTGTAAATGTTTGGCTTAAATCGCTAAAAAGGTTAAACGTTTGTATTTGTTTCGTAACGTTTGTAAACGTTTGACATAAATCGCTAAAAAGGTGAAACGTTATGATTTGTTTCGTATCGTTTGTAAATGTTTGGCTTAAATTGCTAAAAAGGTGAAACATTTGGATTTGTTTTGTAGCCTTTGTAAACGTTTGGCTTAATTTGCTAAAAAGGTGAAACACTTTGATTTATTTCATCGCGTTCGTATACATTTGCCTTAAATTACTAAAAAGGAGAAACTCTTGGATTTGTTTCGTATCATTTGTAAACGTTTGGCATAAATTGCTAAAAAGTTGAAACTTTTGGATTTGTTTTGTAGAGTTTATAAACGTTTGGCTTAAATCGCTAAAATGGGGAAACGTTTGGATTTGTTTCGTACTGTTTTTAAACGTTTCGCTTAAATCGCTAAAAAGGTGAAACGTTTGGATTTGTTTCGTACCGTTTGTAAACGTTTTGCTTCAATCTCTAGAAAGGGGAAACGTTTGGATTTGTTTTGTAACGTTTTAAAAGTTTGGCTTAAATCGCTAAAATGAGGAAATGCTTGGATTTGTTTCGTAAAGTTTTAAACGTTTTTCTTATATTGCTAAAATGGGGAAACGCTTGAATTTTTTTCGTAACGTT
Organism: Mercurialis annua; assembly: GCF_937616625.2. Taxonomy (NCBI): domain Eukaryota; kingdom Viridiplantae; phylum Streptophyta; class Magnoliopsida; order Malpighiales; family Euphorbiaceae; genus Mercurialis; species Mercurialis annua. The sequence goes on from NC_065570.1 coordinate 24,527,004, forward strand.
TGTAAACGTTCGGCTAAAAGCGCTAAGAAGGGGAAAATTTTGGTTTTGTTTCGTAACGTTTGTATACGTTATGCTTCAATTGCTAAAACGGTGAAGCGTTTTGATTTGTTTCGTAACGTTTGTAAATGTTTGGCATAAATTGCTAAAATGGTGAAACGCTTGGATTTGTTTCGTAACGTTTGTAAATGTTTAGCTTAATTTGCTAAAAAGGTAAAACGCTTCGATTTGTTTGGTAACGTTTGTAAACGTTTGGCTTAAATTGCTAAAAACGTTAAACGCTTGGATTTGTTTCGTAATGTTTGTAAACGTTTGGCTTAATATTGCTAGAAAGGTGAAACGTTTGGATTTGTTTCATAACCTTTGTAAATGTTTGGCTTAAATCGATAAAAAGGTGAAACGTTTGGATTTATTTCGTAACGTTTGTAAACGTTTGGCTAAAATTGCTAAAAAGGTTAAACGTTTGGATTTGTTTCGTAGCGTTTGTAAATGTTTGGCTTAAATTGTTGAAAATGTGAAACGCTTGGATTTGTTTCATAACGTTTGTAAACGTTTGGCTTAAATCGCTCAAAAGGTGAAACGTTTGGATTTGTTTTGTATAGTTTGTAAACGTTTGGCTTAAATCGCTAAAAAGGTGAAAAGCTTGGTTTATTTTTGTAACGTTTGTAAACGTTTGGCTTGAATCGCTAAAAATGTGAAACGTTTGAATTTGTTTCGTAACATTTTAAACGTTTGGTTTTGTTTCGTAGCGTTTGTAAACGTTTGGCTTAATTCGCTAAAAAGGGGAAACATTTGGATTTCTTTGGTTACATTTGTAAACATTTGGCTTATATCGCTAAAAAGGTGAAACAGTTGGATTTGTTTCATAACATTTGTAAACGTTTTGCTTAAATCGTTAAAAGGGTGAAATGCTTGGATTTGTTTCGTAACGTTTACAAACATTTGGCTTAAATCTAAAAAGGTGAAACGTTTCGATTATTTCGTAATGTATGTAAACGTTTGGCTTAAATTGCTAAAAAGGTGAAACGTTTGGATTTGTTTCGTAGCGTTTGGCTTAAATCGCTAAAAAGGTGAAAGTATTGGATTTGTTTTGTAACGTTTGTAAACGTTTGGCTTAAATTACTAAAATAGGGAAAAGTTTGGATTTGCTTCGTAACGTTTGTAAACGTTTGGCTTAAATCGCTAAAAAGGTGAAACGTTTGGTTTTGGTTCGTAACGTTTGTAAACGTTTTGCTTAAATAGTTAAAAAGGTGAAACACTCGGATTTGTTTCGTAACGTTTGTAAACATTAGGTTTTATTTAGTAACGTTTGTAAACGTTTGGCTTAAATCGCTCAAAAGGTGAAACGTTTGGATTTGTTTTGTAAACGTTTGTGAACGTTTGGCTTAAATCGCTAAAAAGGTGAAAAACTTGGTTTATTTTCGTAACGTTTGTAAATGTTTGGCTTGAATCGCTAAAAATGTGAAACGTTTGAATTTGTTTCGTAACATTTTAAACGTTTGGTTTTGTTTCGTAGCGTTTGTAAACGTTTGGCTTAATTCGCTAAAAAGGGGAAACATTTGGATTTCTTTCGTAACATTTGTAAACATTTGGCTTATATCGCTAAAAAGGTGAAACAGTTGGATTTGTTTCATAACATTTGTAAACGTTTTGCTTAAATCGTTAAAAGGGTGAAATGCTTGGATTTGTTTTGTAACGTTTACAAACATTTGGCTTAAATCTAAAAAGGTGAAACGTTTCGATTATTTCGTAACGTATGTAAACGTTTGGCTTAAATTGCTAAAAAGGTGAAACGTTTGGATTTGTTTCGTAGCGTTTGGCTTAAATCGCTAAAGAGGTGAAAGTATTGGATTTGTTTTGTAACGTTTGTAAACGTTTGGCGTAAATTGCTAAAATAGGGAAAAGTTTGGATTTGTTTCGTAACGTTTGTAAACGTTTGGCTTAAATCGCTAAAAAGGTGAAACGTTTGGTTTTGGTTCGTAACGTTTGTAAACGTTTTGCTTAAATTGTTAAAAAGGTGAAACGCTCGGATTTGTTTCGTAACGTTTGTAAACATTAGGTTTTATTTCGTAACGTTTGGATTTGTTTTGTAACGTTTGTAAACGTTTTGCATATATTTCTAAAAAGGTGAAATGCTTGGTTTTTTTTGTAACGTTTGTAAATGTTTGGTTTAAATCGCTAAAAATGTGAATTGTTTAAATTTGTTTCGTAACATTTTAAATGTTTGTTTTTGTTTTGTAACGTTTGTAAACGTTTGGCTTAAATCGCTAAAAAGGTGATACGTTTGGATTTCTTTCGTAACGTTTCAAAACGTTTGGCTTATTACGCTAAAAATGTGAAACGTTTGGATTTGATTCCTAATGTTTCTAAATGTTTGGCTTAAATCGCTAAAAAGGTGAAACGTTTGGATTTGTTTCGTAACGTTTTTAAACGTTTGACTTAAATCACTAAAAAGGTTCAACGTTTGGATTTGTTTTGTAACGTTTGTAAACGTTTGGCTTAAATTGCTAAAAAGGTGAAACGTTTGGATTTATTTGGTAACGTTTGTAAACGTTTGGCTTAAATCCCTAAAAAGGTGAAACATTTGGATTTGTTTCGTAACGTTTGGCTTAAATTGCTAAAAAGGGGAAACGCTTGGATTTGTTTCGTAACGTTTCTAAACGTTTGGCTTAAATTAATAAAAAGGTGAAACGCTTGGTTTTGTTTCGTAACGTTTGTAAACGTTTGGCTTGAATCGCTAAAAATGTGAAATGTTTGAATTTTGTTCGACGGTTTAGACGTTTGGTTTTGTTTTGTAACGTTTGTAAACGTTTGGCTTAAATTGTAATAAAGGTGAAACGTTTGGATTTGTTTCGTAACGTTTGTAAACGTTTTGCTTAAATCGTTAAAAAGGTGAAACGCTTGGATTTGTTTGGTAATGTTTGTAAACGTTTGGCTTAAATTTCTAAAAATGGGAAACATTCAGTTTTGTTTCGTAACGTTTGTAAACATTTGGCATAAATCGCTAAAAATGTTGAACCTTTGAATTTGTTTCAGAAAGTTTTAACGTTTGGTTTTCTTTCGTAATGTTTGTAAACGTTTGGCATAAATCGCAAAAAAGGTGAAACGTCCTGTTTTGTTTTGTAAAGTTTGTAAACGTTTGGCTTAAATCGCTAAAAAGGTGAAAAGTTTGAATTTGTTTACTAGCGTTTGTAAACGTTTGGCTTAAATCGCTAAAAAGGTGAAACGTTTGGATTTATTTTGCAACGTTTGTAAATGTTTACCTTAAATCGCTAAAAAGGTGAAACGTTTGGATATGTTTCGTAATATTTGTAAATGTTTGGCTTAAATTGCAAAAAAGGTGAAACACTTGGATTTGTTTCGTAACGTTTGTAAACGTTTTGCATAAATTGCTAAAAGGGTGAAACACTTGAATTGGTTTCGAAACATTTGTAAACGTTTGGCTTAAATCTCTAAAAAGGTGAAACATTTGGATTTATTTCATAACCTTTGTAAATGTTTGGCTTAAATCGCTAAAAAGATGAAACGTTTGGATTTCTTTCGTAATGTTTGTAAACGTTTGGCTTATATCAATAAAAAGGTGAAACGTATGGCTTTGGTTCGTAAAGTTTGTAAATGTTTGGATTAAAATGCTAAAAAGGTAAAACGCTTGGATTTGTTTTGTCACGTTTGTAAACGTTTGGCATAAATTGCTAAAAATGTGAAACACTTGGATTTGTTTGGTAATGTTTGCAAACGTTTTGCTTAAATTGCTAAAAAGGTGAAACCCTTGGTTTTCTTTCATAACGTTTGTAAACGTTTGGCTTAAATCGCTAAAAATGTGAAACGTTTAAATTTGTTTCGAAACGTTTTAAACGTTTGGTTTTGTTTCGTAACGTTTGTAAACGTTTAGCTTACATCGCTAAAAAGGTGAAACGTTTGGATTTGTTTCATAAAGTTTGGCTTAAATTGCTAAAAAGGTGAAACGCTTGGATTTGTTTCGTAACGTTTGTAAATGTTTGGCTTAAATTGCTAAAAAGGTAAAACGCTTGGATTTGTTTCGTAACGTTTGTAAACGTTTGGCTTAAATCTCTCAAAAGGTGAAACGTTTGGATTTGTTTTGTAAAGATTGTAAACGTATGGCTTAAATCGCTAAAAAGGTGAAAAGCTTTGTTTATTTTCGTAACGTTTGTAAACGTTTGGCTTGAATCGCTAAAAATGTGAAACGTTTGAATTTGTTTCGTAACGCTTTAAACGTTTGGTTTTGTTTCGTAGCGTTTGTAAACGTTTGGCTTAATTCGCTAAAAAGGGGAAACATTTGGATTTCTTTCGTAACATTTGTAAACATTTGGCTTATATCGCTAAAAAGGTGAAACAGTTGGATTTGTTTCATAACATTTGCAAACGTTTGGCTTAAATAGCTAAAAACGCTTGGATTTGTTTCATAACGTTTACAAACGTTTGGCTTAAATCTAAAAAGGTGAAACGTTTTGATTTATTTCGTAACGTTTGTAAACGTTTGGCTTAAATTGCTAAAAAACTGAAACGTTTGAATTTGTTTCGTAGCGTTTCGCTTAAATCGCTAAAAAGTGAAAGTATTGGATGTATTTTGTCACATTTTACACGCTTGGCTTAAATCGCGAAAATGGGGAAATGTTTGGATTTGTTTCGTAACATTTGTAAAGGTTTGGCTTAAATCGCTAAAAAGTTGAAACGTTTGGTTTTGTTTCGTAACGTTTGTAAACGTTTTGCTTAAATTGTTAAAAAGGTGAAACGCTTGGATTTGTTTCGTAACGTTTGTAAACATTTGGTTTTATTTCGTTATGTTTGGATTTGTTTCGTAACGTTTGTAAACGTTTCGCATATATTTCTTAAAAGGTGAAACGTTTGGATTTGTTTGTAAGCGTTTGGCTTAAATTGCTAAAAAGGTGTAACACTTTGTTTTTTTTTTAACGTTTGTAAACGTTTGGCTTAAATCGTTGAAAATGTGAATTATTTAAATTTGTTTCGTAACGTTTTAAACGTTTGGTTTTGTTTTGTAACGTTTGTAAATGTTTGGCTTATATCGCTAAAAGGGGATACGTTCGGATTTCTTTCGTAACGTTTCAAAACGTTTGGCTTATATCGCTAAAAAGGTGAAACGTTTGGATTTGATTCCAAACGTTTGTAAATGTTTGGCTTAAATCGCTAAAAAGGCGAAACGTTTGGATTTGTTTCGTAACGTTTTTAAACGTTTGGCTTAAATCACTAAAAAGATTCAACGTTTGGATTTGTTTTGTAACGTTTGGCTTAAATCGCTAAAAAGGTGAAACGTTTGGATTTATTTCGTAACGTTTGTAAACGTTTGGCTTAAATCGTTAAAAAGGTGAAACATTTGGATTTGTCTCGTAACGTTTGGCTTGAATTGCTAAAAAGGGGAAACACTTGGATTTGTTTCGTTACGTTCGTAAACGTTTCCCTTAAATCGTTAAAAAGGTTAAACGCTTGGTTTTGTTTCGTAGCGTCTGTAAACATCTGGCTTAAATCCCTAAAAATGGGAAACGTTTGGATTTTGTTCGTAACGTTTTAAACGTTTGGATTTGTTTCGTAACGTTTGTAACCATTTTGCTTAAATCGCTAAAAAGATGAAACGCTTGGATTTGTTTGGTAATGTTTCTAAACGTTTGGCTTAAATTTCAAAAAAGGGTAAACGCTCTGTTTTGTTTCGTAACGTTTGTAAACGTTTGGCATAAATATCTAAAAATTTGAAACCTTTGAATTTGTTTCAGAAAGTTTTAAACGTTTGATTTTGATTCGTAATGTTTGTTAACGTTTGGCTTAAATCGCAAAAAAGGTGAAACGTACTGTTTTGTTTCGTAAAGTTTGTAAATGTTTGGCTTAGATTGCTAAAAAGGTGAAATGTTTGAATTTGTTTACTAGCGTTTGTAAATGTTTGGCTTAACTCACTAAAAAGGGGAAACGTTTGGATTTATTTTGTAACGTTTGTATACGTTTGGCTTAAATCGCTAAAAAGGTGAAACGTTTGGATTTGTTTCGAAACGTTTGTAAATGTTTGGCTTAAATTGCAAAATAGGTGAAACGCTTGGATTTGTTTCGTAACGTTTGTAAACGTTTTGCTTAAATTTCTAAAAAGGTGAAACTCTTGGATTTGTTTTGAAACGTTTGGGTTCAATTGCTAAAAAGGTGAAACATTTGGATTTGTTTTATAACCGTTGTAAATGTTTGGCTTAAATAGCTAAAAAGGTGAAACGTTTGGATTTCTTTCGTAACGTTTGTAAACGTTTGGCTTGAATCAATAAAAAGATGAAACGTTTGGATTTGGTTCCTAATGTTTGTAAATGTTTGGCTTAAATTGCTAAAAAGGTGAAACGCTTGGATTTGTTTCGTCACGTTTGTAAACGTTTGGCTTAAATTTCTATAATGTGAAACACTTGGATTTGTTTGGTAATGTTTGCAAACGTTTTGCTTAAATTGCTAAAAAAGTGAAACGCTTGGTTTTCTTTCATGACGTTTGTAAACGTTTGGCTTAAATCGCTAAAAATGTGAAACGTTTGAATTTGTTTCGTCACGTTTTAAGCGTTTGGTTTTATTTCGTAACCTTTGTTAACGTTTGGCTTACATCGCTAAAAAGGTGAAACGTTTGGATATGTTTCGTAACGTTTGAAAACGTTTGGCTTAAATTGCTAAAAAGGGGAAATGCTTGGATTTGTTTCATAATGTTTGTAAACGTTTGGCTTAAATCGTTAAAAAGGTGAAACATTTGGATTTATTTCGTAACTTTTGTAAACGTTTGGCTTAAATCGCTAAAAAGGTGAAATGTTTGGATTTGTTTCATAACGTTTGTAAACGTTTGGCATAAATCACTAAATGGAGAAACGTTTGGATTTGTGTAACACCCCGCATTTTTCTAACTTGTTCCGTTAAGCCTAAACGGTACCTTGGGTTCGTTTGAGTGGTTCGACCACTTAGATTCGCGTTTCGAAGGTTCTAATCCTTTTAAAATGTGTTTTAAGATGTATTAGAACTAATCTCGGACTTTGAAACGTTTTCGATTTCAATTTCAAAATCTCAAATTTTCATCGGAGGCAGTAGCATTTCGCGGGCGCGACATGCATGAATCACGGACGCGATTCATGTATCGCGGGCGCGACGCGTGCATTGTTCAGTTCGCTTATTTCTATTTAAACTCACCTATTTCGACCTAAACTGATTTTACACTTTCTCTAAAACCTTAAAACGGCTGTAGCATTTCTCTTAGTCATTTTCTATCATTCTTAAGCCTATTTCCATCGATTCTAAGTATTTCGAATCCTCTCCTTATGGTTTAATCCATTATTTATCATTGCTATCGATTATAAATTCATCAGCAATCGTATGGGTTGATTGTAGGCTGATTTTGGATCTATATTTTGTGAGTTTCTCTTGATTGTTGTTCTTAATCCATCTCAAAAGGTTAGTGGCTTAAATCCCTTGTTTTGATTTGTAGAGATTGCTATATACTCAATTGTTTCGACACCTTGGGTGATTTGATTATATTTTCTGTTTTGTATTGATCTAAAATCTGTAAATAATCTTGCTATGTTGTTTTTAGTTTGTGTTTGGTGTTTGTTTCTTGGGTGGATGGGTGTAATCGTTATAATTGAAAGACTAATCAAATTGTGGGATTTGTGATGGAGTATTCTATTTTTATGATTAAACTAAAATCTGGAAATTTCAAAGAAATGGATCATAGGGTATTAGATGATAAACAATACATTGGTGGCTTTGAGAAATCGTTTAAATGGAATAGTGTATAGTTTGGTTAACATTTTTGAATTTAAATTATGTTTTGAACTTATTACTAAAAGCTGGAATTGTCCTTTGATAATTAAAAGAGTTGTCAGATAACAACTCCTACCTTGGGTGATTTGAGATAAATTGACCAAAGCTAAATCATAGATTAATTAAGGTTTTACAAAGGTTAAATTCGCTGTTTTGAATAAGTAACTTTGCTGGAAACTATTTTTAAAATGGTTTAAAACTTGTTAAAGGAATGCTAGTTCTTCTTAGGTTGTGGTTTAATGTAAATTAAGTAATATAAGGCATACAAGGTGTTATTTGTCATGTAGAGTTTCGGTTGAACTATTTTAGCTTCAAGTTGATACTTGAAAGATGTTGGATCTTATTGAGTCTATTTGAGGTGATATAATTAAATGTACATGGGGTGCTACTTGCTAAGTGTTAGCAGGCTTAATTGTTTATGGCATTATTAAGTTACGGTGTGAGTTCTTATTTTAAATGACTTTGATTTCATTTAAGGTTTGATTAAAGACTTTGGTTTTAAACTTGGTTTATGGATGGGTCGGGTTAAACGTGGTCTCCCGACATGTTGTGTTGAGCTATACTGCAGTAAGGCTAACACACTACTTTGGGAACTGTAATTGTTTTGTAAAGACTATTTAAGTATTTAAGTACTTTGGTTTCATTTTAAAAGATAAGAACTCGCCTAAGCTTAACTTGCCTTATTTACTATTTGGTTGTATGAATACCTTGTTTGATTCTTGGTTGCGTTGTGAAATGCTAGTCCTATGTGTAGTCTAGTATTCTTGGAGTTAGGGATTGTTCGGATATTGACTTATATAATGTTTTAGACCCGTCGACTGCTCGTGTTTCGGAGTCTACGCAGGGAGTAGCTGTTTGCCAAGATTCACGTTGACAAGCAAGCAGTGAGTTTGTAGTGTTATTTACCGCTTTATTAAGTACCGCAAGTTATTTTAGTATATCAAATGTTTGTGAACTGTTTTAAGGATTATGGATCTGGATTGAAACAAGCTACTCGATAGGCTTGTATCGAGAATGTGTGCACCGGTAAGTACTTTGGGATTGGCTAACCAATGTCTGGCCTACTTTGGGAATCGATGAGGATTTGTTCCCATCTACTTTGGGTTAAATACTTTGGGATTTCATTTAAATACTGTTTTCCATAATCAAGTATATATATTAGTATAAAAGGATTTGTTTTAAGGGTTTTAAACTTAATAAATGTAAATAGCATTATGAACTCATATCAGTATATCTGACCCCGTTGTTTTCCAAACTTTACAGGTTTATGATTTTGAGAGGGTTGGTCATCTCCGATCTTTTGATTCCTCGGAGGTCTTTTTATGTTATCAGACTAGTCAACTGTTTTACTTCTTAGACCGCAGTAGAACTAGTTGTCTCTATTATTGTACTTTGGTTTGTCGTAGTGATACGACTATTATATTATTATACTTTGGTATGTTGCATTGGATTATTTATTATATGAGGCATGTTTCATAGTTTCGAATTGCTATTAAGTAATCATATTAGAACTGCTATAGAAGTTGTTAGACTTAGGCTGAAGTCTCGGTTGCCCCCGAGCATTGATTTTCTTGCAAGTTATATTGAATATAAGGTTTTCCGCGAGGCTTGCTACCGGTTTCGGTACGACCATACCCATACTCTAGCGCCGGTCGCGATCCATGAAATTAGGTCGTGACAATTTGTTTCATAACGTTTGTAAACGTTTGGCTTAAATTGTTGAAAATGTGAAACGCTTGGATTTGTTTTGTAATCTTTGTAAATGTTTGGCTTAAATTTCTAAAATGAGGAAACGCTTGGATTTGTTTTATAAAGTTCGTAAACTTTTGGCTTAAATCGCTAAAAAGGTGAAAGGCTTGGTTTTGTTTCGTAACGTTTGTAAACGTTAAGCTTAAATCGCTAAAAATGCGAAACGTTTGAATTTGTTTCTTAACATTTTAAACGTTTGGTTTTGTTTCGTAACATTTGTAAACGTTTCGCTTAAATCGCAATAAAGGTGAAACGTTTGGATTTCTTTCGTAACATTTGTAAACATTTGCCTAAAATCGCTAAAAAGGTGAAACGATTGGATTTGTTTCATAACGTTTGTAAACGTTTGGTTTAAATCGCTAAAAAGGTGAAACACTTGGATTTGTTTCATAACGTTTACAAATGTTTGCCTTAAATCTAAACTGTGAAACGTTTTGATTTATTTCGTAACGTTTGGCTTAAATTGCTAAAAAGGGGAAACGTTTGGATTTGTTTCGTAGCGTTTGACTTAAATCGCTAAAAAGGTGAAACTATTGGAAGTATTTCGTAACGTTTTAAACGTTTGGCTTAAATCGCTAAAATGGGGAAACGTTTGGATTTGTTTCGTAACGTTTGTAAACGTTTGGCTTAAATCGTTAAAAAGGTGAAACATTTGGTTTTGTTTGGTAATGTTTGTAAACGTTTTGCTTAAATTGTTAAAAAGGTGAAACACTTGGATTTGTTTCGTAACGTTTGTAAATGTTTTGCATATATTGCTAAAAAGGTGAAACATTGGGATTTGTTTGGCAATATTTGTAAGCGTTTGGCTTAAATTGCTAAAAAGGGGAAACGCTTGGTTTTTTTTGTAAAGTTTGTAAACGTTTCGCTTAAATCGCTAAAATGTGAATTGTTTAAATTTGTTTCGTAATGTTTTGAACGTTTGGTTTTCTCTCGTAAAGTTTGTAAATGTTTGGCTTAAATCGCTAAAAAGGTGATACATTTGGATTTCTTTCGTAATGTTGCGAAACGTTTGGCTTATATCGCTAAAAAGGTGAAACGTTTGAATTTGTTTCATAGCATTTTTAAATGTTTGGCTTAAATCTCTAAAAAGGTTCAACGTTTGGATTTATTTTATAACGTTTGTAACGTTTGGCTAAAATCGCTAAAAAAGGCGAAACGTTTGGATTTATTTCTTAACGTTTGTAAACATTTGGCTTCAATCGCTAAAAAGGTGAAACATTTGGATTTGTTTCGTAACGTTTGGCTTAAATTGCTAAAAAGGGGAAACGCTTGGATTTGTTTCCTAATGTTTGTAAATGTTTTGCTTAAATTGCTAAAAAGATGAAAAGCTTGGATATGTTTCGTAACGTTTGTATACGTTTGGCTTAAATTGCTAAAAAGGTGAAACGCTTGGATTTGTTTTGTAACGTTTGTAAACGTTTGGCTTAAATCGCTAAAAATGTGAAACGTTTGAATTTTGTTCGTAACGTTATAAACGTTTGGATTTGTTTCGTAACATTTGTAAACGTTTGGCATAAATCATAATAAAGGTGAAAAGTTTGGATTTGTTTGGTAACGTTTGTAAACGTTTTGCTTAAATCGCTAAAAAGGTAATTAGCTTGGATTTGTTTGGTAATATTTGTAAACGTTTGGCTTAAATTTCTAAAAAGGGGAAATGCTCAGTTTTGTTTCGTAACGTTTGTAAACGTTTGGCATAAATCGCTAAAAATGTGAAACCTTTGAATTTGTTTCGAAAATTTTTAAACGTTTGGTTTTGTTTCGTAATGTTTGTAAACGTTTGGCTTAAATCGCAAAATAGGTGAAAGGTCATGTTTTGTTTCGTTAACGTTTGTAAACGTTTGGCTTAAATCGCAAAAACCGTGAAACGTCCTGTTTTGTTTCGGAACGTTTGTAAAGGTTTGGCTTAAATCGCTAAAAAGGTGAAACGTTTGAATTTGTTTACTAGCGTTTGTAAATGTTTGGCTTAAATCGCTAAAAAGGTCAAACGTTTGGATTTGTTTCATAATGTTTTTAAATGTTTGGCTTAAATCGCTAAAAAGGTTCAACGTTTGGATTTGTTTTGTAACATTTCTAAACGTTTGGCTAAAATCGTTAAAAAGGTGAAAAGTTTGGATTTATTTCGTTACGTTTCTACAGGTTTGGCTTAAATCGCGAAAAAGGCAAAACGTTTGGATTTGTATCGTAACGTTTGTAAATGTTTGGCTTAAATTGCTAAAAACATGAAACACTTGGATTTATTTCGTAACGTTTGTAAACGTTTGGCTTAAATTGCTAAAAAAGTGAAACGCTTGGATTTGTTTCGAAACTTCTGTAAACGTTTGGCTTAAATTGCTAAAAAGGTGAAACATTTGGATTTGTTTCATAACCTTTGTAAATGTTTGGCTTAAATCACTAAAAAGTTGAAACATTTGGATTTCTTTCTTAACGCTTGTAAACGTTTCGCTTAACTCAATAAAAAGCTGAAAAGTTTGGATTTGGTTCGTAATATATGTAAACGTTTGGCTTAAATTGCTAAAACGTTGAAACGCTTGGATTTATTTTGTAACGTTTGTAAACGTTTGGCTTAAATTGCTAAAATGGTGAACCACTTGGATTTGTTTGGTAATGTTTGTAAACGTTTTGCTTTAATTGCTAAAAAGGTGAAACGCTTGGTTTTCTTTCGTAATGTTTGTAAACATTTGGCTTAAATCGCTAAAAATGTGAAACGTTTGAATTTGTTTCGTAACGTTTTATACGTTTGGTTTTGTTTCGTAACGTTTGTAAACGTTTGGCTTACATCGCTAAAAAGGTGAAACGTTTGGATTTGTTTTTTAACGTTTGTAAACGTTTGGCTTAAATTGCTAAAAAGTTGAAACGCTTGGATTTGTTTCATAAAGTTTGTAAATGTTTGGCTTAAATTGCTAAAAAGGGAAACCGTTTGGATTTGTTTCGTAACGTTTGTAAACGTTTCGCTTATATCGCTAAAATTGGGAAACGTTTGGATTTGTTTCGTAACGTTTTTAAACGTTTGGCTTAAATCGCTAAAAAGGTGAAACGTATGAATTTGTTTCGTAACGTTAGTAAACGTTTGGCATAAATAGCTAAAATGGGGAAACGTTTGGATTTGTTTCGTAACGTTTGTAAACGTTTGGATTCAATCGCTAAAAATTTGAAACGTTTGGATTTGTTTCGTAACGTTTGTAAACATTTGGCTTAAATTGCTAAAAATGTGAAAAGTTTGTTTTTGTTCCATAATATTTGTAAAGTTTTGGCTTAATTCGCTAAAAATGGAACCATTTGGATTTGTTTCGTAACGTTTGTAAACGTTTGGCATAAATCGCTAAAATGGGGAAACGTTTGGATTTGTTTTGTAACGTTTGTAAATGTTTGGATTCGTTTCATAACGTTTGTAAACGTTTGGTTTTGTTTCGTAATGATTATAAACGGTTGGCTTAAATCGCTAAAATGGGGAAACGTTTGGATTTGTTTCGTAACGTTTGTAAAGGTTTAGCTTCAATCGCTAAAAAGATGAAACGTTTGGATTTGTTTCGTAACGTTTGTAAACGTTTGGCTTAAATTGCTAAAAATGGGAAACGTCTGTTTTTGTTCCGTATTGTTTGTAAACGTTTGGATTTATTTCGTAACGTTATAAATATTTGGCTTAAATTGTTAAAAAGGTAAACTTTTTGTTTTGTTTCGTAACGTTTGTAAATGTTTGGCTTAAATCGCTAAAAAGGTGAAACGTTTGGATTTGTTTCGTAACGTTTGTAAACGTTTGACTGAATTTGCTAAAAAGGTGAAACGCTTGGATTTGTTCTTAACTTTTGTAAACGTTTGTCTTAAATCGCTAAAAAGATTAAACTCTTGAATTTGTTTCGTAACGTTTGTAAACGTTTGTTTTAAATCGCTAAAAATGTGAGACGTTTGGTTTTGTTCCGTAACGTTTGTAAACGTTTGGCTTAATTGGCTAAAAAGTGAAACATATGGTTTGTTCCGTAACATTTGTAAATGTTTGGCTTAAATCACTAAAAATATGAAACGTTTGGAAACGTTTGGCTTAAATCGTTAAAAAGTGGAAACATTTGGATTTGTTTCGTAACTTTTGTAAACGTTTGACTTAAATTGCTAAAAAGGCAAAATGTTTGGATATTTTCGTAACGTTTGTAAACGTATGGCATAAATCGCTAAAAAGGTGAAACATTGGATTTGTTTAGTAACGTTTGTAAACGTTTGGCTTAAATCGCTAAAAAGGTGAAACTTTTGGATTTGTTAAGTAACGTTTGTAAACGTTTGGCTTAAATCGCTAAAAAGGGGGAAACGTTTGGATTTGTTTCGTAACGTTTGTAAACGTTTGGATTAAATCGCTAAAAAGGTGAAACTTTTGGATTTGTTTCAAAACGTTTGTAAACGCTTGGCTTAAATTGCTAAAAAAAGTGAAACATTTATATTTATTTCGTAACCTTTATAAACGTTTGGCTTAAATCGCTAAAAAGGTGAAACATTTGGATTTGTTTCGTAACGTTTGTAAACATTTGGCTTCAATCGCTAAAAAGATGAAACATTTGGATTTGTTTCGTAATGTTTGTAAATGTTTGGCATAAATTGTTAAAAAGGTGATATGTTTGGATTTGTTTTCGTAACGTTTTAAACGTTTGGCTTAAATCGCTACAATGTGGAAACGATTGGATTTGTTTCGTAACGTTTGTAAACGTTTGGCTTAATTGCTAAAAAGGTCAAACGTTTGGTTTTGCTTCATAACTTTTGTAAACTTTCGGCTTAAATTTCTAAAAAGGTGAAACACTTGAATTTGCTTCGTAATGTTTGTAAACGTTTGGCTTAAATTGCTAAAAAGGGGAAACGCTTGGATTTGTTTCATAACGTTTGCAAACGTTTGGCTTAAAATGCCAAAAAGGAGAAATGCTTGGTTTTGTTTCGTAAAGTTAGTAAAGGTTTGGCCTAAATCGCTAAAAATGTGAAACGTTCGGTTTTGTTTAGTAACATTTTAAACGTTTGGTATTGTTTTGTAACGTTTGCAAACGTTTGGCTTAAATCGCTAAAAAGGAGAAACATCTGGATTTGTTTCGTAACATTTGTAAACGTTTGGCTTAAATCGCTAAAATGTGGAAACGTTTGGATTTGTTTCGTAACATTTGTAAATGTTTGGCTTAAATTGCTAAATAGGTGAAACGTTTGGTTTTTCTTCGTAACGTTTGTAAACGTTCGACTTAAATCGCTAATAAGGTGAAACGCTTGAATTTGCTTCGTAACGTTTGTAACATTTGGCTTAAATTTCTAAAAAGGTGAAACGCTTGGATTTGTTTCGTAACATTTGCAAACGTTTGGCTGAAATTACTAAAAAGGTGAAACGCTTGGATTTGTTTCGGAACGTTTGCAAACGTTTGGCTTAAAATACGAAAAAGGGGAAATGCTTGGTTTTGTTTCGTAATGTTTGTAATGGTTTGGCTTAAATCGCTAAATATGTGAAACGTTCGGTTTTGTTTCGTACGTTTTAAACGTTTGGTTTTGTTTTGTAATGTTTGTAAACGTTTGGTTTAAATCGCTAAAAAGCAGAAACGTCTGGATTTGTTTCGTAACATTTGTAAACGTTTGGCATAAATCGCTATAAAGGCGAAACATTTGGATTTGTTTCGTAACATTTGTAAACGTTTGGCTTATATCTCTAATAAGGTGAAACGTTTGGATTTGTTTTGTAACGTTTGCATTCGTTTGGCTTGAATCACTAAAAAGGGAAACCGTTTGGATTTGCTTCGTATCGTTTGTAAACATTTGGCTTAAATCGCAAAAAAGGTGAAATGTTTGGATTTGTTTCGTAACCTTTGTAAACGTTTGTCTTAAATTGCTAAAGGTGAACCGCTTTTATTTGTTTCTTAACGTTTGTAAACGTTTGGTTTAAATTGCTAAAAATGAGAAAAGCTTGGATTTATTTTGTAACATTTGTAAACGTTTGGCTTAAATTGCTAAAAAAGGGGAAACGTCTGGATTTGTTTAGTAGCGTTTCTAAAACGTTTGACTTAAATCGCTAAAACGGTGAAACGTTTGGATTTGTTTGGTAAAGTTTGTAAATGTTCCGCTTAAATCGCTAAAAAAGTCAAACGTTTGAATTTGTTTCGTAATGTTTGTCAACGTTTGGCTGAAATTGCTAAAAAGGTAAAACGCTTGGATTTGTTTCGTAACGTTTGTAATGTTTTGGCTTAAATTACTAAAAAGGTGAAACGCTTGGATTTGTTTCATAACCTTTGTAAAGTTTTGGCTTAAATTGCTAAAAAGGGGAAACGCTTGGATTTGTTTCGTAACGTTTGCAAACGTTTGACTTATAATGCAAAAAAGGCGAAATGCTTGGTTTTGTTTCGTAACATTTGTAAAGGTTTGGCTTAAATGTCTAAAAATATGAAACGTTCGGTTTTGTTTCGTAACGTTTTAAACGTTTGGATTTGTTTCGTAACGTTTGTAAACGTTTGGCTTAAATTGCTAAAAAGGTGAAACGTTTGGATTTGTTTCGTTTCGTTTGTTAATGTTTGGCTTAAATCGTTATAAAGGCGAAACGTTTCGATTTGTTTTGTAACGTTTGTAAATGTTTGACTTAAATCGCTAAAAAGGTGAAACGTTTGGATTTGTTTCGTAACGTTTGCAAATGTTTGACTTGAATTGCTAAAAGGTGAAACGTTTGGATTTGTTTCGTATCGTTTGTAAACGTTTGGCTTGAATCGCAAAAAAGGCGAAACGTTTGGATTTGTTTCGTAACCTTTGTAAAAGTTTGGCTTAAATTGCTAAAAGGTGAAACGCTTTGATTTTTTTCGTATCGTTTGTAAACGTTTGGCTTAAATCGCTAAAAAGTAGAAATATTTGGATTTGTTTCGTAACGTTTGTAAACGTTTGACTTAAATTGCTAAAAAGGCAAAATATTTTGATTTGTTTCAGAACATTTCTAAACGTTTGGCTTAAATCGCTAAAAAGGTGAAACGTTTGGATTTGTTTCGTAACGTTTGTAAACGTTTGGCTTAAATTGCTAAAAAGATGAAACTTTTGGATTGTTAAGTAACGTTTGTAAACGTTTGGCTTAAATCGCTAAAAAGGTGAAACGTTTGGATTTGTTTCGCAACGTTTGTAAACATTTGGCATATATTTATAAAAAGGTAAAACGCTTGGATTTCTTTCATAACATTTGTAAACGCTTGGCTTATATAGCTAAAAAGGTGAAACATTTATATTTATTTCGTAACCTTTGTAAACGTTTGGTTTAAATCGCTAAAAAGGTTAAACGTTTGTAAACGTTTGGCTTAAATCGCTAAAACGGAGAAACGTTTGGATTTGTTTCGTAACGTTTGTAAACATTTGGCTTCAATCGCAAAAAAGGTGAACCATTTGGATTTGTTTCGTAACGTTTGTTATCGTTTGGCATATATTGCTAAAAAGGTGAAATGTTTGGATTTGTTTTCGTAATGTTTTAAAGGTTTGGCTTAAATCGCTAAAATTTGGAAACGTTTGGATTTATTTCGTAACATTTGTAAATGTTTGGCTGAAATTGCTAAATAGGTGAAACGTTTGGTTTTGCTTCGTAACGTTTGTAAACGTTCGACATAAATCGCTAATAAGGTGAAACGCTTGAATTTGCTTCGTAACGTTTGTAACGTTTGGCTTAAATTTCTAAAAAGGTGAAACGCTTGGATTTGTTTCGTAACATTTGCAAACGTTTGGCTGAAATGACTAAAAAGGTGAAACGCTTGGATTTGTTTCGGAACGTTTGCAAACGTTTGGCTTAAAATGCGAAAAAGGGGAAATGCTTGGTTTGTTTCGTAACGTTTGTAATAGCTTAAATCGCTAAAAAAGTCAAAAGTTTGGAATTGTTTCGTAACGTTTGGCTTCAATCTCTAAAAAGGGAAACGTTTGGATTTGTTTCATAGCGTTTGTAAACGTTTGTCATAAATAGCTAAAAAGGTGAAATGTTTCGATTTTTTTCGTAACGTTTTAAACGTTTGGCTTAAATCGCTAAAATGGGGAAACATTTGGATTTGTTTCGTAACGTTTGTAAACCTTTGGCTTATATTGCTAAAAAGGTGAAATGTTTGGTTTTGTTTCGTAACGTTTGTAAACGTTCTGCTTAAATCGCTAAAAAGGTGAAACATTTGGATTTGTTTTGTAACGTTTGTAAACTTTTGGCTTAAATTGCTAAAAAAGGTGAAATGCTTGGATTTGTTTCAGAATGTTTGCAAACTTTTGGCTTAAATTTCTTAAAAGGTGAATGGCTTGGATTTGTTTCGTAACGTTTGTAAACATTTGGCTTAAATTGCTAAAAGGGTGAAATGCTAGGTTTTGTTTCGTAACGTTTGTAAAGGTTTGGCTTAAATCGCTAAAAATGTGAAACGTTTGGATTTGTTTCGCAACGTTTTAAAAGTTTTGTTTTGTTTTGTAACGTTTGTAAACGTTTTGCCTAAATCGCTAAAAAGGTGAACCGTTTGGATTTGTTTTGTTTTGTAAATGTTTGGCTTAAATCGCTATAAAGGCGAAACGTTTGGATTTGTTTCGTAACATTTGTAAACGTTTGGCGTAAATCTCTAGAATGGCGAAACATTTGAATTTTTTTCGTAACGTTTGTAAACGTTTGACCTAAATCGCTAAAAAGGTGAAACGTTTGGATTTGTTTCGTAACGTTTGTAAACGTTTGGCTTACATCGCTAAAAAGTTGAAACGTTTGGATTTGTTTCGTAACATTTGTAAACGTTTGTTTTAAATCGCTAAAAAGGGGAAACGTTTGGATTTGTGTCGTAGCGTTTATAAAAGTTTGGCTTAAATTGCTAAAAAGGTGAAATGCTTTGATTTGTTTCGTAACATTTGTAAAAGTTTGGCTTAAATGGCTAAAAAGGGGAAACGTTTGGATATGTTTCGTACCGATTATAAACGTTTGGCTTAAATTGTTAAAAAGGGGAAACGTTTGAATTTATTTCGTAGCGTTTATAAACGTTTTGGTTAAATCGCTAAAAAGGTGAAACGTTTGGATTTGTTTCGTAACGTTTGTAAACGTTTGGCTTCAATAGCTAAAAATGTGAACGTTTGGATTTGTTTCGTAATGTTTTAAATGTTTGGTTTTGTTTCGTAATGTTTGGATAGGTTTGGCTTAAATCGCTAAAAATGTGAAACGTCTGGATTTGTTTCGTAACGTTTGTAAACATTTGGCTTAAATCGCTAAAAAGGGGAAACGGTTGGATTTGTTTCGTAACTTTTGTAAGAGTTTGGCGTAAACCGCTAAAAAGGTGAAACATTTGGATTTGCTTCGTAGCGTTTGTAAACGTTTGACTTAAATCGCTAAAAAGGTGAAACGTTTGGATTTGTTTCTTACCGTTTGTAAACGTTTGGCTTAAATCGCAAAAAAGGTGAAACGTTTGGATTTGTTTCCTAACGTTTTTAATCGTTTGGCTTCAATCGCTAAAAAGGTGAAACGTTTGGATTTATTTTGTTATGTTTGTAAACGTTTGGCCTAAATCGCTAAATAGGTGAAATGTTTGGTTTTGTTTTGTAACGTTATAAATGTTTTGCATATATCGCTAATATGTGGAAACGTTTGGATTTGTTTCGTAAAGTTTGTTAATAATTGGCTAAACTTGCTAAAAAGGTGAAATGTTTGGTTTTGTTTCATAACGTTTGTAAACGTGCGACTTAAATCGCTAAAAAGGAGAAACGTTTGGATTTGTTTCGTGACGTTTGTAAACGTTTGCCTTAAATTGCTAAAAAGGTGAAACGCTTGGATTTGTTTCGTAACGTTTGTAAACGTTTGTCTTAAATTACTAAAAAGGTGAAATGCTTGGCTTTGTTTCGTAAAGTTTGTAAACGTTTGGCTTATATTGCTAAAAAGGTTAAATGCTTGGTTTTGCTTCTTAACGTTTGTGAAGGTTTGGCTTAAATCGCCTAAAATGTGAAACGTTTGGATTTGTTTCGTAATGTTTTAAACGTTTGGTTTTGTTTCGTAACGTTTGTAAACGTTTGACTTAAATCGCTAAAAAGGTGAAACGCTTGGATTTGTTTTGTAACGTTTGTTAACGTTTGGCTTAAATTGCTATAAAGGCAAATTGTTTGGATTTGTTTCGTAACGTTTGTAAACGTTTGGCTTAAATCGCTAAATAGGTGAAACGTTTGGATTTGTTTCGTCACCCTTGTAAACATTTGGCTTAAATTGCTAAAAAGGTGAAACGCTTTGATTTGTTTCGTAACATTTGTAAACGTTTGGCTTAAATTGCTAAAAAGGAGAAACGCTTGGATTTGTTTCATAACGTTTGTAAACATTTGGCTTAAATTTCTAAAAAGGTGAGACTTTTGGATTTGTTTCGTAACGTTTGTAAACGTTTGGCTTAAATCGCTAAAAAGGTGAACCATTTGGAATTTTTTTGTAGCGTTTGTAAACGTTTGACTTAAATTGCTAAAACGGTGAACCGTTTGGCTTTGTTTTGTAGCGTTTGTAAACGTTTGGCTTAAATCGCTAAAAAGGTGAAACGTTTTGATTCGTTTCGGAACAATTTTAAACGTTTGGCTTAAATTTCTAAAAAGGTGAAACGCTTGGATTTGTTTCGGAACGTTTGTAAACGTTTGGCTTAAATTTCTAAAAAGGTGAAACGCTAGGATTTATTTCGTAGCGTTTGTAAACGTTTGGCTTAAAGTGCTAAAAAGGAGAAACGCTTGGTTTTGTTTTGCAACGTTTGTAAACATTTGGCTTAAATCGCTAGAAATGTGAAACATTTGGATTTTTTTCGTAACGTTTTAAACGTTTGGTTTTGTTTCGAAACGTTTGTAAAGGTTTGGCTTAAATCGCTAGAATGGGAAACGTTTGGATTTGTTTCATAACGTTTTAAACGTTTGGTTTTGTTTCGTAACGTTTGTAAACGTTTGGCTTAAATCGCTAAAAAGGGAAAACGTTTGTTTTGTTTCGTAACGTTTGTAAACGTTTGGCTTAAATTAATAAAAAGGAGAAACGCTTGGATTTGTTTCGTAGCGTTTGTAAACGTTTGGCTGAAATTGCTAAAAAGGGGAAACATTTGGATTTGTTTCATAACCTGTGTAAACATTTAGCTTAAATTGCTAATTAGGTAAAACGTTTGGATTTGTTTCGTAAACTTTTGTAAACGTTTGGCTTAAATCGCTAAAAAGGGGAAACGTTTGGATTTGTTTCATTACTTTTTTAAAAGTTTGGCCTAAGTTGCTAAAAAGGTGAATCGCTTGGATTTGTTTCGTATGATTTGTAAACGTTTTGCTTAAATTGTTAAAAAGGTAAAACGCTTGGATTTGTTTCGTAACGTTTATAAACGTTTGGCTTAAACCGCTAAAAAGGTGAAACATTTGGATTTGTTTCGAAGCGTTTGTAAACGTTTTGCTTAAATCGCTAAAATGGTGAAACGTTTGGATTTGTTTCTTACCGTTTGTAAACGTTTGGCTTAAATCGCTAAAAAGGTGAAACGTTTGGATTTGTTTCCTAACGTTTTTAATCGTTTGGCTTCAATCGCTAAAAAGGTGAAACGTTTGGATTTATTTCGTAATGTTTGTAAACTTTTGGCCTAAATCGCTAAATAGGTGAAATGTTTGGTTTTGTTTTGTAACGTTATAAATGTTTTGCATATATCGCTAAAATGTGGAAACGTTTGGATTTGTTTCGTAAAGTTTGTTAATAATTGGCTTAACTTGCTAAAAAGGTGAAATGTTTAGTTTTGTTTTATAACGTTTGTAAACGTGCGACTTAAATCGCTAAAAAGGTGAAACGTTTGGATTTGTTTCGTGACGTTTGTAAATGTTTGCCTTAAATTGCTAAAAAGGTGAAACGCTTGGATTTGTTTCGTAACTTTTGTAAACGTTTGTCTTAAATTACTAAAAAGGTGAAATGCTTGGCTTTGTTTCGTAAAGTTTGTAAACGTTTGGCTTATATTGCTAAAACGGTTAAATGCTTGGTTTTGCTTCTTAACGTTTGTGAAGGTTTGGCTTAAATCGCCTAAAATGTGAAACGTTTGGATTTGTTTCGTAATGTTTTAAACGTTTGCTTTTGTTTCGTAACGTTTGTAAACGTTTGACTTAAATCGCTAAAAAGGTGAAACGCTTGGATTTGTTTTGTTACGTTTGTAAACGTTTGGCTTAAATTGCTATAAAGGCAAATTGTTTGGATTTGTTTCGTAACGTTTGTAAACGTTTGGCTTAAATCGATAAATAGGTGAAACGTTTGGATTTGTTTCGTCACCCTTGTAAACTTTTGGCTTAAATTGCTAAAAAGGTGAAACGCTTTGATTTGTTTCGTAACATTTGTAAACGTTTGGCTTAAATTGCTAAAAAGGAGAAACGCTTGGATTTGTTTCATAACGTTTGTAAACATTTGGCTTAAATTTCTAAAAAGGTGAAACTTTTTGTTTTGTTTCGTAGCGTTTGTAAACGTTTGGCTTAAATCGCTAAAAAGGTGAACCATTTGGATTTTTTTGTAGCATTTGTAAACGTTTGACTTAAATCGCTAAAACGGTGAACCGTTTGCCTTTGTTTTGTAGCGTTTGTAAACGTTTGGCTTATATCGCTAAAAAGGTGAAACGTTTTGATTCGTTTCGGAACAATTTTAATCGTTTGGCTTAAATTTCTAAAAAGCAGAAACGCTTGGTTTTGTTTTGTAGCGTTTGTAAACATTTGGCTTAAATCGCTAGAAATGTGAAACGTTTGGATTTTTTTCGTAACGTTTTAAACGTTTGGTTTTGTTTCGAAACGTTTGTAAAGGTTTGGCTTAAATCGCTAGAAATGGGAAACGTTTGGATTTGTTTCATAACGTTTTAAACATTTTGTTTTGTTTCGTAACGTTTGTAAACGTTTTGCCTAAATCGCTAAAAAGGTGAACCGTTTGGATTTGTTTCGTTTTGTAAATGTTTGGCTTAAATCGCTATAAAGGCGAAACGTTTGGATTTGTTTCGTAACGTTTGTAAACGTTTGGCTTAAATCGCTAGAATGGCGAAACATTTGAATTTGTTTCGTAACGTTTGTAAACGTTTCACTTAAATCGCTAAAAAGGTGAAACGTTTGGATTTGTTTCGTAACGTTTGTAAACATTTGGCTTAAATCGCTAAAAAGGTGAAACGTTTGGATTTGTTTCGTAACCTTTGTAAACGTTTGTCTTAAATCGCTAAAAAGGGGAAATGTTTGGATTTGTTTCGTAGCGTTTATAAAAGTTTGGCTTAAATTGCTAAAAAGGTGAAACGCTTTGATTTGTTTCGTAACGTTTGTAAACGTTTGGCTTAAATGGCTAAAAAGGGGAAACGTTTGGATTTGTTTCGTATCGATTATAAACGTTTGGATTTATTTCGTAGCGTTTATAAACGTTTTGGTTAAATCGCTAAAAAGGTGAAACGTTTAGATTTGTTTCGTAACGTTTGTAAACGTTTGGCTTCAATAGCTAAAAATGTGAACGTTTGGATTTGTTTCGTAATATTTTAAATGTTTGGTTTTGTTTAGTAACGTTTGGATAGGTTTGGCTTAAATCGCTAAAAATGTGAAACGTTTGGATTTGTTTCGTAGCGTTTGTAAACATTTGGCTTAAATCGCTAAAAAGGGGAAACGTTTGGATTTGTTTCGTAACTTTTGTAAGAGTTTGGCGTAAATCGCTAAAAAGGGGAAACGTTTGGATTTGTTTCATTACTTTTTTAAAAGTTTGGCCTAAATTGCTAAAAAGGTGAATCGCTTGGATTTGTTTCGTAAGATTTGTAAACATTTTGCTTAAATTGCTAAAAAGGTAAAACGCTTCGATTTGTTTCGTAACGTTTATAAACGTTTGGCTTAAACCGCTAAAAAAGTGAAACATTTGGATTTGTTTCGTAGCGTTTGTAAACGTTTGGCTTAAATCGCTAAAAAGGTGAAACGTTTGGATTTGTTTCTTACCGTTTGTAAACATTTGGCTTAAATCGCTAAAAAGGTGAAACGTTTGGATTTGTTTCCTAACGTTTTTAATCGTTTGGCTTCAATCGCTAAAAAGGTGAAACGTTTGGATTTATTTTGCAATGTCTGTAAACGTTTGGCTTAAATCGCTAAATAGGTGAAATGTTTGGTTTTGTTTTGTAACGTTATAAATGTTTTGCATATATCGCTAAAATGTGGAAACGTTTGGATTTGTTTCGTAAAGTTTGTTAATAATTGGCTTAACTTGCTAAAAAGGTAAAATGTTTGGTTTTGTTTCATAACGTTTGTAAACGTGCGACTTAAATCGCTAAAAAGGTGAAACGTTTGGATTTTTTTCGTGACGTTTGTAAACGTTTGCCTTAAATTGCTAAAAAGGTGAAACGCTTGGATTTGTTTCGTAACGTTTGTAAACGTTTGTCTTGAATTACTAAAAAAGTGAAATGCTTGGCTTTGTTTCGTAAAGTTTGTAAACGTTTGTCTTATATTGCTAAAAAGGTTAAATGCTTGGTTTTTCTTCTTAACGTTTGTGAAGGTTTGGCTTAAATCGCCTAAAATGTGAAACGTTTGGATTTGTTTCGTAACGTGTTCAACGTTTGGTTTTGTTTCGTAACGTTTGTAAACGTTTGACTTAAATCGCTAAAAAGATGAAACGCTTGGATTTGTTTCGTAGCGTTTGTAAACGTTTGGCTTAAATTGCTATAAAGGCAAATTGTTTGGATTTGTTTCGTAACGTTTGTAAACGTTTGGCTTAAATCTCTAAATAGGTTAAATGTTTGGATTTGTTTCGTCACCCTTGTAAACATTTGGCTTAAATTGCTAAAAAGGTGAAACGCTTTGATTTGTTTCGTAACATTTGTAAACGTTTGGCTTAAATTGCTAAAAAAGATAAACGCTTGGATTTGTTTCATAACGTTTGTAAACGTTTGCTTAAATTTCTAAAAAGGTGAAACTTTTGGATTTGTTTCGTAGCGTTTGTAAACGTTTGGCTTAAATCGCTAAAAAGGTGAACCATTAGGATTTTTTTTTGTAGCGTTTGTAAACATTTGACTTAAATCGCTAAAACGGTGAACCGTTTGGCTTTGTTTTGTAGCGTTTGTAAACGTTTGGCTTAAATCGCTAAAAAGGTGAAACGTTTTGATTCGTTTCGGAACAATTTTAAACGTTTGGCTTAAATTTCTAAAAAGGTAAAACGCTTGGATTTGTTTTGGAACGTTTGTAAACGTTTGGCTTAAATTTCTAAAAAGGTGAAACGCTTGGATCTTTTTCTTAGCGTTTGTAAACGTTTGGCTTAAAGTGCTAAAAAGGAGAAACGCTTGGTTTTGTTTTGTAACGTTTGTAAACATTTGGCTTAAATCGCTAGAAATGTGAAACGTTTGGATTTTTTTCATAATGTTTTAAACGTTTGGTTTTGTTTCGAAACGTTTGTAAAGGTTTGTCTTAAATCGCTAGAAATGGGAAACGTTTGGATTTGTTTCATAAAGTTTTAAACGTTTGGTTTTGTTTCGTAACGTTTGTAAACGTTTGGCTTAAATCGCTAAAAAGGGAAAACGTTTGTTTTGTTTCGTAACATTTGTAAACGTTTGGCATAAATTAATAAAAAGGAGAAACGCTTGGATTTGTTTCGTAGCGTTTGTAAACGTTTGGCTGAAATTGCTAAAAGGGGGAAACATTTGGATTTGTTTCATAAACTGTGTAAACATTTAGCTTAAATTGCTAATTAGGTAAAACGTTTGGATTTGTTTCGTAAAGTTTTGTAAACGTTTGGCTTAAATCGCTAAAAAGGTGAAACGTTTGGATTTGTTTCGTACCGTTTGTAAACGTTTGGCTTAAATCGCTAAAGAGGTGAAACGTTTGGATTTGTTTTGAAACGTTTGTAAACGTTTGGCATAAATCGCTAAAAAGGTGAAAGATTTGGATTTATTTCGTAATGTTTGTAAATGTTTGGCCTAAATCGCTAAATAGCTGAAATGTTTGGTTTTGTTTTGTAACGTTATAAACGTTTTGCATATATCGCTAAAATGTGGAAACGTTTGGATTTGTTTCGTAAAGTTTGGTAATAATTGGCTTAACTTGCTAAAAAGGTGAAATGTTTGGTTTTGTTTCATAACGTTTGTAAACGTTCGGCTTATATCGCTAAAAAGGTAAAATGTTTGGATTTGTTTCGTGACGTTTGTAAACGTTTGCCTTAAATTGCTAAAAAGGTTTTGAAACGTTTTGATTTGTTTCGTAACGTTTGTAAACGTTTGGCTTAAATGGCTAAAAAGGGGAAACGTTTGGATTTGTTTCGTATCGATTATAAACGTTTGGCTTAAATTGTTAAAAAGGTGAAACGTTTGGATTTATTTCGTAGCGTTTATAAACGTTTTGGTTAAATCGCTAAAAAGGTGAAACGTTTGGATTTGTTTCGTAACGTTTGTAAACGTTTGGCTTCAATAGCTAAAAATGTGAACGTTTAGATTTGTTTCGTAATATTTTAAATGTTTGGTTTTGTTTCGTAACGTTTGGATAGGTTTGGCTTAAATCGCTAAAAATGTGAAACGTTTGGATTTGTTTCGTAACATTTGTTAACATTTGGCTTAAATCGCTAAAAAGGGGAAACGTTTGGATTTGTTTCGTAACTTTTGTAAGAGTTTGGCGTAAATCGCTAAAAAGGGGAAACGTTTGGATTTGTTTCATTACTTTTTTAAAAGTTTGGCCTAAATTGCTAAAAAGGTGAATCGCTTGGATTTGTTTCGTAAGATTTGTAAATGTTTTGCTTAAATTGCTAAAAAGGTAAAACGCTTGGATTTGTTTCGTAACGTTTATAAACGTTTGGCTTAAACCGCTAAAAAAGTGAAACATTTGGATTTGTTTCGTAGCGTTTGTAAACGTTTGGCTTAAATCGCTAAAAAGGTGAAGTTTGGATTTGTTTCTTACCGTTTGTAAACGTTTGGATTTGTTTCCTAACGTTTTTAATCGTTTGGCTTCAATCGCTAAAAAGGTGAAACGTTTGGATTTATTTCGTAATGTTTGTAAACGTTTGGCCTAAATCGCTAAATAGGTGAAATGTTTGGTTTTGTTTTGTAACGTTATAAATGTTTTGCATATATCGCTAAAATGTGGAAACGTTTGGATTTGTTTCGTAAAGTTTGTTAATAATTGGCTTAACTTGCTAAAAAGGTGAAATGTTTGGTTTTGTTTCATAACGTTTGTAAACGTGCGACTTAAATCGCTAAAAATGTGAAACGTTTGGATTTGTTTCGTGACGTTTGTAAACGTTTGCCTTAAATTGCTAAAAAGGTGAAACGCTTGGATTTGTTTCGTAACGTTTGTAAACGTTTGTCTTAAATTACTAAATACGTGAAATGCTTGACTTTGTTTCGTAAAGTTTGTAAACGTTTGGCTTATATTGCTAAAAAGGTTAAATGCTTGGTTTTTCTTCTTAACGTTTGTGAAGGTTTGGCTTAAATCGCCTAAAATGTGAAACGTTTGGATTTGTTTCGTAACGTTTTAAACGTTTGGTTTTGTTTCGTAACGTTTGTAAACGTTTGACTTAAATCGCTAAAAAGGTGAAACGCTTGGATTTGTTTTGTAATGTTTGTAAACGTTTGGCTTAAATTGCTATAAAGGCAAATTGTTTGGATTTGTTTCGTAACGTTTGTAAACGTTTGGCTTAAATCTCTAAATAGGTGAAACGTTTGGATTTGTTTCGTCACCCTTGTAAACATTTGGCTTAAATTGCTAAAAAGGTGAAACGCTTTGATTTGTTTCGTAACATTTGTAAACGTTTGGCTTAAATTGCTAAAAAGGATAAACGCTTGGATTTGTTTCATAACGTTTGTAAACGTTTGCTTAAATTTCTAAAAAGGTGAAACTTTTGGATTTGTTTCGTAGCGTTTGCAAACGTTTGGCTTAAATCGCTAAAAAGGTGAACCATTTGGATTTTTTTTGTAGCGTTTGTAAACATTTGACTTAAATCGCTAAAACGGTGAACCGTTTGGCTTTGTTTTGTAGCGTTTGTAAACGTTTGGCTTAAATCGCTAAAAAGGTGAAATGTTTTGATTTGTTTCGGAACAATTTTAAACTTTTGGCTTAAATTTCTAAAAAGGTGAAACGCTTGGATTTGTTTCGGAACGTTTGTAAACGTTTGGCTTAAATTTCTAAAAAGGTGAAACGCTTGGATTTTTTTAGTAGCGTTTGTAAACGTTTGGCTTAAAGTGCTAAAAAGGAGAAACGCTTGGTTTTGTTTTGTAACGTTTGTAAACATTTGGCTTAAATCGCTAGAAATGTGAAACGTTTGGATTTTTTTCGTAACGTTTTAAACGTTTGGTTTTGTTTCGAAACGTTTGTAAGGGTTTGGCTTAAATCGCTAGAAATGGGAAACGTTTGGATTTGTTTCTTAACGTTTTAAACGTTTGGTTTTGTTTCGTAACGTTTGTAAACGTTTGGCTTAAATCGCTAAAAAGGGAAAACGTTTGTTTTGTTTCGTAACGTTTGTAAACGTTTGGCTTAAATTAATAAAAAGGAGAAACGCTTGGATTTGTTTCGTAGCGTTTGTAAACGTTTGGCTAAAATTGCTAAAAAGGGGAAACATTTGGATTTGTTTCATAAACTGTGTAAACATTTAGCTTAAATTGCTAATTAGGTAAAACGTTTGGATTTGTTTCGTAAAGTTTTGTAAACGTTTGGCCTAAATCGCTAAAAAGGTGAAACGTTTGGATTTATTTCATACCGTTTGTAAACGTTTGGCTTAAATCGCTAAAGAGGTGAAACGTTTGGATTTGTTTTGAAACGTTTGTAAACGTTTGGCATAAATCGCTAAAAAGGTGAAAGATTTGGATTTATTTCGTAATGTTTGTAAATGTTTGGCCTAAATCGCTAAATAGCTGAAATGTTTGGTTTTGTTTTGTAACGTTATAAACGTTTTGCATATATCGCTAAAATGTGGAAACGTTTGGATTTGTTTCGTAAAGTTTGGTAATAATTGGCTTAACTTGCTAAAAAGGTGAAATGTTTGGTTTTATTTCATAACGTTTGTAAACGTTCGGCTTATATCGCTAAAAAGGTAAAACGTTTGAATTTGTTTCGTGACGTTTGTAAACGTTTGCCTTAAATTGCTAAAAAGGTGAAACGCTTTGATTTGTTTCGTATCGTTTGTAAACGTTTGGCTTAAATGGATAAAAAGGGGAAACGTTTGGATTTGTTTCGTATCGATTATAAACGTTTGGCTTAAATTGTTAAAAAGGTGAAAAGTTTGGATTTATTTCGTAGCGTTTATAAACGTTTTGGTTAAATCGCTAAAAAGGTGAAACGTTTGGATTTGTTTCGTAACGTTTGTAAACGTTTGGCTTCAATAGCTAAAAATGTGAACGTTTAGATTTGTTTCGTAATATTTTAAATGTTTGGTTTTGTTTCGTAACGTTTGGATAGGTTTGGCTTAAATCGCTAAAAATGTGAAACGTTTGGATTTGTTTCGTAACATTTGTTAACATTTTGCTTAATTCGCTAAAAAGGGAAAACGTTTGGATTTGTTTCGTAACTTTTGTAAGAGTTTGGCTTAAATTGCTAAAAAGGATAAACGCTTGGATTTGTTTCATAACGTTTGCAAACGTTTGCTTAAATTTCTAAAAAGGTGAAACTTTTGGATTTGTTTCGTAGCGTTTGTAAACGTTTGGCTTAAATTGCTATAAAGGCAAATTGTTTGGATTTGTTTCGTAACGTTTGTAAACATTTGGCTTAAATCTCTAAATAGGTGAAACGTTTGGATTTGTTTCGTCACCCTTGTAAACATTTGGCTTAAATTGCTAAAAAGGTGAAACGCTTTGATTTGTTTCGTAAAATTTGTAAACGCTTGGCTTAAATTGCTAAAAAGGATAAACGCTTGGATTTGTTTCATAACGTTTGTAAACGTTTGCTTAAATTTCTAAAAAGGTGAAACTTTTGGATTTGTTTCGTAGCGTTTGTAAACGTTTGGCTTAAATCGCTAAAAAGGTGAACCATTTGGATTTTTTTTGTAGCGTTTGTAAACATTTGACTTAAATCGCTAAAACGGTGAACCGTTTGGCTTTGTTTTGTAGCGTTTGTAAACGTTTGGCTTAAATCGCTAAAAAGGTTTAACGTTTT
Organism: Mercurialis annua; assembly: GCF_937616625.2. Taxonomy (NCBI): domain Eukaryota; kingdom Viridiplantae; phylum Streptophyta; class Magnoliopsida; order Malpighiales; family Euphorbiaceae; genus Mercurialis; species Mercurialis annua. The sequence goes on from NC_065570.1 coordinate 24,556,548, forward strand.
GATTCGTTTCGGAACAATTTTAAACGTTTGGCTTAAATTTCTAAAAAGGTAAACGTTTGGATTTGTTTCGTAACGTTTGTAAACGTTTGGCTTAAATAGCTAAAAATGTGAACGTTTAGATTTGTTTCGTAATATTTTAAATGTTTGGTTTTTTTTCGTAACGTTTGGATAGGTTTGGCTTAAATCGCTAAAAATGTGAAACGTTTGGATTTGTTTCGTAACATTTGTTAATATTTGGCTTAAATCGCTAAAAAGGGGAAACGTTTGGATTTGTTTCGTAACTTTTGTAAGAGTTTGGCTTAAATTGCTAAAAAGGATAAACGTTTGGTTTTGTTTCATAACGTTTGTAAACGTTTGCTTAAATTTCTAAAAAGGTGAAACTTTTGGATTTGTTTCGTAGCGTTTGTAAACGTTTGGCTTAAATTGCTATAAAGGCAAATTGTTTGGATTTGTTTCGTAACGTTTGTAAACGTTTGGCTTAAATCTCTAAATAGGTGAAACGTTTGGATTTGTTTCGTCACCCTTGTAAACATTTGGCTTAAATTGCTAAAAAGGTGAAACGCTTTGATTTGTTTCATAACGTTTGTAAACGTTTGCTTAAATTTCTAAAAAGGATAAACGCTTGGATTTGTTTCGTAGCGTTTGTAAACGTTTGGCTTAAATTGCTATAAAGGAAAATTGTTTGGATTTGTTTCGTAACGTTTGTAAACGTTTGGCTTAAATCTCTAAATAGGTGAAACGTTTGGATTTGTTTCGTCACCCTTGTAAACATTTGGCTTAAATTGCTAAAAAGGTGAAACGCTTTGATTTGTTTCGTAACATTTGTAAACGTTTGGCATAAATCGCTAAAAAGGTGAAAGATTTGGATTTATTTCGTAATGTTTGTAAATGTTTGGCCTAAATCGCTAAATAGCTGAAATGTTTGGTTTTGTTTTGTAACGTTATAAACGTTTTGCATATATCGCTAAAATGTGGAAACGTTTGGATTTGTTTCGTAAAGTTTGGTAATAATTGGCTTAACTTGCTAAAAAGGTGAAATGTTTGGTTTTGTTTCATAACGTTTGTAAACGTTCGGCTTATATCGCTAAAAAGGTAAAACGTTTGGATTTGTTTCGTGACGTTTGTAAACGTTTGCCTTAAATTGCTAAAAAGGTGAAACGCTTTGATTTGTTTCGTAACGTTTGTAAACGTTTGGCTTAAATGGCTAAAAAGGGGAAACGTTTGGATTTGTTTCGTATCGATTATAAACGTTTGGCTTAAATTGTTAAAAAGGTGAAACGTTTGGATTTATTTCGTAGCGTTTATAAACGTTTTGGTTAAATCGCTAAAAAGGTGAAACGTTTGGATTTGTTTCGTAACGTTTGTAAACGTTTGGCTTCAATAGCTAAAAATGTGAACGTTTGGATTTGTTTCGTAATATTTTAAATGTTTGGTTTTGTTTCGCAACGTTTGGATAGGTTTGGCTTAAATCGCTAAAAATGTGAAACGTTTGGATTTTTTTCGTAACATTTGTAAACATTTGGCTTAAATCGCTAAAAAGGGGAAATGTTTGGATTTGTTTCGTAACTTTTGTAAGAGTTTGGCATAAATCGCTAAAAAGGGAAAACGTTTGGATTTGTTTCATTACTTTTTTAAAAGTTTGGCCTAAATTGCTAAAAAGGTGAATCGCTTGGATTTGTTTCGTAAGATTTGTAAACGTTTTGCTTAAATTGCTAAAAAGGTCAAATGCTTGGATTTGTTTCGTAACGTTTATAAACGTTTGGCTTAAACCGCTAAAAAAGTGAAACATTTGGATTTGTTTCGTAGCGTTTGTAAACGTTTGGCTTAAATCGCTAAAAAGGTGAAACGTTTGGATTTGTTTCTTACCGTTTGTAAACGTTTGGCTTAAATCGCTAAAAAGGTGAAACGTTTGGATTTGTTTCCTAGCGTTTTTAATCGGTTGGCTTTAATCGCTAAAAAGGTGAAACGTTTGGATTTATTTCGTAATGTTTGTAAACGTTTGGCCTAAATCGCTAAATAGGTGAAATGTTTGGTTTTGTTTTGTAACGTTATAAATGTTTTGCATATATCGCTAAAATGTGGAAACGTTTGGATTTGTTTCGTAAAGTTTGTTAATAATAGGCTTAACTTGCTAAAAAGGTGAAATGTTTGGTTTTGTTTCATAACGTTTGTAAGCGTTCGACTTAAATCGCTAAAAATGTGAAACGTTTGGATTTGTTTCGTGACGTTTGTAAACGTTTGCCTTAAATTGCTAAAAAGGTGAAACGCTTGGATTTGTTTCGTAACGTTTGTAAACGTTTGTCTTAAATTACTAAAAAGGTGAAATGCTTGACTTTGTTTCGTAAAGTTTGTAAAAGTTTGGCTTATATTGCTAAAAAGGTTAAATGCTTGGTTTCTTCTTAACGTTTGTGAAGGTTTGGCTTAAATCGCCTAAAATGTGAAACGTTTGGATTTGTTTCGTAACGTTTTAAACGTTTGGTTTTGTTTCGTAACTTTTGTAAACGTTTTGACTTAAATCGCTAAAAAGGTGAAACGCTTGGATTTGTTTTGTAATGTTTGTAAACGTTTGGCTTAAATTGCTATAAAGGAAAATTGTTTGGATTTGTTTCGTAACGTTTGTAAACGTTTGGCTTAAATCGCTAAATAGGTGAAACGTTTGGATTTGTTTCGTCACCCTTGTAAACATTTGGCTTAAATTGCTAAAAAGGTGAAACGCTTTGATTTGTTTCGTAACATTTGTAAACGTTTGGCTTAAATTGCTAAAAAGGATAAATGCTTGGATTTGTTTCATAACGTTTGTAAACGTTTGCTTAAATTTCTAAAAAGGTGAAACTTTTGGATTTGTTTCGTAGCGTTTGTAAACGTTTGGCTTAAATCGCTAAAAAGGTGAACCATTTGGATTTTTTTTGTAGCGTTTGTAAACATTTGACTTAAATCGCTAAAACGGTGAACCGTTTGGCTTTGTTTTGTAGCGTTTGTAAACGTTTGGCTTAAATCGCTAAAAAGGTGAAACGTTTTGATTCGTTTCGGAACAATTTTAAACGTTTGGCTTAAATTTCTAAAAAGGTGAAACGCTTGGATTTGTTTCGGAACGTTTGTAAACGTTTGACTTAAATTTCTAAAAAGGTGAAACGCTTGGATTTTTTTCGTAGCGTTTGTAAACGTTTGGCTTAAAGTGCTAAAAAGGAGAAACGCTTGGTTTTCTTTTGTAATGTTTGTAAACATTTGGCTTAAATCGCTAGAAATGTGAAACGTTTGGATTTTTTTCGTAACGTTTTAAACGTTTGGTTTTGTTTCGAAACATTTGTAAAGGTTTGGCTTAAATCGCTAGAAATGGGAAACGTTTGGATTTGTTTCATAACGTTTTAAACGTTTGGTTTTGTTTCGTAAAGTTTGTAAACGTTTGGCTTAAATCGCTAAAAAGGGAAAACGTTTGTTTTGTTTCGTAACGTTTGTAAACGTTTGGCTTAAATTAATAAAAAGGAGAAACGCTTGGATTTGTTTCGTAGCGTTTGTAAACGTTTGGCTGAAATTGCCAAAAAGGGGAAACATTTGGATTTGTTTCATAAACTGTGTAAACATTTAGCTTAAATTGCTAATTAGGTAAAACGTTTGGATTTGTTTCGTAAAGTTTTGTAAACGTTAGGCTTAAATCGCTAAAAAGGTGAAACGTTTGGATTTGTTTCGTACCGTTTGTAAACGTTTGGCTTAAATTGCTAAAGAGGTGAAACGTTTGGATTTGTTTTGAAACGTTTGTAAACGTTTGGCATAAATCGCTAAAAAGGTGAAAGATTTGGATTTATTTCGTAATGTTTGTAAATGTTTGGCCTAAATCGCTAAATAGCTGAAATGTTTGGTTTTGTTTTGTAACGTTATAAACGTTTTGCATATATCGCTAAAATGTGGAAACGTTTGGATTTGTTTCGTAAAGTTTGGTAATAATTGGCTTTACTTGCTAAAAAGGTGAAATGTTTGGTTTTGTTTCATAACGTTTGTAAACGTTTGGCTTATATCGCTAAAAAGGTAAAACGTTTGGATTTGTTTCGTGACGTTTGTAAACGTTTGCCTTAAATTGCTAAAAAGGTGAGCCGCTTGGATTTGTTTTGTAACGTTTGTAAACGTTTGTCTTAAATTACTAAAAAGGTGAAATGCTTGGCTTTGTTTCGTAACGTTTGTAAACATTTGGCTTATATTGCTAAAAAGGTTAAATGCTTGGTTTTGTTTCTTAACGATTGTGAGGGTTTGGCTTAAATCGCCTAAAATGTGAAACGTTTGGATTTGTTTCATAACGTTTTAAACGTTTGGTTTTGTTTCGTAACGTTTGCAAATGTTTGGCTTAAATTGTTAAAAAGGAGAACCGCTTGGATTTGTTTCATAACGTTTGTAAACGTTTGGCTTAAATTTCTAAAAAGGTGAAACGTTTGGATTTGTTTCGTAGAGTTTGTAGACGTTTGGCTTAAATCGCTAAAAAGGGGAACCGTTTGGATTTTTTTTGTAGCGTTTGTAAATGTTTGACTTAAATCGCTAATAAGGTGAACCGTTTGGCTTTGTTTTGTAGCGTTTGTAAACGTTTGGCTTAAATCGCTAAAAAGGTGAAACGTTTTGATTCGTTTAGGAAAGTTTATAAACGTTTGGCTTAAATTTATAAAAAGGTGAAACACTTGGATTTGTTTCGGAACGTTTGTAAACGTTTAGCTTAAATTTCTAAAAAGGTGAAACGCTTGGATTTTTTTCGTAACGTTTTTAAACGTTTGGCTTAAAGTGCTAAAAAGGAGAAACGCTTGGTTTTGTTTTGTAACGTTTGTAAACATTTAACTTAAATCGCTAGAAATGTGAAACGTTTGGATTTATTTCATAACGTTTTAAACGTTTGGTTTTGTTTCGTAACGTTTGTAAACGTTTGGCTTAAATCACTTAAAAGGGAAAACATTTGTTTTATTTCGTAACGTTTGTAAACGTTTGGCTTAATTTAATAAAAAGGAGAAACGCTTGGATTTGTTTCGTAGCGTTTGTAAACGTTTGGCTGGATTACTAAAAAGGTGAAACGCTTGGATTTGTTTCTTAACGTTTGTAAATGTTTGGTTTAAATTGCTAAAAAGGGGAAACATTTGGATTTGTTTCATAACCTGTGTAAACATTTAGCTTAAATTGCTAAATAGGTAAAACGTTTGGATTTGTTTCGTAAAGTTTTGTAAACATTTGGCTTAAATCACTATAAAGGTAAAACGTTTGGATTTATTTCGTTGCGTTTCTAAACGTTTGGCTTCAATCGCTAAAAAGGTGAAACGTTTGGATTTGTTTTCAAATGTTTGTAAACGTTTGGCATAAATCGCTAAAAAGGTGAAATATTTGGATATGTTTCGTAACGTTTTAAACCTTTGGTTTAAATCGCTAAATTGCTGAAACGTTTGGATTTGTTTCATAACCCTTGTAAACGTTTGGCTTAAATTGTTAAAAAGGTGAAACGCTTTGGATTAGTTTCATTTTGGCTAAAATCGTTATGAAGGCGAAACATTCGGATTTGTTTCGTAACATTTGTAAATGTTTGGCTTAAATCGCTAAAAAGGTGAAACGTTTGGATTTGTTTCGTAATGTTTGCAAACGTTTGGCTTGAATCGCTAAAAAGGGGAAGCGTTTCGGTTTGTTTCGTATCGTTTATAAACGATTGGCTTGAATCGCTAAAAAGGCGTAACGTTTGTTTCATAACCTTTGTAAACGTTTGGCTTAAATTGCTAAAAGATGAAACTCTTTGATTTGTTTCGTAACGTTTGTAAACGTTTGGCTTAAATTGCTAAAAAGGAAAAACGCTTGGATTCATTTTGTAAAGTTTGTAAACATTTGTCTTAAATTGCTAAAAAAGTGAAATTTTTGGATTTGTTTCGTAGCGTTTATAAACGTTTGGCTTAAATCGCTAATAAGGTGAAACATTTGGATTTATTTTGTAACGTTTGTTATCGTTTGGCTTAAATCTCTAAAAAGGGGAATTGTTTGAATTTCTTTCGTAAAGTTTATAAATGTTTGGCTTAAATTGCTAAAAAGGTGATATGCTTGGATTTGTTTCAGAACGTTTGCAAACGTTTGGCTTAAATTGCTAAAAAGGTGAAACGTTTGGATTTATTTAGTAGCATTTGTAAACGTTTGGCTTAAATTGCTAAAAAGGTGAAACACTTGGTTTTGTTTCGTAACGTTTGTAAAGTTTTGGCTTAAATCGCTAAAAATGTGAAATATTTGGATTTGTTTCGTAACATTTTAAACGTTTGGTTTTGTTTCGTAACGTTTGTAAAGGTTTAGCTTAAATTACTAAAAATGTGAAATGTTTGGATTTGTTTTGTAATGTTTTAAACGTTTGGTTTTATTTCGTAACGTTTGTAAACGTGTGGCATAAATCACTAAAAAGGGACAACGATTGGATTTGTTTCGTAATATTTGTAAACGTTTGCCTTAAATTGCTAAAAAGGTGAAACATTTGGATTTGTTTTTTATCATTTGTAAACGTTTGGCTTAAATTGCTAAAAAGGTGAAACGCTTTAATTTGTTTCGTAACGTTTATAAACGTTTGGCTTAAATTGCTAAAAAGGTTAAACAGTTGTATTTGTTTCATAACCTTTGTAAACGTTTGGCTTAAATCGCTAAAAAGGTGAAACATCTGGATTTGTTTCGTAACGTTTGTAAAGGTTTCGCTAAAATCGCTAAAAAGGTGAAACTTTGGATTTGTTTCGTAACGTTTGGCTTCAATCGCTAAAAGGGGAAACGTTTGGATTTGTTTCATAACGTTTGTAAATGTTTGTCATAAATCGCTAAAAAGGTGAAATGTTTGGATTTTTTTCGCAACGTTTTAAACGTTTGGCTTAAATCGCTAAAATGGGGAAACATTTGGATTTGTTTCGTAACGTTTGTAAACCTTTGGCTTAAATTGCTAAAAAGGTGAAATGTTTGGTTTTGTTTCGTAACGTTTGTAAACGTTCGGCTTAAATCGCTAAAAAGGTGAACCATTTGGATTTGTTTTGTAACGTTTGTAAACTTTTGGCTTAAATTGCTAAAAATGTGAAATGCTTGGATTTGTTTCGGAATGTTTGCAAACTTTTGGCTTAAATTGCTTAAAAGGTGAATTGCTTGGATTTTTTTCGTAACGTTTGTAAACGTTTGGCTTAAATTACTAAAAGGGTGAAATGCTTGGTTTTGTTTCGTAACGTTTGTAAAGGTTTGGCTTAAATCGCTAAAAATGTGAAACGTTTAGATTTGTTTCGTAACGTTTTAAACGTTTTGTTTTTTTTCGTAACGTTTGTAAACATTTTGCCTAAATCGCAAAAAAGGTGAACTGTTTGTATTTGTTTCGTTTTGTAAATGTTTGGCTTAAATCGCTATAAAGGCGAAACGTTTGGATTTGTATCGTAACGTTTGTAAACGTTTGGCTTATATCGCTAGAAAGGCGAAACATTTGAATTTGTTTCGTAACGTTTGTAAACGTTTGACTTAAATCGCTAAAAAGGTGAAACGTCTGGATTTGTTTCGTAACGTTTGTTATCGTTTGGCTTATATCGCTAAAAAGGGGAACGTTTGGATTTGTTTCGTAACCTTTGTAAACGTTTGGCTTAAATCGCTAAAAAGGGGAAAGATTTGGATTTGTTTCGTTGCATTAATAAACGTTTGGCTTAAATTGCTAAAAAGGCGAAACACTTTGATTTGTTTCGTAACGTTTGTAAATGTTTGTCATAAATCGCTAAAAAGGTGAAATGTTTGGATTTTTTTCGCAACGTTTTAAACGTTTGGCTTAAATCGCTAAAATGGGGAAACATTTGGATTTGTTTCGTAACGTTTGTAAACCTTTGGCTTAAATTGCTAAAAAGGTGAAATGTTTGGTTTTGTTTCGTAACGTTTGTAAACGTTCGGCTTAAATCGCTAAAAAGGTGAACCATTTGGATTTGTTTTGTAACGTTTGTAAACTTTTGTCTTAAATTGCTAAAAAGGTGAAATGCTTGGATTTGTTTCGGAATGTTTGCAAACTTTTGGCTTAAATTGCTTAAAAGGTGAATTGCTTGGATTTGTTTCGTAACGTTTGTAAACGTTTGGCCTAAATTACTAAAAGGGTGAAATGCTTGGTTTTGTTTCGTAACGTTTGTAAAGGTTTGGCTTAAATCGCAAAAATGTGAAACGTTTGGATTTGTTTCGTAACGTTTTAAACGTTTTGTTTTGTTTCGTAACGTTTGTAAACGTTTTGCCTAAATCGCTAAAAAGGTGAACTGTTTGGATTTGTTTCGTTTTGTAAATGTTTGGCTTAAATCGCTATAAAGGCGAAACGTTTGGATTTGTATCGTAACGTTTGTAAACGTTTGGCTTATATCGCTAGAAAGGCAAAACATTTAAATTTGTTTCGTAACGTTTGTAAACGTTTGACTTAAATCGCTAAAAAGGTGAAACGTTTGGATTTGTTTCGTAACGTTTGTTATCGTTTGGCTTAAATCGCTAAAAAGGGGAAACGTTTGGATTTGTTTCGTAACCTTTGTAAACGTTTGGCTTAAATCGCTAAAAAGGGGAAACATTTGGATTTGTTTCGTTGCGTTTATAAACGTTTGGCTTAAATTGCTAAAAAGGAGAAACGCTTCTATTTGTTTCGTAACGTTTTTAAACGTTTGGTTTAAATTGCTAAAAAGGGGAAACGTTTGGATTTGTTTCGTAGCGATTATAAACGTTTGGCTTAAATTGCTAAAAAGTGTGAAACGTTTGGATTTATTTCTTAGCGTTTATAAACGTTTTGGTTAAATCGCTAAAAAGGTGAAACGTTTGGATTTGTTTCGTAACGTTTGTAAACGTTTGGCTTAAATCGCTAAAAATGTGAACTTTTGGATTTGTTTCGTAACGATTTAAACGTTTGGTTTTATTTCGTAACTTTTGTATAGGTTTGGCTTAAATCGCTAAAAATGTGAATCGTTTGGATTTATTTCGTAACGTTTGTAAACATTTGGCTAAAATCGCTAAAAAGGGGAAACGTTTGGATTTGTTTCGTTACTTTTGTAAAAGTTTGGCCTAAATTGCTAAATAGGTGAATCGCTTGGATTTGTTTCGTAACATTTGTAAACGTTTTGCTTAAATTGCTAAAAAGGTGAAACGCTTGGATTTGTTTCGTAACGTTTATAAACGTTTGGCTTAAACCGCTACAAAAGTGAAACATTTGGATTTGTTTCGTAGAGTTTGTAAACGTTTGGCTTAAATCGCTAAAAAGGGGAAACGTTTGAATTTGTTTCGTATTGTTTGTAAATGTTTGGCTTAAATCGCTAAAAAGGTGAGACGTTTGGATTTGTTTCGTAACGTTTTTAATCGTTTGGCTTCAATCGCTAAAAAGGTGAAATGTTTGAATTTATTTCGTAATATTTGTAAACGTTTGGCCTAAATCGCTAAATAGGTGAAATGTTTGGTTTTGTTTTGTAACGTTATAAACGTTTTGCATATATCGCTAAAATGTGGAAACGTTTGGATTTGTTTCGTAAAGTTTGTTAATAATTGGCTTAACTTGCTAAAAAGGTGAAATGTTTGGTTTTGTTTCATAACGTTTGTAAACGTTCTGCTTAAATCGCTAAAAAGGTGAAACGTTTGGATTTGTTTTGTGACGTTTGTAAACGTTTGCCTTAAATGTCTAAAAAGGTGAAACGCTTGGATTTGTTTCGTAGCGTTTGTAAACGTTTGTCTTAAATTACTAAAAAGGTGAAATGCTTGGCTTTGTTTCGTAACGTTTGTAAACGTTTGGCTTATATTGCTAAAAAGGTTAAATGCTTGGTTTTGTTTCCTAATGTTTGTGAAGGTTTGGCTTAAATCGCCTAAAATAGAAAACGTTTGGATTTGTTTCGTAATGTTTTAAACGTTTGGTTTTGTTGCGTAACGTTTGTAAACGTTTGACTTAAATCGCTAAAAAGGTGAAACGCTTGGATTTGTTTTGTAACGTTTGTAAACGTTTGGCTTAAATCGCTATAAAGGCAAAATGTTTGGATTTGTTTCGTAACGTTTGTAAACGTTTCGCATAAATCGCTAAATAGGTGAAAGGTTTGGATTTGTTTCGTAACCCTTGTAAACATTTGGCTTAAATTGCTAAAAAGGGGAAACACTTTGATTTATTTCGTAACATTTGCAAACGTTTGGCTTAAATTGCTAAAAAGGAGAAACGCTTGGATTTGTTTCATAACGTTTGTAAACGTTTGGCTTAAATTGCTAAAAAGGAGAAACACTTGGATTTGTTTCATAACGTTTGTAAACGTTTGGCTTAAATTTCTAAAAAGGTGAACCGTTTGGATTTGTTTCGTAGCGTTTGTAAACGTTTGTCTTAAATTGCTAAAAAGGTGAACCGTTTGGATTTTTTTGTAGTGTTTGTAAACGTTTAACTTAAATCGCTAAAAAGGTGAACCGTTTGGCTTTGTTTTGTAGCGTTGTAAACGTTTGGATTAAATCACTAAAAAGGTGAAACGTTTTGATTCGTTTCGGAACGTTTGTAAACGTTTGGCTTAATTTTCTAAAAAGGTACACTTGGATTTGTTTCGGAACGTGTGTAAACGTTTGGCTTAAATTTCTAAAAAGGTGAAATGCTTGGATTTTTTTCGTAGCATTTGTAAACGTTTGGCTTAAAGTGCTAAAAAGGAGAAACGCTTGGTTTTGTTTCGTAACCTTTGTAAACATTTGGCTTAAATCGATAGAAATGTGAAACGTTTGGATTTTTTTCGTAATGTTTTAAACGTTTGGTTTTGTTTCGAAACGTTTGTAAAGGTTTGGCTTAAATCGCTAGAAATGTGAAACGTTTGGATTGGTTTCATAACGTTTTAAACGTTTGGTTTTGTTTCGTAACGTTTGTAAACGTTTGGCTTAAATCGCTAAAAAGAGAAAACGTTTGTTTTGTTTCGTAACATTTGTAAATGTTTGGCTTAAATTAATAAAAAGGAGAAACTCTTGGATTTGTTTCGTAGAGTTTGTAAACGTTTGGCTGAAATTACTAAAAAGGTAAAACGCTTGGATTTGTTTCTAAACGTTTGTAAATGGTTGGTTTAAATTGCTAAAAAGGGGAAACATTTGGATTTGTTTCACAACCTGTGTAAACATTTAGCTTAAATTGTTAAGTAGGTAAAACGTTTGGATTTGTTTCGTAAAGTTTTGTAAACCTTTGGCTTAATTCACTAAAAAGGTGAAACGTTTGGATTTATTTCGTAGCGTTTCTAAACGTTTGGCTTCAATCGCTAAAAAGGTGAAACGATTGGATTTGTTTTGAAACGTTTGTAAACGTTTGGCATAAATCGCTAAAAAGGTGAAATATTTGGATATGTTTCGTAACGTTTTAAAAGTTTGGTTTAAATCGCTAAATAGCTGAAACGTTTGGATTTGTTTCGTAACCCTTGTAAACGTTTGACTTAAATTGATAAAAAGGTGAAACGTTTTGGTTTGTTTCGTAACGTTTGTAAACGTTTGGCTTAAATTGCTAAAAAGGAGAAATGGTTGGATTTGTCTCGTAACGTTTGTAAACATTTGGCTTAAATTTCTAAAAAGGTGAAACGTTTGGATTTGTTTCGTAGCGTTTGTAAACGTTTGGCTTATATCGCTAAAAAGGTGAACCGTTTGGATTTGTTTCGTAATGTTTGTAAACTTTTGGCTTAAATCGCTAAAAAGGTGAACCGTTTAGCTTTGTTTTGTAGCGTTTGTAAACGTTTGGATTAAATCGCTAAAAAGGGGAAACGTTTTGATTCATTTCGGAACGTTTGTAAACGTTTGGTTTAAATTTCTAAAAAGATGAAACGCTTGGATTTGTTTCGGAACGTTTGTAAACGTTTAGCTTAAATTTCTAAAAAGATGAAACGCTTGGATTTGTTTTGTAAAGTTTGTTAACGTTTGGCTTAAAGTGCTAAAAAATAGAAACGCTTGGTTTTGTTTCATAACGTTTGTAAACATTTGGCTTAAATCGCTAGAAATGTGAAACGTTTGGATTTTTTTCGTAACGTTTTTGACGTTTGGTTTTGTTTCGAAACGTTTGTAACGGTTTGGCTTAAATCGCTAGAAATGTGAAATGTTTGGATTTGTTTCGTAACGTTTGTAAACATTTGGCTTAAATTGCTAAAAAGGAGAAACATTTGGATTTGTTTCGTAGCATTTGTAAACGTTTGGCTTAAATTACTAAAAAGGTGAAACGCTTGGATTTGTTTCGTAACGTTTATAAATGTTTGGCTTAAATTGCTAAAAAGGGGAACATTTGGATTTGTTTCATAGCCTGTGTAAACATTTGGCTTAAATTGCTAAAAAGGTGAAACGTTTGGATTTGTTTCGTAACGTTTTGTAAACCTTTGGCTTAAATCACAAAAAAGGTGAAACGTTTGGATTTATTTCGTAGCGTTTGTAAACGTTTGGCTTCAATCGCTAAAAAGGTGAAACGTTTGGATTTGTTTTGAAACGTTTGTAAACGTTTGGCATAAATCGCTAAAAAGGTGAAATATTTGGATATGTTTCGTAATGTTTTAAACGTTTGGCCTAAATCGTTAAATAGGTGAAACGTTTGGATTTGTATCGTAACGTTTGTAAACGTTTGGCTTATATCGCTAGAAAGGCGAAACATTTGAATTTGTTTCGTAACGTTTGTAAACGTTTGACTTAAATCGCTAAAAAGGTGAAACGTTTGGATTTGTATCGTAACGTTTGTAAACGTTTGGCTTATATCGCTAGAAAGGCGAAACATTTGAATTTGTTTCGTAACGTTTGTAAACGTTTGACTTAAATCGCTAAAAAGGTGAAACGTTTGGATTTGTTTCGTAACGTTTGTTATCGTTTGGCTTAAATCGCTAAAAAGGGAAAACGTTTGGATTTGTTTCGTAACATTTGTAAACGTTTGGCTTAAATCGCTAAAAAGGGGAAACATTTGGATTTGTTTCGTTGCGTTTATAAACGTTTGGCTTAAATTGCTAAAAAGGAGAAACGCTTTGATTTGTTTCGTAACGTTTGTAAACGTTTGGTTTAAATGGCTAAAAAGGGGAAACGTTTGGATTTGTTTCGTAGCGATTATAAACGTTTGGCTTAAATTGTTAAAAAGTGTGAAACGTTTGGATTTATTTCTTAGCGTTTATAAACGTTTTGGTTAAATCGCTAAAAAGGTGAAACTTTTGGATTTGTTTCGTAACGTTTGGCTTAAATCGCTAAAAATGTGAACGTTTGGATTTCTTTCGTAACGATTTAAAAGTTTGGTTTTATTTCGTAACATTTGTATAGTTTTGGCTTAAATCGCTAAAAATGTGAATCGTTTGGATTTGTTTCGTAACGTTTGTAAACATTTGGCTTCAATCGCTAAAAAGGGGAAACATTTGGATTTGTTTCGTAACTTTTGTAATAGTTTGACGAAAATCGCTAAAAAGGGGAAACGTTTGGATTTGTTTCGTTACTTTTGTAAAAGTTTGGCCGAAATTGCTAAATAGGTGAATCGCTTGGATTTGTTTCGTAACATTTGTAAACGTTTTGCTTAAGGTGAAACACTTGAATTTGTTTCTTAGCGTTTGTAAACGTTCGGCCTAAATTGTGAATAAGGTGAAACGCTTGGATTTGTTTCGTAACGTTTGTAAACGTTTGGTTTACATTGCTAAAAAGGGGACACGTTTCGATTTGTATCTTAGAGTTTTTAAACGTTTGCATTAAATCGCTAAAAAGGTGAAATGCTTGGATTTGTTTCAGAACATTTGTAAACGTTTGGCTAAATTTTCTAAAAAGGTGAAACACTTGGATTTGTTTCGTAACGTTTGTAAACGTTTGGCTTAAATTGCTAAAAAGATGAAACGGTTGGTTTTGTTTTGAAACATTTGTAAAGGTTTGTCTTAAATCGCTAAAAATGTGAAACGTTTGGATTTGTTTTGTAACGTTTTACACTTTTATTTTTCTTGTAACGTTTGTAAACGTTTGGCTTAAATCGCTAAAAGGGAAAATGTTTGAATTTGTTTCGTAACGTTTGTAAACGTTTGGCTTAAATTGCTATAAAGGCGAAACGTTTGGATTTGTTTCGTAACGTTTGTAAACGTTTTGCTAAAATCGCTAAAATGGTGAAATGTTTGGATTTGTTTCGTAAGGTTTGTAAACGTTTGGCTTAAATCTCTAAAGAGGTTACACGTTTGGATTTAATTCATAACTTTGTAAATGTTTGGCTTAAATCACTAAAAAGGTTAAAAGTTTGGATTTGTTTCAAACGTTTGTAAGCGTTTGGCTCAAATCGCTAAAAAGGTGAAACATTTGGATTTGTTTCTTAATGTTTGTAAACGTTTGGCTTCAATCGCTAAAAAGGGGGAACGTTTGGATTTGTTTCGTAACGTTTGTAAACGTTAGGCATAAATCGCAAAAAAGGTGAAATGTATGGATTTGTTTCGTAACGTTTTAAACATTTGGCTTAAATCGGTAAAATGGGGAAACGTTTGTATTTGTTTCGTAACTTTTGTAAGCGTTTCTCTTAAATTGTTAAAAAGGTGAATCATTTTGATTTATTTTGTAACGTTTGTAAACGTTTTTGCTTAAATCGCTAAAAAGGGGAAACGTTTAGATTTGTGTCGTAACGTCTGTAAACGTTTGGCTTAAATCTCTAAAATGGTGAAACATTTTAATTTGTTTCGTAATGTTTGTAAATGTTTGGCTTAAATCGCTAAAAAGGTGAAACATCTGGATTTGTTACGTAGCGTTTGTAAACGTTTGGGTTAAATTGCTAAAAATGTGAAACGCTTGGATTTGTTTCGTAATGTTTGTAAACGTTTGGCTTAAATCGCTAAAAAAGGGAAACGTTTGGATTTGTTTCGTAACTTTTGTAAACGTTTGGCTTAAATCGCTAAAAATATGAAACTTTTCATTTGTTTCGTAACATTTGTAAACGTTTGGCCTAAATTGCTAAAAAGGTGAAATGCTTGGATTTGTTTCAGAACATTTGTAAACGTTTGGCTTAATTTTCTAAAAAGGTTAAACGCTTGGATTTGTTTCGCAACGTTTGTAAACGTTTGGCTTAAATTGCTAAAAAGATGAAACGGTTGGTTTTGTTTTGTAACATTTGTAAAGGTTTGGCTTAATCGCTAAAAATGTGAAACATTTGGATTTGTTTTGTAACGTTTTAAACGTTTGTTTTTTTTGTAACGTATGTAAACGTTTGGCTTAAATCGCTAAAAAGGGAAAATATTTGAATTTGTTTTGTAACGTTTGTAAACGTTTGACTTAAATTGCTAAAAAGGCGAAACATTTGGATTTGTTTCGTAACGCTTGTAAACGTTTTGCTGAAATCGCTAAAATGGTGAAATGTTTGGATTTGTTTCGTAACGTTTGTAAATATTTAGCTTAAATCGCTAAAAAGGTTAAACGTTTGGATTTATTTCATAATCTTTGTAAACGTTTGGCTTAAATCACTAAAAAGGTTAGAAGTTTGGATTTGTTTCGAAACGTTTGTAAGCGTTTGGCTCAAATCGCTAAAAAGGTGAAACGTTTGGATTTGTTTCTTAATGTTTGTAAACGTTTGGTTTCAATCGCTAAAAAGGGGGAACTACGGATTTGTTTCGTAACGTTTGTAAACGTTAAGTATAAATCGCAAAAAAGGTGAAATGTATGGATTTGTTTCGTAACGTTTTAAACATTTGGCTTATATCGGTAAAATGGGGAAACGTATATATTTGTTTCGTAATGTTTGTAAACGTTTGGCATAAATTGCTAAAAAGGTGAAACGTTTTGATTTATTTCTTAACGTTTGTAAACGTTTTGCTTAAATCGCTAAAAAGGTGAAACGTTTAGATTTGTTTCGTAACGTTTGTAAAAGTTTGGCTTAAATAGCTAAAAAGGTAAAATATTTCAATTTGTTTCGTAACGTTTGTAAATGTTTGGCTTAAATCGCTAAACAGGTAAAACATTTGGAAGGCTTAAATCGCTAAAAAGACGAAACGTTTGGATTTATTTCGTAAAGTTTGTAAACGTTTGGCTTAAATCGCTAAAAAGGTGAAATGTTTGGATTTGTTTCCTAGAGTTTGTAAACGTTTGGCTTAAATCGCTAAAAAGGTGAAACCTTTAGATTTGTTTCGTAACGTTTGTAAAACGTTTGGTTTAAATTGCTAAAAATGTGAAACGCTTAGATTTGTTTCGTTACGTTTGGAAACGTCTGGCTTAAATTGCTAAAAGGGGAAACGCTTGGATTTGTTTCTTAATGTTTGTAAGCGTTTGGCTTAAATCGCTAAAAAACGAAACGTTTAGATTTATTTCGTAACGTTTGTAAATGTTTGGCTTAAATCGCTAAAAATATGAAATGTTTGGATTTGTTTCGTAACGTTTGTAAACGTCTGGCTTAAATCGCTAAAAAGGGGAAACGTTTGGATTTGTTTCGTAACTTTTGTAAACGTTTGGCTTAAATCGCTAAAAAGAGAAAACGTTTGTTTTGTTTCGTAACATTTGTAAATGTTTGGCTTAAATTAATAAAAAGGAGAAACTCTTGGATTTGTTTCGTAGAGTTTGTAAACGTTTGGCTGAAATTACTAAAAAGGTAAAACGCTTGGATTTGTTTCTAAACGTTTGTAAATGGTTGGTTTAAATTGCTAAAAAGGGGAAACATTTGGATTTGTTTCACAACCTGTGTAAACATTTAGCTTAAATTGTTAAGTAGGTAAAACGTTTGGATTTGTTTCGTAAAGTTTTGTAAACCTTTGGCTTAATTCACTAAAAAGGTGAAACGTTTGGATTTATTTCGTAGCGTTTCTAAACGTTTGGCTTCAATCGCTAAAAAGGTGAAACGATTGGATTTTTTTTGAAACGTTTGTAAACGTTTGGCATAAATCGCTAAAAAGGTGAAATATTTGGATATGTTTCGTAACGTTTTAAAAGTTTGGTTTAAATCGCTAAATAGCTGAAACGTTTGGATTTGTTTCGTAACCCTTGTAAACGTTTGGCTTAAATTGATAAAAAGGTGAAACGTTTTGGTTTGTTTCGTAACGTTTGTAAACGTTTGGCTTAAATTGCTAAAAAGGAGAAATGGTTGGATTTGTCTCGTAACGTTTGTAAACACTTGGCTTAAATTTCTAAAAAGGTGAAACGTTTGGATTTGTTTCGTAAACGTTTGGCTTATATCGCTAAAAAGGTGAACCGTTTGGATTTGTTTCGTAATGTTTGTAAACTTTTGGCTTAAATCGCTAAAAAGGTGAACCGTTTAGCTTTGTTTTGTAGCGTTTGTAAACGTTTGGATTAAATCGCTAAAAAGGGGAAACGTTTTGATTCATTTCGGAACGTTTGTAAACGTTTGGTTTAAATTTCTAAAAAGATGAAACGCTTGGATTTGTTTCGGAACGTTTGTAAACGTTTAGCTTAAATTTCTAAAAAGATGAAACGCTTGGATTTGTTTTGTAAAGTTTGTTAACGTTTGGCTTAAAGTGCTAAAAAATAGAAACGCTTGGTTTTGTTTCAAAACGCTAGTAAACATTTGGCTTAAATCGCTAGAAATGTGAAACGTTTGGATTTTTTTCGTAACGTTTTAGACGTTTGGTTTTGTTTCGAAACGTTTGTAACGGTTTGGCTTAAATCGCTAGAAATGTGAAATGTTTGGATTTGTTTCGTAACGTTTGTAAACATTTGGCTTAAATTGCTAAAAAGGAGAAACATTTGGATTTGTTTCGTAGCATTTGTAAACGTTTGGCTTAAATTACTAAAAAGGTGAAACGCTTGGATATGTTTCGTAACGTTTGTAAATGTTTGGCTTAAATTGCTAAAAAGGGGAACATTTGGATTTGTTTCATAGCCTGTGTAAACGTTTGGCTTAAATTGCTAAAAAGGTGAAACGTTTGGATTTGTTTCGTAACGTTTTGTAAACCTTTGGCTGAAATCACAAAAAAGGTGAAACGTTTGGATTTATTTCGTAGCGTTTGTAAACGTTTGGCTTCAATCGCTAAAAAGGTGAAACGTTTGGATTTGTTTTGAAACGTTTGTAAACGTTTGACATAAATCGCTAAAAAGGTGAAATATTTGGATATGTTTCGTAATGTTTTAAACGTTTGGCCTAAATCGTTAAATAGGGGAAACGTTTGGATTTGTATCGTAAAGTTTGTAAACGTTTGGCTTATATCGCTAGAAAGGCGAAACATTTGAATTTGATTCGTAACGTTTGTAAACGTTTGACTTAAATCGCTAAAAAGGCGAAACGTTTGGATTTGTATCGTAACGTTTGTAAACGTTTGGCTTATATCGCTAGAAAGGCGAAACATTTGAATTTGTTTCGTAACGTTTGTAAACGTTTGACTTAAATCGCTAAAAAGGTGAAACGTTTGGATTTGTTTCGTAACGTTTGTTATCGTTTGGCTTAAATCGCTAAAAAGGGGAAACGTTTGGATTTGTTTCGTAACATTTGTAAACGTTTGGCTTAAATCGCTTGAAAGGGGAAACATTTGGATTTGTTTCGTTGCGTTCATAAACGTTTGGCTTAAATTGCTAAAAAGGAGAAACGCTTTGACTTGTTTCGTAACGTTTGTAAACGTTTGGTTTAAATGGCTAAAAAGGGGAAACGTTTGGATTTGTTTCGTAGCGATTATAAACGTTTGGCTTAAATTGTTAAAAAGTGTGAAACGTTTGGATTTATTTCTTAGCGTTTATAAACGTTTTGGTTAAATCGCTAAAAAGGTGAAACTTTTGGATTTGTTTCGTAACGTTTGGCTTAAATCGCTAAAAATGTGAACGTTTGGATTTCTTTCGTAACGATTTAAACGTTTGGTTTTATTTCGTAACATTTGTATAGTTTTGCCTTAAATCGCTAAAAATGTGAATCGTTTGGATTTGTTTCGTAACGTTTGTAAACATTTGGCTTAAATCGCTAAAAAAGGGAAACATTTGGATTTGTTTCGTAACTTTTGTAATAGTTTGACGAAAATCG
The DNA here is from genome assembly GCF_937616625.2 of Mercurialis annua. Taxonomy (NCBI): domain Eukaryota; kingdom Viridiplantae; phylum Streptophyta; class Magnoliopsida; order Malpighiales; family Euphorbiaceae; genus Mercurialis; species Mercurialis annua. The sequence continues at coordinate 24,575,413 of NC_065570.1, forward strand.
CTAAAAAGGGGAAACGTTTGGATTTGTTTCGTTACTTTTGTAAAAGTTTGGCCTAAATTGCTAAATAGGTGAATCGCTTGGATTTGTTTCGTAACATTTGTAAACGTTTTGCTTAAGGTGAAACACTTGAATTTGTTTCTTAGCGTTTGTAAACGTTCGGCCTAAATTGTGAATAAGGTGAAACGCTTGGATTTGTTTCGTAACGTTTGTAAACGTTTGGTTTACATTGCTAAAAAGGGGAAACGTTTCGATTTGTATCTTAGAGTTTTTAAACGTTTGCATTAAATCGCTAAAAAGGTGAAATGCTTGGATTTGTTTCAGAACATTTGTAAACGTTTGGCTAAATTTTCTAAAAAGGTGAAACACTTGGATTTGTTTCGTAACGTTTGTAAACGTTTGGCTTAAATTGCTAAAAAGATGAAACGGTTGGTTTTGTTTTGAAACATTTGTAAAGGTTTGTCTTAAATCGCTAAAAATGTGAAACGTTTGGATTTGTTTTGTAACGTTTTACACTTTTATTTTTTTTGTAACGTTTGTAAACGTTTGGCTTAAATCGCTAAAAGGGAAAATGTTTGAATTTGTTTCGTAACGTTTGTAAACGTTTGGCTTAAATTGCTATAAAGGCGAAACGTTTGGATTTGTTTTGTAACGTTTGTAAACGTTTTGCTAAAATCGCTAAAATGGTGAAATGTTTGGATTTGTTTCGTAAGGTTTGTAAACGTTTGGCTTAAATCTCTAAAGAGGTTACACGTTTGGATTTAATTCATAACTTTGTAAATGTTTGGCTTAAATCACTAAAAAGGTTAAAAGTTTGGATTTGTTTCAAACGTTTGTAAGCGTTTGGCTCAAATCGCTAAAAAGGTGAAACATTTGGATTTGTTTCTTAATGTTTGTAAACGTTTGGCTTCAATCGCTAAAAAGGGGGAACGTTTGGATTTGTTTCGTAACGTTTGTAAACGTTAGGCATAAATCGCAAAAAAGGTGAAATGTATGAATTTGTTTCGTAACGTTTTAAACATTTGGCTTAAATCGGTAAAATGGGGAAACGTTTGTATTTGTTTCGTAACTTTTGTAAGCGTTTGTCTTAAATTGCTAAAAAGGTGAATCATTTTGATTTATTTTTTAACGTTTGTAAACGTTTTTGCTTAAATCGCTAAAAAGGGGAAACGTTTAGATTTGTTTCGTAACGTCTGTAAACGTTTGGCTTAAATCTCTAAAATGGTGAAACATTTTAATTTGTTTCGTAATGTTTGTAAATGTTTGGCTTAAATCGCTAAAAAGGTGAAACATATGGATTTGTTACGTAGCGTTTGTAAACGTTTGGGTTAAATTGCTAAAAATGTGAAACGTTCGGATTTGTTTCGTAACTTTTGTAAACGTTTGGCTTAAATCGCTAAAAATATGAAACTTTTCATTTGTTTCGTAATGTTTGTAAACGTTTGGCCTAAATTGCTAAAAAGGTGAAATGCTTGGATTTGTTTCAGAACATTTGTAAACGTTTGGCTTAATTTTCTAAAAAGATTAAACGCTTGGATTTGTTTCGCAACGTTTGTAAACGTTTGGCTTAAATTGCTAAAAAGATGAAACGGTTGGTTTTGTTTTGTAACATTTGTAAAGGTTTGGCTTAATCGCTAAAAATGTGAAACATTTGGATTTGTTTTGTAACGTTTTAAACGTTTGTTTTTTTTGTAACGTATGTAAACGTTTGGCTTAAATCGCTAAAAAGGGAAAATATTTGAATTTGTTTTGTAACGTTTGTAAACGTTTGACTTAAATTGCAAAAAAGGCGAAACATTTGGATTTGTTTCGTAACGCTTGTAAACGTTTTGCTGAAATCGCTAAAATGGTGAAATGTTTGGATTTGTTTCGTAACGTTTGTAAATATTTAGCTTAAATCGCTAAAAAGGTTAAACGTTTGGATTTAATTCATAATCTTTGTAAACGTTTGGCTTAAATCACTAAAAAGGTTAGAAGTTTGGATTTGTTTCGAAACGTTTGTAAGCGTTTGGCTCAAATCGCTAAAAAGGTGAAACGTTTGGATTTGTTTCTTAATGTTTGTAAACGTTTGGCTTCAATCGCTAAAAAGGGGGAACTACGGATTTGTTTCGTAACGTTTGTAAACGTTAAGTATAAATCGCAAAAAAGGTGAAATGTATGGATTTGTTTCGTAACGTTTTAAACATTTGGCTTAAATCGGTAAAATGGGGAAACGTATATATTTGTTTCGTAATGTTTGTAAACGTTTGGCATAAATTGCTAAAAAGGTGAAACGTTTTGATTTATTTCTTAACGTTTGTAAACGTTTTGCTTAAATCGCTAAAAAGGTGAAACGTTTAGATTTGTTTCGTAACGTTTGTAAAAGTTTGGCTTAAATAGCTAAAAAGGTAAAATATTTCAATTTGTTTCGTAACGTTTGTAAATGTTTGGCTTAAATCGCTAAACAGGTAAAACATTTGGAAGGCTTAAATCGCTAAAAAGACGAAACGTTTGGATTTATTTCGTAAAGTTTATAAACGTTTGGCTTAAATCGCTAAAAAGGTGAAATGTTTGGATTTGTTTCCTAGAGTTTGTAAACGTTTGGCTTAAATCGCTAAAAAGGTGAAACCTTTAGATTTGTTTCGTAATTTTTGTAAAACGTTTTGTTTAAATTGCTAAAAATGTGAAACGCTTAGATTTGTTTCGTTACGTTTGGAAACGTTTGGCTTAAATTGCTAAAAGGGGAAACGCTTGGATTTGTTTCTTAATGTTTGTAAGCGTTTGGCTTAAATCGCTAAAAAACGAAACGTTTAGATTTATTTCGTAACGTTTGTAAATGTTTGGCTTAAATCGCTAAAAATATGAAATGTTTGGATTTGTTTCGTAACGTTTGTAAACGTCTGGCTTAAATTGCTAAAAAGGGGAAGCGTTTGGATTTGTTTCGTAACTTTTGTAAACGTTTGGCTTAAATCGCTAAAAATATGAAACGTTTCATTTGTTTCGTAATGTTTGTAAACATTTAGCTTAAATTGATTAAAAGGTGAAACGCTTGGATTTGTTTCGTAACGTTTGTAAACGTTTGGCTTAAATTGCTAAAAATGTGAAACGCTTGGATTTGTTTCGTAACATTTGTAAACGTTTGGCTTATATCGCTAAAAAGGTGAAACCTTTGGATTTGTTTCGTATCGTTTGTAAAACGTTTGGTTTAAATTGCTAAAAATGTGAAACGCTTAGATTTGTTTCGTTACGTTTGTAAAAGTTTGGCTTAAATTGCTAAAAAGGTGAAACGCTTGGATTTGTTTCTTAATGTTTGTAAACGTTTGGCTTAAATCGCTAAGAAGACGAAACGTTTGGATTTATTTCGTAAAGTTTGTAAACGATTGGCTTAAATCGCTAAAAAGATGAAACGTTTGGATTTGTTTCGTAACGTTTGTAAACGTCTGGCTTAAATCGCTAAAAAGGGGTAACGTTTGGATTTGTTTCGTAACTTCTGTAACGTTTGGCTTAAATCGCTAAAAATGTGAAATGTTTCATTTGTTTCGTAACGTTTGTAAACATTTATCTTAAATTGCTAAAAAGGTGAAACGCTTGGATTTGTTTCATAACGTTTGTAAACGTTTTGGCTTAAATTGCTAAAAAGGTGAAACATTTGGATTTTTTCCTATCCTCTGTAAACGTTTGGCTTAAATCGCTAAAAAGGGAAAATGTTCAGATTTGTTTTGTAATGTTTGTAAACGTTTGGTTTAAATCGCTAAAAAGGTGAAACCTTTGGATTTATTTCGTAACATTTGTAAACGTTTGGTTTAAATTGCTAAAATTGTGAAACGCTTGAATTTGTTTCGTAATTTTTGTAAACGTTTGGCTTAAATTGCTAAAAAAGTGAAACACTTGGATTTGTTTCTTAACGTTTGAAAACGTTTGGCTTAAATCGCTAAAAAGACGAAACGTTTGGATTTATTTCGTAATGTATGTAAACGTGTGGCTTAAATCGCTAAAAAGATGAAACGTTTGGATTTGTTTCGTAACATTTTGTAAACGTCTGGCTTAAATCGCTTAGAAGGGGAAACGTTTGGATTTGTTTCGTAACTTTTGTAAACGTTTGGTGTAAATCGCTAAAAATGTGAAATGTTTCTATTCTTTCATAACGTCTGTAAACGTTTGGCTTAAATTGCTAAAAAAGTGAAACGCTTGGATTTGTTTCGTAACATTTGTAAACATTTGGCTTCAATTGCTAAAAAAGTGAAATATTCGAATTTGTTTCGTAACCTTTGTAAACATTTGGCTTAAATAGCTAAAAATGTGACATGTTTGAATTTGTTTTATAACATTTGTAAACGTTTGGCTTAAATTTCTAAAAAGGTGAAACACTTGAATTTGTTTCATAGCGTTTGTAAACGTTCGGCCTAAATTGTGAAAAAGGTGAAACGCTTGGATTTGTTTCGTAACATTTGTAAACGTTTGGCTTACATTGCTGAAAAGGGGAAACGTTTGGATTTGTTTCTTAGCGTTTTTAAACGTTTGCATCAAATCGCTAAAAAGGTGAAATGCTTGGATTTGTTTCAGAACATTTGTAAACGTTTGGCTTAATTTTCTAAAAAGGTGAATCGCTTGGATTTGTTTCGTAACGTTTGTAAACGTTTGGCTTAAATTGCTAAAAAGATGAAACGGCTGGTTTTTATTTTGAAACATTTGTAAAGGTTTGTCTTAAATCGCTAAAAATGTGAAACGTTTGGATTTGTTCTGTAACGTTTTAAACGTTTGTTTTTTTGTAACGTTTGTAAACGTTTGGCTTAAATCGCTAAAAAGGGAAAACGTTTGAATTTTTTCGTAATGTTTGTAAACGTTTGGCTTAAATTGCTAAAAAGGCGAAACATTTGGATTTGTTTCGTAACGTTTGTAAACGTTTTGCTAAAATTGCTAAAATGGTGAAATGTTTAGATTTCTTTCTTAACGTTTGTAAACGTTTGGTTTAAATCAATAAAAAGGTTGAACATTTGGATTTAATTCATAACCTTTGTAAACGTTTGGCTTAAATCACTAAAAAGGTTAAAAGTTTGGATTTGTTTCGAAACGTTTGTAAGCGTTTGGCTCAAATCGCTAAAAAGGTGAAATGTTTGGATTTGTTTCTTAATGTTTGTAAACGTTTGACTTTAATCGCTAAAAAGGGGGAACGTTTGGATTTGTTTCGTAACATTTGTAAACGTTAGGCATAAATCGCAAAAAAGGTGAAATGTATGGATTTGTTTCCTAACGTTTGTAAACGTTTGGCTTAAATTGCTAAAAAGGTGACACGTTTTGATTTATTTCGTAACGTTTGTAAATGTTATGCTTAAATCGCTAAAAAGGTGAAACGTTTAGATTTGTTTCGTAACGTTTGTAAACGTTTGGCTTAAATCGCTAAAAAGGTGAAACATTTGAATTTGTTTCGTAACGTTTGTAAATGTTTGGTTTAAATCGCTAAAAAGGTGAAACGTTTGGATTTGTTTCATAACGTTTGTAAGCGTTTGGGTTAAATTGCTAAAAAAGTGAAACGCTTGGATTTGTTTCATAACGTTTGTAAACGTTTGGCTTAAATTGCTAAAAAGGTGAAACATTTGGATTTGTTTCCTAACCTTTGTAGACTTTTGGCTTAAATCGCTAAAAAGGTGAAATGTTTGGATTTGTTTCCTAAGTTTGTAAAGGTTTGGCTTAAATCGCTAAAAAGGTGAAACCTTTGGATTTGTTTCGTAACGTTTGTAAAACATTTGGTTTAAATTGCTAAAAATGTGAAACGCTTAGATTTGTTTCGTTAAGTTTGTAAACGTTTGGCTTAAATTGCTAAAAAGGTGAAACGCTTGGATTTGTTTCTTAATGTTTGTTTAAATCGCTAAAAAGACGAAACGTTTGGATTTATTTCGTAACGTTTGTAAACGTGTCGCTTAAATCGCTAAAAAGATGAAACATTTGGATTTGTTTCGTAACGTTTGTAAACGTCTGGCTTAAATCGCTAAAAAGGAGAAACGTTTGGATTTGTTTCGTAACTTTTGTAAACATTTAGCTTAAATTGCTAAAAAGGTGAAACTCTTGGATTTGTTTTGTAACGTTTGTAAACGTTTTGGCTTAAATTGCTAAAAAGGTGAAACATTTGGATTTTTTCCTATCCTTTGTAAACGTTTGGCTTAAATCGCTAAAAAGGGGAAATATTTGGATTTGTTTTGTAATGTTTGTAAACGTTTGATTTAAATCGCTAAAAAGGTGAAACCTTTGGATTTGTTTCGTAAAATTTGTAAGCGTTCGGTTTAAATTGCTAAAACTGTAAAACGCTTGAATTTTTTTCGTAATGTTTGTAAACGTTTGGCTTAAATTGCTAAAAAACTTAAACGCTTGGATTTGTTTCTTAACGTTTGTAAACGTTTGGCTTAAATCGCTAAAAAGACGAAACGTTTGGATTTATTTCGTAACGTTTGTAAACGTGTGACTTAGGTCGCTAAAAAGATGAAACGTTTGGATTTGTTTCGCAACGTTTGTAAACGTCTAGTTTACATCGCTTAGAAGGGGAAACGTTTGGATTTGTTTCGTAACTTTTGTAAACGTTTGGCTTAAATCGCTAAAAATGTGAAACGTTTCATTTGTTTCGTAACGTTTGTAAACGTCTGGCTTTAATTTCTAAAAAAGTGAAACGCTTGGATTTGTTTCGTAACATTTGTAAACGTTTGGCCTAAATTGCTAAAAAGGTGAAACACTTGGATTTGTTTCTTAACGTTTGTAAACATTTGGCTTAAATCGCTAAAAAGACGAAACGTTTGGATTTATTTCGTAACGTTTGTAAACGTTTGGCTTAAATAGATAAGAAGATGAAACCTTTGGATTTGTTTCGTAACGTTTGTAAACGTTTGGCTTAAATCGCTAAAAAGGGGAAACGTTTGAGTTTGTTTCGGAACTTTTGCAAACGTTTGGCTTAAATCGCTAAAAATGTGAAACGTTTCATTTTTTTCCTAACCTTTGTAGATGTTTGGCTTAAATCGCTAAAAAGGTGAAACATTTGGATTTGTTTCGGAACATTTGTAAACGTTTGGGTTAAATTGCTAAAAAAGTGAAACGCTTGGATTTGTTTCATAAGGTTTGTAAACGTTTGGCTTAAATTGCTAAAAAGATGAAACATTTGGATTTGTTTCCTAACCTTTATAGACGTTTGGCTTAAATCGCTAAAAAGGTGAAATGTTTGGATTTGTTTCCTAACCTTTGTAAAACATTTGGTTTAAATTGGTAAAAATGTGAAACGCTTAGATTTGTTTCGTTATGTTTGTAAAAGTTTGGCTTAAATTGCTAAAAAGGTGAAACGCTTGGATTTGTTTCTTAATGTTTGTAAACGTTTGGCTTAAATCGCTAAAAAGACGAAACGTTTGGATTTATTTCGTAAAGTTTGTAAACGTTTGACTTAAATCTCTAAAAAGATGAAACGTTTGGATTTGTTTCGTAACGTTTGTAAACGTCTGGCTTAAATCGATAAAAAGGGGTAACGTTTGGATTTGTTTCGTAACTTTTGCAACGTTTGTCTTAAATCGCTAAAAATGTGAAACGTTTCATTTGTTTCGTAACGTTTGTAAACATTTAGCTTAAATTGCTAAAAAGGTGAAACGCTTGGATTTGTTTTGTAACGTTTGTAAACGTTTTGGCTTAAATTGCTAAAAATGTGAAACATTTGGATTTTTTCCTAACCTTTGTAAACGTTTGGCTTAAATCGCTAAAAAGGAAAAATGTTCAGATTTGTTTTGTAATGTTTGTAAACGTTTAGTTTAAATAGCTAAAAAGGTGAAACCTTTGGATCTGTTTCGTAACATTTGTAAACGTTTGGTTTAAATTGCTAAAAATGTGAAACGGTTGAATTTGTTTCGTAATTTTTGTAAACGTTTGGCTTAAATTTCTAAAAAAGTGAAACGCTTGGATTTGGTTCTTAACGTTTGTAAACGTTTGGCTTAAATCGCTAAAAAGATGAAACGTTTGGATTTATTTCGTAATGTTTGTAAACGTGTGGCTTACATCGCTAAAGGGATGAAACGTTTAGATTTGTTTCGCAACGTTTGTAAACGTCTGGCTTAAATCGCTTAGAAGGGGAAACGTTTGGATTTAATTCATAACCTTTGTAAACGTTTGGCTTAAATCACTAAAAAGGTTAAAAGTTTGGATTTGTTTCTAAACGTTTGTAAGCGTTTGGCTCAAATCGTTAAAAAGGTGAAACGTTTGGATTTGTTTCTTAATGTTTGTACACGTTTGGCTTCAATCGCTAAAAAGGGGGAACTACGGATTTGTTTCGTAACGTTTGTAAACGTTAAGCATAAATCGCAAAAAAGGTGAAATGTATGGATTTGTTTCATAACGTTTTAAACATTTGGCTTAAATCGGTAAAATGGGGAAACATTTATATTTGTTTCGTAATGTTTGTAAACGTTTGGCTTAAATTGCTAAAAAGGTGAAACGTTTTGATTTATTTCTTAACGTTTGTAAACGTTTTGCTTAAATCGCTAAAAAGGTGAAACGTTTAGATTTGTTTCGTAACGTTTGTAAATGTTTCGCTTAAATCGCTAAAAAGGTGAAATATTTGAATTCGTTTCGTAACGTTTGTAAATGTTTGGCTTAAATCGCTAAAAAGGTGAAACATTTCGATTTGTTTCGTAACGTTTGTAAACGTTTGGGTTAAATTGCTAAAAAAGGGGAACGCTTGGATTTGTTTCGTAACGTTTGTAAACGTTTGGTTTAAATTGCTAAAAAGGTGAAACATTTGGATTTGTTTCCTAACCTTTGTAGACGTTTGGCTTAAATCGCTAAAAAAGGTGAAATGTTTGGATTTGTTTCCTAACGTTTGTAAAGGTTTGGCTTAAATCGCTAAAAAGGTGAAATCTTTGGATTTGTTTCGTAACGTTTGTAAAACGTTTGGTTTAAATTGCTAAAAAGGTGAAACGCTTGGATTTGTTTCTTATTGTTTGTAAACGTTTGGCTTAAACCGCTAAAAAGACGAAACGTTTGGATTTATTTCGTAAAGTTTGTAAATGTTTGGCTTAAATCACTAAAAAGATGAAACGTTTGTATTTGTTTCGTAACGTTTGTAATCGTCTGGCTTAAATCACTAAAAAGGGATAACGTTTGGATTTGTTTCGTAACTTCTGTAACGTTTGGCTTATATCGATAAAAATGTGAAATGTTTCATTTGTTCCGTAACGTTTGTAAACATTTATCTTAAATTGCTAAAAAGGTGAAACGCTAGGATTTGTTTCGTAACTTTTGTAAACGTTTGACTTAAATTGCTAAAAAGGTGAAACATTTGGATTTGTTTCCTAACCTTTGTAAACGTTTGGCTTAAATCGCTAAAAAGGTGAAATGTTTGAATTTGTTTCCTAGCGTTTGTAAACGTTTGGCTTAAATCGCTAAAAAGGTGAAACTTTTAGATTTGTTTCGTAACGTTTGTAAAACGTTTGGTTTAAATTGCTAAAAATGTGAAACGCTTAGATTTGTTTCGTTACGTTTGTAAACGTTTGGCTTAAATTGCTAAAAAGGTGAAACGCTTAGATTTGTTTCTTAGTGTTTGTAAGGGTTTGGCTTAAATCGCTAAAAAAAGGAAACGTTTGGATTTATTTCGTAACGTTTGTAAACGTTTGGCTTAAATCGCTAAAAAGATGAAACATTTGGATTTATTTCGTAACGTTTGTAAACGTCTGGCTCAAATCGCTAAAACGGGGAAACGTTTGGATTTGTTTCGTAACTTTTGTAAACGTTTGGCTTAAATCGCTAAAAATATGAAACGTTTCATTTGTTTCGTAACGTTTGTAAACATTTAGCTTAAATTGCTTAAAAGGTGAAATGCTTGGATTTGTTTCGTAACGTTTGTAAACGTTTTGTCTTAAATTGCTAAAAATGTGAAACATTTGGATTTTTACCTAACCTTTGTAAACGTTTGGCATAAATCGCTAAAAACGGGAAATGTTTGGATTTGTTTTTTAATGTTTGTAAACGTTTGGTTTAAATCGCTAAAAAGGTGAAACCTTTGGATTTGTTTCGTAATATTTGTAAACGTTTGGTTTAAATTGCTAAAAATGTGAAACGCTTTGATATTTCTCATAATGTTTGTAAATGTTTGGCTTAAATTGCTAAAAACGTGAAACGCTTTGATTTGTTTCGTAACTTTTGTAAACGTTTGGCTTAAATCGCTACAAATGTGAAACGTTTCATTTGTTTCGTAACGTTTGTAAACGTTTGGCTTAAATTGCTAAAAAAGTGAAACACTTGGATTTGTTTCGTAACATTTGTAAACGTTTGGCTTAAATTGCTAAAAAGGTGAAACACTTGGATTTGTTTCTTAACGTTTTGTAAACATTTGGCTTAAATCAGTAAAAAGACGAAACATTTGGATTTTTTTCGTAACATTTGTAAACGTTTGGCTTAAATCGCTAAAAAGGGGAAACGTTTGGATTTGTTTCGTAACTTTTGTAAACGTTTGGCTTAAATCGCTAAAAATGTGAAACGTTTCATTTGTTTCGTAACGTTTGTAAACGTTTGGCCTAAATTGCTAAAAAGGTGAAATGCTTCGATTTGTTTTGGAACATTTGTAAAAGTTTGGCTTAATTTTCTAAAAAGGTGAAACGCTTGGATTTGTTTCGTAACGTTTGTTAACGTTTGGCTTAAATTGCTAAAAAGATTAAACGGTTGGTTTTGTATCGTAACATTTATAAAGGTTTGGTTTAAATCGCTAAAAATGTGAAACGCTTAGATTTGTTTCATTACGTTTGTAAACGTTTGGCTTAAATTGCTAAAAAGGAGAAACTCTTAGATTTGTTTCTTAATGTTTGTAAGCGTTTGGCTTAAATCGCTAAAAAAACGAAACGTTTGGATTTATTTCGTAACGTTTGTAAACGTTTGGCTTAAATCGCTAAAAAGATGAAACATTTGGATATATTTCGTAGCGTTTGTAAACGTCTGGCTCAAATTGCTAAAACGGGGAAACGTTTGGATTTGTTTCGTAACTTTTGTAAACGTTTGGCTTAAATCGCTAAAAATGTGAAACGTTTCATTTGTTTCGTAACGTTTGTAAACATTTAGCTTTAATTGCTTAAAAGGTGAAACGCTTGGATTTGTTTCGTAACGTTTGTAAACGTTTTGTCTTAAATTGCTAAAAATGTGAAACATTTGGATTTTTTCCTAACCTTTGTAAACGTTTGGCATAAATCGCTAAAAACGGGAAATGTTTGGATTTGTTTTTTAATGTTTGTAAACGTTTGGATTAAATCGCTAAAAAGGTGAAACCTTTGGATTTGTTTCGTAATATTTGTAAACGTTTGGTTTAAATTGCTAAAAATGTGAAACGCTTTGATATTTTTCGTAATTTTTGTAAACGTTTGGCCTAAATTGCTAAAAACGTGAAACGCTTGGATTTGTTTCTTAACATTTGTAAACGTTTGGCTTAAATCGCTAAAAAGACGAAACGTTTGGATTTATTTCGTAACGTTTGTAAACGTGTCGCTTAAATCGCTAAAAAGATTAAACATTTGGATTTGTTTCGTAACGTTTGTAAACGTCTGGCTTAAATCGCTTAGAAGGGGAAATTTTTGGATTTGTTTCGTAACTTTTGTAAACGTTTGGCTTAAATCGCTACAAATGTGAAACGTTTCATTTGTTTCGTAACGTTTGTAAACGTTTGGCTTAAATTGCTAAAAAAGTGAAACACTTGGATTTGTTTCGTAACATTTGTAAACGTTTGGCTTAAATTGCTAAAAAGGTGAAACACTTGGATTTGTTTCTTAACGTTTTGTAAACATTTGGCTTAAATCAGTAAAAAGACGAAACATTTGGATTTATTTCGTAACGTTTGTAAACGTTGGCTTAAATCGCTAAAAAGATGAAACGTTTGGATTTTTTCGTAACATTTGTAAACGTTTGGCTTAAATCGCTAAAAAGGGGAAACGTTTGGATTTGTTTCATAACTTTTGTAAACGTTTGGCTTAAATCGCTAAAAATGTGAAACGTTTCATTTGTTTGGTAACGTTTGTAAACGTTTGGCCTAAATTGCTAAAAAGGTGAAATGCTTCGATTTGTTTTGGAACATTTGTAAACGTTTGGCTTAATTTTCTAAAAAGGTGAAACGCTTGGATTTGTTTCGTAACGTTTGCAAACGTTTGGCTTAAATTGCTAAAAAGATTAAACGGTTGGTTTTGTATCGTAACATTTATAAAGGTTTGGTTTAAATCGCTAAAAATGTGAAACGCTTAGATTTGTTTCGTTACGTTTGTAAACGTTTGACTTAAATTGCTAAAAAAGGGGAAACGCTTAGATTTGTTTCTTAATGTTTGTAAGCGTTTGGCTTAAATCGCTAAAAAAACGAAATGTTTGGATTTATTTCGTAATGTTTGTAAACGTTTGGCTTAAATCGCTAAAAAGATGAAACATTTGGATTTATTTCGTAGCGTTTGTAAACGTCTGGCTCAAATCGCTAAAACGGGGAAACGTTTGGATTTGTTTCGTAACTTTTGTAAACGTTTGGCTTAAATCGCTAAAAATGTGAAACGTTTCATTTGTTTCGTAACGTTTGTAAACATTTAGCTTAAATTGCTTAAAAGGTGAAACGCTTGGATTTGTTTCGTAACGTTTGTAAACGTTTTGTCTTAAATTGCTAAAAATGTGAAACATTTGGATTTTTTCCTAACCTTTGTAAACGTTTGCCATAAATCGCTAAAAACGGGAAATGTTTGGATTTGTTTTTTAATGTTTGTAAACGTTTGGATTAAATCGCTAAAAAGGTGAAACCTTTGGATTTGTTTCATAATATTTGTAAACGTTTGGTTTAAATTGCAAAAAATGTGAAACGCTTTGATATTTTTCGTTATTTTTGTAAACGTTTGGCCTAAATTGCTAAAAACGTGAAACGCTTGGATTTGTTTCTTAACGTTTGTAAACGTTTGGCTTAAATCGCTAAAAAGACGAAACGTTTGGATTTATTTCGTAACGTTTGTAAACGTGTCGCCTAAATCGCTAAAAAGATTAAGCATTTTGATTTGTTTCGTAACGTTTGTAAACGTCTGGCTTAAATCGCTTAGAAGAGGAAATTTTTGGATTTGTTTCGTAAATTTTGTAAACGTTTGGCTTAAATCGCTACAAATGTGAAACGTTTCATTTGTTTCGTAACGTTTGTAAACGTTTGGCTTAAATTGCTAAAAAAGTGAAACACTTGGATTTGTTTCGTAACATTTGTAAACGTTTGGCTTAACTTGCTAAAAAGGTGAAACACTTGGATTTGTTTCTTAACGTTTTGTAAACATTTGGCTTAAATCAGTAAAAAGACGAAACATTTGGATTTATTTCGTAACGTTTGTAAACGTTGGCTTAAATCGCTAAAAAGATGAAACGTTTGGATTTTTTTCGTAACATTTATAAACGTTTGGCTTAAATCGCTAAAAAGGGGAAACGTTTGGATTTGTTTCGTAACTTTTGTAAACGTTTGGCTTAAATCGCTAAAAATGTGAAACGTTTCATTTGTTTCGTAACGTTTGTAAACGTTTGGCCTAAATTGCTAAAAAGGTGAAATGCTTCGATTTGTTTTGGAACATTTGTAAACGTTTGGCTTAATTTTCTAAAAACGTGAAACGCTTGGATTTGTTTCGTAACGTTTGTAAACGTTTGGCTTAAATTGCTAAAAAGATTAAACGGTTGGTTTTGTATCGTAACATTTATAAAGGTTTGGTTTAAATTGCTAAAAATGTGAAACGCTTAGATTTGTTTCGTTATGTTTGTAAACGTTTGGCTTAAATTGCTAAAAAGGTGAAACGCTTAGATTTGTTTCTTAATGTTTGTAAGCGTTTGGCTTAAATCGCTAAAAAAACGAAACGTTTGGATTTATTTCGTAACGTTTATAAACGTTTGGCTTAAATCGCTAAAAAGATGAAACATTTGGATTTATTTCGTAACGTTTGTAAACGTCTGGCTCAAATCGCTAAAACGGGGAAACGTTTGGATATGTTTCGTAACTTTTTTAAACGTTTAGCTTAAATCGCTAAAAATGGGAAACGTTTCATTTGTTTCGTAACGTTTGTAACCATTTAGCTTAAATTGCTTAAAAGGTGAAACGCTTGGATTTGTTTCGTAACGTTTGTAAACGTTTTTTCTTAAATTGCTAAAAATGTGAAACATTTGGATTTTTTCCGAACCTTTGTAAACGTTTGGCATAAATCGCTAAAAACGGGAAATGTTTGGATTTGTTTTTTAATGTTTGTAAACGTTTGGTTTAAATCGCTAAAAAGGTGAAACCTTTGGATTTGTTTCGTAATATTTGTAAACGTTTGGTTTAAATTGCTAAAAATGTGAAACGCTTTGATATTTTTCGTAATGTTTGTAAACGTTTGGCTTAAATTGCTAAAAAGGTGAAACGCTTGGATTTGTTTCTTAACGTTTGTAAACGTTTGGCTTAAATTGCTAAAAAGACGAAACGTTTGGATTTATTTTGTAACGTTTGTAAACTTGTCGCTTAAATCGCTAAAAAGATTAAACATTTGGATTTGTTTCGTAACATTTGTAAACGTCTGGCTTAAATCGCTTAGAAGAGGAAATTTTTGGATTTGTTTCGTAACTTTTGTAAACGTTTGGCTTAAATCGCTAAAAATGTGAAACGTTTCATTTGTTTCGTAACGTTTGTAAACGTTTGGCTTAAATTGCTAAAAAAGTGAAACACTTGGATTTGTTTCGTAACATTTGTAAACGTTTGGCTTAAATTGCTAAAAAGGTGAAACACTTGGATTTGTTTCTTAACGTTTTGTAAACATTTGGCTTAAATCAGTAAAAAGACGAAACATTTGGATTTATTTCGTAACGTTTGTAAACGTTGGCTTAAATCGCTAAAAAGATGAAACGTTTGGATTTTTTTCGTAATATTTTTAAACGTTTGTTTTTTTTGTAACGTTTGTGTAATATCCCGTAAAATTTTAAATTTTATTTTGTTAATTTCCGACGTGGTTACGGAGGTGTTTTGAGGGGTATTTGAAGTTTCGTAAATTTCTGTGGTTCGATTCATCTTCGGTTCGGTTTAAAAAAAAATAAACTTCTTCCTTGAGTCGTGGTTCAACCGAAATGGTTGAACCACTTTCGTTTGACTCAGGTCTCATTTGAGACCTGAGAAAAACGAAGGCTTCCGTTCGAGAATCCAAGGATTCTCGAACGAGAATCCTTTTTCAGGCCTGATCCCGTTCGGGACCAGGCCCTTTCTCGAACGGGATCAGGCCAATTTTGGCCATTCCCGTTCGGGAACAGGCCTTCCGTTTTGACCCCTTCGCCCAGCCCACTTCGTACTCATTTTCGACCCATCTCCTCTCGATATTTATAGTCGACTTCTAAACAGAAAACCTTCATCACGCTGCAAACAAACCCTAGCCGTTTTTCCTCTTGTCATTTCGCTGAGTATCGAAGCTGTTATCATCTTCCAAAGATCGCTGTTCGGTTAGTTTTGTAATTCTTATGATTTCCAGATTTTGCTTATGAACGACATTACGTAATTTGGTTCGTTCTCTCTCGTTTCTAGATCGAAATCAGAACCGTTTGATTCCAGACGATCTAGACTCACGTGTCTACGTTTCCCTACCTCAATTTCGTTGAACGGTACGTGATCGACCTCGTTTCCATTCGCCGTACGGTTTCCGTTTTCTGTTTTGGTTATGTTCTGTGCTTGTTCTTATGTTGCTGCCGAACTCTTTTTCCTTCCTTTGCTCATGATTTCTCTTGTTTATGATCATAATCTCTTGGGTTAATTGTTAGTTTATGATTTCGTTGAGTTATCAATCCATTGTTCCATACTTGTTCTTCGTCCTCGGTATGTGTAGGATTCGGCAGTGATTGTTTTGATGGGTTCTTAGTGTTTGATGTATAAAATTATATTGGTGATGTTATATGTTGTTCTTGGATTGATAATTGATATTGGGTTGAATAGAAAATAGATTGTTAGATAGCTTCATAAATTGTATAAACAGAATCCATGGCTTAGGCGGGTATTTGAGTTTTGAAATGTAAGAGATGGAAAAATGTTTCCTTTGATCACCCATTTATTTTGTTTAAATCAAATTAAACCCTTAAGTTTAATCTTACTTAATGATTTGGGTTTCGTTTCGATTTATAATTAATATGTTGTTAACGATAATTATTTATAAATTAAGTTAATATAATTACTCGGGTAGTTATATTTGTTTTCAAAGGTCGTTTTGTCAAAAGTTGGCTAAATTACAATTTAGCCTCTAAACTTATTTTATAACTTAATTAAGTGGATTTTTGGTTAATAACTTTATTGTTGGTTTTAATTATAAAGAAAAGCAATAAATTGATTTCGGATATCAAATTGACTAAAGTGCAATTTAGTCCCTAATTGGCAAAAGTACAACTTAGTCCTTATTTGGCAAAAGTACGATTTAGTCCCTAAACTTTTATTAACTTAAAATGATTAAGTTTTTGATTTGTAACTTGGGTTACTTAGAATTGAAGTTATTGAGTTCCGCTTTTAAAATGGATTTTTATTTTGTTAAATTGTATTATAAATATAAACTTGGGTTTATATTTGATAATTGTTTTGAGTCGGGTTAGACTTGGGTCACTCGACAAGTGAGGTTAGCTTGGTAGTTTATGATAACTCGGCTAACCCACTATTTGGAAATTATTTATTATTTAAAGTTATTAAATAATATTCATAAATTGGATTTTAAGCGGGAACTCAATAGACTTATATTAATTGGGCTTTATTACCTTTTGGTTGTAGTTGTGTGTGCTTTGGATTGTTTATTTACTACGTGTTAATTGTGCTAGTCTTATGTGGTGTCTAGTACTCTCTAGAGTTAGGGTCTGATTTTAATAATTATTTTATTTGTCTAGACTCGTCTACTGTTCGTGCTTCAGAGGCGAACCAGAGTTAGTTGCTTGCCGGTATTTCACGCGGATTAGCAAGCAGTGAGTTTATATTTACTATTTACCGCTTTATTAAGTAAATTGTTATTTTAATATTAAATGTATATATTGTACGTATATTTCGAACTGTTTTTATATTATGGCTCTTAGTTGGAACATGCTACCTAATGGGCGTCATTAGGACTGCGTGCGCACCGGTATTGATCTGGGTAAGGTATATATGGTAATGTGGTAACTCGGTGTGAGCATAGCTCTCGGGACCAGGTAGAGTAACTCGGTGTAGCTCAGCTCTCGGGACTCTGGTATAAGTGGGGTCAGTGGTAACTCGGTGTAGCTCAGCTCTCGGGACCAGACCTATTGGATTATGGTTATTATTTAGAATTGTGGATTAGGGTTCCAACTATTATCTGTAATATCGATATTAAATGTTTTAAACGTTTTAAAGGTTTTCCACTTAATAAATGTAAATAGTGGTATGAACTCATCTCAGTATATCTGACCCCGTTGTTTTCCCAATTTTTCCCAGGGTTATGATCTGAGAGAGTCTGGTGATCTCCGCATTTACTTTTCCTCGGAGGTTCCATTTATTTTGATAAACTGTCAAACTATTTTATTCTTAGACCGCAGTAGTAACTAGACGTCTTTGTTATTATTATATTTTTTTGTCGGATTGGTTCGACTGGTTATATTGCTTTGGCATGTTATATTATTTATATTGGTTTATGATAAATCTATTTTAGACTCAGAATTGAATAAGCATGTTATATTAACTGTTGATTATTATAACTGCTAGTTTAGGTTGAAGTCTCGGTTGCCCCCGAGCATTGGTTTTCTGCAGGTTTATGTGTTTATGAATTAAATGAAAGGCTAGCTACGGGTTTCGGTACTACATTACCCATATCCTAGCGCCGGTCGCGATTCATGAAAATGGGTCGTGACAAACTTGGTATCAGAGCTTTGGTTTCAAACCAAGGCAAATTGCTTGCAATGTGTTTACTCTGTTAAGTATGGTTGTGTCTTAGGAACTACTGCAGATATAGGATTCTGTCATGTCTTTAAAAACGTTATCTTTTGATTTTAAAACTTTCTGCCTACACCAATAGGATTGCGTCGAGTCAGTCATTGTATGTTGTTTTGATGTTGTTAAATGTTAATTTTATTTCACTTGGGTGAACATTTTATTGTTGTTGATTTCTTGGGAAATCCTTTATGTTGCTTGTTTTGTTCATACTTGGGTATGAAATATCTGTTATTTAAATTGTTGTTGTTCAATCTTAGGATATGAACAACGTTATTCGTACTCGTGCTCGTGCTGCGGCAGAGCAAGAAGCTGTGGCTGATGATGCGATTTCCATGGAAGTCGATCAGAACGTACCACCAGTTCAGGCTAATGCTGGACGTGGTCGAGGTGGAGGTGCTGGCAGAGGTAGAGGTGCTGGTAGAGGCAGAGGAGCCGGTGCTGGTAGAGGTGGAGCTAGAGGGCGCGGTGCAGCAGGTGTTCAGGCACCGAATGTGCAGCAGGCCCTAGGGGTGCAGCAAGCACCAAATATGCAAGCGTTCGACTTCACTACTTTCTTGGCTGGCGTTGTCGAGATGCAGAACAATCAGGCTCTACTGCAGAATCAGTGTAATATACTGGGTCAGTTAGCGCAGCAACAGCAACCTCAGGTTGGTGCTGTAGCTGGTATTGGTGGACTTGCTGGTGCCGGTCATATTCCAACAGACAGAGAGTTGGTGATGACCTACTTGAAGTTGAATCCGACTTCTTTTGATAGTACTGGGGATGCTCTTGACTTTTTGGAGGAATTTAAGTACAACAGTCAGAGGATTCAAGCTTCTGATCGTCAATCAGTGATGCTTGTGGAGATGTCGCTGAAGGGTCCAGCTAAGGACTTGTACCGTGATAACATCAGGCTAGTTATGGATACTTTGTCTTGGGCTGATTTTGTGATCAGGTTCAGAGGTTACTATCTACCCTTCTCTGTTACTGAGAGTTTCAGAGAAAAGCTGCTAAATTTGAAGAAGGGGGATAGATCAGTGACAGACTACACTACTGAGTTTGTACGTTTGGGGCGGTTTGCTACAGATCTTCAGGGTGATCAAGAGCGAGTGAACGACCGTTATGTTAGGGGTTTAGGCTCGGAGTTTCTTCCTTTGCTGATAGGGACAAACATGGAGTTTGCTCGGTTAGTGGATAGTGCGCGGCGGATGGAGAATTCGATGGTTCAGTTTGGGACGATCTCTGACCCTTTCCAGAATCAGAAGGGAAAGAGTGACGTTCCTAGTGGGGGGCAGCAGGCCCCAGTGCAGCATGGTAGTGGGAACTACTACAGTGGCTCTTCTCAGGCCAACAGGGGGAGTCGACGGACTCACAACAAAGGGAGGCATAGTGCCAGGAGTGCTCCGTACAGTTCCAGTAGCAGTGGGAGCAACCGTGGTTCAGGACGCGGGTACAGTGGTGGATCGAACATTCCGTTCTGCCAGAATTGCAGACGTAGGCATTATGGTCAGTGCCAGTTAGCTCCTGGAGGTTGTTTCACTTGTGGCCAGCCGGGTCATTTTTCTAGGGAGTGTCCGACATCTGGGCAGCAGATGTCTAACTCCAGTGTGGCGCAGTCATCTTATCAGCAGCAGAGACCTGCGTTTACACAGTCTGTAGGGTACGCTCAACCTGCAGCATCTTTTGGTGGCCAGCGGGGCCGTGGTTCTGGTGGCAGAGGTTTTGGTGGCCGTGGTAACGGCGGTAGAGGTTCCAACGGTTATGGTACTGGACAGAGTTCGCAGCAGCAGCCGCAGGGTCAGGCCAGAGTGTTCGCACTTACTCCTCAGGATGAGCGTGCATCAAATGCTGTGGTGCAAGGTACCATTCCGATTTCTTTTACTGATGCTTTGGTATTATTTGATGCGGGTGCGACCCATTCGTTTGTTTCTACTTGTTTTGCTGGGAAATTGGGTAGAGCACCATCTGTTTTGAGTGAACCTCTAGCTGTGTCTACACCTATGTCTGAAGGTGTAGTAGTGGACGTTGTTTATCCTTCGTGTCCAGTGGTTATTCAGGGTAGAGAATTATGTGCTGATTTGATTGTACTTGACGTTCTTTCTTTTGATGTTATCTTGGGGATGGACTGGTTGTCACGCCATTATGCTTCTATTGACTGTCGAGGGAAGTCAGTCGAGTTCAGGATTCCAGGTGGTCTACCTTTTTCCTTTCAGGGAGAAAAGGCAGAGACACCTAAGAATCTGATTTCCGCCATCAAGGCGAAGCGGATGTTAGGCAAGGGTTGCCAGGGTTTTCTTGCTGTGGTTCGTGATTTGGAGGCTGATGGTAGTGATATGCATAGTGTGCCGATAGTGAATGAGTTCACTGATGTGTTTCCAGAGGAATTGCCTGGATTACCACCTGATCGTGATATTGAGTTTTGCATTGATGTGGTTTCTGGTACAGCTCCGATTTCGATACCGCCGTATCGGATGGCTCCTGCAGAGCTGAAGGAGTTGAAGGACCAGTTACAAAAGTTGTTGGATAGCGGGTTCATCAGACCGAGTACTTCTCCGTGGGGTGCTCCAGTTCTGTTTGTAAAGAAGAAAGACGGTTCCTTTCGGCTGTGTATCGACTACAGACAGTTGAATAAGGCTACTGTCAAGAACAGATATCCTCTTCCTCGCATCGATGATCTGTTTGACCAGTTGCAGGGTGCGAAGTGTTTTTCCAAGATTGATTTGAGGTCTGGGTATCATCAGCTACGGATCCGTGATGCAGATGTGCCTAAGACTGCTTTCCGGACTCGTTATGGACATTTTGAGTTTCTGGTTATGTCCTTTGGTCTGACGAACGCACCAGCAGCGTTTATGGATATGATGAACAGAGTGTTCAAGCCGTTTTTGGATCAATTTGTTATCGTCTTCATTGATGACATTTTGATCTATTCTCGGAGTGAGGAGGAGCATGCTTACCATTTGAGGACTATACTACAGACGTTGCGTGAGCATCAGTTGTACGCTAAGTTCTCAAAATGTGAGTTCTGGTTGGATCAGGTTACCTTTCTAGGACACGTGGTGTCGAAAGATGGGATCAAGGTTGATCCGAAGAAGATTGAGGCGGTCATGGATTGGCAAAGGCCAAGGTCAGTTACCGAGATCAGAAGTTTTCTGGGTTTAGCTGGCTACTATCGTCGGTTCGTGCAAGATTTCTCCAGAATATCTGCACCTTTGACTAAACTGACACAGAAGGGTGTCAAGTTTGAGTGGACTGACAAGTGCGAGGCGAGCTTTGAGAAGCTCAAAGATATTTTGACTACAGCTCCGGTTTTGGCATTGCCTTCTGGCATTGATGGTTTCACAGTGTATTGTGATGCGTCTCGGATTGGTTTGGGTTGCGTTCTGATGCAACATGGACAGGTGATTGCCTATGCTTCCAGACAGTTGAAGAAGCATGAGGTGAATTACCCTACGCATGATTTAGAGCTGGCAGCTGTGGTTTTTGCGCTGAAAATCTGGAGGCATTATTTGTATGGTGCTACTTGTGAGATTTTCACTGATCATAAGAGTCTGAAGTATATCTTTGATCAGAGAGAATTGAACTTGAGACAGAGGAGGTGGTTAGAGTTGCTGAAAGACTACGACTGTACTATTCAGTACCATCCTGGTAAGGCTAATGTGGTAGCCGATGCGTTGAGTCGCAAGTCTTCAGGCAGTTTGGCTCATATTTCTGAGATTGGGCGTAGACCCATGGTTAGAGAGTGGCACAGTTTGATAGCTTCAGGCTATGGATTTCAGATTTCTCAGACTGGTTGTTTGTTAGCACAGTTGCAAGTGCAACCCGTTTTGATTGATCGGATCAAAGCTTTACAAGCTGAGGATCCACAGTTGAAACGGATTATTGAGGAGATTCAGCAGGACAGTAATTCTGAGTTTACTTTCGTGGATGGTGTTCTGAGACATGGTTCGAGATTGTGTGTTCCGGATTCAGATGGTTTGAGGGACCAGATTCTGGAAGAAGCGCACAAGTCTGCTTACAGTGTTCATCCGGGTTCTACTAAGATGTACCATGATCTTAAGGGTACCTACTGGTGGAGCGGGATGAAGAAGGATGTCGCTGAGTATGTTTCTAAGTGTCTGACTTGCCAGCAGGTGAAGCTGGAACATCAGAGACCTTTTGGCTATCTGCAACCACTACCTATTCCAGAGTGGAAGTGGGAGCGGATTGCTATGGATTTTGTGGTTGGGTTACCACGTACTCGACAGGGATACGATTCCATCTGGGTGATAGTTGACCGTATGACTAAGTCAGCTCATTTCCTTCCGATAAAGGTTTCGTATACTGCTTCGAGGTTGGCTCAGTTGTACATCGACAGGATTGTCAGTTTGCATGGTGTACCGGTTTCTATTGTTTCAGACAGAGGTTCTGTGTTTACTTCGAGGTTTTGGAAAGCGTTACAGGAATCCTTGGGTTCTCGGTTGGATTTCAGTACAGCTTTTCATCCTCAGACTGACGGTCAGTCTGAGAGGACTATTCAGACGTTGGAGGATATGCTCAGGATGTGTGTTCTCGATTTTCAGGGTAGCTGGGATACTCATTTGCCGTTGATTGAGTTTTCCTATAACAACAGTTATCATGCGAGTATCGAGATGGCGCCGTATGAGGCTTTGTACGGGCGCAAGTGTAGATCTCCTATCTGTTGGGAGGAGGTCGGAGAGCGTAAACTCTCGGGAGCGGAAATTATTCAGATTACCTCTGAGAAGGTACCGTTGATTAAGCGGAGGTTAGAGACTGCTTTTAGTCGGCATAAGAGTTATGCTGATCCGAAGAGGAAAGACATTGAGTTCCAGGTTGGTGATTTCGTATTTCTTCGGGTTTCGCCTATGAAAGGCGTGGTTCGTTTTGGTGTCAAGGGAAAGTTGGCACCGAGGTATATTGGTCCTTATGAGATTTCGGAGAGGATTGGAGCTGTGGCTTATCGTCTGGTTCTACCGCCAGACATGTCGTTAGTACATCCGGTGTTTCACGTTTCTATGTTGAGAAAGTGCATTTCTGATCCTTCGCACGTGATTGTGCCTCAGAGTGTTGAGATTGACCAGGAGCTGTCCTATGAGGAGCAGCCAGTTGAGATTGTTGATACGCAGGTGCGTAAATGCGGAACAAGGAGATTCCGATGGTCAAAGTTCTCTGGCGCAATCATTCTGTAGAGGAGTGTACTTGGGAGACCGAGTTGGATATGCGGAATCGCTATCCTTTTCTATTTCCGTGAGGTACAATATCTTGATTTCTGTGACTTTTATGATTGTTACTTGTGTTACGTGTTGTTCAGTTGGTAATTGCTTATCGTGTTAAATTCGAGGATGAATTTTTAATTAGTTGGGGAGAATGTAATATCCCGTAAAATTTTAAATTTTATTTTGTTAATTTCCGACGTGGTTACGGAGGTGTTTTGAGGGGTATTTGAAGTTTCGTAAATTTCTGTGGTTCGATTCATCTTCGGTTCGGTTTAAAAAAAAAAAAAACTTCTTCCTTGAGTCGTGGTTCAACCGAAATGGTTGAACCACTTTCGTTTGACTCAGGTCTCATTTGAGACCTGAGAAAAACGAAGGCTTCCGTTCGAGAATCCAAGGATTCTCGAACGAGAATCCTTTTTCAGGCCTGATCCCGTTCGGGACCAGGCCCTTTCTCGAACGGGATCAGGCCAATTTTGGCCATTCCCGTTCGGGAACAGGCCTTCCGTTTTGACCCCTTCGCCCAGTCCACTTCGTACTCATTTTCGACCCATCTCCTCTCGATATTTATAGTCGACTTCTAAACAGAAAACCTTCATCACGCTGCAAACAAACCCTAGCCGTTTTTCCTCTTGTCATTTCGCTGAGTATCGAAGCTGTTATCATCTTCCAAAGATCGCTGTTCGGTTAGTTTTGTAATTCTTAGGATTTCCAGATTTTGCTTATGAACGACATTACGTAATTTGGTTCGTTCTCTCTCGTTTCTAGATCGAAATTAGAACCGTTTGATTCCAGACGATCTAGACTCACGTGTCTACGTTTCCCTACCTCAATTTCGTTGAACGGTACGTGATCGACCTCGTTTCCATTCGCCGTACGGTTTCCGTTTTCTGTTTTGGTTATGTTCTGTGCTTGTTCTTATGTTGCTGCCGAACTCTTTTTCCTTCCTTTGCTCATGATTTCTCTTGTTTATGATCATAATCTCTTGGGTTAATTGTTAGTTTATGATTTCGTTGAGTTATCAATCCATTGTTCCATACTTGTTCTTCGTCCTCGGTATGTGTAGGATTCGGCAGTGATTGTTTTGATGGGTTCTTAGTGTTTGATGTATAAAATTATATTGGTGATGTTATATGTTGTTCTTGGATTGATAATTGATATTGGGTTGAATAGAAAATAGATTGTTAGATAGCTTCATAAATTGTATAAACAGAATCCATGGCTTAGGCGGGTATTTGAGTTTTGAAATGTAAGAGATGGAAAAATGTTTCCTTTGATCACCCATTTATTTTGTTTAAATCAAATTAAACCCTTAAGTTTAATCTTACTTATTGATTTGGGTTTCGTTTCGATTTATAATTAATATGTTGTTAACGATAATTATTTATAAATTAAGTTAATATAATTACTCGGGTAGTTATATTTGTTTTCAAAGGTCGTTTTGTCAAAAGTTGGCTAAATTACAATTTAGCCCCTAAACTTATTTTATAACTTAATTAAGTGGATTTTTGGTTAATAACTTTATTGTTGGTTTTAATTATAAAGAAAAGCAATAAATTGATTTCGGATATCAAATTGACTAAAGTGCAATTTAGTCCCTAATTGGCAAAAGTACAACTTTGTCCTTATTTGGCAAAAGTACGATTTAGTCCCTAAACTTTTATTAACTTAAAATGATTAAGTTTTTGATTTGTAACTTGGGTTACTTAGAATTGAAGTTATTGAGTTCCGCTTTTAAAATGGATTTTTATTTTGTTAAATTGTATTATAAATATAAACTTGGGTTTATATTTGATAATTGTTTTGAGTCGGGTTAGACTTGGGTCACTCGACAAGGGAGGTTAGCTTGGTAGTTTATGATAACTCGGCTAACCCACTATTTGGAAATTATTTATTATTTAAAGTTATTAAATAATATTCATAAATTGGATTTTAAGCGGGAACTCAATAGACTTATATTAATTGGGCTTTATTACCTTTTGGTTGTAGTTGTGTGTGCTTTGGATTGTTTATTTACTACGTGTTAATTGTGCTAGTCTTATGTGGTGTCTAGTACTCTCTAGAGTTAGGGTCTGATTTTAATAATTATTTTATTTGTCTAGACTCGTCTACTGTTCGTGCTTCAGAGGCGAACCAGAGTTAGTTGCTTGCCGGTATTTCACGCGGATTAGCAAGCAGTGAGTTTATATTTACTATTTACCGCTTTATTAAGTAAATTGTTATTTTAATATTAAATGTATATACTGTACGTATATTTCGAACTGTTTTTATATTATGGCTCTTAGTTGGAACATGCTACCTAATGGGCGTCATTAGGACTGCGTGCGCACCGGTATTGATCTGGGTAAGGTATATATGGTAATGTGGTAACTCGGTGTGAGCATAGCTCTCGGGACCAGGTAGAGTAACTCGGTGTAGCTCAGCTCTCGGGACTCTGGTATAAGTGGGGTCAGTGGTAACTCGGTGTAGCTCAGCTCTCGGGACCAGACCTATTGGATTATGGTTATTATTTAGAATTGTGGATTAGGGTTCCAACTATTATCTGT
The DNA here is from genome assembly GCF_937616625.2 of Mercurialis annua. Lineage (NCBI taxonomy): Eukaryota > Viridiplantae > Streptophyta > Magnoliopsida > Malpighiales > Euphorbiaceae > Mercurialis > Mercurialis annua. Next base: position 24,601,044 of record NC_065570.1, read on the forward strand.
AATATCGATATTAAATGTTTTAAACGTTTTAAAGGTTTTCCACTTAATAAATGTAAATAGTGGTATGAACTCATCTCAGTATATCTGACCCCGTTGTTTTCCCAATTTTTCCCAGGGTTATGATCTGAGAGAGTCTGGTGATCTCCGCATTTACTTTACCTCGGAGGTTCCATTTATTTTGATAAACTGTCAAACTATTTTATTCTTAGACCGCAGTAGTAACTAGACGTCTTTGTTATTATTATATTTTTTTGTCGGATTGGTTCGACTGGTTATATTGCTTTGGCATGTTATATTATTTATATTGGTTTATGATAATTCTATTTTAGACTCAGAATTGAATAAGCATGTTATATTAACTGTTGATTATTATAACTGCTAGTTTAGGTTGAAGTCTCGGTTGCCCCCGAGCATTGGTTTTCTGCAGGTTTATGTGTTTATGAATTAAATGAAAGGCTAGCTACGGGTTTCGGTACTACATTACCCATATCCTAGCGCCGGTCGCGATTCATGAAAATGGGTCGTGACAGTTTGTAAACGTTTGGCTTAAATCAATAAAAAGGGAAAACGTTTGAATTTTTTTCGTAACGTTTGTAAACGTTTGGCTTAAATTGCTAAAAAGGCGAAATGTTTGGATTTGTTTCGTGACGTTTGAAAACGTTTTGCTGAAATCGCTAATATGGTGTATTGTTTGAATTTGTTTCGTAACGTTTGTAAACGTTTGGCTTAAATAGCTAAAAAGGTTAAACGTTTGGATTTAATTCATAACCTTTGTAAACGTTTGGCTTAAATCGCTAAAAAGGTTAAAAGTTTGGATTTGTTTCGAGACGTTTGTAAGCGTTTGGCTCAAATCACTAAAAAGGTGAAACGTTTGTATTTGTCTCTTAATGTTTGTAAACGTTTGGCTTCAATCGCTAAAAAGGGGGAAGGTTTGGATTTGTTTCGTAATGTTTGTAAATGTTAGGCATAAATCACAAAAACGGTGAAACGTTTGTATTTGTTTCGTAACGTTTTAAACATTTGGCTTACGCCGGTAAAATGGGGAAACGTTTGTATTTGTTTCTTAACGTTTGTAAACGTTTGGCTTAAATCGCTAAAAAGGTGAAACGTTTTGATTTATTTCGTAACGATTGCAAACGTTTTGCATAAATCGCTAAAAGGGTGAAACATTTAGATTTGTTTCGTAACGTTTGTAAACGTTTGGCTTAAATCGCTAAAAAGGTGAAACATTTGAATTTGTTTCGTAACGTTTCTAAATGTTTGGCTTAAATCGCTAAAAAGGTGAAACATTTGGATTTGTTTCGTAACGTTTGTAAACGTTTGGGTTAAATTGCTAAAAAAGTGAAACGCTTGGATTTGTTTCGTAACGTTTGTAAACATTTGGCTTAAATTGTTAAAAAGGTGAAACATTTGGATTTGTTTCCTAACCTTTGTAGACGTTTGGCTTAAATCGCTAAAACGGTGAAATGTTTGGATTTATTTCCTAACGTTTGTAAAGGTTTGGCTTAAATCGCTAAAAAGGTGAAACCTTTGGATTTGTTTCGTACCGTTTGTAAAACGTTTGGTTTAAATTGCTAAAAATGTGAAACGCTTGGATTTGTTTCGTTATGTTTGTAAAAGTTTGGCTTAAATTGCTAAAAAGGTGAAACACTTGGATTTGTTTCTTAATGTTTGTAAACGTTTCGCTTAAATCGCTAAAAAGACGAAACATTTGGATTTATTTCGTAAAGTTTGTAAACGTTTGACTTAAATCTCTAAAAAGATGAAACGTTTGGATTTGTTTCGTTACGTTTGTAAACGTCTGGCTTAAATCGCTAAAAAGGGGTAACGTTTGGATTTGTTTCGTAACTTTTGTAACGTTTGGCTTAAATCGCTAAAAATGTGAAACGTTTCATTTGTTTCGTAACGTTTGTAAACATTTAGCTTAAATTGCTAAAAAGGTGAAACGCTTGGATTTGTTTCGTAACGTTTGTAAACGTTTTGGCTTAAATTGCTAAAAAGGTGAAACATTTGGATTTTTTCCTAACCTTTGTTAACGTTTGGCTTAAATCGCTAAAAAGGAAAATTGTTCAGATTTGTTTTGTAATGTTTGTAAACGTTTGGTTTAAATCGCTAAAAAGGTGAAACCTTTGGATCTGTTTCGTAACATTTGTAAACGTTTGGTTTAAATTGCTAAAAATGTGAAACGCTTGAATTTGTTTCGTAATTTTTGTAAACGTTTGGCTTAAATTGCTAAAAAGTGAAACGCTTGGATTTGTTTCTTAACGTTTGTAAACGTTTGGCTTAAATCGCTAAAAAGATAAAACATTTGGATTTATTTCGTAATGTTTGTAAACGTGTGGCTTACATCGATAAAGGGATGAAACGTTTGGATTTGTTTCGTAACGTTTGTAAACGTCTGGCTTAAATCGCTTAGAAGGGGAAACATTTGGATTTAATTCATAACCTTTGTAAACGTTTGGCTTAAATCACTAAAAAGGTTGAAAGTTTGGATTTGATTCTAAACGTTTTTAAGCGTTTGGCTCAAATCGTTAAAAAGGTGAAACGTTTGGATTTGTTTCTTAATGTTTGTACACGTTTGGCTTCAATCGCTAAAAAGGGGGAACTACGGATTTGTTTCGTAACGTTTGTAAACGTTAAGCATAAATCGCAAAAAAGGTGAAATGTATGGATTTTTTTCATAACGTTTTAAACATTTGATTTAAATCGGTAAAATGGGGAAACATTTATATTTGTTTCGTAATGTTTGTAAACGTTTGGCTTAATTTGCTAAAAAGGTGAAACGTTTTGATTTATTTTTTAACGTTTGTAAACGTTTTGCTTAAATCGCTAAAAAGGTGAAACGTTTAGATTTGTTTCCTAATGTTTGTAAGAGTTTGGCTTAAAGCGCTAAAAAGATGAAATATTTGAATTTGTTTCGTAACTTTTGTAAATGTTTGGCTTAAATCGCTAAAAAGGGGAAACATTTCGATTTGTTTCGTAACGTTTGTAAACGTTTGGGTTAAATTGCTAAAAAAGGGGAACGCTTGGATTTGTTTCGTAACGTTTGTAAACGTTTGGCTTAAATTGCTAAAAAGGTGAAACATTTGGATTTGTTTCCTAACCTTTGTAGACGTTTGGCTTAAATCGCTAAAAAAGGTGAAATGTTTGGATTTGTTTCCTAACGTTTGTAAAGGTTTGGCTTAAATCGCTAAAAAGGTGAAACCTTTGGATTTGTTTCGTAACGTTTGTAAAACGTTTGGCTTAAATTGCTAAAAAGGTGAAACGCTTGGATTTGTTTCTTATTATTTGTAAACGTTTGGCTTAAACCGCTAAAAAGACGAAACGTTTGGATTTATTTCGTAAAGTTTGCAAACGTTTGGCTTAAATCGCTAAAAAGATGAAACGTTTGGATTTGCTTCGTAACGTTTGTAAACGTCTGGCTTAAATCGCTAAAAAGGGGTAACGTTTGAATTTGTTTCGTAACTTTTGTAACGTTTGGCTTAAATCGATATAAATGTGAAATGTTTCATTTGTTTCGTAACGTTTGTAAACATTTATCTTAAATTGCTAAAAAGGTGAAACGCTAGGATTTGTTTCGTAACTTTTGTAAACGTTTGACTTAAATTGCTAAAAAGTTGTAACATTTGGATTTGTTTCCTAACCTTTGTAAACGATTGGCTTAAATCGCTAAAAAGGTGAAATGTTTGGATTTGTTTCCTAGCGTTTGTAATCGTTTGGCTTAAATCGCTAAAAAGGTGAAACCTTTAGATTTGTTTCGTAACGTTTGTAAAACGTTTGGTTTAAATTGCTAAAAATGTGAAAAGCTTAGATTTTTTTCGTTACGTTTGTAAACGTTTGGCTTAAATTGCTAAAAAAGTGAAACGCTTGGATTTGTTTCTTACCGTTTGTAAACGTTTGACTTAAATCGCTAAAAAAACGAAACGTTTGGATTTATTTCTTAACGTTTATAAACGTGTCGCTTAAATCGCTAAAGAGATGAAACATTTGGATTTGTTTCGTAACATTTGTAAACGTCTGGCTTAAATGGCTTAGAAGAGGAAATTTTTGGATTTGTTTCGTAACTTTTGTAAACGTTTGGCTTAAATCGCTAAAAATGTGAAACGTTTCATTTATTTCATAACGTTTGTAAACGTTTGGCTTAAATTGCTAAAAAAGTGAAATACTTGGATTTGTTTCGTAACATTTGTAAACGTTTGGCTTAAATTGCTAAAAAGGTGAAACACTTGGATTTGTTTCTTAACGTTTTGTAAACATTTAGCTTAAATCAGTAAAAAGACGAAACATTTGGATTTATTTCGTAACGTTTGTAAACGTTTGGCTTAAATCGCTAAAAAGATGAAACGTTTGGATTTTTTTCGTAACATTTGTAAACGTTTGGCTTAAATCGCTAAAAAGGGGAAACGTTTGGATTTGTTTCGTAACTTTTGTAAACGTTTGGCTTAAATCGCTAAAAATGTGAAACGTTTCATTTGTTTCGTAACGTTTGTAAACGTTTGGCCTAGATTGCTAAAAAGGTGAAATGCTTGGATTTGTTTCGGAACATTTGTAAACGTTTGGCTTAATTTTCTAAAAAGGTGAAACGCTTGGATTTGTTTCGTAACGTTTGTAAACGTTTGGCTTAAATTGCTAAAAATATGAAACGGTTTGGATTTGTTTCGTAACGTTTGTAAACGTTTTGCTGAAATCGCTAAAATGGTGAAATGTTTGGATTTGTTTCGTAACGTTTGTAAACGTTTGGCTTATATCAATAAAAAGGTTAAACGTTTGGATTAAATTCATAACCTTTGTAAACGTTTGGCTTAAATCACTAAAAAGGTTAAAAGTTTGGATTTGTTTTGAAACGTTTGTAAGCGTTTGGCTCAAATCGCTAAAAAGGTGAAACGTTTGGATTTGTTTCTTAATGTTTGTAAACATTTGGCTTCAATCGCTAAAAAGGGGGAACGTTTGGATTTGTTTCGTAACATTTGTAAACGTTAGGCATAAATTGCAAAAAAGGTGAAATGTATGGATTTGTTTCGTAGCATTTTAAACGTTTTGGCTTAAATTGCTAAAAATGTGAAACGCTTGGATTTGTTTCGTAATGTTTGTAAAAGTTTGGCTTAAATCGCTAAAAAGGTGAAAGCTTTGGATTTGTTTCGTACCGTTTGTAAAACGTTTGGTTTAAATTGCTAAAAATGTGAAACGCTTAGATTTGTTTCGTTATGTTTGTAAAAGTTTGGCTTAAATTGCTAAAAAGGTGAAACGCTTGGATTTGTTTCTTAATGTTTGTAAACGTTTGGCTTAAATCGCTAAAAAGACGAAACATTTGGATTTATTTCGTAAAGTTTGTAAACGTTTGACTTAAATCTCTAAAAAGATGAAACGTTTGGATTTGTTTCGTAACGTTTGTAAACGTCTGGCTTAAATCGCTAAAAAGGGGTAACGTTTGGATTTGTTTCGTAACTTTTGTAACGTTTGGCTTAAATCGCTAAAAATGTGAAACGTTTCATTTGTTTCGTAACGTTTGTAAACATTTAGCTTAAATTGCTAAAAAGGTGAAACGCTTGGATTTGTTTCGTAACGTTTGTAAACGTTTTGGCTTAAATTGCTAAAAAGGTGAAACATTTGGATTTTTTCCTAACCTTTGTTAACGTTTGGCTTAAATCGTTAAAAAGGAAAAATGTTCAGATTTGTTTTGTAATGTTTGTAAACGTTTGGTTTAAATCGCTAAAAAGGTGAAACCTTTGGATCTGTTTCGTAACATTTGTAAACGTTTGGTTTAAATTGCTAAAAATGTGAAACGCTTGAATTTGTTTCGTAATTTTTGTAAACGTTTGGCTTAAATTGCTAAAAAAGTGAAACGCTTGGATTTATTTCTTAACGTTTGTAAACGTTTGGCTTAAATCGCTAAAAAGATAAAACATTTGGATTTATTTCGTAATGTTTGTAAACGTGTGGCTTACATCGCTAAAGGGATGAAACGTTTGGATTTGTTTCGTAACGTTTGTAAACGTCTGGCTTAAATCGCATAGAAGGGGAAACATTTGGATTTAATTCATAACCTTTGTAAACGTTTGGCTTAAATCACTAAAAAGGTTGAAAGTTTGGATTTGTTTCTAAACGTTTGTAAGCGTTTGGCTCAAATCGTTAAAAAGGTGAAACGTTTGGATTTGTTTCTTAATGTTTGTACACGTTTGGCTTCAATCGCTAAAAAGGGGGAACTACGGATTTGTTTCGTAACGTTTGTAAACGTTAAGCATAAATCGCAAAAAAGGTGAAATGTATGGATTTTTTTCATAACGTTTTAAACATTTGATTTAAATCGGTAAAATGGGGAAACATTTATATTTGTTTCGTAATGTTTGTAAACGTTTGGCTTAATTTGCTAAAAAGGTGAAACGTTTTGATTTATTTTTTAACGTTTGTAAACGTTTTGCTTAAATCGCTAAAAAGGTGAAACGTTTAGATTTGTTTCCTAATGTTTGTAAGAGTTTGGCTTAAAGCGCTAAAAAGATGAAATATTTGAATTTGTTTCGTAACTTTTGTAAATGTTTGGCTTAAATCGCTAAAAAGGGGAAACATTTCGATTTGTTTCGTAACGTTTGTAAACGTTTGGGTTAAATTGCTAAAAAAGGGGAACGCTTGGATTTGTTTCGTAACGTTTGTAAACGTTTGGCTTAAATTGCTAAAAAGGTGAAACATTTGGATTTGTTTCCTAACCTTTGTAGACGTTTGGCTTAAATCGCTAAAAAAGGTGAAATGTTTGGATTTGTTTCCTAACGTTTGTAAAGGTTTGGCTTAAATCGCTAAAAAGGTGAAACCTTTGGATTTGTTTCGTAACGTTTGTAAAACGTTTGGCTTAAATTGCTAAAAAGGTGAAACGCTTGGATTTGTTTCTTATTATTTGTAAACGTTTGGCTTAAACCGCTAAAAAGACGAAACGTTTGGATTTATTTCGTAAAGTTTGCAAACGTTTGGCTTAAATCGCTAAAAAGATGAAACGTTTGGATTTGCTTCGTAACGTTTGTAAACGTCTGGCTTAAATCGCTAAAAAGGGGTAACGTTTGAATTTGTTTCGTAACTTTTGAAACGTTTGGCTTAAATCGATAAAAATGTGAAATGTTTCATTTGTCTCGTAACGTTTGTAAACATTTATCTTAAATTGCTAAAAAGGTGAAACGCTAGGATTTGTTTCGTAACTTTTGTAAACGTTTGACTTAAATTGCTAAAAAGGTGTAACATTTGCATTTGTTTCCTAACCTTTGTAAACGATTGGCTTAAATCGCTAAAAAGGTGAAATGTTTGGATTTGTTTCCTAGCGTTTGTAATCGTTTGGCTTAAATCGAAAGGTGAAACCTTTAGATATGTTTCGTAACGTTTGTAAAACGTTTGGTTTAAATTGCTAAAAATGTGAAAAGCTTAGATTTGTTTCGTTACGTTTGTAAACGTTTGGCTTAAATTGCTAAAAAAGTGAAACGCTTGGATTTGTTTCTTACTGTTTGTAAACGTTTGGCTTAAATCGCTAAAAAGACGAAACGTTTGGATTTATTTCTTAACGTTTATAAACGTGTCGCTTAAATCGCTAAAGAGATGAAACATTTGGATTTGTTTCGTAACATTTGTAAACGTCTGGCTTAAATGGCTTAGAAGAGGAAATTTTTGGATTTGTTTCGTAACTTTTGTAAACGTTTGGCTTAAATCGCTAAAAATGTGAAACGTTTCATTTATTTCATAACGTTTGTAAACGTTTGGCTTAAATTGCTAAAAAAGTGAAACACTTGGATTTGTTTCGTAACATTTGTAAACGTTTGGCTTAAATTGCTAAAAAGGTGAAACACTTGGATTTGTTTCTTAACGTTTTGTAAACATTTAGCTTAAATCAGTAAAAAGACGAAACATTTGGATTTATTTCGTAACGTTTGTAAACGTTTGGCTTAAATCGCTAAAAAGATGAAACGTTTGGATTTTTTTCGTAACATTTGTAAACGTTTGGCTTAAATCGCTAAAAAGGGGAAACGTTTGGATTTGTTTCGTAACTTTTGTAAACGTTTGGCTTAAATCGCTAAAAATGTGAAACGTTTCATTTGTTTCGTAACGTTTGTAAACGTTTGGCCTAGATTGCTAAAAAGGTGAAATGCTTGGATTTGTTTCGGAACATTTGTAAACGTTTGGCTTAATTTTCTAAAAAGGTGAAACGCTTGGATTTGTTTCGTAACGTTTGTAAACGTTTGGCTTAAATTGCTAAAAATATGAAACGGTTTGGATTTGTTTCGTAACGTTTGTAAACGTTTTGCTGAAATCGCTAAAATGGTGAAATGTTTGGATTTGTTTCGTAACGTTTGTAAACGTTTGGCTTAAATCAATAAAAAGGTTAAACGTTTGGATTAAATTCATAACCTTTGTAAACGTTTGGCTTAAATCACTAAAAAGGTTAAAAGTTTGGATTTGTTTCGAAACGTTTGTAAGCGTTTGGCTCAAATCGCTAAAAAGGTGAAACGTTTGGATTTTTTTCTTAATGTTTGTAAACATTTGGCTTCAATCGCTAAAAAGGAGGAACGTTTGGATTTGTTTCGTAACATTTGTAAACGTTAGGCATAAATTGCAAACAAGGTGAAATGTATGGATTTGTTTCGTAACATTTTAAACGTTTTGGCTTAAATTGCTAAAAATGTGAAACGCTTGGATTTGTTTCGTAACATTTGTAAACGTTTGGCTTAAATCGCTAAAAAGGTGAAACCTTTGGATTTGTTTCGAAACGTTTGTAAAACGTTTGGTTTAATTTGCTAAAAATGAGAAACGCTTATATTTGTTTCGTTACGTTTGTAAAAGTTTGGCTTAAATTGCTAAAAAGGTGAAACGCTTGGATTTGTTTCTTAATGTTTGTAAACGTTTGGCTTAAATCGCTAAAAAGACGAAACGTTTGGATTTATTTCGTAAAGTTTGTAAACATTTGGCTTAAATCGCTAAAAAGATGAAACGTTTGGATTTATTTCGTAACGTTTGTAAACGTCTGGCTTAAATCGCTAAAAAGGGGTAACGTTTGGCTTAAATCGCTAAAAATGTGAAATGTTTCATTTGTTTCGTAACGTCTGTAAACATTTATCTTAAATTTCAAAAAAGGTGTAACGCTTGGATTTGTTTTGTAACGTTTGTAAACGTTTTGGCTTAAATTGCTAAAAAGGTGAAACATTTGGATTTTTTCCTAACCTTTGTAAACGTTTGGCTTAAATCACTAAAAAGGGAAAATGTTCAGATTTGTTTTGTAATGTTTGTAAACGTTTGGTATAAATCGCTAAAAAGGTGAAACCTTTGGATTTGTTTCGTAACATTTATAAACGTTTGGTTTAAATTGCTAAAATTGTGAAACGCTTGAATTTGTTTCGTAATTTTTGTAAACGTTTGGCTTAAATTGCTAAAAAAGTGAAACACTTGGATTTGTTTCTTAACGTTTGTAAACGTTTGGCTTAAATCGCTATAAAGACGAAACGTTTGGATTTATTTCGTAATGTATGTAAACGTGTGGCTTACATCGCTAAAAAGATGAAACATTTGGATTTGTTTCGTAACGTTTGTAAACGTCTGGCTTATATCGCTTAGAAGGGGATACGTTTGGATTTGTTTCGTAACTTTTGTAAACTTTTGGCGTAAATCGCTAAAAATGTGAAATGTTTCATTTGTTTCGTAACGTCTGTAAACGTTTGGCTTAAATTGCTAAAAAAGTGAAACGCATGGATTTGTTTCGTAACATTTGTAAAAGTTTGGCTTAAATTGCTAAAAAGGTGAAATACTTGGATTTGTTTCTTAACGTTTGTAAACATTTGGCTTAAATCGCTAAAAAGACGAAACGTTTGGATTTATTTCGCAACGTTTGTAAACGTTTGGCTTAAATAGCTAAAAAGATGAAACGTTTGAATTTGTTTCGTAACGTTTGTAAACGTGTGGCTTAAATCGCTAAAAAGGGGAAACGTTTGGATTTGTTTCGTAACTTTTGTAAACGTTTGGCTTAAATCGCTAAAAATGTGAAACGTTTCATTTGTTTCGTAACGTTTGTAAACGTTTGGCCTAAATTGCTAAAAAGGTGAAATGCTTGGATTTGTTTCGGAACATTTGTAAACGTTTGGCTTAATTTTCTAAAAAGGTGAAACGCTTGGATTTATTTCGTAACGTTTGTAAACGTTTGGCTTAAATCGCTAAAAAGATGAAACGTGTGGATTTGTTTCGTAACGTTTGTAAATGTTTCTCATAAATCGCTAAAAAGGGGTAACGTTTGGCTTAAATCTCTAAAAATGTGAAATGTTTCATTTGTTTCGTAACGTTTGTAAACATTTATCTTAAATTTCTAAAAAGGTGAAACACTTGGATTTGTTTCGTAACGTTTGTAAACGTTTTGCCTTAAATTGCTAAAAAGGTGAAACGTTTGGATTTTTTCCTAACCTTTTTAAACGTATGGCTTAAATTGCTAAAAAGGAAAAATGTTCAGATTTGTTTTGTAATGTTTGTAAACGTTTGGTTTAAATCGCTAAAAAGGTGAAACCTTTGGATTTGTTTCGTAACATTTGTAAACGTTTGGTTTAAATTGCTAAAATATTGAAACGCTTTAATTTGTTTCGTAATTTTTGTAAACGTTTGGCTTAAATTGCTAAAAAAGTGAAACAATTGGATTTGTTTCTTAACATTTGTAAACGTTTGGCTTAAATCGCTAAAAAGACGAAACGTTTGGATTTATTTCGTAATGTATGTAAACGTGTGGCTTACATCGCTAAAAAGATGAAACGTTTGGATTTGTTTCGTAACGTTTGTAAACGTCTGGCTTATATCGCTTAGAAGGGGAAACGTTTGGATTTGTTTCGTAACTTTTGTAAATTTTTGGCGTAAATCGCTAAATATGTAAAATGTTTCATTTGTTTCGTAACGTCTGTAAACGTTTGGCTTAAATTGCTAAAAAAGTGAAACGCTTGGATTTGTTTCGTAACATTTCTAAACGTTTGGCTTAAATTGCTAAAAAGGTTAAATACTTGGATTTGTTTCTTAACGTTTGTAAACATTTGGCTTAAAACGCTAAAAAGACGAAACATTTGGATTTATTTCGTAACATTTGTAAACGTTTGGCTTAAATTGCTAAAAAGATGAAACGTTTGGATTTGTTTCGTAACGTTTGTAAACGTTTGGCTTAAATCGCTAAAAAGGGGAAACATTCGGATTTGTTTCGTAACTTTTGTAAACGTTTGGCTTAAATCGCTAAAAATGTGAAACGTTTCATTTGTTTCGTAACGTTTGTAAACGTCTGGCTTAAATCGCTAAAAAGGGGTAACGTTTGGATTTGTTTCGTAACTTCTGTAACGTTTGGCTTAAATCGCTAAAAATGTGAAATGTTTCATTTGTTTCGTAACGTTTGTAAACATTTCTCTTAAATTGCTGAAAAAGTGAAACGCTTGGATTTGTTTCGTAACGTTTGTAAACGTTTTGGCTTAAATTGCTAAGAAGGTGAAACATTTGGATTTTTTCTTAACCTTTGTAAACGTTTGGCTTAAATCGCTAAAAAGGGAAAATGTTCAGATTTGTTTTGTAATGTTTGTAAACGTTTGGTTTAAATCGCTAAAAAGGTGAAACCTTTGGATTTTTTTCGTAACATTTGTAAACGTTTGGTTTAAATTGCTAAAATTGTGAAAAGCTTGAATTTGTTTCGTAATTTTTGTAAACGTTTGGCTTAAATTACTAAAAAAGTGAAACACTTGGATTTGTTTCTTAACGTTTGTAAACGTTTGGCTTAAATTGCTAAAAAGACGAAACGTTTGGATTTATTTCGTAATGTATGTAAACGTGTGGCTTACATCGCTAAAAAGATGAAACGTTTGGATTTGTTTCGTAACGTTTGTAAACGTCTGGCTTATATCGCTTAGAAGGGGAAACGTTTGGATTTGTTTCGTATCTTTGGTAAACTTTTGGCGTAAATCGCTAAAAATGTGAAATGTTTCATTTGTTTCGTAACGTATGTAAATGTTTGGCTTAAATTGCTAAAAAAGTGAAACGCTTGGATTTATTTCGTAACATTTGTAAGCGTTTGGCTTAAATTGCTAAAGAGGTGAAATACTTGGATTTGTTTCTTAACATTTCTAAACATTTGGCTTAAATCGCTAAAAAGACGAAACGTTTGGATTTATTTCGTAACATTTGTAATTGTTTAGCTTAAATAGATAAAAAGATAAAACGTTTGGATTTGTTTCGTAACGTTTGTAAACGTTTGGCTTAAATCGCTAAAAAGGGGAAACGTTTGGATTTGTTTCGTAACTTTTGTAGACGTTTGGCTTAAATCGCTAAAAATGTGAAACGTTTCATTTGTTTCTAACGTTTGTAAACGATTGGACTAAATTTCTAAAAAGATGAAATGCTTGGATTTGGTTCGGAACATTTGTAAACGTTTGGCCTAATTTTCTAAAAAGGTGAAATACTTGGATTTGTTTCGTAACGTTTGTAAACGTTTGGCTTAAATCGCTAAAAAGATGAAACGTTTGTATTTGTTTCGTAACGTTTGTAAACGTCTGGCTTAAATCGCTAATAAGGGGTAATGTTTGGATTTGTTTCGTAACTTTTGTAACGTTTGGCTTAAATCGCTAAAAATGTGAAATGTTTCATTTGTTTCGTAACGTTTGTAAACATTTATCATAAATTGCTAAAAAGGTGAAACGCTTGGATTTGTTTCGTAACGTTTGTAAACGTTTTGGCTTAAATTGCTAAAAAGGTGAAACATTTGGATTTTTCCTAACCTTTGTAAACGTTTGGCTTAAATCGCTAAAAAGGGAAAATGTTCAGATTTGTTTTGTAATGTTTGTAAACGTTTGGTTTAAATCGCTAAAAAGGTGAAACCTTTGGATTTGTTTCGTAACATTTGTAAACGTTTGGTTTAAATTGCTAAAATTGTGAAACGCTTGAATTTGTTTCGTAATTTTTGTAAACGTTTGGCTTAAATTGCTAAAAAAGTGAAACACTTGGATTTGTTTCTTAACGTTTGTAAACGTTTGGCTTAAATCGCTAAAAAGACGAAACGTTTGGATTTATTTCGTAATGTATGTAAACGTGTGGCTTACATCGCTAAAAAGATGAAACGTTTGGATTTGTTTCATAACGTTTGTAAACGTCTGGCTTATATCGCATAGAAGGGTAAACGTTTGGATTTGTTTCGTAACTTTTGTAAACTTTTGGAGTAAATCGCTAGAAATGTGAAATGTTTCATTTGTTTCGTAACGTCTGTAAACGTTTGGCTTAAATTGCTAAAAAAGTGAAACGCTTGGATTTGTTTCGTAACATTTGTAAACGTTTGGCTTAAATTGCTAAAAAGGTGAAATACTTGGATTTGTTTCTTAACGTTTGTAAACATTTGGCTTAAATCGCTAAAAGGACGAAACGTTTGAATTTATTTCGTAACGTTTGTAAACGTTTTGCTTAAATAGCTAAAAAGATGAAATTTGGATTTGTTTCGTAACGTGTGTAAACATTTGGCTTAAATCGCTAAAAAGGGGAAACGTTTGGATTTGTTTCGTAACTTCTGTAAACGTTTGGCTTAAATCGCTAAAAATGTGAAACTTTTCATTTGTTTCGTAACGTTTGTAAACGTCTGGCTTATATCGCTAAAAAGGGGTAACGTTTGGATTTGTTTCGTAACTTCTGTATCGTTTGGCGTAAATCGCTAAAAATGTGAAATGTTTCATTTGTTTCGTAACGTTTGTAAACATTTATCTTAAATCGCTAAAATGGTGAAACGCTTGGATTTGTTTCGTAACGTTTGTAAACGTCTGGCTTAAATCGCTAAAAAGGTGAAACATTTAGATTTTTTCCTAACCTTTGTAAACGTTTGGCTTAAATCGCTAAAAAAGGAAAATGTTCAGATTTGTTTTGTAATGTTTGTAAACGTTTGGTTTAAATCACTAAAAAGGTGAAACCTTTGGATTTGTTTCGTAACATTTGTAAACGTTTGGCTTAAATCGCTAAAAAGACGAAACGTTTGGATTTATTTCGTAACGTTTGTAAACGTTTGGCTTAAATAGCTAAAAAGATGAAACATTTGGATTTGTTTCGTAACGTTTGTAAACTTTTGGCTTAAATCGCTAAAAAGGGGAAACGTTTGGATTTGTTTTGTAACTTTTGTAAACATTTGGCTTAAATCGCTAAAAATGTGAAACAGTTCATTTGTTTCGTAACGTTTGTAAACGTTTGGCCTAAATTGCTAAAAAAGTGAAATGCTTGGATTTGTTTAGGAACATTTGTAAACGTTTGGCTTAATTTTCTAAAAAGGTGAAACGCTTGGATTTGTTTCGTAACGTTTGTAAACGTTTGGCTTAAATCGCTAAAAAGATGAAACGTTTGGATTTGTTTCGTAACGTTTGTAAACGTTTCTCATAAATCGCTAAAAAGGGGTAACGTTTGGATTTGTTTCGTAACTTCTGTAACGTTTGGCTTAAATCGCTAAAAATGTGAAATGTTTCATTTGTTTCGTAACGTTTGTAAACATTTATCTTAAATTGCTAAAAAGGTGAAACGCTTGGATTTTTTTCGTAACGTTTGTAAACGTTTTGGCTTTAATTGCTAAAAAGGTGAAACATTTGGATTTTTTCCTAACCTTTGTGAACGTTGGCTTAAATCGCTAAAAAGGAAAAATGTTCAGATTTGTTTTGTAATGTTTGTAAACGTTTGGTTTAAATCGCTAAAAAGGTGAAACCTTTGGATTTGTTTCGTAACATTTGTAAACGTTTGGTTTAAATTGCTAAAATTGTGAAATGCTTTAATATGTTTCGTAATTTTTGTAAACGTTTGGCTTAAATTGCTAAAAAAGTGAAACACTTGGATTTGTTTCTTAACGTTTGTAAACGTTTGGCTTAAATCGCTAAAAAGACGAAACGTTTGGATTTATTTCGTAATGTATGTAAACGTGTGGCGTACATCCCTAAAAAGATGAAACGTTTGGATTTGTTTCGTAACGTTTGTAAACGTCTGGCTTATATCGCTTAGAAGGGGAAACGTTTGGATTTGTTTCGTAACTTTTGTATATTTTTGGCGTAAATCGCTAAATATGTAAAATGTTTCATTTGTTTCGTAACGTCTCTAAACATTTGGCTTAAATTGCAAAAAAAGTGAAACGCTTGGATTTGTTTCGTAACATTTGTAAACGTTTGGCTTAAATTGCTAAAAAGGTTAAATACTTGGATTTGTTTCTTAACGTTTGTAAACATTTGGCTTAAATCGCTAAAAAGACGAAACGTTTGGATTTATTTCGTAATGTTTGTAAACGTTTGGCTTAAATTGCTAAAAAGATGAAACGTTTGGATTTGTTTCGTAACGTTTGTAAACGTTTGGCTTAAATCGCTAAAAAGGGGAAACATTCGGATTTGTTTCGTAACTTTTGTAAACGTTTGGCTTAAATCGCTAAAAATGTGAAACGTTTCATTTGTTTCGTAACGTTTGTAAACGTCTGGCTTAAATCGCTAAAAAGGGGTAACGTTTGGATTTGTTTCGTAACTTCTGTAACGTTTGGCTTAAATCGCTAAAAATGTGAAATGTTTCATTTGTTTCGTAACGTTTGTAAACATTTCTCTTAAATTGCTGAAAAAGTGAAACGCTTGGATTTGTTTCGTAACGTTTGTAAACGTTTTGGCTTAAATTGCTAAGAAGGTGAAACATTTGGATTTTTTCTTAACCT
This sequence comes from Mercurialis annua, assembly GCF_937616625.2. Classification (NCBI taxonomy): domain Eukaryota; kingdom Viridiplantae; phylum Streptophyta; class Magnoliopsida; order Malpighiales; family Euphorbiaceae; genus Mercurialis; species Mercurialis annua. The sequence goes on from NC_065570.1 coordinate 24,616,717, forward strand.
TTGTAAACGTTTGGCTTAAATCGCTAAAAAGGGAAAATGTTCAGATTTGTTTTGTAATGTTTGTAAACGTTTGGTTTAAATCGCTAAAAAGGTGAAACCTTTGGATTTTTTTCGTAACATTTGTAAACGTTTGGTTTAAATTGCTAAAATTGTGAAAAGCTTGAATTTGTTTCGTAATTTTTGTAAACGTTTGGCTTAAATTACTAAAAAAGTGAAACACTTGGATTTGTTTCTTAACGTTTGTAAACGTTTGGCTTAAATTGCTAAAAAGACGAAACGTTTGGATTTATTTCGTAATGTATGTAAACGTGTGGCTTACATCGCTAAAAAGATGAAACGTTTGGATTTGTTTCGTAACGTTTGTAAACGTCTGGCTTATATCGCTTAGAAGGGGAAACGTTTGGATTTGTTTCGTATCTTTTGTAAACTTTTGGCGTAAATCGCTAAAAATGTGAAATGTTTCATTTGTTTCGTAACGTATGTAAATGTTTGGCTTAAATTGCTAAAAAAGTGAAACGCTTGGATTTATTTCGTAACATTTGTAAGCGTTTGGCTTAAATTGCTAAAGAGGTGAAATACTTGGATTTGTTTCTTAACATTTGTAAACATTTGGCTTAAATCGCTAAAAAGACGAAACGTTTGGATTTATTTCGTAACATTTGTAATTGTTTAGCTTAAATAGATAAAAAGATAAAACGTTTGGATTTGTTTCGTAACGTTTGTAAACGTTTGGCTTAAATCGCTAAAAAGGGGAAACGTTTGGATTTGTTTCGTAACTTTTGTAGACGTTTGGCTTAAATCGCTAAAAATGTGAAACGTTTCATTTGTTTCTAACGTTTGTAAACGATTGGACTAAATTTCTAAAAAGATGAAATGCTTGGATTTGGTTCGGAACATTTGTAAACGTTTGGCCTAATTTTCTAAAAAGGTGAAACACTTGGATTTGTTTCGTAACGTTTGTAAACGTTTGGCTTAAATCGCTAAAAAGATGAAACGTTTGTATTTGTTTCGTAACGTTTGTAAACGTCTGGCTTAAATCGCTAATAAGGGGTAATGTTTGGATTTGTTTCGTAAATTTTGTAACGTTTGGCTTAAATCGCTAAAAATGTGAAATGTTTCATTTGTTTCGTAACGTTTGTAAACATTTATCATAAATTGCTAAAAAGGTGAAACGCTTGGATTTGTTTCGTAACGTTTGTAAACGTTTTGGCTTAAATTGCTAAAAAGGTGAAACATTTGGATTTTTCCTAACCTTTGTAAACGTTTGGCTTAAATCGCTAAAAAGGGAAAATGTTCAGATTTGTTTTGTAATGTTTGTAAACGTTTGGTTTAAATCGCTAAAAAGGTGAAACCTTTGGATTTGTTTCGGAACATTTGTAAACGTTTGGTTTAAATTGCTAAAATTGTGAAACGCTTGAATTTGTTTCGTAATTTTTGTAAACGTTTGGCTTAAATTGCTAAAAAAGTGAAACACTTGGATTTGTTTCTTAATGTTTGTAAACGTTTGGCTTATATCGCTAAAAAGACGAAACGTTTGGATTTATTTCGTAATGTATGTAAACGTGTGGCTTACATCGCTAAAAAGATGAAACGTTTGGATTTGTTTCATAACGTTTGTAAACGTCTGGCTTATATCGCATAGAAGGGTAAACGTTTGGATTTGTTTCGTAACTTTTGTAAACTTTTGGAGTAAATCGCTAGAAATGTGAAATGTTTCATTTGTTTCGTAACGTCTGTAAACGTTTGGCTTAAATTTCTAAAAAAGTGAAACGCTTGGATTTGTTTCGTAACATTTGTAAACGTTTGGCTTAAATTGCTAAAAAGGTGAAATACTTGGATTTGTTTCTTAACGTTTGTAAACATTTGGCTTAAATCGCTAAAAGGACGAAACGTTTGAATTTATTTCGTAACGTTTGTAAACGTTTTGCTTAAATAGCTAAAAAGATGAAACGTTTGGATTTGTTTCGTAACGTTTGTAAACATTTGGCTTAAATCGCTAAAAATGTGAAATGTTTCATTTGTTTCGTAAAGTTTGTAGACATTTCTCTTAAATTGCTGAAAAGGTGAAATGCTTGGATTTGTTTCGTAACGTTTGTAAACGTTTTGGCTTAAATTGCTAAGAAGGTGAAACATTTGGATTTTTTCCTAACCTTTGTAAACGTTTGGCTTAAATCGCTAAAAAGGGTAAATATTCATATTTGTTTTGTAATGTTTCTAAACGTCTGGCTTAAATCGCTAATAAGGGGTAATGTTTGGATTTGTTTCGTAACTTTTGTAACGTTTGGCTTAAATCGCTAAAAATGTGAAATGTTTCATTTGTTTCGTAACGTTTGTAAACATTTATCATAAATTGCTAAAAAGGTGAAACGCTTGGATTTGTTTCGTAACGTTTGTAAACGTTTTGGCTTAAATTGCTAAAAAGGTGAAACATTTGGATTTTTCCTAACCTTTGTAAACGTTTGGCTTAAATCGCTAAAAAGGGAAAATGTTCAGATTTGTTTTGTAATGTTTGTAAACGTTTGGTTTAAATCGCTAAAAAGGTGAAACCTTTGGATTTGTTTCGTAACATTTGTAAACGTTTGGTTTAAATTGCTAAAATTGTGAAACGCTTGAATTTGTTTCGTAATTTTTGTAAACGTTTGGCTTAAATTGCTAAAAAAGTGAAACACTTGGATTTGTTTCTTAACGTTTGTAAACGTTTGGCTTAAATCGCTAAAAAGACGAAACGTTTGGATTTATTTCGTAATGTATGTAAACGTGTGGCTTACATCGCTAAAAAGATGAAACGTTTGGATTTGTTTCATAACGTTTGTAAACGTCTGGCTTATATCGCTTAGAAGGGGAAACGTTTGGATTTGTTTCGTAACTTTTGTAAACTTTTGGCGTAAATCGCTAAAAATGTGAAATGTTTCATTTGTTTCGTAACGTCTGTAAACGTTTGGCTTAAATTGCTAAAAAAGTGAAACGCTTGGATTTGTTTCGTAACATTTGTAAACGTTTGGCTTAAATTGCTAAAAAGGTGAAATACTTGGATTTGTTTCTTAACGTTTGTAAACATTTGGCTTAAATCGCTAAAAGGACGAAACGTTTGAATTTATTTCGTAACGTTTGTAAACGTTTTGCTTAAATAGCTAAAAAGATGAAACGTTTGGATTTGTTTCGTAACGTTTGTAAACGTTTGGCTTAAATCGCTAAAAAGGGGAAACGTTTGGATTTGTTTCGTAACTTCTGTAAACGTTTGGCTTAAATCGCTAAAAATGTGAAACTTTTCATTTGTTTCGTAACGTTTGTAAACGTCTGGCTTATATCGCTAAAAAGGGGTAACGTTTGGATTTGTTTCGTAACTTCTGTATCGTTTGGCGTAAATCGCTAAAAATGTGAAATGTTTCATTTGTTTCGTAACGTTTGTAAACATTTATCTTAAATCGCTAAAATGGTGAAACGCTTGGATTTGTTTCGTAACGTTTGTAAACGTCTGGCTTAAATCGCTAAAAAGGTGAAACATTTAGATTTTTTCCTAACCTTTGTAAACGTTTGGCTTAAATCGCTAAAAAAGGAAAATGTTCAGATTTGTTTTGTAATGTTTGTAAACGTTTGGTTTAAATCACTAAAAAGGTGAAACCTTTGGATTTGTTTCGTAACATTTGTAAACGTTTGGCTTAAATCGCTAAAAAGACGAAACGTTTGGATTTATTTCGTAACGTTTGTAAACGTTTGGCTTAAATAGCTAAAAAGATGAAACATTTGGATTTGATTCGTAACGTTTGTAAACTTTTGGCTTAAATCGCTAAAAAGGGGAAACGTTTGGATTTGTTTCGTAACTTTTGTAAACATTTGGCTTAAATCGCTAAAAATGTGAAACAGTTCATTTGTTTCGTAACGTTTGTAAACGTTTGGCCTAAATTGCTAAAAAAGTGAAATGCTTGGATTTGTTTAGGAACATTTGTAAACGTTTGGCTTAATTTTCTAAAAAGGTGAAACGCTTGGATTTGTTTCGTAACGTTTGTAAACGTTTGGCTTAAATCTCTAAAAAGATGAAACGTTTGGATTTGTTTCGTAACGTTTGTAAACGTTTCTCATAAATCGCTAAAAAGGGGTAACGTTTGGATTTGTTTCGTAACTTCTGTAACGTTTGGCTTAAATCGCTAAAAATGTGAAATGTTTCATTTGTTTCGTAACGTTTGTAAACATTTATCTTAAATTGCTAAAAAGGTGAAACGCTTGGATTTTTTTCGTAACGTTTGTAAACGTTTTGGCTTTAATTGCTAAAAAGGTGAAACATTTGGATTTTTTCCTAACCTTTGTAAACGTTGGCTTAAATCGCTAAAAAGGAAAAATGTTCAGATTTGTTTTGTAATGTTTGTAAACGTTTGGTTTAAATCGCTAAAAAGGTGAAACCTTTGGATTTGTTTCGTAACATTTGTAAACGTTTGGTTTAAATTGCTAAAATTGTGAAATGCTTTAATATGTTTCGTAATTTTTGTAAACGTTTGGCTTAAATTGCTAAAAAAGTGAAACACTTGGATTTGTTTCTTAACGTTTGTAAACGTTTGGCTTAAATCGCTAAAAAGACGAAACGTTTGGATTTATTTCGTAATTTATGTAAACGTGTGGCTTACATCCCTAAAAAGATGAAACGTTTGGATTTGTTTCGTAACGTTTGTAAACGTCTGGCTTATATCGCTTAGAAGGGGAAATGTTTGGATTTGTTTCGTAACATTTATAAATTTTTGGCGTAAATCGCTAAATATGTAAAATGTTTCATTTGTTTCGTAACGTCTCTAAACATTTGGCTTAAATTGCAAAAAAAGTGAAACGCTTGGATTTGTTTCGTAACATTTGTAAACGTTTGGCTTAAATTGCTAAAAAGGTTAAATACTTGGATTTGTTTCTTAACGTTTGTAAACATTTGGCTTAAATCGCTAAAAAGACGAAACGTTTGGATTTATTTCGTAATGTTTGTAAACGTTTGGCTTAAATAGCTAAAAAGATGAAACGTTTGGATTTATTTCGTAACGTTTGTAAATGTTTGGCCTAAATCGCTAAAAAGGGGAAACATTTGGATTTGTTTCGTAACTTTTGTAAACGTTTGACTTTAATCGCTAAAAATGTGAAACGTTTCATTTGTTTCGTAATGTTTGTAAACGTCTGGCTTAAATCGCTAAAAAGGGGTAACGTTTGGATTTGTTTCGTAACTTCTGTAACGTTTGGCTTAAATCGCTAAAAATGTGAAATGTTTCATTTGTTTCGTAAAGTTTGTAGACATTTCTCTTAAATTGCTGAAAAGGTGAAATGCTTGGATTTGTTTCGTAACGTTTGTAAACGTTTTGGCTTAAATTGCTAAGAAGGTGAAACATTTGGATTTTTTCCTAACCTTTGTAAACGTTTGGCTTAAATCGCTAAAAAGGGTAAATATTCATATTTGTTTTGTAATGTTTCTAAACGTCTGGCTTAAATCGCTAATAAGGGGTAATGTTTGGATTTGTTTCGTAACTTTTGTAACGTTTGGCTTAAATCGCTAAAAATGTGAAATGTTTCATTTGTTTCGTAACGTTTGTAAACATTTATCATAAATTGCTAAAAAGGTGAAACGCTTGGATTTGTTTCGTAACGTTTGTAAACGTTTTGGCTTAAATTGCTAAAAAGGTGAAACATTTGGATTTTTCCTAACCTTTGTAAACGTTTGGCTTAAATCGCTAAAAAGGGAAAATGTTCAGATTTGTTTTGTAATGTTTGTAAACGTTTGGTTTAAATCGCTAAAAAGGTGAAACCTTTGGATTTGTTTCGTAACATTTGTAAACGTTTGGTTTAAATTGCTAAAATTGTGAAACGCTTGAATTTGTTTCGTAATTTTTGTAAACGTTTGGCTTAAATTGCTAAAAAAGTGAAACACTTGGATTTGTTTCTTAACGTTTGTAAACGTTTGGCTTAAATCGCTAAAAAGACGAAACGTTTGGATTTATTTCGTAATGTATGTAAACGTGTGGCTTACATCGCTAAAAAGATGAAACGTTTGGATTTGTTTCATAACGTTTGTAAACGTCTGGCTTATATCGCTTAGAAGGGTAAACGTTTGGATTTGTTTCGTAACTTTTGTAAACTTTTGGCATAAATCGCTAAAAATGTGAAATGTTTCATTTGTTTCGTAACGTCTGTAAACGTTTGGCTTAAATTGCTAAAAAAGTGAAACGCTTGGATTTGTTTCGTAACATTTGTAAACGTTTGGCTTAAATTGCTAAAAAGGTGAAATACTTGGATTTGTTTCTTAACGTTTGTAAACATTTGGCTTAAATCGCTAAAAGGACGAAACGTTTGAATTTATTTCGTAACGTTTGTAAACGTTTTGCTTAAATAGCTAAAAAGATGAAACGTTTGGATTTGTTTCGTAACGTTTGTAAACATTTGGCTTAAATCGCTAAAAAGGGGAAACGTTTGGATTTGTTTCGTAACTTCTGTAAACGTTTGGCTTAAATCGCTAAAAATGTGAAACTTTTCATTTGTTTCGTAACGTTTGTAAACGTCTGGCTTATATCGCTAAAAAGGGGTAACGTTTGGATTTGTTTCGTAACTTCTGTATCGTTTGGCGTAAATCGCTAAAAATGTGAAATGTTTCATTTGTTTCGTAACGTTTGTAAACATTTATCTTAAATCGCTAAAATGGTGAAACGCTTGGATTTGTTTCGTAACGTTTGTAAACGTCTGGCTTAAATCGCTAAAAAGGTGAAACATTTAGATTTTTTCCTAACCTTTGTAAACGTTTGGCTTAAATCGCTAAAAAAGGAAAATGTTCAGATTTGTTTTGTAATGTTTGTAAACGTTTGGTTTAAATCACTAAAAAGGTGAAACCTTTGGATTTGTTTCGTAACATTTGTAAACGTTTGGCTTAAATCGCTAAAAAGACGAAACGTTTGGATTTATTTCGTAACGTTTGTAAACGTTTGGCTTAAATAGCTAAAAAGATGAAACATTTGGATTTGATTCGTAACGTTTGTAAACTTTTGGCTTAAATCGCTAAAAAGGGGAAACGTTTGGATTTGTTTCGTAACTTTTGTAAACATTTGGCTTAAATCGCTAAAAATGTGAAACAGTTCATTTGTTTCGTAACGTTTGTAAACGTTTGGCCTAAATTGCTAAAAAAGTGAAATGCTTGGATTTGTTTAGGAACATTTGTAAACGTTTGGCTTAATTTTCTAAAAAGGTGAAACGCTTGGATTTGTTTCGTAACGTTTGTAAACGTTTGGCTTAAATCGCTAAAAAGGTGAAACGTTTGGATTTGTTTCGTAACGTTTGTAAACGTTTCTCATAAATCGCTAAAAAGGGGTAACGTTTGGATTTGTTTCGTAACTTCTGTAACGTTTGGCTTAAATCGCTAAAAATGTGAAATGTTTCATTTGTTTCGTAACGTTTGTAAACATTTATCTTAAATTGCTAAAAAGGTGAAACGCTTGGATTTGTTTCGTAACGTTTGTAAACGTTTTGGCTTTAATTGCTAAAAAGGTGAAACATTTGGATTTTTTCCTAACCTTTGTAAACGTTGGCTTAAATCGCTAAAAAGGAAAAATGTTCAGATTTGTTTTGTAATGTTTGTAAACGTTTGGTTTAAATCGCTAAAAAGGTGAAACCTTTGGATTTGTTTCGTAACATTTGTAAACGTTTGGTTTAAATTGCTAAAATTGTGAAATGCTTTAATATGTTTCGTAATTTTTGTAAACGTTTGGCTTAAATTGCTAAAAAAGTGAAACACTTGGATTTGTTTCTTAACGTTTGTAAACGTTTGGCTTAAATCGCTAAAAAGACGAAACGTTTGGATTTATTTCGTAATTTATGTAAACGTGTGGCTTACATCCCTAAAAAGATGAAACGTTTGGATTTGTTTCGTAACGTTTGTAAACGTCTGGCTTATATCGCTTAGAAGGGGAAATGTTTGGATTTGTTTCGTAACATTATAAATTTTTGGCGGTAAATCGCTAAATATGTAAAATGTTTCATTTGTTTCGTAACGTCTCTAAACATTTGGCTTAAATTGCAAAAAAAGTGAAACGCTTGGATTTGTTTCGTAACATTTGTAAACGTTTGGCTTAAATTGCTAAAAAGGTTAAATACTTGGATTTGTTTCTTAACGTTTGTAAACATTTGGCTTAAATCGCTAAAAAGACGAAACGTTTGGATTTATTTCGTAATGTTTGTAAACGTTTGGCTTAAATAGCTAAAAAGATGAAACGTTTGGATTTATTTCGTAACGTTTGTAAATGTTTGGCCTAAATCGCTAAAAAGGGGAAACATTTGGATTTGTTTCGTAACTTTTGTAAACGTTTGGCTTTAATCGCTAAAAATGTGAAACGTTTCATTTGTTTCGTAATGTTTGTAAACGTCTGGCTTAAATCGCTAAAAAGGGGTAACGTTTGGATTTGTTTCGTAACTTCTGTAACGTTTGGCTTAAATCGCTAAAAATGTGAAATGTTTCATTTGTTTCGTAAAGTTTGTAGACATTTCTCTTAAATTGCTGAAAAGGTGAAATGCTTGGATTTGTTTCGTAACGTTTGTAAACGTTTTGGCTTAAATTGCTAAGAAGGTGAAACATTTGGATTTTTTCCTAACCTTTGTAAACGTTTGGCTTAAATCGCTAAAAAGGGTAAATATTCATATTTGTTTTGTAATGTTTCTAAACGTCTGGCTTAAATCGCTAATAAGGGGTAATGTTTGGATTTGTTTCGTAACTTTTGTAACGTTTGGCTTAAATCGCTAAAAATGTGAAATGTTTCATTTGTTTCGTAACGTTTGTAAACATTTATCATAAATTGCTAAAAAGGTGAAACGCTTGGATTTGTTTCGTAACGTTTGTAAACGTTTTGGCTTAATTTGCTAAAAAGGTGAAACATTTGGATTTTTCCTAACCTTTGTAAACGTTTGGCTTAAATCGCTAAAAAGGGAAAATGTTCAGATTTGTTTTGTAATGTTTGTAAACGTTTGGTTTAAATCGCTAAAAAGGTGAAACCTTTGGATTTGTTTCGTAACATTTGTAAACGTTTGGTTTAAATTGCTAAAATTGTGAAACGCTTGAATTTGTTTCGTAATTTTTGTAAACGTTTGGCTTAAATTGCTAAAAAAGTGAAACACTTGGATTTGTTTCTTAACGTTTGTAAACGTTTGGCTTAAATCGCTAAAAAGACGAAACGTTTGGATTTATTTCGTAATGTATGTAAACGTGTGGCTTACATCGCTAAAAAGATGAAACGTTTGGATTTGTTTCATAACGTTTGTAAACGTCTGGCTTAAATCCCTTAGAAGGGTAAACGTTTGGATTTGTTTCGTAACTTTTGTAAACTTTTGGCGTAAATCGCTAAAATGTGAAATGTTTCATTTGTTTCGTAACGTCTGTAAACGTTTGGCTTAAATTGCTAAAAAAGTGAAACGCTTGGATTTGTTTCGTAACATTTGTAAACGTTTGGCTTAAATTGCTAAAAAGGTGAAATACTTGGATTTGTTTCTTAACGTTTGTAAACATTTGGCTTAAATCGCTAAAAGGACGAAACGTTTGGATTTATTTCGTAACGTTTGTAAACGTTTTGCTTAAATAGCTAAAAAGATGAAACGTTTGGATTTGTTTCGTAACGTTTGTAAACATTTGGCTTAAATCGCTAAAAAGGGGAAACGTTTGGATTTGTTTCGTAACTTCTGTAAACGTTTGGCTTAAATCGCTAAAAATGTGAAACTTTTCATTTGTTTCGTAACGTTTGTAAACGTCTGGCTTATATCGCTAAAAAGGGGTAACGTTTGGATTTGTTTCGTAACTTCTGTATCGTTTGGCGTAAATCGCTAAAAATGTGAAATGTTTCATTTGTTTCGTAACGTTTGTACACATTTATCTTAAATCGCTAAAATGGTGAAACGCTTGGATTTGTTTCGTAACGTTTGTAAACGTCTGGCTTAAATCGCTAAAAAGGTGAAACATTTGGATTTTTTCCTAACCTTTGTAAACGTTTGGCTTAAATCGCTAAAAAAGGAAAATGTTCAGATTTGTTTTGTAATGTTTGTAAACGTTTGGTTTAAATCACTAAAAAGGTGAAACCTTTGGATTTGTTTCGTAACATTTGTAAACGTTTGGCTTAAATCGCTAAAAAGACGAAACGTTTGGATTTATTTCGTAACGTTTGTAAACGTTTGGCTTAAATAGCTAAAAAGATGAAACATTCGGATTTGTTTCGTAACGTTTGTAAACTTTTGGCTTAAATCGCTAAAAAGGGGAAACGTTTGGATTTGTTTCGTAACTTTTGTAAACATTTGGCTTAAATCGCTAAAAATGTGAAACAGTTCATTTGTTTCGTAACGTTTGTAAACGTTTGGCCTAAATTGCTAAAAAAGTGAAATGCTTGGATTTGTTTAGGAACATTTGTAAACGTTTGGCTTAATTTTCTAAAAAGGTGAAACGCTTGGATTTGTTTCGTAACGTTTGTAAACGTTTGGCTTAAATCGCTAAAAAGATGAAACGTTTGGATTTGTTTCGTAACGTTTGTAAACGTTTCTCATAAATCGCTAAAAAGGGGTAACGTTTGGATTTGTTTCGTAACTTCTGTAACGTTTGGCTTAAATCGCTAAAAATGTGAAATGTTTCATTTGTTTCGTAACGTTTGTAAACATTTATCTTAAATTGCTAAAAAGGTGAAACGCTTGGATTTTTTTCGTAACGTTTGTAAACGTTTTGGCTTTAATTGCTAAAAAGGTGAATAATTTGGATTTTTTCCTAACCTTTGTAAACGTTGGCTTAAATCGCTAAAAAGGAAAAATGTTCAGATTTGTTTTGTAATGTTTGTAAACGTTTGGTTTAAATCGCTAAAAAGGTGAAACCTTTGGATTTGTTTCGTAACATTTGTAAACGTTTGGTTTAAATTGCTAAAATTGTGAAATGCTTTAATATGTTTCGTAATTTTTGTAAACGTTTGGCTTAAATTGCTAAAAAAGTGAAACACCTGGATTTGTTTCTTAACGTTTGTAAACGTTTGGCTTAAATCGCTAAAAAGACGAAACGTTTGGATTTATTTCGTAATTTATGTAAACGTGTGGCTTACATCCCTAAAAAGATGAAACGTTTGGATTTGTTTCGTAACGTTTGTAAACGTCTGGCTTATATCGCTTAGAAGGGGAAATGTTTGGATTTGTTTCGTAACATTTATAAATTTTTGGCGTAAATCGCTAAATATGTAAAATGTTTCATTTGTTTCGTAACGTCTCTAAACGTTTGGCTTAAATTGCAAAAAAAGTGAAACGCTTGGATTTGTTTCGTAACATTTGTAAACGTTTGGCTTAAATTGCTAAAAAGGTTAAATACTTGGATTTGTTTCTTAACGTTTGTAAACATTTGGCTTAAATCGCTAAAAAGACGAAACGTTTGGATTTATTTCGTAATGTTTGAAAACGTTTGGCTTAAATAGCTAAAAAGATGAAACGTTTGGATTTATTTCGTAACGTTTGTAAAAGTTTGGCCTAAATCGCTAAAAAGGGGAAACATTTGGATTTGTTTCGTAACTTTTGTAAACGTTTGGCTTTAATCGCTAAAAATGTGAAACGTTTCATTTGTTTCGTAACGTTTGTAAACGTCTGGCTTAAATCGCTAAAAAGAGGTAACGTTTGGATTTGTTTCGTAACTTCTGTAACGTTTGGCTTAAATCGCTAAAAATGTGAAATGTTTCATTTGTTTCGTAAAGTTTGTAGACATTTCTCTTAAATTGCTGAAAAGGTGAAATGCTTGGATTTGTTTCGTAACGTTTGTAAACGTTTTGGCTTAAATTGCTAAGAAGGTGAAACATTTGGATTTTTTCCTAACCTTTGTAAACGTTTGGCTTAAATCGCTAAAAAGGGAAAATATTCATATTTGATTTGTAATGTTTCTAAACGTTTGGTTTAAATCGCTAAAAAGGTGAAATCTTTGGATTTGTTTCGTAACATTTGTAAACGTTTGGTTTAAATTGCTAAAATTGTGAAAAGCTTGAATTTTTTTCGTAATTTTTGTAAACGTTTGGCTTAAATTACTAAAAAAGTGAAACACTTGGATTTGTCTCTTAACGTTTGTAAACGTTTGGCTGAAATTGCTAAAAAGACGAAATGTTTGGATTTATTTCGTAATGTATGTAAACGTGTGGCTTACATCGCTAAAAAGATGAAACGTTTGGATTTGTTTCGTAACGTTTGTAAACGTTTGGCTTATATCGCTTAGAAGGGGAACGTTTGGATTTGTTTCGTATCTTTTGTAAACTTTTGGCGTAAATCGCTAAAAATGTGAAATGTTTCATTTGTTTCGTAACGTCTGTAAACGTTTGGCTTAAATTGCTAAAAAAGTGAAACGCTTGGATTTGTTTCATAACATTCGTAAACGTTTGGCTTAAATTGTTAAAGAGGTGAAATACTTGGATTTGTTTCTTAACGTTTGTAAACATTTGGCTTAAATCGCTAAAAAGACGAAACGTTTGGATTTATTTCGTAACATTTGTAATTGTTTGGCTTAAATAGCTAAAAAGATGAAACGTTTGGATTTGTTTCGTAACGTTTGTAAACGTCTGGCTTAAATCGCTAAAAAGGTGAAAAACTTGGATTTGTTTCTTAACGTTTAAAAACATTTGGCTTAAATCGCTAAAAAGACGAAACGTTTGGATTTATTTCGTAACGTTTGTAAACGTTTGGCTTAAATAGCTAAAAAGATGAAATTTTTGGATTTGTTTTGTAACGTTTGTAAACATTTGGCTTAAATCGCTAAAAGGGGGAAACGTTTGGATTTGTTTCGTAACTTTTGTAAACGTTTGGCTTAAATCGCTAAAAATGTGAAACGTTTCATTTGTTTCGTAACGTTTGTAAACGTCTGGCTTAAATCGCTAAAAAGGGGTAACATTTGGATTTGTTTCATAACTTCTGTAACGTTTGGCTTAAATCGCTAAAAATGTGAAATGTTTCATTTGTTTCGTAACGTTTGTAAACATTTATCTTAAATTGCTAAAAAGGTGAAACACTTGGATTTGTTTCGTATCGTTTGTAAACGTTTTGGCTTAAATTGCTAAAAAGGTGAAACATTTGGATTTTTTCCTAACCTTTGTAAACGTTTGGCTTAAATCGCTAAAAAAGGAAAATGTTCAGATTTGTTTTGTAATGTTTGTAAACGTTTGGTTTAAATCGCTAAAAAGGTGAAACCTTTGGATTTGTTTCGTAACATTTGAAAACGTTTGGTTTAAATTGCTAAAATTGTGAAACGCTTGAATTTGTTTCGTAATTTTTGTAAACGTTTGGCTTAAATTGCTAAAAAAGTGAAACACTTGGATTTGTTTCTTAACGTTTGTAAACGTTTGGCTTAAATCGGTAAAAAGACGAAACGTTTGGATTTATTTCGTAATGTATGTAAACGTGTGGCTTACATCGCTAAAAAGATGAAACGTTTGAATTTGTTTCGTAACGTTTGTAAATGTCTGGCTTATATCCCTTAGAAGGGGAAACGTTTGGATTTGTTTCGTAACTTTTGTAAACTTTTGGCGTAAATCGCTAAAAATGTGAAATGTTTCATTTGTTTCGTAACATTTGTAAACGCTTGGCTTAAATTGCTAAAAATGTGAAACGTTTGGTTTAAATTGCTAAAAAGGTGAAACGCTTGGATTTGTTTCGTAACATTTGTAAACGTTTGGCTTAAATTTCTAAAAAGGTGAAACGTTTGGTTTAAATTGCTAAAAAAGTGAAACGCTTGGATTTGTTTCGTAACATTTGTAAACGTTTGGCTTAAATTGCTAAAAAGGTGAAATACTTGGATTTGTTTCTTAACGTTTGTAAACATTTGGCTTAAATCGCTAAAAAGACGAAAACTTTGGATTTATTTCGTAACGTTTGTAAACGTTTGGCTTAAATAGCTAAAAAGATGAAACTTTTGGATTTGTTTCGTAACGTTTGTAAACGTTTGGCTTAAATCGCTAAAAAGGGGAAATGTTTGGATTTGTTTTGTAATGTTTGTAAACGTTTAGTTTAAATCGCTAAAAAGGTGAAACTTTTGGATTTGTTTCGTAACATTTGTAAACGTTTTGTTTAAATTGCTAAAAATGTGAAACGCTTGAATTTGTTTCGTAATGTTCGTAAACGTTTGGCTTAAATTGCTAAAAAAGTGAAACGCTTGGATTTGTTTCTTAACGTTTGTAAACGTTTGGCTTAAATCGCTAAAAAGACGAAATGTTTGGATTTATTTCGTAACGTTTGTAAACGTGTGGCTTAGATCGCTAAAAAGATGAAATGTTTGGATTTGTTTCGTAACGTTTGTAAACGTCTAGCTTAAATCGCTTAGAAGGGGAAACGTTTTATTTGATTCGTAACGTTTGTAAACATCTGGCTTAAATTGTTACAAAAGTGAAACGCTTGGATTTGTTTCGTAACCTTTGTAAACGTTTGGCTTAAATTTCTAAAAAGGTGAAAAACTTGGATTTGTTTCTTAACGTTTAAATACATTTGGCTTAAATCGCTAAAAAGACGAATCGTTTGGATTTATTTCGTAACGTTTGTAAACGTTTGGCTTAAATAGCTAAAAAGATGAAACTTTTGGATTTGTTTTGTAACGTTTGTAAACGTTTGGCTTAAATCGCTAAAAAGGGGAAACGTTTGGATTTGTTTCGTAACTTTAGTAAACGTTTGGCTTAAATCGCTAAAAATGTGAAATGTTTCATTTGTTTCGTTACGTTTGTAAACGTTTGGCCTAAATTGCTAAAAAGGTGAAATGCTTGGATTTGTTTCATAACATTTGTAAACGTTTGGCTTAATTTTCTAAACAGTTGAAACGCTTGGATTTGTTTCATAACATTTGTAAACGTTTGGCTTAATTTTCTAAAAAGGTGAAACGCTTGGATTTGTTTCGTAACGTTTGTAAACGTTTGGCTTAAATTGCTAAAAAGATGAAACGGTTGGTTTTGTATCGTAACATTTGTAAAGGTTTGGCTTAAATCGCTAACAATGTGAAACGTTTGGATTTTTTTTGCAACGTTTTAAACTTTTTTTTTGTAACGTTTTGCATAAATCGCTAAAAAGGGAAAACGTTTGAATTTTTGTCGTAACGTTTGTAAACGTTTGGCTTAAATTGCTAAAAAGGAGAAATGTTTGGATTTGTTCCGTAACGTTTGTAAACGTTTTGCTGAAATCGCTAAAATGGTGTAATGTTTGGATTTGTTTCGTAACGTTTGTAAATGTTTGGCTTAAATCGCTAAAAAGGTCAAACGTTTGGATTTAATTCATAACCTTTGTAAACGTTTGGCTTAAATCGCTAAAAATGTGAAACGTTTTATTTGATTCGTAACGTTTGTAAACATCTGGCTTAAATTGTTACAAAAGTGAAACGCTTGGATTTGTTTCGTAACCTTTGTAAACGTTTGGCTTAAATTGCTAAAAAGGTAAAACACTTGGATTTGTTTCTTAACGTTTGTAAACATTTGGCTTAAATCGCTAAAAAGACGAAACGTTTGGATTTATTTCGTAACGTTTGTAAACGTTTGGCTTAAATAGCTAAAAAGATGAAACTTTTGGGATTTGTTTCGTAACGTTTGTAAACGTTTGGCTTAAATCACTAAAAAGGGGAAACGTTTGGATTTGTTTCGTAACTTTAGTAAACGTTTGGCTTAAATCGCTAAAAATGTGAAACATTTCATTTGTTTTGTTACGTTTGTAAACGTTTGGCCTAAATTGCTAAAAAGGTGAAATGCTTGGATTTGTTTCATAACATTTGTAAACGTTTGGCTTAATTTTCTAAAAAGGTGAAACGCTTGGATTTGTTTCGTAATGTTTGTAAACGTTTGGCTTAAATTGCTAAAAAGATGAAACGGTTGGTTTTGTATCGTAACATTTGTAAAGATTTGGCTTAAATCGCTAACAATGTGAAACGTTTGGATTTGTTTTGCAACGTTTTAAACGTGTTTTTTTGTAACGTTTGGCATAAATCGCTAAAAAGGGAAAACGTTTGAATTTTTTTCGTAACGTTTGTAAACGTTTGGCTTAAATTGCTAAAAAGGAGAAATGTTTGGATTTGTTTCGTAACGTTTGTAAACGTTTTGCTGAACGCTAAAATGGTGTAATGTTTGGATTTGTTTCGTAGCGTTTGTAAACGTTTGGCTTAAATCGCTAAAAAGGTCAAACGTTTGGATTTAATTCATAACCTTTGTAAACGTTTGGCTTAAATCTCTAAAAAGGTTAAAAGTTTGGATTTGTTTCGAAACGTTAGTAAGCGTTTGGCTCAAATCGCTAAAAAGGTGAAACGTTTGGATTTGTCTCTTAATGTTTGTAAACGTTTGGCTTCAATCGCTAAAAAGGGGGAAGGTTTGGATTTGTTTCGTAATGTTTGTAAACGTTAGGCATAAATCGCAAAAACGGTGAAACGTTTGGATTTGTTTCGTAACGTTTTAAACATTTGGCTTAAACCGGTAAAATGGGGAAACGTTTGTATTTTTTTCGTAACGTTTGTAAACGTTTGGCTTAAATCGCTAAAAAGGTGAAACGTTTTGATTTATTTCGTAACGATTGTAAACGTTTTGCTTAAATCGCTAAAAAGGTGAAACGTTTAGATTTGTTTCGTAACGTTTGTAAACATTTGGCTTAAATCGCTTAAAAGGTGAATCATTTGAATTTGTTTCGCAACGTTTGTAAATGTTTGGTTTAAATCGCTAAAAAGGTGAAACATTTGGATTTGTTTCGTAACGTTTGTAAACATTTGGGTAATTGCTAAAAAAGTGAAACGCTTGGATTTGTTTCGTAATGTTTGTAAACGTTTGGCTTAAATTGTTAAAAAGGTGAAACATTTGGATTTGTTTCCTAACCTTTGTAGACGTCTGGCTTAAATCGCTAAAAAGGTGAAATGTTTGGATTTGTTTCCTAACGTTTGTAAAGGATTGGCTTAAATCGCTAAAAAGGTGAAACCTTTGGATTTGTTTCGTAACGTTTGTAAAACGTTTGGTTTAAATTGATAAAAATGTGAAACGGTTAGATTTGTTTCGTTACGTTTGTAAACGTTTGGCTTAAATTGCTAAAAAGGTGAAACGCTTGGATTTGTTTCATAATGTTTGTAAACGTTTGGCTTAAATCGCTAAGAAGACGAAACGTTTCGATTTATTTCGTAAAGTTTGTAAACGTGTGGCTTAAATCGCTAAAAAGATGAAACGTTTGGATTTCTTTCGTAACGTTTGTAAACGTCTGGCTTAAATCGCTAAAAAGGGGAAACGTTTGGATTTGTTTCGTAACTTTTGTAAACGTTTGGCTTAAATCGCTAAAAATGTGAAACGTTTCATTTGTTTCGTAACGTTTGTAAACATTTAGCTTAAATTGCTAAAAAGGTGAAACGCTTGGATTTGTTTCGTAACGTTTGTAAACGTTTTGGCTTAAATTGCTAAAAAGGTGAAACATTTCGATTTTTTCCTAACCTTTGTAAACGTTTGGCTTAAATCACTAAAAAGGGGAAATGCTTGGATTTGTTTTGTAATGTTTGTAAACGTTTGGTTTAAATTGCTAAAAAGGTGAAACCTTTGGATTTGTTTCGAAACATTTGTAAACGTTTGTTTAAATTGCTAAAAATGTGAAACGCTTGAATTTGGTTCGTAATGTTTGTAAACGTTTGGCTTAAATTGCTAAAAAAGTGAAACGCTTGGATTTGTTTCTTAACGTTTGTAAACGTTTGGCTTAAATCGCTAAAAAGACAAAACGTTTGGATTTATTTCGTAACGTTTTCAAACGTGTGGCTTAGATCGCTAAAAGGCTGAAACGTTTGGATTTGTTTCGTAACGTTTGTAAACGTCTGGCTTAAATCGCTTAGAAGGGGAAACTTTTGGATTTGTTTCGTAACTTTTGTAAAGGTTTGGCTTAAATCGCTAAAAATGTGAAACGTTTCATTTGTTTCGTAACGTTTGTAAACGTTTGGCTTAAATTGCTAAAAAAGTGAAACGCTTGGATTTGTTTCGTATCGTTTGTAAACATTTGGCTTAAATTGCTAAAAAAGTTGAAACACTTGGATTTGTTTCTTAACGTTTGTAAACATTTGGCTTAAATAGATAAAAAGATGAAACGTTTGGATTTGTTTCGTAACGTTTGTAAACGTTTGGCTTAAATCTCTAAAAAGGGGAAACGTTTGGATTTGTTTCGTAACTTTTGTAAACGTTTGGCTTAAATCGCTAAAAATGTGAAACGTTTCATTTGTTTCGTAACGTTTGTAAACGTTTGGCGTAAATTGCTAAAAAGGCGAAATGCTTGGATTTGTTTCGGAACATTTGTAAACGTTTGGCTTAATTTTCTAAAAAGGTGAAACGCTTGGATTTGTTTCGAAACGATTGTAAACGTTTGGCTTAAATTGCTAAAAAGATGAAACGGTTGGTTTTGTATCGTAACATTTGTAAAGGTTTGGCTTAAATCGCTAAAAATGTGAAACGTTTGGATTTGTTTTGTAACGTTTTAAACGTTTGTTTTTTTTGTAACGTTTGTAAACGTTTGGCTTAAATCGCTAAAAAGGGAAAACGTTTGAATTTGTTTAGTAACGTTTGTAAACGTTTGGCTTAAATTGCTAAAAAGGCGAAACGTTTGGATTTGTTTCGTAACGTTTGTAAACATTTTGCTGAAATCGCTAAAATGGTGAAATGTTTGGATTTGTTTCGTAACGTTTGTAAACGTTTGGCTTAAATCGCTAAAAAGGTTAAACGTTTGGATTTAATTCATAACCTTTGTAAACGTTTGGCTTAAATCACTAAAAAAGTTTAAAGTTTGGATTTGTTTCGAAACGTTTGTAAGCGTTTGGCTCAAATCGCTAAAAAGGGGAAACGTTTGGATTTGTTTCTTAATGTTTGTAAACGTTTGGCTTCAATCGCTAAAAAGGGGGGAAGATTGGATTTGTTTCGTAATGTTTGTAAAAGTTAGGCATAAATCGCAAAAAAGGTGAAATGCATGGATTGGTTTTCTAACGTTTTAAACATTTGGCTTAAACCGGTAAAATGGGGAAACGTTTGTATTTGTTTCATAACGTTTGTAAGCGTTTGGCTTAAATCGCTAAAAAGGTGAAACGTTTGGATTTGTTTCTTAATGTTTGTAAACGTTTGGCTTCAATCGCTAAAAAGGGGGAACGTTTGGATTTGTTTCGTAATGTTTGTAAAAGTTAGGCATAAATCGCAAAAAAGGTGAAATGCATGGATTGGTTTTTTAACGTTTTAAACATTTGGCTTAAACCGGTAAAATGGGGAAACGTTTGTATTTGTTTCGTAACGATTGTAAACGTTTTGCTTAAATCGCTAAAAAGGTGAAACATTTAGATTTGTTTCATAACGTTTGTAAACGTTCGGCTTAAATCGCTAAAAAGGTGAAACATTTGAATTTGTTTCGTAATGTTTGTAAATGTTTGGCTTAAATCGCTAAAAAGGTGAAATATTTGGATTTGTTTCATTACGTTTGTAAACGTTTGGGTTAAATTGCTAAAAAAGTGAAACGCTTGGATTTGTTTCGTAACGTTTGTAAATGTTTGGCTTAAATTGCTAAAAAGGTGAAACATTTGGATTTGTTTCCTAACCTTTGTAGACGTTTGGCTTAAATCGCTAAAAAGGTGAAATGTTTGGATTTGTTTCCTAACATTTGTAAAGGTTTGGCTTAAATCACTAAAAAGGGGAAACGCATAGATTTGTTTCATTACGTTTGTAAACGTTTGGCTTAAATTGCTAAAAAGGGGAAACGCTTGGATTTGTTTCTTAATGTTTGTAAACGTTTGGCTTAAATCGCTAAGAAGACGAAACGTTTGGATTTATTTCGTAACGTTTGTAAACGTTTGACTTAAATCGCTAAAAAGATGAAACGTTTGGATTTGTTTCGTAACGTTTGTAAACGTCTGGCTTAAATCACTAAAAAGGGGAAACGTTTGGATTTGTTTCGTAACTTTTGTAAACGTTTGGCGTAAATCGCTAAAAATGTGAAACGTTTCATTTGTTTCGTAATGTTTGTAAACATTTAGCTTAAATTGCTAAAAAGGTGAAACGCTTGGATTTGTTTTGTAACGTTTGTAAACGTTTTGGCTTAAATTGCTAAAAAGGTGAAACATTTGGATTTTGTTTCCTAACCTTTGTAAATATTTGGCTTAAATCGCTAAAAAGGGGAAATGTCTGGATTTGTTTCGTAATGTTTGTAAACATTTGGTTTAAATCGCTAAAAAGGTGAAACCTTTGGATTTGTTTCGTAACATTTGTAAACGTTTGGTTTAAATTGCTAAAAATGTGAAACGCTTGGATTTGTTTTGTAACGTTTGTAAATGTTTGGCTTAAATTGCTAAAAAAGTTAAACGCTTGGATTTGTTTCTTAACGTTTGTAAACGTTTGGCTTAAATTGCTAAAAAGACGAAACGTTTGGATTTATTTCGTAACGTTTGTAAACTTGTTACTTAAACCGCTAAATAGGTGAAACGTTTGGATTTATTTCGTAACGTTTGTATATGTTTTGCTTTAATTGCTAAAAAGGTGAAACACTTGGATTTGTTTCATAATGTTTGTAAATGTTTGGCTTAAATTGCTAAAAAGGTGAAACGTTTGGATTTGTTTCGTAACGTTTGTAAACGTTTGGTGTTGTTTCGTAACGTTTGTAAACGTTTGGCTTAAATCGCTAAATAGGTAAAACGTTTGGATTTGTTTGGTAACGTTTTTAAACATTTGGCTTAAATTGTTAAAAAGGTGAAACGTTTGGATTTGTTTCAGAACTTTTGTAAACGTTTGGCATAAATCGCTAAAAAGGTCAAACGTTTGGATTTGTTTCGAAACGTTTGGCTCAAATCGGTAAAATAGGAAACGTTTGGATTTGTTTCGTAACGTTTGTAAACGCTTGGCCTAAATTGCTATAAAGGTGAAACGTTTGTAAACGTTCGGCATAAATCGCTTAAAAAGTGAAACATCATATTTGTTTTGTAATGTTTGTAAACGTTTGGCTTAAATTTCTAAAAAATGGGAAACGCTTGGATTTGTTTGTGAACTTTTGTAAACGTTTGGCTTAAATTGCTAAAAAGTTGAAACGCTTGGATTTGTGTCATAACGTTTGTAAACGTTTGGCTTAAATTGCTAAAAAAGTGAAACGCTTGGTTTTGTTTCGTAACGTTTGTAGAGGTTTCGCTTAAATCGCTAAAATTGTGAAACGTTTAGATTTGTTTTGTAACATTTTTAATGTTTGGTTTTGTTTTTTAACATTTGTAAACGTTTGGCTTAAATCGCTAAAAAGGGGAAACGTTTGGATTTGTTTCGTGACGTTTGTAAACGTTTGGCTTAAATCGCTAAAAAGGTGAAACGATTAGGTTTGTTTCGAAATATTTGTAAATGTTTGGCTCAAATCGCTAAAAAGGTGAAACGTTTGAATTTGTTTCGTAACGTTTGTCAATGTTTGGCTTAAATCGCTAAAAAGGTGAAACGTTTGGATTTGTTTTGTAACGTTTGTAAACGTTTGGCTTAAATTGCTAAAAAGGTGAAACACTTGGATAAACGGTCGGCTTATATTGCTATAAATGTAAAATGCTTGGATTTGTTTCCTAATGTTTGTAAACGATTGGCTTAAGTTGCTAAAAAGGTGCAACACTTGGATTGTTTCATAACATTTGGAAACGTTTGGCTTAAATTGCTAATAAGGGGAAATATTTGGATTTGTTTCATAACGTTTGTAAATGTTTGGCTTAAATCGCTATAAAGGCGAACCGTCTGGATTTGTTTCATAACATTTGTACACGTTTGGCTTTAATCGCTAAAAAGGGGAAACGTTTCTATTTGTTTAGTCACGTTTGTAAACGTTTGGCATAAATCGCTAAAAAGGTGAAATGTTTGGATTTCTTTCAAAACGTTTTAAAGTTTTGGCTTAAATCGCTAAAATGGGGAAACGAGTTTCGTAACGTTTGTAAACATTTGGCTTCAATCGCTAAAAAGGTGAAACGTTTGGATTTATTTCGTAACTTTTGTAAACGTTTGGCTTAAATCGCAAGAAGGGGAAACATTTTGATTCATTTCGTAACATTTGTAAACGTTTGGCTTAAATTGCTAAAAAGGTGAACGCTTGGATTTATTTCGTTACGTTTGTAAACGTTTGGCTTATGTTGCTAAAAAGGTGAAACCCTTGGATTTGTTTCGGAACGTTTGGCTTAAATTTTTAGAAAAGTGAAATGCTTGGATTTATTTCATAACGTTTGTAAATGTTTGTCTTAAATCGCTAAAAAGGTAAAATGCTTGGATTTGTTTCGGAACGTTTGTAAACATTTGGCTTAAATCGCTAAAAAGGTGAAACGTTTGGATTTGTTTCGTAACGTTTGTAAACGTTTGGCTTAAATTGCTATAAAGGTAAAACACTTGGATTTGTTTCCTAACGTTTGTAAGCGTTTGGCTTAAAATGCTAATAAGGTGCAACGCCTGGATTTGATTCATAACATTTGTAACGTTTGTAAACATTTGGCTTCAATCGCTAAAAAGGTGAAACGTTTGGATTTATTTCTTAACTTTTGTAAACGTTTGGCTTAAATCGCAAAAAAGGTGAAACGTTTCGATTTATTTTGTAACATTTGTAAACGTTTGTCTTAAATTGCTAAAAAGGTGAAACACTTGGATTTGTTTCGTAACGTTTGTAAACGTTTGGCTTAAATGTCTAAAAAGGTTAAACGCCTGGATTTGTTTCGTAACGTTTGTAAACGTTTGGCTTAAATTGCTCAAAAGGTGAAACGCCTGGATTTGTTTCGTAACGTTTGTAAACGTTTGGCTTAAATTGTTAAAAAGGTGAAACGCCTGGATTTATTTCGTAACATTTGCAAACGTTTGACTTACATTGCTAAAAAGGTGAAACGTTTGGATTTGTTTCGTAGTGTTTGTAAATGTTTGGCTTAAAGCGCTAAAAAGGGGAAATGTTTGGATTTGTTTCGTAATGTTTATAAACGTTTGGCATAAATCGCTAAAAAGGCGAAATGTTTGGATTTGTTTCGTAACGTTTTAAACTTTTGGCTTAAATCGCTAAAAAGGTGAAATATTTAGTTTTGTTTCGTAACGTTTGTAAACGTTCGGCTTAAATCGCTAAAAAGGTGAAACGTTCGGATTTATTTCGTAACGTTTGTAAACATTTGGCTTAAATTGCTAAAAAGGTGAAACGCTTGGATTTATTTCGTAACGTTTGTAAACGTTTTCCTTAAATTGCTAAAAAGGTGAAGCGCTTGGATTTGTTTCGTTACGTTTGTAAACGTTTGGCTTAAATTGCTAAAAAAGTGAAACTCTTGGATTTGTTTCTTAAAGTTTGTAAACGTTTGGCTTAAATCGCTAAAAAGACGAAACGTTTGGATTTAATTTGAAACGTTTGTAAACGTGTGGTTTAAATCGCTAAAAAGATAAAACGTTCGGATTTGTTTCGTAACGTTTGTAAACATCTGGCTTAAATCTCTAAAGGGGGAAACTTTTGGATTTTTTTCGTAACTTTTGTAAACGTTCGGCTTAAATCGCTAAAAATGTGGAACGTTTCATTTTTTTTCGTAACGTTTGTAAACGTTTGGCCTAAATTGCTAAAAAGGCGAAACGCTTGGATATGTTTTGTAACGTTTGTAAACGTTTGGCTTAAATTGCTAAGGGAGAAACATTTGAATTTGATCCTAACCTTTGTAAACGATAGGCTTAAATCGCTAAAAAGGTGAAATGTTTGGATTTGTTTCGTAAAGTTTATATACGTTTGTCTTAAATCGCTAAAAAGGTGAAACTTTTGGATTTGTTTCGTAACGTTTGTAAACGTTTGGCTTAATTTGCTAAAAAGGTGAAACTCTTGGATTTGTTTTGTAACGTTTGTAAATGTTTGGCTTAAATTGCTAAAAAGGTGAAACGTTTGGTTTTGTTTCGTAACGTTTGTAAAGGTTTGGCTTAGTTAACTAAAAATGGGAAACGTTTGGATTAGTTTCGTAATTTTTTAAACATTTAGGTTAAATCTCTAAAAAGGTGAAACGTTTGGATTAGTTTCGTAATCGTTGGTAGACGTTTGGCTTAAATCGCTAAAAAGGTGAAACGTTTGGATTTTTTTCGTAGCATTTGTAAACATTTGACTTAAAATGCTATAAAGGTGAAATGTTTGGATTTGTTTCATACCTTTTGTAAACGTTTGGCATAAATCGCCAAAAAGGTGAAACGTTTGGATTTGTTTCGTAATGTTTGGTTTAACTTTCTAAAAAGGTGAAACGCTTGGATTAGTTTCGTTACGTTCGTAAACGTATGGCTTAACTTTTAAAAAAGGTGAAACGCTTGGTTTTGTTTCCTAACATTTGTAAACGTTTGGCATAAATTTCTAAATATGGGAAACGTTTGGATTTGTTTCATAACGTTTGTTAACGTTTGGCTTCAATCGCTAAAAAGGTGAAACATTTGGATTTGTTTCGTAATGTTTGTAAACGTTTGGCTTAAATCGCGAAAAAGGTAAAACGTTTGGATTTGTTTCGTAACTTATTAAATGCTTGGCTTAAATCGCTAAAATGGGGAAACATTTGGATTTGTTTCATAGAGTTTGTAAACATTTTGCTTAAATCCTTAAAAAGGTGAAACGTTTGGTTTTGTTTCGTAATGTTTCTAAACGTTTGGCTTAAACCGCTAAAAAGGCGAAACGTTTGGATTAGTTTCGTAATCATTTGTAAACTTTTGGCTTAAATTGCTAAAAAAGTGAAACGTTTGGATTTATTTCGTAGCATTTGTAAACGTTTGGCTTAAAATGCTAAAAAGGTGAAACGTTTGGATTTGTTTCATACCTTTTGTAATGGTTTGGCATAAATCGCAAAAAAGGTGAAACGCTTGGATTTGTTTCCTAACGTTTGTAAACGTTTGGCTTAAGTTGCTAAAAAGGTGCAACACTTGGATTTGTTTCATAACATTTGGAAACGTTTGGCTTAAATTGCTAATAAGGGGAAATATTTGGATTTGTTTCATAACCTTTGTAAACGTTTGGCTTAAATCGCTAAAAAGGTGAAATGTTTGGATTTGTTTCGTAACGTTTGTAAACGTTTGGCTTAAATCGCTAAAAAGGCGAAACGTTTGGATTTGTTTTATAACATTTGTAAACGTTTGGCTACAATCGCTAAAAAGAGGAAACGTTTGAATTTGTTTGGTCACGTTTGTAAACGTTTAGCATAAATCGCTAAAAAGGTAAAATGTTTGGATTTCTTTTAAAATGTTTTAAACTTTTGGCTTAAATCACTAAAATGGGAAAACGTTTGGATTTGTTTCGTAACGTTTGTAAACATTTGGCTTCAATCGCTAAAAAGGTGAAACGTTTGGATTTATTTCGTAACTTTTGTAAACGTTTGGCTTAAATCGCAAAAAAGGCGAAACATTTCGATTCATTTCGTAACATTTGTAAACGTTTGGCTTAAATTGCTAAAAAGGTGAAACGCTTGGATTTATTTCGTAACTATTGTAAATGTTTGGCTTATGTTGCTAAAAAGATAAAATCCTTGGATTTGTTTCGGAACGTTTGTAAACGTTTGGCTTAAATTGCTAAAAGCTGAAACGTATGGATTTGTTTCATAGCGTTTGTAAACATTTGGTGTTGTTTCGTAACGTTTGTAAACGTTTAGCTTAAATCGCTAAATAGGTGAAACATTTGGATTTGTTTGGTAACGTTTTTAAACGTTTGGCTTAAATCGCTAAAAAGGTGAAAAGTTTGGATTTATTTCGTAACGTTTGTATATGTTTTGCTTTAATTGCTAAAAAGGTAAAACGCTTGGATTTGTTTCATAATGTTTGTAAGCGTTTGGCTTAAATTGCTAAAAAGGTGAAACGTTTGGATTTGTTTCGTAACGTTTGTAAACGTTTGGTGTTGTTTCGTAACGTTTGTAAATGTTTGGCTTAAATCGCTTAATAGGTGAAACGTTTGGATTTGTTTGGTAACGTTTTTAAACGTTTGTCTTAAATCGCTAAAAAGGTGAAACATTTGGATTTGTTTCATACATTTGTAAACGTTTGGCATAAATCGCTAAAAAGGTGAAACATTTGGATTTTTTTCGTACCATTTGTAAACGTTTGGCTTAAATCGCCAAAAAGGTGAAACGTTTGAATTTGTTTCGTAATGTTTGTAAACGTTTGGCTTAAATTGCTAAAAAGGTGAAATGCTTGGATTTGTTTCGTAATGTTTGTAAATCTTTGGTTTAAATTGCTAAAAAGGTGAAACGCTTGGATTAGTTTCATTACGTTCGTAAACATATGGCTTAAATTTCTAAAAAGGTGAAACGCTTGGTTTTGTTTCCTAACGTTTGTTAACGTTTGGCGTAAATTGCTAAATATGGGAAACGTTTGGATTTGTTTCGTAACGTTTGTTAACGTTTGGCTTTAATCGCTAAAAAGGTGAATTGTTTGGATTTGTTTCATAACGTTTGTAAACGTTTGGCTTAAATCGCGAAAAAGGGGAAATGTTTGGATTTGTTTCGTAACTAATTGAACGTTTGGCTTAAATCGCTAAAATTGGGAAACGTTTGGATTTGTTTTATAGCGTTTGTATACGTTTTGCTTAAATCCCTAAAAAGGTGAAACTTTTGGTTTTATTTCATAACGTTTGTAAACGTTTGGCTTAAACCGCTAAAAAGGTGAAACGTTTGGATTTATTTTGTAACGTTTGTATATGTTTTAATAAAATTGCTAGAAAGGTGAAACGCTTGGATTTGTTTCATAACGTTTGTAAACGTTTGGCTTAATTGCAAAAGAGGTGAAACGTTTGGATTTGTTTCGTAACGTTTGTAAACGTTTGGTGTTGTTTCATAACGTTTGTAAACGTTTGGCTTAAATCGCTAAATAGGTGAAACATTTGGATTTGTTTGGTAATATTTTTAAACGTTTGGCTTAAATCGCTAAAAAGGTAAAACGTTTTAAATTCGTTTCGAAACGTTTTAAACGTTTGGCTCAAATCGGTAAAATAGGAAACTTCTGGATTTATTTTGTAACGTTTGTATATGTTTTTGCTTTAATTTCTAGAAAGGTGAAACGCTTGGATTTGTTTCATAACGTTTGTAAACGTTTGGCTTAATTGCTAAAGAGGTGAAACGTTTGGATTTGTTTCGTAACGTTTGTAAACGTTTGGCTTAAATTGCTAAATAGGTGAAATGTTTGGATTTGTTTCGTAACGTTTGTAAACGTTTGGCTTAAATCGCTAAAAAGGCGAAACGTTTGGATTTGTTTTATAACATTTGTAAACGTTTGGCTACAATCGCTAAAAAGAGGAAACGTTTGAATTTGTTTGGTCACGTTTGTAAACGTTTAGCATAAATCGCTAAAAAGGTAAAATGTTTGGATTTCTTTTAAAATGTTTTAAACTTTTGGCTTAAATCACTAAAATGGGAAAACGTTTGGATTTGTTTCGTAACGTTTGTAAACATTTGGCTTCAATCGCTAAAAAGGTGAAACGTTTGGATTTATTTCGTAACTTTTGTAAACGTTTGGCTTAAATCGCAAAAAAGGTGAAACGTTTCGATTCATTTCGTAACATTTGTAAACGTTTGGCTTAAATTGCTAAAAAGGTGAAACGCTTGGATTTATTTCGTAACTATTGTAAATGTTTGGCTTATGTTGCTAAAAAGATAAAACCCTTGGATTTGTTTCGGAACGTTTGTAAACGTTTGGCTTAAATTGCTAAAAGCTGAAACGTATGGATTTGTTTCATAGCGTTTGTAAACATTTGGTGTTGATTCGTAACGTTTGTAAACGTTTAGCTTAAATCGCTAAATAGGTGAAACATTTGGATTTGTTTGGTAACGTTTTTAAACGTTTGGCTTAAATCGCTAAAAAGGTGAAAAGTTTGGATTTATTTCGTAACGTTTGTATATGTTTTGCTTTAATTGCTAAAAAGGTAAAACGCTTGGATTTGTTTCATAATGTTTGTAAGCGTTTGGCTTAAATTGCTAAAAAGGTGAAACGTTTGGATTTGTTTCGTAACGTTTGTAAACGTTTGGTGTTGTTTCGTAACGTTTGTAAATGTTTGGCTTAAATCGCTTAATAGGTGAAACGTTTGGATTTGTTTGGTAACGTTTTTAAACGTTTGTCTTAAATCGCTAAAAAGGTGAAACATTTGGATTTGTTTCATACATTTGTAAACGTTTGGCATAAATCGCTAAAAAGGTGAAACATTTGGATTTTTTTCGTACCGTTTGTAAACGTTTGGCTTAAATCGCCAAAAAGGTGAAACGTTTGAATTTGTTTCGTAATGTTTGTAAACGTTTGGCTTAAATTGCTAAAAAGGTGAAATGCTTGGATTTGTTTCGTAATGTTTGTAAATCTTTGGTTTAAATTGCTAAAAAGGTGAAACGCTTGGATTAGTTTCGTTACGTTCGTAAACATATGGCTTAAATTTCTAAAAAGGTGAAACGCTTGGTTTTGTTTCCTAACGTTTGTTAACGTTTGGCGTAAATTGCTAAATATGGGAAACGTTTGGATTTGTTTCGTAACGTTTGTTAACGTTTGGCTTTAATCGCTAAAAAGGTGAATTGTTTGGATTTGTTTCATAACGTTTGTAAACGTTTGGCTTAAATCGCGAAAAAGGGGAAACGTTTGGATTTGTTTCGTAACTAATTGAACGTTTGGCTTAAATCGCTAAAATTGGGAAACGTTTGGATTTGTTTTATAGCGTTTGTATACGTTTTGCTTAAATCCCTAAAAAGGTGAAACGTTTGGTTTTATTTCATAACGTTTGTAAACGTTTGGCTTAAACCGCTAAAAAGGTGAAACGTTTGGATTTATTTTGTAACGTTTGTATATGTTTTAATATAATTGCTAGAAAGGTGAAACGCTTGGATTTGTTTCATAACGTTTGTAAACGTTTGGCTTAATTGCAAAAGAGGTGAAACGTTTGGATTTGTTTCGTAACGTTTGTAAACGTTTGGTGTTGTTTCATAACGTTTGTAAACGTTTGGCTTAAATCGCTAAATAGGTGAAACATTTGGATTTGTTTGGTAATATTTTTAAACGTTTGGCTTAAATCGCTAAAAAGGTAAAACGTTTTAAATTCGTTTCGAAACGTTTTAAACGTTTGGCTCAAATCGGTAAAATAGGAAACTTCTGGATTTATTTTGTAACGTTTGTATATGTTTTTGCTTTAATTTCTAGAAAGGTGAAACGCTTGGATTTGTTTCATAACGTTTGTAAACGTTTGGCTTAATTGCTAAAGAGGTGAAACGTTTGGATTTGTTTCGTAACGTTTGTAAACGTTTGGCTTAAATCGCTAAATAGGTGAAACGTTTGGATATGTTTGGTAATGTTTTTAAACGTTTGGCTTAAATCGCTTAAAAGGTGAATCATTTGGATTTCTTTCGGAACTTTTGTAAACGTTTGGCATAAATCGCTAAAACGGTGAAACGTTTTAAATTTGTTTCGAAACGTTTTAAACGTTTGGCTCAAATCGGTAAAATAGGAAACGTTTGGATTTGTTTCTTAACGTTTGTAAACGTTTGGATTTGTTTCGTAATTTTTTAAACATTTAGGTTAAATCTCTAAAAAGGTGAAACGTTTGGATTAGTTTCGTAATCGTTGGTAGACGTTTGGCGTAAATCGCTAAAAAGGTGAAACGTTTGGATTTTTTTCGTAGCATTTGTAAACATTTGACTTAAAATGCTATAAAGGTGAAATGTTTGGATTTGTTTCATACCTTTTGTAAACGTTTGGCATAAATCACAAAAAAGGTGAAACGTTTGGATTTGTTTCGTACCGTTTGTAAACGTTTGGCTTAAATCGCCAAAAAGGTAAAACGTTTGGATTTGTTTCGTAATGTTTGGTTTAAATTTTTAAAAAGGTGAAACGCTTGGATTAGTTTCGCTACGTTCGTAAACGTATGGCTTAACTTTTTAAAAAGGTGAAACGCTTGGTTTTGTTTCCTAACATTTGTAAACGTTTGGCATAAATTTCTAAATATGGGAAACGTTTGGATTTGTTTCATAACGTTTGTTAACGTTTGGATTAAATCGCGAAAAAGGTAAAACATTTGGATTTGTTTCGTAACTTATAAAATGCTTGGCTTAAATCGCTAAAATGGGGAAACATTTGGATTTGTTTCATAGAGTTTGTAAACATTTTGCTTATATCCTTAAAAAGGTGAAACGTTTGGTTTTGTTTCGTAACGTTTCTAAACGTTTGGCTTAAACCGCTAAAAAGGCGAAACGTTTGGATTAGTTTCGTAATCATTTGTAAACTTTTGGCTTAAATCGCTAAAAAGGTGAAACGTTTGGATTTGTTTCGTAGCATTTGTAAACGTTTGGCTTAAAATGCTAAAAAGGTGAAACGTTTGGATTTGTTTCATACCTTTTGTAAAGGTTTGGCATAAATCGCAAAAAAGGTGAAACGCTTGGATTTGTTTCCTAACGTTTGTAAACGTTTGGCTTAAGTTGCTAAAAAGGTGCAACACTTGGATTTGTTTCATAACATTTGGAAACGTTTGGCTTAAATTGCTAATAAGGGGAAATATTTGGATTTGTTTCATAACCTTTGTAAACGTTTGGCTTAAATCGCTAAAAAGGTGAAATGTTTGGATTTGTTTCGTAACGTTTGTAAACGTTTGGCTTAAATCGCTAAAAAGGCGAAACGTTTGGATTTGTTTTATAACATTTGTAAACGTTTGGCTACAATCGCTAAAAAGGGGAAACGTTTGGATTTGTTTGGTCACGTTTGTAAACGTTTGGCATAAATCGCTAAAAAGGTGAAATGTTTGGATT
Organism: Mercurialis annua; assembly: GCF_937616625.2. NCBI lineage: Eukaryota > Viridiplantae > Streptophyta > Magnoliopsida > Malpighiales > Euphorbiaceae > Mercurialis > Mercurialis annua. The sequence continues at coordinate 24,647,393 of NC_065570.1, forward strand.
TCTTTCAAAACGTTTTAAACTTTTGGCTTAAATCGCTAAAATGGGAAAACGTTTGGATTTGTTTTGTAACGTTTGTAAACATTTGGCTTCAATCGCTAAAAAGGTGAAACGTTTGGATTTATTTCGTAACTTTTGTAAACGTTTGGCTTAAATCGTAAAAAAGGTGAAACGTTTCGATTCATTTCGTAACATTTGTAAACGTTTGGCTTAAATTGCTAAAAAGGTGAAACGCTTGGATTTATTTCGTAACGATTGTAAACGTTTGGCTTATGTTGCTACAAAGATAAAACCCTTGGATTTGTTTCGGAATGTTTGTAAACGTTTGGTTTAAATTGCTAAAAGCTGAAACGTATGGATTTGTTTCGTAACATTTGTAAACATTTGGTGTTGTTTCGTAACGTTTGTAAACGTTTAGCTTAAATCGCTAAATAGGTGAAACGTTTGGATTTGTTTGGTAACGTTTTTAAACGTTTGGCTTAAATCGCTAAAAAGGTGAAAAGTTTGGATTTATTTCGTAATGTTTGTATATGTTTTGCTTTAATTGCTAAAAAGGTAAAACACTTGGATTTGTTTCATAATGTTTGTAAGCGTTTGGGTTAAATTGCTAAAAAGGTGAAACGTTTGGATTTGTTTCGTAACGTTTGTAAACGTTTGCTGTTGTTTCGTAACGTTTGTAAATGTTTGGCTTAAATCGCTTAATAGGTGAAACGTTTGGATTTGTTTGGTAACGTTTTTAAACGTTTGTCTTAAATCGCTAAAAAGGTGAAACATTTGAATTTGTTTCATACATTTGTAAATGTTTGGCATAAATCGCTAAAAAGGTGAAACGTTTGGATTTTTTCGTACCGTTTGTAAACGTTTGGCTTAAATCGCCAAAACGGTGAAACGTTTGAATTTGTTTCGTAATGTTTGTAAACGTTTGGCTTAAATTGCTAAAAAGGTGAAATGCTTGGATTTGTTTCGTAATGTTTGTAAATCTTTGTTTTAAATTGCTAAAAAGGTGAAACGCTTGGATTAGTTTCGTTACGTTCGTAAACATATGGCTTATATTTCTAAAAAGGTGAAACGCTTGGTTTTGTTTACTAACTTTTGTTAACGTTCGGCATAAATTGCTAAATATGGGAAACGTTTGGATTTGTTTCGTAACGTTTGTTAATGTTTGGCTTGAATCGCTAAAAAGGTGAATCGTTTGGATTTGTTTCATAACGTTTGTAAACGTTTGGCTTAAATCGCGAAAAAGGGGAAACGTTTGGATTTGTTTCGTAACTAATTGAACGTTTGGCTTATATCGCTAAAATTGGGAAACGTTTGGATTTGTTTCATAGCGTTTGTAAACATTTTGCTTAAATCCCTAAAAAGGTGAAACGTTTGGTTTTGTTTAATAACGTTTGTAAACGTTTGGCTTAAACCGCTAAAAAGGTGAAACGTTTGGATTTATTTTGTAACGTTTGTATATGTTTTGCTTTAATTGCTAGAAAGGTGAAACGCTTGGATTTGTTTCATAACGTTTGTAAACGTTTGGCTTAATTGCTAAAGAGGTGAAACGTTTGGATTTGTTTCGTAACGTTTGTAAACGTTTGGTGTTGTTTCGTAACGTTTGTAAACGTTTGGCTTAAATCGCTAAATAGGTAAAACGTTTGGATTTGTTTGCTAACGTTTTTAAACGTTTGGCTTAAATCGCTAAAAAGGTGAAACATTTGGATTTGTTTCAGAACTTTTGTAAACGTTTGGCATAAATCGCTAAAAAGGTGAAACTTTTTGGATTTGTTTCGAAACGTTTTAAACGTTAGGCTCAAATCGGTAAAATAGGAAACGTTTGGATTTCTTTCGTAACGTTTGTAAACGTTTGGCCTAAATTGCTAAAATGGTGAAATGTTTGTTTTTTTTCGTGACGTTTGTTAACGTTCGGCATAAATCGCTAAAAAGGTGAAACATCGGATTTGTTTCGTAATGTTTGTAAACGTTTGGTTTAAATTGCTAAAAATGTGAAACGCTTGGATTTGTTTTTGAACGTTTGTAAACGTTTGGCTTAAATTGCTATATAGATGAAACGCTTGGATTTGTTTCGTAACGTTTGTAAGCGTTTGGCTTAAATTGCTAAAAAGGTGAAACGCTTGGTTTTGTTTCGTAACGTTTGTAGAGGTTTCTCTTAAATAGCTATAATTGTGAAACATATAGATTTGTTTTGTACCGTTTTAAACGTTTGGTTTTGTTTCTTAACATTTGTAAACGCTTGGTATAAATCACTGAAAAGGGGAAATGTTTGGATTTGTTTCGTGACGTTTGTAAACATTTGGCTAAAATCGCTAAAAAGGTGAAACGTTTGGATTTGTTTGGTAACGTTTTTAAACGTTTGGCTTAAATCGCTAAAAAGGTGAAACGTTTGGTTTATTTCATAATGTTTGTATATGTTTTGCTTTAATTGCTAAAAAGGTAAAACGCTTGGATTTGATTCATAATGTTTGTAAACGTTTGGCTTAAATTGCTAAAAAGGTGAAACGTTTGGATTTGTTTCGTAATGTTTGTAAACGTTTGGTGTTGTTTCGTAATGTTTGTAAAAGTTTGGCTTAAATCGCTTAATAGGTGAAACGTTTTGATTTATTTGGTAATATTTTTACACGTTTGGCTTAAATCACTAAAAAGGAGAAACGTTTGGATTTGTTCCATACCTTTTGTAAACGTTTGGCATAAATCGCTAAAAAGGTGAAACGTTTGGATTTTGTTCGTACCGTTTGTAAACGTTTTGGCTTAAATCGCTAAAAAGGTGAAACATTTGGATTTGTTTCGTAACGTTTGGGTTAAATTGCTAAAAAAATGAAACGCTTGGATTTGTTTCGTAACGTTTGTAAACGTTTGGCTTAAATTGCTAAAAAGGTGAAACATTTGGATTTGTTTCCTAACCTTTGTAGACGTTTGGCTTAAATTGCTAAAAAGGTGAAACGTTTTGATTTATTTCGTAACGATTGTAAACGTTTTGCTTAAATCGCTAAAAAGGTGAAACGTTTAGATTTGTTTCGTAACGTTTGTAAACGTTTGGCTTAAATCGCTAAAAAGGTGAAACATTTGCATTTGTTTCGTAATGTTTGTAAATGTTTGGCTTAAATCGCTAAAAAGGTGAATTATTTGGATTTGTTTCGTAACGTTTGTAAACGATTGGGTTAAATTGCTAAAAACGTGAAACACTTGGATTTGTTTCGTAACGTTTGTAAACGTTTGGCTTAAATTGCTAAAAAGGTAAAACATTTGGATTTGTTTCCTAACCTTTGTAGACGTTTGGCTTAAATCGCTAAAAAGGTGAAATGTTTCCTAACGTTTGTAAAGGTTTGGCTTAAATCGTTAAAAAGGTGAAACGCTTAGATTTGTTTCGTTACGTTTGTAAATGTTTGGCTTATATTGCTAAAAAGGTGAAACGCTTGGATTTGTTTCTTAATGTTTGTAAACGTTTGGCTTAAATCGCTAAGAAGACGAAACGTTTGGATTTATTTTGTAACGTTTGTAAACGTTTGGCTTATATCGCTAAAAAGATGAAACGTTTGGATTTGTTCCGTAACTTTTGTAAACGTCTGGCTTAAATCGCTAAAAAGGGGAAACGTTTGGATTTGTTTCGTAGCTTTTGTAAATGTTTGGCTTAAATCACTCAAATGTGAAACGTTCCATTTGTTTCGTAACGTTTGAAAATATTTAGCTTAAATTGCTAAAAGGGGTAACGTTTGTAAACGTTTTGCCTTAAATTGCTCAAAAGGTGAAACATTTGGATTTGTTTCCTAACATTTGTAGACGTTTGGCCTAAATTGCTAAAAAGGTGAAACGTTTTGATTTATTTCGTAACGATTGTAAACGTTTTGCTTAAATCGCTAAAAAGGTGAAACGTTTAGATTTGTTTCGTAACGTTTGTAAACGTTTGGCTTAAATCGCTAAAAAGGTTAAAGATTTGAATTTGTTTCGTAACGTTTGTAAACGTTTGGTGTTGTTTCGTAACGTTTGTAAACGTTTGCCTTAAATCGCTAAATAGGTGAAACGTTTGGATTTGTTTGGTAATGGTTTTAAACGTTTGGCTTAAATCGCTAAAAAGGTGAAACGTTTGGATTTATTTCGTAACGTTTGTATATGTTTTGCTTTAATAGCTAAAAAGGTAAAACGCTTGGATTTGTTTCATAATGTTTGTAAACGTTTGGCTTAAATTGCTAAAAAGGTGAAACGTTTGGATTTCTTTCGTAATGTTTGTAAACGTTTGGCTTAAATCGCTTAATAGGGGAAACATTTTGATTTGTTTGGTACCGTTTTTAAACGTTTGGCTTAAATCACTAAAAAGGTGAAACATTTGGATTTGTTTCATACCTTTTGTAAACGTTTGGCATAAATCGCTAAAAAGGTGAAACGTTTGGATTTTTTTCGTACCGTTTGTAAACGTTTGGCTTAAATCTTCAAAAAGGTGAAATGTTTGAATTTGTTTCGTAATGTTTGTAAATGTTTGGCTTAAATTGCTAAAAAGGTGAAACGCTTGGATTAGTTTCATAACGTTCGTAAACATATGGCATAAATTTCTGAAACGCTTGGTTTTGTTTCCTAACGTTTGGCTTAAATCGCTAAATAGGTGAAACATTTGGATTTGTTTTGTAACGTTTTTAAACGTTTGGCTTAAATCGCTAAAAAGGTGAAACATTTGGATTTGTTTCGAAACTTTTGTAAACGTTTGGCATAAATCGCTAAAAAGGTGAAACGTTTTGGATTTGTTTCGAAACGTTTTAAACGTTAGGCTCAAATTGGTAAAATAGGAAACGTTTGGATTTCTTTCGTAACGTTTGTAAACGTTTGGCCTAAATTGCTAAAATGGTGAAATGTTTGTTTTTTTTTGTGACGTTTGTAAACGTTCGGCATAAATCGCTAAAACGGTGAAACATCGGATTTGTTTCGTAATGTTTGTAAACATTTGGCTTAAATTGCTAAAAATGTGAAACGCTTGGATTTGTTTTTGAACGTTTGTAAAAGGTTGGCTTAAATTGCTAAATAGATGAAACGCTTGGATTTGTTTCGTAACGTTTGTAAACATTTGGCTTAAATTGCTAAAAAGGTGAAACGCTTGGTTTTGTTTCGTAACGTTTGTAGAGGTTTCGCTTAAATCGCTATAATTGTGAAACGTTTAGATTTGTTTTGTAACGTTTTAAACGTTTGGTTTTGTTTCTTAACATTTGTAAACGTTTGGCATAAATCGCTGAAAAGGGGAAATGTTTGGATTTGTTTCGTGACGTTTGTAAACGTTTGGCTTAAATCGCTCAAAAGGTGAAACGTTTTGATTTGTTTCGTAATGTTTGTAAATGTTCGGCTCAAACCGCTAAAAAGGTGAAACGTTTGGATTTTTTTCGTAATGTTTGTAAACGTTTGGCTTAAATCGCTAAAAAGGTTAAACGTTTGGATTTGTTTTGTAACGTTTGTAAACGTTTGCCTTAAATTGCTAAAAAGGTGAAAAGCTTGGATTTGTTTCGTAACGTTTGTAAACGTTTGGCTTATGTTGCTAAAAAGGTAAAACGCTTGGATCTGTTTCCTAAAGTTTGTAAACGTTTGGCATAATTTGCTAAAAAGGTGCAGCACTTGGATTTGTTTCATAACATTTGGAAATGTTTGGCTTAAATTGCTAATAAGGGGAAATATTTGGATTTGTTTCATAACCTTTATAAACGTTTGGCTTAAATCGCTAAAAAGGTGAAATGTTTGGATTTGTTTCGTAACGTTTGTAAACGTTTGGCTTACATCGCTAAAAAGGCGAAACATTTGGATTTGTTTTGTAACATTTGTAAACGTTTGGCTTCAATCGCTAAAAAGGGGAAACGTTTGGATTTGTTTGGTCACGTTTGTAAATGTTTGGCATAAATCGCTAAAAAGGTGAAATGTTTGGATTTCTTTCAAAACGTTTTAAACATTTGGCTTAAATCGCTAAAATGGGAAAACGTTTGGATTTGTTTCGTAACGTTTGTAAACATTTGGCTTCAATCGCTAAAAAGGTGAAACATTTGGATTTATTTCGTAACGTTTGTAAACGTTTGGCTTAAATCGCTAAAAAGGTGAAACATTTGAATTTTTTTCGTAATGTTTGTAAATGTTTGGCTTAAATCGCTAAAAAGGTGAAACATTTGGATTTGTTTCGTAACGTTTGTAAACGTTTGGGTTAAAATGCTAAAAAACTGAAACGCTTGGATTTGTTTCGTAACGTTTGTAAGCGTTTGGCTTAAATTGCTAAAAAGGTGAAACATTTAGATTTGTTTCCTAACCTTTGTAGACGTTTGGTTTTAAATTGCTAAAAAAGTGAAACATTTTGATTTATTTCGTAACGGTTGTAAACGTTTTGCTTAAATCGCTAAAAAGGTGAAACATTTAGATTTGTTTCGTAACGTTTGGCTTAAATCGCTAAAAAGGTGAAACATTTGAATTTATTTCGTAATGTTTGTAAATGTTTGGCATAAATCGCTAAAAAGGTGAAACATTTGGATTTGTTTTGTATCGTTTGTAAACGTTTGGGTTAAATTGCTAAAAAAGTGAAACGCTTGGATTTGTTTCGTAACGTTTGTAAACGTTTAGCTTAAATTTCTAAAAAGGTGAAACATTTGGATTTGTTTCCTAACCTTTGTAGACGTATGGCTTAAATCGCTAAAAAGGTGAAATGTTTGGATTTGTTTCCTAACGTTTGTAACGGTTTGGCTTAAATCGCTAAAAAGGTGAAACTCTTAGATTTATTTCGTTACGTTTGTAAACGTTTGGCTTAAATTGCTAAAAAGGTGAAACGCATGGATTTGTTTCTTAATGTTTGTAAACGTTTGGCTTAAACCGCTAAGAAGACGAAACATTTGGATTTATTTCGTAACGTTTGTAAACGTTTGGCTTAAATCGCTAAAAAGATGAAACGTTTGGATTTGTTTCGTAACGTTTGTAAACGTCTGGCTTAAATCGCTAAAAAGGGGAAACGTTTGGATTTGTTTCGTAACTTTTGTAAACGTTTGGCTTAAATCGCTAAAAATGTGAAACGTTTTATTTGTTTCGTAACGTTTGTAAACATTTAGCTTAAATTGCTAAAAAGGTGAAACGCTTGGATTTGTTTCGTAACGTTTGTAAACGTTTTGGCTTAAATTGCTAAAAAGGTGAAACATTTGGATTTTGTTTCCTAACCTTTGTAAATGTTTGGCTTATATCGCTAAAAAGGGGAAATGTTTGGATTTGTTTCGTAATGTTTGTAAACATTTGGTTTAAATCGCTAAAAAGGTGAAACCTTTGGATTTGTAAACGTTTGGTTTAAATTGCTAAAAATGTGAAACGCTTGGATTTGTTTCGTAACGTTTGTAAATGTTTGGCTTAAATTGCTAAAAAATTGAAACGCTTGGATTTGTTTCGTTACGTTTGTAAACGTTTGGCTTAAATCGCTAAAAAGACGAAACGTTTGGATTTATTTCGTAACGTTTGTAAACATGTGGCTTAAACCGCTAAGAAGACGAAACGTTTGGATTTATTTCGTAACGTTTGTAAACGTTTGGCTTAAATCGCTAAAAAGATGAAACGTTTGGATTTGTTTCGTAATGTTTGTAAACTTCTGGCTTAAATCGCTAAAAAGGTGAAACATTTGGATTTGTTTCGTAACTTTTGTAAACGTTTAGCTTAAATCGCTAAAAATGTGAAACGTTTCATTTGTTTCGTAACGTTTGTAAACATTTAGCTTAAATTGCTAAAAAGGATAAACGCTTGGATTTGTTTCGTAACGTTTGTAAACGTTTTGGCTTAAATTGCTAAAAAGGTGAAACATTTGGATTTTGTTTCCTAACCTTTGTAAATGTTTGGCTTAAATCGCTAAAAAGGGGAAATGTTTGGATTTGTTTCGTAATGTTTGTAAACATTTGGTTTAAATCGCTAAAAAGGTGAAACCTTTGGATTAGTTTCGTAACATTTGTAAACGTTTGGTTTAAATTGCTAAAAATGTGAAACGCTTGGATTTGTTTCGTAACGTTTGTAAATGTTTGGCTTAAATTGCTAAAAAGGTGAAACGCTTGGATTTGTTTCGTTACGTTTGTAAACGTTTGGCTTAAATCGCTAAAAAGACGAAACGTTTGGATTTATTTCGTAACATTTGTAAACATGTGGCTTAAACCGCTAAGAAGACGAAACGTTTGGATTTATTTCGTAACATTTGTAAACGTTTGGCTTAAATCGCTAAAAAGATGAAACGTTTGGATTTGTTTCGTAACGTTTGTAAACTTTTAGCTTAAATCGCTAAAAAAGGGAAACGTTTGGATTTGTTTCGTAACTTTTGTAAACGTTTGGCTTAAATCGCTAAAAATGTGAAACGTTTCATTTGTTTCGTAACGTTTGTAAACATGTGGCTTAAACCGCTAAGAAGACGAAACGTTTGGATTTATTTCGTAACGTTTGTAAATGTTTGGCTTAAATCTCTAAAAAGATGAAACGTTTGGATTTGTTTCGTAACGTTTGTAAACTTCTGGCTTAAATCGCTAAAAAGGGGAAACGTTTGGATTTGTTTCGTAACCTTTGTAAACGTTTGGCTTAAATCGCTAAAAATGTGAAACGTTTCATTTGTTTCGTAACATTTGTAAACATTTAGCTTAAATTGCTGAAAAGGTGAAACGCTTGGATTTGTTTCGTAACGTTTGTAAACGTTTTGGCTTAAATTGCTAAAAAGGTGAAACATTTGGATTTTGTTTCCTAACCTTTGTAAATGTTTGGCTTAAATCGCTAAAAAGGGGAAATGTTTGGATTTGTTTCGTAACGTTTGTAAACTTCTGGCTTAAATCGCTAAAAAGGGGATACATTTGGATTTTTTTCGTAACTTTTGTAAACGTTTGGCTTAAATCGCTAAAAATGTGAAACATTTCATTTGTTTCGTAAAGTTTGTAAACATTTAGCTTAAATTGCTAAAAAGGTGAAACGCTTGGATTTGTTTCGTGACGTTTGTAAACGTTTTGGCTTAAATTGCTAAAAAGGTGAAACATTTGGATTTTGTTTCCTAACCTTTGTAAATGTTTGGCTTAAATCGCTAAAAAGGGGAAATGTTTGGATTTGTTTCATAATGTTTGTAAACATTTGGTTTAAATCGCTAAAAAGGTGAAACCTTTGGATTAGTTTCGTAACATTTGTAAACGTTTGGTTTAAATTGCTAAAAATGTGAAACGCTTGGATTTGTTTCGTAACGTTTGTGAATGTCTGGCTTAAATTGCAAAAAAGGTGAAACGCTTGGATTTGTTTCGTTACGTTTGTAAACGTTTGGCTTAAATCGCTAAAAAGACGAAACGTTTGGATTTATTTCGTAACGTTTGTAAACATGTGGCTTAAACCGCTAAGAAGACAAAACTTTTGGATTTATTTCGTAGCGTTTGTAAACGTCTGGCTTAAATCGCTAAAAAGATGAAACGTTTGGATTTGTTTCGTAACGTTTGTAAACGTCTGGCTTAAATCGCTAAAAAGGGGAAACGTTTGGATTTATTTCGTAACTTTTGTAAACGTTTGGCTTAAATCGCTAAAAATGTGAAACGTTTCATTTGTTTCGTAACGTTTGTAAATATTTAGCTCAAATTGCTAAAAAGGTGAAACACTGGATTTGTTTCGTAACGTTTGTAAACGTTTTGGCTTAAATTTCTAAAAAGGTGAAACGTTTGGATTTTGTTTCCTAACGTTTGTAAATGTTTGGCTTAAATCGCTAAAAAGGGGAAATGTTTGGATTTGTTTCATAACGTTTGTAAACTTCTGGTTTAAATCGCTAAAAAGGGGATACATTTGGATTTGTTTCGTAACCTTTGTAAACGTTTGGCTTAAATCGCTAAAAATGTAAAACGTTTCATTTGTTTCGTAACGTTTGTAAACATTTAGCTCAAATTACTAAAAAGGTGAAACGCTTGGATTTGTTTCGTAACGTTTGTAAACGTTTTGGCTTAAATTGCTAAAAAGGTGAAACATTTGGATTTTGTTTCCTAACCTTTGTAAATGATTGGCTTAAATCGCTAAAAAGGGGAAATGTTTGGATTTATTTCGTAACGTTTGTAAACTTCTGGCTTAAATCGCTAAAAAGGGGATACATTTGGATATGTTTCGTAACTTTTGTAAACGTTTGGCTTAAATCGCTAAAAATGTGAAACGTTTCATTTGTTTCGTAAAGTTTGTAAACATTTAGATTAAATTGCTAAAAAGGTGAAACGATTGGATTTGTTTCGTGACGTTTGTAAACGTTTTGGCTTAAATTGCTAAAAAGGTGAAACATTTGGATTTTGTTTCCTAACCTTTGTAAATGTTTGGCTTAAATCGCTAAAAAGGGGAAATGTTTGGATTTGTTTCGTAATGTTTGTAAACATTTGGTTTAAATCACTAAAAAGGTGAAACCTTTGGATTAGTTTCGTAACATTTGTAAACGTTTGGTTTAAATTGCTAAAAATGTGAAACGCTTGGATTTGTTTCGTAACGTTTGTAAATGTTTGGCTTAAATCGCCAAAAAGGTGAAACGCTTGGACTTGTTTCGTTACGTTTGTAAACGTTTGGCTTAAATCGCTAAAAAGACGAAACGTTTGGATTTATTTCGTAACGTTTGTAAACATGTGGCTTAAACCGCTAAGAAGACGAAACGTTTGGATTTATTTCGTAACGTTTGTAAACGTTTGTCTTAAATCGCTAAAAAGATGAAACGTTTGGATTTGTTTCGTAACGTTTGTAAACGTCTGGCTTAAATCGCTAAAAAGGGGAAACGTTTGGATTTATTTCGTAACTTTTGTAAACGTTTGGCTTAAATCGCTAAAAATGTGAAACGTTTCATTTGTTTCGTAACGTTTGTAAATATTTAGCTCAAATTGCTAAAAAGGTGAAACGCTTGGATTTGTTTCGTAACGTTTGTAAACGTTTTGGCTTAAATTTCTAAAAAGGTGAAACATTTGGATTCTGTTTCCTAACCTTTGTAAATGTTTGGCTTAAATCGCTAAAAAGGGGAAATGTTTGGATTTGTTTCGTAACGTTTGTAAACTTCTGGCTTAAATCGCTAAAAAGGGGATACATTTGGATTTGTTTCATAACTTTTTTAAACGTTTGGCTTAAATCGCTAAAAATGTGAAACGTTTCATTTGTTTCGTAAAGTTTGTAAACATTTAGCTTAAATTGCTAAAAAGGTGAAACACTTGGATTTGTTTCGTAACGTTTGTAAACGTTTTGGCTTAAATTGCTAAAAAGGTGAAACATTTGGATTTTGTTTCCTAACCTTTGTAAATGTTTGGCTTAAATCGCTAAAAAGGGGAAATGTTTGGATTTGTTTCGTAATGTTTGTAAACATTTGGTTTAAATCGCTAAAAAGGTGAAACCTTTGGATTAGTTTCGTAACATTTGTAAACGTTTGGTTTAAATTGCTAAAAATGTGAAACGCTTGGATTTGTTTCGTAACGTTTGTAAATGTTTGGCTTAAATTGCTAAAAAGGTGAAACGCTTGGATTTGTTTCGTTACGTTTGTAAACGTTTGGCTTAAATCGCTAAAAAGATGAAATGTTTGGATTTATTTCGTAACGTTTGTAAACATGTGGCTTAAACCGCTAAGAAGACGAAACGTTTGGATTTATTTCGTAACGTTTGTAAACGTTTGGCTTAAATCGCTAAAAAGATGAAACGTTTGGATTTGTTTCGTAACGTTTGTAAACGTCTGCCTTAAATGTCTAAAAAGGGGAAACGTTTGGATTTATTTCCTAACTTTTGTAAACGTTTGGCTTAAATCGCTAAAAATGTGAAACGTTTCATTTGTTTCGTAACGTTTGTAAATATTTAGCTCAAATTGCTAAAAAGGTGAAACGCTTGGATCTGTTTCGTAACGTTTGTAAACGTTTTGGCTTAAATTTCTAAAAAGGTGAAACATTTGGATTTTGTTTCCTAAGCTTTGTAAATGTTTGGCTTAAATCGCTAAAAAGGGGAAATGTTTGGATTTGTTTCGTAACGTTTGTAAACTTCTGGCTTGAATCGCTAAAAAGGTGAAACCTTTGGATTTGTTTCGTAACATTTGTAAAGGTTTGGTTTAAATTGCTAAAAATGTGAAACACTTGGATTTGTTTCGTAACGTTTTTAAATGTTTGGCTTAAATTGCTAAAAAAGTGAAACGCTTGGATTTGTTTCTTAACGTTTGTAAACGTTTGGCTTAAATCGCTAAAAAGACGAAACGTTTGGATTTATTTCGTAACGTTTGTAAACATGTGGCTTAAACCGCTAAAAAGGTGAAACGTTTGGATTTATTTCGAAACGTTTGTATATGTTTTGCTTTAATTGCTAAAAAGGTGAAACACTTGGATTTGTTTCATAACGTTTGTAAACGTGTGGCTTATATTGCTAAAAAGGTAAAACGTTTGGATTTGTTTCGTAACGTTTGTAAACATTTGGTGTTGTTTCGTAACGTTTGTAAACGTTTGGCTTAAATCGCTAAATAGGTGAAACGTTTGGATTTGGTTGGTAACGTTTTTAAACGTTTGGCTTAAATTGTTAAAAAGGTGGAAAGTTTGGATTTGTTTCGGAACTTTTGTAAACGTTTGGCATAAATCGCTAAAAAAATGAAACGTTTGGATTTGTTTCGAAACGTTTTAAACGTTCGGCTCAAATCGGTAAAATGGGGAACGTTTGGATTTGTTTCGTAACGTTTCTAAACGTTTGGCCTAAATTGATAAAAAGGCGAAACGTTTGTTTTGTTTCGTAACGTTTGTAAACGTTCGGCATAAATCGCTTAAAAAGTGAAACATCAATTTTGTTTCGTAATGTTTGTAAACGTTTGGCTTAAATTTCTAAAAATGTGAAACGCTTAGATTTGTTTCTGAAGATTTGTAAACGTTTGGCTTAAATTGCTAAAAAGATGAAACGCTTGGATTTGTTTCATAACGTTTGTAAACGTTTGGCTTAAATTGCTAAAAAGGTGAAACGCTTGGTTTTTTTTCGTAAGGTTTGTAGAGGTTTCGCTTAAATCGCTAAAATTGTGAAACGTTTAGATTTTTTTTGTAACGTTTTAAATGTTTGGTTTTGTTTTTTAACATTTGTAAACGTTTGGCTTAAATCGCTAAAAAGGGGAAACGTTTGGATTTGTTTCGTGACGTTTGTAAACGTTTGGCTTAAATTGCTAAAAAGGTGAAACGATTGGATTTGTTTCGTAATGTTTGTAAATGTTTGGCTCAAATCGCTAAAAAGGTGAAACGTTTGGATTTGTTTCGTAACGTTTGTAAATGTTTGGCTTGGATTTGTTTTGTTACGTTTGTAAACGTTTGGTATAAATTGCTAAAAAGGTGAAACGCTTGGATAGACGTTTGGCTTATATTGCTATAAAGGTAAAATGCTTGGATTTGTTTCCTAATGTTTGTAAACGTTTGGCTTAAGTTGCTAAAAAGGTGCAACACTAGGATTTGTTTCATAACATTTGGAAACGTTTGGCTTAAATTGCTAATAAGGGGAAATATTTGGATTTGTTTCATAACCTTTGTAAACGTTTGGCTTAAATCGCTAAAAAGGGTAAATGTTTGGATTTGTTTCATAACGTTTGTAAACGTTTGGCTTAAATCGCTATAAAGGCGAAACGTTTGGATTTGTTTCATAACATTTGTAAATGTTTGGCTTTAATCGCTAAAAAGGGGAAACGTTTCGATTTGTTTGGTTACGTTTGTAAACGTTTGGCATAAATCGCTAAAAAGGTGAAATGTTTGGATTTCTTTCAAAATGTTTTAAACTTTTGGCTTAAATCGCTAAAATGGGAAAACGAGTTTCGTAATGTTTGTAAACATTTGGCTTCAATAGCTAAAAAGGTTAAACGTTTGGATTTATTTCGTAACTTTTGTATGCATTTGGCTTAAATCGCAATAAGGGGAAACGTTTCGATTCATTTCGTAACATTTGTAAACGTTTGGCTTAAATTTCTAAAAAGGTGAACGCTTGGATTTATTTCGTTACGTTTGTAAACGTTTGGCTTATGTTGCTAAAATGGTAAAACCCTCGGATTTGTTTCGGAACGTTTGTAAACGTTTGGCTTAAATTTATAAAAAAATGAAATGCTTGGATTTATTTCGTAACGTTTGTAAACGTTTGTCATAAATTGCTAAAAACGTAAAATGCTTGGATTTGTTTCGAAACGTTTGTAAACGTTTTGCTTAAATTGCTAAAAAGGTGAAACGTTTGGATTTGTTTCGTAACGTTTGTAAACGTTTGGCTTAAATTGCTATAAAGGTAAAACACTTGGATTTGTTTCCTAACGTTTGTAAACGTTTGGCTTAAGTTGCTAAAAAGGTGCAACGCCTGGATTTGTTTCATAACATTTGGAAACGTTTGGCTTAAATTGCTAATAAGGGGAAATATTTGGATTTGTTTCATAACCTATGTAAACGTTTGGGCTAAATCGCTAAAAAGGTGAAATGTTTGGATTTGTTTCGTAACGTTTGTAAATGTTTGGCTTAAATCGCTAAAAAGGTGAAACGTTTGGATTTGTTTCGTAACGTTTGAAAACGTTTGGCTTCAATCACTAAAAAGGGGAAACGTTTAGATTTTTTTGGTCACGTTATTAAATGTTTGGCATAAATTGCTAAAAGGTGAAATGTTTGGATTTGTTTCAAAACGTTTTAAACTTTTGGCTTAAATAGCTAAAATGGGGAAAAATTTGGATTTGTTTCGTAACGTTTGTAAACATTTGGCTTCAATCGCTAAAAAGGTGAAATGTTTGGATTTATTTCGTAAATTTTGTAAACGTTTGGATTAAATCGCAAAAAAGGTGAAACGTTTCGATTCATTTCGATTCATTTCGTAACATTTGTAAATGTTTGGCTTAAATTGCTAAAAAGGTGAAACGCTTGGATTTGTTTCGTAACGTTTGTAAACGTTTGGCTTAAATGTCTAAAAAGGTGAAACCCTTGGATTTGTTTCGTAACGTTTGTAAACGTTTGGCTTAAATTGCTAAAAAGGTGAAACGCTTGGATTTGTTTCGTAATGTTTGTAAACGTTTTCCATACATTGCTAAAAAGGTGAAACGTTTGGATTTGTTTCGTAGTGTTTGTAAAGGTTTCGCTTAAAGCGCTAAAAAGGTGAAACGTTTGGATTTGTTTCATAATGTTTATAAACGTTTGGCATAAATCGCTAAAAAGGCGAAATGTTTGGATTTGTTTTGTAACGTTTTAAACTTTTGGTTTAAATCGCTAAAATGGGGAAACATTTGGATTTGTTTCGTAAAGTTTAGCTTAAAATACTAAAAAGGTGAAATATTTGTTTCGTAACGTTTGTAAACGTTCGGCTTAAATCGCTAAAAAGGTGAAACGTTTGGATTTATTTCGTAACGTTTGTAAACATTTGGCTTAAATTGCTAAAAAGGTGAAACGCTTGGATTTATTTCGTAACGTTTGTAAACGTTTGGCTTAAATTGCTAAAAAGGTGAAACGCTTGGATTTATTTCGTAACGTTTGTAAACGTTTGCCTTATATTGCTAAAAAGGTGAAACGCTTGTATTTGTTTCGAAACGTTTGTAAATGTTTTGTTTAAATTGCTAAAAAGGTGAAGCGCTTGGATTTGTTTCGTTACGTTTGTAAACGTTTGGCTTAAATTGCTAAAAAAGGGAAACGCTTGGATTTGTTTCTTAACGTTTGTAAACGTTTGTCTTAAATCGCTAAGAAGACGAAACGTTTGGATTTATTTTGGAACGTTTGTAAACGTGTGGCTTAAATCGCTAAAAAGATGAAGTGTTTGGATTTGTATCGTAACGTTTGTAAACGTCTGGCTTAAATCGCTTAGAAGGGGAAACGTTTGGATTTGTTTCGTAACTTTTGTAAACGTTTGGCTTAAATCGCTAAAAATGTGAAACGTTTCATTTGTTTCGTAACGTTTGTATATGTTTTGCTTTAATTACTAAAAAAGTAAAACGCTTGGATTTGTTTTGTAACATTTGTAAACGTTTGGCTTAAATTGCTAAAAAGGTGAAACACTTGGATTTGTTTTTTAACGTTAGGAATTATTTGGCTTAAATCGCTAAAAAGACGAAACGTTTGGATTTATTTCGTAACGTTTGTAAACATTTGGCTTAAATTGCTAAAAAGATGAAATGTTTGGATTTATTTCGTAACGTTTGTAAACGTTTGGCTTAAATTGCTAAAAGGGGGAAACGTTTGGATTTGTTTCGTAACTTTTGTAAACGTTTGGCTTAAATCGCTAAAAATGTGGAACGTTTCATTTTTTTTCGTAACGTTTGTAAACGTTTGGCCTAAATTGCTAAAAAGGCGAAATGCTTGGATATGTTTTGTAACGTTCGTAAACGTTTGGCTTAAATTGCTAAAGGTGAAACATTTGGATTTGTATCCTAACCTTTGTAAAGGATAGGCTTAAATCGCTAAAAAGGTGAAATGTTTGGATTTGTTTCGTAAAGTTTATATACATTTGTCATAAATCGCTAAAAAGGTGAAACTTTTGAATTTGTTTCGTAACATTTGTAAACGTTTGGCTTAATTTGCCAAAAAGGTGAAACGCTTGGATTTGTTTTGTAACGTTTGTAAACGTTTGGCTTAAATTGCTAAAAAGGTGAAACGTTTGGTTTTGTTTCGTTACGTTTGTAAAGGTTTGGCTTAGTTAACTAAAAATGGGAAACGGTTGGATTTGTTTCGTAATCTTTTAAACATTTAGGTTAAATCTCTAAAAATGTGGAACGTTTGGATTAGTTTCGTAATCGTTGGTAGACGTTTGGCTTAAATCGCTAAAAAGGTGAAACGTTTGGATTTGTTTCGTAGAATTTGTAAACGTTTGGCTTAAAATGCTAAAAAGGTGAAACGTTTGGATTTGTTTCATACCTTTTGTAAACGTTTGGCATAAATCGCAAAAAAGGTGAAACGTTTGGATTTGTTTCATACCGTTTGTAAACGTTTGGCTTAAATCGCCAAAAAGGTGAAACGTTTGGATTTGTTTCGTAATGTTTGTAACGTTTGTAAATGTTTTGTTTAAATTGCTAAAAAAGTGAAACACTTGGATTAGTTTCGTTATGTTCGTAAACGTATGGCTTAAATTTTTAAAAAGGTGAAACGCTTGGTTTTGTTTCCTAACATTTGTAAACGTTTGGCATAAATTTCTAAATATGGGAAACGATTGGATTTCTTTCATAACGTTTGTTAACGTTTGGCTTCAATCGCTAAAAAGGTGAAACATTTGGATTTGTTTCGTAACGTTTGTAAACGTTTGGCTTAAATCGCGAAATAGGTAAAACATTCTGATTTGTTTCATAACTTATTAAACGTTTGGCTTAAATCGCTAAAATGAGGAAACGTTTGGATTTGTTTCGTAGAGTTTGTAAACGTTTAGCTTAAATCCCTAAAAAGGTGAAACGTTTGGTTTTGTTTTGTAACGTTTCTAAACGTTTGGTATAAACCGCTAAAAAGGTAAAACGTTTGGATTAGTTTCGTAATCGTTTGTAAATGTTTGGCTTATGTTGCTAAAAAGGTGAAACGTTTGGATTTGTTTTGTAGCATTTGTAAACGTTTGGCTTAAAATGCTAAAAAGGGGAAACGTTTGGATTTGTTTCATACCTTTTGTAAACGTTTGGCATAAATCGCAAAAAAGGTGAAACGCTTGGATTTGTTTCCTAACGTTTGTAAACGTTTGGCTTAATTTGCTAAAAAGGTGCAACACTTGGATTTGTTTCATAACATTTGGAAACGTTTGGCTTAAATTGCTAATAAGGGGTAATATTTGGATTTGTTTCATAACTTTTGTAAACGTTTGGCTTAAATTGCTAAAAAGGTGAAATGTTTGGATTTGTTTCGTAACGTTTGTAAACGTTTGGCTTAAATCGCTAAAAAGGCGAAACGTTTGGATTTGTTTTATAACATTTGTAAACGTTTGGCTACAATCGCTAAAAAGGGGAAACGTTTAGATTTGTTTGGTCACGTTTGTAAACGTTTTGCATAAATCGCTAAAAAGGTGAAATGTTTGGATTTCTTTCAAAACGTTTTAAACTTTTGGCCTAAATCGCTAAAATTGGAAAATGTTTGGATTTGTTTTGTAACGTTTGTAAACATCTGGCTTCAATCGCTAAAAAGGTGAAACGTTTGGATTTATTTCGTAACTTTTGTAAACGTTTGGCTTAAATCGCAAAAAAGGTGAAACGTTTCGATTCATTTCGTAACATTTGTAAACATTTGGCTTAAATTGCTAAAAAGGTGAAACGCTTGGATTTATTTCGTAACGATTGTAAACGTTTGGCTTATGTTGCTAAAAAGATAAAACCCTTGGATTTGTTTCGGAACGTTTGTAAACGTTTGGTGTTGTTTCGTAACGTTTGTAAACGTTTAGCTTAAATCGCTAAATATGTGAAATGTTTGGATTTGTTTGGTAACGTTTTTAAACGTTTGGCTTAAATCGCTAAAAAGGTGAAACGTTTGGATTTATTTCGTAACGTTTGTATATGTTTTGCTTTAATTGCTAAAAAGGTAAAACGCTTGGATTTGTTTCATAACGTTTGTAAACGTTTGGCTTAAATTGCCAAAAATGGGAAACGTTTGGATTTGTTTTTTAACGTTTGGAATTATTTGGCTTAAATCGCTAAAAAGACGAAACGTTTGGATTTATTTCGTAACGTTTGTAAACATTTGTCTTAAATTGCTAAAAAGATGAAACGTTTGGATTTGTTTCGTAACGTTTGTAAACGTTTGGCTTAAATCGCTAAAAGGGGGAAACGTTTGGATTTGTTTCGTAACTTTTGTAAACGTTTGGCTTAAATCGCTAAAAATGTGGAACGTTTCATTTTTTTCGTAACGTTTGTAAACGTTTAGCCTAAATTGCTAAAAAGGCGAAACGCTTGGATATGTTTTGTAACGTTCATAAACGTTTGGCTTAAATTGCTAAAGGTGAAACATTTGGATTTGTATCCTAACCTTTGTAAACGATAAGCTTAAATCGCTAAAAAGGTGAAATGTTTGGATTTGTTTCGTAAAGTTTATATACATTTGTCATAAATCGCTAAAAAGGTGAAACTTTTGGATTTGTTTCGTAACGTTTGTAAACGTCTGGCTTAATTTGCTAAAAAGGTGAAACGCTTGGATTTGTTTTGTAACGTTTGTAAACGTTTGGCTTAAATTGCTAAAAAGGTGAAACGTTTGGTTTTGTTTCGTAACGTTTGTAAAGGTTTGGCTTAATTAACCAAAAATGGGAAACGTTTGGATCTGTTTCGTAATTTTTTAAACATTTTGGTTAAATCACTAAAAAGGTGGAACGTTTGGATTAGTTTCGTAATCGTTGGTAGACGTTTGGCTTAAATCGCTAAAAAGGTGAAACGTTTGGATTTGTTTCGTAGCATTTGTAAACGTTTGGCTTAAAATGCTAAAAAGGTGAAACGTTTGGATTTGTTTCATACCTTTTGTAAACGTTTGGCATAAATCGCAAAAAAGGTGAAACGTTTGGATTGGTTTCGTACCGTTTGTAAACGTTTGGCTTAAATCACAAATGTTTGTAACGTTTGTAAATGTTTTGTTTAAATTGCTAAAAAGGTGAAACGTTTGGATTAGTTTCGTTATGTTCGTAAACGTATGGCTTAAATTTTTAAAAAGGTCAAACGCTTGGTTTTGTTTCCTAACATTTGTAAACGTTTGGCATAAATTTCTAAATATGGGAAATGTTTGGATTTGTTTCATAACGTTTGTTAACGTTTGGCTTCAATCGCTAAAAAGGTGAAACGTTTGGATTTGTTTCGTAACGTTTGTAAACGTTTGGCTTAAATCGCGAAAAAGGTAAAACGTTCTGATTTGTTTCGTAACTTATTAAACGTTTGGCTTAAATCGCTAAAATGGGGAAACGGTTGGATTTGTTTCATAGAGTTTGTAAACGTTTAGCTTAAATCCCTAAAAAGGTGAAACGTTTGGTTTTGTTTTGTAACGTTTCTAAACGTTTGGTTTAAACCGCTAAAAAGGTGAAACGTTTGGATTAGTTTCGTAATCGTTTTTAAACGTTTGGCTTAAGTTGCTAAAAAGGTGAAACGTTTGGATTTGTTTTGTAGCATTTGTAAACGTTTGGCTTAAAATGCTAAAAAGGTGAAACGTTTGGATTTGTTTCATACCTTTTGTAAACGTTTGGCATAAATCGCAAAAAAGGTGAAACGCTTGGATTTGTTTCCTAACGTTTGTTAACGTTTGGCTTAATTTGCTAAAAAGGTGCAACACTTGGATTTGTTTCATAACATTTGGAAACGTTTGGCTTAAATTGCTAATAAGGGGAAATATTTGGATTTGTTTCATAACTTTTGTAAACGTTTGGCTTAAATCGCTAAAAAGGTGAAATGTTTGGATTTGTTTCGTAACGTTTGTAAACGTTTGGCTTAAATCGCTAAAAAGGCAAAACGTCTGGATTTGTTTTATAACATTTGTAAACGTTTGGCTACAATCGCTAAAAAGGGGAAACGTTTAGATTTGTTTGGTCACGTTTGTAAACGTTTTGCATAAATCGCTAAAAAGGTGAAATGTTTGGATTTCTTTCAAAACGTTTTAAACTTTTAGCTTAAATCGCTAAAATGGGAAAACGTTTGGATTTGTTTCGTTACGTTTTATTATTTGGCTTTAATCGCTAAAAAGGTGAAACATTTGGATTTGTTTCGAAACGTTTGTAAATCGTTTGTTATAAATTGCTAAAAACGTAAAATGCTTGGATTTATTTCGGAACGTTTGTAAACGTTTTGCTTAAATTGCTAAAAAGGTGAAACGTTTGGATTTGTTTCGTAACGTTTGTAAACGTTTGGCTTAAATTGCTATAAAGGTAAAACACTTGGATTTGTTTCCTAACGTTTGTAAACGTTTGGCTTAAGTTGCTAAAAAGGTGCAACGCCTGGATTTGTTTCATAACATTTGGAAATGTTTGGCTTAAATTGCTAATAAGGGGAAATATTTGGATTTGTTTCATAACCGATGTAAACGTTTGGGCTAAATCGCTAAAAAGGTGAAATGTTTGGATTTGTTTCGTAACGTTTGTAAATGTTTGGCATAAATCGCTAAAAAGGTGAAACGTTTGGATTTGTTTCGTAACGTTTGTAAACATCTGGCTTCAATCGCTAAAAAGCTGAAACGTTTGGATTTATTTCGTAACTTTTGTAAACGTTTGGCTTAAATCGCAAAAAAGGTGAAACATTTCGATTCATTTCGTAACATTTGTAAACGTTTGGCTTAAATTGCTAAAAAGGTGAAATGCTTGGATTTATTTCGAAACGATTGTAAACGTTTTGCTTATGTTGCTAAAAAGATAAAACCCTTGGATTTGTTTCGGAACGTTTGTAAACGTTTGATGTTGTTTCGTAACGTTTGTAAACGTTTAGCGTAAATCGCTAAATAGGTGAAACGTTTCGATTTGTTTGGTAACGTTTTTAAATGTTTGGCTTAAATCGCTAAAAAGGTGAAACGTTTGGATTTATTTCGTAACGTTTGTATATGTTTTGCTTTAATTGCTAAAAAGGTAAAACGCTTGGATTTGTTTCATAACGTTTGTAAACGTTTGTCTTAAATTGCTAAAAATGTGAAACGTTTGGATTTGTTTCGTAACGGTTGTAAACGTTTGGTGTTTTTCGTAACGTTTGTAAACGTTTTGCTTAAATAGCTTAATAGGTGAAACGTTTGGATTTGTTTGGTAACGTTTTTAAACGTTTGGCTTAAATGCTAAAAAGGTGAAACGTTTGGACTTGTTTCATACCTTTTGTAAACGTTTGGCATAAATCGCTTAAAAGGTGAAACGTTTGGATTTTTTTCGTACCGTTTGTAAACGTTTGGCTTAAATCGCCAAAAAGGTGAAACGTTTGAATTTGTTTCGTAATGTTTGTAAACGTTTGGCTTAAATTGCTAAAAAGGTGAAATGCTTGGATTTGTTTCGTAACGTTTGTAAATGTTTGGTTTAAATTGCTAAAAAGGTGAAACGCTTGGATTATTTTCGTTACGTTCGTAAACGTATGGCTTAAATTTCTAAAAAGATTAAACGCTTGGTTTTGTTTCCTAACGTTTGTTAACGTTCGGCATAAATTGCTAAATATGGGAAACGTTTTGATTTGTTTCGTAACGTTTGTTAACGTTTGGCTTCAATCGCTAAAAAGGTGAATCGTTTGGATTTGTTTCATAACGTTTGTAAACGTTTGGCTTAAATCGCGAAAAAGGTGAAACGTTTGGATTTATTTCTTAACTAATTGAACGTTTGGCTTAAATCGCTAAAATGGGGAAACGTTTGGATTTGTTTCATAGCGTTTGTAAACGTTTTGCCTAAATCCCTAAAAAGGTGAAACGTTTGGTTTTGTCTCGTAACGTTTGTAAACGTTTGGCTTAATCCGCTAAAAAGGTGCAACGTTTGGATTTACTTCGTAACGTTTGTATATGTTTTGCTTTAATTGCTAGAAAGGTGAAACGCTTGGATTTGTTTCATAATATTTGTAAACGTTAGGCTTAAATTGCTATAAAGGTGAAACGTTTGGATTTGTTTCGTAACGTTTGTAAACGTTTGGTGTTGTTTCGTAACGTTTGTGAACGTTTGGCTTAAATCGCTAAATAGGTGAAACGTTTGGATTTGTTTGGTAACGTTTTTAAACGTGTGGCTTAAATCACTAAAAAGGTGAAACATTTGGATTTGTTTCGGAACTTTTATAAACGTTTGGCATAAATAGCTAAAAAGGTGAAACGTTTTGGATTTGTTTCGAAACGTTTTAAACGTTTGGCTCAAATCGGTAAAATAGGAAACGTTTGGATTTGTTTCGTAACGTTTTTAAACGTTTGACCTAAATTGCTAAAATGGTGAAACGTTTGTTTTGTTTCGTGACGTTTGTAAACATTCTGCATAAATCGCTTAAAAGGTGAAACATTGGATTTGTTTCGTAATGTTTGTAAACGTTTGGCTTAAATTGCTAAAAATGTGAAACGCTTGGATTTGTTTTTGAACGTTTGTAAACGTTTGGCTTAAATTGCTAAATAGATGAAACGCTTGGATTTGTTTCGTAACGTTTGTAAACGTTTGGCTTAAATTGCTAAAAAGGTAAAACGCATGGTTTTGTTTCGTAACGTTTGTAGAGGTTTCACTTAAATCGCTATAATTGTGAAACGTTTAGATTTGTTTTGTAACGTTTTAAACGTTTGGTTTTGTTTCTTAACGTGTTCCGATTACCTAAGCGTTGTTAGATTATATTACGCAAAGTGTGCATGAAAAGTGACGCTAGATTAGTATGTAGTGTCTCAACTCTCTTTCATGCGTCGTTCCAATTACCTAAGCATGGTTAGGTTACATTATGCAAAGTGTGCGTGAAAAGTGACAATAGATATAACTATGTCGCGTCTCAAGTCTCTTTAAAGCGTTGTTCCGATTACCAAAGCGTGGTTAAGTTATATTGCGCAATGTGTGCGTGAAACCTGTTGCTAGAGTAGAATGTCGGGTCTCAAGTCTCTTTAGCGCGTCGTTCCGATTACCTAAGCATGGTTAGGTTATATTACGCAAAGTGTGCATGATAGTGACGCTAGATTAGTATGTAGTGTCTCAACTCTCTTTAATGCGTCGTTCCAATTACCTAAGCATGGTTAGGTTACAGAGACTTGTAAAGCGACATAAGCATGGTAATCAAAACGATACATTAGAGAGACTTGAGACGCGCCATACTAATCTAACGTCACTTTTCACGCACAGTTTGCATAATATAACCTAACCATGGTTAGGTAATCGGAACTGATAACAATATAGATGGTATTACCGCAAATCACCTAAGAGACCAATTTTACTAAAGGGCAACACTGATTACCTAGCATTGATAAGCATAAATACCAAGATGAGTCTCCATATAAACATACATAGAAATGCTATTTCTATCCCACATTGCTAGTTTACAAAGAAACAACAAAACATGTGTCTATATAAGCCAAGACAACACATCAATAGGGGGGGAAGCTTTCCACCTCTTTCACATAATACTTTTAATATACTCTTTTAAAGACAAATATTGACTTGCTCGTCGGAGTGAACGTCCGGAGACCCTCTCCGGCATTCTTCTGACTTGTTTGTTCTTAATCTCAGGCGGACTACGTCACTTGAACTCAAGAATGGAGCTTAAATCCGGTCACTCGAAGTCGTTGATAATTTCACAATTATCACTTGGCGCCGTCTGTGGGAAACACCATCTCTATTCATTATGTCATCCTCGAAGGCAATTGTTCGACGAAGATAGAAGAAGTAGATTGACAAATCCCTTCCAAAAAATCAGAAATAGGCCATAGCCTTTCATGCTTTGCTGAGTCTGGCTATTGTCTCTCATATTTGGCCGAGATAAACCATGACCTTTTATGCTCTCCCAGTGTAAATAGTTTTCAAATGAAAAAACCGAGCATAAGCTATTACTTAAAAAAAAAAAAAAAAAAAAAAACGAGCAGAGCATAAACCGAACAGAACTGAGCAATTGCTCACCAAAATTTCCATAAGCCATAGCTTATGGCCGAGTTGAGCCATTTCTCACCAAAATTTCCATAAGCCATAGCTTATGGCCGAGATGAGCAATTGCTCACGAAAATTTCAATAAGCTCTTACTTATGGCCGAGTTGAGCCATTGCTCATCAAAATTTTCATAAGCCATAGCTTATGGCCGAGTTGAGCAATTGCTCACCAAAATTTCCATAAGCCATAGCTTATGGCCGAGATGAGTCATTGCTCATGAAAAATTTCCATAAGCCATAGCTTATGGCCGAGTTGAGCCATTGCTCACCAAAATTTCCATAAGCCATAGCTTATGGCCGAGTTGAGCCATTGCTCACCAAAATTTCCATAAGCCATAGCTTATGGCCGAGATGAGCAATTGCTCACGAAAATTTCCATAAGCCATAACTTATGGCCGAGTTGAGAAATTGCTCACCAAAAATTCCATAAGCCATAGCTTATGGCCGAGTTGAGAAATTGCTCACCAAAATTTCCATAAGCCATAGCTTATGGCCGAGTTGAGCAATTGCTCACCAAAATTTCCATAAGCCATAGCTTATGGCCGAGATGAGCCATTGCTCACCAAAATTTCCATAAGCTCTTGCTTATGGCCGAGATGAACCATTGCTCACGAAAATATCCATAAGCCATAGCTTATGGCCGAGTTGAGCCATTGCTCACCGAAATTTCCATAAGCTCTTACTTATGGCCGAGTTGAGCCATTGCTCATCAAAATTTTCATAAGCCATAGCTTATGGCCGAGTTGAGCAATTGCTCACCAAAATTTCCATAAGCCATAGCTTATGGCCGAGATGAGCCATTGCTCAAGAAAATTTCCATAAGCCATAGCTTATGGCCGAGTTGAGCCATCGCTCACCAAAATTTCCATAAGCCATAGCTTATGGCCGAGTTGAGCCATTGCTCACCAATATTTCCATAAGCCATAGCTTATGGCCCAGATGAGCAATTGCTCACGAAAATTTCCATAAGCCATAGCTTATGGACGAGTTGAGAAATTGCTCACCAAAATTTCCATAAGCCATAGCTTATGGCCGAGTTGAGCCATTGCTCACCAAAATTTTCATAAGCCATAGCTTATGGACGAGATGAGCAATTGCTCACCAAAATCTCCATAAGCCATAGCTTATGGCCGAGTTGAGCCATTGCTCACCAAACTTTCCATAAGCTCTTACTTATGGCCGACTTGAGCAATTGCTCACCAAATTAACCTCCATAAGCCATCGCTTATGGCCGACCTGAGCGCTTGCTCAGGAAAACCTCCATAAGCCATCGCTTATGGCCGACCTGAGCGCTTGCTCAGGAAAACCTCCATAAGCAATCGCTTATGGCCGACCTGAGCGCTTGCTCAGGAAAACCTCCACAAGCCATCGCTTATGGCCAACCTGAGCGCTTGCTCAGGAAAAATTCCCATAAGCCATCGCTTATGGCCGACCTGAGCGCTTGCTCAGGAAAACCTCCATATGCCATCGCTTATGGCCGACCTGAGCGCTTGCTCAGGAAAACCTCCAAAACCTCCATAAGCCATCGCTTATGGCCGACCAGAGCGCTTGCTCAGGAAAACCTCCATAAGCCATCGCTTATGGCCGACCTGAGCGCTTGCTCAGGAAAACCTCCAAAACCTCCATAAGCCATCGCTTATGGCCGACCAGAGCGCTTGCTCAGGAAAACCTCCATAAGCCATCGCTTATGGCCGACCTGAGCGCTTGCTCAGGAAAACATCCATAAGCCATCGCTTATGGCCGACCAGAGCGCTTGCTCAGGAAAACTTCCATAAGCTCTTTCTTATGGCCGACCTGAGCGCTTGCTCAGGAAAATTCCCATATGCCATCGCTTATGGCCGACGTGAGCGCTAGCTCAGGAAAACTTCCATAAGCCATCGCTTATGGCCGACCAGAGCGCTTGCTCAGGAAAACTTCCATAAACTCTTTCTTATGGCCGACCTGAGCGCTTGCTCAGGAAAACTTCCATAAGCCATCGCTTATGGCCGACCAGAGCGCTTGCTCAGGAAAACTTCCATAAGCCATCGCTTATGGCCGACCAGAGCGCTTGCTCAGGAAAACTTCCATAAGCTCTTTCTTATGGCCGACCTGAGCGCTTGCTCAGGAAAATTCCCATATGCCATCGCTTATGGCCGACGTGAGCGCTTGCTCAGGAAAACTCCCATAAGCCATCGCTTATGGCCGACCTGAGCACTTGCTCAGGAAAACTTCCATAAGCTCTTGATTATGGCCGACCTGAGCGCTTGCTCAGGAAAGCTTCCATAAGCTCTTGCATATGGCCGACCTGAGCGCTTGCTCAGGAAAACTTCCATAAGCTCTTTCTTATGGCCGACCTGAGCGCTTGCTCAGGAAAATTCCCATATGCCATCGCATATGGCCGACTTGAGCGCTTGCTCAGGAAAACTTCCATAAGGTCTTGCTTATGGCCGACCTGAGCGCTTGCTCAGGAAAACTTCCATAAGCTCTTTCTTATGGCCGACCTGAGCGCTTGCTCAGGAAAATTCCCGTATGCCATCGCTTATGGCCGACTTGAGCGCTTGCTCAGGAAAACTCCCATAAGCCATCGCTTATGGCCGAGCTGAGCATTTGCTCAGGAAAACTTCCATAAACTCTCGCCTATGGCCGACCTGAGCACTTGCTTAGGAACATTTCCATAAGTCATCGCTAATGGCCGAGCTGAGCTATTGCATATCGCCTAGTTAAGCCATAGAACTTACAGTTATTTACCTAAGCTGTTGCTTATCTCCTAGTTGAGCCATATACTTCGGACATAAATATCCGACATACTCGAGGGGGGGACTTGTGATAACAATATAGATGGTATTACCGCAAATCACCTAAGAGACCAATTTTATTAAAGGGCAACACTGATTACCTAGCATTGATAAGCATAAATACCAAGATGAGTCTCCATATAAACATACATAGAAATGCTATTTCTATCCCACATTGCTAGTTTACAAAGAAACAACAAAACATGTGTCTATATAAGCCAAGACAACACATCAATAAGGGGGTAAGCTTTCCACCTCTTTCACATAATACTTTTAATATACTCTTTTAAAGACAAATATTGACTTGCTCGTCGGAGTGAACGTCCGGAGACCCTCTCCGGCGTTCTTCTGACTTGTTTGTTCTTAATCTCAGGCGGACTACGTCACTTGAACTCAAGAATGGAGCTTAAATCCGGTCACTCGAAGTCGTTGATAATTTCACAATTATCAGGAACGAAGCATTAAAGAGAATTGAGACACGACATACTAACCTAGCAATAGTGTTCAAGCACACATTGCGTAATATAACCTAACCATGTTTAGGTAATCGGAACGACGCGTTAAAGAGACTTGGGACAAGACATAATAATCTATTTTCACATTTCACGCACACTTTGTGTTATATAACCTAACCATGCTTAGGTAATCGGAACGACGCGTTAGAGAGACTTGTGACCCGGCAAACCATTGGATATGATTCAGATAGGTTAAGCAGGGCCCTAATTAAAGAAATAAAATAAAATTATGATTTAATTTGTCTGATTTTATATGTAGGTTGGTGTATAAGAGTTAATATGTGTATGGTTTGATTAAATGATATTCTGTTATTTGCTTTGTTTGTTGTTGTCAGATATATATAAATATAATTAGCTATATTCTATTGAGTAACCAGCTCACCCCTTGCCACCTATTTTTCAGAAGATAGACCACAGTGATCCATTTAAATTTAATAACATAAAATCTTCTGCTTAAACGTTTATTAACTCTCTCTAAATAATAATATCTCAATAAATCCACAGCCAAAAATTTAGTCTCATGACAAAAGATACGTAAATAAATTCAAAGAAATAATTAGCTGTTACAAACACTATATATATAATTAATCACTTAATCATATTGGGCTTGTACAACCCATAACTGTTTTAGGCCTGTTCTTAGTGTGCGACCCTGTAGGTTCATATAACGTTGGCAGTAGGCTCGAAATCCCTATTTCAGCCCATAAGTCATAAGTGGCCTCTAGCAAGACATTATGACTACCCAAGTTATACGAATATCGATAATCCGATTTAACCATTTACAATAATATTTTGATCCCTTTGTCACTCGATATCCAGATTGAATATAAGGCATAGTCCTGTCATCCTTATAATATTCAATCATTAGTTTCTTGACTCTAAGTAGACTGAAAATGATAACTCATTATCAATTAGCATGGCCATGCATTTCCTTCAGTCTATCTTTTTCAAGGGGCCCATAAATATCTTACTCAAATAAATGAGGGACAAATTCCTTCTCAGTCACTCACATTTCTCACATAGTTACTTTCATATCCAATGACAATCTATTCCATTATCTTGTTAAAGATAATGTAAGACTGTATCAAAACATGAAATAGCTATGTAGAAATCCATGATGATTTCAAGGTCAAAGGATTATACTAATAGAACTGTAATGAGAATTACATATGACAGTGATCTATGTAGTATTCTCACAGTGGGTCATCCAGTGCCTTATTTCTCAAATAGCACCTATGATTTGACTTAATATCTCATATACATGATTAGTAAAACATAATCATCAGTCAACATCATACTAGTCTCAATGTTCTATTAAGATTAGGGATAGATGGTATATTATTCTTTTATTAAACCTAAGGGTGCTACTATCAAGTCACATATTTGATGACCTTAGATCTTGTATATAGGTGATTAGAGTTTGATACTCCTTAACCTTAGATCTTTCATGAGCTAGGGCCGCGGGATGTGTTGGCTCTAGTTAGCTGTACATGGAGATAGAGGTTTATCCTAGAAAGGATTCATCACTATGGATGAACGGATATAAGATTTTATGCTATCTCAAATTGTTCATGATGGATGATAAAACCTGCGCAGGTGTATATGACTTATATAGAAAGTTGTTTCTAGTGGAAGTCATATTTATCAAGAATTAGAACTGGGAGATGAGGTCATATAATCAAAGACAAACAGTGTTTGACTTAACCATGACACTAGTCGAGATTGGAATCTTAGATGAAGGAAATTCTGAGTGTACGGTAATTATGAACATTGGTTCATAAAGAATGCATCGAAACATTCATATCTATTTGGGGGTCGTGATATGTTGCTAGACGTCACTCTCGATCTACGAGAATTAATAATTAAATGGGATTTAATTATTTAATATAAGAAAGGTGTTTCTTATGTCTCTCGTTGCCATATAGATGTGAACCTAGTTAGTCACACACAATAGAGTGCGTAACCGATTGAGTTTACGAAAGATTAATTTCACATGGATACTAGCATATCTCGGAAATTAATCTAAGATGAAAAACAAGTACAAATTAGGGACTAATTTGTAAGAGTTATAAATTAGTAGGAACCTAATTGTACTATGTCCAAGTTAATTAGAGACTAATTTATAAGAGTTATAAATTAGTAGGAACCTAATTATATTTTAACCAAATTTTATGATTAAAAGATTTAAGTAATTAATTAGTGTAATTAATGATACTTAAATCATTAATCATAAGCTAATGGAATGATGATGTAATGGTGATGATGTAATGAGATAAGCTTATGTCATACATGTGATGGCATCACCTATATGATGTCACCTATGTGATGTCACCTATGTGATGTCACCACATGATAGGTGTCATGTGGTGGCAACAATTTTTCTTGGTGTTTGACACCTAGCATGCAAGGTGTTGCATTCTTAAGAAATGCTCTAACCTATAAATATAGTATGTCCTTGCATTCTTAAGACATGCTCTAACCTATAAATAGAAAGCACTTGAAAGAGTTCAAGTAGTCATCAATCACGGGAAAAACTTGGCGACGTTTTTCATACATCCGAGCAAGGTAGTGATCGCGGCGAGAGTTTGAGCTTAGGGCTGCTCGGCAAGAGGAACTCTTGCAGGATAACTTCAAGGAGAGGATTCAATCGGATGCATACTCGTGTGGACGAGCTTGAGGTCGCCGTACTTTCGGGACTACAAGAATCATTGGAGAATCGACATAGGTATTCTTCTTACGATTTCTAGATGCGTGCTTTAATTACTAAATGATACGACGATCCATTTGTTGTTGATATGATCAACTTTAGGATCCGGATTGCTGGAATTTCGATTTTGAATTGAAATATACGATTCGGACCCGCGCCTCCCGCTGCGCCAACAGAAGGTTCGGATTTGCTTCGTAACGTTTGTAAACATTTTGCTTAAATAGCTAAAAAGGTGAAACATTTGGATTTGTTTCGTAACGTTTGCAAACATTTGGCTTAAATCGCTAAAAAGGTGAAACGTTTGGATTTGTTTCATAGCGTTTGTAAACGTTTGGTTTAAATTGCTAAAAAAGTGAAACGTTTTGATTTTTTTCGTAGCGTTTGTAAACGTTTGGCTTAAATAGCTAAAAAGGGGAAACGTTTGGATTTGTTTCGTACCATTTGTAAACTTTTTGCTTAAATCGTTAAAAAGGTGAAACGTTTGGATTTGTTTCGTAACGTTTGTAAACGTTTGGCTTAAATTGCTAAAAAGGTGAAACGCTTGGTTTAGTTTTGTAACGTTTGTAAACGTTTGGCTTAAATTGCTAAATATGGAAAAAGTTTGGATTTATTTCGTAACGTTTGTAAACGTTTGGCTTCAACCGCAAAATATATGAAACGTTTGGATTTGTTTCGTAACGTTTATAAACGTTTGGCTTATATCGCTAAAAAGGTGAAACGTTTGGATTTGTTTCGTAACATTTTAAACGTTTGGCTTAAATCGCTAAAAAGGTGAAACGTTTGGATTTGTTTCGCAACGTTTCTAAACGTTTGGCTTAAATTGCTAAAAAGGTGAAACGCTTGGATTTGTTTCGTAACGTTTTAAACGTTTGTTTTTGTTTTGCAATGTTTGTAAACATTTGGCTTAAATCGCAAAAAAGGTGAAACAACATTTTTTTTGCAATGTTTATAAAGGTTTGGCTTAAATCGCTAATAAGGAGAAACGTTTTGATTTGTTTCGTAACGTTTGTAAACGTTTGGCTTAACTCGCTAAAAAGGTGAAAAGTTTGGATATTTTTCGTAACGTTTGTAAACGTTTGGCTTATATTTAAACAAAGGTGAAACTCTTGGATTTGTTTCGTAATGTTTGTAAACGTTTGGCTTAAATCGCTAAAAAGGGGAAACGTTTGGTTTTGTTTCGTAACGTTTGTAAACGTTTGGTTTTGTTTCGTAACGTTTGTAAACGTTGGCTTAAATCGCTAAAAGGGTGAAACATTTGGATTTGTTTCGTATCATTTGTAAACGTTTGTTTTAAATCGCTAAAAAGGTGAAACGTTTGAATTTCTTTCGCAACGTTTGTATACGTTTGGCTTAAATTGCTGAAAAGGGTTTCGTAACGTTTTAAACGTTTGGATTAGTTTTGTAATGTTTGTAAACGTTTGGCTTAAATCGCTAAAAAGGTGAAACATTTGGATTTGTTTCGTAACATTTGGCTTAAATGACTAGGAAGGTGAAACGTTTGGCTTAAATTGCTAAAATGGTGAAACGTTTATATTTGTTTCGTAACGTTTGTAAACGTTTGGCTTAAATCGCTAAAGAGGTGCAACGTTTGGATTTAAATTGCTAAAAAGGTGACACGTTTGGATTTGTTCATAACGTTTGTAAACGTTTGGCTTAAATCGCTAAAAAGGGGAAACATTTGGATTTGTTTTGTAACGTTTGTAACGCTTGGCTTATATCGTAAAAAGGTCAAACATTTGGTTTTGTTTCATTACGTTTGTATACGTTTTGTTTAAATTGCTAAAAAGGGTAAACACTTGGATTTGTTTCGTAGAGTTTGTAAACATTTGGCTTAAATTGCTAAAAAGGCGAAACATTTGGATTTGTTTCGTAATGTTTGTAAACATTCGGCTTCAATCGCTAAAAAGGCGAAATCTTTGGTTTTGTTTCGTAACGTTTGTAAAAGTTCGGCTTAAATAGCTAAAAAGGTGAAACGTTTAGTTTTGTTTCGTAATGTTTGTAAACGTTCGGCTTATATCGCTAAAAAGGAGAAACGTTTGGATTTGTTCCGTAACGTTTGTAAAACTTTGGCTTAAATTGCTAATAAGAGGAAACGTTTGAATTTGTTTAGTAACATTTGTAAACGATTGGTTTTGTTTCATAATGTTTGCAAACGTTTGGCTTAAATCGTTAAAAATGTGAAATGTTTGGATTTGTTTTGTAACGTTTAAACGTTTGGTTTTATTTCGTAACGTTTGTAAATGTTGGACTTAATTCGCTAAAAAGGTGAAACGTTTGGATTTGTTACGTAACGTTTGTAAATGTTTGGCTTATATTGCTAATAAGATGAAACGCTTGGATTTGTTTCGTTATGTTTGTAAACATTTGGCTTAAATTGCTAAAAAGGTGAAACTTTTGGATTTGTTTCGCAATGTTTGTAAACGTTTGGCTTCAATCACCAAAAAGGGGAAACATTTGGATTTGTTTCGTAACGTTTGTAAACGTTTGGCTTAAATCGCTAAATTGGGGAAACGTTTGGATTTGTTTTGCAACGTTTGTAAACGTTTTGCTTAAATCGATAAAATGGTGAATTGTTTGGTTTTGTTTCGTAACGTTTGGTTTGTAAACATTTGGCTTAAATCGCAAAAATTGTAAAACGTTTGGATTTGTTTCGTAACGTTTGTAAACATTTGGATTTGTTTCGTAACGTTTGTAAATGTCACGACCAACTTTCATGGATCGCGACCGGCGCTAGGGTATGGGTATGGTCGTACCAAAACCCGTAGCAAGCCTCGCAGATAACCTTCTAATAAAAATAAACCTGCAAGAAAACCAATGCTCGGGGGCAACCGAGACTCCAACCTTAGTCTAGCAGTTTATACAACAGTGCTAATATAATTACTTAATAGCAATTCGAAATTATGAAATATGCCTCATATATAAATAATCCAATGTAACATGTCAAAGTACAATAATATAAAAGTCGTACCACTACGACAAACCAAAGTGTAATAATAATAGGGACAACTAGTTCTACCGCGGTCTAACAGGTAAAATAGCTGACTAGTCTAATAACATAAAAAGGCCTCCGAGGAATCAATAGATTGAAGATGAGCAACGCTCTCAAAATCATAAACCTGGAAAAAATTGGGAAAACAACGGGGTCAGATATACTGAGATAGGTTCATAATGCTATTTACATTTATTAAGTTTAAAACCCTTAAAAACAAATCCTTTTATACTAATTTATATATTTGATTATGGAAAACAGTATTGAAATGAAATCACAAAGTATTCAACTCAAAGTATTATCCAAAGTAGATGGGAACAAATCCTCATCGATTCCCAAAGTGGGCCAAACATTGGTCAGCCAATCCCAAATTACTTACCGGTGCACGCAGTCTCGATACAAGCCTATCGAGTAGCTCGTTTTAATCCAGATCCATAATCCTTAAAACAGTTCACAAACATTTGATATACTAAAATAATGTGCGGTACTTAATAAAGCAGTAAATTACACTATAAACTCACTGCTTGCTTATCCACGTGAATCTTGTCAAAAAGCTAACCCTGCGTAGACTCCGAAGCACGAGCAGTCGACAGGTCTAAAACATTATACAAGTTAAAATCTGAACAACCCATAACTCTAAGAATACTAGACTCCACATAGCACTAGCATTTCAAACACAACCAAAGAATCAACCAAGGTAACCAAAGTACAACCTAAGTATTCAATTCAAACCAAATAACAAAGTTGGGAAAATTAAGCTTAGGTGAGTTTTTATCTTTGAAAACGAAACCAACGTCTTAAATACTTAAATAATCTTTTCAAAACAATAATAGTTGTTAGCATTACTGCAGTGTAGCTTAACACAACATGTCGGGAGACCACGTCTAACCCGACCCATCCATAAACCAAAGTTAAAAATCAAAGTCTTAAATCAAACCTTAAATGAAACCAAAGTTATTTTAAATAAGAACTCATACCTTAACTTAATAATGCCACGAAACAATATAGAAAACCACAATCCAAATAAGCTTGTCAACACTTGACAAGTAACACCCAAGGTACACTTAATATCTCACCTTAAATAGAATCAATAAGATTCAATCATCTTTCAAGTATCAACTGAAACTAAATAATTTAAGGCCTAATTACTTAAAAAAAAACCCCACCTTGTAACATTTATTCGTTTATACCCTGACCTAGGAAAAAGTTTATTTGTACCCTTTTTTTGATTTTTCATTTTCGTCTCTACCCTAAAGAGTTAATTTGACCTCTTTTCATTTGGAAAAATATTCAAAATGATCCTTTATATTTAGCTTATATTCTAATTAAACATTAATATTATTAATCATTTATAATGTTTTCATCCTTTAATTAATTTAATTGTCAAAAATATAAATTTTAGGTTAGAGATGAAAACGAAAAATCAAAAAAAGGGTACAAATGAACTTTTTCCTAGGTCAGGGTATAAACGAAAAAATGTTATAAGGTGGGGGGTTTTTAAGTAATTAGGCCATAATTTAATCAACTCACAACAACCATATAACCCTTACATGCCTTATATCTCATTAACCATTGTTAACAAGACTAACATCCTTTAACTATGTTTGAGCCATTTTATAAACAAAGTTTCCAGCCCTTAGTAACAAGATCTAAACCACCCTAGGTAAGCATTTACAAAGCCAAAACATTGGTATATTTTACCAATAACTATCCACTAACGTAATCTTCCAAATACTAGAATACTTCTTTGTAAATAATTTCCAGCAACATGATTCTTTAAAACAGTTATATAATTCAATTAAATGATATTTAACATATGTTTGATCCTTAGATAGTTACCTCAATTCCCCCGATGTGTAAATTGTTAACAAACAACCTTTTAATCTTTTAAAAAAAAGATTTCCAGATTTTAGTTAACACCAAAACATAATTTTATCTCAAAAGTTTAATCCAAATACTTCATTAAATCATTTAAACAATATTTCCAAACCACCCAAAGTTTTGTTAAGCATTTAACAAACTAAGATCAAACGTTAAAACATTTCTAGATTTTTAAACAACAATCAAAACAGTTTTATAACCTAAAATCTTTAGCCATTTGATAAATCTATTAATTGTAACATCCAATCCAAACCACCCAAAGTACAAATGAAATCAAAGAGACTTATATAACATCAAATCAAGATTTCCAGAATTTATAGATCATAGCAACATAAAAAATACAATCAAGTCACCCAAAGTATTGAATTAACAAATCAACTAACAATCTCTACAAACCATAATAAGGGTTTAAAGCCACTAACCTTTTGTAATAGATTAAGAACAACCAAAGGAAGAAAACCCAGAATTTATAAATCCCAAAATCAGCCTACTATCTATTGAAATGATGGCAAGAGGATTAAGAACAAATACGAACGATTAAACTATGATTAAACCTTAAGATATTGATGAATTTACTTACCAATAATCAAATTAGACTAAGGAATAGGTAGGAGATGATATTCAGAGAGTAGGTGCCGTAATAGGGTTTTCAAGAAAGTGTAAAATCTGATTAGGTCAATTTAAGGTGGTATTTATAGAAAATTAACAAACTGAACACTGTACGCATCACGCCCGCTACAGTCATATCGCGCCCGTGATATATGTCGCGCCCGCGACACTCCTCCCATCAAGCCCGCGAAATGCTACTGCCTCCGATGAAAAATTGAGATTTTGAATTTGAAATCAAAATCGAAAACGTTCCAAACTCCGAGACTACTCCTAATACATTTTAAAACACATATTAGAAGGTTTAGAACCTTGGAATCACGATTCCAAGTGGTCGAACCACTCAAACGAACCCAAGGTATCGTTTAGGCTTAACGGAATAAGTCGCAAAAATACGGGGTGTTACATTTTCCCCAACTTAAAAACAAAATCATCCTCGATTTTACAACTATGAAATTAAGCAACAACTCACATAAACATACCAGAGTAATACGCATAGCACAATGCCCAAAGTATCAAATACCAAAGTAACACACAAAATAAACACATAACCCAAGATACTAACATAGCATAAAAGCAATCAACAAATCCAACGTACCTCAAGGAAAGAGGAAAGGAATACAGCTCCTCATGTCGGACTCCGTCTCCCAGGTGAACTCTTCTACAGAGTGATTCCGCCACAGAACCTTGACCATCAGAATCTCCTTGTTCCACAACTTACGCACCTGCGTATCGACAATCTCAATAGGCGGCTCCTCATAAGACATCTCTTGGTCAATCTCAACACTCTGTGGTACAATCAGTTGAGAAGGATCAGAAACGCACTTCCGCAACATCGAGATATGGAACACTGGATGTACCAAAGACATGTCTGGCGGCAACGACAAACGATAAGCAACTGCTTCAACTCTCTCTATGATCTCATACGGACAAACAAACCTCGGTACTAATTTCCGCTTAATACCAAAATGCACAACGCCCTTCATAGGCGAAACCCGAAGAAATACATAGTCGCTAACACGAAACTCAAAATCCTTCCGCTTAAGATCAGCATAACTCTTGTGCCGACTAATAGCAGTCTCAAGCCT
Organism: Mercurialis annua; assembly: GCF_937616625.2. NCBI lineage: Eukaryota > Viridiplantae > Streptophyta > Magnoliopsida > Malpighiales > Euphorbiaceae > Mercurialis > Mercurialis annua. The sequence continues at coordinate 24,684,381 of NC_065570.1, forward strand.
ACACTTGATCAAAGGTACCTTCTCTGAGGTAATCTGGATGATCTCAGCTCCAGAAAGTTTACGCTCGTAGACCTCTTCCCAACAGATAGGAGATCGACACTTGCGCCCATACAAAGCCTCATAAGGTGCCATCTCGATACTAGCATGATAACTGTTGTTGTAGGAAAACTCAATCTAAGGCAATTGAGTATCCCAGCTACCCTGAAAATCCAGAATACACATCCTAAGCATATCCTCCAAAGTCTGAATCGTCCTCTCAGACTGATCGTTAGTCTAAGGATGAAATGCAGTACTGAAATCCAACCTCGAACCCAAAGATTCCTGCAATGCCTTCCAAAACCGAGAGGTGAAAATCAAACCTCTGTCCGAAACTATCAACACTGGTACACCATGGAGACTAACAATCTGATCGATGTACAACTATGCCAACTGCATAGGCTTATAAGTAACCTTGATTGATAAGAAGTGAGCTGACTTGGTCAAATGGTCAACAATCACCCAAATCGAATCATACAACTATCGGGTACGTGGTAAACCAACCACGAACCCCATAGCGATACTCTCCCATTTCCACTCTGGAATATGTAGCGGCTGTAGATATCCAAATGGTGTCTGATGTTCCAACTTTACCTTCTGGCAAGTCAAACTCTGCAACATCCTTTTTAGCAATTTAAGCCAAACGTTTACAAACGTTACGAAACAAATCCAAGCGTTTCTCCTTTTTAGCAGTTTGAGCCAAACGTTTACAAACGTTATGAAACAAATCAAAGCGTTTTACCATTTTAGCAATTTAAGCCAAATGTTTACAAAGGTTGCGAAAAAAATCCAAACGTGTCCCCTTTTTAGCGATTTATGCCAAACGTTTAAAAACGATACGAAACAAATCCAAGTGTTTCACCTTTTTAGTGATTTAAGTCAAACGTTTACAAACGTTACAAAACAAATCCAAATGTTTTGCCTTTTTAGCGATTTAAGCCAAACATTTACAAACATTACGAAACAAATCCAAACGTTTCCCCTTTTTAGCGATTTAAGCCAAACATTTGCAAACGTTACGAAACAAAACCGAACGTTTAAAACGTTACGAAACAAATCCAAACAATTCCTATTTTTAGCGATTCAAGCCAAACCATTACAAACATTACGAAACAAAACAAAATGTTTCCCCTTTTTTGCAATTAAAGCCAAACATTTACAAATGTTACGAAACAAATTTAAGCGTTTCACCTTTTTAGCAATTTAAGCCAAACGTTTACAAACGTTCCGAAATAAATCCAACTGTTTCATCATTTTAGCGATTTAAGCCAAACATTTACAAACATTACGAAACAAATCCAAACGTTTCACCTTTTTAGCGATCTAAGCCGAACGTTTACAAACGTTATGAAACAAAACCAAACGTTTCACCTTATTAGCGATTTAAGCCGAACGTTTACAAACGTTACGAAACAAAACCAAAAATTTCACCTTGTTACGAATTTAAGCCCAACATTTACAAACGTTACAAAATAGATCCAAACGTTTCCCCATTTTAGCGATTTAAACCAAAAGTTTAAAACGTTACGAAACAAATCCAAATATTTCACCTTTTTAGCGATTTATGCCAAACATTTACAAACGTTACGAAGCAAATCCAAACGTTTCACCTTTTTAGCGATTGAAGCCAAACGTTTACAAACGCTACGAAACAAATCCAAACGTTTCACCTTTTTAGCGATTTAAGCCAAAGGTTTACAAATATTACGAAACAAATCCAAACGTTTCACCTTTTTAGCGATTTAAGCCAAATGTTTGCAAACACTACAAACAAATCCAAACGGTTCACCTTTTTAGCGATTTGAGCCAAATGTTTACAAACGCTACGAAAGAAATCCAAACGTTTCACTTTTTAGCAATTTAAGCCAAACGTTTACAAACGTTACGAAACAAATCCAAGCGTTTCTCCTTTTTAGCAATTTAAGAAAACAATTTACAAACATTACGAAACAAATCAAAGCGTTTCACCTTTTTAGCAATTTAAGCCAAACGTTTACAAAGGGTACGAAACAAATCCAAACGTTTCCCCTTTTTAGCAATATTAGCCAAATGTTTACAAACGCTACGAAACAAATCCAAACGTTTCACATTTATAGTGATTTAAGCCAAACGTTTACAACGTAACAAAACAAATCCAAATGTTTCACCTTTTTAGCGATTTAAGCCAAACGTTTACAAACGTTACGAAACAAAACCAAACGTTTACAAACGATACGAAACAAATCCAAACGTTTCACATTTTTAGTGATTTTAGCCAAACCTTTACAGCTGTAAGAAACAAAACCAAGCATTTCACCTTTTTAGCGATATAAGCCAAACGTTTACAAACGATACGAAAAAAAGCCAAGAATTTCACCTTTTTAGTAATTTAAGCCATACGTTTACAAATGTTACGAAACAAATCGAAGCGTTTTACCTTTTTATCAATTTAAGCCAAACGTTTACAAACTTTAAAAAACAAATCCAAGTGTTTCACCTTTATAGCACTTTAAGCCAAACGTTAACGTTCCGAAACAAATCCAAGCGTTTAACCTGTTTAGAAATTTAAGTCAAACGTTTACAAACGTTCTGAAACAAATCCAAACGTTTCACCTTTTTAGCGATTTAAGCCAAATGTTTGCAAACACTACAAAACAAATCTAAACGATTCACCTTTTTAACGATTTAAGCCAAACGTTTACAAACGCTTCGAAAGAAATCCAAATGTTTCACCTTTTTAGCAATTTAAGCCAAACGATTACAAACGTTACGAAACAAATCCAAGTGTTTCTCCTTTTTAGCAATTTAAGCAAAAAGTTTACAAACATTACGAAACAAATCAAAGTGTTTCACCTTTTTAGCAATTTAAGCCAAACGTTTACAAAGGGTATGAAACAAATCCAAACGTTTCCCCTTTTTAGCAATTTTAGCCAAACGTTTACAAACGCTACGAAACAAATCCAAACGTTTCGCATTTATAGCGATTTAAACCAAACGTTTACAAACGTTACGAAACAAATCCAAATGTTTCACCTTTTTAGCGATTTAAGCCAAACGTTTACAAATGTTATGAAACAAAACTAAACATTTACAAACGATACGAAACAAATCCAAACGTTTCACATTTTTAGCAATTTAAGCCAAACCTTATAGCTGTAAGAAACAAAACCAAGCATTTCACCTTTTTAGCGATATAAGCCAAACGTTTACAAACGTTACGAAACAAAGCCAAGCATTTCACCTTTTATGTAATTTAAGCCAAACGTTTACAAACGTTACAAAACAAATCCAAGCGTTTCATCTTTTTAGAAATTTAAGCCAAACGTTTACCAAACGTTACAAAACAAATCCAAACGTTTCACCTTTTTAGCGATCTAAGCCGAACGTTTACAAACGTTACGAAACAATACCAAACATTTCACTTTGTTAGAAAGTTAAGCCAAACATTAACAAACGTTACGAAACAAATCCAAACTTTTCCACATTTTGGAGATTTATGCCAAACGTTTATAACGTTACAAAACAAATCCAAACATTTCACCTTTTTAGCGATTTATGCCAAAAGTTAACAAACATTACGAAACAAATCTAAACGTTTCACCTTTTTAGCGATTGAAGCCAAACGTTTACAAATGTTACGAAACAAATCCAAACGTTTCACCTTTTTAGCGATATATACCAAACGTTTACAAATGGTACAAAACAAATCCAAACGTTTCACCTTTTTAGCGATTTAAGCCAAACGTTTACAAACGCTACGAAACAAATCCAAATGTTTCACCTTTTTTGCGATTTAATCCAAACATTTACAAACGTTACGAAACAAATCCAAGCATTTCACCTTTTTAGCAATTTAAGCCAAAAGTTTACAAACGTTACGAAACAAATCCAAACGTTTCACCTTTTAGAGATTTAAGCCGAACGTTTACAAACGTTATGAAACAAAACCAAACATTTCACCTTTTTAGCAATTTAAACCCAATGTTTACATACGTTACGAAACAGATCCAAACGATTCCCCATTTTAGCGATTTAAGCCAAACGTTTAAAACGTTACGAAACATATCCAAATACTTCACCTTTTTAGCGATTTATGCCTAACGTTTACAAACGTTTCAAAACAAATCCAAACGTTTAACCTTTTTAGCGATTGAAGCCAAACGTTTACAAACGCTACGAAATAAATCCAAACGTTTCACCTTTTTAGTGATTTATGCCAAAGGTTTACAAAACGTTACGAAACAAATCCAAACGTTTCACCTTTTTAGCAATTTAAGCCAAACGTTTACACAGGTTATGCAACAAATCCAAATGTTTCCCCTTTTTAGAAATTTAAGCCAAACATTTACAAACGTTACGAAACAAATCCAAGCATTTCACCTTTTTAATAATTTCAGCCAAACGTTTACAAACGCTACGAAACGAATCCAAGCGTTTCTCCTTTTTAGCAATTTAAGCCAAACGTTTACAAACGTTACGAAACAAAACAAACGTTTCCTCTTTTTAGCGAATTAAGCCAAACGTATACAAACATTACGAAACAAAACCAAACCTTTAAAACGTTATGAAACAAATCCAAACGTTTCACATTTCTAGCGATTTAAGCCAAACCTTTATAAACGTTTCGAACAAAACTAAACGTTAAAAAACGTTACGAAAAAATCCAAACGTTTCACATTTCTAGCGATTTAAGCCAAATGTTTACAAACGTTACGAAACAAAACCAAGCGTTCCTCCTTTTTAGAACTTTAACCCAAACGTTTACAAACGTTACGAAACAAATCCAAGCGTTTCACCTTTTTAGAAATTTAAGCCAAACGTTTATAAACGTTCCGAAACAAATCCAAGCGTTTCTCCTTTTTAGAAATTTATGCAAAACGTTTACAAACGTTCTGAAACGAATCTAAACTTTTCACCTTTTTAGTGATTTAAGCCAAACGTTTACAAACGCTACAAAACAAAGCCAAACGGTTCACCTTTTTAGCGATTTAAGCCAAACGTTTACAAACGCTACGAAACAAATCCAAACGGTTCACCTTTTTAGCGATTTAAGCCAAACGTTTACAAACGCTACAAAACAAAGCCAAACAGTTCACCTTTTTAGCGATTTAAGCCAAACGTTTACAAACGCTACGAAACAAATCCAAACGGTTCACCTTTTTAGCGATTTAAGCCAAACGTTTACAAACGCTACGAAACAAATCCAAGCGTTTCACCTTTTTAGCAATTTAAGCCAAACGTGTTGGTGCAGCGGGACGTGAGGGTCCGAATCGTATATTTCAATTGGAAATTGGAATTCCAACAATTCGGATCCAGAAATTGATCATATCAATAACAAATGGATCGTCGTATCATCTAGTAATTAAAGCACGCATCTAGAAACCGTAAGAAGAATACCTATGTCGATTCTCCAACGATTCTTGTAGTCCCGATAGTACGGCGACCTCAAGCTCGTCCACACGAGTATGCGTCCGATTGAATCCTTGCCTTGAAGTAATCTGCAAGAGTTTCTCTTGCCGAGCAACCCTAAGCTCAAACTCTCGCCTCGATTACGTCTTTGCTGGGTTGTATGAAAAACTTTCTCCAAGCTTTTCTGTGATTGATGACTACTTGAACTCCTTCAAATATGCTCTCTTAAGTGTGGTTTTTTTTCGTGAATGAGCAAAGGCAACCTCTATTTATAGGGTAGAGCTTTGCTTAAGAATGCAACACCTCACATGCTAGGTGTCACACACCAAGCAAAGGTGTTGCCACCATTCGACACCTCACATGCTAGGTGTCACACACCAAGCATAGGTGTTGCCACCATCTGACACATCACATACTAGGTGTCACACATCAAGCATAGGTGTTTCCACCTTCCGACACGTCGGATGCTAGGTGTCACACACAGAGACATACATGACATCATCACGTGACATCATCATATGACATCATCGTGACATCATCACATGATATCATCGTGACATCATTACATGACATCATTGTGACATCATCACATGACATCATCGTGACATCATTACATGACATCATCGTGACATCATCACATGACATCATCACATTAACTTGGATAAAATACAATTAGGTGCCTACTAATTTATAACTCTTACAAATTAGTCCCTAATTTATACTTGTTTTTCATCTTAGATTAGTCTCCGAGATATGCTAGTGTTGGCAAATAATCGCAAGTGTACGATATCGCGCAAGTAATATAACTTGGAAGACCAAGTATCGATCCCACAGAGACAATGGACTTAATCACTAATTTCAAATATTCTTTAATCGGCTAGCTAGAAAAATCAATAGGGTTTTGTAATTTAATTAAACTAATATAAACTGAAAACAAATAATAAAATAGGGTTTAAAACAATAAGATTAAAAAGTTCAAGGATTGATAATCCCAAATAAATAAGTAAAATTATGGAATAGGATTTTTTAGTGATTTTATCGCGAATCGAGCTATTCTAAAGCACCGAATCCCGCCCTCTCAAGCCTCAAAGATCCGAATAAAATCACAACCTAATTAACTAACCAATTATTAACTCGCTCTCACGATATTAAAACTGAATTAAATAATCAAATTATAATTATGAAGCAAACTCAACGACTACCTAAATTCCAACCCGCTCTCACGGCGTTTTCCTCTAAGTTCTTAATTATCTATGTCTATTTAATTAACAATCTCTCAATTAGTTAATTAAACACAAAATCATGAACTAAGTAGCTAATTTAATCCAAGCAATAAGATTAATAATTAAGACACGAATTAATACTAATCCATCCAATCCAAGTAAGTACCAATTTATAAGTTCATATCAACCTTTGAACAAGGGTTTTAGTTACTCATATTAAAACTGAAACAAAACAAGAAGGATGATGAAGAAGAAAGCATAATTAAACAATAAATACCGGAGTTGTCAATTTCGGAAAGAATCGTCTTGATTAAGCTTGAAATCTTCAACAATCGTCTTGCAGAAACTAATTATAAACTACTTATAAACTGCTGAGAAACAGAAAACTAAAACGCTAATCTAAGAGAAAATAATTAAAACTAATGTATTCTAAATTATTCTACATTATTCTACATCTTAAATTGAGTCTAGTACAAGGTCTTTATATAGTAGGAGAAGTTCCGGAGTCTTCTAATTCGTATTGCAAATCAATTTGTAATAGGAGTTGTAATTGTGAGTTGAGGAAGAATTTCACTCCAAATCAAATCCTGAAGCATGCGTATTTTACTCTTGTCCCGTTCGGGAAAACTGTAGTTCCGTTCGTGACATGCCCAATTTTCTTCTTTCCCGAACGGAACAAACCATTCACGTTCGAAAAAACTGTAGACCGAAAGCTTTGATATCAGATTCCTTCTTGAGTCCCGAACGGGACAAGGCTTTTCCGTTCGGGACACAATTTCAGCTGCGAAACTACAAACTTCAAAACTTCATAACTCGATGTAGAAAACTCCAAATGAGTCGGTTCTTGAACCGCTGGAAAGCTTAGGATGTCTACTTTATTTCTTATGAAGAACATAAAGTCATTTGAAGTCATTATCTGCTCCAAAATTGCCAATGAATGCGCCGGGGTCAGATTTTCATGTGTGCAAATGTGCTTTCTTCATTCCCAAGCTTCACGACCTCAATCTAATCCACGATTTATACTCTTTATTGCTCAAAATGCTCCATAATCACTAAATAATCCTTGAAACACTAACACACACCATAAAGCATAAAAATACTAAATAATGTATGCATAATACGATAAAAGTGATTAAATACGCTTAGAAACGACTTGGAATATAGGAGTAATTTTACTCCTATCAAACATCCTCACACTTACCCTTTGCTTGTCCTCAAGCAAGAAATAAATCTTACTCTACAAAACATGTTAGAAAACTTAGCACAATCTTGAAAATATATCAATAATAGAAATCCCCAAACCTATGAACAATATGAAAAACAAACTTCTAAAACCGACAACTAAATAATGATGCAATCAAATAACAATAATAATTTTATGACATAATTCAATATAACAACGGTTACTAACTCATTAGTACAAGGTCAAATTGAATCACACTTCAAGCTTCACTATCACTTGCGGGACATGGAAAATAATCAATTTTTTTCACTTAGGCAAATCATAGCACAATTTAGTAAAAACTAAGCTAATGGCATCAATATTTCAACAAGTAGGGTATATAACAAAGAAAGCTCACAATTGAAAACATGAATACTCACCATAAGCTTGCTCATAGTCCCGGACTCCGCTACTTGATTCGGTAATCAACAAAAATCATATGGTCTTTTATTGGGTTGTAATGTGGCTAAGGTAAAGGGTAGGTAAAAAGGTTAAACAAAGGCTAATTATCAACTTAATACACTATTTATTACTACTATTAACTTCTAGGTTGATCTAACTCCGGTTTTGCGTTTATGTGAACTTATAACTTTCTTTTCTTTTTGAATTACGCTCTCCTCATTGCTTTTTGCAATCTCAGAATTTTTTTTTCTTTTGAAGCTTTTGCTTGCAAATTTCTATCTCTTTTTATTTTCTTTCAATCTTTTTCAAGGCGCAATCTTAATCTTTTAAGCACAATGTAGTTCACTTTCTCTTTTCACTAATCTCGAGTTATTAATCACCTATATTCATCATAGTCATAACAAATAATATATAAAGTCGATAAGGTAAACAAAAGAGGTAAAGCATAGAACGGTAAAGGGTAAAATACGGTAAAAACAATAAAAAGGTTTAAGGCTCAAATTGGTGTAATCTAAGGGATAAAGGGTAGTCTATTTAAGTGGTCTAAAAGAAAGGTTATACCTAATTGCCATAATCATCTAATTGTTGAAAACTCAATCGTGTAACTTTAAACGGACACCGAGCAAGTTCTAGGAATAAAACATGAAATCAACACTCACAACAAGGAAATTAAGCTCAAAACTCTCAAAAGTGTGTAGTGTTATGCCATAAACTCAATTCTTACTTAAATTATGCTACTCATGCCAAAAGTTTAAAAACGACTATAAAAATAAACAATCAACATGTCATGAATCCGCATCAAGTTATTCAATTATGTTTCAACGATTTGAACAAGTCTAAATTTTGAATTCACCCTTATTTCATCGGATTATGTCAACGAATTATTAAGTTATTAAGCAAGCATCACTTATCAATTGTCGAATTAAGAAGTCGCGTTTATACATTCATTGATTTGGGAAAATCTAAAATTGACAAATTTAAAAGATAACACCAAATCAACTAACACTTTTTTTCATAATTGAAAGACAAAGATTTAAAGCGATACAAGGCATTGTAAAAAACTACGACTATCCTAAAACACTCTAATACAATCTACTAAAGCATGAAAACACAAGAAAAACAAACTAAAAAAAAACAAACTAAACCTAAGAAAACAAACAATAATAAAAAAAAATCCTAACTAAACGATATGTTTTTCCCCCATCCTCACACTATTTCATGCAATGTCCTCAGTGTAATGAAATAAAAAAAAATTGAAAAACATGAGTGTAAGATGAAAGAAAAATAATACCTCTTGGGATTGCCTCCCAAGTGCGCTTTAGTTAGAGTCTAAAGCTTGACTCTTCGCGTAAGGTTGCTAAAAATACAACCTAACATGAGGAAGCCGTCTTGGTAGCATCTTCTTCCTCTTTTTCCTTGTTGGCTCCTTCAAATAAAACTCGGATGATATAGAGTATGCTTGTACTCTATAGTAGGGAACATGAGGAGTATGAAGCATATTTATATATTTAGTATTATTTCCATCATACTCGGAATCAAATCCTTCTAAGAATGGATCTTTAAAATCAAAGGTTTTGTTGAATTCCTCGTAGAGTACTGTAATACCAAATTGCTCTCCACTTTCATTATTTAAGCTCATGAATGTTGTAATTGGGTGGAACATCGGAGTTTCAAGTTCGCCATCCTCACACTGTTCTTTTTCGACCTCTACATGTACATAAATTTGATGATGTCCAACTAAGGCATTGACATATGGAGTTTCAGCCATCTCATCGTCACTATTGATCGGCACATCGTCAACTTGAACCACCTTCGTAACATATGGACTGTCAAGTGATTTTCCGCTTCGAAGCTCAATTACTTTTACTTGGTCTTTTAGATTTGATTCTGTTGTAGATGGTAGACCATCTTGAGCTATATTTTGAATCAAAATAGCCAATTGAGAAATTTGTGTCTCAAGACGGTGGTTGACCGCGGCTTGATTTTGGAAACCGGTTCTCATCTCCTCAATGAATTCGTCAATCTTGCTTCCTTCATCCACATTCCAATTTTGCTGAAAATCCGGTGATTGTTGTGGTTCATTATCAAAGTTGGAATTGAAATCCCATTCGTTTTTATGTGGGTGATAACTTGAATTAAAGTTCAAATTTTCATTGAAGTTCTCCCAAGTATCGTTCCAACCATAAGTTTCACTAGCTTGCCATTGATCACCCATATAGTTGGCATGTCCATTCCAATCTGGATAGAGTACATGACAGTCAGTTCGACTATGACCAAAATCCCCACAAATTTCACAGTTATACTGAAAATTTTGGTACTGCATATAATTTTGATTCCATGCCATTACTCTTTCCAAAATAGGTACACCAAAAACAAATTGAGGAAAAACCAACAAATATCAAATTTCCTGCACACCCAAAAACAAGAACACCCCACGTAAAATCCAATAAACACAAAAAAAAAAAAAAAAAAAAAAAAAAACAGAAAATAAAAGCTAACACAATCAAGAATATAATACTCTTAATTTATTAAATACGCAATTGTCCCCGGCAACGGCGCCAAAAACTTGTTGGCAAATAATCGCAAGTGTACGATATCGCGCAAGTAATATAACTTGGAAGACCAAGTATCGATCCCACAGAGACAATGGACTTAATCACTAATTTCAAATATTCTTTAATCGGCTAGCTAGAAAAATCAATAGGGTTTTGTAATTTAATTAAACTAATATAAACTGAAAACAAATAATAAAATAGGGTTTAAAACAATAAGATTAAAAAGTTCAAGGATTGATAATCCCAAATAAATAAGTAAAATTATGGAATAGGATTTTTTAGTGATTTTATCGCGAATCGAGCTATTCTAAAGCACCGAATCCCGCCCTCTCAAGCCTCAAAGATCCGAATAAAATCACAACCTAATTAACTAACCAATTATTAACTCGCTCTCACGATATTAAAACTGAATTAAATAATCAAATTATAATTATGAAGCAAACTCAACGACTACCTAAATTCCAACCCGCTCTCACGGCGTTTTCCTCTAAGTTCTTAATTATCTATGTCTATTTAATTAACAATCTCTCAATTAGTTAATTAAACACAAAATCATGAACTAAGTAGCTAATTTAATCCAAGCAATAAGATTAATAATTAAGACACGAATTAATACTAATCCATCCAATCCAAGTAAGTACCAATTTATAAGTTCATATCAACCTTTGAACAAGGGTTTTAGTTACTCATATTAAAACTGAAACAAAACAAGAAGGATGATGAAGAAGAAAGCATAATTAAACAATAAATACCGGAGTTGTCAATTTCGGAAAGAATCGTCTTGATTAAGCTTGAAATCTTCAACAATCGTCTTGCAGAAACTAATTATAAACTACTTATAAACTGCTGAGAAACAGAAAACTAAAACGCTAATCTAAGAGAAAATAATTAAAACTAATGTATTCTAAATTATTCTACATTATTCTACATCTTAAATTGAGTCTAGTACAAGGTCTTTATATAGTAGGAGAAGTTCCGGAGTCTTCTAATTCGTATTGCAAATCAATTTGTAATAGGAGTTGTAATTGTGAGTTGAGGAAGAATTTCACTCCAAATCAAATCCTGAAGCATGCGTATTTTACTCTTGTCCCGTTCGGGAAAACTGTAGTTCCGTTCGTGACATGCCCAATTTTCTTCTTTCCCGAACGGAACAAACCATTCACGTTCGAAAAAACTGTAGACCGAAAGCTTTGATATCAGATTCCTTCTTGAGTCCCGAACGGGACAAGGCTTTTCCGTTCGGGACACAATTTCAGCTGCGAAACTACAAACTTCAAAACTTCATAACTCGATGTAGAAAACTCCAAATGAGTCGGTTCTTGAACCGCTGGAAAGCTTAGGATGTCTACTTTATTTCTTATGAAGAACATAAAGTCATTTGAAGTCATTATCTGCTCCAAAATTGCCAATGAATGCGCCGGGGTCAGATTTTCATGTGTGCAAATGTGCTTTCTTCATTCCCAAGCTTCACGACCTCAATCTAATCCACGATTTATACTCTTTATTGCTCAAAATGCTCCATAATCACTAAATAATCCTTGAAACACTAACACACACCATAAAGCATAAAAATACTAAATAATGTATGCATAATACGATAAAAGTGATTAAATACGCTTAGAAACGACTTGGAATATAGGAGTAATTTTACTCCTATCAGCTAGTATCTATATGAAATCGATCTCTCGTATACTCAATCGGTTGCACACCCTATTGTGTGTGACTAACTAGGTTCACATCTATATGGCAACGAGAGTTATAAGAAACGCCTTTCTTATATTAAATAATTAAATCCCATTAATTATTAATTCTCGTAGATCGTGAGTGACGTCTAGCAACATATCACGACCCCCAAATAGATATGAATGTTTCGATGCATTCTTTATGAACCAATGTTCATAATTACCGTACACTCAAAATTCCCTTTATCTAAGATTCCAATCTCGACTAGTGTCACGGTTAAGTCAAACACTGTATGTCTTGATTATATGACCTCATCTCTCAGTTCTAATTCTTGATAAATATGACTTCCACTAGAAACAACTTTCTATGTAAGTCATATACACCTGCGCAGGTTTTATCATCCATCAAGAACAATTTGAGATAGCATAGAATCTTTTCTCCGTTCATCCGGAGTGATAAATCCTCTCTTGGTTAAACCCCTATCTCTATATACAATTAACTAGAGCCAACACATCCCGCGACCCTAGCTCATGAAAGATCTAGGGATAAGGAGTATCAAACTCTAATCACCTATATACAAGATAGTGTCACCGCAAGTCAGAGGACATATGTACAATTATGAACTAGATGACATTAAATTGACTTTGATGAAATACCATGTATAAGTCATCTAGCGTCACTTGTTCGACCCACTCAACATCTTGAGTGTCCACATGTTTATCCCGATCTCCATCAAGTAGTATGAGACTCACTACTTCCTATAATTAGTAACTCCTTACCAATCAGGAGAATAAACAGAGGTGACAATCTTTCTGGGATAATACGATGCCCTTATTCGTAGGACCCCATCGATCATGAACTATTATTTAGATCACATGCATAATAAAATCTGTAACTCATATTCTTAACACCTTAAGAATAGATTCTACCACAATGTGATAAGGACAATACGTAATAAATGAACACTTAGTTGATGAGACACTTAGTTCAATTAGAACATATATATCTTTGCCATTGGGATTAGTTCTACAAATATACATGATCAAATGGCCCTAGGGCACATACTACTAACAATCTCCCACTTGTACTAGTGCCATTGGCAACTATATCTAAGCCCCATCTTTACAAGATGTAAATCTTAATGACTCTATGTCATGTAAACCTTAATGACTCTAAGTCATGGGCTTTGTCAGTGGGTCAGCCGTGTTATCGGCTGATGCTATCTTTTAGAGAAACAATTTTCTCTTTCCAACAATTTCTTTAGATAATATGATAATGCCTTTCCGTATGTTTGGATAAGTTGTGAGACCCAGTTTCCTTTGCTATGGCAGTAGCACCATTGTGGTCGCAGAAAAGAGGAACTGTTGACTTAATGGAAGAAACCATACTTAGTTCTATTAAGAACTATTTTATCCAAACACCTTCTATTACAACATCTCATGCCATAATATACTCGGCTTCTATAATGGAACCTGGAGTTGATTCTCGCTTAGAACACTTCTAGCTTACTACTCCTTCATTATAGATAAATATGAATCTGGAGATAGACTCTCTATTATCCATATCTGATTATTAATCAAAATCTGTAAAACGGTCTACTTAAAAATCTCGTTCTCCATTTGTTAATACCATATCTTTAGTTCTATAAAAGTACTTAAAGATACCTTTAACATCCATCTAATGTTCTCAACATAGATTGGATTAAAAGCGATTAGTCCCACTAACCGCATAGACAATTTCTAGCTTTGTATGTGGTAACACATACCTCACACTACCAATTGCCGAAGCTTATGGTATCTTTGCTAGATTGTTTCTTTCTTCAGAAGTTTCGGAAGACACTCCCTTTGAAAGATTTATTTTATGCCTAACTAGTATCAATCCTCTCTTAGAACTTCCATATTGAACTACTTCAATATCTTTTCTTAGAAGAGCCTTTAGGAGAAACCAATTATTCTCTTAGCTCTATCTCTATAGAGTCTAATACTGAGAATTTAGGCTACCTCTCTGTGGTCTTTGATGGAGTACGTATTAGATAAACCAAAGTTTTACAAAAGTTAACATTCCGATATTATTATTTATTAGTAATAAGTTATCTACATACAAGATCATGAAAGTGAGTCTGCTCCCACTAACCTTCTTGTAAACATTGGGTTTATCATCGTTTTTAATAAATTCGTAACTCCTTACAGCTTTATCAAGACGACGAATCTCGAAGCTTTGTTTCCATCCACTAGGGATCATTTTAGCTTACACGCCTCAGAACCTTCTTCGGATTCAAAATCCTCGGCTTGTTCCATATAGATATACTCCTTAATTTAACTATTAAGGAATATGGTTCTTACATCAACATGTCCAACCATAGAATCTACATATGTAGCTATGGCAAGAAGAATCTGGATGGACTTAAGCATGGCTACCAGCGAGAAAGTGTATTCACAATACAACTTCTTGCCTCTAGCAAAAATCTTTTGCAACAAGCCTAGCTTTAAAGGTCGCCACCTTTCCATTAGTACAAATTTTACACATGAAGATCCATTTAATCCTTATCGGTATAATACCTTCGGATGGATCGACTAGCTCCCAAAATTTGGTTACTATAAATGGAATCCATTTCAGATTTTATTGCTTCAAACCATTTTTTTTTCAGAATCTATATCATATATAGTTTCCAAATAAGTAGAGGGATCAACATTTGATCTTTTTCTCCATGACTAAACGACTTTTGTTTATCATGTGGGAAAACCATATCTCTCTGGTTGACGAGATACTCTACTTGATCTTCGAGATGTTAAAGTAGATACATCTTTTACTAACTCCGGCTTTTAGTGGGTTTGATCAATCTTCATTGATTCATTATTTTGTTGGTAACTAGATGACTCCTCATCTAATTCTATATTCCTTTCTTAGTGTCCCTCTTGAATAAACGCTTTATTAAGAAAGACTACCACCGTTAAACAACGATTGTTTGTTCGGTTCGAATATAGAAACAATATCCTAAACTGTATTTAGGATATCCAACATAACCTTTCCATGATTGATTTTGATTCCAAATTTATCGGATATCAGTTTCCTGATATGTTCCGAACACCCTCAAATCTTAACATCCTTAAGACTTGATTCCATACCATATCTCATAAGGTATCTATGGTGCAAATTTAGTTGGAATTTAATTTAGAATTTTATTTGCGGTAAGAAGTGCTTGACCCTATAACGAGATGGATAAGTCAGTATATAGCTCATTATAGATCGTATCATTTCCCACAATGTATGATACGTCCTTCTTGACAGACGCACCATTCAACCATGGTGTTCCCAAAGAGTAAGTTGAAAAATAATACCACATTCCTTTTAGGAACATACCAAATTCTGTACTCAAGTATTCTTCCCTTTTCGATCACATCGTAAAGTAGTAATACCTTTTCCAATTTGGTTTTCTACTTCATTCTTGAAGTCATTTGAACATTTCAAAATCTTCATGTTTGTTCTTCATAAGACAAACTTAACTATATCGTGATAAATCATCGATGTAGAAAATGAAGTATAAGTATCTACCTTGGTCCGTTTCTTTAAACATACCATATACATCACTATGTATGATCTCTTAAACGGCTTTGGCTCTACCACTTTGTCCCACAAAGAATGACCAGGTCATTTTGCCTTTAAGATACGACTCACAAATCGGAAGCGATGCAAAATCTTGATTGCTCAAGATTCCCATCCAATCTGACTTGTTATGTCTATCTTTTGCAATATGCCCTAATCATAAGTACCAAAGTTGTTTAAAAGTTTGATAACTTATGGTATTAATTTTCAAAACATCGTTTGCATTAAACATCTTTATTCAAGTCATAAAGAACATTTTGTACATATCCATACCCAACTCCGTATTATCAAACATAATACTACAAACATCCTTTGTAAATAGAAAATCAACTACCAAATTTGTCATACAAATTCGGACATGATATTCCTATGTATATTGGGTAAGTACAAAAATCTTGTTTAAGTACAACTTATGTTTATTTAAGAAAATTGAAGTTGAACCTATAGCTCTTGTCACAACGCTTGCGTCATTCCCGAGATTTAAGATTACTTCATCTTTTTCCTTTCTTTCTCACTTTTACTAAATCCATAAAAGATAAACAAATGTGAGAATGAGCATCGGTATTCAATACCCAAGCTTTTAAATGAGCAATTTACATTGGAACATGAGATAGACACATGTTCTTGATGGAGTTGTTCCTCCAGTCATTGCCCTTTAAGTATTCACAATACTTAATGCAATTTCCATTTCAATGTCTTTCGGTTTGACAAAAGAAACACTTTCTTTTATTGACCGAACCGCCTTTCAAATATTCCAAATATTTCCGGCAATGACTTATATTGTCCTACATCTTAACAAATGAAAACATTTTTCTTTGTTAACCGATGTGCATTTCTTTTTCGCAATAGCCTTAGAGGCATCTAAATATCTTAATCAAACAAAAATGATTTTAAACCACTAGCGGATTACTATCGTGAATGTCACTTTAAAGAATTCTATTTAATCTTATTATCCCTTAGATAGCAAAGATCTCTAATTAGTATTCGTGTTATTTTGTATATTTAAACCATAATGATTCGGTCTTTATCAAAATGGCCTCCCACTATCTTTTTCGAATCCTACACTTCCAAAATAGGAAACGTGAATCTTTGTTGGAAAAAGATTCAAGCGGGTGATTGAATTCTTATACTCATTTATCTTTCCCTCAAGTACTTAATGCTATTCTTGGGATCAAAATGATATATAAGTGAACAACTACTTGTTCATCATATCTCATATGAGGTTCAATCATTTCCGGCTCCTAATGCTTTCACCCTCAAGTACTTAATGCTATTCTTGGGTTTCCACATTAGTTACGTTTAACCCATTGAATCAACTAAGATGTATCGATTTGAATAATATACGACTCAGGTACGCCTAATTGCCTTTCTCGCCGTATATTATATCGACTACACCCGCAACATCGCATGCTTAACAATAAACTCGACAACATCTCTTGACGATATCATCTCACCCCTATGTATCCATAGCCGACAAGATGATAACTCAAAGCGTGTTAGTTTATTGCTCCAATGGAGAGCCATTGATAAATCAATTTAATGATTAATCAATATAAACTTAATCTTTTTACTTTTAGGAAGATTTCTTAGGGAATTAAGTTATTCCGGTCTCACTAAGCCCACAACACATTTTAGCATGCATCTCATACATATTAAAGCTAAAATGAATCATGCAATCACACATGTATGATCATGGACGTCCTAGGTCTCATTCTTTAGCCACAAAAGAATGAGCAAACTATTATTTGTTCCGCATGTTTTGTTGACGACAACATAATGCACAAGCGAGTCACGTATTGTGTTAAATAATCACATTAGAAAAATTCCCAGGATAGATTGGAGGGTCACGAGCGGACCACTTAAGTACCAATCTCCTAGACAGAATTTAATCAAATGTAATTAATGTCACAATACTGTTTGCTCGTTTTTGCAAACAAGACCTAAGCCCTCAGAATTATAAATTACATGCCAATTAATAATTCCTAAGTCCATGATTATTAATACATGCATTCAATCGTAAAGCTTTAATACTTGCTGATACGGTGGCTCCGATACCACTGTTGGTGCAGCGGGACGTGAGGGTCCGAATCGTATATTTCAATTGGAAATTGGAATTCCAACAATTCGGATCCAGAAATTGATCATATCAATAACAAATGGATCGTCGTATCATCTAGTAATTAAAGCACGCATCTAGAAACCGTAAGAAGAATACCTATGTCGATTCTCCAACGATTCTTGTAGTCCCGATAGTACGGCGACCTCAAGCTCGTCCACACGAGTATGCGTCCGATTGAATCCTTGCCTTGAAGTAATCTGCAAGAGTTTCTCTTGCCGAGCAACCCTAAGCTCAAACTCTCGCCTCGATTACGTCTTTGCTGGGTTGTATGAAAAACTTTCTCCAAGCTTTTCTGTGATTGATGACTACTTGAACTCCTTCAAATATGCTCTCTTAAGTGTGGTTTTTTTTCGTGAATGAGCAAAGGCAACCTCTATTTATAGGGTAGAGCTTTGCTTAAGAATGCAACACCTCACATGCTAGGTGTCACACACCAAGCAAAGGTGTTGCCACCATTCGACACCTCACATGCTAGGTGTCACACACCAAGCATAGGTGTTGCCACCATCTGACACATCACATGCTAGGTGTCACACATCAAGCATAGGTGTTTCCACCTTCCGACACGTCGGATGCTAGGTGTCACACACAGAGACATACATGACATCATCACGTGACATCATCATATGACATCATCGTGACATCATCACATGATACCATCGTGACATCATTACATGACATCATTGTGACATCATCACATGACATCATCGTGACATCATCACATGACATCATCGTGACATCATCACATGACATCATCACATTAACTTGGATAAAATACAATTAGGTGCCTACTAATTTATAACTCTTACAAATTAGTCCCTAATTTATACTTGTTTTTCATCTTAGATTAGTCTCCGAGATATGCTAGTATCTATATGAAATCGATCTCTCGTATACTCAATCGGTTGCACACCCTATTGTGTGTGACTAACTAGGTTCACATCTATATGGCAACGAGAGTTATAAGAAACGCCTTTCTTATATTAAATAATTAAATCCCATTAATTATTAATTCTCGTAGATCGTGAGTGACGTCTAGCAACATATCACGACCCTCAAATAGATATGAATGTTTCGATGCATTCTTTATGAACCAATGTTCATAATTACCGTACACTCAAAATTCCCTTTATCTAAGATTCCAATCTCGACTAGTGTCACGGTTAAGTCAAACACTGTATGTCTTGATTATATGACCTCATCTCTCAGTTCTAATTCTTGATAAATATGACTTCCACTAGAAACAACTTTCTATGTAAGTCATATACACCTGCGCAGGTTTTATCATCCATCAAGAACAATTTGAGATAGCATAGAATCTTTTCTCCGTTCATCCGGAGTGATAAATCCTCTCTTGGTTAAACCCCTATCTCTATATACAATTAACTAGAGCCAACACATCCCGCGACCCTAGCTCATGAAAGATCTAGGGATAAGGAGTATCAAACTCTAATCACCTATATACAAGATAGTGTCACCGCAAGTCAGAGGACATATGTACAATTATGAACTAGATGACATTAAATTGACTTTGATGAAATACCATGTATATGTCATCTAGCGTCACTTGTTCGACCCACTCAACATCTTGAGTGTCCACATGTTTATCCTGATCTCCATCAAGTAGTATGAGACTCACTACTTCCTATAATTAGTAACTCCTTACCAATCAGGAGAATAAACAGAGGTGACAATCTTTCTGGGATAATACGATGCCCTTATTCGTAGGACCCCATCGATCATGAACTATTATTTAGATCACATGCATAATAAAATCTGTAACTCATATTCTTAACACCTTAAGAATAGATTCTACCACAATGTGATAAGGACAATACGTAATAAATGAACACTTAGTTGATGAGACACTTAGTTCAATTAGAACATATATATCTTTGCCATTGGGATTAGTTCTACAAATATACATGATCAAATGGCCCTAGGGCACATACTACTAACAAAACGTTTACAAACGTTACGAAACAAATCAAAGCGTTTTACCTCTTTAGAAATTTAAGCCAAACGTTTACAATGGTTACGAAACAAATCCAAATGTTTCACCTATTTAGCGATTTAAGCCAAATGTTTAAAACGTTACGAAACATATCCAAATATTTCTCCTTTTTAGCGATTTATGCCAAACGTTTCAAAACAAATCCAAACGTTTCACCTTTTTAGCGATTGAAGCCAAACGTTTACAAACGCTACGAAATAAATCCAAACGTTTCACCTTTTTTAGTGATATAAGCCAAAGGTTTACAAAACGTTACGAAACAAATCCAAATGTTTGACCTTTTTAGCAATTTAAGCCAAACGTTTACACAGGCTATGAAACAAATCCAAATGTTTCCCTTTTTTAGCAATTTAAGCCAAACATTTACAAACGTTACGAAACAAGTCCAAGTATTTCACCTTTTTAGTAATTTCAACCAAACGTTTACAAACGCTACGAAACAAATCCAAACGTGTCTCCTTTTAGCAATTTAAACCAAACGTTTAAAACGTTATGAAACAAATCCAAACGTTTCACATTTCTAGCGATTTAAGCCAAACCATTACAAACATTTCGAAACAAAACCAAACGTTTAAAACGTTACGAAAAAAATCCAAACGTTTCACATTTCTAGCGATTTAAGTGTAATAACCCGTATAATTTTTGATAATTTCCGACGAGCTTCCGGTGGTGTTTCGATGTAAATTTAAGGTTTGGTAGCTCGTTTCGTGTCGTTTTGAGGTTGGGTTAATTATATTTGGGCCCAAGAAACCAAACCATTTTTTTCGGCCCAAGGGAATTGGCTCAAAGCCAATTCCCCTTTGATCCAACACAGGTCTCGAACGAGACATGTGTTGAAATCTTGTGTTCTCGTTCGAGAACTCAGTTCTCGAACGAGAACCAAGAGATTCGGCCCAAGGGCCGTTTGTTCCAATACAGGTCTCGAACGAGACTTGTGTTGAAAGGCTTGGTTCTCGTTCGAGAACTCAATTCTCGAACGAGAACCAAGGTCTTTTTGCTGGTCTCGTTTGAGACCAGCTTTAGACTTGCGGAGGGGCTACTTTCGGGCTTCATTATTTCTATTTCCGAAGCCTTTAAATACGTAACTTTCTACCCTAACCTTTTCCCCAAACGGCAGACAAACCCTAGCCTCCATTTCCTTGTTCATTCCCTGAGAATTATTGCTGCAATCATCCCTCAAAGTCGCTGTTCCGGTAAGTTTCATTGATCACCAAATTTCAGTTTTAGTTTTAAACGACAAATCCGTATTTTGGATCGTTCTCTTTCGTTTCTAGATCGAAATCAAAACTGTTTGTTTCCAGACGTTCCAGACTCGCGTACCTTCGATTCCCCACCTCGTTTTTGTTGAACGGTACGCTATCGATCTCGTTTCATTCGCTGTACGGTTTATCGTTTTAAGTTGTTTTGCACTGTTTCAGGATTTCTTTGTTGCTGCCGTCTATTATCAGTTAGGTGCCGATATTATAAGTGTGATTTGTTGTGTGTTAAGTTGCTATTAGGTTGTATATCATTGCCTACATTAATTGATACTCTATTTGTCTTCGGTGATCGTCCTCCTCCTTCGTTGTGTTGTCTATTTTCTTGGTTTCATATGTTCATGGCCTTACCGCCATCTCTTGTTGATGAGATTGGCTATATATTGTCTTTAGGTATGGATTGATTGAGTTTGGTGATGAAATATTAAAGATTGGGTTTGATATGTTTGGCTACTGAATTGTTGGTATGAAGAAAGGCTTGGGCGGGGATGATTCTTTTTGAAAGAAGAAGAAGATGGCTTATTAGCCACTTTGATCATTAAATTGTTTTGTTTGAATTAATTAGATCCTTTAAGTATTTCCATTTTGTTTCGATAATAACTTTCATTTTAAATAGACCATTTGTATACGTAAATTTTTATAACTTAAATTAATATAATTACTCGGGTAATTATATGTAATTTTAATTGTAAAGTCAATTTGGCTAAATTGCAGTTTAGCCCCTAAAGTTTCTAAAAGACTTATTCAAGTTACGTTTTATCTATTGAATAACTTTTGGATTTTGATTGAATTATAAATTAGTAAATTGAGATCGAATAATTAATTTGATTTTGAATATCAAATTGGCTAAAGTGCAGTTTAGTCCCTAATTGGCTAAAGTGCAGTTTAGTCCCTAATTGGCTAAAATACAGTTTAGCCCCTAAACTTGTATAAACTTAAAATGGTTAAATTTTTGGGTTGTAACTTGGGTTACTTGGAATTGAAGTTATTGAGTTCTGCTTTTAAAATGAATTAATATTTTATCGAATTATTTTATAAATATAAACTCGGGTTATATTTGATAAACGTTTTGAGTCGGGTTAGACTTGGGCCACCCGACAAGTGAGGTTAGCTTGGTAGTTATTGGTAACTCGGCTAACCCACTATATGGAAATTAATTGTTATTTAAGTATTATTAAATGATATTCATAAATTGGATTTTAAGCGAGAACTCAATAGACTTGTTTTAATTGGGTTTTATTACCTATTGGGTATTTTTGGTGTTGTTTTGGATTGTTTGTTCCGACGTGTTATTTGTGCTAGTCCTATGTGGTGTCTAGTACTCTATAGAGTTAGGCTCTGTTTTTAATAATTATTTTATTTGTCTAGACCCGTCTATTGTTCGTGCTCTAGAGGCGAACCAGGATTAGTTGCTTGCCGGTTATCACGTGGATTAGCAAGCAGTGAGTTTGTACTTACTATTTACCGCTTTATTAAGTAAATTGTTATTTTAATCTTAAATATATATACTGTATGTATATTTCGAACTGTTTTTATATTATGACTCTTAGTTGGAACATGCTACCTAATGGGCATCATTAGGACTACGTGCGCACCGGTAATGATCTGGGTAAGGTATTTATTGAAATGTGGTAACTCGGTGTAAGCGTAGGTCTCGGGACCAAATAGAGTAACTCGGTGTAGCACAGCTCTCTGGACTCTGGATATGGTAAAAGTGTGGTCAGTGGTAACTCGGTGTAGCTCAGCTCTCAGGACCAAGCCCAACTATTATTCGTAATATCGTTATTAAATGTTTTAAACGGTTTTAAAGGTTTTCCACTTAATAAATGTAGATAGTGGTATAAACTCATCTCATTATATCTGACCCCGTTGTTTTTCCAATTTTTCCAGGGTTATGATTTGAGAGAGTCGGTGATCTCCGTTCATTACTTTCTCGGAGGTTTTTATTATTTTGATAAACTGTAAAACTGTTTTATTCCTAGACCGCAGTAGTAACTAGACGTCTTTATTTTATTCTACTTGTTGTCAGATTGGTCTTACTGATTATTTATTGCTCTGGCATATTATATGATTATTCCAGATTATTTATGTTAAGCCGATTTAATACCATTATTGGAAAGCATGTTATTTTAAATGTTGAATATTATAACTGCTAGATTTAGGCTGAAGTCTCGGTTGCCCCTGAGCATTGGTTTTCTGCAGGTTTATGTGTTTGTATGTTAATTGAAAGGCTAGCTACGGGTTTTGGTACTACATTACCCATGCCCTAGCGCTGTCGCGATTCATGAAAATGGGTCGTGACATTAAGCCAAATGTTTACAAACGTTACGAAACAAATCCAAGCGTTTCTCCTTTTTAGCACTTTAAGCCAAACGTTTACAAACGTTACGAAAAAAAATTCCAAGTGTTTCACCTTTTTAGAAATTTAAGCCAAACGTTTACAAACGTTCCGAAACAAATCCAAGCGTTTCACCTTTTTAGAAATTTAAGTCAAACGTTTACAAACGTTCCGAAACGAATCAAAACATTTCACCTTTTTAGCGATTTAAGCCAAGCGTTTACAAACGCTACAAAACAAAGCCAAACGGTTCACATTTTTAGCGATTTTAGCCAAACGTTTACAAACGCTACAAAACAAACCCAAACGGTTCACCTTTTAGCGATTTAAGCCAAACGTTTACAAACGCTACTAAACAAATCCAAACGTTTCACCTTTTTAGATATTTAAGCCAAACGTTTAGAAACGTTATGAAACAAATCCAAGTGTTTCTACTTTTTAGCAATTTAAGACAAACATTTACAAACGTTACGAAACAAATCAAAGCGTTTCACCTTTTTAGCAATTTAAGCCAAACGTTTACAAGGGTTACGAAAAAATCAAACGTTTCACCTATTTAGCGATTTACGCCAAACGTTTACAAACGTTAGAAACAAATCCAAACATTTTTCCTTTATAGAGATTTAAGCCAAACGTTTACAAACGTTACAAAACAAATCCAAACGTTTAACCTTTTTAGCGATTTAAGTCAAACGTTTACAAACATTAATAAAAAAAACCAAACGTTTAAAGTATTACGAAACAAATCCAAACGTTTCACATTTTAGGCTATTTAAGCCAAACCTTTCCAAATGTTAAGAAACAAAACCAAGCATTTCACCTTTTTAGCAATATAAGCCAAACGTTTACAAATGTTACGAAACAAAGCCAAGCATTTCACCTTTTTAGTAATTTAAGACAAACGTTTACAAACGTGACGAAACAAATCCAAGCAATTCACCTTTTTAGCAATTTAAGCCGAACGTTTACAAACGTCACGAAACAAATCCAAACGTTTCACCTTTTTAGCGATTTAAGCCGAACGTTTACAAACGTTACGAAATAAAACCAAACATTTCACCTTTTTAGCAAGTTAAGCCAATTATTTATAAACGTTACGAAACAAATCCAAACATTTCCACATTTTAGCTATTTATGCCAAACGTTTATAATGTTACGAAACAAATCCAAACATTTCACCTTTTTAGCGATTTCTGCCAAACGTTAACAAACATTACGAAACAAATCTAAACATTTCACCTTTTTAGCGATTGAGGCCAAACATTTACAAACATTACGAAACAAATTCAAACGTTTCACCTTTTTAGCGATATAAGCCAAACGTTTACAAACGGTACGAAACAAATCCAAACGTTTCACCTTTTTAGCGATTTAAGCCAAACGTTTACAAACGCTACGAAACAAATCCAAATGTTTCACCTTTTTTGCGATTTAAGCCAAACGTTTACAAACGTTACGAAACAAATCCAAGCGTTTCACCTTTTTAGAAATTTAAGCGAAAAGTTTACAAATGTTACGAAACAAATCCAAATGTTTCACCTTTTTACTGATTTAAGCCGAACGTTTACAAACGTCACGAAACAAAACCAAATGTTTCAGCTTTTTAGCGATTTAAGCCGAACGTTTACAAACGTTACGAAACGAAACCAAACATTTCACCTTTTTAGCAATTTAAGCCCAATGTTTACAAACGTTACGAAACAGATCCAAACGTTTCCCCATTTTAGCGATATAAGCCAAACGTTTAAAACGTTACAAAAACATATCCAAATATTTCACCTTTTTAGCGATTTATGCCTACGTTTACAAACGTTTCAAAACAAATCCAAATGTTTCACCTTTTTAGCGATTGAAGCCAAACCTTTACGAACGCTACGAAATAAATCCAAACGTTTCACCTTTTTTTTGATTTATGCCAAAGGTTTACAAAATGTTACGAAACAAATCCAAACGTTTCACCTTTTTAGCAATTTAAGCCAAACGTTTACACAGGTTATGAAACAAATCCAAATGTTCCCCTTTTTAGCAATTTAAGCCAAACATTTACAAACGTTAAGAAATAAATCCAAGCGTTTCACTTTTTAGTAATTTCAGCCAAACGCTACAAAATAAATCCAATTGTTTCTCCTTTTTAGCAATTTAAGCCAAACGCTTACAAACGTTGCGAAACAAAACAAACGTTTCCCCTTTTTAGCGATTTAAGCCAAACGTTTACAAACGTTACGAAACAAAACCAAACGTTTAAAACGTTATGAAACAAATCCAAATGTTTCACATTTCTAGCGATTTAAGCCAAACCTTTACAAACATTTCGAAACAAAGCCAAACGTTTAAAACGCTAAGAAAAAAATCCAAACGTTTCACATTTCTAGCGTTTTAAGCCAAATGTTTACAAACGATACGAAATAAAACCAAGCGTTTCTCCTTTTTAGCACTTTAAGCCAAACGTTTACAAACGTTACGAAACAAATCCAAGCGTTTCACCTGTTTAGAAATTTAAGCCAAATGTTTACAAACGTTCCGAAACAAATCCAAGCGTTTCACCTTTTTAGAATTTTAAGCAAAACGTTTACAAACGTTTCACATTTTTAGCGATTTAAGCCAAACATTTACAGACGCTACAAAACAAAGCCGAACGGTTCACCTTTTTAGCGATTTAAGCCAAACGTTTACAAACGCTACGAAACAAAACCAAACAGTTCACCTTTTTGGCGATTTAAGCCAAACGTTTACAAACGCTACGAAACAAATCCAAACGTTTTACCTTTTTAGAAATATAAGCCAAATGTTTACAAACGTTACGAAACAAATCCAAGCGTTTCACCTTTTTAGCAATTTAAGCCAAACGTTTACAAACGTTATGAAACAAATCAAAGCGTTTCACCTTTTTAGCAATATAAGCCAAACATTTACAAGGGTTACGAAACAAATCCAAACGTTTCACCTATTTAGAGATTTAAGCCAAACGTTTAAAACATTACGAAACATATCCAAATATTTCACCTTTAGCGATTTATGCCAAACGTTTACAAACGTTTCAAAATAAATCCAAACGTTTCACCTTTTTAGCGATTGAAGCCAAACGTTTACAAACGCTACGAAATAAATCCAAACGTTTCACCTTTTTAGTGATTTAAACCAAAGGTTTACAAAACGTTACTAAACAAATCCAAACGTTTCACCGTTTTAGCAATTTAAGCCAAACGTTTATAATCGCTACGAAACAAATCCAAACGTTTCCCCTTTTTAGCCATTTAAGCCAAATGTTTACAAACGTTATGAAACAAATTAAAGCATTTCACCTTTTTAGCAATTTAAGCCAAACGTTTATAAACGCAACGAAACAAATCCAAATGTTTCCCCTTTTTAGCGATTTAAGCCAAACGTTTAAAAAGGTTACGAAACAAATCCAAACGTTTCACCTTTTTAGCGATTTAAGCCAAACGTTTACAAACGTTACGAAACAAATCCAAGCGTTTCACCTTTTTAGCAATTTAAGCCAAACGTTTACAAACGCTACGAAACAAATCCAACCGTTTCTCCTTTTCAGCAATGTAAGCCAAACGTTTACAAACGTTACGAAACAAATCCAAACGTTTCTCATATCTAGCGATTTAAGCCAAACCTTTACAAACGTTTCGAAACAAAACCAAACGTTTAAAACGTTACAAAAAAAAGGCTTAATTACTTAAAAAACCCTCACCTTTAACTTTTTTTTCGTTTATACCCTGATCTAGGAAAATTGTCACATATACTCATGACCTTGTCTTTATGTTTCACCTCTACCCTCGAGGTATTAAATTTACCTCTTTTCATTTAAAAAAAAGTTTAAAATAGTCCTTCATTTTTAGTATATATTCTAATTACACGTCAATGTTATTAATTATATAAAAATTGAATTTTTTTTTGAAAATAATAATATTAGCGGTTTTTTAAATTGGAGTATAATTGTAGATTGCAATTAATAAAAAATATTTTATTTATTTTATTTTATTTAAATTAAAAAATTAATTAATTTTAGGACTTATTTGAGCGTTTTTATAGATGAAGTATTTGTTTGTAATTTTTTTATTAGAAAAAGGTATAAAATAACCCTTATATTTAGTTATTTTCAATAAATCATTTTTTTTTTGAAATTTGGGGTAGAGGTGAAACATAAAGACAAGGTCATGAGTATTTGTGACAATTTCCTAGGTCAGGGTATAAACGAAAATAAAATTAAAGGTGAAGGTTTTTTAAGTAATTAAGCCCGAAAAAAATCCAAACGTTTCATATTTCTAGCGATTTAAGCCAAATGTTTAGAAACGTTACGAAACAAAATCAAGCGTTTCTCTTTTTTAGCACTTTAAGCCAAATGTTTACAAACGTTATGAAACAAATCCAAGCGTTTCATCTTTTTAGAAATTTAAGCCAAACGTTTATGTTGGTCCAGATGGCTTCTCAAGAGGGGGGGGGGGGTGAATTGAGAATTAAAAACTTTGATAAAAATAACTTATAAAAATATTCGAAAGCTAATGCAAGTATGATTAAAGCTAAACTGGAAATAAACAGATAAGCAGTAAACGAAGAACACTGAATTTTTATAGTGGTTCTGCAACTGCATACATCCACTCCCCAAGCAATACTTCTTGGGAATTCCACTATCCAGTTTCTTTTACGGGCAAGAAACAACAGCCTTGAAATACAGAGCTAAACACTACCCGTTCTAGTCTGATTTCCCAACCACTGGTTTTACCAAGATCCAGAAAACTTAAACCCAGTAAACTTATCACCTAGGTGTTTACAAAAACCTTTAACCAAAACTGTTTATGCAAAATAACTCGTTGAATACAAATCAACCTATTAAGTAAACCGAGTTAAGTAAAGCATTAAATAATGAAGCTCAGATTTAAAACCAAAGAGTAAAAAGCATCTTTTAGCAAAACATTAAAACCTCCATTGAAAAGCTTTGAAAAGATTGTTTACTCAGAAATCTTGCTTAAGGAGAAAGGTGAGGAAGATGGTCTATTTATAGAAAACCTTTTCTCCAAAAAGCCCTCAGATATTTTCAAAGATTCCTTTAAAGATTTGCCACCTATCCAGTTTCTAGAAGCAATAGGAAAGAGAAAATGATTGCTTGTGAAGAAACCGTTGCACCAGAAAACAAGAGAATGTTTTTATTCTTTGTGTGTGCATGTGACTGAAAAGGACATTTTGATGATGTCACAATCTTTAAAACCGTTTTGATCAAAAGAGAATCAAAAACATTTTCTAGAGCTTCAGAATTTTAATGACTTTATTTAGCCCATTTACCTTTACAGATAAATCTATAAACTCTTGAGGCCCATTGTACTTGATGATCCAGACTTGTTCATACTTTGTTCTTTCTTGATCTTTGACTGTTCTTCTGCTTCCAGAATTAGCTTGAGCCTGGTTCTGCATTTACTCAAGTTCCACTGAATACTCCACATTAGCCTTACTTCTTTAAAGTTTATGTTATATCAAAAAATAGGGGTAACCTTTAGCCAACAGTTTACAAACGTTCCGAAACAAATCCAAGCGTTTCACCTTTTTAGAAATTTAAGCCAAACGTTTACAAACGTTCCGAAATGAATCAAAACGTTTCCTCTTTTTAGCGATTTAAGACAAACATTTACAAACGCTACAAAACAAAGCTAAACGGTTCACCTTTTTAGCGATTTAAGCCAAAAGTTTACAAACATTACGAAACAAATCCAAACAATTCACCTTTTTAGCGATTTAAGCCAAACGTTTACAAACGCTACGAAACAAATCCAAACGTTTCCCTTTTTTAGAAACTTAAGCCAAATGTTTACAAAACGTTACGAGACAAATCCAAGCATTTCTCCTTTTAGCAATTTAAGCCAAACGTTTACAAACGTTACAAACAAATCAAAGCGTTTCACCTTTTTAGCAATTTAAGCCAAACGTTTACAAGGGTTACGAAACAAATCCAAACGTTTCAGCTATTTAGCAATTTAAACCAAACTTTTAAAACGTTACGAAACATACCCAAATATTTCACCTTTTTAGCGATTTATGCCAAACGTTTACAAACGTTTCAAAACAAATCCAAACGTTTCACCTTTTTAGCGGTTGAAGCCAAACGTTTAGAAACGCTACGAAATAAATCCAAACGTTTCACCTTTTTAGTGATTTAAGCCAAAGGTTTACAAAACTTTACGAAACAAATTCAAACGTTTAACCTATTTAGCAATTTAAGCTGAATGTTTACACAAGTTATGAAACAAATCCAAATGTTTCTCTTTTTAGCAATAAATCCAAGCGTTTCACCTTTTTAGTAATTTCAGCCAAACGTTTACAAACGCTACGAAACAAATCCAAGCGTTTCTCCTTTTTATTAATTTAAGCCAAACGTTTACAAACGTTACGAAACAAAACAAACGTTTTCCCTTTTTAGCGATTTAAGCCAAACGTTTACAAACGTTACGAAACAAAACCAAACGTTTAAAACGTTATGAAACAAATCCAAACGTTTCCCATTTCTTACGATTTAAGCCAAACCTTTACAAACGTTTCGAAACAAAACCAAACGTTTAAAACGTTACGAAAAAATCCAAACGTTTCACATTTCTAGCGATTTAAGCCAAATGTTTACAAACGTTATGAAACAAAACCAAGCGTTTCTCCTTTTTCGCACTTTAAGCCAAACGTTTACAAACGTTACGAAAAAAATCCAAGCGTTTCACCTTTTTAGAAATTTAAGCCAAACGTTTACAAACGTTCTGAAACAAATCCAAGCGTTTCACCTTTTTAGAAAATTAAGCCAAACGTTTACAAACGTTTCGAAACGAATCAAAACGTTTCACCTTTTTAGCGATTTAACCCAATCGTTTACAAACGCTACAAAACAAAGCCAAACGGTTCACCTTTTTAGCGATTTAAGTCAAACGCTTACAAAGGCAACAAAAAAAATCCAAACGGTTCACCTTTTTAGCGATTTAAGCCAAACGTTTACAAACGCTACGAAACAAATCCAAACGTTTCTCCTTTTTAGAAATTTAAGCCAAACGTTTACAAACGTTATGAGACAAATCCAAGTGTTTCTCCTTTTTAGCAATTTAAGCCAAACGTTTACAAACGTTATGAAAAAAATCCAAACATTTCTCCTTTTTAGCAATTTAAGCCAAACGTTTGCAAATGTTACGAAACAAATCAAAGCGTTTCACCTTTTTAGTAATTTTAGCCAAATGTTTACAAGGGTTACGAAACAAATCCAAACGTTTCACATATGTAGCGATTTAAGCCAAACGTTTACAAACGTTACGAAACAAATCCAAACATTTTGCCTAAATAGCGATTTAAGCCAAACGTTTACAAACGTTACAAAACAAATCCAAGCGTTTCACCTTTTTAGCGATTTAAGTCAAATGTTTACAAACGCTACGAAACAAAACCAAACGTTTAAAACGTTACGAAACAAATCCAAACGTTTCCCATTTTAGGCGATTTAAGCCCAACCTTCACACACGTTAAGAAACAAAACCAAGCATTTAACCTTTTTAGCAATATAAGCAAAACGCTTACAAACGTTACGAAACAAAGCCAAGCATTCCACCTTTTTAGTAATTTAAGACAAACGTTTACAAACGTTACGAAACAAATCCAAGCGTTTCACCTTTTTAGCAATTTAAGACAAACGTTTACAAATGTCATGAAACAAATCCAAACGTTTCACCTTTTTAGCGATATAAGCCGAACGTTTACAAATGTTACGAAACAAAACCAAACATTTCACCTTTTTAGCAAGTTAAGCCAATTATTAACAAACTTTACGAAACAAATCCAAACGTTTCCACATTTTAGCGATATATGCAAACCGATTATAACGTTACAAAACAAAACCAAACATTTCACCTATTTAGCGATTTAGGCCAAACGTTTACAAACATTACGAAATAAATCTAAACGTTTCACCTTTTTAGTGATTGAAGCCAAACGATTAAAAACGTTACGAAACAAATCCAAACGTTTCACCTTTTTAGCGATTTAAGCCAAACGTTTACAAACGGTACGAAACATATTCAAACGTTTCACCTTTTTAGCGATTTAAGCCAAACGTTTACAAACGCTACGAAACAAATCCAAATGTTTCCCTTTTTTAGCGGTTTAAGCCAAACGTTTATAAACGTTACGAAACAAATCCAAGCGTTCCACCTTTTTAGCAATTTAAGAAAAACGTTTACAAATGTTACGAAACAAATCCAAGGGATTCACCTTTTTAGCAATTTAGGCCAAACTTTTACAAAAGTAACGAAACAAATCCAAACGTTTCCCCTTTTTAGCGATTTTTGCCAAACATTTACAAAAGTTACGAAACAAATCCAAACGTTTCCCCTTTTTAGCGATTTAAGCCAAATGTTTACAAACGTTACGAAACAAATCCAAACGATTCACATTTTTAGCGATTTAAGCCAAACCTATACAAACGTTACGAAACAAAACCAAACGTTTAAAACGTTACGAAACAAATCCAAACGTTCACATTTTTAGCGATTTAAGCCAAACGTTTACAAACCTTACGAAACAAATCCAAACGTTTCACCTTTTTAGCGATTTAACCAAAACGTTTATAAACGTTAAGAAATAAATCCAAACGTTTCATCTTTTTAACAAAAGCCAAACGTTTATAATCGCTACGAAACAAATCCAAACGTTTCCCCTTTTTAGCCATTTATGCCAAATATTTACAAACGTTACGAAACAAATTAAAGCATTTCGCCTTTTTAGCAATTTAAGCCAAACGTTTATAAACGCAACGAAACAAATCCAAATGTTTCCCCTTTTTAGCGATTTAAGCCAAACGTTTACAAAGGTTACGAAACAAATCCAAACGTTTCACCTTTTTAGCGATTTAAGCCAAACGTTTACAAACGTTACGAAACAAATCCAAGCGTTTCACCTTTTTAGCAATTTAAGCCAAACGTTTACAAACGCTACGAAACAAATCCAACCGTTTCTCCTTTTCAGCAATGTAAGCCAAACGTTTACAAACGTTACGAAACAAATCCAAACGTTTCACATTTCTAGCGATTTAAGCCAAACCTTTACAAACGTTTCGAAACAAAACCAAACGTTTAAAACGTTACAAAAAAAAGGCTTAATTACTTAAACAACCCTCACCTTTAACTTTTTTTTCGTTTATACCCTGACCTAGGAAAACTGTCACATATACTCATGACCTTGTCTTTATGTTTCACCTCTACCCTCAAGGTATTAAATTTACCTCTTTTCATTTAAAAAAAAGTTTAAAATAGTCCTTCATTTTTAGTATATATTCTAATTACACGTCAATGTTATTAATAATACAAAAATTGAATTTTTTTTGAAAATAATAATATTAGCGGTTTTTTAAATTGGAGTATAATTGTAGATTGTAATTAATAAAAAATATTTTATTTATTTTATTTTATTTTATTTAAATTAAAAAATTAATTAATTTTAGGACTTATTTGAGCGTTTTTATAGATGAAGTATTTGTTTGTAATTTTTTTATTAGAAAAAGGTATAAAATAACCCTTATATTTAGTTATTTTCAATAAATCATTTTTTTTTGAAATTTGGGGTAGAGGTGAAACATAAAGACAAGGTCATGAGTATTTGTGACAATTTTCCTAAGTCAGGGTATAAACGAAAATAAAATTAAAGGTGAAGGTTTTTTAAGTAATTAAGCCCGAAAAAAATCCAAACGTTTTATATTTCTAGCGATTTAAGCCAAATGTTTAGAAACGTTACGAAACAAAACCAAGCGTTTTTCTTTTTTAGCACTTTAAGCCAAACGTTTACAAACGTTATGAAACAAATCCAAGCGTTTCATCTTTTTAGAAATTTAAGCCAAACGTTTACAAACGTTCCGAAACAAATCCAAGCGTTTCACCTTTTTAGAAATTTAAGCCAAACGTTTACAAACGTTCCGAAATGAATCAAAACGTTTCCTCTTTTTAGCGATTTAAGACAAACATTTACAAACGCTACAAAACAAAGCTAAACGGTTCACCTTTTTAGCGATTTAAGCCAAAAGTTTACAAACATTACGAAACAAATCCAAACAATTCACCTTTTTAGCGATTTAAGCCAAACGTTTACAAACGCTACGAAACAAATCCAAACGTTTCACCTTTTTAGAAATTTAAGCCAAATGTTTACAAACGTTACGAGACAAATCCAAGCATTTCTCCTTTTAGCAATTTAAGCCGAACGTTTACAAACGTTACAAACAAATCAAAGCGTTTCACCTTTTTAGCAATTTAAGCCAAACGTTTACAAGGGTTACGAAACAAATCCAAACGTTTCAGCTATTTAGCGATTTAAACCAAACTTTTAAAACGTTACGAAACATTCCCAAATATTTCACCTTTTTAGCGATTTATGCCAAACGTTTACAAACGTTTCAAAACAAATCCAAACGTTTCACCTTTTTAGCGGTTGAAGCCAAACGTTTAGAAACGCTACGAAATAAATCCAAACGTTTCACCTTTTTAGTGATTTAAGCCAAAGGATTACAAAACTTTACGAAACAAATTCAAACGTTTAACCTATTTAGCAATTTAAGCTAAATGTTTACACAAGTTATGAAACAAATCCAAATGTTTCTCTTTTTAGCAATTTAAACCAACCATTTACAAACGTTAAGAAACAAATCCAAGCGTTTCACCTTTTTAGTAATTTCAGCCAAACGTTTACAAACGCTACGAAACAAATCCAAGCGTTTCTCCTTTTTATTAATTTAAGCCAAACGTTTTCAAACGTTACGAAACAAAACAAACGTTTTCCCTTTTTAGCGATTTAAGCCAAACTTTTACAAACGTTACGAAACAAAACCAAACGTTTAAAACGTTATGAAACAAATCCAAACGTTTCACATTTCTTACGATTTAAGCCAAACCTTTACAAACGTTTCGAAACAAAACCAAACGTTTAAAACGTTACGAAAAAATCCAAACGTTTCACATTTCTAGCGATTTAAGCCAAATGTTTACAAATGTTATGAAACAAAACCAAGCGTTTCTCCATTTTCGCACTTTAAGCCAAACGTTTACAAACGTTACGAAAAAATCCAAGCGTTTCACCTTTTTAGAAATTTAAGCCAAACGTTTACAAACGTTCTGAAACAAATCCAAGCGTTTCACCTTTTTAAAAAATTAAGCCAAACGTTTACAAACATTTCGAAACGAATCAAAACGTTTCACCTTTTTAGCGATTTAACCCAAACGTTTATAAACGCTACAAAACAAAGCCAAACGGTTCACCTTTTTAGCGATTTAAGTCAAACGTTTACAAAGGCTACAAAAAAAATCCAAACGGTTCACCTTTTTAGCGATTTAAGCCAAACGTTTACAAAAGCTACGAAACAAATCCAAACGTTTCACCTTTTTAGAAATTTAATCCAAACGTTTACAAACGTTATGAGACAAATCCAAGTGTTTCTCCTTTTTAGCAATTTAAGCCAAACGTTTACAAACGCTATGAAAAAAATCCAAACGTTTCTCCTTTTTAGAAATTTAAGCCAAACGTTTGCAAATGTTACGAAACAAATCAAAGCGTTTCACCTTTTTAGCAATTTTAGCCAAATGTTTACAAGGGTTACGAAACAAATCCAAACGTTTCACCTATTTAGCGATTTAAGCCAAACGTTTACAAACGTTACGAAACAAATCTAAACATTTTGCCTAAATAGCGATTTAAGCCAAACGTTTACAAACGTTACAAAACAAATCCAAGCGTTTCACCTTTTTAGCGATTTAAGTCAAATGTTTACAAACGTTACGAAACAAAACCAAACGTTTAAAACGTTACGAAACAAATCCAAACGTTTCCCATTTTAGGCGATTTAAGCCAAACCTTCACACACGTTAAGAAACAAAACCAAGCATTTAACCTTTTTAGCAATATAAGCCAAACGTTTACAAACGTTACGAAACAAAGCCAAGCATTTCACCTTTTTAGTAATTTAAGACAAACGTTTACAAACGTTACGAAACAAATCCAAGCGTTTCACCTTTTTAGCAATTTAAGGCAAACGTTTACAAATGTCATGAAACAAATCCAAACGTTTCACCTTTTTAGCGATTTAAGACGAACGTTTACAAATGTTATGAAAAAAAACCAAACATTTCCCCTTTTTAGCAAGTTAAGCCAATTATTAACAAACTTTACGAAACAAATCCAAAGGTTTCCACATTTTAGCGATATATGCAAAACGTTTATAACGTTACAAAACAAAACCAAACATTTCCCTTATTTAGCGATTTAGGCGAAACGTTTACAAACATTACGAAATAAATCTAAACATTTCACCTTTTTAGCGATTGAAGCCAAACGATTAAAAACGTTACGAAATAAATCCAAACGTTTCACCTTTTTAGCGATTTAAGCCAAACGTTTACAAACGGTACGAAACATATTCAAACGTTTCACCTTTTTAGCGATTTAAGCCAAACGTTTACAAACGCTACGAAACAAATCCAAATGTTTCACTTTTTTAGCGGTATAAGCCAAACGTTTATAAACGTTATGAAACAAATCCAAGCGTTTCACCTTTTTAGCAATTTAAGCAAAACGTTTACAAATGTTACGAAACAAATCCAAGGGATTCACCTTTTTAGCAATTTAGGCCAAACTTTTACAAAAGTAACGAAACAAATCCAAACGTTTCCCCTTTTTAGCGATTTTTGCCAAACTTTTACAAAAGTTACGAAACAAATCCAAACGTTTCCCCTTTTTAGCGATTTAAGCCAAATGTTTACAAACGTTACGAAACAAATCCAAACGATTCACATTTTTAGCGATTTAAGCCAAACCTATACAAACGTTACGAAACAAAACCAAACGTTTAAAACGTTACGAAACAAATCCAAACGTTCACATTTTTAGCGATTTAAGACAAATGTTTACAAACCTTACGAAACAAATCCAAACGTTTCACCTTTTTAGCGATTTAAACAAAACGTTTATAAACGCTAAGAAATAAATCCAAACGTTTCATCTTTTTAACAAAAGCCTAACGTTTATAATCGGTACGAAACAAATCAAAACGTTTCCCCTTTTTAGCCATTTAAGCAAAATGTTTACAAACGTTATGAAACAAATTAAAGCATTTCACCTTTTTAGCAATTTAAGCCAAACGTTTATAAACGCAACGAAACAAATCCAAATGTTTCCCCTTTTTAGCGATTTAAGCCAAACGTTTACAAAGGTTACGAAACAAATCAAAACGTTTCACCTTTTTAGCGATTTAAGCAAAACGTTTACAAACGTTACGAAACAAATCCAAACGTTTCACCTTTTTAGCGATTTAAGTCAAACGTTTACAAACGTTACGAAACAAATTCAAATGTTTCGCCTTTCTAGCGATTTAAGCCAAACGTTTACAAACGTCACGAAACAAATCCAAACGTTTCGCCTTTATAGCGATTTAAGCCAAACATTTAAAAAACAAAACAAATCCAAACGGTTCACCTTTTTAGCGATTTGGGAAAAACGTTTACAAACGTTACGAAACAAAACAAAACGTTTAAAACGTTACGAAGCAAATCTAAACGTTTCACATTTTTAGCGATTTAAGCCAAACCTTTACAAACGTTACGAAACAAAACCAAGCATTTCACCCTTTTAGTAATTTAACCCAAACGTTTACAAACGTTACGAAACAAATCCAAGCAATTCACCTTTTAAGCAATTTAAGCCAAAAGTTTGGAAACATTCCGAAACAAATCCAAGCATTTCACCTTTTTAGCAATTTAAGCTAAAAGTTTACAAACGTTACAAAACAAATCCAAATGTTTCACCTTTTTAGCGATTTAAGCCGAATGTTTACAAACGTTACGAAACAAAACCAAACATTTCACCTTTTTAGCAATTTAAGCCAAAGGTTTACAAACATTACGAAACAAATCCAAATGTTTCCCCATTTTAGCGATTTAAGCCAAACATTTAAAACATTACAAAAAAAATCCAAACATTTCACCTTTTTAGCGAATTATGACAAGCATTTACAAACGTTACGAAACAAATCCAAACGATTCCCCTTTTAGCGATTGAAGCCAAACGTTACGAAACAAATCCAAATATTGAACCTTTTTAGCGATTTAAGCCAAACATTTACAAACGTTACGAAACAAATCCAAATGTTTCACCTTTTTAGCGATTTAAGCCAAACGTTTACAAAGGTTATGAAACAAATACAAATATTTAACCTTTTTAGCAATTTAAGCCAAACGTTTATAAACGTTACGAAACAAATTAAAGTGTTTCACCTTTTTAGCAATTTAAACCAAATGTTTACAAATGATAAGAAACAAATCCAAGTGTTTCATCTTTTTAGTAATTTAAGGCAAACGTTTACAAACGTTACGAAACAAATCCAAGCAATTCACCTTTTAAGCAATTTAAGCCAAAAGTTTGCAAACATTCGGAAACAAATCCAAGCATTTCACCTTTTTAGCAATTTAAGCCAAAAGTTTACAAACGTTACAAAACAAATCCAAATGTTTCACCTTTTTAGCGATTTAAGCCGAATGTTTACAAACGTTACGAAACAAAACGAAACATTTCACCTTTTTAACAATTTAAGCCAAAGGTTTACAAACGTTACGAAACAAATCAAAATGTTTCCCCATTTTAGCGATTTAAGCCAAACGTTTAAAACGTTATGAAAAAAATCCAAACATTTCACCTTTTTAGCGAATTATGACAAATATTTACAAACGTTACGAAACAAATCCAAACGATTCCCCTTTTAGCGATTGACGCCAAACGTTACGAAACAAATCCAAACATTGAACCTTTTTAGCGATTTAAGCCAAACGTTTACAAACGTTACGATACAAATCCAAATGTTTCACCTTTTTAGCGATTGAAGCCAAACGTTTACAAAGGTTATGAAACAAATACAAATATTAAACCTTTTTAGCAATTTAAGCCAAACGTTTATAAACGTTACGAAACAAATTAAAGTGTTTCACCTTTTTAGCAATTTAAGCCAAACGTTTACAAATGATAAGAAACAAATCCAAGTGTTTCACCTTTTTAGCAATTTAAGGCAAGCGTTTACAAACGTTACGAAACAAATCCAAGAAATTCACCTTTTAAGCAATTTAAGCCAAAAGTTTGCAAACATTCCCAAACAAATCCAAGCATTTCACCTTTTTAGCAATTTAAGCTAAAAGTTTACAAACGTTACAAAATAAATCCAAATGTTTCACCTTTTTAACGATTTAAGCCGAATGTTTACAAACGTTACGAAACAAAACCAAACATTTCACCTTTTTAGCAATTTAAGCCAAAGGTTTACAAACGTTACGAAACAAATCCAAATGTTTCCCCATTTTAGCGATTTAAGCCAAACATTTAAAACGTTAAGAAAAAAATCCAAACATTTCACCTTTTTAGCGATTTATGGCAAACATTTACAAACGTTACGAAACAAATCCAAACGATTCCCCTTTTAGCGATTGAAGCCAAACGTTACGAAACAAATCCAAACGTTGAACCTTTTTAGAGATTTAAGCCAAACGTTTACAAACGTTACGAAACAAATCCAAATGTGTCACCTTTTTAGCGATTTAAGCCAAACGTCTACAAAGGTTAAGAAACAAATACAAATATTTAACCTTTTTAGCAATTTAAGCCAAACGTTTATAAACGTTACGAAACAAATTAAAGCGTTTCACCTTTTTAGCAATTTAAGCCAAACGTTTACAAATGATAAGAAACAAATCCTAGTGTTTCACCTTTTTAGCAATTTAAGGTAAACGTTTACAAACGTTACGAAACAAATCCAAACGTTTTCCCTTTTTAGCGATTTATGCCACACGTTTACAAACGTTACGAAATAAAACCAAACGTTTAAAACATTAGAAAACAAATCCAAACATTTCACATATTTAGTAATTTAAGCTAAACCTTTATAAACGTTAGGAAACAAAACCAAACGTTTAAAACGTTACGAAACAAATCTAAAGCGTTTCACCTTTTTAGCAATTTAAGCAAAATGTTTACAAATGTTACGAAACAAATCCAAGCGATTCACCTTTTTAGCAATTTAGGCCAAACTTTTACAAAAGTAACGAAACAAATCCAAACGTTTCCCCTTTTTAGCGATTTTCGCCAAACTTTTACCAAAGTTACGAAACAAATCCAAACGTTTTCCCTTTTTAGCGATTTAAGCCAAATGTTTACAAACGTTACGAAACAAATCCAAACGATTCACATTTTTAGCAATTTAAGCCAAACCTATACAAACGTTATGAAACAAAACTAAACGTTTAAAACGTTACGAAACAAATCCAAACGTTCACATTTTTAGCGATTTAAGCCAAACGTTTACAAATGTTACGAAATAAATCTAAACTTTTCACCTTTTAAGCGATTTAACCAAAACGTTTATAAACGCTAAGAAATAAATCCAAACGTTTCACCTTTTTAACAATTTAAGCGAAACGTTTATAATCGCTATGAAACAAATCCAAACGTTTCCCCTTTTTAGCCATTTAAGCCAGACGTTACGAAACAAATCAAAGCGTTTCACCTTTTTAGCAATTTAAGCCAAACGTTTATAAACGCAACGAAACAAATCCAAATGTTTCCCCTTTTTAGCGATTTAAGCCAAACGTTTACAAAGGTTACGAAACAAATCCAAACGTTTCACCTTTTTAGCGATTTAAGCCAAACGTTACGAAATAAATCCAAACGTTTCACCTTTTTTGCGATTTAAGTCAAACGTTTACAAACGTTACGAAACAAATTCAAATGTTTCGCCTTTCTAGCGATTTAAGCCAAACGTTTACAAACGTTACGAAACAAATCCAAACGTTTCGCCTTTATAGCGATTTAAGCCAAACATTTACAAAACGAAACAAATCCAAACGGTTCACCTTTTTAGCGATTTAGGCAAAACGTTTACAAACGTTACGAAACAAAACAAAACGTTTAAAACGTTATGAAACAAATCCAAACGTTTCACATTTTTAGTGAAATAAGCCAAACCTTTACAAACGTTACGAAACAAATCCAAGCAATTCACCTTTTAAGCAATTTAAGCCAAAAGTTTGCAAACATTCCGAAACAAATCCAAGCATTTCACCTTTTTAGCAATTTAAGCCAATAGTTTACAAACGTTACAAAACAAATCTAAATGTTTCACCTTTTTAACGATTTAAGCCGAATGTTTACAAACGTTACGAAACAAAACCAAACATTTCACCTTTTTAGCAATTTAAGCCAAAGGTTTACAAACGTTACGAAACAAATCCAAATGTTTTCCCATTTTAGCGATTTAAGCCAAACGTTTACGAAACAAATCCAAACGATTCCCCATTTAGCGATTGAAGCCAAACGTTACGAAACAAATCCAAACGTTGAACCTTTTTAGAGAGTTAAGCCAAACGTTTACAAACGTTACGAAACAAATCCAAATGTTTCACCTTTTTAGCGATTTAAGCCAAACGTTTACAAAGGTTACGAAACAAATCCAAACGTTTCCCCTTTTTAGCGATTTAAGCCAAACGTTTACAAACGTTACGAAATAAATCCAAACGTTTCACCTTTTTAGCGATTTAAGTCAAACGTTTACAAACGTTACGAAACAAATTCAAATGTTTCGCCTTTCTAGCGATTTAAGCCAAACGTTTACAAACGTTACGAAACAAATCCAAACGTTTCGCCTTTATAGCGATTTAAGCCAAACATTTACAAAACGAAACAAATCCAAACGGTTCACCTTTTTAGCTATTTAGGCAAAACGTTTACAAACGTTACGAAACAAAACAAAACGTTTAAAACGTTAAGAAACAAATCCAAACGTTTCACATTTTTAGCGATTTAAGCCAAACCTTTACAAACGTTACGAAACAAATCCAAGCAATTCACCTTTTAAGCAATTTAAGCCAAAAGTTTGCAAACATTCCGAAACAAATCCAAGCATTTCACCTTTTTAGCAATTTAAGCCAAAAGTTTACAAACGTTACAAAACAAATCTAAATGTTTCACCTTTTTAGCGATTTAAGCCAAATGTTTACAAACGTTACGAAACTAAACCAAACATTTCACCTTTTTAGCAATTTAAGCCAAAGGTTTACAAACGTTACGAAACAAATCCAAATGTTTTCCCATTTTAGCGATTTAAGCCAAACGTTTACGAAACAAATCCAAACGATTCCCCTTTTAGCGATTGAAGCCAAACGTTACGAAACAAATCCAAATGTTGAACCTTTTTAGAGAGTTAAGCCAAACGTTTACAAACGTTACGAAACAAATCCAAATGTTTCACCTTTTTAGCGATTTAAGCCAAACGTTTACAAAGGTTATGAAACAAATACAAATATTTAACCTTTTTAGCAATTAAAGCCAAACGTTTATAAACGTTACGAAACAAATTAAAGCGTTTCACCTTTTTAGCAATTTAAGCCAAACGTTTACAAATGATAAGAAACAAATCCAAGTGTTTCACCTTTTTAGCAATTTAAGGCAAACGTTTACAAACGTTACGAAACAAATCTAAACGTTTCCCCTTTTTAGTGATTTATGCCACACGTTTACAAACGTTACGAAATAAAACCAAACGTTTAAAACATTACAAAACAAATCCAAACATTTCACATTT
The DNA here is from genome assembly GCF_937616625.2 of Mercurialis annua. Lineage (NCBI taxonomy): Eukaryota > Viridiplantae > Streptophyta > Magnoliopsida > Malpighiales > Euphorbiaceae > Mercurialis > Mercurialis annua. The sequence continues at coordinate 24,726,842 of NC_065570.1, forward strand.
TTAGTAATTTAAGCTAAACCTTTACAAACGTTACGAAACAAAACCAAACGTTTAAAACAGTACGAAACAAATCCAAAGCGTTTCACCTTTTTAGCAATTTAAGCAAAACGTTTACAAATGTTACGAAACAAATCCAAGCGATTCACCTTTTTAGCAATTTAGGCCAAACTTTTACAAAAGTAACGAAACAAATCCAAACGTTTCCCCTTTTTAGCGATTTTCGCCAAACTTTTACAAAAGTTACGAAACAAATCCAAACGTTTCCCCTTTTTAGCGATTTAAGCCAAATGTTTACAAACGTTACGAAACAAATCCAAACGATTAACATTTTTAGCGATTTAAGCCAAACCTATACAAACGTTACGAAACAAAACAAAACATTTAAAATGTTACGAAACAAATCCAATCGTTCACATTTTTAGCGATTTAAGACAAACGTTTACAAACGATACGAAACAAATCCAAATGTTTCACCTTTTAAGCGATTTAACCAAAACGTTTATAAACGCTAAGAAATAAATCCAAACGTTTCACCTTTATAACAATTTAAGCCAAACGTTTATAATCGCTACGAAACAAATCCAAACGTTTCCCCTTTTTAGCCATTTAAGCCAAACGTTTACAAACGTTACGAAACAAATCAAAGCGTTTCACCTTTTTAGCAATTTAAGCCAAACGTTTATAAACGGAACGAAACAAATCCAAATGTTTCCCCTTTTTAGCGCTTAAGCCAAACGTTTACAAAGGTTACGAAACAAATCCAAACGTTTCACCTTTTTAGCGATTTAAGCCAAACGTTAACAAACGTTACGAAACAAATCCAAACGTTTCACCTTTTTAGCGATTTAAGCCAAACGTTTACAAAGGTTATGAAACAAATACAAATATTTAACCTTTTTAGCAATTTAAGCCAAACGTTTATAAACGTTACGAAACAAATTAAAGCGTTTCACCTTTTTAGCAATTTAAGCCAAACGTTTACAAATGATAAGAAACAAATCCAAGTGTTTCACCTTTTTGGCAATTTAAGGCAAACGTTTACAAACGTTACGAAACAAATCCAAACGTTTCCCCTTTTTAGCGATTTATGTCACACGTTTACAAACGTTACGAAATAAAACCAAACGTTTAAAAAATTACAAAACAAATCCAAACATTTCACATTTTTAGTAATTTAAGCTAAACCTTTACAAACGTTACGAAACAAAACCAAACGTTTAAAACGTTACGAAACAAATCCAAAGCGTTTCACCTTTTTAGCAATTTAAGCAAAACGTTTACAAATGTTACGAAACAAATCCAAGAAATTCACCTTTTTAGCAATTTAGGCCAAACTTTTACAAAAGTAACGAAACAAATCCAAACGTTTCCCCTTTTTAGCGATTTTCGCCAAAGTTTTACAAAAGTTACGAAACAAATCCAAACGTTTCCCCTTTTTAGCGATTTAAGCCAAATGTTTACAAACGTTACGAAACAAATCCAAACGATTCACATTTTTAGCGATTTAATCCAAACCTATTTAAACGTTACGAAACAAAACCAAACGTTTAAAACGTTACGAAACAAATCCAAACGTTCACATTTTTAGCGATTTAAGCCAAACGTTTACAAACGTTACGAAACAAATCTAAACGTTTCACCTTTTAAGCGATTTAACCAAAACGTTTATAAACGCTAAGAAATAAATCCAAACGTTTCACCTTTTTAACAATTTAAGCCAAACGTTTATAATTGCTATGAAACAAATCCAAACGTTTCCCCTTTTTAGCCATTTAAGCCAAACGTTTACAAACGTTACGAAACCAAATCAAAGCGTTTCACCTTTTTAGCAATTTAAGCCAAACGTTTATAAACGCAACGAAACAAATCCAAATGTTTCCCCTTTTTAGCGATTTAAGCCAAACGTTTACAAAGGTTACGAAACAAATCCAAACGTTTCCCCTTTTTAGCGATTTATGCCAAACGTTTACAAACGTTACGAAACAAATCCAAACGATTCACCTTTTTAGCGATTTAAGTCAAACGTTTACAAATGTTACGAAACAAATTCAAATGTTTCGCCTTTCTAGCGATTTAAGCCAAACGTTTACAAACGTTACGAAACAAATCCAAACGTTTCGCCTTTATAGCAATTTAAGCCAAACATTTACAAAATGAAACAAATCCAAACGGTTCACCTTTTTAGCGATTTAGGCAAAACGTTTACAAACGTTACGAAACAAAACAAAATGTTTTAAACGTTACGAAACAAATCCAAACGTTTCCCATTTTTAGCGATTTAAGCCAAACCTTTATAAACCTTACGAAACAAAACCACGCATTTCACCCTTTTAGCAAATTAGGCCAAACGTTTACAAACGTTACGAAACAAATCCAAGCAATTCACCTTTTAAGCAATTTAAGCCAAAAGTTTGCAAACATTCCGAAACAAATCCAAGAATTTCACCTTTTTAGCAATTTAAGCCAAAAGTTTACAAACGTTACAAAACAAATCCAAATGTTTCACCTTTTTAGCGATTTAAGCCGAACGTTTACAAACCTTACGAAACAAAACCAAACATTTCACCTTTTTAGTAATTTAAGCCAACGGTTTACAAACGTTACGAAACAAATCCAAATGTTTCCCCATTTTAGCGAAATAAGCCAAACGTTTAAAATGTTACGTAAAAAATCCAAACATTTCACCTTTTTAGCGATTTATGACAAACATTTACAAACGTTACGAAACAAATCCAAACGTTTCCCCTTTTAGCGATTGAAGCCAAATGTTACGAAACAAATCCAAACGTTTCACCTTTTTAGCGATTTAAGCCAAACGTTTAAAACGTTACGAAAAAAATCCAAACATTTCACCTTTTTAGCGATTTATGACAAACGTTTAGAAACGTTACAAAACAAATCCAAACGTTTCCCCTTTTAGCGATTGAAGCCAAACGTTACGAAACAAATCCAAACGTTTCATGTTTTTAGCGATTTAAGCCAAACGTTTATAAACGTTACGAAACAAATCCAAATGTTTCACCTTTTTAGCGATTTAAGCCAAACGTTTACAAAGTTATGAAACAAATACAAATGTTTAACCTTTTTAACAATTTAAGCCAAACGTTTATAAACGTTACGAAACAAATCCAAGTGTTTCACCTTTTTAGCAATTCAAGGCAAACGTTTACAAACGTTACGAAACAAATCCAAACGTTTCCCCTTTTTAGCGATTTATGCGACACGTTTACAAACGTTACGAAATAAAACCAAACTATTAAAACATTAGAAAACAAATCCAAACATTTCACATTTTTAGTAATTTAAGCTAAACCTTTACAAACGTTAAGAAACAAAACCAAACGTTTAAAACGTTACGAAACAAATCCAAATGTTTCACATTTTTAGCGATTTAAGCCAAACCTTTACAAACGTTACGAAACAAAACCAAGTGTTTCACCTTTTTAGCAATTTAAGCCAAACGTTTACAAATGCTACTAAAAAAATCCAAACGTTTCACCTTTTTAGCAATTTAAGCTAAACGTTTGCAAACGTTCTGAAACAAATCCAAGCATATCACCTTTTTAGCAATTTAAGCCAAACATTTATAAACGTTACGAAACAAATTCAAACGTTTCCCCTTTTTAGACATTTAAACCAAACGATAACAAATGTTTCACCCTATTAGCGATTTAAGCCAAACGTTTATAAACGCTATGAAACAAATCAAAACATTTCACCTTTTTAGCAATTTAAGCCAAACGTTTAAAAATGTTACAAAATGAATCCAAGCGTTTTTCCTTTTTAGCAATTTAAGCTAAACGTTTACAAGCGTTACGAAACAAATCAAAGCGTTTCCCCATTTAGCAATTTAAGCCAAATGTATACAAAGGTTACGAAACAAATCCAAATGTTTCGCCTTTTTAGCGATTCAAGCCAAACGTTTACAAACGATACGAAACAAACCCAAACGCTTCCCCTTTTTAGCGATTCTAGCCAAACATTTGCAAACATTACGAAACAAATCCAAACGTTTCCCCTTTTTAGCGATTTAAGCCAAACATTTACAAACATTACGAAACAAATCCAAACGTTTCGCCTTTATAACGATTTAAGCCAAAACGAAACTAATCCAAAGCGTTTCACCTTTTTATCAATTTAAGACAAAAGTTTACAAGGGTTACGAAACAAATCCAAATGTTTATGCTATTTAGCGATTTAAACCAAACGTTTAAAACGTTACGAAACATATCCAAATATTTCACCTTTTTAGCGATTTATGCCAAACGTTTACAAACGTTTCAAAACAAATCCAAACGTTTTCCCTTTTTAGCGATTGAAGCCAAACGTTTAGAAACGCAACGAAATAAATCCAATTGTTTCACCTTTTTAGTGATTTAATCAAAATGTTTACACAACTTTACGAAACAAATCCAAACGTTTTACCTATTTAGCAATTTAAGCTAGATGTTTACACAGGTTATGAAACAAATCCAAATGTTTCCCCTTTTTAGCAATTTAAACCAAACATTTACAAACGTTAAGAAACAAATCCAAGCGTTTCACCTTTTTAGTAATTTCAGCCAAACGTTTACAAACGCTACAAAACAAATCCAATCGTTTCTCCTTTTTATTAATTTAAGCCAAACGTTTACAAACGTTACGAAACAAAACAAACGTTTTCCCTTTTTAGCGATTTAAGCAAAACGTTTACAAACGTTACGAAACAAAACCAAACGTTTAAAACGTTATGAAACAAATCCAGACGTTTCACATTTCTAGCGATTTAAGCCAAACCGTTACAAACGTTTCGAAACAAAACCAAACGTTTGAAACGTTATGAAACAAATCCAAAAGTTTCACATTTCTAGCGATTTAAGCCAAATGTTTACAAACGTTACAAAACAAAACCAAGCGTTTCTCCTTTTTAGCACTTTAAGCCAAACGTTTACAAACGTTACGAAAAAAATCCAAGCGTTTCCCCTTTTTAGAAAATTAAGCCAAACGTTTACAAACGTTCCGAAACAAATCGAAGCGTTTCACCTTTTTAGAAATTTAAGCCAAACGTTTACAAACGTTCCTAAATGAATCAAAACGTTTCACCTTTTTAGCGATTTAAGCCAAACGTTTACAAACGCTACAAAACAAAGCCAAACGGTTCACCTTTTTAGCGATTTAAGTCAAACGTTTACAAACGCTACAAAAAAATCCAAACCGTTCACCTTTTTAGCGATTTAAGCCAAACGTTTACAAACGCTACGAAACAAATCCAAACGTTTCCCCTTTTTCGAAATTTAAGCCAAACGTTTACAAACGTTATGAAACAAATCCAAGCGTTTCTCCTTTTTAGCAATTTAAGCCAAACGTTTACAAATGTTACGAAACAAATCAAAGCGTTTCACCTTTTTAGCAATTTAAGCCAAATGTTTACAAGGGTTACGAAAAAAATCCAAACGTTTCACCTATTTAGCGATTTAAGCCAAATGTTTACAAACGTTACAAAACAAATCCAAACATTTTGCCTTTATAGCAATTTAAGCCAAACGTTTACAAACGTTACAAAACAAATCCAAGCGTTTCACCTTTTTAGCGATTTAAGTCAAACGTTTACAGACGTTACGAAACAAAACCAAACGTTTAAAACGTTACGAAACAAATCCAAACGTTTCACATTTTAGGCGATTTAAGCCAAACCTTCACAAACGTTAATAAACAAAACCAAGCATTTAACCTTTTTAGCAATATAAGCCAAACGTTTACAAACGTTACGAAACAAAGCCAAGCATTTCACCTTTTTAGTAATTTAAGTCAAACGTTTACAAACGTTACGAAACAAATCCAAGCGTTTCACCTTTTTAGCAATTTAAGGCAAACGTTTGCAAACGTCACGAAACAAATCCAAACGTTTCACCTTTTTAGCGATATAAGCCGAACGTTTACAAACGTTATGAAACAAAACCAAACATTTCACCTTTTTAGCAAGTTAAGCCAATTATTAACAAACTTTACGAAACAAATCCAAACGTTTCCACATTTTAGCGATATACGCAAAACGTTTATAATGTTACAAAACAAAACCAAACATTTCAGCTATTTAGCAATTTAGGCCAAACGTTTACAAACATTACGAAATAAATCCAAATCTTTCACCTTTTTAGCGATTTACGCCAAACGTTTACAAACGTTACAAAACAAATCCAAACGTTTCACCTCTTTTGCGATTTAAGCCAAACGTTTACAAACGGTACGAAACAAATCCAAACGTTTCACCTTTTTAGCAATTTAAGCCAAACGTTTACAAAACTTTACGAAACAAATCCAAACGTTTTACCTCATTAGCAATTTAAGCTAAATGTTTACACATGTTATAAAACAAATCCAAATGATTCCCCTTTATAGCAATTTCAGCCAAACGTTTATAAATGCTACGAAACAAATCCAAGCGTTTCTCCTTTTTATTAATTTAAGCCAAACGTTACGAAACAAAACAAACGTTTTCCCTTTTTAGCGATTTAAGCCAAACGTTTATAAACGTTACGAAACAAAACCAAACGTTTAAAACGTTATGAAACAAATCCAAACGTTTCACATTTTTAGCGATTTAAGCCAAACCTTTACAAACGTTTCGAAACGAAACCAAACGTTTAAAACGTTACGTAAAAAATCCAAACTTTTCACATTTCTAGCGATTTAAGCCAAATGTTTACAAACGTTACGATGTTAACCAAACGTTTCTCCTTTTTAGCACTTTAAGCCAAACGATTACAAACGCTACGAAACAAATCCAAGTGTTTCACCTTTTTAGAAATTTAAGCCAAACGTTTAGAAACGTTCCAAAATAAATCCAAGCGTTTCACCTTTTTAGAAATTTAAGCCAAACGTTTACAAACGTTATGAAACAAATCCAAGCGTTTCTCCTTTTTAGCAATTTACGCCAAACGTTTACAAACGTCATGAAACATATCGAAGCGTTTCTCCTTTTTAGCAATTTAAGCCAAACGTTTGCAAATGTTACGAAACAAATCAAAGTGTTTCACCTTTTTAGCGATTTTAGCCAAATGTTTACAAGGGCTACGAAACAAATCCAAACGTTTCACCTATTTAGCGATTTAAGCCAAACGTTTACAAACGTTACAAACAAATCCAAACATTTTGCCTTTATAGCGATTTAAGCCAAACATTTACAAAGGTTACAAAACAAATCCAAGCGTTTCACTTTTTTAGTGATTTAAGTCAAACGTTTACAAACGTTACGAAACAAAACCAAACGTTTAAAACGTTACGAAACAAATCCAAACGTTTCACATTTTAGGCGATTTAAGCCAAACCTTCACAAACGTTAATAAACAAAACCAAGCATTTAACCTTTTTAGCAATATAAGCCAAACGTTTACAAACGTTGCGAAACAAAGCCAAGCATTTCACCTTTTTAGTAATTTAAGACAAACGTTTACAAACGTTACGAAACAAATCCAAGCTTTTCAACGTCACGAAACAAATCCAAATGTTTCACCTTTTTAGCGATATAAGCCGAACGTTTACAAACGTTATGAAACAAAACCAAACATTTCACCTTTTTAGCAAGTTAAGCCAATTATTAACAAACTTTACGAAACAAATCCAAACGTTTCCACATTTTAGCGATATATGCAAAACGTTTATAACGTTACAAAACAAAACCAAACATTTCAACTATTTAGCAATTTAGGCCAAACGTTTACAAACATTACGAAATAAATCCAAATCTTTCACCTTTTTAGCGATTTATGCCAAACGTTTACAAACGTTTCAAAACAAATCCAAACGCTTCACCTCTTTAGCGATTTAAGCCAAACGTTTACAAACGGTACGAAACAAAACCAAACGTTTCACCTTTTTAGCGATTTAATCCAAACGTTTACAAAACTTTACGAAACAAATCCAAACGTTTTACCTAATTAGCAATTTAAGCTAAATGTTTACACAGGTTATGAAACAAATCCAAATGTTTCCCCTTTATAGCAATTTCAGCCAAACGTTTACAAACGCTACGAAACAAATCCAAGCGTTTCTCCTTTTTATTAATTTAAGCCAACCGTTTGCAAACGTTACGAAACAAAACAAACGTTTTCCTTTTTTAGCGATTTAAGCTAAACGTTTACAAACGTTACGAAACAAAACCAAACGTTTAAAACGTTATGAAACAAATCCAAACGTTTCACATTTCTAGCGATTTAAGTCAAACCTTTACAAACGTTTCGAAACAAAACCAAACGTTTCAAACGTTACGAAAAAAATCCAAACGTTTCACATTTCTAGCGATTTAAGCCAAATGTTTACAAACGTTATGAAACGAAACCAAACGTTTCTCCTTTTTAACACTTTAAGCCAAACGTTTACAAACGCTACGAAAAAAATCCAAGCGTTTCACCTTTTTAGAAATTTCAGCCAAATGTTTACAAACGTTCCAAAACAAATCCAAGCGTTTCACCTTTTTAGAAATTTAAGCCAAACGTTTACAAACGTTCTGAAATGAATCAAAACGTTTCACCTTTTTAGCGATTTAAGCCAAACGTTTACAAACGCTACAAAACAAAGCCAAACAGTTCACCTTTTTAGCGATTTAAGTCAAACGTTTACAAACGCTACAAAAAAATCCAAACCGTTCACCTTTTTAGCGATTTAAGCCAAACGTTTACAAACGCTACGAAACAAATCCAAACGTTTCCCCTTTTTCGAAATTTAAGCCAAACGTTTACAAACGTTATGAAACAAGTCCAAGCGTTTCTCCTTTTTAGCAATTTAAGCCAAACGTTTACAAATGTTACGAAACAAATCAAAGCGTTTCACCTTTTTAGCAATTTAAGCCAAATGTTTACAAGGGTGATGAAACAAATCCAAACGTTTTACCTATTTAGCGATTTAAACCAAACGTTTACAAACGTTACGAAACAAATCCAAACATTTTGCCTTTATAGCAATTTAAGCCAAACGTTTACAAACGTTATAAAACAAATCCAAGTATTCCACATTTTTAGCGATTTAAGTCAAACGTTTACAAACGTTACGAAACAAATCCAAACGTTTCACATTTTAGGCGATTTAAGCAAAACCTTCACAAACATTAAGAAACAAAACCAAGCATTTAACCTTTTTAGCAAAATAAGCCAAACGTTTACAAACGTTACGAAACAAAGCCAAGCATTTCACCTTATTAGTAATTTAAGACAAACGTTTACAAACGTTACGAAACAAATCCAAGCGTTTCACCTTTTTAGCAATCTAAGGCAAACGTTTACAAACGTCACGAAAGAAATCCAAACGTTTCACCTTTTTAGCGATTTAAGTCGAACGTTTACAAACGTTATGAAACAAAACCAAACATTTCACCTTTTTAGGAAGTTAAGCCAATTATTAACAAACTTTACGAAACAAATCCAAACGTTTCCACATTTTAGTGATATATGCAAAACATTTATAACGTTACAAAACAAAACCAAACATTTCCCCTATTTAGCCATTTAGGCCAAACGTTTACAAACATTACGAAATAAATCCAAATGTTTCACCTTTTTAGCGATTGAAGCCAAACGATTAAAAACGTTAGAAAACAAATCCAAATGTTTCACCTTTTTTGCGATTTAAGCCAAACGTTCACAAACGGTACGAAACAAATCCAAACGTTCACCTTTTTAGCGATTTAAGCCAAACGTTTACAAACGCTACGAAAGAAATCCAAATGTTTCACTTTTTTAGCGGTTTAAGCCAAACGTTTATAAACGTTACGAAACAAATCCAAGCGTTTCACCTTTTTAGCAATTTAAGCAAAACGTTTACAAATGTTACGAAACAAATCCAAGCGATTCACCTTTTTAGCAATTTAGGCCAAACTTTTACAAAAGTAATGAAACAAATCCAAATGTTTCCCCTTTTTAGCGATTTACGCCAAACTCTTACAAAAGTTACGAAACAAATCCAAACGTTTCCCCTTTTTAGCGATTTAAGCCAAATAATTACAAACGTTAGGAAACAAATCCAAACGTTTCACATTTTTAGCGATTTAAGCCAAACCTATCCAAACGTTACGAAAAAACAACCAAACATTTAAAACGTTACGAAACAAATCCAAAGGTTCACATTTTTAGCGATTTAAGCCAAACGTTTACAAACGTTGCGAAACAAATCCAAAAATTTCACCTTTTTAGCGATTTAGCCAAAACGTTTATGAACGCTACGAAATAAATCCAAACGTTTCACCTTTTTAACAATTTAAGCCAAACGTTTATAATCGCTACAAAACAAATCCAAACGTTTACCCTTTTTAGCCATTTAAGCCAAACGTTTACAAACGTTACGAAACAAATCAAAGCGTTTCACCTTTTTAGCAATTTAAGCTAAACTTTTATAAACGCTACGAAACAAATCCAAACGTTTCCCCTTTTTAGCGATTTAAGCCAAACGTTTACAAAGGTTACGAAACAAATCCAAACGTTTCACCTTTTTAGCGATTTAAGCCAAACGTTTACAAACGTTACGAAACAAATTCAAACGTTTCACCTTTTTAGCGATTTAAGTCAAACGTTTACAAACGTTACGAAACAAATTCAAATGTTTCGCCATTCTAGCGATTTAAGCCAAACGTTTACAAACGTTACGAAACAAATCCAAACGTTTCGCCTTTATAGCGATTTAAGCCAAACATTTACAAAACGAAACAAATCCAAACGGTTCACCTTTTTAGCAATTTAGGCAAAACGTTTACAAACGTTACGAAACAAAACAAAACGTTTAAAACGTTACGAAACAAATCCAAACGTTTCACATTTTTAGCGATTTAAGCCAAACCTTTACAAACGTTACGAAACAAAACCACGCATTTCACCCTTTTAGCAATTTAAGCCAAACGTTTACAAACGTTACGAAACAAATCCAAGCAATTCACCTTTTAAGCAATTTAAGCCAAAAGTTTGCAAACATTCCGAAACAAATCCAATCATTTCACCTTTTTAGCAATTTAAGCAAAAAGTTTACAAACGTTACAAAACAAATCCAAATGTTTCACTTTTTTAGCGATTTAAGCCGAACGTTTACAAACCTTACGAAACAAAACCAAACATTTCACCTTTTTAGCAATTTAAGCCAAAGGTTTACAAACGTTACGAAACAAATCCAAATGTTTCCCCATTTTATCGATTTAAGCCAAACGTCTAAAACGTTACGAAAAAAATCCAAACATTTCACCTTTTTAGCGATTTATGACAAACGTTTACAAACGTTTCCCCTCTTAGCGACTGAAGCCAAACGTTACGAAACAAATCCAAACGTTTCACCTTTTTAGCGATTTAAGCCAAACGTTTAAAACGTTACGAAAAAAATCCAAACATTTCACCTTTTTAGCGATTTATGACAAACGTTTAGAAACGTTACAAAACTAATCCAAACGTTTCCCCTTTTAGCGATTGAAGCCAAACGTTACGAAACAAATCCAAACGTTTCACCTTTTTAGCGATATAAGCCAAACGTTTACAAACGTTATGAAACAAATCCAAACGTTTCACCTTTTTAGCTATTTAAGCCAAACCTTTACAAAGGTTATGAAACAAATACAAAAGTTTAACCTTTTTAGCAATTAAAGCCAAACGTTTATAAACGTTACGAAACAATTTATAGCGTTTCACCTTTTTAGCAATTTAAGCCAAACGTATACAAATGATAAAAAACAAATCCAAGTGTTTCACCTTTTTAGCAATTTAAGGCAAACGTTTACAAACATTACGAAACAAATCCAAACGTTTCCCCTTTTTAGCGATTTATGCCACACGTTTACAAATGTTATGAAACAAAACCAAACGTTTAAAACATTACAAAACAAATCCAAACATTTCACATTTTTAGTAATTTAAGCCAAATACAAACGTTACGAAACAAAACCAAACGTTTAAAAGGTTACGAAACAAATCCAAACGTTTCACATTTTTAGCGATTTAAGTCAAACCTTTACAAATGTTAGGAAACAAAACCAAGTGTTTCACCTTTTAGCAATTTAAGCAAAACGTTTACAAATGCTACTAAACAAATCCAAACGTTTCACCTTTTTAGCAATTTAAGCCAAACGTTTGCAAATGTTATGAAACAAATCCAAACTTATCACCTTTTTAGCAATTTAAGCCAAATGTTTATAAACGTTACAAAAAAAATTCAAACGTTTCCCCTTTTTAGAGATTTAAGCCAAACGATAACAAATGTTACAAAACAAATCCAAACGTTTCACCTTATTAGCGATTTAAGCCAAACGTTTATTAACGCTACAAAACAAATCCAAACATTTCACTTTTTTACAAAATGAATCCAAGCGTTTTTCCTTTTTAGCAATTTAAGCCAAACGTTTACAAACGTTACGAAACAAATCAAAGCGTTTCACCTTTTAGTAATTTAAGCCAAACGTTCACAAAGGTTACAAAAAAAATCCAAACGTTTTGCCTTTTTAGCGATTCAAGCCAAACGTTTACAAACGATAAGAAACAAACCCAAACGTTTCCTCTTTTTAGCGATTCAAGCCAAACGTTTGCAAACATTACGAAACAAATCCAAACGTTTCTCCTTTTTAGCGATTTAAGCCAAACATATTCAAACGTTACGAAACAAAGTCAAACGTTTCGCCTTTATAACGATTTAAGCCAAAACAAAACTAATCCAAATGTTTCACCTTTTTAGCAATTTAAGCCAAAAGTTTACATACGTTACGAAACAAATCCAAACGTTTAAAACATTACGAAACAAAACCAAACTTTTCACATTTTTAGCCATTTATGCCAAACATTTACAAACATTACGAAACAAAAAAAAGCATTTCGCCTTTTTTGCATTTTAAGCCAAATGTTTGCAAAGGTTACGAAACAAATCCAAGCGTTTCTCCTTTTTAGCAATTTAAGCCAAACGTTTACAAACGTTGCGAAACAAATCCAAGATTTTCACCTTTTTAGTAATTTAAGCCAAACCTTAACAAACGTGACGAAACAAATCCAAGTGTTTTACCTTTTTAGCAATTTAAGCCAAACGTTTACAAACGTTACGAAGCAAATTCAAACGTTTCCGTTTTTTGGCGATTTAAGCCGAACGTTTACAAACGTTACGAAACAAAACCAAACATTTCACGTTTTTAGCAATTTAAGCCAAACGTTTACAAACGTTTCGAAACAAATCCAAACGTTTCACCTTTTTAGCAATTTAAGCCAAACGTTTACAAACGTTACCAAACAAATCCAAACGTTTTGCCGTTTTAGCGATTTAAGCCAAACGTTTATAAACGCTACCAAACAAATCCAAACGTTTTCCCCTTTTTAGCAATTTAAGACAAACGTTTACAAACGTTACAAAATAAATCCAAGCGTTTCTCATTATTAGCAATTTAAGCCAAACGTTTAAAAACGTTAAGAAACAAATAAAAGCGTTTCACCTTTTAGCGATTTAAAACAAACGTTTACAAAGGTTACAAAACAAATCCAAACATTTCACCTTTTTAGCTATTTAAGCCAAACGTTTACAAACGATACGAAACAAATCCAAATGTTTTCCCTTTTTAGCGATTCAAGCCAAACGCTTGCAAACGTTACGAAACAAATCCAATCGTTTCACCTTTTTGGCGATTTAAGCCAAACATTTACAAACGTTACGAAAAAAATCCAAACGTTTCGCCTTTATAGCGATTTAAGCCAAACGTTTAGAAACGTTATGAAACTAATCCAAACGTTTCACCTTTTTAGCGATTTAAGCCAAACGTTTACAAAAATTACAAAATAAAACCAAACGTTTAAAACGTTACGAAACAAAACCGAACATTTCACATATTTAGCGATTTAAGCCAAACCTTTACAAACGTTACGAAACAAAACCAAGCATTTGCCTTTTTCGCATTTTAAGCCAAACGTTTGAAAATGTTCCGAAACAAATCCAAGCATTTCGCCTTTTTAGTAATTTAACCCAAACATTTACAAATTTTACGAAACAAATCCAAGCGTTTAACCTTTTTAGCAATTTAAGCCAAACGTTTACAAACATTACGAAGCGAATTCAAGCGTTTCACCTTATTAGCGATTTAAGCCAAACGTTTACAAACAGTACGAAGAAAAACCAAACGTTTCGCCTAATTAGCAATTTAAGCCAAACATTTACAAATGTTACGAAAGAAATCCAAACGTTTCCACATTTTAGCGAGTTAAGCCAAACGTTTAAAACGTTACGAAAACAAATCCAAACATTTCACCTTTTTAGCAATATATCCAAACGATAACAAAAGTTACGAAACAAATCCAAATACTTCACCTTTTTAGCCATTGAAGCCAAATGTTTACAAACGTTACAAAACAAATCCAAACGTTTCACCTTTTTAGCAATGTAAGCCAAACGTTTACAAACGTTACGAAACAAATCCAAACGTTTAAAACGTTACGAAACAAAACTGAACGTTTCACATTTTTAGCCATTTAATCCAAACGTTTACAAACGTTACGAAGCAAAAAAAAAGCATTTCGCCTTTTTTGCATTTTAAGCCAGACGTTTGCAAACGTTACGAAACAAATCCAAGCGTTTCCCCTTTTTAGCAATTCAAGCCAAAACTTTACAAAGGTTATGAAACAAATCCAAGCGTTTCACCTTTTTAGTAATTTAAGCCAAACGTTTACAAACGTTACGAAACAAATCCAAGCGTTCCTTTTAGCAATTTAAGACAAACGTTGACAAACGTTATGAATCAAATTCAAACGTTTGACTTTATTAGCGATTTAAGCGGAACGTTTACAAACTTTACCAAACAAATCCAAATGTTTCACCGTTTTAGCGATTTAAGCCAAACGTTTATAAACGCTACTAAAGAAATACAAACGTTTCCCCTTTTTAGCAATTTAAGCCAAATGTTTACAAATGTTATAAAATAAATCGAAGCATTTCTCATTTTTAGCAATTTAAACCAAACGTTTACAAACGTTAAGAAACAAATAAAAGCGGTTCACCTTTAGCAATTTAAGACAAACGTTTACAAAGGTTACGAAACAAATCCAAACACTTCACCTTTTTTGCGATTTAAGCCAAATGTTTACAAACGATACGAAGCAAATCCAAACTGTTTCCCTTTTTAGTGATTCAAGCCAAACGATTGTAAACGTCACAAAACAAATCCAAACGTTTACAATAGTTACGAAACAAATCCAAATGTTTCGCCTTTATAGCGATTTATGCCAAACGTTTACAAATGTTACGAAACAAATCCAGACGTTTCTCCTTTTTAGCGATTTAAGCCAAACGTTTACAAACGTTACAAAGCAAAACCAAACGTTTAAAACGTACGAAACAAAACCGAACGTTTCACATATTTAGCGATTTAAGCCAAACCATTACAAACATTACGAAACAAAACCAAGCATTTCCCCTTTTTCGCATTTTAAGCCAAACGTTTGCAAACGTTACAAAACAAAACCAAACGTTTAAAACGTACGAAACAAAACCGAACGTTTCACATATTTAGCGGTTTAAGCCAAACCATTACAAACATTACGAAACAAAACCAAGCATTTCCCCTTTTTCGCATTTTAAGCCAAACGTTTGCAAACGTTCCGAACAAATCCAAGCGTTTCACCTTTTTAGTAATTTATGTCAAACGTTTGCAAATGTTACGAAACAAATCCAAGCGTTTAACCTTTTTAGCAATTTAAGCCAAACGTTACAAACGTTACGAAGCAAATTCAAGCGTTTCACCTTATTAGCGATTTAAGTCGAACGTTTACAAACGTTACGAAGCAAAACCAAACGTTTCACCTATTTAGCAATTTAAGCCAAACATGTTCAAATGTTACAGAACAAATCCAAACGTTTCCACATTTTAGCGATTTAAGCCAAACGTTTAAAACGTTACGAAAACAAATCCAAACATTTCACCTTTTTAGCAATATATGCCAAACGATAACAAACGTTACGAAACAAATCCAAATGTTTCACCTTTTTAGTGATTGAAGCCAAATGCTTACAAACGTTACGAAACAAATCCAAACGTTTCTCCTTTTTAGCGATTTAAGCCAAACGTTTACAAACGTTTCACCTTTTTAGCGATTTAAGCCAAACGTTTACAAACGTTACGAAATAAATAAAAATATTTCACCTTTTTAGCAATTTAAGCCACGCGTTTACAAACGATACGAAAGAAATCCAAGCGTTTCACCTTTTTATAAAGTTATGCCAAATGTTTACAAACGTTACGAAACAAATCCAAACGTTTCACCTTTTTAGCGATTTATGCCAGACGTTTCCAAACGTTACAAAACAAATCCAAAAGTTTCCCCTTTTTAGCGATTTAAGCCAAACGTTTACAAACGTTACTTAACAATCCAAAAGCTTCATCTTTTTAGCAATTTAAGCCAAACGTTTACAAACGTTACGAAACAAATCCAAACGTTTCCCCTTTTTAGCGATTTAAGCCAAACGTTTAGAAACGTTATGAAACTAATCAAAACGTTTTGCCTTTTTAGCAATTTAAGTCAAACGTTTACAAACGTTACGAAACAAATCCAAATATTTCTACTTTTTAGCGATTTAAGCCAAACGTTTACAAACGTTACGAAAAAAATCAAAGCGTTTCACCTTTTAGCAATTTAAGAGAAACTTTTACAAAGGTTACGAAACAAATCCAAACGTTTCGCCTTTTTAGCGATTCAAGCCAAATGTTTACAAACGATACGAAACAAATCCAAACGTTTAACCTTTTTAGCAATTCAAGTCAAACATTTGCAAACGTTACGAAACAAATCCAAACGTTTCACCTTTTTAGCGATTTAAGTCAAACATTTACAAACGTTACAAAACAAATCCAAACGTTTCGCCTTTATAATGATTTAAGCCAAACGTTACCAAACGAAACGAAACAAATCCAAACATCTCACCTTTTTAGCAATTTAAGCCAAACATTTACAAACGTTACGAAACAAATCCAAACGTTTAAAACGTTATGAAACAAAACCGAACGTTTCACATTTTCAGACATTTAAGCCAAACCTTTACAAACGTTACGAAATAAAACCAAACATTTCGCCTTTTTTGCATTTTAAGTCAAACGTTTGCAAACGTTACGAAACAAATCCAAGCGTTTCCCCTTTTTAGCAATTTAAGCCAAAACTTTACAAACATTACGAAACAATATCAAGCGTTTCGCCTTTTTAGTAATTTAAGCCAAAAGTTTACAAACGTTACGAAACAAATCCAAGCGTTTTACGTTTTTAACGATTTAAGCCAAACGTTGACAAATGTTACAAAATAAATTCAAACGTTTGACATTTTTAGCGATATAAGCCGAACGTTTAAAAACGTTACCAAACAAATCCAAACGTTTCACGTTTTAGCGATACAAGACAAACGTTTATAAACGCTACTAAACAAATTCAAATGTTTCCCCTTTTTAACAATTTAAGCAAGACGTTTACAAATGTTACAAAATAAATCCAAGCGTTTCTCAATTTTAGCAATTTAAGCCAAACGTTTACAAACGTTAAGAAACAAATAAAAGCGTTTCACCATTAGGAATTTAAGACAAACGTTTACAAAGGTTGCGAAACAAATCCAAACATTTCACCTTTTTAGCGATTTAAGCCAAATGTTTACAAACGATACGAAGAAAATCCAAACGGTTTCCCTTTTTAGTGATTCAAGGGAAACGATTGCAAACGTTACAAAACAAATCCAAATGTTTCACCTTATTAGCGATTTAACCCAAACGTTTACAAACGTTACGAAACAAATCCATATGTTTCGCCTTTATAGCGATTTATGCCAAACGTTTACAAATGTTACGAAACAAATCCAGACGTTTCTCTTTTTTAGCGATTTAAGCCAAACGTTTACAAACATTACAAAAAAAACCAATCGTTTAAAACGTTACGAAACAAAACCGAACGTTTCACATATTTAGCGATTTAAGTCAAACCTTTACAAACGTTACGAAACAAAACCAAGCATTTCCCCTTTTTTGCATTATAAGCCAAACGTTTGCAAACGTTCTGAAGCAAATCCAAGCGTTTCACCTTTTTTGTAATTTAAGCCAAATGTTTACAAATGTTACGAAACAAATCCAAGCGTTTCACCTTTTTAGCAATTTACGCCAAACGTTTACAAACGTTACGAAGCAAATTCAAGTGTTTCCCCTTATTAGCAATTTAAGCCAAACGTTTACAAACAGTACGAAGCAAAACCAAACGTTTCACCTATTTAGCAATTTAAGCCAAACATTTACAAATGTTACGAAACAAATCCAAACGTTTCCACATTTTAGCGATTTAAGCCAAACGTTTAAAACGTTACGAAAACAAATCCAAACATTTCACCTTTTTAGCAATATATGCCGAACGATAACAAACGTTACGAAACAAATCCAAATGTTTCACCTTTTTAGCGATTGAAGCCAAATGTTTACAAACGTTACGAAACAAATCCAAACGTTTCACCTTTTTAGCGATTCAAGCCAAACGTTTACAAATGTTACGAAACAAATCCAGATGTTTCTCCTTTTTAGCGATTTAAGCCAAACGTTTACAAACGTTACAAAACAAAACCAAACGTTTAAAACGTTACTAAACAAAACCGAACGTTTCACATTTTTATCGATTTAGGCCAAACCTTTACAAACGTTACGAAACAAAACCAAGCATTTCTCCTTTTTGGCATTTTAAGCCAAACGTTTGCAAACGTTCCGAAATAAATACAAGCGTTTCACCTTTTTAGTAATTTAAGCCAAACGTTCACAAACGTTATGAAACAAATCCAAGCATTTCACCCTTTTAGCAATTTAAGCCAAATGTTTACAAACATTACGAAGCAAATTCAAGCGTATCACCTTTTTAGCAATTTAAGCCGAAAGTTTACAAACGTTACGAAGCAAAACCAAACTTTTGAAATTTTAAGCAATTTAAGCCAAACGTTTACAAACGTTACGAAACAAATCCAAACGTTTCCACATTGTAGCGATTTAAGCCAAACATTTAAAACGTTACGAAAAGAAATCCAAACATTTCACCTTTTTAGCAATTTATGCCAAACGTTTACAAACATTACGAAACAAATCCAAATGTTTCACCTTTTTAGCGATTGAAGCCAAATGTTTACAAACGTTACGAAACAAATCCAAATGTTTCACCTTTTTAGCGATTTAAGCCAAACGTTTACAAAGGTTACGAAATAAATATAAATGTTTCACTTTTTTTAGCAATTTAAGCCAAGCGTTTACAAACGTTTCGAAACAAATCCAAACGTTTCACCTTTTTAGCGATTTAATCCAAACGTTTACAAACGTTACGAAACAAATCCAAACGTTTCCCCTTTTTAGCGATTTAAGCCAAACGTTTGAAAACGTTACGAAAATATCCAAACATTTCGCCTTTTTAGCAATTTAAGTCAAACGTTTACAAAAGTTACGAAACAAATCCAAATGTTTCCACTTTTTAACGGTTTACGCCAAACGTTTCCAAACGTTTCACATTTTTAGTGATTTAAGCCAAACGTTTACAAATGTTACGGAACAAACCAGATGTTTCACTTTTTAGCCAATTAAGCCAAACGTTTATAAACGTTACGGAACAAAACCAAATGTCTCACATTTTTAGCGATTTAAAACAAACGTTTACAAACATTACGAAACAAATCCAAGAGTTTAACCTTTTTAGAGATTTAAGACAAACGTTTACGAAAGTTACGAACAAATCCAAGCGTTTCACCTTTTTAGCAAATTAAGTCAAACATTTACAAAAATTACGAAACAAATCCAAACGTTTCACCTTTTTAGCGATTTAAGCCAAACGTTTACAAACGTTACGAAACAAAACAAAACGTTAACCTTTTTAGCAATTTAAGCCAAATATTTAAAACGTTACGAAATAAATCCAAACGTTTACAAACAATACGGAACAAAAACAAACGTTTCCCATTTTTAGCAATTTAAGTCAAACGTTTACAAACGTTACGAAACAAATCCAAACGTTTCACCTTTTTAGCGATTGAAGCCAAACCTTTACAAACGTTACGAAACAAATCCAAACGTTTCCTCATTGTAGCGATTTAAGCCAACCGTTTATAATCGTTACGAAACAAATCCAAACGTTTCAAATTTTTAGGGATTGAATCCAAACGTTTACAAATGTTACGAAACAAATCCAAACGTTTCCCCATTTTAGCTATTTATGCTAAACGTTTACAAACGTTACGAAACAAATCCAAACGTTTCACCTTTTTAGCTATTTAAGCCAAACGTTTAAGAACGTTACGAAACAAATCCAAACGTTTCACCTTTTTAGCGGTATAAGCCAAACGTTTCGCAACATTACGAAAGAAATCCAAACGTATCACCTTTTTAGCTATTTAAGCCTAACGTTTACACGTTACGAAAGAAAACCAAACGTTTAAAACATTACGAAACAAATTTAAACGATTCACATTTTAGCAATATATGCAAAACGTTTACAAACTTTACAAAAAAAACCAAGCGTTTCCCCTTTTTATCATTTTAAGCCAAACGCTTACAAACATTGCCAAACAAATCCCAATGTTTCACCTTTTTAGCAATATATGCAAAACGTTTACAAACGTTACGAAACAAAACCAAATGTTTACAAACGTTACGAAACAAATCCAAGTGTTTCACCTTTTTAACAATTTAAGCAAAAAGTTTCCAAACGTTACCAAACAAAACCAAACGTTTCACCTTTTTAACGATTTAAGCCAAACGTTTACAAACGTTACAAAACAAATCCAAACGTTTCCCCATTTTAGCAATTTAAGCCAAACGTTTACAAATGTTACGAAACAAATCCAAATGTTTCACTTTTTAGCGAATTAAGCCAAACGTTTATAAACATTATGGAACAAAAACAAACTTTTCACATTTTTAGCAATTTA
The DNA here is from genome assembly GCF_937616625.2 of Mercurialis annua. NCBI lineage: Eukaryota > Viridiplantae > Streptophyta > Magnoliopsida > Malpighiales > Euphorbiaceae > Mercurialis > Mercurialis annua. The sequence goes on from NC_065570.1 coordinate 24,747,725, forward strand.
AGCCAAACGTTTACAAATGTTACGAAACAAATCCAAACGTTTCAAATTTTTAGGGATTGAATCCAAACGTTTACAAATGTTATGAAACAAATCCAAGCGTTTCCCCATTTTAGCTATTTATGCCAAACATTTACAAAAGTTACGAAACAAATCCAAACGTTTCACCTTTTTACCGATTTAAGCCAAACGTTTAAAAACGTTACGAAACAAATCCAAACGTTTCCCCATTTTAGCGATATAAGCGAAACGTTTACAAACGTTACGAAACAAATCCAAACGGTTTCCCCTTTTTAGCAATTTAAGCCAATCGTTTACAAATGTTACGAAACAAATCCAAGCGTTTCAACTTTTTAGCAATTTAAGCCAAACATTTACAAACGTTACAAAACAAATCCAAACGTTTCACCTTTTTAGCGATGTAAGCCAAACGTTTACAAACGTTACGAAACAAAACCAAACGTATAAAACGTTACGAAACAAATTTAAACGTTTGACATTTTTAGCGAATTAAGCCAAATGTTTAAAAAACGTTACGAAAGAAAACCAAGTGTATCACCTTTTTCGCAATTAAAGCAAAACGTTTACAAACATTACCAAACAAATCCAAGTGTTTCACCATTTTAGCAATTTAAGCCAAACGTTTACAAACGTTACGAAATAAATCCAAGCGTTTCAACTTTTTAGCAATTTAAGCCAAACGTTTACAAACATTACGAACCAAATCCAAACGTTTCACCTTTTTATTGAGTTAAGCGAAACATTTACAAACGTTACGAAAGAAATCCAAATGTTTCACCTTTTTAGTGATTTAAGCCAAACATTTACCAAGGTAATGAAACAAATCCAAATGTTTCACCTTTTTAGCAATTTAAGCCAAACGTTTACAATAGTTTCGAAACAAATCCAAGCGTTTCACTTTTTAGCAATTTAAGCCAAACGTTTACATACGTTACGAAATAAATCGAAGTGTTTCATGTATTTAGCAATTTAAGCCAAACATTTACAAAAGTTACGATACAAATCCAAACATTTAGCCTTTTTAGCGATTTAAGCCAAACGTTTAGAAAAATAAATCCAAACTTTTCACCTTTTTAGCGATTTTAGCCAAACGTTTAGAAACGTTACAAAACAAATCCAAACGTTGAACCTTTTTAGCGATTTAAGCCAAACATTTAAAAACGTTACGAAACAAATCCAAACGTTTCACCTTTTTAGCGATTTAAGCCAAACGTTTACAAACGCTAGAAAACAAATTCAAACGTTTACCTTTTTAGCGATTTAAGCAAAACCTTTACAAACGTTTCGAAACAAAACAGGACGTTTCACCTTTTTTGCGATTTAAGCCAAACGTTTACAAACGTTAACGAAACAAAACATGACGTTTCACCTATTTTGCGATTTAAACCAAACGTTTACAAACATTACGAAACAAAACAAATTCAAAGGTTTCACATTTTTAGCGATTTATGCCAAACGTTTACAAACGTTTCGAAACAAAACTGAGCGTTTCCCCTTTTTAGAAATTTAAGCCAAACGTTTACAAACATTACCAAACAAATCCAAGCTTTTTACCTTTTTAGCGATTTAAGCAAAACGTTTACAAACGTTATGAAACAAATCCAAACTTTTCACCTTTATTATGATTTATGCCAAACGTTTACAAACCTTACGAAACAAATCCAAATGTTTAAAACGTTACGAACAAAATTCAAACGTTTAGCATTTTTAGCGATTTAAGCCAAACGTTTACAAACGTTACAAAACAAATCCAAGCGTTTGACCTTTTTAGCAATTTAAGCCAAACGTATACAAACGTTACGAAACATATCTAAGCTTTTCACCTTTTTAGCAATTTAAGCAAAACATTTACAAATGTTACGAAACAAATCCAAGCGTTTCCCCTTTTTAGCAATTTAAGCCAAACGTTACAAAACAAATCCAAATGTTTCACCTTTTTAGCGATTGAAGCCAAATGTTTACAAACGTTACGAAACAAATCCAAACGTTTCACCTTTTTTGCGATTTTAGCCAAACGTTTACAAAAGTTATAAAACAAATCCAAACGTTGAACCTTTTTAGAGATTTAAGCCAAACATTTAAAAACGTTACGAAACAAATCTAAACGTTTCACCTTTTTAGCGATATAAGCCAAACGTTTCACAACATTACGAAAGAAATCCAAACGTATCACCTTTTTAGCGATTTAAGCCTAACGTTTACAAACGTTACGAAAGAAAACCAAACGTTTAAAACATTACGAAACAAATTTAAACAATTCACATTTTAGCGATTTAAGCGAAACGTTTACAAACTTTATAAAAAAAACCAAGCGTTTCCCCTTTTTAGCAATTTAAGCCAAACGCTTACAAATATTGCCAAACGAATCCCAATGTTTCACCTTTTTAGCAATATATGCAAAACGTTTACGAACGTTACGAAACAAATCCAAACGTTACGAAACAAAACCAAATGTTTACAAACGTTACGAAACAAATCCAAGCGTTTCACCTTTTTAACAATTTAAGCAAAAAGTTTACAAACGTTACCAAACAAAACCAAACGTTTCACCTTTTTAACGATTTAAGCCAAACGTTTACAAACGTTACGAAACAAATCCAAACGTTTCCCCATTTTAGCGAATTAAACCAAACGTTTAAAACGTTACGAAATACTTCCAATAGTTTCACCTTTTTAGCAATTTAAGCCAAACGCTACGAAACAAATCCAAACGTTTCCCCTTTTTAGCAATTTAAGCCAAACATTCCGAAATAAATCAAAACGTTTCACATTTTTAGATTTAAGGAAAACATTTGTAAACGTTACGAAACAAATCCAAGTGTTTCACCTTTTTAGCGATTTAAGCCAAACGTTTACAAACGTTATGAAACAAATCCAATCGTTTCACCTTTTTAGCGATTTCAGGCAAATGTTTATAAATTTTACGAAAGAAATCCAAACGTTTCACCTTTATTGCGATTTAAGCCAAACGTTTACAAACTTTATGAAACAAATCCAATCGTTTCACCTTTTTAGCGATTTCAGGCAAATGTTTATAAATTTTACGAAAGAAATCCAAACGTTTCACCTTTATTGCGATTTAAGCCAAACGTTTACAAACGTTGCGAAACAAAACCAAACGTTTAAAATGTTACGAAACAAATTCAAACGTTTCGCATTTTTAGCGATTTAAGCCAAACGTTTACAAACTTTACGAAACAAAACCAAGCCTTTCACCTATTTAGCGATTTAAGCCAAAAGTTTACAAACTTTATAAAACAAATCCAAGCGTTTCCTCTTTTTAGAAATTTAAGCCAAACATTTACAAAGATTACAAAACAAATCCAAGCGTTTCACATTTTCAACAATTTAAGCCAAACGTTTACAAACGTGATGAAACAAATTGTCACGACCTAATTTCATGGATCGCGATCGGCGCTAGGGTATGGGTATGGTCGTACCGAAACCGGTAGCAAGCCTCGCGGAAAACCTTATATTCAATATAACTTGCAAGAAAATCAATGCTAGGGGGCAACCGAGACTTCAGCCTAAGTTTAACAACTTATATAGCAGTTCTAATATGATTACTTAATAGCAATTCGAAACTATGAAACATGCCTCATATAAAAAAATAATCCAATGCAACATACCAAAGTATAATAATATAATAGTCGTATCACTACGACAAACCAAAGTACAATAATAGAGACAACTAGTTCTATTGCGGTCTAAGAAGTAAAACAGTTGACTAGTATGATAACATAAAAAGACCTCCGAGGAATCAAAAGATCGGAGATGACCAACGCTCTCAAAATCATAAATCTGTAAAGTTTGGAAAACAACGGGGTCAAATATACTAAGATGAGTTCATAATGCTATTTACATTTATTAAGTTTAAAACCCTTAAAACAAATCCTTTTATACTAATATATATACTTGATTATGGAAAACAGTATTGAATTGAAATCCCAAAGTATTTAACCCAAAGTAGATGGGAACAAATCCTCATCGATTCCCAAAGTAGGCCAGACATTGGTTAGCCAATCCCAAAGTACTTACAGGTGTACACAGTCTCGATACAAGCCTATCGAGTAGCTTGTTTCAATCCAGATCCATAATCCTTAAAATAGTTCACAAACATTTGATATACTAAAATAACTTGCGGTACTTAATAAAGCGGTAAATAACACTACAAACTCACTGCTTGCTTGTCCACGTGAACCTTGGCAAACAGCTAACCCTGCGTAGACTCCGAAACACGAGCAGTCGACGGGTCTAAAACATTATATAAGTCAATATCCGAACAACCCCTAACTCCAAGAATACTAGACTACACATAGGACTAGCATTTCAGAACGCAGCCAAGGATCAAACAAGGTATTCATACAACCAAATAGTAAATAAGGAAAGTTAAGCTTAGGGGAGTTCTTATCTTTTAAAACGAAATCAAAGTACTGAAATACTTAAATAGTCTTTACAAAACAATTACAGTTTCCAAAGTAGTGTGTTAGCCTTACTGCAGTATAGCTCAACACAACATGTCGGGAGACCACGTTTAACCCGACCCATCCATAAACCAAGTTTAAAACCAAAGTCTTTAATCAAACCTTAAATGAAATCAAAGTCATTTAAAATAAGAACTCACACCGTAACTTAATAATGCCATAAACAATTAAGCTTGCTAACACTTAGCAAGTAGAACCCCAAGTACATTTAATTATATCACCTCAAATAGACTCAATAAGATTCAACATCTTTCAAGTATCAACTTGAAGCTAAAATAGTTCAACCGAAACCCTACATGACATATAACACCTTGTATGCCTTATATTACTTAATTTACATTAAACCACAACCTAAGAAGAACTAGCATTCCTTTAACAAGTTTTAAACCATTTTAAAAATAGTTTCCAGCAAAGTTACTTATTCAAAACAGCGAATTTAACCTTTGAAAAAACCTTAATTAATCTATGATTTAGCTTTGGTCAATTTATCTCAAATCACCCAAGGTAGGAGTTGTTATCTGACAACTCTTTTAATTATCAAAGGACAATTCCAGCTTTTAGTAATAAGTTTAAAACAGAATTTAAATTCAAAAATGTTAACCAACCTATACACTATTCCATTTAAACGATTTCTCAAAGCCACCCAATGTATTGTTTATCATCTAATACCCTATGATCCATTTCTTTGAAATTTCCAGATTTTAGTTTAATCATAAAAACAAAATACTCCATCACAAATCCCACAATTTGATTAGTCTTTCAATTATAATGATTACACCCATCCACCCAAGAAACAAACACAAAACACAAACTAAAAACAACATAGCAAGATTATTTACAGATTTTAGATCAATACAAAACAGAAAATATAATCAAATCACCCAAGGTTTCGAAACAATTGAGTATATAACAATCTCTACAAATCAAAACAAGGGATTTAAGCCACTAACCTCTTGAGATGGATTAAGAACAACAATCAAGAGAAACTCACAAAATATAGATCCAAAATCAGCCTACAATCAACCCATACGATTGCTAATGAATTTATAATCGATAGCAATGATAAATAATGGATTAAACCATAAGGAGAGGATTACAAATACTTACAATCGATGGAAATAGGCTTAGGAATGATAGAAAATGACTAAGAGAAATGCTACAGCCGTTTTAGGGTTTTAGAGAAAGTGTAAAATCAGTTTAGGTCGAAATAGGTGAGTTTAAATAGAAATCAGCGAACTGAACAGAGCACGCGTCGCGCCCGCTACACTTCCTTCGCGCCCACGATACATGAATCGCGCCCGTGATTCATGCATGTCGCTCCCGCAAAATGCTACTGCCTCCGATGAAAATTTGAGATTTTGAAATTGAAATAGAAAACGTTTCAAACTCCGAGATTACTTCTAATACATCTTAAAACACATTTTAAAAGGATTAAAACCTTCGAAACGCGAATCTAAGTGGTCGAACCAATCAAACGAACCCAAGGTACCGTTTAGGCTTAACATAACAAGTTAGAAAAATGCGGGGTGTTACACAAATCCAAACGTTTCTCCATTTTAGTGATTTATGCCAAACGTTTACAAACGTTACGAAACAAATCCAAACGTTTCACCTTTTTAGCGATTTAAGCCAAACGTTTACAAAGGTTAAGAAATAAATCCAAATGTTTCACCTTTTTAGCGATTTAAGCCAAACGTTTACAAACATTACGAAACAAATCCAAGCATTTCACCTTTTTAGCAATTTAAGCCAAACGTTTTCAAACGTTAAGAAACAAATCCAAACATTTCACCTTTTTAGCGATGTAAGCCAAACATTAACAAAGGTTACGAAACAAAACCAAACGTTTAAAACGTGACGAAACAAATTCAAACGTTTTACATTTTTAGCTATTTAAGCCAAACATTTACAAACATCATGAAAGAAAACCAAGCGTTTCACCTTTTTAGCAATTTAAGCAAAACGTTTGCAAACATTACTAAACAAATCCAAGTGTTTCACATTATAGCAATTTAAGCCAATCGTTTACAAACGTGACGAAACAAATCCAAGCGTTTCACCTTTTTAGCAATTTAAGCCAAACATTTACAAACATTACGAACCAAATCCAAACGTTTCATCTTTTTATTGATTTAAGCCAAACGTTAACAAACGTTACGAAAGAAATCCAAACGTTTCACCTTTTTAGCGATTTAAGCCAAACATTTGGTTATGAAACAAATCCAAATGTTTCACCTTTTTAGCAATTGAAGCCAAACGTTTCGAAACAAATCCAAGAGTTTCACCTTTTTAACCATTTAAGCAAAACGTTTACAAACGTTACGAAACAAATCCAAGCGTTTCACCTTTTTTGGAATTTAAGCCAAACATTTACAAACGTTACGAAACAAATCCAAACGTTTCACCTTTTTAGCGATTAAAGCCAAACGTTTACAAACGTTACCAAATAAATCCAAACATTTCACCTTTTTAGCGATTTAAGCCAAACATTTACAAACGCTAGTAAACAAATTCAAACATTTCACCTTTTTAGTAATTTAAGCCAAACATTTACAAACTTTACGAAACAAAACAGTAAGTTTCACCTTTTTTGCGATTTAAGCCAAACGTTAACAAACATTACGAATCAAAATCAAACGTTTAAAACTTTCTGAAACAAATTCAAAGGTTTCACATTTTTAGAGATTTATGCCAAACGTTTACAAACGTTACGAAACAAAACGGAGCGTTTACCCTTTTTAGAAATTTAAGCCAAACGTTTACAAACATTACCAAACAAATCCAAGCGTTTCATCTTTTTAGCGATTTAAGCAAAATGGTTACAAACGTTACGAAACAAATCCAAACATTTAAAACGTTACGAACCAAATTTAAAACGTTTCACATTTTTAGAGATTTAAGCCAAACGTTTACAAACGTTTCGAAACAAAACCAAGCGTCTCACCTTTTTAGCAATTTAAGCCAAACGTTTACAAACGCTACGAAACAAATCCAAGAATTTAACCGTTTTAACGATTTAAGGAAAACGTTTACGAACGTAACGAAACAAATCCAAGCGTTTCCCCTTTTTAGCAATTTAAGCCAAACGTTACGAGACAAATCCAAATGTTTCACCTTTTTAGCGATTTAAGCCAAACGTTTACAAACGTTACGACATAAATCCAAACGTTTCACCTTTTTAGCGATTTAAGCCAAACATTACAAAACAAATCCAAACGTTGAACCTTTTTAGTGATTTAAGCCAAACGTTTAAAAACGTTACGAAACAAATCCAAAGGTTTCGCCTTTTTAGCGATTTAAGCCAAACATTTACAAACGTTAGGAATCAAATCCAAACGTTTCACCTTTTTAGCGATATAAGCCAAACGTTTTGAAACGTTACGAAAGAAATCTGAACGTATCACCTTTTAGCGATTTAAGCCAAACTTTTACAAACGTTACAAAACAAAACCAAAAGTTTAAAACGTTACTAAATAATACACATTTTCAACGATTTAAGCAGAACGTTTACAAACGTTACAAAAAAAACAAAGCGTTTCACCTTTTTAGCAATTTAAGCCAAACGCTTACAAACAAATCCAAACGTTTCACCTTTTTAGAAACATATGTTAAACGTTTACAAACGTTACGAAACAAATCCAAACATTACGAAATAAAACCAAATATTTACAAACGTTACAAAACAAATCCAAGCGTTTCACCTTTTTAACAATTTAAGCAAAATGTTTACAAACGTTACGAAACAAAACCAAACGTTTCACCTTTTTAGCGATTTAAGCCAAACACTTACAAATGTTACGAAACAAATCCAAATATTTCTCCATTTTCGCGATTTAAGCCAAACGTGTAAAACGTGACAAAATACATCCAATACTTTCACCTTTTTAGCGATTTAAGCCAAACGCTACGAAACAAATCCAAACGTTTCAGTTTTTTAGCAATTTAAGCCAAACGTTTAGAAACGTTACGAAATAAATCAAAACGTTTCACCTCTTTAGATTTAAGCCAAACATTTGTAAACGTTATGAAACAAATCCAAGCGTTTCACCTTTTTAGCGATTTAAGCCAAACGTTTACAAATGTTATGAAACAAATCCAACAGTTTAACCTTTTTAGCGATTTAAGCCAAACGTTTACAAATGTTACGAAAGAAATCCAAATGTTTCCCCTTTTTAGCGAATTAAGCCAAACGTTTAAAACGTTACGAAACAAAACCAAACGTTTAAAACGGTACGAAACAAATTCAAACGTTTCACATTTTAGCGATTCAAGCCAAACGTTTACAAACGTTACAAAAATAAACCAAGCTTTTCACCTTTTTAGCGATTTAAGTCAAACGTTTACAAACTTTACAAAACAAATCCAAACGTTTCACCTTTTGAGTGATTTAAGCCAAACGTGTACAAACATCCGCGTTTTTGACCTGAAAGGAATTGAAAATGAAACAAAAATCTGTTACGAAACAAATCCAAGCGTTTTACCTTTTTAGCAATTTAAGCCAAACGTTTACAAACGTTAAGAAATAAATCCAAACGTTTCCCCTTTTTAGCAATCTAAGCCAAACGTTTACAAACGATACGAAACAAATCCAAGCGTTTCAATTTTTTAGCAATTTAAGCTAAACGTTACGAAACAAATCCAAACGTTTCACCTTTTTAGTGATGTAAGCTAAACATTTACAAACGTTACGAGACAAAACCAAACGTTTAAAACGTTTCGAAACAAATTCAAACGTGTCACATTTTTAGCGATTTAAGCCAAACGTTTACAAACGTTATGAAAGAAAACCAAGGGTTTCACCTTTTTAGCAATTTAAGCAAAACGTTTGCAAACATTACCAAACAAATCCAAGTGTTTCACATTTTTAGCAATTTAAGCCAAACGTTTACAAACGTGACGAAACAAATCCAAGCGATTCACCTTTTTAGCATTTTAAGCCAAACATTTACAAACATTACGAACCAAATCCAATCGTTTCACTTTTTATTTATTTAAGCTAAACGTTTACAAACGTTACGAAAGAAATCCAAACGTTTCATCTTTTTAGCGATTTAAGCCAAACATTTACAAATGTTATGAAATAAATCCAAATGTTTCACCTTTTTAGAGATTTAAGCCAAACGTTTACAAATGTTTCGAAACAAATTCAAGTGTTTCACCTTTTTAGCAATTTAAGCAAAACGTTTACAAACGTTACGAAACAAATCCAAGTGTTTCACCTTTTTTGCAATTTAAGCCAAACATTTACAAACGTTACGAAACATATCCAAACGTTTCACCTTTTTAGCGATTTAAGCCAAACGTTTACAAACGCTAGTAAACAAATTCAAACTTTTCACCTTTTTAGCAATTCAAGCCAAACGTTTACAAACTTTACAAAACAAAACATGACGTTTCACCTTTTTTGCGATTTATGCCAAACGTTTACAAACATTACGAAACAAAACCAAACGTTAAAACTTTCTGAAACAAATTCAAAGGTTCAACATTTTTAGCGATTTATGCCAAATGTTTACAAACGTTACGAAACAAAACTGAGTGTTTCCCCTTTTTAGAAATTTAAGCCAAACGTTTACAAACATTACCAAACAAATCCAAGCGTTTCACCTTTTTAACGATTTAAGCAAAACGTTTACAAACGTTACGAAACAAATCCAAACGTTTCGCCTTTATTACAATTTAAGCCAAATGTTTACAAACGTTACGAAATAAAACCAAACGTTTAAACCGTTACGAACAAAATTCAAACATTTCACATTTTTAGCGATTTACGCCAAACGTTTACAAACGTTACGAAAAAAAACCAAGCGTTTCACCTTTTTATCAATATAAGCCAAACTTTTACAAACGTTACGAAATAAATCCATGCGTTTCACCTTTTTAGCAAATTAAGCAAAACGTTTACAAACGTTACGAAACAAATCCAAGCGTTTCCCCTTTTTAGCAATTTAAGCCAAACGTTACGAAACAAATCCAAATGTTTCACCTTTTTAGCGATTTAAGCCAAACGTTTACAAACGTTACGAAATAAATTTAAACGTTTCACCTTTATAGCGATTTAAGCTAAACGTTTACAAACTTTACAAAACAAATCCAAACGTTGAACCTTTTTAGTGATTTAAGCCAAACGTTTAAAAACGTTACGAAACAAATCCAAACGTTTCACCTTTTTAGAGATTTAAGCCAAACTTTACAAACATTAGGAATCAAATCCAAACGTTTCACCTTTTTTGCGTTATAAGCCAAACGTTTCGAAACGTTACGAGAAATCCAAACGTATCACCTTTTTAGCGATTTAAGCCAAACGTTTACAAACGTTGCAAAATAAAACCAAACGTTTAAAATGTTACGAAACAAATTTAAACAATTCACATTTTTAGCGATTTAAGCCAAACGTTTACAAACGTTACAAAAAAAACCAAGCGTTTCACCTTTTTAGCAATTTAAGCCAAACGCTTACAAACGAATCCGAACTTTTCACCTTTTTAGAAATATATGCGAAACGTTTACAAACGTTACGAAACAAATCCAAATGTTACGAAATAAAAACTAATGTTTACAAACGTTACGAAACAAATCCAAGTGTTTCACCTTTTTAACAATTTAAGCAAAACGTTTACAAAAGTTACTAACTAAAACCAAACGTTTCACGTTTTTAGCGATTTAAGCCAAACGTTTACAAACGTTACGAAACAAATCCAATCTATTTCCTATTTTAGCAATTTAAGCCAAACGTTTAAAACGTTACGAAATACATCCAATACTTTCACCTTTTTAGCGATTTAAGCCAAACGTTACGAAATAAATTAAAACGTTTCACTTTTTTAGATTTAAGCCAAACGTTTGTAAACGTTACAAAACAAATCCAAGCGTTTCACCTTTTTAGCGATTTATGCCAAACGTTTACAAATGGTAAGAAAGAAATCCAAACGTTTTATCTTTTTTGCGATTTAAGCCAAGCATTTAAAAACGTTACGAAACAAAATCAAACGTTTAAAACTTAATGAAACAAATCCAAGCGTTTCACCTTTTTAGCAATTTAAGCCAAAGGTTTACAAACGGCACTAAACAAATCCAAACATTTAACCTTTTTAGCGATTTAAGCCAAATGTTTACAAACGATACGAAACAAATCCGAACATTTTACCTTTTTAGTGATGTAAGCGAAACATTTACAAACGTTACGAAACAAATCCAAGCGTTTCATCTTTTCAGCAATGTAAGCCAAACGTTTACAAACGTTACGAAACAAAATCAAGCTTTTCACCTTTTTAGCAATATAAGCCAAACGTTCACAAATGTTACGAAACAAATCCAAGCGTTTTTCCTTTTTAACAATATAAGCAAAAATTTTACAAAGGTTATGAAAAAAATGCAAATGTTTCACCTTTTTAGCAATTTAAGCCGAACGTTTACAAACATTACGAAACAAATCAAAGCTTTTCCCCTTTTTAGAAATTTTAGCCAAACGTTTACAAATGTTACAAAACAAATCCAAGCGTTTTACATTTTTAGCAAATTAAGCCAAACATTTACAAACGTTACGAAACAAATCCAAGCGTTTCACCTTTTTTGCAATTTATGCTAAACGTTTACAAACGTTACGAAACAAATCAAAACGTTTCACCTTTTTAGCAATTGAAGCATAACGTATACAAACGTTACGAAAGAAAACCAAATGTTTCCTCTCTTAGCTATTTTAGCCGAACATTTACAAACGTTACGAAACAAATTCAAACGTTTCCCCATTTTAGCAATATAAGCAAAACGTTTAAAACATTACAAAACAAATCCAAGCATTTCCTCATTTTAGCGATTTAAGCCAAACATTTAAAACGTTACGAAACAAATCCAAGCGTTTCACCTTTTTAGCGATTGAAGCCAAACGTTTACAAATGTTACAAAACAAATCCAAACGTTTCCCCTTTTTAGCGAATGAAGCCAAACGCTTACAAACGTTTCCCATTTTTAGCAATTTAAGCCAAACATTTATAAACGTTGCGAAACAAAACCAAGCATTTCTCCTTTTTGGCAATTTAAGCCAAACGTTTACAAACGTTACGAATCAAATCCAAGCGTTTCCACCTTTTAGCAATTAAAGCCAAACGTTTAGAAACGTTACGAAACAAATCGAAACGTTTCCCCTTTTAGCAATTTAAGCAAAACGTCTACAAACGGTACGAAACAAATCCCAACGTTTCACCTTTTTAGCGATTTAAGCGAAACGTTTAAAAACAGCACGAAACAAATTTAAACGTTTCCCCTTTTTAGCGATTTAAGCCAAACGTTTATAAACGCTACAAAACAAATCCAAACGTTTCACCTTTTTAGCATTTTATGCCAAACGTTTACAAACGATACGAAACAAATCAAAGCGTTTCTCCTTTTTAGCAATTTAAGCCAAACGTATACAAACAGGATGAAATAAATCAAAGCGTTTCACCTTTTTAGCAAATTAAGCCAAACGTTTACAAAGGTTACAGAACAAATCCAAATATTTCACCTTTTTAGTGATTTAAGCCAAACATTTACAAACGATACGAAACAAATCATAACGTTTCACCTTTTTAGCGATTTATGTCAAACGTTTACAAACGTTACGAAACAAATACAAACGTTTAATCGTTTTAGCGATTTAAGCCAAATATTTACAAACGTTATGAAACAAATACAAATGTTTCACCTTTTTAGCGATTTATGCCAAACGTTTACAAACGTTACACAAGAAGTCCAAACGTTTCACCTTTTTAGCGATTTAAGCCAATTGTTTACAAACGTTGCGAAGCAAAACAAAACGTTTAAAACGTTACGAAACAAATCCAAACGTTTCACATCTTTAGAGATTTAAGCCAAACATTTACAAACATTACGAAACAAATCCAAACGTTTCACCTTTTTAGCGATTTAAGCCAAATGTTTACAAACGTTACGAAAGAAAACCAAATGTTTCACCTTTTTAGCGATTGAAGCCATACTTTTACAAACGTTACGAAACAAATCCAAATGTTTCGCATTTTTATCAATTTAAGCCATACGTTTACAAACGTTACGAAACAAAAACCAAGCGTTTCACCTTTTAGCAATTTAAGCCTAACGTTTACAAACGTAACGAAACAAATCCAAACGTTTCCCATTTTTAGCGATTTAAGTCAAACGTTTAAAATGTTACAAAACAAATCCAAACGTTTCACCTTTTTAGCGATTTATGCCAAACGTTTACAAATGCTACGAAACAAATCCAAACGTTTCCCCTTTTTAACGATTGAAGCCAAACATTTACAAACGTTACGAAACAAATCTAAACGTTTCACATTTTTAACAATTTAAGCCAAACGTTTACAAACGTTACGAAACGAAAACCAAGTGTTTCACGTTTATAGCAATTTAAGCCAAACGTTTACAAACGTAATGAAACAAATCCAAGCGTTTCAGCTTTTTAGCAATTTAAGCCAAAGGTTTACAAACGGTACTTAACAAATCCAAACGTTTAACCTTTTTAGCGATTTAATCCAAATGTTTACAAACGGTACGAAACAAATCCGAACGTTTTACCTTTCTAGTGATGTAAGCCAAACGTTTACAAACATTACGAAACAAATCCAAGTGTTTCACCTTTTCAGGAATATAAGCCAAACGTTTACAAACGTTACGAAACAAATCCAAGTGTTTTACCTTTTTAGCAATTTAAGCCAAACTTATACAAACGTTACGAAACAAATCCAAGTGTTTTCCCTTTTTAGCGATTTAAGCCAAAATTATACAAAGGTTATGAAAAAAATCCAAATGTTTCACCTTTTTAGCAATTTAAGCCAAATGTTTAAAAACATTATGAAACAAATCAAAGCTTTTCCCCTTTTTAGTAATTAAGGCCAAATGTTTACAAATGTTACAAAACAAATCCAAGCGTTTTACCTTTTTAGCAATTTAAGCCAAACATTTACAAACTATACGAAACAAATCATAACGTTTCACCTTTTTAGCAATTTATGTCAAACGTTACAAACGTTACGAAACAAATACAAACGTTTAACCTTTTTAGCGATTTAAGCCAAACATTTACAAACGTTACGAAACAAATACAAATGTTTCACCTTTTTAGCGATTTAAGCCAAAGGTTTACAAACAATACGAATCAAATCCAAACGTTTCACCTTTTTAGCGATTTAAGCCAATTGTTTACAAACGTTGCGAAGCAAAACCAAACGTTTAAAACGTTACGAAACAAATCCAAATGTTTCAATTTTTTAGCGATTTAAGCCAAACGTTTATAAAAATTACGAACTAAAACCGAGCGTTCCACCTTTTTAGCAATTTAAGCCAAAAGTTACGAAACAAATCCAAGCGTTTCACCTTATTAGCAATTTAAAACAAACGTTTATAAACATTACGAAACAAATCCAAGCGTTTCACCTCTATTGCAATATAAGCCAAACGTTTACAGACGTTACGAAACAAAACCAAATGTTTCCCCTATTAAGCGATTAAAGCTAAACGTTTTCAAACATTACGAAACAAATCCAAGCGTTTCACCTTTTTAGCAATTTAAGCCAAACGTTTACAAACGTTACAAAACAAATTTAAGCGTTTCACCTTTTTAGCAATATAAGCCAAACGTTACAAACGTTACGAAACAAATCCAAAGGTTTCACCTTTTTAGCGATTTATGCCGAACATTTACAAACGTTAAGAAACAAAACCAAACGTTTCACCTTTTTAACAATTTAAGCCAAATGTTTACAAACATTACGAAACAAATCCAAATGTTTCCCCTTTTTAGCAATTTAAACCAAACGTTTAAAACGTTACGAAACAAATCCAAACGTTTCACCTTTCTAGCGATTTATTCCAAACGTTTACAAACGTTACGAAACAAATCCAAATGTTTCACCTTTTTAGCGATTGAAGCCAAAATTTTACAAACGTTACGAAACAAATCCAAACGTTTCATATTTTTATCAATTTAAGCCAAACTTTTACAAACGTTACGAAACAAAAACCAAGCGTTTCACCTTTTTAGCAAATTAAGCCAAACGTTTACAAACGTTACGAAACAAATCCAAGTGTTTCACCTTTTTAGCAATTTATGCCAAACGTTTACAAACGTTACGAAACAAATCAAAACGTTTCACCTTTTTAGCAATTTAAGCATAACGTATACAAACGTTACGAAACAAAACCAAACGTTTCCCCTCTTAGCGCTTTTAGCCGAACGTTTACAAACGTTACGAAAAAATTTCAAACGTTTCCCCATTTTAACAATTTAAGCAAAACGTTTAAAACATTACGAAACAAATCCAAGCATTTCCTCATTTTAGCGATTTAAGCCAAACATTTAAAATGTTACAAAACAAATCCAAACGTTTCACCTTTTTAGCGATTGAAGCCAAACGTTTACAAACGTTACAAAACAGATCCAAACCTTTCACCTTTTTAGCGAATGAAGCCAAATGTTTACAAACGTTACGAAAAAAATGCAAATGTTTCCCATTTTTAGCAATTTAAGCCAAACGTTTACAAATGTTACGAAATAAAACCATGCATTTCGCCTTTTTGGCAATTTAAGCCAAACGTTTACAAACGTTACGAATCAAATCCAAGCGTTTCCACCTTTTTAGCAATTAAAGCCAAACGTTTACAAAAGTTTCCCCTTTTTAGCAATTTAAGCAAAACGTTTACAAACGGTACAAAACAAATCCAAACGTTTCACCTTTTTAGCAATTTAAGCGAAACGTTTAAAACGGTACGAAACAAATCCAAATGTTTCCCCTTTTTAGCGATTTAAGCCAAACGTTGATAAACGCTACAAAACAAATCCAAACGTTTCACCTTTTTAGCAATTTATGTCAAATGTTTACAAACGATACGAAACAAATCCAAGTGTTTCTGGTTTTTAGCAATTTAAGCCAAACATATACAAACGGGACGATATAAATCAAAGCGTTTCACCTTTTTAGAAAATTAAGCCAAACGTTTACAAAGGCTACAAAACAAATCCAAATGTTTCACCTTTTTAGCGATTTAAGCCAAACGTTTACAAACGATACGAAACAAATCATAACGTTTCACCTTTTTAGAGATTTATGTCAAACGTTTACATACGTTACGAAACAAATACAAACGTTTAACCTTTTTAGCGATTTAAGCCAAACATTTACAAACATTACGAAACAAATACAAATGTTTTACCTTTTTAGCGATTTAAGCCAAACGTTTACAAACGTTACGAAACAAGTCCAAACGTTTCACCTTTTTAGCGATTTAAGCCAATTGTTTACAAACGTTGCGAAGCAAATCCAAACGTTTAACCTTTTTAGTACTTTATGCCAAACGCTTACAAACGCTACAAAACAAATCCAAGCGTTTCTCCTTTTTAACAATTTAAGCCAAACGTATACAAACGGGATGAAACAAATCAAAGTGTTTCACCTTTTTAGGAATGTTAGCCAAACGTTTACAAAGGCTACAAAACAAATCCAAACGTTTCACCTTTTTAGCAATTTATGCCAAAGGTTTACAAACGATACAAAACAAATCCAAGCGTTTCTCCTTTTTAGCAATTTAAGCCAAACGTGTACAACGGGATGAAATAAATCAAAGCGTTTCACCTTTATAGCAATTTAAGCCAAACGTTTACAAAGGCTACAAAACAAATCCAAATGTTTCACTTTTTTAGCGATTTAAGCCAAACGTTTATAAACGATACGAAACAAATGATAACGTTTCACCTTTTTAGCGATTAATGTCAAACGTTTACAAACGTTACGAAACAAATACAAAAGTTTAACCTTTTTAGCGATTTAAGCCAAACATTAACAAAAGTTTCGAAACAAATATAAATGTTTCACCTTTTTAGCGATTTAAGCCAAACGTTTAGAAACGTTACGAAACAAATCCAAGCGTTTCCCCTTTTTAGCAATTTAAGCCAAACGTTTATAAACGTTTCGAAACAAATCCAAACCTATCACCTTTTTAGCAATTTAAGCCAAAAGTTTACAAACGTTACAAAATAAATCCAAACGTTTCACCTTTTTAGCGATTTAAGCCAATCGTTCAAACGGTACGAAACAAATCCAAACGTTTCACCTTTTTAGTGATTTATGCCAAACGTTTACAAACGCCACGAAACAAATCCAGATGTTTCACCTTTTTAGCAATTTAAGCCAAACTCTTACAAACGTTATGAAACAAATAAAAACGTTTCACCTTTTTAGATTTAAGCGAAACGTTTGTAAATGTTACGAAACAAATCTAAACATTTTTCCTTTTTAGCGATTAAAGCCAAACGTTTACAAACGCTATGAAACAAATCCAAACATTTCATCTTTTTAGCGATTTAAGCCAAACATTTACAAACGTTACGAAACAAGTACAAACGTTTCATCTTTTTAGCAATTTATGCCAAACGTTTACAAACGTTACGAAACAAAATCAAGCGTTTAAAACGTTACGAAACAAATTCAAACGTATCACATTTTTAGCAATTTTAGCCAAACATTTACAAACGTTACAAAACAAAACCAAGCGTTTCACCTTTTTAGAAATTTAAAGCCAAACGTTTACAAACATTACAAAACAAATCCAAGTGTTTCACCTTTTTAGCAATATAAGCCAAACGTTTAGAAACGTTACGAAACAAATCCAAGCGTTTCCCCTTTTTAGCAGTTTAAGCCAAACGATTACAAACGTTACGAAACAAATCCAAACGTTTCCCCTTTTTAGTGGTTTAAGGCAAACGTTTACAAACGTCACGAAACAAATCCAAAAGATTCACCTTTTTAGCGATTTAAGCCAAACATTTACAAAGGTTATGAAAAAAATCCAAATCTTTCACCTTTTTAGCAATGTAACCCAAACGTTTACAAACGTTACGAAACAAATCCAAGCGATTCACCTTTTTAGAAATTTAAGCCAAACGTTTACAAACGTTACGAAACAAATCCAAGCGTTTCACCTTTTTAGCAATTTAAGCCAAACGTTTGCAAACGTTACTAAACAAATCCAAACGTTTCACCTTTTTTTCGATTTAAGTCAAACGTTTACAAACGTTACAAAATCAATCCAAACGTTTAACCTTTTTAGCGATTTAAGCCAAACTCTTACAAACGTAATGAAACAAATTCAAACGTTTCACCTTTTTAGCTATTTAAGCCAAATGTTTACAAACGTTACAAAACAAATCGAAATGTTTCACCTTTTTAGCTATTTAAGCAATACGTTTACAAACATTACAAAACAAAAGCAAACATTTAAAACGTTTCGAAACAAATCCAAACGTTTCATATTTTTAACGAATTAGGCCAAACCATTACAAGCATCACGAAACAAAACCAACTGTTTCACCCATTTAAAAATTTAAGCTAAACGTAGCGTTTCACCTTTTTAGCAATTTAAGCAAAACGTTTACAAACCATTACAAACATCACGAAACAAATCCAAGTGTTTCGTCATTTTAGTAATTTAAGCAAAACGTTTACAAACATTACGAAACAAATACAAACATTTCACCATTTTAGCAATTTAAGTCGAACGTTTACAAACGTTACGAAACAAATCCAAATGTTTCACCTTTTTAGCGATTTAAGCAGAACGTTTACAAACATTACGAAACGAAACCAAACTTTTTACCTTTATATCGATTTAAGCCTACAAATGTTACAAAACAAATCCAAATATTTCCCCATTTTAGCAATTTAAGCCAAACGTTTAAAACGTTACGAAACAAATCCAAACATTTCACCTTTTTAGCGATTTATGCCAAACGTTTACAAACGTTACGAAGCAAATCCAAACGTTTCACATTTTCAGCGATTGAAGCCAAACGTTTACAAACGTTATGAAACAAATCTAAACGTTTCACCTTTTTAGCGATTTAAGCCAAACGTTTATAAACGCTACGAAATAAATCCAAACGTTTTACCTTTTTAGCACTTTATGCCAAACGCTTACAAACGCTGCAAAACAAATCCAAGCGTTTCTCCTTTTTAGCAATTTAAGCCAAACGTATACAAACGGGATGAAACAAATCAAAGCGTTTCACCTTTTTAGAAATTTTAGCCAAACGTTTACAAAGGCTACAAAACAAATCCAAACGTTTCACCTTTTTAGCAATTTATGCCAAATGTTTACAAACGATACAAAACAAATCCGAACGTTTCACCTTTTTAGCAATTTAAGCCAAACGTATACAAACGGGATGAAATAAATAAAAGCGTTTCACCTTTTTAGCAATTTAAGCCAAACGTTTACAAAGGCTACAAAACAAATCCTAATGTTTCACCTTTTTAGCGATTTAAGCAAAACGTTTACAAATGATACGAAACAAATGATAACGTTTCACCTATTTAGCGATTTATGTTAAACGTTTACAAACGTTACGAAACAAATACAAACATTTAACCTTTTTAGCGATTTAAGCCAAACATTTACAAACGTTATGAAACAAATATAAATGTATCACCTTTTTAGCTATTTAAGCCAAACGTTTACAAACGTTACGAAACAAATCCAAACGTTTCACCTTTTTAGCAATTTAAGCCAAACGTTTATAAACGTTGCGAAACAAATCCAAACCTTTCACCTTTTTAGCAATTTAAGCCAGACGTTTACAGACGTTACAAAATAAATCCAAACGTTTCCCCTTTTTAGCGATTTAAGCCAAACGTTTTCAAACGATACGAAACAAATCCAAGCGTTTCACCTTTTTAGCGATTTAAGCCAAACGATTACAAATGTTACGAAACAAATCCAAACGTTTCCCCTTTTTAGTGGTTTAAGGCAAACGTTTACAAACGTTACGAAACAAATCCAAGAGTTTCACCTTTTTAGCGATTTAAGCCAAACATTTATAAAGGTTATAAAAAAAATCAAAATGTTTCCCCTTTTTAGCAATGTAAGCCAAACATTTACAAACGTTACGAAACAAATGCAAGCGATTC
The DNA here is from genome assembly GCF_937616625.2 of Mercurialis annua. Taxonomy (NCBI): domain Eukaryota; kingdom Viridiplantae; phylum Streptophyta; class Magnoliopsida; order Malpighiales; family Euphorbiaceae; genus Mercurialis; species Mercurialis annua. Next base: position 24,768,162 of record NC_065570.1, read on the forward strand.
ACCTTTTTAGCAATTTAAACCAAACATTTACAAAAGTTACGAAAAAAATCCAAGCGTTTCACCATTTTAGCAATTTAAGCCAAACGTTTGCAAACTTTACTAAACAAATCCAAACGATTCACCTTTTTGCGATTTAAGTCAAACGTTTACAAACGTTACAAAATAAATCCAAACTTTTCACCTTTTTAGCGATGTAAGCCAAACGTTAACAAAGGTTACGAAACAAAACCAAACGTCTAAAACGTGACGAAACAAATTCAAACGTTTCACATTTTTAGCGATTTAAGCCAAACGTTTACAAACGTCATGAAAGAAAACCAAGCGTTTCACCTTTTTAGCAATTTAAGCAAAACGTTTGCAAACATTACCAAACAAATCCAAGTGTTTCACATTATAGCAATTTAAGCCAAACGTTTACAAACGTGACGAAACAAATCCAAGCGTTTCACCTTTTTAGCAATTTAAGCCAAACATTTACAAACATTACGAACCAAATCCAAACGTTTCATCTTTTTATTGATTTAAGCCAAACAGTTACAAACTTTACAAAAGAAATCCAAACGTTTCACCTTTTTAGCAATTTAAGCAAAACGTTTACAAACGTTACGAAACAAATCCAAGCGTTTGACCTTTTTTAAAATTTAAGCCAAATATTTACAAACGTTACGAAACAAATCCAAACGTTTCACCTTTTTAGCGATTTAAGCCAAACGTTTACAAACGTTACAAAATAAATCCAAATGTGTCACCTTTTTAGCGATTTAAGCCAAACATTTACAAACGCTAGTAAAAAAATTCAAACATTTCACCTTTTTAGAAATTTAAGCCAAACATTTACAAACTTTACGAAACAAAACAGTACGTTTCCCCTTTTTTGCGATTTAAGCCAAACGTTAACAGACATTACGAATCAAAATCAAACGTTTAAAATTTTCTGAAACAAATTCAAAGGTTTCACATTTTTAGGGATTTATGCCAAACGTTTACAAACGTTACGAAACAAAACGGAGAGTTTACCCTTTTTAGAAATTTAAGCCAAACATTTACAAACATTACCAAACAAATCCAAGTGTTTCATTTTTTTAGCGATTTAAGCAAAATGGTTACGAACGTTACGAAACAAATCTAAACATTTAAAACGTTACGAACAAAATTCAAACGTTTCACATTTTTAGCGATTTAAGCCAGACGTTTACAAACGTTACGAAAAAAAACCAAGCGTCTCACCTTTTTAGCAATTTAAGCCAAACGTTTACAAACGCTACAAAACAAATCCAAGCATTTAACCTTTTTAACGATTTAAGGAAAACGTTTACGAACGTAACGAAACAAATCCAAGCGTTTCCCCTTTTTAGCAATTTAAGCCAAACGTTACGAGACAAATCCAAATGTTTCACCTTTTTAGCGATTTAAGCCAAACGTTTACAAACGTTACGACATAAATCCAAACGTTTCACCTTTTTAGCGATTTAAGCCAAACGTTACAAAACAAATCCAAACGTTGAACCTTTTTAGTGATTTAAGCCAAACGTTTAAAAACATTACGAAACAAATCCAAACGTTTCGCCTTTTTAGCGATTTAAGCCAAACATTTACAAAAGTTAGGAATCAAAACCAATTGTTTCGCCTTTTTAGCGATATAAGCCAAACGTTTTGAAACATTAAGAAAGAAATCCGAACGTATCACCTTTTAGCGATTTAATCCAAACATTTACAAACGTTACAAAACAAAACCAAACGTTTAAAACATTACGAAACAAATTTAAATAATTCACATTTTCAACGATTTAAGCCAAACGTGTACAAACGTTACAAAAAAAAACAAAGTGTTTCACCTTTTTAGCAATTTAAGCCAAACGCTTACAAACAAATCCAAACGTTTCACTTTTTTAGAAATATATGCGAAACGTTTACAAACGTTACGAAACAAATCCAAACATTACGAAATAAAACCAAATGTTTACAAACGTTACGAAACAAATCCAAGCGTTTCACCTTTTTAACAATTTAAGCAAAACGTTTACAAACGTTACGAAACAAAACCAAACGTTTCACCTTTTTAGCGATTTCAGCCAAACGTTTACAAACGTTACGAAACAAATCAAAACATTTCCCCATTTTTGCGATTTAAGCCAAACGTGTAAAACGTGACAAAATACATCCAATACTTTCACCTTTTTAGCGATTTAAGCAAAACGCTACGAAACAAATCCAAACGTTTCAGTTTTTTAGCAATTTAAGCCAAACATTTACAAACGTTACGAAATAAATCAAAACGTTTCACCGTTTTAGATTTAAGCCAAACGTTTGTAAACGTTATGAAACAAATCCAAGCGTTTCACCTTTTTAGCGATTTAAGCGAAACGTTTACAAATGTTATGAAACAAATCCAAATGTTTCACCTTTTTAGCGATTTAAGCCAAACGTTTACAAATGTTACGAAAGAAATCCAAATGTTTTTCCTTTTTAGCGAATTAAGCCAAACGTTTACAAACGTTACGAAACAAAACCAAACGTTTAAAACGTTACGAAACAAATTCAAACGTTTCACATTTTTAGCGATTCAAGCCAAACATTTACAAACGTTACGAAAGTAAACCAAGCTTTTCACCTTTTTAGCGATTTAAGCCAAACGTTTACAAACTTTACAAAACAAATCCAAACGTTTCACCTTTTGAGCGATTTAAGCCAAACGTTTACAAACGTTACGAAACAAATCCAAGTGTTTTACCTTTTTAGCAATTTAAGCCAAACGTTTACAAATGTTAAGAAATAAATCCAAACGTTTCCCCTTTTTAGCAATTTAAGCCAAACGTTTACAAACGTTACGAAACAAATCCAAGCGTTTCACCTTTTTAGCAATTTAAGCTAAATGTTACGAAACAAATCCAAACGTTTCACCTTTTTAGCGATGTAAGCTAAACGTTTACAAACGTTACGAAACAAAACCAAACGTTGAAAACATTTCGAACAAATTCAAACGTTTCACATTTTTAGCGATTTAAGCCAAACATTTACAAACGTTAGGAAAGAAAACCAAGGGTTTCACCTTTTTAGCAATTTAAGCAAAACGTTTGCAAACATTACCAAACAAATCCAAGTGTTTCACATTTTTAGCAATTTAAGCCAAACGTTTACAAACGTGACGAAACAAATCCAAGCGTTTCACCTTTTTAGCATTTTAAGCCAAACATTTACAAACATTACGAACCAAATCCAAACATTTCACCTTTTTATTCATTTAAGCCAAACGTTTACAAACGTTATGAAAGAAATCCAAACGTTTCATCTTTTTAGCGATTTAAGCCAAACATTTACAAAGGTTATGAAATAAATCCAAATGTTTCACCTTTTTAGAGATTTAAGCCAAACGTTTACAAATGTTTCGAAACAAATTCAAGTGTTTCACCTTTTTAGCAATTTAAGCAAAACGTTTACAAACGTTACGAAACAAATCCAAGTGTTTCACCTTTTTTGCAATTTAAGCTAAACATTTACAAACGTTACGAAACATATCCAAACGTTTCACCTTTTTAGCGATTTAAGGTAAACATTTACAAACATTACAAAATAAATCCAAACGTTTCACCTTTTTAGCGATTTAAGCCAAACGTTTACAAACTCTAGTAAACAAATTCAAACTTTTCACCTTTTTAGCAATTCAAGCCAAACGTTTACAAACTTTACGAAACAAAACATGACGTTTCACCTTTTTTGCGATTTATGCCAAACGTTTACAAACATTACGAAACAAAACCAAATGTTAAAACTTTCTGAAACAAATTTAAAGGTTCAACATTTTTAGCGATTTATGCCAAATGTTTACAAACGTTACGAAACAAAACTGAGTGTTTCCCCTTTTTAGAAATTTAAACCAAACGTTTACAAACATTACCAAACAAATCCAAGCGTTTCACCTTTTTAACGATTTAATCAAAACGTTTACAAACGTTACGAAACAAATCCAAATGTTTCACTTTTATTACAATTTAGGCCAAATGTTTACAAATGTTACAAAACAAAACGTTTAAACCGTTACAAACAAAATTCAAACATTTCACATTTTTAGCGATTTACGCCAAATGTTTACAAACGTTACAAAACAAAACCAAGCGTTTCACCTTTTTATCAATATGAGCCAAACGTTTGCAAACATTACGAAATAAATCCAAGCGTTTCACCTTTTTAGCAATATAAGCAAAACGTTTACAAACGTTACGAAACAAATCCAAGGGTTTCCCCTTTTTAGCAATTTAAGCCAAACGTTACGAAACAAATCCAAATGTTTCACCTTTTTAGCGATTTAAGCCAAACGTTTACAAACGTTACGAAATAAATCCAAACGTTTCACCTTTTTAGCGATTTAAGCCGAACATTTACAAACGTTACAAAACAAATCCAAACGTTGAACCTTTTTAGGTATTTAAGCCAAATGTTTAAAAACGTTACGAAACAAATCCAAACGTTTCACCTTTTTAGCGATTTAAGCCAAACATTTACAAACATTAGGAATCAAATCCAAATGTTTCACCTCTTTAGCGTTATAAGCCAAACGTTTCGAAACGTTACGAAAGAAATCCAAACGTATCACCTTTTTAGCGATTTAAGCCAAACGTTTACAAACGTTACAAAACAAAACCAAACGTTTAAAATGTTACGAAACAAATTTAAACAATTCACATTTTTAGCGATTTTATCCAAACGTTTACAAACGTTACAAAAAAAACCAAGCGTTTCACCTTTTTAGCAATTTAAGCCAAACGCTTACAAACAAATCCAAACGTTTCACCTTTTTAGAAATATATGCAAAACGTATACAAACGTTACGAAACAAATCCAAACGTTACGAAATAAAACCTAATGTCAAACGTTACGAAACAAATCCAAACGTTTCACCTTTTTAACAATTTAAGCAAAACGTTTACAAACGTTACGAACCAAAACCAAACGTTTCACGTTTTAAGCGATTTAAGCCAAACGTTTACAAACGTTACGAAACAAATCCAAACTTTTCCCTATTTTAGCATTTTTAGCCAAACGTTTAAAACGTTACGAAATATATCCAATACTTTCACCTTTTTAGCGATTTAAGCCAAACGCTACGAAACAAATCCAAACGTTTCACCTTTTTAGCAATTTAAGCCAAACGTTTACAAACGTTACGAAATAAATCAAAACGTTTCTCCTTTTTAGATTTAAGCCAAACGTTTGTAAACGTTACAAAACAAATCCAAGCGTTTCACCTTTTTAATGATTTAAGCGAAACGTTTACAAATGTTATGAAACAAATCCAACCGTTTCACCTTTTTAGTGATTTATGCCAAACGTTTACAAATGGTAAGAAATAAATCCAAACGTTTCACCTTTTTTTGCGATTTAAGCCAAGCGTTTACAAATGTTACGAAACAAAACCAAACGTTTAAAACGTTACGAAACAAATTCAAACGTTTCACATTTTTAGCGATATAAGCCAAAGGTTTACAAATATTACGAAACAAAACCAAGCCTTTCACCTTTTTAACAATTTAAGCCAAACGTTTACAAACTTTACAAAACAAATCCAAGTGTTTCCCCTTTTTAGCAATTTAAACCAAATGTTTACAAACGTTATGAAACAAATCCAAGCGTTTCACATTTTTAACAATTTAAGCCAAACATTTACAAACGCAACGAAACAAATCCAAACGTTTCACCTTTTTAGCAATTTTAGCCAAACGTTTACAAACGTTACGAAACAAATCTAAACGTTTCATGTTTTTATCGATTTAAGCCAAACATTTACAAAGGTTATGAAACAAATCCGAATGTTTCACCTTTCTAGCGATTTAAGCCAAACGTTTACAAACGTTACGAAACAAATCCAAGAGTTTAACGTTTTTAGCAATTTAAGCCAAACGTTTACAAACGTTACGAAACAAATCCAAGCGTTTTACCTTTTTAGCAAATTAAGCCAAACGTTTACAAACGTTACGAAACAAATCCGAGCGTTTCACCTTTTTAGCAATTTCTGCCAAACATTTACAAACGTTACGAAACAAATCAAAACGTTTCACCGTTTTAGCAATTAAAGCATAACGTATACAAACGTTACGAAATAAAACCAAACGTTTCCCCTTCTTAGCGCTTTTAGCCGAACGTTTACAAACGTTACGAAAAAAATTCAAGCGTTTCCCCATTTTAGCAATATAAGCAAAACGTTTAAAACGTTACGAAACAAATCCAAGCATTTCATCATTTTAGCGATTTAAGCCAAACGTTTCATATTTTTAGAAATTTAAGCCAAACGTTTACAAACGTTACGAAACAAAACCAAGGATTTGGCCTTTTTGGCAATTTAAGCCAAACGTTTACAAACGTTACGAATCAAATCCAAGCGTTTCCACCTTTTTAGCAATTAAAGCCAAACGTTTACAAAAGTTAAGAAACAAATCCAAACGTTTCCCCTTTTTAGCAATTTAAGTAAAACGTTTACAAACAGTACGAAACAAATCCAAACGTTTCACCTTTTTAGCGATTTAAGCGAAACGTTTAAAAACGGTACGAAACAAATCCAAACGTTTCCCCATTTTAGCGATTTAAACCAAACGTTTATAAACTCTACAAAACAAATCCAAATGTTTCACCTTATTAGCAATTTATGCCAAAAGTTTACAAATGATACGAAACAAATCCAAGAGTTTCTCCTTTTTAGTAATTTAAGCCAAACGTATACAAACGGGATGAAATAAATCAAAGTGTTTCACCTTTTTAGCAAATTAAGCCAAACGTTTACAAAGGCTACAAAACAAATCCAAATGTTTCACCTTTTTAGCGATTTAAGCCAAACATTTACAAACGATACGAAACAAATCATAATGTTTTACCTTTTAGCGATTTATGTCAAACGTTTACAAACGTTACGAAACAAATACAAACGTTTAACCTTTTTAGTGATTTAAGCCAAACATTTACAAACGTTACGAAACAAATACAAATGTTTCACCTTTTTAGCGATTTAAGCCAAACGTTTACAAACGTTAAGAAACAAATCCAAACGTTTAGGCATTTTAGCGATTTAAGCCAATTGTTTACAAACGTTGCGAAGCAAAACCAAACGTTTAAAACGTTACGAAATAAATCCAAACGTTTCACATTTTTAGCGATTTAAGCCAAACGTTTACAAACATTACCAAACAAAACCAAGCGTTCCACCTTTTTAGCAATATAAGCCAAAACGTTTACAAACGTTACGAAACAAAACCAAGCATTTGGCCTTTTTGGCAATTTAAGCCAAACGTTTACAAACGTTACGAATCAAATCCAAGCGTTTCCACCTTTTTAGCAATTAAAGCCAAACGTTTACAAAAGTTAAGAAACAAATCCAAATGTTTCCCCTTTTTAGCAATTTAAGCAAAACGTTTACAAACGGTACGAAACAAATCCAAACGTTTCACCTTTTTAGCAATTTAAGCGAAACGTTTAAAAACGGTACGAAATAAATCCAAATGTTTCCCCAATTTAGCGATTTAAGCCAAACGTTTATAAACTCTACAAAACAAATCCAAATGAATCAGCTTTTTAGCAATTTATGCCAAAAGTTTACAAATGATACGAAACAAATCCAAGAGTTTCTCCTTTTTAGTAATTTAAGCCAAACGTATACAAACGGGATGAAATAAATCAAAGTGTTTTACCTTTTTAGCAAATTAAGCCAAACGTTTACAAAGACTACAAAACAAATCCAAATGTTTCACCTTTTTAGCGATTTAAGCCAAACATTTACAAACGATACGAAAAAAATCATAATGTTTCACCTCTTAGCGATTTATGTCAAACGTTTACAAACTTTACGAAACAAATACAAACGTTTAACCTTTTTAGTGATTTAAGCCAAACATTTACAAACGTTACGAAACAAATACAAATGTTTCACCTTTTTAGCGATTTAAGCCAAACGTTTACAAACGTTACGAATCAAATCCAAGCGTTTCCACCTTTTTAGCAATTAAAGCCAAACGTTTACAAAAGTTAAGAAACAAATCCAAACGTTTCCCCTTTTTAGCAATTTAAGCAAAACGTTTACAAACGGTACGAAACAAATCCAAACGTTTCACCTTTTTAGCGATTTAAGCGAAACGTTTAAAAACGGTACGAAACAAATCCAAACGTTTCCCCATTTTAGCGATTTAAACCAAACGTTTATAAACTCTACAAAACAAATCCAAATGTTTCACCTTTTTAGCAATTTATGCCAAAAGTTTACAAATGATACGAAACAAATCCAAGAGTTTCTCCTTTTTAGTAATTTAAGCCAAACGTATACAAACGGGATGAAATAAATCAAAGTGTTTCACCTTTTTAGCAAATTAAGCCAAACGTTTACAAAGGCTACAAAACAAATCCAAATGTTTCACCTTTTTAGCGATTAAAGCCAAACATTTACAAACGATACGAAACAAATCATAATGTTTCACCTTTTAGCGATTTATGTCAAACGTTTACAAACGTTACGAAACAAATACAAACGTTTAACCTTTTTAGTGATTTAAGCCAAACATTTACAAACGTTACGAAACAAATACAAATGTTTCACCTTTTTAGCGATTTAAGCCAAACGTTTACAAATGTTAAGAAACAAATCCAAACGTTTCAGCATTTTAGCGATTTAAGCCAATTGTTTACAAACGTTGCGAAGCAAAACCAAACGTTTAAAACGTTACGAAACAAATCCAAACGTTTCACATTTTTAGCGATTTAAGCCAAACATTTACAAACATTACCAAACAAAACCAAGCGTTCCACCTTTTTAGCAATATAAGCCAAAACGTTTACAAACGTTACGAAACAAAACCAAGCATTTGGACTTTTTGGCAATTTAAGCCAAACGTTTACAAACGTTACGAATCAAATCCAAGCGTTTCCACCTTTTTAGCAATTAAAGCCAAACGTTTACAAAAAGTTAAGAAACAAATCCAAACGTTTCCCCTTTTTAGCAATTTAAGCAAAACGTTTACAAACGGTACGAAACAAATCCAAACGTTTCACCTTTTTAGCGATTTAAGCGAAACGTTTAAAAACGGTACGAAACAAATCCAAACGTTTCCCCATTTTAGCGATTTAAGCCAAACGTTTATAAACTCTACAAAACAAATCCAAATGTTTCACCTTTTTAGCAATTTATGCCAAAAGTTTACAAATGATACGAAACAAATCCAAGAGTTTCTCCTTTTTAGTAATTTAAGCCAAACGTATACAAACGGGATGAAATAAATCAAAGTGTTTCACCTTTTTAGCAAATTAAACCAAACGTTTACAAAGGCTACAAAACAAATCCAAATGTTTCACCTTTTTAGCGATTTAAGCCAAACATTTACAAACGATACGAAACAAATCATAATGTTTCACCTTTTAGCGATTTATGTCAAATGTTTACAAACGTTACGAAACAAATAAAAACGTTTAACCTTTTTAGTGATTTAAGCCAAACATTTACAAACGTTACGAAACAAATACAAATGTTTCACCTTTTTAGCGATTTAAGCCAAACGTTTACAAACGTTACGAATCAAATCCAAGCGTTTCCACCTTTTTAGCGATTAAAGCCAAACGTTTACAAAAGTTAAGAAACAAATCCAAACGTTTCCCCTTTTTAGCAATTTAAGCAAAACGTTTACAAACGGTACGAAACAAATCCAAACGTTTCACCTTTTTAGCGATTTAAGCGAAACGTTTAAAAACGGTACGAAACAAATCCAAACGTTTCCCCATTTTAGCGATTTAAGCCAAACGTTTATAAACTCTACAAAACAAATCCAAATGTTTCACCTTTTTAGCAATTTATGCCAAAAGTTTACAAATGATACGAAACAAATCCAAGAGTTTCTCCTTTTTAGTAATTTAAGCCAAACGTATACAAACAGGATGAAATAAATCAAAGTGTTTCACCTTTTTAGCAAATTAAGCCAAACGTTTACAAAGGCTACAAAACAAATCCAAATTTTTCACCTTTTTAGCGATTTAAGCCAAACATTTACAAACGATACGAAACAAATCATAATGTTTCACCTTTTAGCGATTTATGTCAAACGTTTACAAACGTTACGAAACAAATACAAACGTTTAACCTTTTTAGTGATATAAGCCAAACATTTACAAACGTTACGAAACAAATACAAATGTTTCACCTTTTTAGCGATTTAAGCCAAACGTTTACAAACGTTAAGAAACAAATCCAAACGTTTCAGCATTTTAGCGATTTAAGCCAATTGTTTACAAACGTTGCGAAGCAAAACCAAACGTTTAAAACGTTACGAAACAAATCCAAACGTTTCACATTTTTAGCGATTTAAGCCAAACGTTTACAAACATTACCAAACAAAACCAAGTGTTCCACCTTTTTAGCAATATAAGCCAAACGTTTACAAACGTTACGAAACAAATCCAAGCGTTTCACCTTTTTAGCGATTTAAGCCAAACGTTTATAAACATTAAGAAACAAATCGAAGCGTTTCACCTTTATAGCAATATAAGCTAAACGTTTAGAAACGTTACGAAAAAAAACCAAACGTTCACCTATTAAGCGATTAAACCTAAATGTTTACAAACGTTACTAAAAAAAACCAAGCGTTTCACTTTTTTAGCAATTTAAGCCAAACGTTTACAAATGTTTTCAAACAAATCCAAGTGTTTCACCTTTTTAGCAATTTATGCCAAACGTTTACAAATGTTGCGAAACAAATTCAAGCGTTTCCCATTTTTAGGAATTTAAGCCAAACGTTACAAAACAAATTTAAGCGTTTCACCTTTTTAGCAATATAAGCCAAACGTTTATAAACGTTACGAAACATATCCAAAGGTTTCACCTTTTTAGCGATTTACGCCGAACATTTACAAACGTAAAGAAACAAAACCAAACGTTTCGCCTTTTTAACAATTTAAGCCAAACGTTTACAAACATTACGAAACAAATCCAAATGTTACCCCTTTTTAGCGATTTAAACCAAACGTTTAAAACGTTACGAAACAAATCCAAACGTTTCACCTTTTTAGAGATTTATTCCAAACGTTTACAAAGGTTACGAAAAAAATCCAAATGTTTCACCTTTTTAGCGATTGAAGCCAAACTTTTACAAACGTTACGAAACAAATCCAAACGTTTCGCATTTTTATCAATTTAAGCCAAACGTTTACAAACATTACGAAACAAAAACCAAGTGTTTCGCCTTTTAGCAATTTAAGCCTAACGTTTACAAACGTAACGAAACAAATCCAAACGTTTCCCATTTTTAGCAAATTAAGCCAAACGTTTAAAACGTTACAAAACAAATCCAAACGTTTCACCTTTTTAGCGATTTATGCCAAATGTTTACAAATGTTACGAAACAAATCCATACGTTTTTTCTTTTTAGCGATTGAAGCCAAACGTTTCACATTTTTATCAATTTAAGCCAAACATTTACAAACGTTACGAAAAAAAACCAAGCGTTTCACCTTTATAGCAATTTAAGCCAAACGTTTACAAACGTAATGAAACAAATCCAAGCGTTTCACCTTTTTAGCAATTTAAGACAAAGGTTTATAAACGGCACTAAACAAATCCAAACATTTAACCTTTTTAGCGATTTAAGCCAAATGTTTACAAACGATACGAAACAAATCCGAAAGTTTTACCTTTCTTGTGATGTAAGCCAAACGTTTACAAACGTTACGAAACAAATCCAAGCGTTTCATCTTTTTAGCAATGTAAGCCAAACGTTTACAAACGTTACGAAACAAATCCAAGCGTTTCACCTTTTTAGCAATATAAGCCAAACAATTACAAACGTTACGAAACAAATCCAAGCGTTTTTCCTTTTTAGCGATATAAGCCAAAATTTTACAAAGGTTATGAAAAAAATGCAAATGTTTCACCTTTTTAGCAATTTAAGCCGAACGTTTACAAACATTACGAAACAAATCAAAGCTTTTCCCCTTTTTAGAGATTTTAGCCAAACGTTTACAAACGTTACAAAACAAATCCAAGCGTTTTACCTTTTTAGCAAATTAAGCCAAACATTTACAAACGTTACGAGACAAATCCAAGTGTTTCACCTTTTTAGCAATTTATGCTAAACGTTTACAAACGTTACGAAACAAATCAAAACGTTTAACCTTTTTAGCAATTTAAGCATAACGTATACAAACGTTACGAAACAAAACCAACATTTCCCCTCTTAGCGATTTTAGCCGAACGTTTATAAACGTTACGAAAAAATTCAAACGTTTCCCCATTTTTAAAACATTACGAAACAAATCCAAGCATTTCCTCATTTTAGAGATTTAAGCCAAACGTTATGAAACAAATCCAAGCGTTTCACCTTTTTAGCGATTGAAGCCAAACGTTTACAAAAGTTACAAAACAAATCCAAACATTTCCCCTTTTTAGCGAATGAAGCCAAACTCTTACAAACGTTACGAAACAAATCCAAACGTTTCCCATTTTTAGCAATTTAAGCCAAATGTTTATAAACGTTGCGAAACAAAACCAAGCATTTCGCCTTTTTGGCAATTTAAGCCAAACGTTTACAAACATTACGAATCAAATCCAAGCGTTTCCACCTTTTTAGCAATTAAAGTCAAACGTTTACAAACGTTACGAAGAAAATCCAAACGTTTCCCCTTTTTAGCAATTTAAGCAAAACGTTTACAAACGGTACGAAACTGTTGGCGCAGCGGGAGGCGCGGGTCCGGATCGTATATTTCAATTCAAAATCGAAATTCCAACAATTCGGATACTAAAGTTGATCATATCAACAACAAATGGATCGTCGTATCATTTAGTAATTAAAGCACGCATCTAGGAATCATAAGAAGAATACCTATGTCGATTCTCCAATTGTAGTCCCGAAAGTACGGCGACCTCAAGCTCGTCCACACGAGTATGCGTCCGATTGAATCCTCGCCTTGAAGTAATCCTGCAAGAGTTCCTCTTGCCGAGCAGCCCTAAGCTCAAACTCTCGCCGCGATCACTACCTTGCTCGGATGTATGAAAAACGTCGCCAAGTTTTTCCCGTGATTGATGACTACTTGAACTCCTTCAAGTGCTTTCTCTCTCTACAACTTTGTAGTGAGATGTGTGTTGTGTGTTATTGTGAAATGAGCAAGGACATGCTCTATTTATAGGCTAGAGCATGCCTTAAGAATGCAACACCTTGCATGCTAGGTGTCACACACCAAGCAAAGGTGTTGCCACCATATGACACCTTTCATGTGGTGAGATCAAATAGGTGACATCATATAGGTGATGTCATCATATGACATCACATATATGACATAGGCTTATCTCATTCCATCATCACCATGACATCATCATTCCATTAGCTAATGATTAGTCATTTAATTATCATTAATTACACTAATTAATTACTTAAACCTTTTAATCATAAAACTTGGTTAAAATATAATTAGGTTCCTACTAATTTATAACTCTTATAAATTAGTCCCTAATTAACTTGGACATAGTACAATTAGGTTCCTACTAATTTATAACTCTTACAAATTAGTCCCTAATTTGTACTTGTTTTTCATCTTAGATTAATTTCCGAGATATGCTAGTATCTATATGAAATCCATCTTTCGTAAACTCAATCGGTTGCACACTCTATTGTGTGTGACTAACTAGGTTCACATCTATATGGCAACGAGAGACATAAGAAACGCCTTTCTTATATTAAATAATTAAATCCCATTTAATTATTAATTCTCGTAGATCGAGAGTGACGTCTAGCAACATATCACGACCCCCAAAATAGAGATGAATGTTTCGATGCATTCTTTTTGAACCAATGTTCATAATTACCGTACACTCAAAATTCCCTTCATCTTAGATTCCAATCTCGACTAGTGTCACGGTTAAGTCAAACACTGTATGTCTTGATTATATGACCTCATCTCCCAGTTCTAATTCTTGATAAATATGACCTCCACTAGAAACAACTTTCTATGTAAGTCATATACACCTGCGCAGGTTTTATCATCCATCAAGAACAATTTGAGATAGCATAGAATCTTGTCTCCGTTCATCCAGAGTGATGAATCCTTTCTAGGTTAAACCCCTATCTCCATATACAACTAACTAGAGCCAACACATCCCGCGGCTCTAGCTCATGAAAGATCTAGAGTTAAGGAGTATCAAACTCTAATCACCTATATACAAGATAGTGTCACCGCAAGTCAAAGGACATATGTACAATTATGAACTAGATGACATTAAATTGACTTTAATGAATTACCATGTATAAGTCATCTAGCGTCACTTGTTCGACTCACTCAACACCTTGAGTATCCACATGTTTATTCTGATCCCCATCAAGTAGTATGAGACTCACTACTTCCTATAATTAGTAACTCTTTACTAATCAGGAGAATAAACAGAGGTGACGATCTTTCCGGGATAATGCGATGCCCTTATTCGTAGGACCCCATCGATCGTGAACGGTTATTTAGATCACTTGTATAATAGAATCTGTCACTCATATTCTTAACACCTTAAGAATAGATTCTATCACAATGTGATAAGGACAATACGTAATAAATGAACACTTAGTTGATGAGACACTTAGTTCAAATAGAACATATATATCTTTGCCATTGTGATTAGTTCTATAAATATACACGATTAAATGGCCCTAGGGCACATACTACTAACAATCTCCCACTTGCCCTAGTGCCATTGACAACTATATTTAAGCCCCATCTTCAAAAGATGTAAATCTTAATGACTCTCAATCATGTAAACTTTGATGAATCTAAGTCATGGGCTTTGTCAGTGGGTCTGCCGTGTTATTGGCTAATGCTATCTTTTAGAGAAACATCTTTCTCATTCCAACACTTTCTTTTGATAATATGATAACACCTTTCCTTATGTTCGGACAAATTGTGAGACCCGATTTCTTTTGCCAGGGCAGTAGCACCATTGTGGTCGCAGAAAAGAGGAACTGTCGACTTAATGGAAGAAAACCGTACTTAGTTCAGTTAGGAACTAATTTATCCAAACACCTTCTATTACGACATCTCATGTCATAATATACTCGGCTTCTATAATGGAATATAGAGTTGATTCTTGCTCTGAACACTTCTAGCTCACTACTCCTTCATTATAGATAAATATGAATTCGGAGATAGACTCTCTCTCATCCATATCTTATTGTAAATCAGAATCTGTAAAACGGTCTACTTAAAAATCTCTTTCTCCATTTGTTAATACCATATCTTCAGTTCTTCATAAGTACTTAAAGATATCTTAACCAACAACCAATGTTCTCAACATGGATTGGATTGAAGCCGATTAGTCCCACTAATCGCATAGACAATTTCTAGCTTTGTAAGTGACAACACATACATCAGACTGCCAATTGCCGAAGCCTATGGTATCTTTGCTAGATTCTTTCTTTTTTCAGAAGTCTCGAAAGACACTCCCTTTGAAAGAAGAATTTTATGCCTAGCTAATATCAATCCTCTCTTAGAACTTCCATATTGAACTACTTCAATATCTTTTCTAAGAAGAGCCTTTAGGAGAAACCAATTATTCTCTTAGATCTATCTCTTGTAGAGTCTAATACTGAGAATTTAGGCTACCTCTTCGAGGTCTTTGATGGAGTACGTATTAGATAAACCAAAGTTTTACAAAAGTTAACATTCCGATATTATTATTTATTAGCAATAAGCTATCTACATGTAAGATCATGAAAGTGAGTTTGCAGCTCCCACTAACCTTCTTATAAATATTGGGTTTATCATCGTTTTCAATAAATTCGTAACTCCTTACGGATTTATCAAGACGACAAAACTCGAAGCTTTCTTTCCATCCACTAAGGATCATTTTAGCTTACACGCCTTGGAACCTTCTTCGGATTCAAAATCCTCGACTTATTCCATAAAGATATACTCCTTAATTTAACCATTAAGGAATGTGGTTCTTACATTCATATGTCTAACCACAAAATCTAAATGTGTAGCCTTGGTAAGAAAAATCTTGATGAACTTAAGCATGGCTACCCGCAATAAAGTGTATTCACAATATAACTTCTTGCCTCTAGCAAAACTCTTTTGCAACAAGCTTAGCTTTAAAGGTCTCCACCTTTCCATTAGTACCAATTTTACACTTGAAGATCCATTTAAACCTTATTGGTATAATACCTTTGGATGGATCGACTAGCTCCTAAAATTTGGTTTCTTTATATGGAATCCATTTCAGATTTTATTCCTTCAAACCAATTTTGAAGAATCTATATCACATATAGTTTCCTCATAAGTAGAGGGATCAACATTTGATCTTTTACTCCATGACTAAACAACTCTTATTTATCATGTGGGAAAACCATCTCTCTCGAGTGGACGAGATACTCTACTTAATCTTCGAGTTGTTAATGTAGATACATCTTTTACTAACTCCGGCTTTTAGTGGGTTTGATCAATCTTCATTGATTCATTATTTTGTTGGTAACTAGATGACTCCTCATCTAATTCTATATTCCTTTCTTAGTGTCCCTCTTGAATAAACGCTTTATTAAGAAAGACTACCACCGATAAATAACGATTGTTTGTTCGGTTCGAATATAGAAACAATATCCTAAACTGTCTTTAGGATATCCAACATAACCTTTCCATGATTGATTTTGATTCCAAATTTATCGGATATCAGTTATATGATATGTTCCGAACACCCTCAAATCTTAACATCCTTAAGACTTTATTCCATACCATATCTCATAAGGTATGTATGGAGCGGATTTAGTTGGAATTTAATTTAGAATTTTATTTGCGGTAAGAAGTGCTTGACCCTATAACGAGATGGATAAGTCAGTATATAGCTCATTCTTGATCGTATCATTTCCCACAATGTACGATACGTCCTTCTTGACAGACGCACCATTCAACCATGGTGTTCTCAAGGAGTAAGTTGAAAAATAATACCACATTCCTTTTAGGAACATACCAAATTCTGTACTTAAGTATTCTTCCCTTTTCGATCACATCGTAAAGTATTAATACCTTTTCCAATTTGGTTTTCTACTTCATTCTTGAAGTCATTTGAACATTTCAAAATCTTCATGTTTGTTCTTCATAAGACAAACTTAACTATATCGTGATAAATCATCGATGTAGAAAATGAAGTATAAGTATCTACCTTGGTCCGTTTCTTTAAACGTACCATATACATCACTATGTATGATCTCTTAAACGGCTTTAGCTCTACCTCTTTGTCCCACAAAGAATAATCAGGCCATGTTGCCTTTAAGATACGACTCACAAATCGGAAGAGATGCAAAATCTTGATTGCTCAAGATTCCCATCCTATCTAACTTGTTATGTCTATCTTTTACAATATGTCCTAATTATAAATGCCAAAGTTGTTTAAAAGTTTGATTACTTATGGTTTTAATTTCCAAAATATCTTTTGCATTAAACATCTTTATTCAAGTCATAAAAAACATTTTGTACATATCCATACCCAACTCCGTATTATCAAACATAATACTACAAACATCCTTTGTAAATAGAAAATCAACTACCAAATTTGTCATATAAATTCAGATATGATATTTCTATATATATTGGGTAAGTACAAAAAACTTGTTTAAGTACAACTTATGTTTATTTAAGAAAATTGAAGTTGATCCTATAGCTCTTGTCGCAACGCTTGCGTCATTCCCGAGATTTAAGATTACTTCATCTTTTTCCTTTCTTTCTCACTTTTACTAAATCCGTAAAAGATAAACAAATATGAGAATTAGCATCGGTATCCAATACCTAAACTTTTAAATGAGCAATTGACATTGGAACATGAGATAGACACATTCTTGATGGAATTGTCGTTCCTCTCGTCATTGCCCATTAAGTATTCACAATACTTAATACAATCTCCATTTCAATGTCTTTTGTTTTGACAAAAAAAACAATTTCTTTTATTGACCAAACCGCCTTTTAAATATTCCAAATATTTCCGGCTATGACTTATACTGTCCTACATCTTAACAAACGAAAACACTTTTCTTTGTTAACCAATGTGCATTTCTTTTTCGCAATAGCCTTGGAGGCATCTAAATATCTTAATCAATCAAAAAAAATGGTTTTAAACCACTAGCCGATTACTATCATGAATGTCACTTAAAAGGATTCTATTTAATCTTATTATCCCTTAGATAGCAAAGATCTCTAATTAGTATTCGTGTTATTTTGTATATTTAACCATAATGATTTGGTCTTTATCAAAATGGCCTCCCACTATCTTTTTCAAATCCTACACTTCCAAAATAGGAAACGTGAATCTTTGTTGAAAAAGATTTCAAGCGGGTGATTGAGTTCTTATAGTCATTGATCTTTCCCTCAGGTACGCCTAATTGCCGTTATTGGGATCACAATGTACTACAAGTGAACAACACTTGTTCATCATTTCTCATATGAGGTTCAATCATTTCCGGCTCCTAATGCTTTCACCCTCAGATACCCATTGTCGTTATTGGGTTTCTGCATTAGTTAAGTTTAACCCATTGAATCAACTAAGATGTATCAATTTGAATAATACACGACTCAGGTACGCCTAATTGCCGTTATTGCCGTGTACTATATCGATACACCTGTAACATCTCATGCTTAACAATAAACTCAACAACAGCCTCTTGACGATATCATCTCACCCCTATGTATCCATAGCCGACAAAATGATAACTCAAAGTGTGTTAGTTTATTGCTCCAATGGAGAGCCATTGATAAATCAATTTAATGATTAATCAATATAAACTTAATCTTTAAACTTTTAGGAAGATTTCTTAGGGTTTTAAGTTATTCCGGTCTCACTAAGCACACAACACATTTTAGCATGCATCTCATACATATTAAAGCTAAAATGAATCATACAATCACACATGTATGATCATGGACTTCCTAGGTCTCATTCTTTAGCCACAAAAGAATGAGCAAACTATTACATGTCTCGGAAATGATTCTCTAATCATTTACTATGTAATATCTACTTTCTTTAGGTATCGAGGATTCATCCTCGAACCTCCGAAAGCCTCAACCGATTGCTGATGCTCGAAAAAAAAATTATTTTTTTTTACGTTTTTTTTTTTACGTTTTTTTTTTCGAGTCGGAAACTTTTCCCCGGGTGTAAAACCCCTTTTTCAGCATTTCGGTTTTTTACGGAAAAAAAAATATTTTTTTTTTCGGGCCGAAAACTTTTTCCCGGATGTAAAACCCGTTTTTCAGCATTTTTGGTTTTTATGAAAAAAAAATTATTATTTTTTCCGGTTTTTTTTTCGGGTTTCGCCTTTTTCCGCACATCCCGTTGATGACAACATAATGCACAAGCGAATCACGTATTGTGTTAAATGATCACATTAGAAAAATTCCCAGGATAGATTGGAGGGTCACGAGCGGACCACTTAAGTACCAATCTCCTAGACAGAATTTAATCAAATGTAATTAATATCATAATAGAGATTGTTCGTTTTGGAAAAAAATAAGCCCTCAGAATTATAAATTACATGCCCAATAATAATTCCTAAGTCCGTGATTATTTATACATATATTCAATCGTAAAGCGTTAATACTCGATGATACGGTGGCTCCGATACCACTGTTGGCGCAGCGGGAGGCGCGGGTCCGGATCGTATATTTCAATTCAAAATCGAAATTCCAACAATTCGGATCCTAAAGTTGATCATATCAACAACAAATGGATCGTCGTATCATTTAGTAATTAAAGCACGCATCTAGGAATCATAAGAAGAATACCTATGTCGATTCTCCAACGATTCTTGTAGTCCCGAAAGTACGACGACCTCAAGCTCGTCCACACGAGTATGTGTCCAATTGAATCCTCGCCTTGAAGTAATCCTGCAAGAATTCCTCTTGCCGAGCAGCCCTAAGCTCAAACTCTCGCCGCGATCACTACCTTGCTCGGATGTATGAAAAACGTCGCCATGTTTTTCCCGTGATTGATGACTACTTGAACTCCTTCAAGTGCTTTCTCTCTCTACAACTTTGTAGTGAGATGTGTGTTGTGTGTTATTGTGAAATGAGCAAGGACATGCTCTATTTATAGGCTAGAGCATGCCTTAAGAATGCAACACCTTGCATGCTAGGTGTCACACACCAAGCAAAGGTGTTGCCACCATATGACACCTTTCATATGGGGACATCACATAGGTGACATCATATAGGTGATGTCATCATATGACATCACATATATGACATAGGCTTATCTCATTCCATCATCACCATGACATCATCATTCCATTCGCTAATGATTAGTCATTTAAGTATCATTAATTACACTAATTAATTACTTAAACCTTTTAATCATAAAACTTGGTTAAAATATAATTAGGTTCCTACTAATTTATAACTCTTATAAATTAGTCCCTAATTAACTTGGACATAGTACAATTAGGTTCCTACTAATTTATAACTCTTACAAATTAGTCCCTAATTTGTACTTGTTTTTCATCTTAGATTAATTTCCGAGATATGCTAGTATCTATATGAAATCCATCTTTCGTAAACTCAATCGGTTGCACACTCTATTGTGTGTGACTAACTAGGTTCACATCTATATGGCAACGAGAGACATAAGAAACGCCTTTCTTATATTAAATAATTAAATCCCATTTAATTATTAATTCTCGTAGATCGAGAGTGACGTCTAGCAACATATCACGACCCCCAAAATAGAGATGAATGTTTCGATGCATTCTTTTTGAACCAATGTTCATAATTACCGTACACTCAAAATTCCCTTCATCTTAGATTCCAATCTCGACTAGTGTCACGGTTAAGTCAAACACTGTATGTCTTGATTATATGACCTCATCTCCCAGTTCTAATTCTTGATAAATATGACCTCCACTAGAAACAACTTTCTATGTAAGTCATATACACCTGCGCAGGTTTTATCATCCATCAAGAACAATTTGAGATAGCATAGAATCTTGTCTCCGTTCATCCAGAGTGATGAATCCTTTCTAGGTTAAACCCCTATCTCCATATACAACTAACTAGAGCCAACACATCCCGCGGCTCTAGCTCATGAAAGATCTAGAGTTAAGGAGTATCAAACTCTAATCACCTATATACAAGATAGTGTCACCGCAAGTCAAAGGACATATGTACAATTATGAACTAGATGACATTAAATTGACTTTAATGAATTACCATGTATAAGTCATCTAGCGTCACTTGTTCGACTCACTCAACACCTTGAGTATCCACATGTTTATTCTGATCCCCATCAAGTAGTATGAGACTCACTACTTCCTATAATTAGTAACTCTTTACTAATCAGGAGAATAAACAGAGGTGACGATCTTTCCGGGATAATGCGATGCCCTTATTCGTAGGACCCCATCGATCGTGAACGGTTATTTAGATCACTTGTATAATAGAATCTGTCACTCATATTCTTAACACCTTAAGAATAGATTCTATCACAATGTGATAAGGACAATACGTAATAAATGAACACTTAGTTGATGAGACACTTAGTTCAAATAGAACATATATATCTTTGCCATTGTGATTAGTTCTATAAATATACACGATTAAATGGCCCTAGGGCACATACTACTAACAGAAACAAATCCCAACGTTTCACCTTTTTAGCGATTTAAGCGAAACGTTTAAAAACGGTACGAAACAAATCCAAACGTTTCCCCTTTTTAGCGATTTAAGCCAAACGTTTATAAACGCTACAAAACAAATCCAAACGTTTCACCTTTTTAGCATTTTATGCCAAACGTTTACAAACGATACGAAACAAATCAAAGCGTTTCTCCTTTTTAGCAATATAAGCCAAACGGGACGAAATAAATCAAAGCGTTTCACCTTTTTAGCAAATTTAGCCAAACGTTTACAAAGGCTACAAAAAAAATCCAAATGTTTCACCTTTTTAGCGATTTAAGCCAAACGTTTACAAACGATACGAAACAAATCATAACGTTTCACCTTTTTAGCGATTTATGTCATACGTTTACAAACATTACGAAACAAATACAAATGTTTAACCTTTTTAGCGATTTAAGCCAAACATTTACAAACGTTACGAAACAAATACAAATGTTTCACCTTTTTAGTGATTTAAGCCAAACGTTTACAAACGTTAAGAAACAAGTCCAAACGTTTCACCTTTTTAGCGATTTAAGCCAATTGTTTACAAACGTTGCGAAGCAAATCCAAACGTTTAACCTTTTTAGCACTTTATGCCAAACGCTTACAAACGCTACAAAACAAATCCAAGCGTTTCTCCTTTTTAACAATTTAAGCCAAACGTATACAAACGGGATGAAACAAATCAAAGTGTTTCACCTTTTTAGCAATGTTAGCCAAACGTTTACAAAGGCTACAAAACAAATCCAAACGTTTCACCTTTTTAGCAATTTATGCCAAAGGTTTACAAACGATACAAAACAAATCCAAGCGTTTCTCCTTTTTAGCAATTTAAGCCAAACGTGTACAAACGGGATGAAACAAATCAAATCATTTCACCTTTATAGTAATTTAAGCCAAACGTTTACAAAGGCTACAAAACAAATCCAAATGTTTCACCTTTTTAGCGATTTAAGCCAAACGTTTACAAACGATACGAAACAAATGATAACGTTTCACCTTTTTAGCGATTAATGTCAAACGTTTACAAACATTACGAAACAAATACAAACGTTTAACCTTTTTAGCGATTTAAGCCAAACATTAACAAATGTTACGAAACAAATATAAATGTTTCACCTTTTTAGCGATTTAAGCCAAATGTTTACAAACGTTACGAAACAAATCCAAGCGTTTCCCCTTTTTAGCAATTTAAGCCAAACGTTTATAAACGTTGCGAAACAAATCCAAACCTTTCACCTTTTTAGCAATTTAAGCCAAAAGTTTACAAACGTTACAAAATAAATCCAAACGTTTCACCTTTTTAGCGATTTAAGCCAAACGTTCAAACGGTACGAAACAAATCCAAACGTTTCACCTTTTTAGTGATTTATGCCAAACGTTTACAAACGTCACGAAACAAATCCAGATGTTTCACCTTTTTAGCAATTTAAGCCAAACTCTTACAAACGTTATGAAACAAATCAAAACGTTTCACCTTTTTAGATTTAAGCCAAAAGTTTGTAAATGTTACGAAACAAATCCAAACATTTTTCCTTTTTAGCGATTAAAGCCAAACGTTTACAAACGCTACGAAACAAATCCAAACATTTCACCTTTTTAGCGATTTAAGCCAAACATTTACAAACGTTACGAAACAAGTCCAAACGTTTCATCTTTTTAGCAATTTATGCCAAACTTTTACAAACGTTACGAAACAAAATCAAGCCTTTAAAACGTTACGAAACAAATTCAAACGTATCACATTTTTAGCGATTTTAGCCAAACATTTACAAACGTTACAAAACAAAACCAAGCGTTTCACCTTTTTAGAAATTTAAAGCCAAACGTTTACAAACATTACAAAACAAATCCAATCGTTTCACCTTTTTAGCAATATAAGCCATACGTTTAGAAACGTTACGAAACAAATCCAAGCGTTTCCCCTTTTTAGCAGTTTATGCCAAACGATTACAAACATTACGAAACAAATCCAAACGTTTCCCCTTTTTAGTGGTTTAAGGCAAACGTTTACAAAAGTTACGAAACAAATCCAAAAGTTTCACCTTTTTTGCGATTTAAGCCAAACATTTACAAAGGTTATGAAAAAAATCCAAATCTTTCACCTTTTTAGCAATGCAACTCAAACGTTTACAAACGCTACGAAACAAATCCAAGCGATTCACCTTTTTAGAAATTCAAGCCAAACGTTTACAAACGTTACGAACCAAATCCAAGCTTTTCACCTTTTTAGCAATTTAAGCCAAACGTTTGCAAACGTTACTAAACAAATCCAAACGTTTCACCTTTTTTGCGATTTAAGCCAAACGTTTACAAACGTTACAAAATAAATCCAAACGTTGAACCTTTTTAGCGATTTAAGCCAAACGCTTACAAGCGTAACGAAACAAATTCAAACGTTTCACCTTTTTAGCTATTTAAGCCAAATGTTTACAAACGTTACAAAACAAATCCAAATGTTTCACCTTTTTAGCTATTTAAGCAAAGCGTTTACAAACATTACAAAACAAAACCAAACATTTAAAATGTTTCGAAACAAATCCAAACGTTTCATATTTTTAGCGATTTAGGCCAAACCATTACAAATGTCACGAAACAAAACCAACTGTTTCGCCCATTTAACAATTTAAGCTAAGCGTTTACAAACGTTGCGAAACAAATCCAAGCTTCATCTTTTTAGCAATTTAAGCCAAACGTTTACAAACGTTTCGAAACAAATCCAAGTGTTTCGTCTTTTTAGTAATTTAAGCCAAACGTTTACAAATGTTACGAAACAAATCCAAACATTTCACCATTTTAGCAATTTAAGTCAAACGTTTACAAACATAACGAAACAAATCCAAATGTTTCACCTTTTTAGCGATTTAAGCCGAACGTTTACAAACATTACGAAACAAAACCAATTTTTATACCTTTTTAGCGATTTAAGCCTACAAATGTTACAAAACAAATCCAAATATTTCCCCATTTTAGCGATTTAATCCAAACGTTTTAAACGTTACGAAACAAATCCAAACATTTCACCTTTTTAGCGATTTATGCCAAACGTTTACAACCGTTACGAAGCAAATCCAAACGTTTCACCTTTTCAGCGATTGAGCCAAACGTTTACAAACGTTATGAAACAAATCTAAGCGTTTCACGTTTTAGCGATTTAAGCCAAACGTTAATAAACGCTACGAAATAAATCCAAATGTTTTACCTTTTTAGCACTTTATGCCAAACGCTTACAAACGCTACAAAACAAATCCAATCGTTTCTCCTTTTTAGCAATTTAAGCCAAACATATACAAACGGGATGAAACAAATCAAAGCGTTTCACCTTTTTAGCAATTTTAGCCAAACGTTTACAAAGGCTACAAAACAAATCCAAACGTTTCACCTTTTTAGCAATTTATGCCAAACGTTTACAAACGATACAAAACCAATCCGAGCGCTTCTCCTTTTTAGCAATTTAAGCCAAACGTATACAAACGGGATGAAATAAATCAAAGCGTTTCATCTTTTTCGCAATTTAAGCCAAACATTTACAAAGGCTATAAAACAAATCCTAATGTTTCACCTTTTTAGTGATTTAAGCCAAACGTTTACAAACGATACGAAACAAATGATAACGTTTCACCTATTTAGCGATTTATGTCAAAAGTTTACAAACGTTATGAAACAAATACAAACATTTAACCTTTTTAGCGATTTAAGCTAAACATTTACAAACGTTATGAAACAAATATAAATGTTTCACCTTTTTAGCGATTTAAGCCAAACGTTTACAAACGTTACGAAACAAATCCAAGCGTTTCACCTTTTTAGCAATTTAAGCCAAACGTTTACAAACGTTACAAAATAAATCCAAATGTTTCACCTTTTTAGCGATTTAAACCAAACGTTCAAACGATACGAAACAAATCCAAGCGTTTCACCTTTTTAGCGATTTAAGCCAAACGATTACAAACGTTACGAAACAAATCCAAACGTTTCCCCTTTTTAGTGGTTTAAGGCAAACGTTTCAACGTTACGAAACAAATCCAAGATTTTCACCTTTTTAGCGATTTAAGCCAAACATTTATAAAGGTTATAAAAAAAATCCAAATGTTTCACCTTTTTAGCAATGTAAGCCAAACATTTACAAACGTTATGAAACAAATCCAAGCGATTCACCTTTTTTGCAATTTAAGCCAAACATTTACAAAAGTTACGAAACAAATCCAAGCGTTTCCCCTTTTTAGCAATTTAAGCCAAACGTTTGCAAACGTTACTAAACAAATCCAAACGTTTCACCTTTTTGCGATTTAAGCCAAACGTTTACAAACGTTACAAAATAAATCCAAACGTTTCACCTTTTTAGCGATTTAAGCCAAACGTTTACAAACGTTACAAACAAATCCAAACGTTGAACCTTTTTAGCGATTTAAGCCAAACGCTTGCAAACGTAACGAAACAAATCCAAACGTTTCACCTTTTTAGCTATTTAAGCCAAATGTTTAGAAACGTTACAAAACAAATCCAAATGTTTCACCTTTTAGCTATTTAAGCAAAACGTTTACAAACATTACGAAACAAAACCAAACGTTTAACATTTTTAGCGATTTACGCCAAACCATTACAAATGTCACGAAACAAAACCAATTGTTTCACCCATTTAACAATTTAAGCCAATCGTTTACAAACGTTGCGAAACAAATCCAAGCATTTCACCTTTTTAGCAATTTAAGCCAAACGTTTACAAACGTTCCGAAACAAATCCAAGTGTTTCGTCTTTTTTGTAATTTAAGCCAAACGTTTACAAACGTTACGAAACAAATCCAAAGATTTAACCATTTTAGCAATTTAAGTCAAACGTTTACAAACGTTTCGAAACAAATCCAAATGTTTCACCTTTTTAGCGATTTAAGCCGAACGTTTACAAACATTACAAAACCAAACCAAACTTTATTCTTTTTTAGCGATTTAAGCCTACAAACGTTACAAAACAAATCCAAATATTTCCCCATTTTAACAATTTAAGCCAAACGTTTACAAAGGCTACAAAACAAATCCAAATGTTTCACCTTTTTAGCGATTTAAGCCAAACGTTTACAAACGATACGAAACAAATGATAACGTTTCACCTTTTTTGCGATTTATTTCAAACGTTTACAAACGTTACAAAATAAATACAAACGTTTAACCTTTTTAGCGATCTAAGCCAAACATTTACAAATGTTACGAAACAAATACAAATGTTTCACCTTTTTAGCGATTTAAGCCAAACGTTTACAAGCGTTACGAAACAAATCTAAGCGTTTCACCTTTTTAACAATTTATGCCAAACATTTATAAACGTTGCGAAACAAATCCAAACCTTTCACCTTTTTAGCAATTTAAGCCAAAAGTTTACAAACGTTACAAAATAAATCCAAACGTTCAAACGGTACAAAACAAATCCAAACGTTTCACCTTTTTAGTGATTTATGCCAAACGTTTACAAACGCTACGAAACAAATCCAAATGTTTCACCTTTTTAGCAATTTAAGCCAAACTGCTACAAACGTTATGAAACAAATCAAAACGTTTCCCCTTTTTAGATTTAAGCCAAACGTTTGTAAATGTTACGAAACAAATCCTAACATTTTTCGTTTTTAGCGATTTAAGCCAAACGTTTACAAACGCTATGAAACAAATCCAAACGTTTCACTTGTAACCCAATAGCAACTAGGAGGGGGGGTTGAATAGTTGCCACTAAAAACTTTTGCGGATTAAGAATTTGATTACAACTAAACTAATGGAGGTTTGAGAAAGAAGAACACAAAAGATTTATAGTGGTTCAGTGATTAACACATTCACCTACATCCACTTTCCTCAAACTAGAGGTTTCCACTAAACTTTGAGGATTTACAAGTTCACTCCCAACTTAGGTTTTCAAAGGCTCAACCCAAACCAACAACTAACAACAACAACCTATAGTTTTTCTAGGCAAAACTACAAACCAAACAACAACAAGAGTTTCTAGGGTTCACTCTTAAACCAACAAATTACAAAGGTTTTTCACACAAGATTTGAAGATTTCTTGAGAGGTTTGAATGCTTTGGTTGTCACCCCTTTTTCATACACAACAATATGATATATATATGCCTCCAAACAATTTTTCCCGTTACTCTTTTTGTGTGAAGCAAAAGAGTAACAAATCAGCTTTTTGAAATAGACTTGCCAGACAATGTTCGCGCCCGCTAACTGCTCCTTGGGGAAAGTCCTCAACGGTCCTCTGCTGAAGTGTCAGCACCTCGTTGGGTGCAATAAATGACCGTTGTAAATCAGCTTCTATAATTTCAAACTTGGCGCCCGCGAGGTATGCTTCGCGCCCGCGAACTAAAGTTCGCTCTCAATCACTTGTTGAACCTGGCACCCGCGAGCTTCAGCCCAATTCTCATCTGATCAAGTTCGCGCCCGCCAACTTCCACTAGACAGCTTGGTGATCGAAAAATTCGATTATCGCTACAGATGTCCGATTTGCTTTCTGAGTGTTCCGGGGGATTCCTACACACTTAATTAGAGTATTAGAACCTTTGGTGTTAATTTTCATGGTCAAAATAGAAAGGATATTGAATCAATTAAGGTCCAACATTCTCCCTCTTTTTGACTTTGACAATTAACACAAAAAAAAATATAAGTTGAAGACTAAACTTTGCCTCCCACTCAATTTATGCATATAATACAAAGAAAAAGAAAAAGTTAAGTCATCTCCCTCCTTTTGTCAAAATCAAAAAGCAAAAAAAGGACACGGCATAAGCATAAGTTGCATGAGTTTGAATACGATATGAAAATCACAAGTACAATACTAGAAGCATAAAGAAACATATGTGTGTTCCAACCACACTTAAAAAACCAAACAACGCTAAATGACTATGAAAATAAAACATGATATGCAAGTGAAAGTATGCAATGGGTAGGTTCAATCTTCATCATCATCGGGGTCTTCATTGTGAGGAGGTGAAGTGGAGGGCAAAAATGACCAATGAGAGTCAAATTTGTTCTTGAGATATGTCATCCCTTCCTTGATAGTATTAACCTCCCCCTCAAGCATTGTCATCCTTGACATCATATGAACATTTTGTCCATAAATAGTTTCAAACATTTGAGCTTGCGACATGTTTGCAAAAGAAGGTGGATGATTACTTGATGAGGCATGGGAATCCATATGTGGCCATGATTCACGCTCTTCTTGCCTCATTGCCCTTGCGGCTTCCTCAACATCTTCCTCAATATTAGTAGAGGAGACCCTTCTTTGTCTTGCTAGCCTTTCAATTTCACCACCAATGGCATTCTCACAAAACAAATATTGAATAGAGTTGTCACGAACTATGATGGCCTTAGAAGAATGCCCAAAATGCTCTTGGTCCAAGGGAGCACATTTCCAATGAAAAGGTTGAGGATTAGCATTCTTTACTTGAGAAGTGAGGGCTTTGGCCTTTTTGACTAGGCACGTCACAAAGGAAGCAACCCTTAGGTGACCCCCTCTCTTATCAAGATCAAAAAGGTAGTTCATAAAGTAGAAACCACATGAAAATTTAATACCTTTAGTTGCAAGATAGAGGAAGAACACATCCTTCTTGGAAATTTTCTCATTGCCCTCACTTCTTGCATGAATAGAGTGAGTGATGATGCGATGAAGGATGAATAAAGGTAGGGTGTTTAAGGTCTTGGCGGTTGCGAAATTGGAACGATATGGTGTGATGGTGCTAATTTCTCCCCAAAATTCCTCAAAGTTGAACCGAACATGAGAAGGACATGTAGGATGCCCCCATTCAAAGCCAAACGCATCATCAACTTCTTCTATTGATAGTCGATAAAGCCTTCCTTGAACTCGAAAGGAGACTCCAAAATAACCAACTTCTCCATCTTCCTTGCGAATGATGTAGAGTGAAGAGAGTACTTCGCGAGTCAAATTTTCATACCCATCATGGTGATGAGAATAAACAAATTTCCTCCACCCGAGATTGTCAATGAGTTCCAAAACATCTCTTTTCACATTGCTTTCTTCTAAACCCGTAAAATCTATGTAGCGACTAGGCAAAACGGGCCTCTCATGAAACTTACTAACTCTTAAATTCAAGGTCTCTTGATCATGTGTTGGAATTTCCACTTGTGGTGGAATTGCTTCTCTTTGGCTAGTGGAAGGACCTTGAGATTTCTTGCCTTGTGACTTTCTTCTTAATGAGCGAAGGGGGTATCCATGATGCAAGTGAAAAATGATGATGAACAAGAGTATTTGATGAGAAAAATGAATGATTTTGATAGAAAAAAGTGTTAGAAATGTTGTAGAGTGTTGTAAATAAAGAGAACAACTTAAGGGGGTATTTATAGGCATGAAAAACAACTCCAACGACTAGTTAACGGCTAGTTTGACCCATTAAATGCATTGAAAACCGTTGCCTAACGGCTATTTTTTTAAAAAATTCGAAGGAGTTCTCTCCCGCGAACTGTCACTGCTGAAAATTTGTTTTTGAAGGAGCAAACTTCGCGGGGGAGAACTAGTGTTAGCGCCCGCGAGTTTTCACTGGACTCAAATTTTTCAAAAAAATGACATTTGCAATAAAAAGGAATTACGTCTTGATTTTCAAAAGTTGGAACACATTTGATGTGATATGAAGGACTATTCAGTTTAATTCATCAGTAGAATCAACTAACTAAGGTCCAATCATTTAATTATGTTATCATAATAAGATGAAAATAAGTAGCATGAAAAATAAATAACCATAGAACTAAAAAGCAGGTGAATTCGGATGCTTAGAGTCACATAGCAAACATGTCACAACAAGGTAGACCCATCAATCATACCAATTTCTCTTAAGATAAAAGACATTCTTTCCTCATTTAAGGGTTTTGTGAAAATGTCTGCCAATTGATTGTTTGTATCAATGAATTCTAATACAACATCTCACAATTGGACATGATCACGCATAAAATGGTGTCTAATATCTATATGCTTGGATCTAGAGTGTTGAATCGGGTTCTTGGATACGTTGATCACACTAGTATTATCACATTTCAAAGGAATATGATCAGCTACAATTCCATAGTCCTTAAGATGTTGTCGAATCCAAAGAACTTGGGTACAACAACTTCCCGCGGCTATATATTCGGCTTCGGCCGTGGACAACGCAACTGACACTTGTTTCTTACTATGCCAAGAAACAAGGCAATTGCCTAGGAATTGACAAGTTCCCGATGTACTTTTTCTATCTATGACACTACAGGCATAGTCCGCATCCGAATAAGAAACAAGGTCAAAGGAGTTCTTCCTAGGGTACCAAAGACCTAAGTGTTGTGTGCCCATGAGATATTTGAAAATTCTTTTGACATGAAAATAATGAGACTCGTTCGGACAAGATTAAAAACGAGCACAAAGGCAAACACTAAACATTATATCCGGTCTACTAGCGGTAAGATAGAGTAAGGAACCAATCATATCTCGATATTTCTTTTCATCAAAGTTCTTACCATTTTCATCCTTGTCAATTTTAACATTGGTAGGCATTGGGGTTTTGCTTGTCTTACATCCATCCATGCCAAATCTCTTGAGTAATTCTTTAATGTATTTGGCTTGGTTGATAAATATTCCCTCATTGCTTTGCTTGATTTGAAGTCCCAAGAAGAACTTGAGTTCTCCCATTAAGCTCATTTCAAATTCATTTGTCATGCACTTCGAAAAATCCTCACAAAGCAACACATTAGTAGCACCAAAAATTATATCATCAACATAAATTTGCACAACAAGGATGTCTTTAAAACTTCTTTTGATGTAAAGAGTGGTATCCACTTTACCCTTAGTAAAACCGTTTATGATGAGGAATGTGCTAAGCCTATCATACCAAGCTCTAGGTGCTTGTTTCAACCCGTAAAGAGCCTTGTTAAGCTTAAAAAAATGGTTAGGAAATTCAAAGTTTTCAAAACCCGGAGGTTGAGAAACAAAAACTTCTTCTTGAATAAAACCATTTAAAAAAGCACTCTTCACATCCATTTGATAAAGTTTGAAATTCATATGACATGCAAATGCAAGCAAAATTCTAATGGCCTATCTAGCCACGGGAGCAAAGGTCTCATCATAATCTATGCCCTCCTCTTGGCTATATTCCTTGGCAATAAGTCTAGCTTTGTTTCTAGTAATGACTCCATCCTCATCAAGTTTATTTCTAATAACCCATTTTGTGCCAATAATGGAACCAAAGCTAGGCCTAGGGACTAACTCCCAAACATTACTCCTCTCAAATTGGTTGAGCTCATCTTGCATTGCAATCACCCAACACTCATCATTGATAGCCTCTTCAATGGTCCTTGGCTCAATTTGAGAGAGAAATGCAAGGTTGTTAGAGGCTTGAGATCTATTAAATATACCTCTTTGGAATCCATCAAGTACTTGCTCTCTTGGGTGGTTCTTTGTTGTTCTTGTCGCTTTAGGGAGTTCCGGGTGCGGATCTTCCTCTTGTGGAAAGTCTTCTTCAAGTGTTGTTTGCATTGGTGCTTTTTCTTGAGGTTTGGTTTCATCATCCATTTTGTTGAATGTGGGATCATCCTCTCCCATGTCTAGTGATCCAAAATGATCTACAAAATCCATACCTTTCCCATCAAGTGTATTTTTTTCATCAAAAACAACATGCATAGATTCTTCAACAAGAAAAGTGGACTTATTGAATACTCTATAGGCTTTTCTACATGTAGAATAACCTAAAAATATGCCTTCATTGGATTTTGAAGCAAATTTATCTAGGTTATCCTTTGTATTTAATATGAAGCATTTGCACCCAAAAACTCTTAGATATGAAATGTTGGGTTTTCTTCCCGTCCATAACTCATAAGGTGTTTTATTCAAAATGGATCTTTTCAAAACACGGTTTTGCACATAACAAGAAGTATTGACGGTTTCCACCCAAAAATAGCTTGGCAATTTGAATTCATTTAGCATAGTCCTTGCCATTTCTATAAGAGATCTATTCTTCCTTTCCACTACCCCATTTTGTTGGGGAGTTCTAGGACACGAGAACTCATGAGAAATACCAAGGTCTTTGACAATAGCTTTCAAAAAGATGATTTTAAATTCACCACCATTGTCACTTCTTATACTCATAATATAATATCCCATTTTGTTTTGAACAAGTTTTGAAAAACTTTTAAAAGCATCAAAAGTGTCATCCTTATGAGCCATGAAAATAACCCAAGTATATCTAGAGTAATCATCAACAAGGACATAGGTATAGTGCTTACTACCCAAACTAGCAACTCTAGATGGTCCAAATAAATCCATATGAATCAATTGAAGAGGTTTGGACGTACTTACCACCTTTTTGGATTTGAAGGATGACTTGTGTTGCTTCCCCATTTGACATGAAGCACAAACTTTGTCCTTCTCAAATTTAATATCCGGAAGTCCAATCACAAGTTCTCCTTTTCTCAAGTTGTCTATCAACTCCATGTTAGCATGGGCAAGCCTTCTATGCCAAAGCCAAGGCTCGTTTTTTGTGGACATAAGACACTTGAGATTCTTATTAGAAGTTGAGTCTAAGTCAATTATGTAAATATTTTCACTCCTTTCTCCTCTAAGGATGGTCTTGTTATCACTCACTTGAGTAATGTAACAAGCCTTAGAGTCAAAAGTGACTCTTAACCCACTATCACATAATTGACTTACACTCAACAAGTTATGCTTCAAACCATCAACTAAGAGAACATTTCTAATGCAAGAAGATGAGTTTGAAGTCTTACCAATCTTACCAATACCAACCACTTTTCCTTTTACATTGTCACCGAAGGTTACATAGCCACCATCCTTTAATTGAAGGGTTGTGAATAGCTTTGAAGTTCCGGTCATGTGCCTTGAGCACCCACTATCCACAATCCAAGGTCGATTTTCATTGATGGCTACTCCTTTGCCCTAAAACACACAAGGAAATTAAGAATTTTTAGGTACCCAAATGTACTTGGGTCCTTGAGGGTTAGTCTTGGAATCATCCAAGTGAACCAAGTTCAAGTGAATTTTCATCATATAGCACCTTCCATTTGTATGCCCAATCTTCATGCAATAGAAACATCTAATGGTTGACTTAGCCTTTTTAGGCTTAGGTCTCCATGTTCTAGAATGAGTTGAAGGAGCATCCTTACCACAAGAGCAATATGTGTGAGGTTGTCTTGGGTTGGTGTGAGCATTCTTGCCCTTGGGTTGTTGTCCATTGGTGTGAGCATTGTTGGGAATGCTTGGTCTAGTGTCCTTAGCCTTAGAATTTGATGGAATTCTTGGCTTGGTAACTTTAGGCTCATCATCCTTAGATGTGTTGGCCTTAGCTTGAGGAGGATCAACAACCATCTTAGTCATAGAAGGACTAGAGGGTGTTGTCTCCTTAGTGAACTCCACATTTATAGAAGACGATTGTATTGTTCTAGCTCTCTTGAAGGTGGTTCTAGAGGGTGGAGATGATGAGTTACTAGCCACAAAACCCAAGCCTTCCTTAGAAGTATAGGGTCTTTGGAAAGTCAACATCTCATCCAAAGATTGTTTTCCTTTTTGAAATTTAGTTAAAGAAGTTTTGTACTCAACAACTTCCTTTCTCAATTTTTCATTCTCTTCTTTCAAATAGTTGAGAGAAGTGAGATTAGAAGTATTGAGTAGGGAAATTGAGTTTTTCAAAGATTCATTTTGTAAATTCAAATTAACAATTTGTTTTTGAAAATCATTAATTTTAGCCTCAAGTAAGGAAAAATCTTCTTTGTTTTTCAAAAATTTTCTCTTATAGCTATTGACTTTCTTAGCCATAGTTTTCATCATTTCCACCTTCTCATCCCCACTATCACTTTCATGATCATGGGTAGAGAGATCATCAATAGAAGAGAAAGAGATAGAGGAATCATTGTGTACCTTGGTAGGAGAGGCTTCCTCTATATTAGCCATAAAACAAATGTTGGCTCTTTCACTTTCATATTCCTCATCCTCTTCACTAGAGTCATCCCATGTCACTTTGTAAGCCCTTTTCTTGACTTCCTTATCTTTCCTATGTGATCTTTGTGGACTCTTCTCATTGTTGTTGCACTCATTTTTCATATGGCCTTTCTTGCCACACTCATAGCACTTCACATCTTCCTTCTTAAAGGGCCTTTTGGGAAATTCTCTCTTGCTTTTGTCTTGCTTCCTCTTGATGTACTTGTTGTATCTCTTGGTGAACAAAGCCATTTCTTTGTCATTCCCATCATCCGAGTCCAATTCAAGAAACTCATCATCGCTAGAGTAGCTTGATTCCTTAGCTTCCTCTGCCTTGGTTTCCTTAACGTTGGTCTCCTTGGCCTTCAAAGCTAGCACCTTCTTCTTTTCTTCTTTAGGCTCTTCCCTTTCAATGTACATTTCAAAAGTGAGAAGCTTACCAATTAGTTCATCTGTGTTGAGCTTTGTGACCTCATTTGCTTCCTCAATGGAAGTAACTTTTGACTCATAGAGACTCCTTGGCAAGGACCTCAAGATTTTGCTATTGACATCCGCCTTGGAGTAATGCTTCCCGTACTTTCTCAATGCCTCAACAATCTTGAGAAGTCGGTTGGTCATTTCGGTCACCTTCTCTCCGGCCTAGTGGAAGAACATCTCATATTCTTGAGTTAGGAGTTGAATCTTCTTGAACTTCACTTCACTAGTTCCTTCATGATGATTCTCAAGAGTAATCCATATCTCCTTTGCGGTTTGACAATGAAGAATTTTTCCTCCTTCTTCTCTAGAGAGTGCATGATAGAGAGTGGACATGCACTTATTGTTCTTCAATTAGGCAATTTCCTCAAGGGGAGTCCAAGCATCTTTTGGCTTATTCACCTCAACACCATCAACAAGATTTGTAGGACACACCCATGGCTTCCTTATGCATTGCCATAGATTCACATTTTCACTATCAAGATACTTCTCCATCTTTTGCTTCCAATATGCATAATCGGTACCATCAAAGTATGGTCTTATGGAATTGTTGAGAAACCCTTCCATTGCTTTTGGATCTTCAAACTCTTGCAATTAAGCACAACTAGAGCACCAAGCTCTGATACCACTTGTAATCCAATAACAACTAGAAGGGGGCGGGGGGTTGAATAGTTGCCACTAAAAACTTTTGCGGATTAAGAATTTGATTACAACTAAACTAATGGAGGTTTGAGAAAGAAGAACACACAAGATTTATAGTGGTTCGGTGATTAACACATTCACATACATCCACTTTCCTCAAACTAGAGTTTTCCACTAAACATGGAGTTTTTACAAGTTCACTCCCAACTTAGGTTTTCAAAGGCTCAACCCAAACCAACAATAAACAACAACAACCTATAGTTTTTCTAGGCAAAACTACAAACCAAACAACAACAAGAGTTTCTAGGGTTTACTCTTAAACCAACAAATTACAAAGGTTTTTCACACAAGATTTGAAGATTTCTTGAGAGGTTTGAATGCTTTGGTTGTCAACCCTTTTTCATACACAACAGTATGATATATATATGCCTCCAAACAATTCTTCCTGTTACTCTTTTTGTGTGAAGCAAATGAGTAACAAATCAGCTTTTTGAAATAGACTTGCCAGACAATGTTCGCGCCCGCCAACTTCCACTAGACAGCTTGGTGATATGTCACGACCCAAATTATTGAGCCGCGACCGGCGCTAGGGAATGGGAGTGGTAGCTCCGAAACCCGTAGCAAGCCTAAAACCGTTATTAATTTTTCGCAATTAAAAACATATTATTAATAAATATCAGAATCTTATATTACTCATTTGAAAATCTTTACAACATGATTCGCCATAGCTAGGGTCTTACAGTGCGATATCCCATATCCAACACTGCCCTGCTTCTAGTCATAGTCACTACCAATTCCACATATGGTAATGGGTTGACGAAATCAAACGGTTAAAAACATTACTGTTATAAATAACTTCTTATATTAGAATTCACATTTCAAATACCGTTTGAAAATAAACGTAAATCTCATATAGACACCTACGGACTACTGCAGCTCTAAAGGACAACGTGCTTTGTGCAAGTCAAACGACTTCCAACAAAAAGGAGATGGTCTGTCTGATCCGACTCCGATAACCTGAAAACAACAATGGTGAGGGGTCAGTATTTGGGGAAATACTAAGTGAGTTGACATTTACTAACAGTATTAATATAGAAATATAACATCGCATCTCAAGAAAACAATAATATAAAATATATAAACATGTATTTGATCCGTACGAAACTAATATCCTAGCATGCGACACATTTTCGAATAATCATATATCATTCAACCCAATCGTAATTTCAAGTTGTGAGTCCAACTCACTGGTGGGCCCAGCCCACTAGATACGGGGACTTCCAGGCTACACCGTAGCCGAGTTCACTCTCATATCGAATTCATATCATATCATACATATCCAACCATTTCTCAAATGCAAACACACTAGACTGACTCAATACTGGTGATCACACATCCTATTGACACCCAATAGGTAGCTAGTTTCTTCGGATCGCATACTAGTTCTCGTATATAGAAACTAATAAAACATATAACATTTTAGTCAGTTATATATAATGCGATGCGTGTAAACAGTATATATATCTATATAAAATAACTTTAATATATAATACGTGAAAGTAAAGTGCAACTCACAGAACCCGCCATCCAAAACCGCATTATTATAATCCCGTAAACGTAAGCTCCATGCGTCGTTCTCGTAGCTATTCCAGCTCGTCGGTAGCTTGTCGATATATCAATTACCTATTCAAGTCACGCGTTCATGAACGTAAACTTAGTATCAACATCCTAACCACATTCTTTATGTTCTAAGTCCAAGTTTCACGTTTTCGGAGTCCGTAAGTAAAAATCAAGTTGAAACACTTCGCGTCGGACCTCGGGACGCCATTCCCACTTTGAAACAGGCTTGGCATACCTTGCCAAGCCTTCCTCACGTCGTGAGGGGTCCCTTCACGTCGTGAGGCACTCCCTCACGTTGTGAGGAGCATCCTCACGTCGTGAGGATGTGTTTTCTAACTCCAATTACGATACCGACGTGTTTTCAACTTACTAACACATACCCATAATCATAACAATACTCTAGACAACCAAAAACGTGATAATAATTGCTCAAACGAATCGAATACGCGAATTCAATGAAACCGTTCGATGCAAAACCTAGGCAGCAACTAAAAACTCACTTACAGCAACCCAAAATTAATTATTACCTTAGTTTGATGCTCTAGGATGATAGAAAATCCTTTCCTCTTTCCAACGCAATGAGAATCGCTCAATTCCGAGTCCGAACGAAGAAACTATGCCAATCGCAAGTCCGCTCGCGTCGCGAGGTTATGTCGCACGTCGTGAGACATTGTCGCACGTCGTGCGACACCTTCCAACAGCCCTAAACATCATCTCGACATGCTCCCGACACCCCTAACTCATTCCGACATGTTTCTACATCAATATAACACGAAATTCAACTCAATAACCATCAAAAACGTCAAAAACGACGAGGTTACAAACGATTCTATTCATTCACTATAAAACAGCCCGCTAATCTTCAATTTCAGCATTAAAAACAACAAGAATACCTTGGTTTGAAGCTTGGGGAAGATAGAGAATCAAATTCTTGATCCATCGGCGCGAGAATCACTCGATTCGGACGAGAAACGGCGAAGCGGCGACGGATCGAAATTGATCGCCGAAACCCTCGCCTTCCATTTCTTTCTTCTCTGATCTTCTTCTTCTTCTTTCTTTAATTATATATATGATTGGTTAAAAGTTCACTTTGATCCCTCACTTCTTTAACTTAAACCATTTCTCTTTTAAACTTTCTAATTTAACCAAGCGGTTAAATTATTCTTTTAACTCAATTACATACGTATTATTTATATTTAGATAAATAATACTTTCCCAAAATTATTATTTTCCGTCAATATCTTTTAATTACTATTTTCGAGCTTTAAATTGGCTAATTTGCACTTTAGCCCTTAAACTTTTCAAACTTGCCATTTAGCCCAAAACGCATCCGCGTCCAAATTTTAAAAGGTCTCCGATTGACCCGAGACTTTTACCACATATCCTATAAAAATTTCGCGGACCTTGGCGAGATAATTTTCATTTTCGGGACTTAACTGGTTAAATTACCACTTTAGTCCCTGAACTCTAGTTTGGGACTTTTCTTGACATTTTTCCTTTTAATTTTAATTCCAACTTTAGAATTGGAATATGATATCGAATTCCACATAATTACTTTCCGAAGACCAACCTACTAAAGACTTATTTACTTTAACTTCTTGGAAATTATTTCCGATATCGCCACTCTAGCGAATCAGAACTGGACACATGGTCCAATTGGATACTTAAATATTTTGGGGTATTACATGATCAAAAAATTCGATTATCGCTAGAGATGTCCGATTTGCTTTCCAAGTGTTCCGGGGGATTCCTACACTCTTAATTAGAGTATTAGAACCTTTGGTGTTAATTGTCATGCTCAAAATAGAAGGGATATTGAATCAATTAAGGTCCAACATTCTCTCCATTTAGCGATTTAAGCCAAACGTTTACAAACGTTACGAAACAAATCCAATTGTTTCATCTTTTTGGCGATTTATGCCAAACGTTTACAAACGTTACGAAACAAATTCAAACGTCTCACATTTTTCGCGATTTAAGCCAAACGTTTACAAACGTTACGAAATAAAACCAAGCGTTTCACCTTTTTAGCAATTTAAAGCCAAACGTTTACAAACATTACAAAACAATTCCAAGCGCTTCCCCTTTTTAGCAATATAAGCCAAATGTTTACAAACGTTACGAAACAAATCCAAGCGTTTCACCTTTTTAGAAATATAAGCCAAACGATTACAAAAGTTACGAAACAAATCCAAACGTTTCCCCTTTTTAGTGGTTTAAGCCAAACGTTTACAAACGTTACAAAACAAATCCAAAAGTTTCACCTTTTTAGCGATTTAAGCCAAACATTTACAAAGGTTATGAAAAAAATCCAAATGTTTCGCCTTTTTGGCAATGTAAGCCAAATGTCTACAAACGTTACGAAACAAATCCAAGCGATTCACCTTTTTAGCAATTTAAGCCAACCGTTTACAAACGTTACGAAACAAATCCAAGCGTTTCACCTTTTTAGCAATTTAAGCCAAATGTTTGCAAACGTTGCTAAAGAAATCCAAACGTTTCATCTTTTTTGCGATTTAAGCCAAACGTTTACAAACGTTACAAAATAAATCCAAACGTTTCACCTTTTTTGCGATTTAAGCCAAACGTTTACAAACGTTACAAACAAATCCAGACGTTGAACATTTTTAGCGATTTAGGCCAAACGCTTGCAAACGTAACGAAACAAATCCAAACTTTTCACGTTTTTAGCTATTTAAGCCAAATGTATACAAACGTTACAAAACAAATCCAAATGTTTGACCTTTTTAGCTATTTAAGCAAAACGTTTACAAACATTACGAAACAAAACCAAACGTTTAAAACGTTTCGAAACAAATCCAAACGTTTCACATTTTTAGCGATTTAGGCCAAACCATTTCAAATGACATGAAACAAAACCAACTGTTTCACCCATTTTACAATTTAAGCCAAACGTTTACAAACATTGCGAAACAAATCCAAGCGTTTCACCTTTTTAGCAATTTAAGCCAAACGTTCCGAACCAAATCCAAGTGTTTCATCTTTTTAGTAATTTAAGCCAAACGTTTACAAACGTTACGAAACAAATCCAAACATTTCACCATTATAGCAATTTAAGTTATACGTTTACAAACGTTGCGAAACAAATCCAAATGTTTCACCTTTTTAGCGATTTAAGCTGAACGTTTACAAACATTACGAAAGAAAACCAAACTTTTTACTTTTTAGCGATTTAAGCCTACATACGTTACAAAACAAATCCAAATATTTCACCATTTTAGAGATTTAAGCTAAACATTTAAAACGTTACGAAACAAATCCAAACATTTCACCTTTTTAGCGATTTATGCCAAACGTTTACAAATGTTACGAAGAAATTCAAAACGTTTCACCTTTTCAGCGATTGAAGCCAAACTTTTACAAACGTTACGAAAAAACTCCAAATGTTTCACCTTTTTAGCGATTTAGGCCAAACGTTTATAAACGCTACGAAATAAATCCAAACGTTTAACCTTTTTAGCACTTTATGCCAAACGCTTACAAACGATACAAAACAGATCCAAGCGTTTCTCCATTTTAGCAATTTAAGCCAAATGTATACAAACAGGATGAAACAAATCAAAGCGTTTCACCTTTTTAGCAATTTTATCCAAACGTTTACAAAGGCTACTGTAATACCCCAAAATATTTTAAGATAATTAAGTCGTGCCACGTTTCGAGATTTTTGATAAATTAAATTAAGGAGAATTTAATTTAATTATATCGGAAATTAAGAATAAAAATTAATGAGTTAATTAGCGGGATTAAAGGAGTTAATTTGAAAAGTTGGATGTGGAGA
Organism: Mercurialis annua; assembly: GCF_937616625.2. Lineage (NCBI taxonomy): Eukaryota > Viridiplantae > Streptophyta > Magnoliopsida > Malpighiales > Euphorbiaceae > Mercurialis > Mercurialis annua. The sequence continues at coordinate 24,809,264 of NC_065570.1, forward strand.
TATTTTGGGGCTAAATTGTAAATTTGAAAAGTTTAGGGGCTAAAGTGCAAATTAGCCAATTAAGCCCGAAAATAGAAATTTGAGGATTTTCGATGGAAATCTATATTTTGAATTAGTATTATTTATTCGGAGATAAATAATACGTATTTGAATTAATAGAAAGATTAATTAAATAGGTTTTGGATTAAATTGAAACTTTTGAAAATTTTCAAGGACCAAAGCGTACTTTAGCCAGGATATATATGAGATTGAGATGAATGAAAGAAGGGATCAGAGCCTTCTTCTCCTTCTTCGTTTCATTTCTTCAAACGGCGATAACGTATCGTTCCGTCGCTCGATTCCGTTTCTCGTCCATTTTCGACGTTTAATAGCTCGAATTGATCGTATTCTCGAGGCGAATCACGGTAAGCTTGACGTTTTACCGTTTTGTTGATTATATTTTGAGTTATATCGATTCAAAGTTTTAGGCCACGAAACGATTTAATCGTTTTATCGAGTATAGGATTGATATATAGCGTTTTGAGCTTAGAATAAGCGTTTTGGTTGAGTTTGGAGCGTTTTTACGTATATAGCAGGTCGGGAACCCCAGAAATCGATTCCGGGGGATCGTGCACGACAGTACACGATCGTGTACTTGTGGTACACGAACGTGTACTTGTGGTACACGAACGTGTACCATCAATGGTACACGAACGTGTACTAAGGTACACGAACGTGTACCTCCCTGCACGAACGTGCACCACCCTGAATCTTCGTACCTCGGTTGAATTAATGGAATTCACGTATTGAATCGGAAATCGAATAGTAGTTAACCTAATGAGGTTATAAGAAGATTGAATTAGAAGTAATTTACGATCCGTAAACGAGTTTGATACCGTTTATCGGAGTATACGTGAGAAGCACGACGACTAATGAAAGTGAAACGTGTCGAGTCTTGAGTCTAGAGTCAATCTTAGAATAGGATTCTGATGTGAGTCAAATGTTTTGAAATTGTTTTAGATCCAGCGAGGCAAGAAGGAGCTGGACCAGGAGTTCGGGAAGCTTGACGTTTCTAAAGCCCCGACGTATTTTTGGATAAGTGTTTTCTGTGAGTTTATACGATTTTCTTTTAAAGTATTTATTTAAGCAATTATTTTATATTGCTTTATATTTGAATTGCATGTTTTATATGCGAATTCTTTTTATGAATTGCATATGGTTGATTTGAAACCAGTATTGATCCGATGGAACGTGCTACCTATTGGGCGACAATAGGACTGTGTGATCACCAGTTTTTGATATAACTCAGCTGGGAGCTGATGATGAATATGAAACTTACGATTGGGTTATGATTTCGATACGAGAGTGAACTCGGCTACGGTGTAGCCTGGAAGTCCCCGTATCTAGTGGTTGGGCCACCAGCGAGTTGGACTCGCAATTGATATTTATGATTGGGTTGATCGATTGATTATTAGTATGTTTGAGGATTAAGGTTTCAATCGGATCTTGTACTTGGCTGCATATGATTGATTACGACTTTATGTTTTATTTGAATACTTATTAGTAAATATATGAACTCACTCAGTATATCCCAATATACTGACCCCTCACAGATTTCCTTTCAGGATAAAGACGCTTTGAAGCAACAGACTTCTATCCTACTTCCAGAAGTCTGTATTTTTGAGTATGTAAAGAAATAGTACTTTACTCTTAGAGCTGCAGTAGATAAGTGTTTTGCAAGTCAGCTTGTATGTGTAGTTTTCTGTAAATATAACTTTAATGTTTTAAAGTTTTAAACGTTTTACGCTTGCTGCGTTATTTATTTTGTGACTGCCAGAGGATACGTGTGCCTGGCATGTGTGCTTCCGCATGACACGTGTTTATTTATGTCATGCATGACGTTTGCGTTTGCGAAAAATTTATTTTACGTTTTTAGGCTTGCTACGGGTTTCGGAGCAACCACTCCCATTCCCTAGCGCCGGTCTCGACCCTGAGATTGGGTCGTGACAATGTTGGTATCAGAGCATGGTCCAGTTACCATTGCTATGTCAGAAGAGTGATTGATTTTTTCCTAGGAATCTATTGCAGCACATAGGACTCGAGTCTTGTCTTTGTTACGTATTCATTTGATTTTCAAACTTTCAGCTTTCCCTTTAGGATGTGAGTCTGTCATACGTGTTTGTTCGTTTGTGATGAGATGCGCGTTTAATGCGGTATGCGTTTGCGATAATATGTGATTATGTGGCTATGTAACGATGTTTGTCTTGGTCAGGATGTCTGACCAACGACAAGAAGTAGAGCGAGCTGCCGCTGCAGCACGAAACGTTATAGAAGGGGCGCATAACGTCCATCCAGAAGCTCAAGATGAGTCTTCTGTTCACGGAGGAGGTGGTGGCCAAGAGGCCCAGGCGCAGGCACCTGGAGTGGAAGCGCAAGCCCAGCAACCTAATGTTGTGGGTTTTGATCTGAATCAGTTCCTTACGGGAATTGCGGCTATGCAAGCTAATCAGGCAGAAGTGCAGAATATGCATCGTGAACAACTACAGCAGCAACAGCTACGCAATGTTGCTTTCACTGATCGAGATATCGTTTTGGCTTATATGCGCCTCAAGCCAACTAAGTTCGACAGTACAGGCGATGCTCTCGATTTCCTCGAAGAAGTAGAACGTAATGCTCGACGCCTGCAAGCTAATGAGAGACAGACCATCATTATGGTGGAAATGTCGTTGAAAGGACCTGCGAAAGATTGGTTTCAGCAGCATATTCAGCCAACCATGGATACTATGACTTGGGCTGAATTTACAAACCACTTTAGGGAATACTTTTTACCTTATGCGGTGACGGAGAGTTATCGTAGCCAGTGGTTGACCCTGAGTAGAGGCAATCGATCTGTGCAAGAGTATGTAACGGAGTTTACCAGAGTGAGTAGGTTTGCACCAGACCTGACTACAGACCCTGTTAGAGTGAACTCGAGGTTTGTAGAGGGTCTAGGAGCTGAATTTGTGAGTCTGACGTCTGATATCGGAAGAACCTTAGTGCAACTGATTGATAGTGCTAGGCAAATGGAAGTTTCTCTGATCCGTTTTGGAAGAATTCCGAACCCTTCCAATGTTGCACCTGTGAGAGATAATACGTTTCGCAGCATGCAGAGCGCACCTACCCGATCATATGCTGGGAGTTATTCTCGACCTCCATCACGTCAGTAGAGAAATAAGAGAGCTCGGTAGGGAACTAGAGTCAGTACTTCAGGCACCGGATTTAGTGCCAGATCGATGAGTGACATGGGAGGCGGAGTTTCTTTATGTCTGAACTGTAATAGGAGGCACTACGGCGCGTGTTACACTGTTAGTGGAGCATGTTTTAACTGTGGTCAACGGGGCCATTTTGCTAGAGACTGTCCGAGGCAGATGCCCCAAGGTTCGATGACTACTGTAGTACAGCCTTCTTATCAGCAGCAGAGGACTGCACAGCAGACAACATCAGGATATGATCAAACAGGAAGTACCTTTACTGGTCAGAGAGGCCGTGGCTATGGAAATCGTGGAGGAAGAAATGGCGGAGGACGCGGTACTGGCCAGACTTCGCAGGCTGGCGGAAGTCAAGTTAGGGTCTTTGCACTGAATCCTCAGGAGGCTCAGGCTTCCAACGCAGTGGTGCAAGGTACCTTTCCTATCGCTTCTCAAGACGCATTAATTTTATTTGATCCGGGCGCTACGCATTCGTTTGTTTCGCCTAGTTTTGCTAGTAAGTTAGGAGTGCAACCAGCGTATCTTAGGAATCCCTTATCCGTAGCTACTCCAGTTGGAGAAAGTGTGAAAGTTAGTATCGTTTACCCGTCTTGTCCTGTGAAAGTTCAAGGACGAGATTTGTTAGTTGACTTGATTTTACTCGAAGTATTAGCTTTTGACGTCATACTAGGAATGGATTGGCTAGCTCAGCACTACGCTAATGTGGATTGCCGGAAGAAGACGGTGACGTTTAACACGCCTGGAATTGAAGCGGTTTCAATTCAAGGCGATAAGATGGAATCTTCTACGAGTATTATTTCAGCTATTAAAGCTTGTAGTATGTTGAAGAAGGGATGTCAAGGATTCTTAGCGGTAGTACGAGACGTGGAGAAGAAAAGTGTAAATTTAAGTGATGTGCCAGTTGTGTCGGAATATCCAGACGTTTTTCCAGAGGAATTACCTGGATTACCCCCAGATCGCGAGATTGAATTTTGTATCGAATTGGCTCCTGGCACGAAGCCGATATCGATACCTCCTTATCGAATGGCGCCAGCAGAGCTCAAAGAACTTAAGGATCAGTTAGAAGAATTGTTTGATCGTGGTTTTATCAGACCGAGTGTATCCCCGTGGGGTGCACCAGTGTTGTTCGTGAAAAAGAAGGATGGATCGTTTCGACTATGTATCGATTATCGACAGCTGAATAAGGTGACAATTAAGAATAAGTATTTGTTACCCAGAATCGACGATTTGTTCGATCAGTTACAAGGAGCAAAGTTTTTCTCCAAAATTGACCTGAGATCAGGCTATCATCAATTGAAGATTCGTAACGATGACATACAAAAGACTGCTTTCCGAACTCGATATGGACATTATGAGTTCCTCGTTATGTCATTCGGGTTGACGAACGCCCCAGCAGCCTTCATGGATTTGATGAATAGGATATTCAAACCGTACTTGGATCAGTTCGTGATCGTATTTATCGACGATATTTTAATCTATTCGAGTACAGAAGAAGAGCACGCTCAACATTTGCGAATAGTACTACAGACACTAAGAGAGCATCAGCTTTACGCCAAATTCTCTAAATGTGAATTTTGGCTAACGGAAGTGGCTTTCTTAGGGCATGTGGTTTCATAATGTGGCATTAAGGTTGACCCAAAGAAGATCAAAGCTGTGATAGAATGGAAGCGGCCTGAATCGGCTACGGAAGTTAGAAGTTTCCTTGGTTTAGCAGGGTACTACATACGATTTGTACAGGATTTTTCAAAGATCGCTGTACCTTTGACAAAGCTAACTCAAAAGAACGCGAAATTCGACTGGACGGACCAATGTGAACTCAGTTTTCTGAAACTGAAAGAGTGCCTAACGACGGCACCAGTCTTAGCACTACCAGAAGGAACGGAAGGATTAACAGTTTACTGTGATGCATCAAGAATCGGATTAGGATGTGTTCTTATGCAACACGGTAGAGTAATAGCGTACGCTTCGCGACAGCTCAAGAAGCACGAAACGAACTATCCGACGCATGATCTAGAGTTAGCAGCGGTGATTTTTGCGTTAAAAATTTGGAGACATTATTTATACGGCGCTACGTGTGAGATCTTTACAGATCATAAAAGTTTGAAGTACATTTTTGACCAACGAGAGTTAAACCTCAGACAACGACGATGGATGGAGTTACTGAAAGACTACGATTGTACGATACAATACCATCCAGGCAAGGCCAACGTAGTGGCGGATGCATTAAGCAGGAAGTCGGCAGGAAGTCTCGCGCACGTTACAACAACATGGCGGAGGCCATTAATTAACGAGATTCATACGATGATTTCATCTCTCGGAAACCTAATGGCTCAGTTAACGATACGATCGACGTTGATAGATCAGATCAAAGAGTTGCAAGCAGACGACCCTCAATTGAAGCATCTAATTGAGGAAGTTCAACAAAGAAAGAGTCAAGATTTCAGTATCGTCAACGGAATCTTGAAGTATGGTAATCGAATGTGCGTTCCAGATGTGGAAGACTTGAGACAAAAGATCATGGAGGAGACTCATGGAACGATCTATAGCGTTCATCCTGGTTCCACGAAGATGTACCACGACATCAAATCAACGTATTGGTGGAGCGGAATGAAGAAAGACATCGCAGAGTTCGTGGCGAAATGCCCGACTTGTCAGCAAGTCAAATTGGAGCATCAGCGACCTTACGGATTTCTTCAGCCGTTACCCATCCCGGAGTGGAAGTGGGAGCAGATCACGATGGATTTCGTAATCGGATTACCCAAGACGCAGAAAGGGTTCGACTCTATTTGGGTAATCGTGGATCGTTTGACGAAGTCAGCACACTTCATACCTATCAAGACGACGTATTCTGCAGCAAAGTTAGCAGAGATCTACATCGATAAGATCGTGAGCCTACACGGAGTTCCCGTGTCAATCGTTTCAGATAGAGGTTCCGTATTTACCTCTCATTTCTGGAAGAGCTTACAAGACGCGTTAGGAACACGATTGAATTTTAGCACTGCGTTTCACCCTCAGACGGATGGACAGTCTGAGCGAACGATTCAAACGTTAGAAGATATGCTTCGACTTTGCGTATTAGACTTCGGAGGTAGCAGGGATACGTACCTACCTCTAGTCGAGTTTGCCTACAACAACAGCTATCATTCAAGCATCAAGATGACTCCTTACGAAGCATTATACGGTCGCAAGTGTCGATCCCCTATCTGTTGGGATGAAGTCGGTGAACGAAAGCTCACTGGAGCAGAGATCATCCAGATTACGTCAGAAAAAGTACCGTTGATAAAGCAACGTCTGAATACTGCTTCCAGTCGACAGAAGAGTTACGCGGACCCAAAGAGGAAGGATATCGAATTTCAACTCGGAGACTACGTGTTTCTCAAAGTATCACCGATGAAGGGAGTGATTCGTTTCGGAAAGAAGGGTAAATTGGCTCCGAGATATGTCGGACCATATCAGATCGTGGAGCGTATAGGCTCAGTTGCATATAAGCTAGACTTGCCACAGGAGATGTCGCAAGTTCATCCGGTCTTCCATATTTCCATGCTACGGAAGTATGTACCAGACCCTTCTCGAATAATTCAACCATAAGTGGTGGACGTGAGCGAGGAACTAACTTATGAAGAACGGCCAGTGCAGATTATCGACACGCAGATACGACAATTACGAACGAAGAGGATTCCAATGGTGAAAGTTATTTGGAGAAGTCAATCCGTAGAAGAGTGCACGTGGGAGACAGAAGAGGATATGCGGCAGAAGTATCCATATCTATTTACTCAAGGTACGTGGCTAAATTTTAAATTCGAGGACGAATTTATTTTAAGGGGGGGTGAATGTAATACCCCAAAATATTTTAAGATAATTAAGTCGTGCCACGTGTCGAGATTTTCGATAAATTAAATTAAGGAGAATTTAATTTAATTATATCGGAAATTAAGAATAAAAATTAATGAGTCAATTAGCGGGATTCAAGGAGTTAATTTGAAAAGTTGGATGTGGAGATATTTTGGGGCTAAATTGTAAATTTTGAAAAGTTTAGGGGCTAAAGTGCAAATTAGCCAATTAAGCCCGAAAATAGAAATTTGAGGATTTTCGATGGAAATCTATATTTTGAATTAGTATTATTTATTCGGAGATAAATAATACGTATTTGAATTAATAAAAAGATTAATTAAATAGGTTTTGGATTAAATTGAAACTTTTGAAAAGTTTCAAGGACCAAAGCGTACTTTAGCCAGGATATATATGAGATTGAGATGAATGAAAGAAGGGATCAGAGCCTTCTTCTCCTTCTTCGTTTCATTTCTTCAAACGGCGATACCGTATCGTTCCGTCGCTCGATTTCGTTTCTCGTCCATTTTCGACGTTTAATAGCTCGAATTGATCGTATTCTCGAGGCGAATCACGGTAAGCTTGACGTTTTACCGTTTCGTTGATTATATTTTGAGTTATATCGATTCAAAGTTTTAGGCCACGAAACGATTTTATCGTTTTATCGAGTATAGGATTGATATATAGCGTTTTGAGCTTAAAATACGCGTTTTGGTTGAGTTTGGAGCGTTTTTACGTATATAGCAGGTCGGGAACCCCGGAAATCGATTCCGGGGGATCGTGCACGACAGTACACGATCGTGTACTTGTGGTACACGATCGTGTACTTGTGGTACACGAACGTGTACTTGTGGTACACGAACGTGTACCATCAATGGTACACGAACGTGTACTAAGGTACACGAACCTGTACCATCATATGGTACACGAACGTGTACCAAGGTACACGAACGTGTACCTCCCTGCACGAACGTGCACCACCCTGAATCTTCGTACCTCGGTTGAATTAATGGAATTCACGTATTGAATCGGAAATCGAATAGTAGTTAACCTAATGAGGTTATAAGAAGATTGAATTAGAAGTAATTTACGATCCGTAAACGAGTTTGATACCGTTTATCGGAGTATACGTGAGAAGCACGACGACTAATGAAAGTGAAACGTGTCGAGTCTTGAGTCTAGAGTCAATCTTAGAATAGGATTCTGATGTGAGTCAAATGTTTTGAAATTGTTTTAGATCCAGCGAGGCAAGAAGGAGCTGGACCAGGAGTTCGGGAAGCTTGACGTTTCTAAAGCCCTGACGTATTTTTGGATAAGCGTTTTCTGTGAGTTTATACGATTTGCTTTAAAGTATTTATTTAAGCAATTATTTTATATTTCTTTATATTTGAATTGCATGTTTTATATGCGAATTCTTTTTATGAATTGCATATGGTTAATTTGAAACCAGTATTGATCCGATGGAACGTGCTACCTATTGGGCGACAATAGGACTGTGTGATCACCAGTTTTTGATATAACTCAGCTGGGAGCTGATGATGAATATGAAACTTACGATTGGGTTATGATTTCGATACGAGAGTGAACTCGGCTACGGTGTAGCCTGGAAGTCCCCGTATCTAGTGGCTGGGCCACCAGCGAGTTGGACTCGCAATTGATATTTATGATTGGGTTGATCGATTGATTATTAGTATGTTTGAGGATTAAGGTTTCAATCGGATCTTGTACTTGGCTGCATATGATTGAATACGACTTTATGTTTTATTTGAATACTTATTAGTAAATATATGAACTCACTCAGTATATCCAAATATACTGACCCCTCACAGATTTCCTTTCAGGATAAAGACGCTTTGAAGCAACGGACTTCTATCCTACTTCCAGAAGTCTGTATTTTTGAGTATGTAAAGAAATAGTACTTTACTCTTAGAGCTGCAGTAGATAAGTGTTTTGCAAGTCAGCTTGTATGTGTAGTTTTCTGTAAATATAACTTTTACGTTTTAAAGTTTTAAACGTTTTACGCTTGCTGCGTTATTTATTTTGTGACTGCCAGAGGATACGTGTGCCTGGCATGTGTGCTTCCGCATGACACGTGTTTATTTATGTCATGCATGACGTTTGCGTTTGCGAAAAATTTATTTTACGTTTTTAGGCTTGCTACGGGTTTCGGAGCAACCACTCCCATTCCCTAGCGCCGGTCTCGGCCCTGAGATTGGGTCGTGACAGCTACAAAACAAATCCAAACGTTTCACCTTTTTAGCAATTTATGCCAAACGTTTACAAACGATACAAAACAAATCCGAGCGTTTCTCCTTTTTCGCAATTTAAGCCAAACGTATACAAACGGGATGAAATAAATCAAAACGTTTCACCTTTTTAGAAATTTAAGCCAAACGTTTACAAAGGTTACAAAACAAATTCAAATGTTTCACCTTTTTAGCGAATTAAGCCAAACGTTTACAAACAATACGAAACAAATGATAACGTTTCACCTTTTTAGCGATTTATGTCAAACGTTTACAAACGTTACGAAGCAAATCCAAACGTTTCACCTTTATAGCAATTTGAGCCAAACATTAACAAATGTTATGAAAGAAATCCAAATGCTTCACCTTTTTAGCAATTTGAGCCAAACGTTTACAAACGTTACGAAACAAATCCAAACGTTTCATCTTTTTAGCGATTTATGCCAAACGTTTACAAATGTTACAAAACAAATTCAAACGTCTCACATTTTTCGCGATTTAAGCCAAACGTTTACCAACGTTACGAAATAAAACCAAGCGTTTCACCTTTTTAGCAATTTAAAGCCAAACGTTTACAATTATTACAAAACAATTCCAAGCGCTTCCCCTTTTTAGCAATATAAGCCAAACGTTTACAAACGTTACGAAACAAATCCAAGCGTTTCACCTTTTTAGAAATATAAGCCAAACGATTACAAAAGTTACGAAACAAATCCAAACGTTTCCCTTTTTTAGTGGTTTAAGCCAAACGTTTACAAACGTTACAAAACAAATCCAAAAGTTTCACCTTTTTAGCGATTTGAGCCAAACATTTACAAAGGTTATGAAAAAAATCCAAATGTTTCACCTTTTTAGCAATGTAAGCCAAATGTCTATAAACGTTACGAAACAAATCCAAGCGATTCATTTTTTTTGCAATTTAAGCCAAACGTTTAGAAACGTTACGAAACAAATCCAAGCGTTTCACCTTTTTAGCAATTTAAGCCAAATGTTTGCAAACGTTGCTAAAGAAATCCAAACGTTTCACCTTTTTTGCGATTTAAGCCAAACGTTTACAAACGTTACAAAATAAATCCAAACGTTTCACCTTTTTAGCGATTTAAGCCAAACGTTTACAAACGTTACAAACAAATCCAAACGTTGAACCTTTTTAGCGATTTAAGCCAAACGCTTGCAAACGTAACGAAACAAATCCAAACTTTTCACGTTTTTAGCTATTTAAGCCAAATGTATACAAACGTTACAAAACAAATCCAAATGTTTCACCTTTTTAGCTATTTAAGCAAAACGTTTACAAACATTACAAAACAAAACCAAACGTTTAAAACGTTTTGAAACAAATCCAAACGTTTCACATTTTTAGCGATTTAGGCCAAACCATTACAAATGACACGAAACAAAACCAACTGTTTCACCCATTTAACAATTTAAGCCAAACGTTTACAAACATTGCGAAACAAATCCAAGCATTTCACCTTTTTAGTAATTTAAGCCAAACGTTCCGAAACAAATCCAAGTGTTTCATCTTTTTAGTAATTTAAGCCAAACGTTTACAAACGTTACGAAACAAATCCAACATTTCACCTTTTTAGCAATTTAAGTTATACGTTTAAAAACGTTTCGAAACAAATCCAAATGTTTCACCTTTTTAGCGATTTAAGCCAAACGTTTACAAACATTACGAAACAAACCCAAACATTTTACCTTTTTAGCGATTTAATCCTACAAACGTTACAAAACAAATCCAAATATTTCACCATTTTAGCGATTTAAGCTAAACATTTAAAACGTTACGAAACAAATCCAAACATTTCACCTTTTTAGCGATTTATGCCAAACGTTTACAAATGTTACGAAGAAATTCAAAACGTTTCACCTTTTCAGCGATTGAAGCCAAACGTTTATAAACGTTACGAAACAACTCCATATGTTTCACCTTTTTAGCGATTTAGGCCAAACGTTTACAAAAGATACAAAACAGATCCAAGCGTTTCTCCATTTTAGCAATTTAAGCCAAACGTATACAAACGGGATGAAACAAATCAAAGCGTTTCACCTTTTTAGAAATATTAGCCAAACGTTTACAAAGGCTACAAAACAAATCCAAACGTTTCACCTTTTTAGCAATTTATGCCAAACGTTTACAAACGATACAAAACAAATCCGAGCGATTCTCCTTTTTCGAAATTTAAGCCAAACGTATACAAACAGGATGAAATAAATCAAAACGTTTCACCTTTTTAGAAATTTAAGCCAAACGTTTACAAAGGTTACAAAACAAACTCAAATGTTTCACCTTTTTAGCGATTTAAGCCAAACGTTTACAAACAATACGAAACAAATGATAACGTTTCACCTTTTTAGCGATTTATGTCAAACGTTTACAAACGTTACGAAACAAATCCAAACGTTTCACCTTTATAGAATTTTGAGCCAAACATTAACAAATGTTATGAAAGAAATCCAAATGTTTCACCTTTTTAGCAATTTGAGCCAAACGTTTACAAACGTTACGAAACAAATCCAAACGTTTCATCTTTTTAGCGATTTATGCCAAAAGTTTACAAACGTTACAAAACAAATTTAAACGTCTCACATTTTTCGCGATTTAAGCCAAACGTTTACAAACGTTGCGAAATAAAACCAAGCGTTTCACCTTTTTAGCAATTTAAAGCCAAACGTTTACAATTATTACAAAATAATTCCAAGCGCTTCCCCTTTTTAGCAATATAAGCCAAACGTTTACAAACGTTACGAAACAAATCCAAGCGTTTCACCTTTTTAGAAATACAAGCCAAACGATTACAAAAGTTATGAAACAAATCCAAACGTTTCCCTTTTTTAGTGGTTTAAGCCAAACGTTTACAAACGTTACAAAACAAATCCAAAAGTTTCACCTTTTTAGCGATTTAAGCCAAACATTTACAAAGGTTATGAAAAAAATCCAAATGTTTCACCTTTTTAGCAATGTAAGCCAAATGTCTACAAATGTTACAAAAACAAATCCAAGCGATTCACCTTTTTAGCAATTTAAGCCAAACGTTTACAAATGTTACGAAACAAATCCAAGCGTTTCACCTTTTTAGCAATTTAAGCCAAATGTTTGCAAACGTTTCTAAGGAAATCCAAACGTTTCACCTTTTTTGCGATTTAAGCCAAACGTTTACAAACGTTACAAAATAAATCCAAACGTTTCACCTTTTTAGCGATTTAAGCCAAACGTTTACAAACGTTACAAACAAATCCAAACGTTGAACCTTTTTAGCGATTTAAGCCAAACGCTTGAAAACGTAACGAAACAAATCCAAACTTTTCACGTTTTTAGCTATTTAAGCCAAATGTATACAAACGTTACAAAACAAATCCAAATGTTTCACCTTTTTAGCTATTTAAGCAAAACGTTTACAAACATTACGAAACAAAACCAAACGTTTGACATTTTTAGCGATTTAGGCCAAACCATTACAAATGACACGAAACAAAACCAACTGTTTCAACCATTTAACAATTTAAGTCAAACGTTTACAAACATTGCGAAACAAATCCAAGCGTTTCACCTTTTTAGCAATTTAAGCCAAACCTTCCGAAACAAATCCAAGTGTTTCATCTTTTTAGTAATTTAAGCCAAACGTTTACAAACGTTACGAAACAAATCCAAACATTTCACCATTTTAGCAATTTAAGTTATACGTTTACAAACGTTACGAAACAAATCCAAATGTTTCACCTTTTTAGCGATTTAAGCCGAACGTTTACAAACATTACGAAACAAACCTAAACTTTTTACCTTTTAAGCGATTTAATCCTACAAACGTTACAAAACAAATCCAAATATTTCACCATTTTAGCGATTTAAGCTAAACATTTAAAACGTTACGAAACAGATCCAAACATTTCACCTTTTTAGCGATTTATGCCAAACGTTTACAAATGTTACGAAGAAATTCAAAACGTTTCGAACCAACGAGTTTTGAACAATTTTGAACGGTACGTTCAATAAGGACTAAAAAGAACTTGGACGTTTAAGGAAGTTCGATTAATTAAAACTTAGAAATGTTTTAATTAGGTCCTCTATTAATCAAAATGATTAATAGCTAGAGGACTATGAGTTGAGATTAAAAATGAGTATAGACTAGATATGCTATATGTTTAGTAATGTCAATAGAAAGTCTACTCTTTAGAGTTAGAATTCTTGTTTCAATTGTGTTTAATAATTGTTTTCTAACTAGTTCCGGCGAGCAAGCAAGCTACCGGACCAGGAGAGTAGAGGGTGAACGAGAACTGTTTTGTGGATAACGGTTTTGTGAGTTCGCATATTTACTTTTGAATATTAATGCCAAAACATGTATAACTAAAAATGTGTTTGAAATTGCATTGCATAGAGTCGATTTGAAACCAATATATAGATCCACTGGAACGTGCTATCTATTGGGCAACAATAGAACTGTGTGATCACCGGTATTAATAAATCATTGCATTGCATACTAGTTGGGTTCTTTGGCCAGATGCTTGCAAAGCGGCCAAGACCTAATAGTTTATCCTGGGGAGCCAGTAATTTAATTTACGGCCCAGCAAACCTTACACAGAGATAAGATGATTGTGATAACGTGAGTTCACATTTCATCCTGTGTTAAACAAGAGAGCATGAACTGTGACATTAATCACAGTTAACCAAATGGGGTTTCTCTTAGGGTTTCATTTGGATCGGTTATTTGGCTGCACAAAGTGCGTTTACATGCGATTTATGCTTTTATTAATATGCTTGAGTAACTATGTGAATTCACTCATATTTGACCCCCGTTGATTTCCCTTTTCACAGGTAAATGATATTTTGACGTGACAAGACTTCCAATTCTTTCTCTGGAAGTTGTAACTAAACAAAGGTCACTCTAGAGCTGCAGAGTAGTTCTAGCTCCGAACAGTAGTTCAATTGTAAATGCTTAAACTCTGATATGAAACTACTGTCAGTATCATTTTGGGACAAAAGCATGTTTTTATAAAAAGGGCTTTTGCCAGTTGTTTATAAGAAACCTGGTTTTGATAAAAGCTTTGTGATTAATTAAGTGGCATGCTTAAACCAGTTACTTGACGTGATAACTAGTTTGCACCGCTGGCATTGTTTTTGGACAGGGTTGTGTCAAGGTGTGTGCAGTATACATGTATTACCCTGAGTCCAGAAATGCGATTGCATGGTTTTGATTACACGTTTATTTGAAGGTTTTCAAATACTTGCGAAAAGAAATTGAGACCTTTTATGTTTTCAAAACGCGAAAAGTTTTTACTGTTTTTCCTAGGCTTGCTACGGGTTTCGGAACAACCATTCCCATTCCCTAGCGCCGGTCTCGACACGAGTTTCTAAGCGGAAATCGGGTCGTGACAAAGTTGGTATCAGAGCAATGTTGTAGAACTGGAGTGTCTACAGTAACATTTCCGATACTCGAGTAATAGGGTGTAAGGAACTACTGCAGCAATAGGATTTGAGTCATGTCCTTGATATGTCATCATTTAATTGTGAAATATTCAGCTTTTCCTTAGGTTGTGAATTTAGAATGTGTCTGATATGAGTTATATATTGTGATACGCATGAGCACGTGGAGTGTGACCATGGAGATGGTTATATGCGTTCATGTTGGATTTGTATTTGTTGTTCTTCATTTGATTGCAGTGTGGTTTGATTTGGTTAGGATGGCTGACCAAAGGCAAACTCGTGGTCGAGCTGCGATGATACGAGATGCACCTGAAGAGGCTCATGATGAGTCGTCTGTGCATATAGGGCAACATGAACCGGCCAACGTAACAGGTAGAGGCCGTGGGCGTGGTAGACCTAGAGGTAGAGCTAGAGGTCAAGCTGTGGAGGAACAGGAACCGGTTCAGGCTCCTGGGATACCACAACAACCTAACGCGCCAGGCTTTGACTTTAATCAGTTCTTAGCTGGAGTTGCAGCTATGCAAGCTAACCAACTGGAGAATCAGGCTATGCATAGGGAGCAATTATTGCAACAACAACAGCGTGTTGGTGCAAATGTTGATAGAGACAGTGTTTTGGCTTATATGCGGCTCAAACCAACAAAATTTGATGGTTCAGGAGATGCATTAGATTTTATTGAGGAAGTTGAGCGTAATGCTAGACGTTTGCAGGCTGACGAGAGACAGTCAATCTTGTTAGTTGAAATGTCAATGAAAGGACCAGCAAAAGATTGGTTTCGACGTATAATTCAACCTACGATGAATCAAATGACCTGGGCAGAGTTTGTTAATCGGTACAGAGAATTTTATCTGCCATTTTCTGTGACCGAGAGTTATCGAGATCAATTGCTGAATTTGAGAAGAGGAAATAGGTTAGTGCAAGAATATGTGACGGAGTTCACTAGGTTGGGAAGATTTGCACCTGATTTGATGGCTGATCCAGCAAGGGAGAATGCGAGTTTTATCAAGGGCTTAGGACCCGAGTTTATTAGCCTTGTTTCTGATGTGAACCGAGATTTGATCCAGCTGATAGACAGTGCACGTCAGATGGAGACTTCGTTGGTACAGTTTGGCAGAATTGTAAATTCTACTACACCAGTGTCGACAAGGAGTGATCAAGTTGGTGCGACAGCCAATAAACAAATGTGGTTTAATCCAAGTGGTTTTACTGGACCGCGACGAAAAAATTTAAAGGGAAGAGTAATAAGCGTTTCAATACCCCTGGAGCTAGTTCAAGTGGACGTAGCTCAGGAAGTTCTGGAGTTTTAACTCCATATTGCCAGAATTGTCGGAGGAAACACTATGGAGTGTGTCATCTTGCTCCAGGAGCGTGCTTTGTTTGTGGCCAACCATGCCATTATGCAAGACAGTGTCCGATGTTAGGGGCACAAGGGTCTGCTGCCAGTGTTGCTCAACCTTTTCAGCAGCAGCGGAGACCTATGTTTCCGGCGGCATCTGGGCAAGGTCAAACTGGTAGTACGTTTACTAGTCAGAGAGGAAGAGGTTTTGGTAATAATCGAGGGGGAGGAAGAAATGGTGGAGGAAGAGGTACTGGTCAGAACTCTCAAGCGGAGGGGAGTCAAGCCAGGGTGTTTGCACTAAACCCACAAGAGGCTCAAGCCTCTAATGCAGTTGTGCAAGGTATTTTTACTATAGCCTCTATGGATGCTTTAGTATTATTTGATCCGGGTGCAACACATTCATTTGTTTCACCGAGTTTTGCGATTAAGATGGGAAAGCAACCCGCTTACTTGCAAAATCCATTATCAGTAGCCACGCCAATGGGTGAAAGTATGGATGCGGACATAGTTTATTCGTCTTGTCCTGTGAATGTTCAAGGACGAGAATTGCTTGCCGATCTAATTTTGCTAGAAGTACTAGCATTTGATGTTATATTAGGTATGGATTGGTTAGCTCGACATTATGCGAGTGTGGATTGTCGCGAGAAGTTAGTGACATTCAATACCCCTGGAATTGAGGTGTTTTCACTTCAAAGTGAAAAATTAAAATCCACTGCTAGCATAATCTCAGCTATGAAAGCTCAACGAATGATGAGAAAAGGATGTCAAGCATTCTTGGCTATTGTGTTGGATACAGAGAAAGCTCAAGGAACTGTACAGAATGTACCGGTGGTAATGGAGTATCCAGATGTTTTTCCAGACGAATTACCGGGATTACCACCAGATAGGGAGATAGAGTTTTGTATTGAGTTAGCTCCTGGTACCAAACCGATATCAATACCTCCTTATCGAATGGCGCCAGCAGAGTTAAAGGAACTGAAAGATCAACTAGAGGAACTACTTAGTTGTGGTTTTATCAGACCAAGTGTTTCACCATGGGGAGCACCTGTTTTATTTGTTAAAAAGAAGGACGGATCATTTCGGCTCTATATAGATTACAGACAGCTGAACAAAGTTACAATCAAGAACAAGTACCCATTGCCAAGGATTGATGATTTGTTCGATCAACTGCAAGGAGCAAGGTACTTTTCTAAGATTGACTTGCGATCAGGATACCATCAGTGAAAGATCCGAGAGGATGATGTTTCGAAAACTGCTTTAAGGACTCGGTATGGTCACAACGAGTTCCTAGTTATGTCATTTGGATTGACAAACGCACCAGCGGCTTTCATGGATTTGATGAATAGGATATTCAAACCCTTCTTGGATCAGTTTGTAATTGTTTTCATTGATGATATTTTGATCTACTCGCGTACGGAGGAGGAGCATGCACATCATTTGCGCATAGTTCTTCAGACATTGAGGGAGCATCAATTGTACGCCAAGTTTTCAAAGTGTGAATTTTGGTTAGAAGAAGTGGCATTTTTGGGACATGTTGTGTCTCAAAATGGAATCAAAGTAGATCCAAAGAAGATTGAAGCAGTTGTGGAATGGAAACGACCAACTTCGGTGACTGAAATTCGTAGTTTCCTTGGTTTAGCAGGATACTACAGAAGATGTGTGCAAGATTTCTCAAAAATCTCTGCACCATTGACGAAGTTAACTCAGAAGAATGCAAAGTACGAATGGACAGAGAAATGCGATAACAGTTTTCAGAAACTGAAGGAGTGTCTAACGACAGCTCCAGTGCTAGCATTACCTGAAGGTATTGAAGGATTCACTGTTTACTGTGATGCTTCAAGGATTGGTTTAGGATGTATTTTAATGCAACATGGACGAGTAATAGCTTACGCTTCTCGCCAACTGAAAAAGCATGAAGTGAACTATCCTACTCATGACCTGGAATTAGCAGCAGTAATTTTTGCATTGAAAATCTGGAGACATTACTTGTACGGTGCAACGTGCGAGATATTCACAGATCATAAAAGTTTGAGGTATATCTTTGATCAACGTGAATTGAATCTCAGACAGAGAAGGTGGCTAGAGTTGCTTAAAGATTATGATTGCACTATACAGTATCATCCGGGTAAAGTTAATGTAGTGGCTGATGCGTTAAGTAGGAAGTCTTCGGGAAGTTTAGCACACGTTACAATAGAGTGGCGAAGGCCATTGATCAAGGAGATCTATATGATGTTCATTTAAACATTTGGTTTGAAGTTTCTTATCTTGGAAGCTTGATAGCCCAATTAAGTGTGCGACCAACTCTAATCGACAGGATTAGGGAACTACAAGGTGAAGATCCTCAACTAAAGCGTGTAATGGAGGAGGTAGAAAAAGGAAAGTGTCAAGACTTCAGTGTTGTTAACGGAACACTGAAGTATGGTACCAGATTGTGTGTACCAGATATTGAAAATTTAAGGCAAAAGATCATGGAGGAGATCCATGGATCAACTTATAGTATTCATCCGGGTTCTACCAAGATGTATAGAGATATTAAGGAGATGTACTTGTGGAACGGAATGAAGCGAGATGTTGCGGAATTTGTAGCAAGATGTCCAGTGTGTCAGAAAGTTAAGCTTGAACACCAAAGGCCATATGGATTTTTACAACCCCTACCCATACCAGAGTGGAATTGGCAGAGGATTACAATGGACTTTGTGGTTGGATTGCCTAAGACGCAAAAAGGTTTTGATTCTATATGGGTTATAGTGGATCGTCTGACGAAGTTGGCCCACTTTATACCTATTAAGATATCACATATTGCGGCGAAATTGGCACAAGTATATATTGACAAGATAGTCAGTTTACATGGAATTCCTGTGTCAATAGTTTCAGATAGAGGTTCAGTATTTACCTCTAGATTTTGGGGAAGTTTGCAAGAAGCGATGGGAACGCGGTTAGATTTTAGTACCGCATTTCATCCGCAAACTGATGGACAGTCTGAAAGGACTATTCAGACTTTGGAAGATATGCTTCGACTGTGTGTACTAGATTTTGGAGGTAGCTGGGATGTGTATTTGCCATTAGTAGAGTTCTCATACAACAACAGCTATCATTCCAGTATCGAGATGGCTCCATATGAGGCATTATACGGTCGTAAGTGTCGATCTCCTATCTGTTGGGAGGAAGTTGGAGAAAGAAAATTGACAGGGGCAGAGATTATCCAAATTACCTCAGAGAAGGTACCATTAATTAAGCAGCGATTAGAAACTGCTTTTAGTCGCCAGAAAAGTTATGCGAATCCAAAGAGAAAAGAGATGGAGTTTCAAGTTGGTGACTCTGTATTTCTGAAAGTATCACCAATGAAGGGTGTTATTCGTTTTGGAAAGAGAGGCAAGTTATCTCCCAGGTATGTGGGACCTTACGAGATTATAGATAGCATCAGAGCGGTAGCATATAAATTAGATCTACCGCCAGATATGTCACAAGTTCATCCGGTGTTTCACATATCGATGCTGCGAAAGTATATCGCAGATCCTTCTCATGTGATTCAACCACAAACTGTAGAGGTTAATGAGGAACTTTCTTACGAGGAACAGCCTGTTGAGATAGTAGATACTCAACTGCGGAAACTTCGTACTAAGGAGATTCCTATGGTGAAAGTGCTGTGGAGAAATCATTCTGTAGAAGAGTGTACGTGGGAGACAGAGATGGATATGCGTCAGCGATATCCTTACCTATTTTTACAAGGTACGTAGATCTTATTGAAATTCGAGGACGAATTTTAATAAGGTGGGGAGAATGTAATACCCCGTAAAATTAAAGGATTAAATTATTCCACGTAAGGAATAATTTATAGGACCGGGAGAACGTAAATTAAATTTAAGGATAAATTTAATTCATAGTATCTCCGGAAATATAAAATAGTTATAGAAGTTAAAATATAAAAAATTGGATATTTATATTTTAACTAACGGGAATTAAGAAATGCTTATAAATTAAAATAGGGTAATTTATAAGTCCCGTGTGAATATAATTGGAGTCAATATTCACAAAATATTTTTAGAAAGTTACCCCTAAAATTTTTATAGAATTTGGAGATAGAAATTTAATTAAGTGGGTCTAATTTAGCCCTAATAAATCTTTAATGAATTATTAAAGATAAAATATAAGTCCCGTGAGAATAAAAATTACGTTTTTATTCTAATTACGAATTATGGAATTCGTGGTTAAAATTACATAAAATTTGGAGTTCGTTGTCCGTTTTAGTTACGGACGAGTATTTAAGAATTTGGGTTAAAGTAACGCATGAATACCTAAGGGCTAGTTTGGAATTTAACCAAACTATATATTATAACAATTCAAATGAATTGTTCATATGCAGCAGAAATAGAAACCTTAGGTTTTCATTACAGAGAGAACGGCGACGACGCACGCGACGGTAGGTTCGACGATTTCGATCCGATTTCTCGTTTCTAACTCAAATTTCTTCGGTAATCCATTAATAATCGAAGTTATAACCGTTATTTTGAATTTGGATATATAGAAAATGGATTATAGTCGAATATATAACGGTTATCGTATCGAATTGAATGTATACGTAATGATTTTACGTTCCGATAGTGAAAATGGATAGATTGGCATTTGTATATGCGTTTAGGATTGGAAAAATGGGTATAGCTCGACGGAAATCGGCCCGGGAACGGAGTTCCCGTGGCTGTGCAGCACAGCCACTGTGCGAGCGCACAGTCACCTGTGCGGACGCACAGGGACACTGTGCGGGCACACAGTGTCCTGTGCGGGCGCACAGGGCCTCGCGCCAGCACGTGTTTCCGACGTGCTTTCGCACGTCGGGTTCCGAACCAACGAGTTTTGAACAATTTTGAACGGTACGTTCAATAAGGACTAAAAAGAACTTGGACGTTTAAGGAAGTTCGATTAATTAAAACTTAGAAATGTTTTAATTAGGTCCTCTATTAATCAAAATGATTAATAGCTAGAGGACTATGAGTTGAGATTAAAAATGAGTATAGACTAGATATGCTATATGTTTAGTAATGTCAATAGAAAGTCTACTCTTTAGAGTTAGAATTTTTGTTTCAATTGTGTTTAAAAATTGTTTTCTAACTAGATCCGGCGAGCAAGCAAGCTACCGGACCAGGAGAGTAGAGGGTGAACGAGAACTGTTTTGTGGATAACGGTTTTGTGAGTTCGCATATTTACTTTTGAATATTAATGACAAAACATTTATAACTAAAAATGTGTTTGAAATTGCATTGCATAGAGTCGATTTGAAACCAATATATAGATCCACTGGAACGTGCTATCTATTGGGCAACAATAGAACTGTGTGATTACCGGTATTAATAAATCATTGCATTGCATACTAGTTGGGTTCTTTGTCTAGATGCTTGCAAAGCGGCCAAGACCTAACAGGTTATCCTGGGGAGCCAGTAATTTAATTTACGGCCCAACAAACCTTACACAGAGATAAGATGATTGTGATAACGTGAGTTCACATTTCATCCTGTGTTAAACAAGAGAGCATGAACTGTGACATTAATCACAGTTAACCAAATGAGGTTTCTCTTAGGGTTTCATTTGGATCGGTAATTTGGCTGCACAAAGTGCGTTTACATGCGATTTTTGCTTTTATTAATATGCTTGAGTAACTATGTGAATTCACTCATATTTGACCCCCGTTGATTTCCTTTTCACAGGTAAATGATATTTTGACGTGACAAGACTTCCAATTCTTTCTCTGGAAGTTGTAACTAAATAAAGGTCACTCTAGAGCTGCAGAGTAGTTCTAGCTCCGAACAGTAGTTCAATTGTAAATGCTTAAACTCTGATATGAAACTACTGTCAGTATCATTTTGGGACAAAAGCATGTTTTTATAAAAAAGGCTTTTGCCAGTTGTTTATAAGAAACTTGGTTTTGATAAAAGCTTTGTGATTAATTAAGTGGCATGCTTAAACCAGTTACTTGACGTGATAACTGGTTTGCACCGCTGGCATTGTTTTTGGACAAGGTTGTGTCAAGGTGTGTGCAGTATACATGTATTACCCTGAGTCCAGAAATGCGATTGCATGGTTTTGATTACACGTTTATTTGAAGGTTTTCAAATACTTGCGAAAAGAAATTGAGACCTTTTATGTTTTCAAAACGCGAAAAGTTTTTACAGTTTTTCCTAGGCTTGCTACGGGTTTCGGAACAACCATTCCCATTCCCCAGCGCCGGTCTCGACACGAGTTTCTAAGCGGAAATCGGGTCGTGACAAAACGCTTGGTTTTATTTCGTAAAGATTTTAAGGGTTTGGCTTAAATCCCTAAATAGGTGGAACGCTTGGATTTGTTTCGTAACGTTTGTAAGGGTTTGGCTCAAATTGCTAAAAAGGTGAAATATTTGGATTTGTTTCTTAACATTTGTAAATGTTTGGCTCAAATTGCCAAAAAGGTGAAACGTTTGGATTTTTTTCGTAACGTTTGTAAACGTTTGGCTTAAATCGCTAAAAAGGCGAAACGTTTGGATTAGTTTCATAAAGTTTGTAAACGTTTGGCTTAAATCGCTAAAAAGGTGAAACGTTTGGATTTGTTTTGTAAAATTTGTAAACGTTTGGCTTAAATCGCTAAATAGATGAAACGTTTGGATTTGTTTCGTATCGTTTGTAAACGTTTGGCTTAAATCACTAAAAACGTAAAATGTTTGGATTTGTTTCGTAACATTTGTCAACGTTTGGCTTAAATCTCTAAAAAGGCGAAACGTTTGGATTTGTTTCGTAACTTTTGTAAACATTTGGCTTAAATTGCTAAATAGGTGAAACCTTTGGATTTGTTTCGTAGCGTTTATAGACGTTTGGCCTAAATCGCTAAAAAGGTGAATCGTTTGGATTTGTTTCGTCCTGTTTGTAAACGTTTGGCTTAAATTGCTAAAATGAGGAAACGTTTGGATTTGTTTCGTAACGTTTGTAAACGTTTGGCTTATATCGCTAAAAAGGCGAAACGTTTGTATTTGTTTCGAAACGTTTGTAAACGTTTGGCTTAAATCGCTAAAAACGTGAAACATTTGGATTTGTTTCGTCACGTTTGTAAACGTTTGGCTTAAATCGCTAAAAAGGTCGAATGTTTGGATTTGTTTCGTAACATTTGTAAATGTTTGGCTTAAATTCCTACATTGGTGGAACGCTTGGATTTTTTTTCGTAACATTTGTAAATGT
This sequence comes from Mercurialis annua, assembly GCF_937616625.2. Taxonomy (NCBI): domain Eukaryota; kingdom Viridiplantae; phylum Streptophyta; class Magnoliopsida; order Malpighiales; family Euphorbiaceae; genus Mercurialis; species Mercurialis annua. The sequence goes on from NC_065570.1 coordinate 24,832,528, forward strand.
TTGGCTTAAATTGCTAAATAGGTGGAACGCTTGGATTTTTTTCCGTAACATTTGTAAACCATTGGCTCAAATTGCTAAATAGGTGAAACATTTGTATTTGTTTCGTAACGTTTGTAAACGTTTGGCTCAAATTACTATAAAGGTGAAACGTTTGGATTTGTTTCGCAACGTTTGTAAATGTTTGACTCATATTACTAAAAAGGTGAAACGTTTGGATTTGTTTCGCAACGTTTGTAAACGTTTGGCTTAAATTGCTAAAAAGGTAGAACGCTTGGATTTGTTTAGTAACGTTTGTAAACGATTGGCTTAAATTGCTAAAAAGGTGAAACGCTTGGATTTATTTTGTAATGTTTGTAAACATTTGGTTTAAATTGCTAAAAAAGTGAAATGCCTGGTTTTGTTTCGTAACGTTTGTAAACATTTGGCCTAAATCGCTAAAAATGTTAAACGTTTGGATTTGTTTCGTAACGTTTTAAACGATTTGTTTTGTTTCGTAACGTTTGTAAACATTTGGCATAAATCGCTAAAAAGGTGAAACATTTAGATTTATTTCGTAACATTTGTAAAGGTTTGGCCTAAATCGCCAAAAAGATGAAACGTTAGGATTTGTTTCGTAACGTTTGTCTTGTATTGCTAAAGGTGAAATGTTTGGTTTTGTTTCGTAACGTTTGTAAATGTTCGGCTGAAATCGCAAAAAAGGTGAAACGTTTGGATTTGTTTCGTAACGTTTGTAAAAGTTTGGCTTAAATTGCTAAAAAGATTAAATGCTTGGATTTGGTTCGTAGCGTTTGTAAACCTTTGGCTTCAATTACTAAAAAGGTGAAACAATTAGATTTGTTTCGGAACGTTTGTAAACGTTTGGCTTTAATTGCTAAAAAGGTGAAACATTTGGATTTATTTCGTAACGTTTGTAAACGTTTGACTTAAATTGCTAAAAAGGTGAAACGCTTGGTTTTATTTCGTAAAGTTATTAAGGGCTTGGCTTAAATCGCTAAAAAATCGATAGTTTGGATTTCTTTCGTAACTTTTTAAACGTTTGGATTTGTTTCGTAACATTTGCAAATGTTTGGCTTAAATCGCTAAAAATATGAAACGTTTGGATTTGTTTCTTATTGTTTGTAAACGTTTGGCTTAAATCGCTAATAAGGCGAAACGTTTGGATTTGTTTCGTATCGTTTGTCTTATATTGCTAAAGGTTAAATGTTTGGTTTTATTTCGTAACGTCTGTAAACGTTCGGCTGAAATCGCAAAAAAAGGTGAAATGTTTGGATTTCTTTCGTAACGTTTGTAAACGTTTGGCTTAAATTGCTAAAAAGGTGCAACGCTTGGATTTCTTTCGTAGCGTTTGTAAACGTTTGGCTTCAATTACTAAAAGGTTAAACGATTGGATTTGTTTCAGAACGTTTGTAAATGTTTGGCTTTAATTTCTAAAAAGGTGAAACATTTGGATTTATTTTGTAACATTTGTAAACGTTTGGCTTAAATTGCTAAAAAGGTGAAACGCTTGGTTTTATTTCGTAAAGTTTTTAAGGGTTTGGCTTAAATCCCTAAATAGGTGGAACGCTTGGATTTTTTTCGTAACGTTTGTAAGGGTTTGGCTCAAATTGCTAAAAAGGTGAAACATTTGGATTTGTTTCTTAACATTTGTAAATGTTTGGCTCAAATTGCCAAAAAAGTGAAACGTTTGGATTTGTTTCGTAACATTTGTAAACGTTTGGCTTAAATCGCTGAAAAGGCGAAACGTTTGGATTAGTTTCATAAAGTTTGTAAACGTTTGGCTTAAATTGCTAAAAAGGTGAAACGCTTTGATTAGTTTCATAACGTTTGTAAACGTTTGGCTTAAATTGCTAAAAAGATGAAACGCTTAGATTTGTTTTATAATATTTGTAAACGTTTGGTTTAAATTTCTAAAAAGGTGAGACACTTGGTTTTGTTTCGTAACATTTGTAAACGTTTGGCTTAAATCACTAAAAAGGCGAAACGTTTGGATTTGTTTTGTAACGTTTGTAAATGTTTGGCTTAAATTGCTAAAAAGGTGAAACGCTTGGATTTAATTTGTAACGTTTGTAAACGTTTGGCTTAAATCGCTAAAAATGTTAAACGTTTGAATTTGTTTCGTAACGTTTTAAACGTTTGGTTTTGCTTCGTAACGTTTGTAAACGTTTGGCTTAAATCGCTAAAAAGGTGAAACGTTTGGATTTATTTCGTAACGTTTGTAAAGGTTTGGCCTAAATCGCAAAAAACATGAAACGTTAGGATTTGTTTCGTAACATTTGTCTTATATTGCTAAAGGTGAAATGTTTGGTTTTGTTTCGTAATGTTTGTAAATATTCGGCTGAAATCGCAAAAAAGGTGAAACGTTTGGATTTGTTTCGTAACGTTTGTATACGTTTGGCTTAAATTGCTAAAAAGATGAAACGCTTGGATTTTTTTCGTAGCGTTTGTAAACGTTTGGCTTCAATTACTAAAAAGGTGAAACGATTGGATTTGTTTCGGAACGTTTGTAAACGTTTGGCTTTAATTGCTAAAAAGGTGAAACATTTGGATTTATTTCGTAACATTTGTAAAGATTTGGCTTAAATTGCTAAAAAGGTGAAACGCTTGGTTTTATTTCATAAAGTTTTTATGGGTTTGGCTTAAATCGCTAAAAATGTGACACGTTTGGATTTCTTTCGTAACTTTTTAAAAGTTTGGATTTGTTTCGTAACATTTGTAAATGTTTGGCCTAAATCGCTAAAAATGTGAAACGTTTGGATTTGTTTCTTATTGTTTGTAAATGTTTGGCTTAAATCGCTAATAAGGGGAAACGTTTGGATTTGTTTCGAAACGTTGTCTTATATTGCTAAAGGTGAAATGTTTGGTTTTATTTCGTAACGTTTGTAAACGTTCGGCTGAAATCGCAAAAAAGGTGAAACGTTTGGATTTGTTTCGTAACGTTTGTAAACGTTTGGCTTAAATTGCTAAAAAGGTGAAACGCTTGGATTTGTTTCGTAGCGTTTGTAAATGTTTGCCTTCGATTACTAAAAGGTGAAACGATTGGATTTATTTCGGAACTTTTGTAAACGTTTGGCGTTAATTGCTAAAAAGGTGAAACAATTGGATTTATTTTTTAACATTTGTAAACGTTTGGCTTAAATTTCTAAAAAGGTGAAACGCTTGGTTTTATTTCGTAAAGTTTTTAAGGGTTTGGCTTAAATTGCTAAATAGGTGGAACGCTTGGAATTTTTTCGTAACGTTTGTAAGGGTTTGGCTCAAATTGCTAAAAAGGGGAAACATTTGGATTTCTTTCCTAACATTTGTAAATGTTTGGCTCAAATTGCGAAAAAGGTGAAACATTTGGATTTGTTTCGTAACGTTTGGCTGAAATCTCTAAAAAGGTGAAACATTTGGATTTGTTTCGTAGCGTTTGTAACGTTTGGCTAAAATTGCTAAAAAGGTAAAACGCTTGGATTTGTTTCATAACGTTTCTAAACGTTTGGCTTAAATTGCTAAAAAGGGGAAACGCTTGGATTTGTTTTGTAATGTTTGTAATCATTTGGTTTAAATTGCTAAAAAGGTGAAACGGTTGGTTTTGTTTCGTAACGTTTGTAAACGTTTGGCTTAAATCGCTAAAAATGTTAAACGTTTGAATTTGTTTCGTAATGTTTTAAACGTTTGGTTTTTCGCAACGTTTGTAAACATTTGGCTTAAATCGCTAAAAAGGTGAAACGTTTGGATTTATTTCATAACGTTTGTAAAGGTTTGGCCTAAATCGCCAAAAAGATGAAACGTTAGGATTTGTTTTGTATCATTTGTAAACGTTTGGCTTAAAACGCTAAAAAGGGGAAACGTTAGGATTTGTTTTGTAACGTTTGTCAATATTTATTTTAAATCTCCAAAAATGAGAAACGTTTGGATTTGTTTCGTAGCATTTGTAAACGTTTGGCTTAAATCGCTAAAAAGGTGAAACGTTTGGATTTATTTCGTAGCATTTGTAAACGTTTGGCTTCGATCGCTAAAAAGGTGAAACGTTTGGATTTGTTTCGTAACGTGTGTAAACGTTTGTCTTAAATTGCTAAAAAGGTGGAACGCTTGGATTTGTTTCGTAACGTCTGTAAACGTTTGGCTTAAATTGCTAAGAAGGTGAAACGCTTGGTTTTTTGTCATTACGTTTGTAAACGTTTGGCTTAAATTGCTAAAAAAGTGAAACGTTTGGATTTGTTTCGTAACGTTTGTAAACTTTTGACTTCAATCTCTAAAAAGATGAAACGTTTGGAATTTATTCGTAACGTTTGTAAACGTTTGGCTTAAATCACTAAAAAGGGGAAACATTTTAAATGTTTGGCTTAAATCGCTAAAATGGGGAAACATTTGGATTTGTTTCATAACGTTTATAAACGTTTGTCTTAAATCGCTAAAAAGGTGAAACGTTTGGTTTTGTTTCGTAACGTTTGTAAACGTGTGGCTTAAATCGCTAGAAAGGAGGAACGTTTGGATCTGTTTCCTAACGTTTGTAAATGTTTTGTTTAAATTGTTGTATAAGTGAAACGCTTGGATTTATTTCATTACGTTTGTAAACGATTGGTTTAAATTGCTAAAAAGGCGAAACTCTTGGATTTGTTTCGTAACATTTGTAAACGTTTGGTTTTGTATCGTAACGTTTGGATTTGATTTGTATCGTTTTTAAACGTTTTGCTTAAATCGCTAAAAAGGTGAAACGTTTGGATTTGTTTCGTAATGTTTGCAAACATTTTGCTTGAATCGCTAAAAAGGTAAAACACTTGGATTTTTTTCGTTACGTTTGTAACCATTTGGCTTAAATTATTAAAAAGGTGAAACATTTGGTTTTTTTCGTAACGTTTGTAAACGTTCGGCTTGAATCGCTAAAAAGGTGAAACGTTTGGATTTGTTTCGTAACGTTTGTAAACATTTTGCTTAAATCGCTAAAAAGGTGAAATGTTCGGATTTGTTTCGTAACGTTTGTGAACGTTTGGCTTAAATCGCTAAAAGGGGGGAAAAGTTTGTATTTGTTTCGTAACTGTTGTAAACGTCTGGCTTAAATTGCTAAAAAGGGGAAACGTTTGGATTTGTTTTGTAACGTTTGTAAACGTTTGGCTTAAATCGCTAAAAAGGTGAAACGTTTGGATTTATTTCGTAACGTTTGTAAACATTTGGCCTAAATCACCAAAAAGATGAAACGTTAGGATTTATTTCGTATCGTTTGTAATCGTTTGGCTTAAATCGCTAAAAAGGGGAAACGTTTGGATTTGTTTCTTAACGTTTGTCAACATTTGGCTTAAATCTCTAAAAAGGTGAAACGTTTGGATTTGTGTCATAGCATTTGTAAACGTTTGGCATAAATCGCTAAAAAGGTGAAATGCTTGGATTTGTTTCGTAACCCTTGTAAACGTTTAGCCTAAATTTCTAAAAAGGTGAAACGCTTAGATTTGTTTCGTAACGTTTGTAAACGTTTGACTTAAATCACGAAAAAGGAGAAACATTTGGATTTGTTTCGTAAATTTTGTAAACGTTTGGCTTAAATCGCTAAAAAGGGGAAACACTTGGATTTCTTTCGTAACGTCTGTAAACGTTTGACTTAAATTGCTAAAAAGGTGAAATGCTTGGATTTTTGTCGTTACGTTTGTAAACGTTTGGCTTAAATTGCAAAAAAAGTGAAACGTTTGGATTTGTTTCGTAACGTTTGTAAACTTTTGATTTCAATCTCTAAAAAGGTGAAACGTTTGGAATTTATTCGTAGCGTTTGTAAACGTTTAGCTTAAATCACAAAAAAGGGGAAACATTTTAAATGTTTGGCTTAAATCGCTAGAATGGAGAAACGTTTGGATTTGTTTCGTAACGTTTGTAAACGTTTGGCTTAAATCGCTAAGAAGGTGAAGCGTTTGGTTTTGTTTCGTAACGGTTGTAAACTTTCGGCTTAAATCGCTAAAAAGGTGGAACGTTTGGATCTGTTTCCTAACTTTTGTAAATGTTTTGTTTAAATTGCTATAATGGTGAAACGCTTGGATTTATTTCATAACGTTTGTAAACGTTTGGCTTAAATTGCTAAAAGGCGAAACTCTTGGATTTGATTCGTAACGTTTGTAAATGTTTGGTTTTAGTTCGTAACGTTTGGATTTGTTTCGTATCGTTTTTAAACATTTTACTTAAATCGCTAAAAAGGTGAAACATTTGGATTTGTTTCGTAACATTTGCAAACATTTGGCTTGAATCGCTAAAAAGGTAAAAAAGGTGGATTCTTTTCGTTACTTTTGTAACTTTTTGGCTTAAATTACTAAAAAGGTGAAACGCTTTTATTTGTTTCGTAACATTTGTAAACGTTTGGCTTAAATTGCTAAAAAGGTGGAACGCTTGGATTTAATATGTAACGTTTGTAAACGTTTGGCTTAAATTACTAAAAAGGTGAAACGCTTGGTTTTGTTTCGTAACGTTTGTAAACGTTTGGCTTAAATCGCTAAAAATGTTAAACGTTTGGATTTATTTCGTAACGTTATAAACGTTTGATTTTGTTTCGTAACGTTTGTAAACGTTTGGCTTAAATTGCTAAAATGGGGAAACGTTTGGATTTGTTTCGTAAGTTTGTAAGCGTTTGGCTTATATCGCTAAAAAGGCGAAACGTTTGTATTTGTTTCGAAACGTTTATAAACGTTTGGCTTAAATCACTAATAATGTGAAACGTTTAGATTTGTTTCGTCACGTTTGTAAACGTTTGGCTTAAATCGCTAAAAAGGTGGAACGTTTGGATTTGTTTCGTAACGTTTGTAAATGTTGGGCTTAAATTGCTAAATAGGTGGAACCCTTGGATTTGTTTTGTAACATTTGTAAACCATTGGCTCAAATTGCTAAATAGGTGGAACGCTTGTATTTGTTTCATAACGTTTGTAAACGTTTGGCTCAAATTGATAAAAAGGTGAAACATTTGGATTTCTTTCATAACATTTGTAAATGTTTCGCTCAAATTGCAAAAAAGGTGAAACGTTTGGATTTGTTTCGGAACGTTTGTAAACTTTTGGCTTAAATCGCTAAAAAGTTGAAACGTTTGGATTATTTTCGTAACGTTTGTAAACGTTTGGCTTAAATTGCTAAAAAGGTAAAACGCTTGGATTTGTTTCGTAACGTTTGTAAACGTTTGGCTTAAATTGCTAAAAAGGTGGAATGCTTGGTTTTGTTTCGTAACGTTTGTAAACGTTTGGCTTAAATTGCTAAAAAGGTGAAACGTTTGGATTTATTTCGTAACGTTATAAACGTTTGATTTTGTTTCGTAACGTTTGTAAACGTTTGGCTTAAATCGCTAAAAGGGTGAAATGTTTGGATTTGTTTCGTAACGTTTGTCAACGTTTGGCTTAAATCACTAAAAAGATGAAACGTTTGGATTTGTTTCGTATCATTTATAAACGTTTGGCTTAAATCACTAAAAAGGGGAAACGTTTGGATTTGTTTCGTAACGTTTGTCGATGTTTGGCTTAAATCTCTAAAAAGGCAAAACGTTTGGATTTGTTTCGTAACTTTTGTAAACGTTTGGCTTATATTGCTAAATAGGTGAAACGTTTGGATTTGTTTCGTAACGTTTATAGACGTTTGGCTTAAATCGCTAAAAAGGTGAAACGTTTGGATTTGTTTCGTCCTGTTTGTAAACGTTTGGCGTAAATTGCTAAAATGGGGAAACGTTTGGATTTGTTTCGTAAGGTTTGTAAACGTTTGGCTTATATCGCTAAAAAGGTGAAACGTTTGTATTTGTTTCGAAACGTTTGTAAACGTTTGGCTTAAATCGCTAAAAACGGGAAACGTTTGGATTTGTTTCGTCACGTTTGTAAACGTTTGGCTTAAATCGCTAAAAAGGTGGAACGTTTGGATTTGTTTCGTAATGTTTGTAAAAGTTTTGCTTAAATTGCTAAATAGGTGGAACACTTGGATTTGTTTCGTAACATTTGTAATCCATTGGCTCAAATTGCTAAATAGGTGGAACGCTTGTATTTGTTTCGTAACGTTTGTAAACGTTTGGCTCAAATTGCTAAAAAGGTGAAACATTTGGATTTCTTTCATAGCATTTAAAAATGTTTGGCTCAAACTGCTAAAAAGGTAAACGTTTGGATTTGTTTCGTAACGTTTGTAAACGTTTGGCTTAAATCGCTAAAGAGGTGACACGTTTGGATTTGTTTCGTAAAGTTTGTAAACGTTTGGCTTAAATTGTTAAAAAGGTAAAACGCTTGGATTTGTTTCGTAACGTTTGTAAACGTTTGGCTTAAATTGCTAAAAAGGTGAAACGCTTGGATTTAATTTGTAACGTTTGTAAACGTTTGTAAACGTTTGGCCCAAATTGCTAAAAAGGTGAAACGCTTGGTTTTGTTTCGTAACGTTTGTAAACGTTTGGCTTAAATCACTAAAAATGTTAAACGTTTGGATTTGTTTCGTAACGTTTTAAACGTTTGGTTTTGCTTCGTAACGTTTGTAAACGTTTAGCTTAAATCGCTAAAAAGGTGAAACGTTTGGATTTATTTCGTAACGTTTGTAAAGGTTTGGCCTAAATCGCCAAAAAGATGAAACGTTAGGATTTGTTTCGTAACATTTGTCTTATATTGCTAAAGGTGAAATGTTTGGTTTTGTTTCGTAACGTTTGTAAATGTTCGGCTGAAATCGCAAAAAAGGTGAAACGTTTGGATTTGTTTCGTAACGTTTGTATACGTTTGGCTTAAATTGCTAAAAAGATGAAACGCTTGGATTTGTTTCGTAGCGTTTGTAAACGTTTGGCTTCAATTACTAAAAAGGTGAAACGATTGGATTTGTTTCGGAACGTTTGTAAACGTTTGGCTTAAATTGCTAAAAAGGTGAAACATTTGGATTTATTTCGTAACGTTTGTAAAGATTTGGCTTAAATTGCTAAAAAGGTGAAACGCTTGGTTTTATTTCGTAAAGTTTTTAAGGGTTTGGCTTAAATCGCTAAAAATGTGACACGTTTGGATTTCTTTCGTAACTTTTTAAAAGTTTGGATTTGTTTCGTAACATTTGTAAATGTTTGGCCTAAATCGCTAAAAATGTGAAACGTTTGGATTTGTTTCTTATTGTTTGTAAACGTTTGGCTTAAATCGCTAATAAGGTGAAACGTTTGGATTTGTTTCGTAACGTTTGTCTTATATTGCTAAAGGTGAAATGTTTGGTTTTATTTCGTAACGTTTGTAAACGTTCGGCTGAAATCGCAAAAAAGGTGAAATGTTTGGATTTGTTTCGTAACATTTGTAAACGTTTGGCTTAAATTGCTAAAAAGGTGAAACGCTTGGATTTGTTTCGTAGCGTTTGTAAATGTTTGGCTTCGATTACTAAAAGGTGAAACGATTGGATTTATTTCGGAACTTTTGTAAACGTTTGGCGTTAATTGCTAAAAAGGTGAAACAATTGGATTTATTTTGTAACACTTGTAAACGTTTGGCTTAAATTGCTAAAAAGGTGAAACGCTTGGTTTTATTTCGTAAAGTTTTTAAGGGTTTGGCTTAAATTGCTAAATAGGTGGAACGCTTGGAATTTTTTCGTAACGTTTGTAAGGGTTTGGCTCAAATTGCTAAAAAGGTGAAACATTTGGATTTCTTTCATAACATTTATAAATGTTTGGCTCAAATTGCTAAAAAGGTGAAACATTTTGATTTGTTTCGTAACGTTTGTAAACGTTTGGCTTAAATCTCTAAAAAGGTGAAACGTTTGGATTTGTTTCGTAGCGTTTGTAACGTTTGGCTAAAATTGCTAAAAAGGTAAAACGCTTGGATTTGTTTCATAACGTTTGTAAACGTTTGGCTTAAATTGCTAAAAAGGTGAAACGCTTGGATTTGTTTTGTAATGTTTGTAATCATTTGGTTTAAATTGCCAAAAAGGTGAAACAGTTGGTTTTGTTTCGTAACGTTTGTAAACGTTTGGCTTAAATCGCTAAAAATGTTAAACGTTTGAATTTGTTTCTTAATTTTTTAAACGTTTGGTTTTTCGCAACGTTTGTAAACATTTGGCTTAAATCGCTAAAAAGGTGAAACGTTTGGATTTATTTCATAACGTTTGTAAACGTTTGGCCTAAATCGCCAAAAAGATGAAACGTTAGGAATTGTTTTGTATCGTTTGTAAACGTTTGGCTTAATTCGCTAAAAAGGGGAAACGTTAGGATTTGTTTTGCAACGTTTGTCAACATTTATTTTAAATCTCTAAAAATGAGAAACGTTTGGATTTGTTTCGTAGCGTTTGTAAACGTTTGGCTTAAATCGCTAAAAAGGTGAAACGTTTGGATTTATTTCGTACCATTTGTAAACTTTTGGCTTAGATCGCTAAAAAGGTGAAACGTTTGGATTTGTTTCGTAACGGGTGCAAACGTTTGTCTTAAATTGCTAAAAAGATGGAACGCTTGGATTTGTTTCGTAACGTTTGTAAACGTTTGGCTTAAATTGCTAAAAAGGTGAAACGCTTGGATTTTTGTCATTACGTTTGTAAACGTTTGGCTTAAATTGCTAAAAAAAGGGAAACGTTTGGATTTGTTTCGTAACGTTTGTAAACTTTTGACTTCAATCTCTAAAAAGGTGAAACGTTTGGAATTTATTCGTAACGTTTGTAAACGTTTGGCTTAAATCACTAAAAAGGGGAAACATTTTAAATGTTTGGCTTAAATCGCTAAAATGGGGAAACATTTGGATTTGTTTCGTAACGTTTGTAAACGTTTGGCTTAAATCGCTAAAAAGGTGAAACGTTTGGTTTTGTTTCGTAACGTTTGTAAACGTTTGGCTTAAATCGCTAGAAAGGTGGAACGTTTGGATCTGTTTACTAACGTTTGTAAATGTTTTGCTTAAATTGTTGTATAAGTGAAACGCTTGGATTTATTTTATTACGTTTGTAAACGATTGGTTTAAATTGCTAAAAAGGCGAAACTCTGTGATTTGTTTCGTAACGTTTGTAAACGTTAGGTTTTGTATCGTAACGTTTGGATTTGTTTTGTATCGTTTTTAAACGTTTTGCTTAAATCGCTAAAAAGGTGAAACGTTTGGATTTGTTTCGTAATGTTTGCAAACATTTTGCTTGAATCGCTAAAAAGGTAAAACACTTGGATTTTATTCGTTACGTTTGTAACCATTTGGCTTAAATTATTAAAAAGGTGAAACATTTGGTTTTTTTTGTAACGTTTGTAAACGTTCGGCTTGAATCGCTAAAAAGGTGAAACGTTTGGATTTGTTTCGTAACGTTTGTAAACATTTGGCTTAAATCGCTAAAAAGGTGAAATGTTCGGATTTGTTTCGTAACGTTTGTGAACGTTTGGCTTAAATCGCTAAAAGGGGGGAAAAGTTTGTATTTGTTTCGTAACTGTTGTAAACGACTGGCTTAAATTGCTAAAAAGGGGAAACGTTTGGATTTGTTTTGTAACGTTTGTACACATTTGGCTTAAATCGCTAAAAAGGTGAAACGTTTCGATTTATTTCGTAACGTTTGTAAACGTTTGGCCTAAATCACCAAAAAGATGAAACGTTAGGATTTATTTCGTATCGTTTGTAATCGTTTGGCTTAAGTCGCTAAAAAGGGGAAACGTTTGGATTTGTTTCTTAACGTTTGTCAACATTTGGCTTAAATCTCTAAAAAGGTGAAACGTTTGGATTTGTGTCATAGCGTTTGTAAACGTTTGGCATAAATCGCTAAAAAGGTGAAATGCTTGGATTTGTTTCGTAACCCTTGTAAACGTTTAGCCTAAATTTCTAAAAATTTGAAACGCTTAGATTTGTTTCGTAACGTTTGTAAACGTTTGGCTTAAATCCCGAAAAAGGAGAAACATTTGGATTTGTTTCGTAAATTTTGTAAACGTTTGGCTTAATTCGCTAAAAAGGGGAAGCACTTGGATTTCTTTCGTAACGTCTGTAAACGCTTGACTTAAATTGCTAAAAAGGTGAAATGCTTGGATTTTTGTCGTTACGTTTGTAAACGTTTGGCTTAAATTGCAAAAAAAGTGAAACGTTTGGATTTGTTTCGTAATGTTTGTAAACTTTTGATTTCAATCTCTAAAAAGGTGAAACTTTTGGAATTTATTCGTAGCGTTTGTAAACGTTTAGCTTAAATCACTAAAAAGGGGAAACATTTTAAATGTTTGGCTTAAATCGCTAGAATGGAGAAACGCTTTTATTTGTTTCGTAACGTTTGTAAACGTTTGGCTTAAATTGCTAAAAAGGTGGAACGCTTGGATTTAATATGTAATGTTTGTAAACGTTTGGCTTAAATTACTAAAAAGGTGAAACGCTTTGTTTTATTTCGTAACGTTTGTAAACGTTTGGCTTAAATCGCTAAAAATGTTAAACGTTTGGATTTATTTCGTAACGTTATAAACGTTTGATTTTGTTTCGTAACGTTTGTAAACGTTTGGCTTAAATTGCTAAAATGGGGAAACGTTTGGATTTGTTTCGTAAGTTTGTAAATGTTTGGCTTATATCGCTAAAAAGGCGAAACGTTTTTATTTGTTTCGAAACGTTTGTAAACGTTTGGCTTAAATCGCTAATAATGTGAAACGTTTGGATTTATTTCGTCACGTTTGTAAACGTTTGGCTTAAATCGCTAATAAGGTGGAACGTTTGGATTTGTTTCGTAACGTTTGTAAATGTTTGGCTTAAATTGCTAAATAGGTGGAACGCTTGGATTTGTTTTGTAACATTTGTAAACCATTGGCTCCAATTTCTAAATAGGTGGAACGCTTGTATTTGTTTCATAACGTTTGTAAACGTTTGGCTCAAATTGCTAAAAAGGTGAAACATTTGGATTTCTTTCATAAAATTTGTAAATGTTTCGCTCAAATTGCTAAAAAGGTGAAACATTTGGATTTGTTTCGGAACGTTTGTAAACTTTTGGCTTAAATCGCTAAAAAGGTGAAACGTTTGGATTATTTTCGTAACGTTTGTAAACGTTTGGCTTAAATTGCTAAAAAGGTAAAACGCTTGGATTTGTTTCGTAACGTTTGTAAACGTTTGGCTTAAATTGCTAAAAAGGTGGAATGCTTGGATTTAATTTGTAACGTTAATAAACGTTTGGCTTAAATTACTAAAAAGGTGAAACGCTTGGTTTTGTTTCGTAACGTTTGTAAACGTTTGGCTTAAATCGCTAAAAATGTTAAACATTTGGATTTATTTCGCAACGTTATAAACGTTTGATTTTGTTTCGTAACGTTTGTAAACGTTTGGCTTAAATCGCTAAAAGGGTGAAACGTTTGGATTTGTTTCGTAAGTTTGTAAATGTTTGGCTTATATCGCTAAAAAGGCGAAACGTTTTTATTTGTTTCGAAACGTTTGTAAACGTTTGGCTTAAATCGCTAATAATGTGAAACGTTTGGATTTATTTCGTCACGTTTGTAAACGTTTGGCTTAAATCGCTAATAAGGTGGAACGTTTGGATTTGTTTCGTAACTTTTGTAAACGTTTGGCTTATATTGCTAAGTAGGTGAAACGTTTGGATTTGTTTCGTAGCGTTTATAGACGTTTGGCTTTTATCGATAAAAAGGTGAAACGTTTGGATTTGTTTCGTCCTCTTTGTAAATGTTTGGCTTAAATTGCTAAAATGGGGAAACGTTTGGATTTGTTTCGTAACGTTTGTAAACGTTTAGCTTATATCGCTAAAAAGGCGAAACGTTTGTATTTGTTTCGAAACGTTTGTAAACGTTTGACTTAAATCGATAAAAACGTGAAACGTTTGGATTTGTTTCGTCACGTTTGTAAACGTTTGGATTAAATCGCTAAAAAGGTGGAACGTTTGGATTTGTTTCGTAACGTTTGTAAATGTTTTGCTTAAATTGCTAAATAGGCGGAACACTTGGATTTGTTTCGTAACATTTGTAAACCATTGGCTCAAATTGCTAAATAGGTGGAACGCTTGTATTTGTTTCGTAACGTTTGTAAACGTTTGGCTCAAATTGCTAAAAAGGTGAAACATTTGGATTTCTTTCATAATATTTGAAAATGTTTGGCTCAAATTGCTAAAAACGTAAACGTTTGGATTTGTTTCGTAACGTTTGTAAACGTTTGGCTTAAATCGCTAAAGAGGTGAAACGTTTGGATTTGTTTCGTAAAGTTTGTAAACGTTTGGCTTATATTGCTAAAAAGGTAAAACGCTTGGATTTGTTTCGTAACGTTTGTAAACGTTTGGCTTAAATTGCTGAAACGCTTGGATTTAATTTGTAACGTTTGTAAACGTTTGGCTTAAATTGCTAAAAAGGTGAAACGCTTGGTTTTGTTTCGTAACGTTTGTAAACGTTTGGGTTAAATCGCTAAAAATGTTAAACGTTTGGATTTGTTTCGTAACGTTTTAAACGTTTGGTTTTGCTTCGTAACGTTTGTAAACGTTTGTCTTAAATCGATAAAAAGGTGAAACGTTTGGATTTATTTCGTAACGTTTGTAAAGGTTTGGCCTAAATCGCCAAAAAGATGAAACGTTAGGATTTGTTTCGTAACATTTGTCTTATATTGCTAAAGGTGAAATGTTTGGTTTTGTTTCGTAACGTTTGTAAATGTTCGGCTGAACTCGCAAAAAAGGTGAAACGTTTGGATTTGTTTCGTAACGTTTGTATACGTTTGGCTTAAATTGCTAAAAAGATGAAACGCTTGGATTTGTTTCGTAGCGTTTGTAAACGTTTGGCTTCAATTACTAAAAAGGTGAAACGATTGGATTTGTTTCGGAACGTTTGTCAACGTTTGGCTTTAATTGCTAAAAAGGTGAAACATTTGGATTTGTTTCGTAATATTTGTGAAGATTTGGCTTAAATTGCTAAAAAGGGGAAACGCTTGGTTTTATTTCGTAAAATTTTTAAGGGTTTGGCTTAAATCGCTAAAAATGTGACACGTTTGGATTTCTTTCGTAACTTTTTAAAAGTTTGGATTTGTTTCGTAACATTTGTAAATGTTTGGCCTAAATCGCTAAAAATGTGAAACGTTTGGATTTGTTTCTTATTGTTTGTAAACGTTTGGCTTAAATCGCTAATAAGGTGAAACGTTTGGATTTGTTTCGTAACGTTTGTCTTATATTGCTAAAGGTGAAATGTTTGGTTTTATTTTGTAATGTTTGTAAACGTTCGGCTGAAATCGCAAAAAAGGTTAAACGTTTGGATTTGTTTCGTAACGTTTGTAAATGTTTGGCTTAAATTGCTAAAAAGGTGAAACGCTTGGATTTGTTTCGTAGCGTTTGTAAATGTTTGGCTTCGATTACTAAAAGGTGAAACGATTGGATTTATTTCGGAACTTTTGTAAACATTTGGCGTTAATTGCTAAAAAGGTGAAACAATTGGATTTATTTTGTAACATTTGTAAACGTTTGGCTTAAATTGCTAAAAAGGTGAAACACTTGGTTTTATTTCGTAAAGTTTTTAAGGGTTTGGCTTAAATTGCTAAATAGGTAGAACGCTTGGAATTTTTTCGTAACGTTTGTAAAGGTTTGGCTCAAATTGCTAAAAAGGTGAAACATTTGGATTTTTTTCATAACATTTATAAATGTTTGGCTCAAATTGCTAAAAAGGTGAAACATTTGGATTTGTTTCGTAATGTTTGTAAACGTTTGGCTTAAATCTCTATAAAGGTGAAACGTTTGGATTTGTTTCGTAGTGTTTGTAACGTTTGGCTAAAATTCCTAAAAAGGTAAAACGCTTGGATTTGTTTCATAACGTTTGTAAACGTTTGGCTTAAATTGCTAAAAAGGTGAAACGCTTGGATTTGTTTTGTAATGTTTGTAATCATTTGGTTTAAATTTCCAAAAATGTGAAACGGTTGGTTTTGTTTCGTAACGTTTGTAAACGTTTGGCTTAAATCGCTAAAAATGTTAAATGTTTGAATTTGTTTCGTAATGTTTTAAACGTTTGGTTTTTCGCAACGTTTGTAAACATTTGGCTTAAATCGCTAAGAAGGTGAAATGTTTGGATTTATTTCATAACGTTTGTAAACGTTTGGCCTAAATCGCCAAAAAGATGAAACGTTAGGATTTGTTTTGTATCGTTTGTAAACGTTTGGCTTAAATCGCTAAAAAGGGGAAACGTTAGGATTTGTTTTGTAACGTTTGTCAACATTTATTTTAAATCTCTAAAAATGAGAAACGTTTGGATTTGTTTCGTAACGTTTGTAACTGTTCGGCTTAAATCGCTAAAAAGGTGAAACGTTTATATTTGTTTCGTAACGTTTGTAAACGTTTGGCTTAAATCGCTAAAAAGGTGAAACGTTAGAATTTGTTTCGTAACGTTTCTAAACGTTTGGCTTAAATCGCTAAAAAGGGGGAAAAGTTTGTATTTGGTTCGTAACTGTTGTAAACGTTTGGCTTAAATCGCTAAAAAGATGAAACGTTTGGATTTGTTTCGTATCGTTTATAAACGTTTGGCTTAAATCACTAAAAAGGTGAAACGTTTGGATTTGTTTCGTAAGGTTTGTCGATGTTTGGCTTAAATCTCTAAATAGGCGAAACTTTTGGATTTGTTTCGTAACTTTTGTAAACGTTTGGCTTATATTGCTAAGTAGGTGAAACGTTTGGATTTGTTTCGTAGCGTTTATAGACGTTTGGCTTAAATCGATAAAAAGGTGAAACGTTTGGATTTGTTTCGTCCTCTTTGTAAATGTTTGGCTTAAATTGCTAAAATGGGGAAACGTTTGGATTTGTTTCGTAACGTTTGTAAACGTTTAGCTTATATCGCTAAAAAGGCGAAACGTTTGTATTTGTTTCGAAACGTTTGTAAACGTTTGACTTAAATCGATAAAAACGTGAAACGTTTGGATTTGTTTCGTCACGTTTGTAAACGTTTGGATTAAATCGCTAAAAAGGTGGAACGTTTGGATTTGTTTCGTAACGTTTGTAAATGTTTTGCTTAAATTGCTAAATAGGCGGAACACTTGGATTTGTTTCGTAACATTTGTAAACCATTGGCTCAAATTGCTAAATAGGTGGAACGCTTGTATTTGTTTCGTAACGTTTGTAAACGTTTGGCTCAAATTGCTAAAAAGGTGAAACATTTGGATTTCTTTCATAATATTTGAAAATGTTTGGCTCAAATTGCTAAAAACGTAAACGTTTGGATTTGTTTCGTAACGTTTGTAAACGTTTGGCTAAAATCGCTAAAGAGGTGAAACGTTTGGATTTGTTTCGTAAAGTTTGTAAACGTTTGGCTTATATTGCTAAAAAGGTAAAACGCTTGGATTTGTTTCGTAACGTTTGTAAACGTTTGGCTTAAATTGCTGAAACGCTTGGATTTAATTTGTAACGTTTGTAAACGTTTGGCTTAAATTGCTAAAAAGGTGAAACGCTTGGTTTTGTTTCGTAACGTTTGTAAACGTTTGGCTTAAATCGCTAAAAATGTTAAACGTTTGGATTTGTTTCGTAACGTTTTAAACGTTTGGTTTTGCTTCGTAACGTTTGTAAACGTTTGGCTTAAATCGATAAAAAGGTGAAACGTTTGGATTTATTTCGTAACGTTTGTAATGGTTTGGCCTAAATCGCCAAAAAGATGAAACGTTAGGATTTGTTTCGTAACATTTGTCTTATATTGCTAAAGGTGAAATGTTTGGTTTTGTTTCGTAACGTTTGTAAATGTTCGGCTGAACTCGCAAAAAAGGTGAAACGTTTGGATTTGTTTCGTAACGTTTGTATACGTTTGGCTTAAATTGCTAAAAAGATGAAACGCTTGGATTTGTTTCGTAGCGTTTGTAAACGTTTGGCTTCAATTACTAAAAAGGTGAAACGATTGGATTTGTTTCGGAACGTTTGTCAACGTTTGGCTTTAATTGCTAAAAAGGTGAAACATTTGGATTTGTTTCGTAATATTTGTGAAGATTTGGCTTAAATTGCTAAAAAGGGGAAACGCTTGGTTTTATTTCGTAAATTTTTTAAGGGTTTGGCTTAAATCGCTAAAAATGTGACACGTTTGGATTTCTTTCATAACTTTTTAAAAGTTTGGATTTGTTTCGTAACATTTGTAAATGTTTGGCCTAAATCGCTAAAAATGTGAAACGTTTGGATTTGTTTCTTATTGTTTGTAAACGTTTGGCTTAAATCGCTAATAAGGTGAAACGTTTGGATTTGTTTCGTAACGTTTGTCTTATATTGCTAAAGGTGAAATGTTTGGTTTTATTTTGTAATGTTTGTAAACGTTCGGCTGAAATCGCAAAAAAGGTTAAACGTTTGGATTTGTTTCGTAACGTTTGTAAATGTTTGGCTTAAATTGCTAAGAAGGTGAAACGCTTGGATTTGTTTCGTAGCGTTTGTAAATGTTTGGCTTCGATTACTAAAACGTGAAACGATTGGATTTATTTCGGAACTTTTGTAAACATTTGGCGTTAATTGCTAAAAAGGTGAAACAATTGGATTTATTTTGTAACATTTGTAAACGTTTGGCTTAAATTGCTAAAAAGGTGAAACACTTGGTTTTATTTCGTAAAGTTTTTAAGGGTTTTGCTTAAATTTCTAAATAGGTGGAACGCTTGGAATTTTTTCGTAACGTTTGTAAAGGTTTGGCTCAAATTGCTAAAAAGGTGAAACATTTGGATTTTTTTCATAACATTTATAAATGTTTGGCTCAAATTGCTAAAAAGGTGAAACATTTGGATTTGTTTCGTAATGTTTGTAAACGTTTGGCTTAAATCTCTAAAAAGGTGAAACGTTTGGATTTGTTTCGTAGTGTTTGTAACGTTTGGCTAAAATTCCTAAAAAGGTAAAACGCTTGGATTTGTTTCATAACGTTTGTAAACGTTTGGCTTAAATTGCTAAAAAGGTGAAACGCTTGGATTTGTTTTGTAATGTTTGTAATCATTTGGTTTAAATTTCCAAAAAGGTGAAACGGTTGGTTTTGTTTCGTAACGTTTGTAAACGTTTGGCTTAAATCGCTAAAAATGTTAAATGTTTGAATTTGTTTCGTAATGTTTTAAACGTTTGGTTTTTCGCAACGTTTGTAAACATTTGGCTTAAATCGCTAAGAAGGTGAAATGTTTGGATTTATTTCATAACGTTTGTAAACGTTTGGCCTAAATCGCCAAAAAGATGAAACGTTAGGATTTGTTTTGTATCGTTTGTAAACGTTTGGCTTAAATCGCTAAAAAGGGGAAACGTTAGGATTTGTTTTGTAACGTTTGTCAACATTTATTTTAAATCTCTAAAAATGAGAAACGTTTGGATTTGTTTCGTAACGTTTGTAACTGTTCGGCTTAAATCGCTAAAAAGGTGAAACGTTTATATTTGTTTCGTAACGTTTGTAAACGTTTGGCTTAAATCGCTAAAAAGGTGAAACGTTAGAATTTGTTTCGTAACGTTTCTAAACGTTTGGCTTAAATCGCTAAAAAGGGGGAAAAGTTTGTATTTGGTTCGTAACTGTTGTAAACGTTTGGCTTAAATCGCTAAAAAGGGGAAACGTTTGGATTTGTTTCGTAATATTTGTCAATGTTTGGGTTAAATCGCTAAAAAGATGAAACATTTAGATTTGTTTCGTAATGTTTGTAAACGTTCGGCTTAAATCGCTAAAAAGGTGAAACGTTTGGATTTGTTTCGTAACGTGTGTAAACGTTTGTCTTAAATTGCTAAAAAGGTGGAACGCTTGGATTTGTTTCGTAACGTCTATAAACGTTTGGATTAAATTGCTAAGAAGGTGAAACGCTTGGATTTTTGTCATTACGTTTGTAAACGTTTGGCTTAAATTGCTAAAAAAGTGAAACGTTTGGATTTTTTTTTGTAACGTTTGTAAACTTTTGACTTCAATCTCTAAAAAGGTGAAACGTTTGGAATTTATTCGTAACGTTTGTAAACGTTTGGCTTAAATCACTAAAAAGGGGAAACATTTTAAATGTTTGGCTTAAATCGCTAAAATGGGGAAACATTTGGATTTGTTTCGTAACGTTTGTAAACGTTTGGCTTAAATCGCTAAAAAGGTGAAATGTTTGGTTTTGTTTCGTAACGTTTGGCTTAAATCGCTAGAAAGGTGGAATGTTTGGATCTGTTTCCTAACGTTTGTAAATATTTTGCTTAAGTTGTTGTTTAAGTGAAACGCTTGGATTTATTTCATTACGTTTGTAAACGATTGGTTTAAATTGCTAAAAAGGCGAAACTCTTGGATTTGTTTCGTAACGTTTGTAAACGTTTGGTTTTGTATCGTAACGTTTGGATTTGTTTTGTATCGTTTTTAAACGTTTTGCTTAAATCGCTAAAAAGGTGAAACGTTTGGATTTGTTTCGTAATGTTTGCAAACATTTTGCTTGAATCGCTAAAAAGGTAAAACACTTGGATTTTTTTCGTTACGTTTGTAACCATTTGGCTTAAATTACTAAAAAGGTGAAACATTTGGTTTTTTTTCGTAACGTTTGTAAACGTTCGGCTTGAATCGCTGAAAAGGTGAAACGTTTGGATTTGTTTCGTAACGTTTGTAAACATTTGGCTTAAATCGCTAAAAAGGTGAAATGTTCGGATTTGTTTCGTAACGTTTGTGAACGTTTGGCTTAAATCGCTAAAAGGGGGGAAAAGTTTGTATTTGTTTCGTAACTGTTGTAAACGTCTGGCTTAAATTGCTAAAAAGGGGAAATGTTTGGATTTGTTTTGTAACGTTTGTAAACGTTTGGCTTATATCGCTAAAAAGGTGAAACGTTTGGATTTATTTCGTAACGTTTGTAAACGTTTGACCTTAATCACCAAATATATGAAACGTTAGGATTTATTTCGTATCGTTTGTAATCGTTTGGCTTAAATCGCTAAAAAGGGGAAACGTTTGGATTTGTTTCTTAACGTTTGTCAACATTTGGCTTAAATCTCTAAAAAGGTGAAACGTTTGGATTTGTGTCATAGCGTTTGTAAACGTTTGGCATAAATCACTAAAAAGGTGAAATGCTTGGATTTGTTTCGTAACCCTTGTAAACGTTTAGCCTAAATTTCTAAAAAGGTGAAACGCTTAGATTTGTTTCGTAACTTTTGTAAACGTTTGGCTTAAATCGCGAAAAAGGAGAAACATTTGGATTTGTTTGGTAAATTTTGTAAACGTTTGGCTTAAATCGCTAAAAAGGGGAAACATTTGGATTTCTTTCGTAACTCTGTAAACGTTTGACTTAAATTGCTAAAAAGGTGAAATGCTTGGATTTTTGTCGTTACGTTTGTAAACGTTTGGCTTAAATTGCAAAAAAAGTGAAACGTTTGGATTTGTTTCGTAACGTTTGTAAACTTTTGATTTCAATCTCTAAAAAGGTGAAACGTTTCGAATTTATTCATAGCGTTCGTAAACGTTTAGCTTAAATCATTAAAAAGAGGAAACATTTTAAATGTTTGGCTTAAATCGCTAGAATGGAGAAACGTTTGGATTTGTTTCGTAACGTTTGTAAACGTTTGGCTTAAATCGCTAAAAAGGTGAAGCGTTTGGTTTTGTTTCGTAACGTTTGTAAACTTTCAGCTTAAATCGCTAAAAAGTTAGAACGTTTGCATCTGTTTCCTAACTTTTGTAAATGTTTTGCTTAAATTGCTATAATGGTGAAACGCTTGGATTTATTTCATAACGTTTGTAAACGTTTGGCTTAAATTGCTAAAAGGCGAAACTCTTGGATTTGTTTCGTAACGTTTGTAAATGTTTGGTTTTAGTTCGTAACGTTTGGATTTGTTTCGTATCGTTTTTAAACGTTTTGCTTAAATCGCTAAAAAGGTGAAACATTTGGATTTGTTTCGTAACATTTGCAAACATTTGGCTTGAATCGCTAAAAAGGTAAAAAGGTGGATTTTTTTCGTTACTTTTGTAACTTTTTGGCTTAAATTACTAAAAAGGTGAAACATTTAGTTTTTTTTCGTAACGTTTGTAACTGTTCGGCTTAAATCGCTAAAAAGGTGAAACGTTTATATTTGTTTCGTAACGTTTGTAAACGTTTGGCTTAAATCGCTAAAAAGGTGAAACGTTAGGATTTGTTTCGTAACGTTTCTAAACGTTCGGCTTAAATCGCTAAAAAGGGGGAAAAGTTTGTATTTGGTTCGTAACTGTTGTAAACGTTTGGCTTAAATCGCTAAAAAGGGGAAACGTTTGGATTTGTTTCGTAATGTTTGTCAACGTTTGGGTCAAATTGCTAAAAAGATGAAACATTTAGATTTGTTTCGTAACGTTTGTAAACGTTCGGCTTAAATCGCTAAAAAGGTGAAACGTTTGGATTTGTTTCGTAACGTTTGTAAACATTTGGCTTAAATCGCTAAAAAGGAGAAACGTTAGGATTTGTTTCGTAGCGTTTCTAAATGTTTGGCTTAAATCGCTAAAAGGGGGAAAAATTTGTATTTGGTTCGTAACTGTTGTAAACATTTGGCTTAAATCGCTAAAAAGGGGAAACGTTTGGATTTGTTTCGTAACGTTTGTCAACGTTTGGCTTAAATAGCTAAAAAGATGAAACGTTTGGATTTGTTTCGTAACGTTTGTAAATGTTTTGCTTAAACCGCTAAAACGATGAAACGTTTGGATTTGTTTCGTATCATTTGTAAACGTTTGGCTTAAATAACTAAAAAGGTGAAACATTTGGATTTGTTTCGTAACATTTGTCAATGTTTGGCTTAAATCTCAAAAAAGGCGAAACGTTTGGATTTGTTTCGTAACTTTTGTAAACTTTTGGCTTATATTGCTAAATAGGTGAAACGTTTGGATTTGTTTCGTAGCGTTTATAGACGTTTGGCTTAAATCGCTGAAAAGGGGAAACGTTTGGATTTGTTTCGTTCTGTTTGTAAACGTTTGGCTTAAATTGCTAAAATGGGGAAACGTTTGGATTTGTTTCGTAACGTTTGTAAACGTTTGGCTTATATCGCTAAAAAGGCGAAACGTTTGTATTTGTTTCGAAAAGTTTGTAAACGTTTGGCTTAAATCGCTAAAAACGTGAAACGTTTGGATTTGTTTCGTCACGTTTGTAAACGTTTGGCTTAAATCGCTAAAAAGATGGAACGTTTGGATTTGTTTCGTAACGTTTGTAAATGTTTGGCTTAAATTGCTAAATAGGTGGAACGCTTGGATTTTTTTCGTAACATTTGTAAACCATTGGCTCAAATTGCTAAATAGGTGGAACGCTTGTATTTGTTTCGTAACGTTTGTAAACGTTTGGCTCAAATTGCTAAAAAGGTGAAACATTTGAATTTCTTTCATAACATTTGTAAATGTTTGGCTCAGATTGCTAAAAAGGTGAAACGTTTGGATTTGTTTCGCAACGTTTGTAAACGTTTGGCTTAAATCGCTAAAAAGGTGAAACGTTATGATTCGTTTCGTAACGTTTGTAAATGTTTGGCTTAAATTGCTAAAAAGGTATAACGCTTGGATTTTTTTCGTAGCGTTTGTAAACATTTGGTTTAAATTGCTAAAAAGGTGAAACGCTTGGATTTATTTTGTAATGTTTGTAAACATTTGGTTTAAATTGCTAAAAAGGTGAAACGTTTAGTTTTGTTTCGTAACATTTGTAAATGTTTGGCTTAAATCGCTAAAAATGTTAAACGTTTGATTTGTTTCGTAACGTTTTAAACGTTTGGTTTTGTTTTGTAACGTTTGTAAATATTTGGCTTAAATCGCTAAAAAGGTGAAACTTTTGGATTTATTTCGTAACGTTTCTAAAGGTTTGGCCTAAATTGCCAAAAAGATGAAACATTAGGATTTGTTTCGTAATGTTTGTCTTATATTGCTAAAGGTGAAATGTTTGGTTTTGTTTCGTAACGTTTGTAAACGTTCGGCTGAAATCGCAAAAAAGGTGAAACGTTTGGATTTGTTTCGTAACATTTGTAAACGTTTGGCTTAAATTGCTAAAAAGATGAAACACTTGGATTTGTTCCGTAGCATTTGTAAACGTTTGGCTTCAATTACTAAAAAAGGGAAACGATTGGATTTGTTTCGGAACGTTTGTAAACGTTTGGCTTTAATTGCTAAAAAGGTGAAGCATTTGGATTTGTTTCGTAACGTTTGTAAATGTTTGGCTTAAATTGCTAAATAGGTGGAACGCTTGGATTTTTTTCGTATCATTTGTAAACCATTGGCTCAAATTGCTAAATAGGTGGAATGCTTGTATTTGTTTCGTAACGTTTGTAAACGTTTGCCTTAAATCGCTAAAAAGATGAAACGTTTGGATTTGTTTCGTATCGTTTGTAAGCGTTTGTATTTGTTTCGTAACATTTGTCAATGTTTGGCTTAAATCTCTAAAAAGGTGAAACTTTTGGATTTGTTTCGTAACTTTTGTAAACGTTTGGCTTAAATCGCTAAATAGGGGAAACGTTTGGATTTGGTTCGTAGCGTTTATAGACGTTTGGCTTAAATCGCTAAAAAGGTGAAACGTTTGGATTTGTTTCGTCCTGTTTGTAAACGTTTGGCTTAAATTGCTAATATGTGGAAACGTTTGGATTTGTTTCGTAACGTTTGTAAACGTTTGGCTTATATCGCTAAAAAGGCGAAATGTTTGTATTTGTTTTGAAACGTTTGTAA
Source organism: Mercurialis annua (assembly GCF_937616625.2). Taxonomy (NCBI): domain Eukaryota; kingdom Viridiplantae; phylum Streptophyta; class Magnoliopsida; order Malpighiales; family Euphorbiaceae; genus Mercurialis; species Mercurialis annua. The sequence goes on from NC_065570.1 coordinate 24,856,925, forward strand.
ACGTTTGGCTTAAATCGCTAAAAACGTGAAACGTTTGGATTTGTTTCGTCACGTTTGTAAACGTTTGGCTTATATCGCTAAAAAGGTGGAACGTTTGGCTTAAATCGCTAAAAAGGTGGAACGTTTGGATTTGTTTCGTAACGTTTGTAAATGTTTGGCTTAAATTGCTAAATAGGTGGAACGCTTGGATTTTTTCGTAACATTTGTAAACCATCGGCTCAAATTGCTAAATAGGTGGAACGCTTGTATTTGTTTCGTAACGTTTGTAAACGTTTGGCTCAAATTGCTAAAAAGGTGAAACATTTGGATTTCTTTCATAACGTTTGTAAATGTTTGGCTCAGATTGCTAAAAAGGTGAAACATTTGGATTTGTTTCGCAACGTTTGTAAACGTTTGGCTTAAATCGCTAAAAAGGTGAAACGTTATGATTTGTTTCGTAACGTTTGTAAACGTTTGGCTTAAATTGCTAAAAAGGTAAAACGCTTGGATTTGTTTCGTAGCGTTTGTAAACGTTTGGCTTAAATTGCTAAAAGGTAAAACGCTTGGATTTATTTTGTAATGTTTGTAAACAGTTGGTTTAAATTGCTAAAAATGTGAAACGCTTGGTTTTGTTTCGTAACGTTTGTAAACGTTTGGCTTAAATCGCTAAAAATGTTAAACGTTTGGATTTGTTTCGTAACGTTTTAAATGTTTGGTTTTGTTTCATAACGTTTGTAAACATTTGGCTTAAAACGCTAAAAGGGTGAAACGTTTGGATTTATTTCGTAACGTTTGTAAAGGTTTGGCATAAATCGCCAAAAAGATGAAACGTTAGGATTTGTTTCGTAATGTTTGTCTTATTTTGCTAAAGGTGAAATGTTTTGTTTTGTTTCGTAACGTTTGTAAACGTTCGGCTGAAATCGCAAAAAAGGTGAAACGTTTGGATTTGTTTCGTAACGTTTGTAAACGTTTGGCTTAAATTGCTAAAAAGATGAAACGCTTGGATTTGTTCCGTAGCGTTTGTAAACGTTTGGCTTCAATTACTAAAAAAGGGAAACGATTGGATTTGTTTCGGAACGTTTGTAAACGTTTGGCTTTAATTGTTAAAAAGGAGAAACATTTGGATTTATTACGTAACGTTTGTAAAGGTTTGGCTTAAATTGCTAAAAAGGTGAAATGCTTGGTTTTATTTCGTAAAGTTTTTTAGGGTTTGGCTTAAATCGCAAAAAATGTGAAACGTTTGGATTTCTTTCGTAACTTTTTAAACGTTTGGATTTGTTTCGTAACATTTGTAAATGTTTGGCTTAAATCGCTAAAAATGTGAAACGTTTGGATTTGTTTCTTATTGTTTGTAAACGTTTGGCTTAAATCGCTAATAAGGTGAAACGTTTGGATTTGTTTCATAACGTTTGTCTTATATTGCTAAAGGGGAAATGTTTTGTTTTATTTCGTAACGTTTGTAAACGTTCGGCTGAAATCGCAAAAAAGGTGAAACGTTTGGATTTGTTTCGTAACGTTTGTAAACGTTTGGCTTAAATTGCTAAAAAGGTGAAACGCTTGGATTTGTTTCGTAGCATTTGTAACCGTTTGGCTTCAATTACTAAAAGGTGAAACGATTGGATTTGTTTCGGAACGTTTGTAAACGTTTGGCTTTAATTGCTAAAAAGGTGAAACATTTGGATTTATTTTGTAACGTTTGTAAACGTTTGGTTTAAATTGCTAAAATGGCGAAACGCTTGGTTTTATTTCGTTAAGTTTTTAAGGGTTTGGCTTAAATCGCTAAATAGGTGGAACACTTGGATTTGTTTCGTAACGTTTGTAAGGGTTTGGCTAAAATTTCTAAAAAGGTGAAACATTTGGATTAGTTTCATAAAGTTTGTAAACGTTTGGCTTAAATTGCTAAAAAAGTGCAACGCTTGGAATAGTTTCGTAACGTTTGTAAACGTTTGGATTAAATTGCCAAAAAAGGTGAAACGCTTAGATTTGTTTTGTAATATTTATAAACGTTTGGTTTAAATTGCTAAACAGGTGAGACATTTGGTTTTGTTTCGTAACGTTTGTAAACGTTTGGCTTAAATCTCTACAAATGTGAAACGTTTGAATTTGTTTCGTAGCGTTTTAAACGTTTGGTTTTGTTTCGTAACGTTTGTAAACGTTTGGCTTAAATCGCTAAAAAGGTGAAACGTTTGGATTTGTTTCGTAATGTTTGTAAACGTTTGGCTTAAATCGCTAAAAAGATGAAACATTTGGATTTGTTTCGTATCGTTTGTAAACGTTTGGCTTAAATCACTAAAAAGGTTAAATGTTTGTATTTGTTTCGTAACGTTTGTCAACGTTTGGCTTAAATCTCTAAAAAGGTGAAACGTTTGGATTTGTTTCGTAACTCTTGTAAACGTTTGGTTTAAACTGCTAAATAGGGGAAACGTTTAGATTTGTTTCGTAGCGTTTATAGACGTTTGGCTTAAATCGCTAAAAAGGTGAAACGTTTGGATTTATTTCGTCCTCTTTGTAAACGTTTGGCTTAAATTGCTAAAATGGGGAAACATTTGGATTTGTTTCGTAATGTTTGTAAACGTTTGGCTTATATCGCTAAAAAGGCGAAGCGTTTGTATTTGTTTCGAAACGTTTGTAAACGTTTGGCTTAAATCACTAAAAACGTGAAACGTTCGGATTTGTTTCGGCACGTTTGTAAACGTTTGGCTTAAATCGCTAAAAAGGTGGAACATTTGGATTTGTTTCATAACGTTTGTAAATGTTTGGCTTAAATTGCTAAATAGGTGGAACGCTTGGATTTTTTTCCGTAACATTTGTAAACCATTTGCTCAAATTGCTAAAAAGGTGAAACATTTGGATTTGTTTCTTAACATTTGTAAATGTTTTGGCTCAAATTGCCAAAAAGGTGAAACGTTTGGATTTGTTTCGTAACGTTTGTAAACGTTTGGCTTAAATTGCTAAAAAGGTGAAACGCTTGGATTTGTTTCGTAGCATTTGTAACCGTTTGGCTTCAATTACTAAAAGGTGAAACGATTGGATTTGTTTCGGAACGTTTGTAAACGTTTGTCTTTAATTTCTAAAAAGGTGAAACATTTGGATTTATTTTGTAACGTTTGTAAACGTTTGTTTTAAATTGCTAAAATGGCGAAACGCTTGGTTTTATTTCGTTAAAATTTTAAGGGTTTGGCTTAAATCGCTAAATAGGTGGAACGCTTGGATTTGTTTCGTAACGTTTGTAAGGGTTTGGCTAAAATTTCTAAAAAGGTGAAACATTTGGATTAGTTTCATAAAGTTTGTAAACGTTTGGCTTAAATTGCTAAAAAAGTGCAACGCTTGGAATAGTTTCGTAACGTTTGTAAACGTTTGGATTAAATTGCTAAAAAGGTGAAACGCTTAGATTTGTTTTGTAATGTTTATAAACGTTTGGTTTAAATTGCTAAAAAGGTGAGACATTTGGTTTTGTTTCGTAACGTTTGTAAACGTTTGGCTTAAATCTCTAAAAATGTGAAACGTTTGAATTTGTTTCGTAGCGTTTTAAACGTTTGGTTTTGTTTCGTAACGTTTGTAAACGTTTGGCTTAAATCGCTAAAAAGGTGAAACGTTTGGATTTGTTTCGTAATGTTTGTAAACGTTTGGCTTAAATCGCTAAAAAGATGAAACATTTGTATTTGTTTCGAAACGTTTGTAAACGTTTGGCTTAAATCACTAAAAACGTGAAACGTTTGGATTTGTTTCGTCACGTTTGTAAACGTTTGGCTTAAATCGCTAAAAAGGTGGAACATTTTGATTTTTTTCATAACGTTTGTAAATGTTTGGCTTAAATTGCTAAATAGGTGGAACGCTTGGATTTTTTTCCGTAACATTTGTAAACCATTGGCTCAAATTGCTAAAAAGGTGAAACATTTGGATTTGTTTCTTAACATTTGTAAATGTTTTGGCTCAAATTGCCAAAAAGGTGATACGTTTGGATTTGTTTCGTAACGTTTGTAAACGTTTGGCTTAAATTGCTAAAAAGGTGAAACTCTTGGATTTGTTTCGTAGCATTTGTAACCGTTTGGCTTCAATTACTAAAAGGTGAAACGATTGGATTTGTTTCGGAACGTTTGTAAACGTTTGGCTTTAATTGCTAAAAAGGTGAAACATTTGGATTTATTTTGTAACGTTTGTAAACGTTTGGTTTAAATTGCTAAAATGGCTAAACGCTTGGTTTTATTTCGTTAAGTTTTTAAGGGCTTGGCTTAAATCGCTAAATAGGTGGAACGCTTGGATTTGTTTCGTAACGTTTGTAAGGGTTTGGCTAAAATTTCTAAAAAGGTGAAACATTTGGATTAGTTTCATAAAGTTTGTAAACCTTTGGCTTAAATTGCTAAAAAAGTGCAACGCTTGGAATAGTTTCGTAACTTTTGTAAACGTTTGGATTAAATTGCTAAAAAGGTGAAACGCTTAGATTTGTTTTGTAATGTTTATAAACGTTTGGTTTAAATTGCTAAAAAGGTGAGACATTTGGTTTTGTTTCGTAACGTTTGTAAACGTTTGGCTTAAATCTCTAAAAATGTGAAACGTTTGAATTTGTTTCGTAGCGTTTTAAACGTTTGGTTTTGTTTCGTAACGTTTGTAAACGTTTGGCTTAAATCGCTAAAAAGGTGAAACGTTTGGATTTGTTTCGTAATGTTTGTAAACGTTTGGCTAAAACCGCTAAAAAGATGAAACATTTGGATTTGTTTCGTATCGTTTGTAAACGTTTGGCTTAAATCACTAAAAAGGTAAATGTTTGGATTTGTTTCGTAACGTTTGTCAACGTTTGGCTTAAATCTTTAAAAAGGTGAAACGTTTGGATTTGTTTCGTAACTCTTGTAAACGTTTGGCTTAAACTGCTAAATAGGGGAAACGTTTAGATTTGTTCCGTAGCGTTTATAGACGTTTGGCTTAAATCGCTAAAAAGGTGAAACGTTTGGATTTATTTCGTCCTCTTTGTAAACGTTTGGCTTAAATTGCTAAAATGGGGAAACATTTGGATTTGTTTCGTAACGTTTGTAAATGTTTGGCTTATTTCGCTAAAAAGGCGAAGTGTTTGTATTTGTTTCTAAACGTTTGTAAACGTTTGGCTTAAATCACTAAAAACGTGAAACGTTTGGATTTGTTTCGTCACGTTTGTAAACGTTTGGCTTAAATCGCTAAAAAGGTGGAACATTTGGATTTGTTTCATAACGTTTGTAAATGTTTGGCTTAAATTGCTAAATAGGTGGAACGCTTGGATTTTTTTCCGTAACATTTGTAAACTATTGGCTCAAATTGCTAAAAAGGTGAAACATTTGGATTTGTTTCTTAACATTTGTAAATGTTTTGGCTCAAATTGCCAAAAAGGTGAAACGTTTGGATTTGTTTCGTAACGTTTGTAAACATTTGGCTTAAATTGCTAAAAAGGTGAAACGTTTTGATTAGTTTCATAAAGTTTGTAAACGTTTGGCTTAAATTGCTAAAAAGGTAAAACGCTAGGATTTGTTTCGTAACGTTTGTAAACGTTTGGCTTAAATTGCTAAAAAGGTGAAACGCTTGGATTTATTTTGTAATGTTTGTAAACATTTGGTTTAAATTGCTAAAAAGGTGAAACGCTTGGTTTTGTTTCGTAACATTTGTAAACGTTTGGCTTAAATCGCTAAAAATGTTAAACGTTTGGATTTGTTTCGTAACGTTTTAAACGTTTGGTTTTGTTTCGTAACATTTGTAAACATTTGGCTTAAATCTCTAAAAAGGTGAAACGTTTGAATTTATTTCGTAACGTTTGTAAAGATTTGGCCTAAATCGCCAAAAAGATGAAACATTAGGATTTGTTTCGTAACGTTTGTCTTATATTGCTAAAGGTGAAATGTTTGATTTTGTTTCATAACGTTTGTAAACGTTCGGCTGAAATCGCAAAAAAGGTGAAACGTTTGGATTTGTTTCGTATTGTTTGTATATGTTTGGCTTAAATTGCTAAAAAGATTAAACGTTTGGATTTGTTTCGTAGCGTTTGTAAACGTTTGGCTTCAATTACTAAAAAGGTGAAACGATGGATTTGTTTCGGAACGTTTGTAAACATTTGGCTTTAATTGCTAAAAAGGTGAAACATTTGGATTTATTTCGTAACGTTTGTAAACGTTTGGCTTTAATTTCTAAAAAGGTGAAACGCTTGGTTTTATTTTGTAACGTTTTTAAGGGTTTGGCTTAAATCGCTAAAAATGTGAAATGTCTGGATTTCTTTCGTAACTTTTTAAACGTTTGGATTTGTTTCGTAACATTTGTAAATGTTTGGCTTAAATAGCTAAAAATGGGAAACGTTTGGATTTGTTTCTTATTGTTTGTAAACGTTTGGCTTAAATCGCTAATAAGGTGAAACGTTTGGATTTGTTTCGTAATGTTTGTCTTATATTGCTAAAGGTGTAATGTTTGGTTTTATTTCGCAACGTTTGTAAACGTTCGGCTGAAATCGCAAAAAAGATGAAATGTTTGGATTTGTTTCGTAACATTTATAAACGTTTGGCTTAAATTGCTAAAAAGGTGAAACGCTTTGTAATATCCCGTATTTTTCCTTTTTATTATTTTTAAATTATTTTAAATTTTTATTTTTATTTTTACATTCCGTTGAGGTTTAGGTAATCTACTATTATTATAATTAAATATTTTTATTTAATTTTATTTGAGTCGTTTGTTGATTGGGTCATGGTTCGATTCGGGTTTGGTTTGTGATGGGTCAGTTTGGCCATGTATTGTTTTAATTTTGGCCCATGCATGGTTTTAATTAGGCCTATGCATTGTTAAATTGTGGCCCATGAAAATGTTAATTTTTGTCCATATAAATCTTAAGCAGCTTTTGCCTTTTATGCTGAAACCGTTTCTTTCCTATTTAACTAATTATGCTGCGAAGAGATTTCCTTAATTTCATACGTTTTCTTAGCCTAATATTTTCTCAACCTATAACATATAACCCTAGCCGTCTGTTAGCATCTCATATTCTATGAAAAAACATTCATCTTCAACCTCTCTGCTACTGTCAAAGTTTTTGTAAGTATTGATCTTAGTTTCAGTTATGAGTTCATTATCGACACGATCGTTCATTGGTTCGTTCTCATCCGTTCTTGGATCGAAATCAGTTCTATTTCGTCCCAGAGATAGTAGACTCACGTCACTACGAATCCCATATTTAGTTTTGCAAAATGGTACGTTATTCTTTCCGTTTTAGCCGCCGTCGTTTCATCGTTTCTATGCGTTGTTGTTAACTCTATTTAGTTTGAGGTTCTGCCGATGGTCATCAGTTATGAATTGGTATCTATATAATTGTAATCTTTTGTTAATGAGTTAGTTCTTTGAATTATATGAAGTTGTTCATGGATTTGGTTCTGTTTCTTTGATTACTGCACATTGATGGATTCCTTATTGTTAGGTTTTGTACTATGCTTTAGAGTCGTATGAATTCTTTTGTTAGTATTTAAAATTTGCATTATTTTTGTCCACTGATGCGTGGCTAGTGAAGTGCATTTTGGAGTTGATTAATAAATTCATATTGCTTGGGCTACTGAAATGGTAATTTCTATTGGTTGGTTAATTTTGATTATTTAGCTAAAGGGTCAATTAGGTCATTAAAATATTGTTATTGTTTTCAATAATAACTTTGGTTTTCGTTTTGATTTATAATAGGTAATTTTATAAAAGATAAATATTTTATAACTTAAATTTATATAATTACTCGGATAATTATACATTAAATTTCGAATATTAAATTGGCTAAATTACAATTTAGCCCTTGAATATTTTTATAACTTATTTAAGTAAGTTTTTGGTTAGTAATTTGATATTTTGTTTTAATTATAAATAAAGTAATTAATTTGATTTTGAATAATAAATTGACTACAGTACAGTTTAGTCCCGAAATTGGCTAAAGTACAATTTAGTCCCTAAACTTTTATAGAACTTATTTAATTAAGTTTTTGGTTTGTAAATTGGGTTACTTGAATTCGAAGTTATTGAGTTCTGTTTCAATGGTTTATTATTTTACCAATTATTTTTATAAATATAAACTCGGGTTTATATTTGATAAACGTTTTGAGTCGGGTTAGACTTGGGTCACTCGACAAGTGAGGTTAGCTTGGTAGTTATTGGTAACTCGGCTAACCCACTATTTGGAAATTAATTATTATTTAAAGAGTTTATAAATAATATTTGTAAATTGGATTTTAAAGCGAGAATTCAATAGACTTATATTAATTGGGCTTTATTACCTAATGGGTATCTTTGTGTGTTCTGGCTTGTCTATTTCCGACGTGTTAACTTTGCTAGTCCTATGTGGTGTCTAGTACTCTCTAGAGTTAGGGTCTGTATTTAATAATTATTTTATTTGTCTAGACCCGTCTATTGTTCGTGCTCCAGAGGCGGACCAGGATTAGTTGCTTGCCGGTTTTCACGTGGATTAGCAAGCAGTGAGTTTGTACTTACTATTTACCGCTTTATTAAGTAAATTGTTATTTTAATATTAAATATATATACTGTACGTATATTTCGAACTTTTTTTATATTATGGCTTCTAGTTGGAACATGCTACCTAATGGGCATCATTAGGACTGCGTGCGCACCGTTAATGATCTGGGAAAGGTAATTATAGTAATGTGGTAACTCGGTGTGAGCATAGCTCTCGGGACCAGGTAGAGTAACTCGGTGTAGCTCAGCTCTCGGGACTCTGGTATAAGTGTGGTCAGTGGTAACTCGGTGTAGCTCAGCTCTCGGGACTAGACCTGTTGGATTATGTTTATTATTTAGAATTGTGGATTAGGGTTCCAATTATTATTCCTAATACCGTTATTAAATGTTTTAAATGGTTTTAAAGGTTTTCCCCTTAATAAATGTAGATAGTGGTATAAACTCATCTCAGTATATCTGACCCCGTTGTTTTCCCGATTTTTTCCAGGGTTATGGTCTGAGAGAGTCTGGTGATCTCCGCATTTTTCTTTTCCTCGGAGGTTCCATTTATTTTTGATAAACTGTAAAACTGTTTTATTCTTAGACCGCAGTAGTAACTAGACGTCTTTATTATTATTAGATATTTTGTCGGATTGGTTCGACTGATTATATTGCTTTGGCATGTTATATTACTTACATTGGTTTATGATAAATCTATTTTAGACTCGGAATTGAATAAGCATGTTATATTAACTGTTGAATATTATAACTGCTAGATTTAGGCTGAAGTCTCGGTTGCCCCCGAGCATTGGTTTTTCTGTAGATTTAATTAAATTGTATGTTATAAGGAAGGTTAGCTACGGGTGTTGGTACTACATTACCCATGCCCTAGCGCCGGTCACGATTCATGAAAATGGGTCGTGACAAACTTGGTATCAGAGCTTTGGTTTCAAACCAAGGCCTTCTGCATGTTATGTGTTTACTATTTTGGCATGATAATTTGGTGTCGTGTCATAGGAACTACTGCGGAGTTAGGATTCGCGTCTTGTCTTTTAAAACGTCATCTTTTATTTTCAAACTTTCAGCCTACATCCTATAGGTGATGTCTGTCAGTCTTTATTTGGTGTTGATGCTATGATTGACAATGTATTTCACTTGGATGTTATTTGATATGTTTTATCATGTTGAGGTTATTTCACGAGGTGATTTTAATTGCTTTTGATTTCTCAGGAAATCTATTGTTGATGATGTTTTCTAAATTCATACTTGGGTATGATGTTGTTTGAAAAACTTTGGCTTTATCGCATTAATGGTTTTAAATAACGATGAATTATATGGTAGTACAATTTGGATTTGGCCGTAATTGTTGGGTGCTATATACGTTAGCACCTATGAGGATACATTTAGGCGTTAACCTAAATTTTGGGTTAATTTTTAAAACGTGTTTTGGTGGTTATACGTTGTTTGACCTCATGTTGTTTTAAATTTTTCATTAAGAATATTTGTTTTATCTGATTTGTGTTTCGACAAAGAATCAAAAGAGAAGTTTGGTGTTAAATTCTTAAAAAAAAATGTTTGATTTTTGGTTGAGTTACCAGTAAAAATAAATTCTTGTATTTTGAAATATTATGTTTGGTTTGGTGTTAACAAGCGATGATTTCAAAATCATATTTTATGAGATGAGCCAGTATTTTAAGAATTTAAAGTTGAAGTTATTTTATCATGGGTTGTATGTCAGCATTTTAAATTTTTAGGAATTTACAGAATAGATGTTTGAAATTAAAGATTTCTCACTTGAGTTTTAAATTACCGGCTAGCGGTTGGATTAAGTTGAGCTCTCAAATTTAAAATGATGAAAATTTTATTAAAATATTTTTCCAGGTTTACAAATATTTTGAATACATTTTTTTACGGTTGTTTTGGGTTCGACTTGGGTCACCCAAATTTAGGAGTTGAGCTTGGTAGTTGTAATGACTCGGCTAGCTCGATGAACTTATGGTTTGAGATACTTGGGTATCCGTTTAAAAACAACTAATTAATAAGAAGAGACTTTTACAAATTGTAATTTTGTTTTAACCACGGGGCTCAACAAAAATTTGGAAGTTTTCGTATTTGACTTTAAATTTCAAAACGAATTTTAAAGCGTACTATTAAAGGACGATATAATTACATGGTTAATTTGTAATGAGATTTCAAGGATATGTTGTGACATATCCCGATTTGTTTTTAAGTATGTATGATGTAAATTGTGTTCAATGGTACGTTTACGTGGTTTGCGACTTACAAATTTGTTTCTTGTGAAAATAAATTGCGTTGTTTAACTCGCTTGTCTGTTAGAATAAGTTGATTATTTTTGTTTTGTCTCTTCGTGCGGAGTAGCAAGTGAGATGACTTAATCACGTGGTTATGGTTGGCTTACCCCGATGTATAGTTTGACCTTTGAGTAAGACCTTCCTTTAGACCTTATTTTCTTTGTTCGGTTTAGGATTGCGCGGAGTTTTGCTGTTTCTGTTTCGTGGATTAAAACCTTTGGGTTTTGATATCGAGGAATACGAGGGAAGTATTTCCTCGGATTGGCCGGTGATATCTTATTATCCTAGATCAGATATTGAAAACTCTGAACCGAGAAGATAAATAGGTGTATTAATGCACCGGTGTTTCCATCAAGTATGATGTTGCGATACGGGAGCTGGCGGTAATTTTAGTAGGAACGTTTTGATGTGTTATTTCCTTGGGAATGAGTGTCAATTAAGGTTTAGGGTAGTTTGATATTTATGCGGAAGAGTTGTAACAGAATTTTAGGTTGAATTGTTTTATAGCATCAAATGTTGTTAGGTTGCAAGTAAGGAATTTTGAGAATATTTTGGAGGCTATCGAGTGCACATCTCACAGAATGTAACGTCTAGCAGATGTTTTATTGAGAAATGGATTTCATAGATTGATTTGTTGAAATATTTGAAATATTTTTTTTTAACATGTAATTGTGCCCAGACATATCATGAACATGCATTTTGAATGTCACGACTAGGATTGCATTGAACACTGAGTATGCTCACTAAATAAAAGATAAATTAATAATTAATACATGCATAATAGTACATGCATCACATGCATAGAAATGATTAGGGTTGGATGCAACTCTTTGGGGATGAGAGATGTCATCACCCTGGCGCACAATTATGTAAAATAGATTTTATCAATAAAGTGTTATGAGAAAGATATTTTAAAACAAACTCGCGAGTCACATTGTGATATAATTATTTATAAAGTTGTTGAATTTCAAATGATTTTGAAACTGTTACCGAAAGGTAGTTAGACAAATACTTTGTGATGATGGTGATGGATATTGGACGTTTACGTTGTAAGTGATTGGTCTGTAGCATCAGAATCTTGTGGTTATAAGTAAGAATGATTTTGAGGTTGCGCTCGAGATATAGTTGTGCCAAGTGCGGCATATGGTTAGATTCAGATTATGAAGTTTTCGTGATAATTTTCTATTAGTGATTTAAAAATTAGTGGATTAAGAATATTGGTTATGCTTGGGTGTGTATACACTACGTTTTTAAAAGAAATTTTATCTTTTCAGATTTGAAATTGTTCAAGTATTTTGGTATATTGATATAAAGGTATTTTCATAAACAAGAGATTTACATTGCTACTTTTACCTTTCTGAGGAAAGGGAGAAATTTTGTCAAAATTGATTTAAAAAGGGATAATAAATTTTCCGCTTGCGCGATTTCTTCAATTGTGTTTTTATTTAAGAGCAAAAATTTAGATACTATTTAAATTTTAATGTCTTCAAACATTTATATGTACTTCGTATATGGAGGTTTTGTTACGGTTTAACTTTTACGAAAAAAGTATAAATTGATGTTAGCAAGTTTGGTTTAAAGAGAACATACATTTTCCCAGTTGAACTGTTTTATAAATTTGTAAATATTTTTCAAAGTAAAGAGAAATTGTGAATTCAAAGTGCGGGTAATTTGAAAATTTTCAAAGGTTTACAAACTGATGGTTTTTCAACAATAAAGGTATTTCGATTTTGAATGAAAAAGGAGGTGTACGACGTAGAGTCTTTTAAACAGGATGGAAAATTTTGTATATAAAAATTTTGTATTAAAAGATTTTATACCCCAAGTGTTGGTTTTGAGCATAACTAATAATATGGTCGTAGTAAACCGGTCGTAGTGATCTCTCGTTGTATACGAGGTTATAGTCAATTGATTGTATAATTTTGTGAATTTGAGTGTGATTTGATGAGTTAGTTGATTCGAAAATTGAGGATCGCGGTATATAGGTTTCGACAACCAGGATTAGTTGACCGATTTTGTTGATTGATGGTATTACTGTAATATTTGGATATTGTTCGGGTCAGTGGTTGAACCCTTGGTGTGCGCGACAATTTTTTTATTTTTTTTTTAGCTGTGTAATATAAGTGAGATGCAATAGATGTTCAGTTTAGTTGTGGCGTTATGTTTCTGAATGATTGGAGAAGTCATTGTCTTTGAGATTATTTATTACTAATATGGAGATTTTATTATTATGAGTTAAGTTCACGTTTTCTTGGAAATAACGGCATGGGTTTTTTTTTCCTTTTGTAATTCACGAAATTGATGGTATTATCGAATTTGGTGTTAATTGTTGGACTAGATGATCTTTCTAGTGTTGTTTTGGGATGAAATATTATTTAGTATTATTGAGTATTGTAATCGATTATTTTGATGTCGAGATGTTATAAGTGAAAGTTAGTAAGTGTTATAGGACGGGAGAATCTTTGATCTTGTGTTTTTCGCTATCCCTGATTGGACGATAAAATTATTAAGTTATTGTTCGAGGGACAATCTGTTGAGGTTGTTGATATGTAAGTGCGTAATCAATATTCTCTGGCATAATCATTCTGTTGAGGAGTGCACTTGAGAGACCGAGTCTGATATGAAATCGTTATCCTTCTCTTTTTCCTAGAGGTACGGTAGATTGTCTTATGTGTTTGTTATGATTCGTGTGTGTTATTGGCTTATTTGGGCTATATGTGTTATCGTGTTAAATTCGAGGACGAATTTTCAATAAATTGGGGAGAATGTAATATCCCGTATTTTTCCTTTTTATTATTTTTAAATTATTTTAAATTTTTATTTTTATTTTTACATTCCGTTGAGGTTTAGGTAATCTACTATTATTATAATTAAATATTTTTATTTAATTTTATTTGAGTCGTTTGTTGATTGGGTCATGGTTCGATTCGGGTTTGGTTTGTGATGGGTTGGTTTGGCCATGTATTGTTTTAATTTTGGCCCATGCATGGTTTTAATTAGGCCTATGCATTGTTAAATTGTGGCCCATGAAAATGTTAATTTTTGTCCATATAAATCTTAAGCAGCTTTTGCCTTTTATGCTGAAACCGTTTCTTTCCTATTTAACTAATTATGCTGCGAAGAGATTTCCTTAATTTCATACGTTTTCTTAACCTAATATTTTCTCAACCTATAACATATAACCCTAGCCGTCTGTTAGCATCTCATATTCTATGAAAAAACATTCATCTTCAACCTCTCTGCTACTGTCAAAGTTTTTGTAAGTATTGATCTTAGTTTCAGTTATGAGTTCATTATCGACACGATCGTTCATTGGTTCGTTCTCATCCGTTCTTGGATCGAAATCAGTTCTATTTTGTCCCAGAGATAGTAGACTCACGAAACTACGAATCCCATATTTAGTTTTGCAAAATGGTACGTTATTCTTTCCGTTTTAGCCGCCGTCGTTTCATCGTTTCTATGCGTTGTTGTTAACTCTATTTAGTTTGAGGTTCTGCCGATGGTCATCAGTTATGAATTGGTATCTATATAATTGTAATCTTTTGTTAATGAGTTAGTTCTTTGAATTATATGAAGTTGTTCATGGATTTGGTTCTGTTTCTTTGATTACTGCACATTGATGGATTACTTATTGTTAGGTTTTGTACTATGCTTTAGAGTCGTATGAATTCTTTTATTAGTATTTCAAATTTGCATTATTTTTGTCCACTGATGCGTGGCTATTGAAGTGCATTTTAGAGTTGATTAATAAATTCATATTGCTTGGGCTACTGAAATGGTAATTTCTATTGGTTGGTTAATTTTGATTATTTAGCTAAAGGGTCAATTAGGTCATTAAAATATTGTTATTGTTTTCAATAATAACTTTGGTTTTCGTTTTGATTTATAATAGGTAATTTTATAAAAGATAAATATTTTATAACTTAAATTTATATAATTACTCGGATAATTATACATTAAATTTCGAATATTAAATTGGCTAAATTACAATTTAGCCCTTGAATATTTTTATAACTTATTTAAGTAAGTTTTTGGTTAGTAATTTGATATTTTGTTTTAATTATAAATAAAGTAATTAATTTGATTTTGAATAATAAATTGGCTACAGTACAGTTTAGTCCCGAAATTGGCTAAAGTACAATTTAGTCCCTAAACTTTTATAGAACTTATTTAATTAAGTTTTTGGTTTGTAAATTGGGTTACTTGAATTCGAAGTTATTGAGTTCTGTTTCAATGGTTTATTATTTTACCAATTATTTTTATAAATATAAACTCGGGTTTATATTTGATAAACGTTTTGAGTCGGGTTAGACTTGGGTCACTCGACAAGTGAGGTTAGCTTGGTAGTTATTGGTAACTCGGCTAACCCACTATTTGGGAATTAATTATTATTTAAAGAGTTTATAAATAATATTTGTAAATTGGATTTTAAAGCGAGAATTCAATAGACTTATATTAATTGGGCTTTGTTACCTAATGGGTATCTTTGTGTGTTCTGGCTTGTCTATTTCCGGCGTGTTAACTTTGCTAGTCCTATGTGGTGTCTAGTACTCTCTAGAGTTAGGGTCTGTATTTAATAATTATTTTATTTGTCTAGACCCGTCTATTGTTCGTGCTCCAGAGGCGGACCAGGATTAGTTGCTTGCCGGTTTTCACGTGGATTAGCAAGCAGTGAGTTTGTACTTACTATTTACCGCTTTATTAAGTAAATTGTTATTTTAATATTAAATATATATACTGTACGTATATTTCGAACTGTTTTTATATTATGGCTTCTAGTTGGAACATGCTACCTAATGGGCATCATTAGGACTGCGTGCGCACCGGTAATGATCTGGGAAAGGTAATTATAGTAATGTGGTAACTCGGTGTGAGCATAGCTCTCGGGACCAGGTAGAGTAACTCGGTGTAGCTCAGCTCTCGGGACTCTGGTATAAGTGTGGTCAGTGGTAACTCGGTGTAGCTCAGCTCTCGGGACCAGACCTATTGGATTATGTTTATTATTTAGAATTGTGGATTAGGGTTCCAATTATTATTCGTAATACCGTTATTAAATGTTTTAAATGGTTTTAAAGGTTTTCCACTTAATAAATGTAAATAGTGGTATAAACTCATCTCAGTATATCTGACCCCGTTGTTTTCCCGATTTTTTCCAGGGTTATGATCTGAGAGAGTCTGGTGATCTCCGCATTTTACTTTTCCTCGGAGGTTCCATTTATTTTTGATAAACTGTAAAACTGTTTTATTCTTAGACCGCAGTAGTAACTAGACGTCTTTATTATTATTAGATATTTTGTCGGATTGGTTCGACTGATTATATTGCTTTGGCATGTTATATTACTTACATTGGTTTATGATAAATCTATTTTAGACTCGGAATTGAATAAGCATGTTATATTAACTGTTGAATATTATAACTGCTAGATTTAGGCTGAAGTCTCGGTTGCCCCCGAGCATTGGTTTTTCTGTAGATTTAATTAAATTGTATGTTATAAGGAAGGTTAGCTACGGGTGTTGGTACTACATTACCCATGCCATAGCGCCGGTCACGATTCATGAAAATGGGTCATGACACGCTTGGATTTGTTTCGTAGCGTTTGTAAACGTTTGGCTTCAATTACTAAAAGGTTAAACGATTTACTAAAAGCTTTAATTACTAAAAAGGTGAAACATTTGGATTTATTTTGTAACATTTGTAAACGTTTGGCTTAAATTGCTAAAAAGGTGAAATGCTTGGTTTTATTTCGTTAAGTTTTTAAGGGTTTGGCTTAAATCGCTAAATAGGTGGAACGCTTGGATTTGTTTCGTATCGTTTGTAAGGGTTTGGCTCAAATTGCTAAAAAGGTGAAACATTTGGATTTGTTTCTTAACATTTGTAAATGTTTGGCTCAAATTGCCAAAAAGGTGAAACGTTTGGATTTGTTCGTAACGTTTGTAAACGTTTGGCTTAAATCGCTAAAAAGGCGAAACGTTTGGATTAGTTTCATAAAGTTTGTAAACGTTTGGCTTAAATTGCTAAAAAGGTGAAACGCTTGGATTAGTTTCGTAACGTTTGTAAACGTTTGGCTTAAATTGCTAAAAAGGTGAAACTCTTAGATTTGTTTTATAATATTTGTAAACGTTTGGTTTAAATTACTAAAAAGGTGAGACACTTGGTTTTGTTTCGTAACGTTTGTAAACGTTTGGCTTAAATCTCGAAAAATATGAAACGTTTGGATTTGTTTCGTAACGTTTTAAACGTTTGATTTTGTTTTGTAACGTTTGTAAACGTATGGCTTAAATCGTTAAAAAGGTGAAACGTTTGGATTTGTTTCGTAACGTTTGTCAACGTTTGGCTTAAA
Source organism: Mercurialis annua (assembly GCF_937616625.2). Classification (NCBI taxonomy): domain Eukaryota; kingdom Viridiplantae; phylum Streptophyta; class Magnoliopsida; order Malpighiales; family Euphorbiaceae; genus Mercurialis; species Mercurialis annua. The sequence goes on from NC_065570.1 coordinate 24,873,981, forward strand.
TCGCTAAAAAGATAAAACGTTTGGATTTGTTTCGTAGCGTTTATAGATGTTTGGCTTAAATCGTAAAAAGGGGAAACGTTTGGATTTGTTTCGTCCTGTTTGTAAACGTTTGGCTTAAATTGCTAAAATGGGGAAACGTTTGGATTTGTTTCGTAACGTTTGTAAACGTTTGGCTTATATCGCTAAAAAGGCGAAACGTTTGTATTTGTTTCGAAACGTTTGTAAACTTTTGGCTTAAATCGCTAATAACGTGAAACGTTTGGATTTGTTTCGTCACGTTTGTAAACGTGTGGCTTAAATCGCTAAAAAGGTGGAACGTTTTGATTTGTTTCGTAACGTTTGTAAATTTTTGGCGTAAATTGCTAAATAGGTGGAACGCTTGGATTTGTTTCGTAACATTTGTAAACCATTGTCACAAATTGCTAAATAGGTGGAACGCTTGTATTTGTTTCGTAACGTTTGTAAACATTTGGCTCAAATTGCTAAAAAGGTGAAACATTTGGATTTCTTTCATAACATTTGTAAATGTTTGGCTCAAATTTCTAAAAAGGTGAAACGTTTGGATTTGTTTCGTAACGTTTGTAAACGTTTGGCTTAAATCGCTAAAAAGGTGAAACATTTGGATTTATTTCGTAAAGTTTGTAAACGTTTGGCTTAAATTGCTAAAAAGGTAAAACGCTTGGATTTGTTTCGTAACGTTTGTAAACGTTCGGCTTAAATTGCTAAAAAGGTGAAACGCTTGGATTTAATTTGTAACGTTTGTAAACATTTGGCTTAAATTGCTAAAAAGGTGAAACGCTTGGTTTTGTTTCGTAACTTTTGTAAACGTTTGGCTTAAATCGCTAAAAATGTTAAACGTTTGGATTTGTTTCGTAACGTTTTAAGCATTTGGTTTTGCTTCGTAATGTTTGTAAACATTTTGCTTAAATCGCTAAAAAGATGAAACGTTTGGATTTATTTCGTAACGTTTGTAAAGGTTTGGCCTAAATCGCCAAATAGATGAAACGTTAGGATTTGTTTCGTAACATTTGTCTTATATTGCTAAAGGTGAAATGTTTGGTTTTGTTTCGTAACGTTTGGAAATGTTCGGCTGAAATCGCAAAAAAGGTGAAACGTTTGGATTTATTTCGTAACGTTTGTAAACGTTTGGCTTAAATTGCTAAAAAGATGAAATGCTTGGATTTGTTTAGTAGCGTTTGTAAACGTTTGGCTTCAATTACTAAAAAGGTGAAACGATTGGATTTGTTTCGGAACGTTTGTAAACGTTTGGCTTTAATTGCCAAAATGGTGAAACATTTGGATTTATTTCATAACGTTTGTAAAGGTTTGGCTTAAATTGCTAAAAAGGTGAAACGCTTGGTTTTATTTCATAAAGTTTTTAAGGGTTTGGCTTAAATCGCTAAAAATGTGAAACGTTTGGATTTCTTTCGTAACTTTTTAAACGTTGGATTTGTTTCGTAACATTTGTAAATGTTTGGCTTAAATCCCTAAAAATGTGAAACGTTTGGATTTGTTTCTTATTGTTTGTAAACGTTTGGCTTAAATAGCTTATAAGGTGAAACGTTTGGATTTGTTTCGTAACGTTTGTCTTATATTGCTAAAGGTGAAATGTTTGGTTTTATTTCGTAACGTTTGTAAACGTTCGGCTAAAATCGCAAAAAAGGTGAAACGTTTGGATTTGTTTCGTAACGTTTGTAAACGTTTGGCTTAAATTTCTAAAAAGGTGAAATGCTTGGATTTGTTTCGTCGCGTTTGTAAACGTTTGGCTTCAATTACTAAAAGGTGAAACGATTGGATATGTTTCAGAACGTTTGTAAACGTTTGGCTTTAATTGCTAAAAAGGTGAAACATTTGGATTTATTTTGTAACATTTGTAAACGTTTGGCTTAAATTGCTAAAAAGGTGAAACGGTTGGTTTTATTTCGTAAAGTTTTTAAGGGTTTGGCTTAAATCGCTAAATAGGTGGAACGCTTGGAATTTTTTCGTAACATTTGTAAGAATTTGGCTCAAATTGGTAAAAAGGTGAAACATTTGGATTTGTTTCTTAACATTTGTAAATGTTTGGCTCAAATTTCCAAAAAGGTGAAACGTTTGGATTAGTTTCATAAAGTTTGTAAAAGTTTGGCTTAAATTGCTAAAAAGGTGAAACGCTTGGATTAGTTTCGTATCGTTTGTAAACGTTTGGCTTAAATTGCTAAAAAGGTGAAACGCTTGGATTTGTTTCGGAACGTTTGTATACGTTAGGCTTAAATTGCTCAAAAAGTGAAACACTTGGTTTTGTTTCGTAACGTTTGAAAAGGTTTGGCTTAAATCGCTAAAAATGTGAAACGTTTGGATTTGTTTCGTAACGTTTTACACGTTTGGTTTTGTTTCGTAACGTTTGTAAACGTTTGGATTAAATCGCTAAAAAGGTGAAACGTTTGGATTTGTTTCGTCCTGTTTGTAAACGTTTGGCTTAAATTGCTAAAATGGGGAAACGTTTGGAATTGTTTCGTAACGTTTGTCAACGTTTGGCTTAAATCGCTAAAAAGATGAAATGTTTGGATTTGTTTGGTATCGTTTGTAAACGTTTGGCTTAAATCACTAAAAAGGTGAAACGTTTGGATTTGTTTCGTAACGTTTGTCAACGTTTGGCTTAAATCTCTAAAAAGGTGAAACGTTTGGATTTGTTTCGTAACTTTTGTAAACGTTTGGCTTAAATTGCTAAATAGGGGAAACGTTTGGATTTTTTTCGTAGCGTTTATAGATGTTTGGCTTAAATCGTAAAAAGGGGAAACGTTTAGATTTGTTTCGTCCTGTTTGTAAACGTTTGGCTTAAATTGCTAAAATGGGGAAACGTTTGGATTTGTTTCGTAACGTTTGTAAACGTTTGGCTTATATCGCTAAAAAGGCGAAACGTTTGTATTTGTTTCGAAACGTTTGTAAACTTTTGGCTTAAATCGCTAATAACGTGAAACGTTTGGATTTGTTTCGTCATGTTTGTAAACGTGTGGCTTAAATCGCTAAAAAGGTGGAACGTTTTGATTTGTTTCGTAACGTTTGTAAATTTTTGGCTTAAATTGCTAAATAGGTGGAACGCTTGGATTTGTTTCGTAACATTTGTAAACCATTGTCACAAATTGCTAAATAGGTGGAACGCTTGTATTTGTTTCATAACGTTTGTAAACATTTGGCTCAAATTGCTAAAAAGGTGAAACATTTGGATTTCTTTCATAACATTTGTAAATGTTTGGCTCAAATTTCTAAAAAGGTGAAACGTTTGGATTTGTTTCGTAACGTTTGTAAACGTTTGGCTTAAATCGCTAAAAAGGTGAAACATTTGGATTTATTTCGTAAAATTTGTAAACGTTTGGCTTAAATTGCTAAAAAGGTAAAACGCTTGGATTTGTTTCGTAACGTTTGTAAACGTTTGGCTTAAATTGCTAAAAAGGTGAAACGCTTGGATTTAATTTGTAACGTTTGTAAACATTTGGCTTAAATTGCTAAACAGGTGAAACGCTTGGTTTTGTTTCGTAACTTTTGTAAACGTTTGGCTTAAATCGCTAAAAATGTTAAACGTTTGGATTTGTTTCGTAACGTTTTAAGCATTTGGTTTTGCTTCGTAACGTTCGTAAACATTTTGCTTAAATCGCTAAAAAGGTGAAACGTTTGGATTTATTTCGTAACGTTTGTAAAGGTTTGGCCTAAATCGCCAAAAAGATGAAACGTTAGGATTTGTTTCGTAACATTTGTCTTATATTGCTAAAGGTGAAATGTTTGGTTTTGTTTCGTAACGTTTGGAAATGTTCGGCTGAAATCGCAAAAAAGGTGAAACGTTTGGATTTATTTCGTAACGTTTGTAAACGTTTGGCTTAAATTGCTAAAAAGATGAAACGCTTGGATTTGTTTAGTAGCGTTTGTAAACGTTTGGCTTCAATTACTAAAAAGGTGAAACGATTGGATTTGTTTCGGAACGTTTGTAAACGTTTGGCTTTAATTGCCAAAATGGTGAAACATTTGGATTTATTTCATAACGTTTGTAAAGGTTTGGCTTAAATTGCTAAAAAGGTGAAACGCTTGGTTTTATTTCATAAAGTTTTTAAGGGTTTGGCTTAAATCGCTAAAAATGTGAAACGTTTGGATTTCTTTCGTAACTTTTTAAACGTTGGATTTGTTTCGTAACATTTGTAAATGTTTGGCTTAAATCGCTAAAAATGTGAAACGTTTGGATTTGTTTCTTATTGTTTGTAAACGTTTGGCTTAAATCGCTTATAAGGTGAAACGTTTGGATTAAATTTCTAAAAAGGTGAAACGCTTGGATTTGTTTCGTCGCGTTTGTAAACGTTTGGCTTCAATTACTAAAAGGTGAAACGATTGGATATGTTTCAGAACGTTTGTAAACGTTTGGCTTTAATTGCTAAAAAGGTGAAACATTTGTATTTATTTTGTAACATTTGTAAACGTTTGGCTTAAATTGCTAAAAAGGTGAAACGGTTGGTTTTATTTCGTAAAGTTTTTAAGGGTTTGGCTTAAATCGCTAAATAGGTGGAACGCTTGGAATTTTTTCGTAACATTTGTAAGGGTTTGGCTCAAATTGGTAAAAAGGTGAAACATTTGGATTTGTTTCTTAACATTTGTAAATGTTTGGCTCAAATTTCCAAAAAGGTGAAACGTTTGGATTTGTTTCATAACGTTTGTAAACGTTTGGCTTAAATCGCTAAAAAGGTGAAACGTTTGGATTAGTTTCATAAAGTTTGTAAACGTTTGGCTTAAATTGCTAAAAAGGTGAAACGCTTGGATTTGTTTCGGAACGTTTGTATACGTTAGGCTTAAATTGCTCAAAAAGTGAAACACTTGGTTTTGTTTCGTAACGTTTGAAATGGTTTGGCTTAAATCGCTAAAAATGTGAAACATTTGGATTTGTTTCGTAACGTTTTACACGTTTGGTTTTGTTTCGTAACGTTTGTAAACGTTTGGATTAAATCGCTAAAAAGGTGAAACGTTTGGATTTGTTTCGTCCTGTTTGTAAACGTTTGGCTTAAATTGCTAAAATGGGGAAACGTTTGGATTTGTTTCGTAACGTTTGTAAACGTTTGGCTTATATCGCTAAAAAGGCGAAACGTTTTCGCTTAAATCAATAAAAAAGCGAAACGTTTGGATTTGTTTCGTCACGTTTGTAAACGTTTGGCTTAAATCGCTAAAAAGGTGGAACGTTTGGATTTGTTTCGTAACGTTTGTAAATGTGTGGCTTAAATTGCTAAATAGGTGGAATGCTTGGATTTGTTTCGTAACATTTGTAAACCATTGGCTCAAATTGCTAAATAGGTGGAACACTTGTATTTGTTTGTAAAGCTTTATCTCAAATTGCTAAAAAGGTGAAACATTTGGATTTCTTTCATAACATTTGTAAATGTTTGGCTCAAATTGCTAAAAAGGTGAAACGTTTGGATTTGTTTCGTAATGTTTGTAAACGTTTGGCTTAAATCCCTAAAAAGGTGAAACATTTGGATTTGTTTCGTAACGTTTGTCAACGTTTGGCTTAAATCGCTAAAAAGATGAAACGTTTGGATTTGTTTCGTATCGTTTGTAAACGTTTGGCTTAAATCACTAAAAAGGGGAAACGTTTGGATTTGTTTCGTAACGTTTGTCAACGTTTGGCTTAAATCTTTAAAAAGGTGAAACGTTTGGATTTGTTTCGTAACTTTTGTAAACGTTTGGCATAAATTGCTAAATAGGTGAAACGTTTGGATTTGTTTCGTAGCGTTTATAGACGTTTGGCTTAATTCGCTAAAAAGGTGAAACGTTTGGTTTTGTTTCGTCCTATTTGTAAACGTTTGGCTTAAATTGCTAAAATTGGGAAACGTTTGGATTTGTTTCGTAACGTTTGTAAACGTTTGGCTTATATCGCTAAAAAGGCGAAACGTTTGTAAACGTTTCGCTTAAATCACTAAAAACGTGAAACGTTTGGATTTGTTTCGTCACGTTTGTAAACGTTTGGCTTAAATCGCTAAAAAGGTGGAACGTTTGGATTTGTTTCGTAACGTTTGTAAATGTTTGGCTTAAATTGCTAAATAGGTGGAACGCTTGGATTTGTTTCGTAACATTTGTAAACCATTGGCTCAAATTGCTAAATAGGTGGAACGCTTGTATTTGTTTGTAAAGGTTTGTCTCAAATTGCTAAAAAGGTGAAACATTTGGATTTCTTTCATAACATTTGTAAATGTTTGGCTCAAATTGCTAAAAAGGTGACACGTTTGGATTTGTTACGTAATGTTTGTAAACGTTTGGCTTAAATCCCTAAAAAGGGGAAACGTTTGGATTTGTTTCGTAACGTTTGTCAACGTTTGGCTTAAATCGCTAAAAAGATGAAACGTTTGGATTTGTTTCGTATCATTTGTAAACGTTTGGCTTAAATCACCAAAAAGAGGAAACGTTTGAATTTGTTTCGTAACGTTTGTCAACGTTTGGCTTAAATCTCTAAAAAGGTGAAACGTTTGGATTCGTTTCGTAACTTTTGTAAACTTTTGTCATAAATTGCTAAATAGGTGAAACGTTTGGATTTGTTTCATAGCGTTTATAGATGTTTTGCTTAATTCGCTAAAAAGGTGAAACGTTTGGATTTGTTTCGTCCCTTTTGTAAACGTTTGGCTTAAATTGCTAAAATGGGGAAACGTTTGGATTTGTTTCGTAACGTTTGTAAATGTTTGGCTTATATTGCTAAAAGGGTGAAACGTTTGTATTTGTTTCGAAACGTTTGTAAACGTTTCGCTTAAATCACTTAAAACGTGAAACGTTTGGATTTGTTTCGTCACGTTTTTAAACGTTTGGCTTAAATCGGTAAAAAGGTGGAACATTTGGATTTGTTTCGTAACGTTTGTAAATGTTTGGCTTAAATTGCTAAATAGGTGGAACGCTTGGATTTGTTTCGTAACATTTGTAAACCATTGGCTCAAATTGCTAAATAGGTGGAACGCTTTTATTTGTTTCGTAACGTTTGTAAACATTTGTCTGAAATTGCTAAAAAGGTGAAACATTTGGATTTCTTTCATAACATTTGTAAATGTTTGGCTCAAATTACTAAAAAGGTGAAACGTTTGGATTTGTTTTGTAACGTTTGTAAACATTTGGCTTAAATCGCTAAAAAGGTGAAACGTTTGGATTTGTTTCGTAACGTTTGTAAACATTTGGCTTAAATTGCTAAAAAGGTGAAACGCTTGGATTTATTTTGTAATATTTGTAAACATTTGGTTTAAATTGCAAAAAAGGTGAAACGCTTAGTTTTGTTTCGTAACGTTTGGCTTAAATCGCTAAAAATGTTAAACGTTTGGATTTGTTTTGGAACGTTTTAAACGTTTTGTTTTGTTTTGTAAAGTTTGTAAACATTTGGCTTAAATCGCTAATAAGGTGAAACGTTTGGATTTATTTCGTAACATTTGTAAACGTTTGTCTTAAATCTCTAAAAAGGTGAAATGTTTGGATTTGTTTCATAGGGTTTGTAAACGTTTGGCTTAAATCGCTAAAAAGGCAAAACGTTTGGATTTGTTTTGTACCGTTTGTAAACGTTTGGCTTAGATCGCTAGAAAGGTGAAACGTTTGGATTTGTTTCGTATCGTGTGTAAACGTTTGTCTTAAATTGCTAAAAAGGTGAAACACTTGGATTTGTTTCGTAACGTCTCTAAATGTTTGGCTTAATTTGCTAAAAAGGCAAAACGCTTGGATTTGTTTCGTAACGTCTTTAAACGTTTGGCTTAAATTGCTAAAAAGGCAAAACGCTTGGATTTGTTTCGTAACGTCTGTAAACGTTTGGCTTAAATTGCTAAAAAGGTGAAACGCTTGGATTTTTGTCGTTACGTTTGTAAACGTTTGGCTTAGATTGCTAAAAAAGTGAAACGTTTGGATTTGTTTTGTAACCCTTGTAAATGTTTGGCTTAAATCGCTAAAAAGGTGAAACGTTTAGATTTTTATCGTAATGTTTGTAAACGTTTGGCTTAAATCGCTAAAAAGGTGAAACGTTTAGATTTTTGCGGAACGTTGGTAAACGTTTGGCTTAAATCGCTAGAAAGGGGAAACAGTTCTATTTGTTTCGTAATGTTTGTGAACGTTTGGCTTAAATCTCTAATATGGGGAAACGTTTGGATTTGTTTCGTAATGTTTGTAAACGTTTGGCTTAAATCGCTAAAAAGGTGAAACGCTTGGATTTGTTTCGTAACGTTTGTAAGGGTTTGGCTTAAGTTTCTAAAAAGGTGAAACGCTTGGATTTATTTCGCATCGTTTGTAAAGGTTTGACTAAAATTGCAAAAAAGGTGAAGCACTTGGATTTGTTTCGCAATGTTTGTAAACGTTTGGCTTAAGTTGCTAAAAAGTTGAAATGCTTGGATTTGTTTCGTAACGTTTGTAACGTTTGGCTTAAGTTGCTAAAAAGGTGAAACGCTTGGATTTGTTTCGTAACCCTTGTAAACGTTTGGCTTAAATCGCTTATAAGGTGAAACGTTTGGATTTGTTTCGTAACATTTGTAAATATTTGGCCTAAATCGCTAAAAAGGTGAAACGTTTGGATTTGTTTCTTATCGTTTGTAAACTTTTGGTTTAAATCGCTAATAAGGTGAAACGTTTGGATTTGTTTCGTAACGTTTGTCTTATATTACTAAAGGTGAAATGTTTGGTTTTGTTTCGTAACATTTGTAAACGTTCGGCTGAAATCGTAAAAAAGGTGAAACGTTTGGATATGCTTCGTAACGTTTGTAAACGTTTGGTTTAAATTGCAAAATAGGTGAAACGCTTGGATTTGTTTCGTAGCGTTTGTAAACGTTTGGCTTCAATTACTAAAAAGGTGAAACAATTGGATTTGTTTCAGAACGTTTGTACACGTTTGGCTTTAATTACTAAAAAGGAGAAACATTTGGATTTATTACATAACGTTTGTAAACGTTTGGCTTAAGTTGCTAAAAAGGGGAAATGCTTGGTTTTATCTCGTAAATTTTTTTAAGGGTTTGGCTTAAATCGCTAAAAATGTGAAACGTTTGGATTTCTTTCATAACTTTTTAAACGTTTGGTTTCGTTTCGTAACGTTTGGCTTAAATCGCTAAAAAGGCGAAACGTTTGGATTTGTTTCGTAACGTTTGTAAACGTTTGGCTTAAATCGCTAAAAAGGCGAAACGTTTGGATTTGTTTCGAAACGTTTGGCTTAAATCGCTAAAAGGTGAAAAGTTTGGATTTGTTTCGTCACGTTTGTAAACGTTTGGCTTTAATCGCTAAAAAGGTGGAACGTTTGGATTTGTTTCGTAACGTTTGTAAACGTTTGGCTTAAATCGCTAAAAAGGCGAAACGTTTGGATTTGTTTCGAAACGTTTGGCTTAAATCGCAAAAAGGTGAAACGTTTGGATTTGTTTCGTCACGTTTGTAAACATTTGGCTTTAATCGCTAAAAAGGTGGAACGTTTGGATTTGTTTCGTAACGTTTGTAAAGGTTTGGCTGAAATTACTAAATAAGTGGAACGCTTGGATTTGTTTCGTAACGTTTGTAAACGTTTTGGCTCAAATTGCTAAATAGGTGGAACTCTTGGATTTGTTTCGTAACGTTTGAAAACGTTTGGCTCAAATTGCTAAAAAGATGAAACATTTGGATTTGTTTCTTAACATTTCTAAATGTTTGGCTCAAATTGCTAAAAAGGTGAAATGTTTGGATTTTTTCGTAACGTTTGTAAACGTTTGGCTTAATTCGCTAAAAAGACGAAACGTTTGGATTAGTTTCATAAAGTTTGTAAACGTTTGGCTTAAATTGCTAAAAATATGAAACGCTTAGATTGTGTTTTGTAATGTTTGGCTTAAATCGCTAATATGGGAAAACATTTGGATTTATTTCGTACCGCTTGTAGACGTTGACTTAAATCGCTAAAAAGATGAAACGTTTGGATTTGTTTGGTAACATTTGTAAACACTTTGCTTAAATCGCTAAAAAGGTAAAACGTTTGGATTTGTTTCGTAACGTTTTGCTTAAATCGCTAAAAAGGAGAAACGTTTGGATTTGTTTTGTAACGTTTCTAAATGATTGGCTTAAATTGCAAAAAAGGGGAAACATTTGGATTTGTTTCGTAACGTTTGTAAACGTTTGGCTTAAATCGCTAAAAAGGGGAAACGCTTGGATTTGTTTCATAACGTTTGCAAACGTTTGGCTTAAGTTGCTAAAAAGGTGAAACATTTCGATTTGTTTCGTAATGTTTGTAAACGTTTGGCTTAAATTTCTAAAAAGGTGAAACGCTTGGATTTGTTTCGTAACGTTTGTAACGTTTGGCTTTAGTTGCAAAAAAGGTGAAACGCTTGGATTTGTTTCGTAACCTTGTAAACGTTTTTGGATTTGTTTCGTAGCATTTGTAAATGTTTGGCTTAAATCGTTAAAAAGGTGAAACGTTTGGATTTGTTTCTTATCGTTTGTAAACGTTTGGCTTAAATCGATAATAAGGTGAAACGTTTGGATTTGTTTCGTAATGTTTGTCTTATATTGCTAAAGGTGAAACGTTTGGTTTTTTTTCGTAACATTTGTAAACGTTCGACTGAAATCGCAAAAAAGGTGAAACGTTTGGATTTGCTTCGTAACGTTTGTAAACATTTGGTTAAAATTGCTAAAAAGGTGAAACGCTTGGATTTGTTTCGTAGCGTTTGTAAACGTTTGGCTTCAATTACTAAAAAGGTGAAACGATTGGATTTGTTTCGTAACGTTTGTAAACGTTTGGCTTCAATTGCTAAAAAGGTGAAACATTTGGATTTATTTCGTAACGTTTGTAAACGTTTGGCTTAAGTTGCTAAAAAGGTGAAATGCTTGGTTTTATTTCGTAATTTTTTTAAGGGTTTGGCTTAAATTGCTATAAATGTGAAATGTTTGGATTTCTTTCGTAACTTTTTAAACGTTTGGTTTTGTTTCGTAGAGTTTGTAAACGTTTGACTTAAATCGCTAAAAAGACGAAACGTTTGGATTTGTTTCGTAACGTTTGTAAATGTTTGCCTTAAATCGCTAAAAAGGCGAAACGTTTGTATTTATTTCGAAACGTTTGTAAACGTTTGGCTTAAATCGCTAAAGGTAAAACGTTTGGATTTGTTTCGTCACGTTTGTAAACGTTTGGCTTCAATCGCTAAAAAGGTGGAACGTTTGGATTTGTTTCGTAACGTTTGTAAATTTTTGGCTTAAATTGCTAAATAGGTGGAACGCTTGGATTTGTTTCGTAACATTTGTAAACCATTGTCACAAATTGCTAAATAGGTGGAACGCTTGTATTTGTTTCGTAACGTTTGTAAACATTTGGCTCAAATTGCTAAAAAGGTGAAACATTTGGATTTCTTTCATAACATTTGTAAATGTTTGGCTCAAATTTCTAAAAAGGTGAAACGTTTGGATTTGTTTCGTAACGTTTGTAAACGTTTGGCTTAAATCGCTAAAAAGGTGAAACATTTGGATTTGTTTCGTACAGTTTGTAAACGTTTGGCTTAAATTGCTAAAAAGGTAAAACGCTTGGATTTGTTTCGTAACGTTTGTAAACGTTTGGCTTAAATTGCTAAAAAGGTGAAACGCTTGGATTTAAATTGTAACGTTTGTAAACGTTTGGCTTAAATTGCTAAAAAGGTGAAACGCTTGGTTTTGTTTCGTAACGTTTGTAAACATTTGGCTTAAAGTGCTAAAAATGTTAAACGTTTGGATTTGTTTCGTAACGTTTTAAGCATTTGGTTTTGCTTCGTAACGTTCGTAAACATTTTGCTTAAATCGCTAAAAAGGTGAAACGTTTGGATTTATTTCGTAACGTTTGTAAAGGTTTGGCCTAAATCGCCAAAAAGATGAAACGTTAGGATTTGTTTCGTAACATTTGTCTTATATTGCTAAAGGTGAAATGTTTGGTTTTGTTTCGTAACGTTTGTAAATGTTCGGCTGAAATCGAAAAAAAGGTGCAACGTTTGGATTTGTTTCGTAATGTTTGTAAACGTTTGGCTTAAATTGCTAAAAAGATGAAACGCTTGGATTTGTTTAGTAGCGTTTGTAAACGTTTGGCTTCAATTACTAAAAAGGTGAAACGATTGGATTTGTTTCGGAACATTTGTAAACGTTTGGCTTTAATTGCCAAAATGGTGAAACATTTGGATTTATTTCGTAACGTTTGTAAAGGTTTGGCTTAAATTGCTAAAAAGGTGAAACGCTTGGTTTTATTTCATAAAGTTTTTAAGGGTTTGGCTTAAATCGCTAAAAATGTGTAACGTTTGGATTTCTTTCGTAACTTTTTAAATGTTTGGATTTGTTTCGTAACATTTGTAAATGTTTGCCTAAATCGCTAAAAATGTGAAACGTTTGGATTTGTTTCTTATTGTTTGTAAACGTTTGGCTTAAATCGCTTATAAGGTGAAACGTTTGGATTTGTTTCGTAACGTTTGTCTTATATTGCTAAAGGTGAAATGTTTGGTTTTATTTCGTAACGTTTGTAAACGTTCGGCTAAAATCGCAAAAAAGGGGAAACGCTTGGATTTGTTTCATAACGTTTGCAAACGTTTGGCTTAAGTTGCTAAAGAGGTGAAACATTTCGATTTGTTTCGTAATGTTTGTAAACGTTTGGCTTAAATTTCTAAAAAGGTGAAACGCTTGGATTTGTTTCGTAACGTTTGTAACGTTTGGCTTTAGTTGCAAAAAAGGTGAAACGCTTCGATTTGTTTCGTAACCTTGTAAACGTTTTTGGATTTGTTTCGTAACATTTGTAAATGTTTGGCTTAAATCGTTAAAATGGTGAAACGTTTGGATTTGTTTCTTATCGTTTGTAAACGTTTGGCTTAAATCGCTAATAAGGTGAAACGTTTGGATTTGTTTCGTAATGTTTGTCTTATATTGCTAAAGGTGAAACGTTTGGTTTTTTTTCGTAACATTTGTAAACGTTCGGCTGAAATCGCAAAAAAGGTGAAACGTTTGGATTTGCTTCGTAACGTTTGTAAACATTTGGTTAAAATTGCTAAAAAGGTGAAACGCTTGGATTTGTTTCGTAGCGTTTGTAAACGTTTGGCTTCAATTACTAAAAAGGTGAAACGATTGGATTTGTTTCGTAACGTTTGTAAACGTTTGGCTTCAATTGCTAAAAAGGTGAAACATTTGGATTTATTTCGTAACGTTTGTAAACGTTTGGCTTAAGTTGCTAAAAAGGTGAAATGCTTGGTTTTATTTCGTAATTTTTTTAAGGGTTTGGCTTAAATCGCTATAAATGTGAAATGTTTGGATTTCTTTCGTAACTTTTTAAATGTTTGGTTTTGTTTCGTAGAGTTTGTAAACGTTTGACTTAAATCGCTAAAAAGACGAAACGTTTGGATTTGTTTCGTAACGTTTGTAAATGTTTGGCTTAAATCGCTAAAAAGGCGAAACGTTTGGATTTATTTCGAATCGTTTGTAAATGTTTGGCTTAAATCGCTAAAGGTAAAACGTTTGGATTTGTTTCGTCACGTTTGTAAACGTTTGGCTTCAATCGCTAAAAAGGTGGAACGTTTGGATTTGTTTCGTAACGTTTGTAAATTTTTGGCTTAAATTGCTAAATAGGTGGAACGCTTGGATTTGTTTCGTAACATTTGTAAACCATTGTCACAAATTGCTAAATAGGTGGAACGCTTGTATTTGTTTCATAACGTTTGTAAACATTTGGCTCAAATTGCTAAAAAGGTGAAACATTTGGATTTCTTTCATAACATTTGTAAATGTTTGGCTCAAATTTCTAAAAAGGTGAAACGTTTGGATTTGTTTCGTAACGTTTGTAAACGTTTGGCTTAAATCGCTAAAAAGGTGAAACATTTGGATTTGTTTCGTACAGTTTGTAAACGTTTGGCTTTAATTGCTAAAAAGGTAAAACGCTTGGATTTGTTTCGTAACGTTTGTAAACGTTTGGCTTAAATTGCTAAAAAGGTGAAACGCTTGGATTTAAATTGTAACGTTTGTAAACGTTTGGCTTAAATTGCTAAAAAGGTGAAACGCTTGGTTTTGTTTCGTAACGTTTGTAAACATTTGGCTTAAAGTGCTAAAAATGTTAAACGTTTGGATTTGTTTCGTAACGTTTTAAGCATTTGGTTTTGCTTCGTAACGTTCGTAAACATTTTGCTTAAATCGCTAAAAAGGTGAAACGTTTGGATTTATTTCGTAACGTTTGTAAAGGTTTGGCCTAAATCGCCAAAAAGATGAAACGTTAGGATTTGTTTCGTAACATTTGTCTTATATTGCTAAAGGTGAAATGTTTGGTTTTGTTTCGTAACGTTTGTAAATGTTCGGCTGAAATCGAAAAAAAGGTGAAACGTTTGGATTTGTTTCGTAATGTTTGTAAACGTTTGGCTTAAATTGCTAAAAAGATGAAACGCTTGGATTTGTTTAGTAGCGTTTGTAAACGTTTGGCTTCAATTACTAAAAAGGTGAAACGATTGGATTTGTTTCGGAACGTTTGTAAACGTTTGGCTTTAATTGCCAAAATGGTGAAACATTTGGATTTATTTCGTAGCGTTTGTAAAGGTTTGGCTTAAATTGCTAAAAAGGTGAAACGCTTGGTTTTATTTCATAAAGTTTTTAAGGGTTTGGCTTAAATCGCTAAAAATGTGTAACGTTTGGATTTCTTTCGTAACTTTTTAAATGTTTGGATTTGTTTCGTAACATTTGTAAATGTTTGGCTTAAATCGCTAAAAATGTGAAACGTTTGGATTTGTTTCTTATTGTTTGTAAACGTTTGGCTTAAATCGCTTATAAGGTGAAACGTTTGGATTTGTTTCGTAACGTTTGTCTTATATTGCTAAAGGTGAAATGTTTGGTTTTATTTCGTAACGTTTGTAAACGTTCGGCTAAAATCGCAAAAAAGGGGAAACGTTTGGATTTGTTTCGTAACGTTTGTAAACGTTTGGCTTAAATTGCTAAAAAGGTGAAACGCTTGGATTTGTTTCGTCGCGTTTGTAAACGTTTGGCTTCAATTACTAAAAGGTGAAACGATTGGATTTGTTTCAGAACGTTAGTAAACGTTTGGCTTTAATTGCTAAAAAGGTGAAACATTTGGATTTATTTTGTAACATTTGTAAACGTTTGGCTTAAATTGCTAAAAAGGTGAAACGCTTGGTTTTATTTCGTAAAGTTTTTAAGGGTTTGGCTTAAATCGCTAAATAGGTGGAACGCTTGGAATTTTTTCGTAACGTTTGTAAGGGTTTGGCTCAAATTGGTAAAAAGGTGAAACATTTGGATTTGTTTCTTAACATTTGTAAATGTTTGGCTCAAATTTCCAAAAAGGTGAAACGTTTGGATTTGTTTCGTAACGTTTGTAAACGTTTGGCATAAATCGCTAAAAAGGTGAAACGTTTGGATTAGTTTCATAAAGTTTGTAAAAGTTTGGCTTAAATTGCTAAAAAGGTGAAACGCTTGGATTAGTTTCGTATCGTTTGTAAACGTTTGGCTTAAATTGCTAAAAAGGTGAAACGCTTGGATTTGTTTCGGAACGTTTGTATACGTTAGGCTTAAATTGCTCAAAAAGTGAAACACTTGGTTTTGTTTCGTAACGTTTGAAAAGGTTTGGCTTAAATCGCTAAAAATGTGAAACGTTTGGATTTGTTTCGTAACGTTTTACACGTTTGGTTTTGTTTCGTAACGTTTGTAAACATTTGGCTTAAATCGCTAAAAAGGTGAAACGTTTGGATTTGTTTCATCCTGTTTGTAAACGTTTGGCTCAAATTGCTAAAATGGGGAAACGTTTGGATTTGTTTCGTAACGTTTGTAAACGTTTGGCTTATATCGCTAAAAAGGCGAAACGTTTGTAAACGTTTCGCTTAAATCACTAAAAAAGTGAAACGTTTGGATTTGTTTCGTCACGTTTGTAAACGTTTGGCGTAAATCGCTAAAAAGGTGGAACGTTTGGATTTGTTTCGTAACGTTTGTAAATGTTTGGCTTAAATTGCTAAATAGGTGGAACGCTTGGATTTGTTTCGTAACATTTGTAAACCATTGGCTCAAATTGCTAAATAGGTGGAACACTTGTATTTGTTTGTAAAGGTTTGTCTCAAATTGCTAAAAAGGTGAAACATTTGGATTTCTTTCATAACATTTGTAAATGTTTGGCTCAAATTGCTAAAAAGGTGAAACGTTTGGATTTGTTACGTAATGTTTGTAAACGTTTGGCTTAAATCTCTAAAAAGAGGAAACATTTGGATTTGTTTCGTAACGTTTGTCAACGTTTGGCTTAAATCGCTAAAAAGATGAAACGTTTGGATTTGTTTCGTATCATTTGTAAACGTTTGGCTTAAATCACCAAAAAGAGGAAACGTTTGAATTTGTTTCGTAACGTTTGTCAACGTTTGGCTTAAATCTCTAAAAAGGTGAAACGTTTGGATTTGTTTCGTAACTTTTGTAAACGTTTGGCATAAATTGCTAAATAGGTGAAACGTTTGGATTTGTTTCGTAGCGTTTATAGACGTTTGGCTTAATTCGCTAAAAAGGGGAAACGTTTGGATTTGTTTCGTCCTGTTTGTAAACGTTTGGCTTAAATTGCTAAAATGGGGAAACATTTGGATTTGTTTCGTAACGTTTGTAAATGTTTGGCTTATATTGCTAAAAAGGCGAAACGTTTGTATTTGTTTCGAAACTATTGTAAACGTTTCGCTTAAATCACTTAAAACGTGAAACGTTTGGATTTGTTTCGTCACGTTTTTAAACGTTTGGCTTAAATCGGTAAAAAGGTGGAATATTTGGATTTGTTTCGTAACGTTTGTAAATGTTTGGCTTAAATTGCTAAATAGGTGGAACGCTTGGATTTGTTTCGTAACATTTGTAAACCATTGGCTCAAATTGCTAAATAGGTGGAACGCTTGTATTTGTTTCGTAACGTTTGTAAACGTTTGTCTGAAATTGCTAAAAAGGTGAAACATTTGGATTTCTTTCATAACATTTGTAAAAGTTTGGCTCAAATTACTAAAAAGGTGAAACGTTTGGATTTGTTTTGTAACGTTTGTAAACATTTGGCTTAAATCGCTAATAAGGTGAAACGTTTGTAAACATTTGGCTTAAATTGCTAAAAAGGTGAAACGCTTGGATTTGTTTTGTAATATTTGTAAACATTTTGTTTAAATTGCAAAAAAGGTGAAACGCTTGGTTTTGTTTCGTAACGTTTGGCTTAAATCGCTAAAAATGTTAAACGTTTGGATTTGTTTTGGAACGTTTTAAACGTTTTGTTTTGTTTCGTAAAGTTTGTAAACATTTGGCTTAAATCGCTAATAAGGTGAAACGTTTGGATTTATTTCGTAACATTTGTAAACGTTTGTCTTAAATCTCTAAAAAGGTGAAATGTTTGGATTTGTTTCGTAGGGTTTGTAAACGTTTGGCTTAAATCGCTAAAAAGGCGAAACGTTTGGATTTGTTTTGTACCGTTTGTAAACGTTTGGCTTAGATCGCTAGAAAGGTGAAACTTTTGGATTTGTTTCGTATCGTGTGTAAACGTTTGTCTTAAATTGCTAAAAAGGTGAAACACTTGGATTTGTTTCGTAACGTCTCTAAATGTTTGGCATAATTTGCTAAAAAGGCAAAACGCTTGGATTTGTTTTGTAACGTCTTTAAACGTTTGGCTTAAATTGCTAAAAAGGCAAAACGCTTGGATTTGTTTCGTAACGTCTGTAAACGTTTGGCTTAAATTGCTAAAAAGGTGAAACGCTTGGATTTTTGTCGTTACGTTTGTAAACGTTTGGCTTAGATTGCTAAAAAAGTGAAACGTTTGGATTTGTTTTGTAACCCTTGTAAATGTTTGGCTTAAATCGCTAAAAAGGTGAAACGTTTAGATTTTTATCGTAATGTTTGTAAACATTTGGCTTAAATCGCTAAAAAGGTGAAACGTTTAGATTTGTTGCGGAACGTTGGTAAACGTTTGGCTTAAATCGCTAGAAAGGGGAAACAGTTCTATTTGTTTGGTAATGTTTGTGAACGTTTGGCTTAAATCGCTAATATGGGGAAACGTTTGGATTTATTTCGTAATGTTTGTAAACGTTTGGCTTAAATCGCTAAAAAGGTGAAACACTTGGATTTGTTTCGTAACGTTTGTAAGGGTTTGGCTTAAGTTGCTAAAAAGTTGAAATGCTTGGATTTGTTTCGTAACGTTTGTAACGTTTGGCTTAAGTTGCTAAAAAGGTGAAACGCTTGGATTTGTTTCGTAACCCTTGTGAACGTTTGGCTTAAATCGCTTATAAGATGAAACGTTTGGATTTGTTTCGTAACATTTGTAAATGTTTGGCCTAAATCGCTAAAAAGGGGAAACGTTTGGATTTGTTTCTTATCGTTTGTAAACTTTTGGCTTAAATCGCTAATAAGGTGAAACGTTTGGATTTGTTTCGTAACGTTTGTCTTATATTACTAAAGGTGAAATGTTTGGTTTTGTTTGGTAACATTTGTAAACGTTCGGCTGAAATCGTAAAAAAGGTGAAACGTTTGGATATGCTTCGTAACGTTTGTAAACGATTGGTTTAAATTGCAAAAAAGGTGAAACGCTTGGTTTTGTTTCGTAGCGTTTGTAAACGTTTGGCTTCAATTACTAAAAAGGTGAAACGATTGGATTTGTTTCAGAACGTTTGTACACGTTTGGCTTTAATTACTAAAAAGGAGAAACATTTGGATTTATTACGTAACGTTTGTAAACGTTTGGCTTAAGTTGCTAAAAAGGTTAAATGCTTGGTTTTATTTCGTAAATTTTTTAAGGGTTTGGCTTAAATCGCTAAAAATGTGAAACATTTGGATTTCTTTCGTAACTTTTTAAACGTTTGGTTTCGTTTCGTAACGTTTGTAAACGTTTGGCTTAAATCGCTAAAAAGGCGAAACGTTTGGATTTGTTTCATAACGTTTGTAAACGTTTGACTTAAATCGCTAAAAAGGCGAAACGTTTGGATTTGTTTCGAAACGTTTGGCTTAAATCGCTAAAAGGTGAAACGTTTGGATTTGTTTCGTCACGTTTGTAAACGTTTGGCTTTAATCGCTAAAAAGGTGAAACATTTGGATTTGTTTCGTAACGTTTGTAAACGTTTGGCTGAAATTGCTAAATAAGTGGAACGCTTGGATTTGTTTCGTAACGTTTGTAAACGTTTGGCTCAAATTGCTAAATAGGTGGAACTCTTGGATTTGTTTCGTAACGTTTGAAAACGTTTGGCTCAAATTGCTAAAAAGACGAAACGTTTGGATTAGTTTCATAAAGTTTGTAAAAGTTTGGCGTAAATTGCTAAAAATATGAAACGCTTAGATTATGTTTTGTAATGTTTGGCTTAAATCGCTAATATGGGAAAACATTTGGATTTATTTCGTACCGCTTGTAGACATTGACTTAAATTGCTAAAAAGATGAAACGTTTGGATTTGTTTGGTAACGTTTGTAAACATTTGGCTTAAATCGCTAAAAAGGTAAAACGTTTGGATTTGTTTCGTAACGTTTTGCTTAAATCGCTAAAAAGGAGAAACGTTTGGATTTGTTTTGTAACGTTTCTAAATGATTGGCTTAAATTGCAAAAAAGGGGAAACATTTGGATTTGTTTCGTAACGTTTGTAAAAGTTTAGCTTAAATCGCTAAAAAGGGGAAACGCTTGGATTTGTTTCATAACGTTTGCAAACGTTTGGCTTAAGTTGCTAAAAAGGTGAAACATTTCGATTTGTTTCGTAATGTTTGTAAACGTTTGGCTTAAATTTCTAAAAAGGTGAAACGCTTGGATTTGTTTCATAATGTTTGTCAACTTTTGGCTTATGTTTCTAAAAAAGTGAAACGCTTGGATTTGTTTCGTAACGTTTGTAACGTTTGGCTTAAGTTGCTAAAAAGGTGAAACGCTTGGATTTGTTTCGCAACCTTGTAAACGTTATTGGATTTGTTTCGTAACATTTGTAAATGTTTGGCTTAAATCGCTAAAAAGGTGAAACGTTTGGATTTGTTTCTTATCGTTTGTAAACGTTTGGCTTAAATCGCTAATAAGGTGAAACGTTTGGATTTATTTCGTAATGTTTGTCTTATATTGCTAAAGGTGAAAAGTTTGGTTTTTTTTCGTAACTTTTGTAAACGTTCGGCTGAAATCGCAAAAAAGGTGAAACGTTTGGATTTGCTTCGTAACGTTTGTAAACATTTGGTTAAAATTGCTAAAAAGGTGAAACGCTTGGATTTGTTTCGTAGCGTTTGTAAACGTTTGGCTTCAATTACTAAAAAGGTGAAACGATTGGATTTGTTTCGGAATGTCGGCTTCAATTACTAAAAAGGTGAAACGTTTGGATTTGTTTCGAAACGTTTGTAAACGTTTGGCTTAAATCGCTAAAAAGGTGAAACGTTTGCATTTGTTTCGTCACGTTTGTAAACGTTTGGCTTCAATCGCTAAAAAGGTGGAACGTTTGGATTTGTTTCGTAACGTTTGTAAACGTTTGGCTGAAATTGCTAAATAGGTGGAACGCTTGGATTTGTTTTGTAATGTTTGTAAATGTTTGGCTCAAATTGCTAAATAGGTGGAACTCTTGGATTTATTTCGTAACGTTTGAAAATGTTTGGCTCAAATTGCTAAAAATATGAAACATTTGGATTTGTTTCTTAACATTTGTAAATGTTTGGCTCAAATTGCTAAAAAGGTGAAACATTTGGATTTTTTTTTGTAACGTTCGTAAACGTTTGGCTTAAATCGCTAAAAAGGCGAAACATTTGGATTAGTTTCATAAAGTTTGTAAACGTTTGGCTTAAATTGCTAAAAAGGTGAAACACTTGGATTAGTTTCGTAACGTTTGTAAATGTTTGGCTTAAATTGCTAAAAAGGTCAAACGCTTAGATTGTGTTTTGTAATGTTTGTAAACGTTTGGTTTAAATTGCTAAAAAGGTGAGATAATTGATTTTGTATCGTAACGTTTGTAAACGTTTGGCTTAAATCTCTGAAAATGTGAAACGTTTGGATTTGTTCCGTAACATTTTAAACGTTTGCTTTTGTTTCGCAACGTTCGTAAACGTTTGGCTTATATCGCTAAAAAGGGGAAATGTTTGGATTTGTTTCGTAACGTTTGTCAACGTTTGGCTTAAATCGCTAAAAAGATGAAACGTTTGGATTTGTTTCGTATCGTTTGTAAACGTTTGGCTTAAATCACTAAAAAGGTGAAACGTTTGGATTTGTTTTGTAACGTTGGTCAACATTTGGCATAAATCTCTAAAAAGGTGAATCGTTTGGATTTGTTTCATTACTTTTGTTAACGTTTCGCTTAAATTGCTAAAAAGTTGAAACGGTTGGATTTGTTTCGTAGCGTTTATAGACGTTTGGCTTAAATCGCTAAAAAGGTGAAACGTTTGGATTTGTTTCGTCCTGTTTGTAAACGTTTGACTTAAATTGCTAAACTGGGGAAACGTTTGGATTTTTTTTGGATAAATGATCAATGAATTAGCTCAGGGAAACGTTTGGATTTGTTTCGTAATGTTTGTAAACGTTTGGCTTAAATCGCTAAAAAGGCGAAACTTTTGTATTTGTTTCGAAACGTTTGTAAACGTTTGGCTTAAATCGCTAAAAAGGTGAAATGTTTGGATTTATTTCGTCACGTTTGTAAACGTTTGGCTTAAATCGCGAATAAGGTGGAACGTTTGGATTTGTTTCGTAACGTTTGTAAACGTTTGACTTAAATTGCTAAATAGGTGGAACGCTTGGATTTGTTTCGTATCATTTGTAAATCATTGGCTCAAATTGCTAAATAGGTGGAACGCTTGTATTTGTTTCGTAACGTTTGTAAACGTTTGGCTCAAATTGCAAAAAAGGTGAAACATTTGGATTTCTTTCATAACATTTATAAATGTTTGGCTCAAATTGCTAAAAAGGTGAAACGTTTGGATTTGTTTCGTAACGTTTGTAAACGTTTGGCTTAAATCTCTAAAAAGGTGAAACGTTTGGATTTGTTTCGTAGCGTTTGTAACGTTTGGCTAAAATTGCTAAAAAGGTAAAACGCTTGGATTTGTTTCATAACGTTTGTAAACGTTTGGCTTAAATTGCTAAAAAGGTGAAACGGTTGGTTTTGTTTCGTAACGTTTGTAAACGTTTGGCTTAAATCGCTAAAAATGTTAAACGTTTGAATTTGTTTCGTAACGTTTTAAACGTTTGGTTTTTCGCAACGTTTGTAAACATTTGGCTTAAATCGTTAAAAAGGTGAAATGTTTGGATTTATTTCATAACGTTTGTAAACGTTTGGCCTTTATCGCCAAAAAGATGAAACGTTAGGATTTGTTTCGTATCGTTTGTAAACGTTTGGCATAAATCGGTAAAAAGGGGAAACGTTAGGATTTGTTTTGTAACGTTTGTCAACATTTGGCTTAAATCTCTAAAAAGGACAAACGTTTGGATTTGTTTCGTAGCGTTTGTAAACGTTTGGCTTAAATCGCTAAAAAGGTGAAACATTTGGATTTGTTTCGTACCGTTTGTAAACGTTTGGCTTAGATCGCTAAAAAGGTGAAACGTTTGGATTTGTTTCGTAACGTGTGTAAACGTTTGTCTTAAATTGCTAAAAAGGTGGAACGCTTGGATTTGTTTCGTAACGTCTGTAAACGTTTGGCTTAAATTACTAAAAAGGTGAAATGCTTGGATTTTTGTCATTACATTTGTAAACGTTTGGCTTAAATTGTTAAAAAAGTGAAACGTTTGGATTTGTTTCGTATCGTTTTTAAACGTTTGACTTCAATCTCTAAAAAGGTGAAACATTTGGAATTTATTCGCAACGTTTGTAAACGTTTGGCTTAAATCACTAAAAAGGGGAAACGTTTGGATTTGTTTCGTCCTATTTGTAAACGTTTGGCTTAAATTGCTAAAATTGGGAAACGTTTGGATTTGTTTCGTCACGTTTGTAAACGTTTGGCTTAAATCGCTAAAAAGGTGGAACGTTTGGATTTGTTTTGTAACGTTTGTAAATGTTTGGCTTAAATTGCTAAATAGGTGGAACGCTTGGATTTGTTTCGTAACATTTGTAAACCATTGGCTCAAATTGCTAAATAGGTGGAACCCTTGTATTTGTTTGTAAAGGTTTGTCTCAAATTGCTAAAAAGGTGAAACATTTGGATTTCTTTCATAACATTTGTAAATGTTTGGCTCAAATTGCTAAAAAGGTGAAACGTTTGGATTTGTTACGTAATATTTGTAAACGTTTGGCTTAAATCCCTAAAAAGGTGAAACGTTTGGATTTGTTTCGTAACGTTTGTCAACGTTTGGCTTAAATCGCTAAAAAGATGAAACGTTTGGATTTGTTTCGTATCATTTGTAAACGTTTGGCTTAAATCACTAAAAAGAGGAAACGTTTGAATTTGTTTCGTAATGTTTGTCAACGTTTGGCTTAAATCTCTAAAAAGGTGAAACGTTTGGATTTGTTTCGTAACTTTTGTAAACGTTTGGCATAAATTGCTAAATAGGTGAAACATTTGGATTTATTTCGTAGCGTTTATAGACGTTTGGCTTAATTCGCTAAAAAGGGGAAACGTTTGGATTTGTTTCGTCCTGTTTGTAAACGTTTGGCTTAAATTGCTAAAATGGGGAAACGTTTGGATTTGTTTCGTAACGTTTGTAAATGTTTGGCTTATATTGCTAAAAAGGCGAAACGTTTGTATTTGTTTCGAAACGTTTGTAAACGTTTCGCTTAAATCACTTAAAACGTGAAACGTTTGGATTTGTTTCGTCACGTTTTTAAACGTTTGGCTTAAATCGTTAAAAAGGTGGAATATTTGGATTTGTTTCGTAACGTTTGTAAATGTTTGGCTTAATTTGCTAAATAGGTGGAACGCTTGGATTTGTTTCGTAACATTTGTAAACCATTGGCTCAAATTGCTAAATAGGTGGAACGCTTGTATTTGTTTCGTAACGTTTGTAAACGTTTGTCTGAAGTTGCTAAAAAGGTGAAACATTTAGATTTCTTTCATAACATTTGTAAATGTTTGGCTCAAATTACTAAAAAGGTGAAACATTTGGATTTGTTTTGTAACGTTTGTAAACATTTGGCTTAAATCGCTAAAAAGGTGAAACGTTTGTAAACATTTGGCTTAAATTGCTAAAAAGGTGAAACGCTTGGATTTGTTTTGTAATATTTGTAAACATTTGGTTTAAATTGCAAAAAAGGTGAAACGCTTGGTTTTGTTTCGTAACGTTTGGCTTAAATCGCTAAAAATGTTAAACGTTTGGATTTGTTTTGGAACGTTTTAATCGTTTTGTTTTGTTTCGTAAAGTTTGTAAACATTTGGCTTAAATCGCTAATAAGGTGAAACGTTTGGATTTATTTCGTAACATTTGTAAATGTTTGTCTTAAATCTCTAAAAAGGTGAAATGTTTGGATTTGTTTCGTAGGGTTTGTAAATGTTTGGCTTAAATCGCTAAAAAGGCGAAACGTTTGGATTTGTTTTGTACCGTTTGTAAACGTTTGGCTTAGATCGCTAGAAAGGTGAAACGTTTGGATTTGTTTCGTATCGTGTGTAAACGTATGTCTTAAATTGCTAAAAAGGTGAAACACTTGGATTTGTTTCGTAACGTCTCTAAATGTTTGGCTTAATTTTCTAAAAAGGCAAAATGCTTGGATTTGTTTCGTAACGTCTTTAAACGTTTGGCTTAAATTGCTAAAAAGGCAAAACGCTTGGATTTGTTTCGTAACGTCTGTAAACGTTTGGCTTAAATTGCTAAAAAGGTGAAACGCTTGGATTTTTGTCGTTACGTTTGTAAACGTTTGGCTTAGATTGCTAAAAAAGTGAAACGTTTGGATTTGTTTTGTAACCCTTGTAAATGTTTGGCTTAAATCGCTAAAAAGGGGAAACATTTAGATTTTTATCGTAATGTTTGTAAACGTTTGGCTTAAATCACTAAAAAGGTGAAACGTTTAGATTTGTTGCGGAACGTTGGTAAACGTTTGGCTTAAATCTCTAGAAAGGGGAAACAGTTCTATTTGTTTCGTAATGTTTGTGAACGTTTGGCTTAAATCGCTAATATGGGGAAACGTTTGGATTTATTTCGTAATGTTTGTACACGTTTGGCTTAAATCGCTAAAAAGGTGAAACACTTGGATTTGTTTCGTAACGTTTGTAAGGGTTTGGCTTAAGTTGCTAAAAAGGTGAAACGCTTGGATTTATTTCGCGTCGTTTGTAAAGGTTTGGCTAAAATTGCAAAAAAGGTGAAGCGCTTGGATTTGTTTCGTAATGTTTGTAAACGTTTGGCTTAAGTTGCTAAAAAGTTGAAATGCTTGGATTTGTTTCGTAACGTTTGTAACGTTTGGCTTAAGTTGCTAAAAAGGTGAAACGCTTGGATTTGTTTCGTAACCCTTGTGAACGTTTGGCTTAAATCGCTTATAAGATGAAACGTTTGGATTTGTTTCGTAACATTTGTAAATGTTTGGCCTAAATCGCTAAAAAGGGGAAACGTTTGGATTTGTTTCTTATCGTTTGTAAACTTTTGGCTTAAATCGCTAATAAGGTGAAACGTTTGGATTTGTTTCGTAACGTTTGTCTTATATTACTAAAGGTGAAATGTTTGGTTTTGTTTCATAACATTTGTAAACGTTCGGCTGAAATCGTAAAAAAGGTGAAACGTTTGGATATGTTTCGTAACGTTTGTAAACGATTGGTTTAAATTGCAAAAAAGGTGAAACGCTTGGATTTGTTTCATAGCGTTTGTAAACGTTTGGCTTCAATTACTAAAAAGGTGAAACGATTGGATTTGTTTCAGAATGTTTGTACACGTTTGGCTTTAATTACTAAAAAGGAGAAACATTTGGATTTATTACGTAACGTTTGTAAACGTTTGGCTTAAGTTGCTAAAAAGGTTAAATGCTTGGTTTTATTTCGTAAATTTTTTAAGGGTTTGGCTTAAATCGCTAAAAATGTGAAACGTTTGAATTTCTTTCGTAACTTTTTAAACGTTTGGTTTCGTTTCGTAACGTTTGTAAACGTTTGGCTTAAATCGCTAAAAAGGCGAAACGTTTGGATTTGTTTCATAACGTTTGTAAACGTTTGACTTAAATCGCTAAAAAGGCGAAACGTTTAAATTTGTTTCGAAACGTTTGGCTTAAATCGCTAAAAGGTGAAACGTTTGGATTTGTTTCGTCACGTTTGTAAACGTTTGGCTTTAATCGCTAAAAAGGTGGAACGTTTGGATTTGTTTCGTAACGTTTGTAAACATTTGGCTGAAATTGCTAAATAAGTGGAACGCTTGGATTTGTTTCGTAACGTTTGTAAACGTTTGGCTCAAATTGCTAAATAGGTGGAACTCTTGGATTTGTTTCGTAACGTTTGAAAACGTTTGGCTCAAATTGCTAAATAGGTGGAACTCTTGGATTTGTTTCGTAACGTTTGAAAACGTTTGGCTCAAATTGCTAAAAAGATGAAACATTTGGATTTGTTTCTTAACATTTGTAAATGTTTGGCTCAAATTGCTAAAAAGGTGAAACGTTTGGATTTTTTTCGTAACGTTTGTAAACGTTTGGCTTAAATCGCTAAAAAGACGAAACGTTTGGATTAGTTTCATAAAGTTTGTAAACGTTTGGCTTAAATTGCTAAAAATATGAAACGCTTAGATTGTGTTTTGTAATGTTTGGCTTAAATCGCTAATATGGGAAAACATTTGGATTTATTTCGTACCGCTTGTAGACGTTGACTTAAATCGCTAAAAAGATGAAACGTTTGGATTTGTTTGGTAACGTTTGTAAACATTTGGCTTAAATCGCTAAAAAAGTAAAACGTTTGGATTTGTTTCGTAACGTTTTGCTTAAATCGCTAAAAAGGAGAAACGTTTGGATTTGTTTTGTAACGTTTCTAAATGATTGGCTTAAATTGCAAAAAAAGGGAAACATTTGTATTTGTTTCGTAACGTTTGTAAACGTTTGGCTTAAATCGCTAAAGGGGAAACTCTTGGATTTGTTTCATAACGTTTGCAAACGTTTGGCTTAAGTTGCTAAAAAGGTGAAACATTTCGATTTGTTTCGTAATGTTTGTAAACGTTTGGCTTAAATTTCTAAAAAGGTGAAACGCTTGGATTTGTTTCATAATGTTTGTCAACGTTTGGCTTATGTTTCTAAAAAAGTGAAACGCTTGGATTTGTTTCGTAACGTTTGTAACGTTTGGCTTAGGTTGCTAAAAAGGTGAAACGCTTGGATTTGTTTCGCAACCTTGTAAACGTTTTTGGATTTGTTTCGTAACATTTGTAAATGTTTGGCTTAAATCGCTAAAAAGGTGAAACGTTTGGATTTGTTTCTTATCGTTTGTAAACGTTTGGCTTAAATCGCTAATAAGGTGAAACGTTTGGATTTGTTTCGTAATGTTTGTCTTATATTGCTAAAGGTGAAATGTTTGGTTTTTTTTCGTAACATTTGTAAACGTTCGGCTGAAATCGCAAAAAAGGTGAAACGTTTGGATTTGCTTCGTAACGTTTGTAAACATTTGGTTAAAATTGCTAAAAATGTGAAACGCTTGGATTTGTTTCGTAGCGTTTGTAAACGTTTGGCTTCAATTACTAAAAAGGTGAAACGATTGGATTTGTTTCGGAAGGTTTGTAAACGTTTGGCTTCAATTTCTAAAAAGGTGAAACATTTGGATTTATTTCGTAACGTTTGTAAACGTTTGGCTTAAGTTGCTAAAAAGGTGAAATGCTTGGTTTTATTTCGTAATTTTTTTAAGGGTTTGTCTTAAATCGCTAAAAATGTGAAATGTTTGGATTTCTTTCGTAACTTTTTAAACGTTTGGTTTTGTTTCGTAGCGTTTGTAAACGTTTGACTTAAATCGCTAAAAAGACGAAACGTTTGGATTTGTTTCGTAACGTTTGTAAATGTTTGGCTTAAATCGCTAAAAAGGCGAAACATTTGGATTTGTTTCGAAACGTTTGTAAACGTTTGGCTTAAATCGCTAAAAAGGTGAAACGTTTGGATTTGTTTCGTCACGTTTGTAAACGTTTGGCTTCAATCGCTAAAAAGGTGGAACATTTGGATTTGTTTCGTAACGTTTGTAAACGTTTGGCTGAAATTGCTAAATAGGTGGAACGCTTGGATTTGTTTCGTAATGTTTGTAAACGTTTGGCTCAAATTGCTAAATAGGTGGAACTCTTGGATTTATTTCGTAACGTTTGAAAACGTTTGGCTCAAATTGCTAAAAATATGAAACATTTGGATTTGTTTCTTAACATTTGTAAATGTTTGGCTCAAATTGCTAAAAAGGTGAAACATTTGGATTTTTTTTGTAACGTTCGTAAACGTTTGGCTTAAATCGCTAAAAAGGCGAAACATTTGGATTAGTTTCATAAATTTTGTAAACGTTTGGCTTAAATTGCTAAAAAGGTGAAACGCTTGGATTAGTTTCGTAACGTTTGTAAATGTTTGGCTTAAATTGCTAAAAAGGTCAAACGCTTAGATTGTGTTTTGTAATGTTTGTAAACGTTTGGTTTAAATTGCTAAAAAGGTGAGATAATTGGTTTCGTATCGTAACGTTTGTAAACATTTGGCTTAAATCTCTGAAAATGTGAAACGTTTGGATTTGTTCCGTAACATTTTAAACGTTTGCTTTTGTTTCGTAACGTTTGTAAACGTTTGGCTTATATCGCTAAAAAGGTGAAACGTTTGGATTTGTTTGGTAACGTTTGTCAACGTTTGGCTTAAATCGCTAAAAAGATGAAACGTTTGGATTTGTTTCGTATCGTTTGTAAACGTTTGGCTTAAATCACTAAAAAGGTGAAACGTTTGGATTTGTTTTGTAACGTTGGTCAACATTTGGCATATATCTCTAAAAAGGTGAATCGTTTGCATTTGTTTCATTACTTTTGTTAACGTTTCGCTTAAATTGCTAAAAAGTTGAAACAGTTGGATTTGTTTCGTAGCGTTTATAGACGTTTGGCTTAAATCGCTAAAAAGGTGTAACGTTTGGATTTGTTTCGTCCTGTTTGTAAACGTTTGACTTAAATTGCTAAACTGGGGAAACGTTTGGATTTTTTTTGGATAAATGATCAATGAATTAGCTCAGGGAAACGTTTGGATTTGTTTCGTAATGTTTGTAAATGTTTGGCTTATATCGCTAAAAAGACGAAACTTTTGTATTTGTTTCGAAACGTTTGTAAACGTTTGGCTTAAATCGCTAAAAAGGTGAAATGTTTGGATTTATTTCGTCACGTTTGTAAACGTTTGGCTTAAATCGCGAAAAAGGTGGAACGTTTGGATTTGTTTCGTAACGTTTGTAAACGTTTGACTTAAATTGCTAAATAGGTGGAACGCTTGGATTTGTTTCGTAACATTTGTAAATCATTGGCTCAAATTGCTAAATAGGTGGAACGCTTGTATTTGTTTCGTAACGTTTGTAAACGTTTGGCTCAAATTGCAAAAAAGGTGAAACATTTGGATTTCTTTCATAACATTTATAAATGTTTGGCTCAAATTGCTAAAAAGGTGAAACGTTTGGATTTGTTTCGTAACGTTTGTAAACGTTTGGCTTAAATCTTTAAAAAGGTGAAACGTTTGGATTTGTTTCGTAGCGTTTGTAACGTTTGGCTAAAATTGCTAAAAAGGTAAAACGTTTGGATTTGTTTCATAACGTTTGTAAACCTTTGGCTTAAATTGCTGGTGAAACGGTTGGTTTTGTTTCGTAACGTTTGTAAACGTTTGGCTTAAATCGCTAAAAATGTTAAATGTTTGAATTTGTTTCGTAACGTTTTAAACGTTTGGATTTGTTTCATAACGTTTGTAAACGTTTGGCCTAAATCGCCAAAAAGATGAAACGTTAGGATTTGTTTCGTATCGTTTGTAAACGTTTGGCTTAAATCGGTAAAAAGGGGAAACGTAAGGATTTGTTTTGTAACGTTTGTCAACATTTGGCTTAAATCTCTAAAAAGGACAAACGTTTGGATTTGTTCCGTAGCGTTTGTAAACGTTTGGCTTAAATCGCTAAAAAGGTGAAACATTTGGATTTGTTTCGTACCGTTTGTAAACGTTTGGCTTAGATCGCTAAAAAGGTGAAACGTTTGGATTTGTTTCGTAACGTGTGTAAACGTTTATCTTAAATTGCTAAAAAGGTGGAACGCTTGGATTTGTTTCGTAACGTCTGTAAATGTTTGGCTTAAATTGCTAAAAAGGTGAAATGCTTGGATTTTTGTCATTACATTTGTAAACGTTTGGCGTAAATTGTTAAAAAAGTGAAACGTTTGGATTTTTTCGTAACGTTTTTAAACGTTTGACTTCAATCTCTAAAAAGGTGAAACATTTGGAATTTATTCGCAACGTTTGTAAACGTTTGGCTTAAATCACTAAAAAGGGGAAACATTTTAAATGTTTTGCTTAAATCGCTAAAATGGGGAAACATTTGGATTTGTTTCGTAACGTTTGTAAACGTTTGGCTTAAATCGCTAAAAAGGTGAAACGTTTGGTTTTGTTTCGTAACGTTTGTAAACGTTTGGCTTAAATCGCTAAAAAGATGGAACGTTTGGATCTGTTTCCTAACGTTTGTAAATGTTTTGCATAAATTGTTGTATAGG
The DNA here is from genome assembly GCF_937616625.2 of Mercurialis annua. Taxonomy (NCBI): domain Eukaryota; kingdom Viridiplantae; phylum Streptophyta; class Magnoliopsida; order Malpighiales; family Euphorbiaceae; genus Mercurialis; species Mercurialis annua. The sequence continues at coordinate 24,904,417 of NC_065570.1, forward strand.
TGAAACGTTTGGATTTATTTCATTACGTTTGTAAACGTTTGGCTTAAATTGCTCAAAAGGCAAAACTCTTGGATTTGTTTCGTAACGTTTGTAAACGTTTGGTTTTGTATCGTAACGTTTGGATTTGTTTTGTATCGTTTTTAAACGTTTTGCTTAAATCGCTAAAAAGGTGAAACGTTTGGATTTGTTTCGTAACGTTTGCAAACATTTTGCTTGAATCGCTAAAAAGGTAAAACGCTTGGATTTTTTTCGTTACGTTTGTAACCATTTGACTTCAATTACTATAAAGGTGAAACATTTGGTTTTTTTCGTAACGTTTGTAAACGTTCGGCCTAAATCGCTAAAAAGGTGAAACGTTTGGATTTGTTTCGTAACGTTTGTAAATATTTGGCTTAAATCGCTAAAAAGGAGAAACGTTAGGATTTGTTTCGTAACGTTTCTAAACGTTTGGCTTAAATCGCTAAAAAGGGGGAAAACTTTGTATTTGTTTCGTAACTGTTGTAAACCTTTGGCTTAAATCGCTAAAAAGGGGAAACGTTTGGATTTGTTTCGTAACGTGTGTAAACGTTTGGCTTAAATCGCTATAAAGGGGAAACGTTTGGATTTCTTTCGTAACGTTTGTAAACGTTTGGCCTAAATTGCCAAAAAGATGAAACGTTAGGATTTGTTTTGTATCGTTTGTAAATGTTTGGCTTAAATCGCTAAAAAGGGGAAACGTTTGGATTTGTTTCGTAATGTATGTCAACATTTGGCTTAAATCTCTAAAAAGGTGAAACGTTTGGATTTGTGTCGTAGCGTTTGTAAACGTTTGGCTTAAATCGCTAAAAAGGTGAAATGCTTGGATTTGTTTCGTAACCCTTGTAAACGTTTATCTTAATTTGCAAAAAAGGTGAAACGTTTAGATTTGTTTCGTAACGTTTGTAAACGTTTGGCTTAAATCGCTAAAAAGGGGAAACATTTTAAATGTTTTGCTTAAATCGCTAAAATGGGGAAACATTTGGATTTGTTTCGTAACATTTGTAAACGTTTGGCTTAAATAGCTAAAAAGGTGAACTGTTTGGTTTTGTTTCGTAACGTTTGGCTTAAATCGCTAAAAAGGTGGAACGTTTGGATCTGTTTCCTAACGTTTATAAATGTTTTGCTTAAATTGTTGTATAAGTGAAACGCTTGGATTTATTTCATTACGTTTGTAAACGTTTGGTTTAAATTGCTAAAAAGGCGAAACTCTTGGATTTGTTTCGTAACGTTTATAAACGTTTGGTTTTGTTTCTTAACGTTTGGATTTGTTTTGTATCGTTTTTAAATGTTTTGCTTAAATTGCTAAAAAGGTGAAAGGTTTGGATTTGTTTCGTAACGTTTGCAAACATTTGGCTTGAATCGCTAAAAAGGTAAAACGCTTGGATTTTTTTCGTTAAGTTTGTAACCGTTTGGCTTAAATTATTAAAAAAGTGAAACATTTGATTTTTTTTCATAACGTTTGTAAACGTTCGGCTTTAATCGCTAAAAAGGTGAAACGTTTGGATTTGTTTCGTAACGTTTGTAAACATTTGGCTTAAATCGCTAAAAAGGTGAAACGTTCGGATTTGTTTCGTAACGTTTGTAAACGTTTGGCTTAAATTGCTAAAAAGGGGGGAAAAGTTTGTATTTGTTTCGTAAATGTTGTAAACGTCTGGCTTAAATCGCTAAAAAGGGGAAACGTTTGGATTTGTTTTGTAACTTTTGTAAACGTTTGGCTTAAATCGCTAAATAGGTGAAACGTTTGGATTTATTTCGTAACGTTTGTAAACATTTGGCCTAAATCGCCAAAAAGATGAAACGTTAGGATTTGTTTCGTATCGTTTGTAAACGTTTGGCTTAAATCGCTAAAAAGGGGAAACGTTTGGATTTGTTTCGTAACGTTTGTCAACATTTGGCTTAAATCTCTATAAAGGTGAAACGTTTGGATTTGTGGCATAGCGTTTGTAAACGTTTGGCATAAATCGCTAAAAAGGTGAAATGCTTGGATTTGTTTCGTAACCCTTGTAAATGTTCAGATTTTTTTTCGTAACGTTTGTAAACATTTGGCTTAAATCGCTTAAAAGGAGAAACATTTGGATTTGTTTCGTAAATTTTGTAAACGTTTGGCTTAAATCGCAAAAAAGGGGAGACACTTGGATTTCTTTCGTAACGTCTGTAAACGTTTGGCTTAAATTGCTAAAAAGGGGAAACGCTTGGATTTTTGTCGTTACGTTTGTAAACAGTTGGCTTAAATTGCTAAAAAGGTGAAACGTTTGGATTTTTTTCGTAACGTTTGTAAACTTTTGATTTCAATCTCTAAAAAGGTGAAACGTTTGGAATTTATTCGTAGCATTTGTAAACGTTTGGCTTAAATCACTAAAAAGGGGAAACATTTTAAATTTTTGGCTTAAATCGCTAAAATGGAGAAACGTTTGGATTTGTTTCTTAACGTTTGTAAACGTTTGGCTTAAATCGCTAAAAAGGTGAAACGTTTGGTTTTGTTTCGTAACGTTTGTAAATTTTCGGCTTAAATCGCTAAAAAGGTGGAACGTTTGGATCTGTTTCCTAACTTTTGTAAATGTTTTGCTTAAATTGCTATAAAGGTGAAACGCTTGGATTTATTTCATAACATTTGTAAACGTTTGGCTTAAATTGATAAAAAGGCGAAACTCTTGGATTTGTTTCCTAACGTTTGTAAACGTTTGGTTTTACTTCGTAATGTTTGGATTTGTTTCGTATCGTTTTTAAACATTTTGCTTAAATCGCTAAAAAGGTAAAACGTTTGGATTTGTTTCGTAACATTTGCAAACATGTGGCTTGAATCGCTAAAAAGGTAAAAAGGTGGATTCTTTTCGTTACTTTTGTAACTTTTTGGCTTAAATTACTAAAAAGGTGAAACATTTAGTTTTTTTTCGTAACGTTTGTAACTGTTCGGCTTAAATCGCTAAAAAGGTGAAACGTTTGGATTTGTTTCGTAATGTTTGTAAACATTTGGCTTAAATCGCTAAAAAGGTGAAACGTTTGGATTTGTTTCGTATCGTTTGTAAACGTTTGGCATAAATCGCTAAAAAGGGGAAAAGTTTGTATTTGTTTCGTAACTGTTGTAAACGTTTGGCTTAAATCGCTACAAAGGTGAAACGTTTGGATTTGTTTCATAACATTTATAAATGTTTGGCTTAAATTTCTAAAAAGGTGAAACGCTTGGATTTGTTTAGGATCGTAGGTAAACATTTGGTTTAAATTGCTAAAAAGGTGAAACGTTTGGATTTGTTTCGTAACGTTAGTAAACGGTTGGCTTCAATCGCAAAAAAGGTGAAACGTTTGCATTTATTTCGTAGCGTTTGTAAACGTTTGGCATAAATCGCTAAAAAGGGGAAACGTTTCGATTTATTTAGTAACGTTTGAAACGTTTGGCTTAAATCGGCAAAATGGGGAAACGTTTGGCTTAAATTGATAAAAATGTGAAATGTTTGTTTTGTTTCGTAACGTTTGTAAACATTCGGCTTAAAATCGTTAAAAAGATGAAACATTGGATTTTACTTCGTAACGTTTGTAAACATTTGGCTTAAATTACTAAAAAGTTGAAATTCTTGGATTTGTTTCGTAACAGTTTGCTTAGCTTACTAAAAGGGTGAAACGCTTGGATATTTTTTTAAACGTTTGTAATAGTTTGGCTTAAATTATTAAAAAGGTGAAACGCTTGGATTTGTTTCGTAACATTTGTAAACGTTTGGCTTAAATTGCTAAAAATGTGAAACGCTTGGTTTTGTTTCGTAACGTTTGTTAAGATTTCGCTTAAATCGCTAAACATGTGAAACGTTTGGATTTGTTTCGTAACGTTTCAAACGTTTTGTTTTGTTTCGTAACGTTTCTAAGCATTTGGCTTAAATCGCTAAAAAGGGGAAAGGTTTGGATTTGTTTCGTAACGTTTGGCTTAAATCGTTAAAAAGGCGAAATGTTTGGTCTGTTTCATAACGTTTGTAAATATTTGGCTTAAATAGCTAAAAAGGTGAAACTTTTAGATTTCTTTCGTATCGTTTGTATACATTTGGCATAAATTGTTAAAAAAATGAAATGTTTGGATTTGTTTCGTAACGTTTGTAAACGTTTGGCTTAAATCGCTAAAACGGTGAAACGTTTGGATTTGTTTCGTAACATTTGTAAACGTTTGGCTTCAATCGCTAAAAAGGGGAAACATTTGGATTTGTTTTGTAACGTTTGTAAACGTTTGGCATAAATCTGTGAAAAGGTGAAATGTTTGGATTTGTTTCGTAACGTTTTTAACTTTAGGCTTAAATTGCAAAAATGGGGAAACATTTGGGTTTGTTTCGTAACGTTTGTACATGTTCGGCATAAATTGTTAAAAAGGTGAAATATTTGGCTTTGTTTCGTAACGTTAGTAAACGTTCGGATTAAATCGCTAAAAAGGTGAAACGTTTGTAAATGTTCGACTTAAATTTCTAAAAAGGTCAAACGCTTGGATTTGTTTCGTAACGTTTGTGAACGTTTGGCTTAAATTTCTAAAAAGGTGGAACACTTTGTTTTGTTTCGTAACTTTTGTAAAGGTTTGGATTAATTCGCTAAAAATGTGAAACGTTTGAATTTGTTTCACAATGTTTTAAACGTTTGGTTTTTTTTTCGTAAAGTTTGTAAATATTTGGCTTAAATCGCTAAAAAGGTGAAATGTTCAGATTTGTTTCGTAACGTTTGTAAACATTTGGCTTAAATTGCTAAAAAGGCGAAACGTTTGGATTTATTTCGAAACGTTTGTAAACATGCGGCTTAAATAGCTAAAAAGTGGAAACGTTTGGATTTGTTTTGTAACATTTGTAAACGTTTAGCTAAAATCGCTAAAAAGGTGAAACGTTTGGATTTGTTTCGTTAGGTTTGTGAATGTTTGGCTTAAATCGCTAAAAAGGTGAAACGTTTGGATTTGTTTCGTAACGTTTGTAAACGTTGGGCTTAAATCGCTAAAAAGGTGAATCATTTGGATTTGTTTCGTAAAGTTTTTAAACGTTTGGCTTAAATTGCTAAAAAGGTGAAACGCTTGGATTTGTTTCGTATCGTTCATAAACATTTGTCTTAAACTGCTAAAAAGGTGAAACATTTGTATTTGTTTCATAACCTTTGTAAATGTTTGGCTTAAATAGCTAGAAACGTGAAACATTTGGATTTGTTTTGTAACGTTTGTAAACGTTTGGCTTAAATTCCTAAAAAGGTGAAACATTTGGAATTGTTTCGTATCGTTTGGAAACTGCTAAAAAGGCGAAACATTTGGATTTATTTTGAAACGTTTGTGAACGTTTGGCTTTAATAGCTTAAAAGGTGAAACATTTGGATTTGTTTCGTAAAGTTTTTAAACGTTTGGCTTAAATTGCCAAAATGGTGAAACACTCGGATTTGTTTCTTAGCGTTTGTAAACGATTGGCTTAGAATGCTAAAAAGGTGAAACGCTTGGATTTCTTTTGTAGCATTTGTAAACGTTTTGCTTAAATTGCTAAAAAGGGGAAACACTTGGATTTGTTTCGTGACGTTTGTAAACGTTTAACTTATATTGCTAAAAAGGCGAAACGTTTGAATTTCTTTTGTGACATTTGTAAACGTTCCGCTTAAATCGCTAATAAGCTGAAACGTCTGAATTTGTTTCGTAACGTTTGAAACGTTTGGCTTAAATCGATAAAAACGTGAAACGTTTGGATTTGTTTTGTAACGTTTGTAAATGTTTGGCTTAAATCGCTAAAAAGGTGAAACGTTTGGAATTGTTTCGTATCGTTTGGAAACTGCTAAAAAGGCGAAACATTTGGATTTATTTCGAAACGTTTGTAAACATTTGGCTTTAATAGCAAAAAAGGTGAAAAGTTTGGATTTGATTCGTAAAGTTTGTAAATGTTTGGTTTAAATCGCTAAAAAGGTGTAACGTTTGGATTTGTTTCGTAACGTTTGTAAACGTTTGGCTTAAATCGCTAAAAAGATGAAACGTTTGGATTTGTTTCGTAATGTTTGTGAACGTTTGGCTTAAATTACTAAAAAAGTGAAACGCTTGGATTTGTTTCGTAACGTTCGTAAACATTTGGCTTAAATCGCTAAATAGGTGTAACATTTGGATTTTTTCGTAACGTTTGTAAATGTTTGTCTTAAACCGCTAAAAAAGTGGAATATTTGGATTTGTTTCGTAACGTTTGTAAACGTTTGGCTTATATCGCTAAAAAGGTGAAACGTTTGGATTTGTTTCATAACGTTTATAAATGTTTGGCTTAAATTTCTAAAAAGGTGAAACGCATGGATTTGTTTAGGATCGTTTGTAAACATTTGGTTTAAATTGCTACATTGGGGAATCGTTTGGATTTGTTTCGTAACGTTTGTAAACGTTTGGCTTCAATCGCTAAAAAGGAGAAACGTTTGCATTTATTTCGTAACATTTGTAAACGTTTGGCATAAATCGCCAAAATAGGGAAATGTTTGGATTTGTTTCGTAACATTTGTAAACGTTTGGCTTAAATTGCTAAAAATGTGAAATGTTTATTTTTTTGCAACGTTTGTAAACATTCGGCTTACAATCGCTAAAAAGATGAAACATTGGATTTGTTTTGTAACGTATGTAAACGTTTCTCTTAAATTGCTAAAAATGTGAAATGCTTGGATTTGTTTCGTAACGTTTGTAAACGTTTTGCTTAAATTACTAAAAAGGTGAAACGCTTGGATATTTTTCGGAACCTTTGTAATAGTTTTGCTTAAATTGCTAAAAAGGTGAAACGCTTGGATTTGTTTCGTAACATTTGTAAACGTTTGGATTAAATTTCTAAAAAGGTGAAACACTTGGTTTTGTTTCATAACGTTTGTAAAGATTTCGCTTAAATCTCTAAAAATGTGAAACGTTTGGATTTGTTTCGTAACGTTTTAAATGTTTGATTTTGTTTTGTAACGTTTCTACACGTTTGGCTTTAATCACTAAAAAGGGGAAAGGTTTGGATTTGTTTCGTAACGTTTGGCTTAAATCGCTAAAAAGGCAAAATGTTTGGTCTGTTTCGTAACGTTTGTAAATGTTTGGCTTATATAGCTAAAAAGGTGAAACGTTTAGATTTGTTTCGTAACGTTTGCAAACATTTGGCATAAATCGCTAAAAAGGTGAAACGTTTGGATTTGTTTCATAACGTTTGTAAACGTTTGGCTTAAATCGCTAAAACGGTGAATATTTTGGATTTGTTTCGTAACGTTTGTAAACGTTTGGCTTCAATCGCTAAAAAGGTGAAACGTTTGGATTTGTTTCGTAACGTTTGTAAACGTTTGACATAAATCGGTAAAAAGGTGAAATGTTTGGATTTGTTTCGTAACGTTTTAAACTTTTGGCTTAAATTGCTAAAATGGGGAAACATTTGGATTTGATTTGCAACGTTTGTAAACGTTTGGCTTAAATTGCTAAAAAGGTGAAATGCTTGGCTTTGTTTCGTAACGTTTGTAAACGTTTAGATTATAAAATCGCTAAAAAGGTGAAGCGTTTGGCTTTGTTTCGTGACGTTTGTAAACGTTTGGCTTAAATTGCTAAAAAGGTGAAACACTTTGTTTTGTTTCGTAACGTTTGTAGAGGTTTGTCTTAAATCGCTAAAAATATGAAACGTTTGGATTTGTTTCGTAACGTTTTAAACGTTTGGTTTTGATTCGTAAAATTTGTAAACGGTTGGCTTAAATCGATGAAAAGGCGAAACATTCGGATTTGTTTCGTAATGTTTGTAAACGTTTGGCTTAAATTGCTAAAAAGGAGAAACATTTGGATTTATTTCGAAACGTTTGTAAATGTGTGGCTTAAATTGCTAAAAAGCTGAAACGTTTGGATTTGTTTCGTAACGTTTGTAAACCTTTGGCTAATATCGCTAAAAAGGTGAAGCGTTTGGATTTGTTTCTTTAGGTTTGTAAATGTTTGGCTTAACTCGCTAAAAAGGTGAAACGTTTGGATTTATTTCGCAACGTTTGTAAACGTTTGGCTTAATCGCTAAAAAGGTGAAAAATTTGGATTTGTTTCGTAAAGTTTTTAAATGTTTCGCTTAAATTGATAAAAAGGTGAAACGCTTGGATTTGTTTCGTAGTATTTGTAAACGTTTGGCATAAATTGCTAAAAAGGTGAAATGCTTGGATTTGTTTCGTAACGTTCGTAAACATTTGGCTTAAATTGCTTAAAAGGTGAAATGCTTGTATTTGTTTCATAACCTTTGTAAATGTTTGTCTTAAATCGCTAAAACGTGAAACATTTGGATTTTTTTGTAACGTTTGTGAACGTTTGGCTTATATAGCTAAAAAGGTGAAACGTTTGGAATTGTTTCGTAACGTTTGTAAACTGCTAAAAAGGCAAAACATTTGGATTTATTTCGAAACGTTTATAAACGTTTGGCTTTAATAGCTAAAAAGGTGAAACGTTTGGATTTGTTTCGTAATGTTTGTAAACGTTTGGCCTAAATTGCTAAAAAGGTGAAACACTTGGATTTGTTTCATAGCGTTTGTAAACGTTTGGCTTAAATTGCTAAAAGGTAAAACGCTTGGATTTGTTTCCTAACATTTGTAAACTATTGGCTTAAATTGCTAAAAACGGGAAACGCTTGGATTTGTTTCGTAACATTTGTAAACGTTTGGCTTAAATTGCTAAAAAGGCAAAACGTTCGGATTTGTTTCGTGACGTTTGTAAACGTTTGGCTTAAATCGCTAAGAAGGTGAAACGTTTAGATTTGTTTCGTAATGTTTGAAACGTTTGGCTTAAATCGCTAAAAAGGTGAAACATTTGGATTTGTTACGTAATGTTTGAAACGTTTGGCTTAAATCGCTAAAAACATGAAACGTTTGGATTTGTTTTATAATGTTTGTAAACGTTTGGCTTAAATCGCTAAAAAGGTGAAACGTTTGGATTTGATTCGAAACGTTTGTAAACTGCTAAAAAGGCGAAACATTTGGATTTATTTTGAAACGTTTGTAAACGTTTGGCTTTAATATCTAAAAAGGTGAAAAGTTTGGATTTGATTTATAAAGTTTGTAAACGTTTGGCTTAAATTGCTAAAAAGGTGAAACACTTTGATTTATTTCGTAACATTTGTAAACGTTCGGCTTAAATCGCTAATAAGGTGAAACGTTTCGATTTCTTTCGTAACGTTTGTAAGCGTTTGGCTTAAATTGCTATAAAGGTGAAACGCTTGGATTTGTTTCGTAACGTTTGTATACACGTGGTTTAAATTAATAAAAGGCTTGGATTTGTTTTGTAACATTTGTAAACGTTTTGCTTACATTGATAAAAAGGTTAAATGCTTGGTTTTGTTTCGCAACGTTTATAAAGGTTTGGCTTAAATCGCTAAAAATGTGAAACATTTGGACTTATTTCGTATCGTTTTAAATGTTTGGTTTTGTTTCGTAACGTTTGTAAACGTTTGGCTTAAAACGCTAAAAAGGGGAAACGTTTGGATTTGTTTCGTAGCGTTTGTAAACGTTTCGATTAAATCGCTAAAAAGGCGAAACATTTGCATTTGTTTCGTAGCGTTTGTAAATGTTTGGCTTAAATCTCTAAAAAGGTGAAACATTTGGATTTGTTTCGTAACATTTGTAAACGTTTGCCTTAAATTGCTAAAAATGTGAAACGTTTGGATTTGTTTCGTAACCTTTGTAAACGTATGGTTTAAATTGCTAAAAAGGTGAAACGCTTTGATTTTTTTCGTAACGTTTGTAGACGTTTTGCTTAAATTGCTAAAACGGTGAAGCGCTTGGTTTTGTTTCGTAATGTTTGTAAACATTTGGCTTAAATCGCTAAAAATGTGAAACGTTTCGATTTGTTTCGTAACGTTTTATACGTTTAGTTTTGTTTCGTAACGTTTGTAAACATTTGGATTAAATCGCTAAAATGGGGTAACATTTGAACTTGTTTCATAACGTTTGTAAATATTTGGCTAAAATCGCTACAAAGGTGAAACGTTTGGTTTTGTTTCGTAGCATTTATAATCGTTCGGCTTAATTCGCTAAAAAGGTGAAGCGTTTGGATTTGTTTCGTAACATTTGGATTAAATTGCTAAAAAGATAAAACGCTTTGATTTGTTTCGTAACGTTTGTAAACATTTCGCATAAATTGCTAAAAGGGTGAAACGCTTGGATTTGTTTCGTAACTTTTGTAAATGTTTGGCTTAAATTGCTAGAAAGGTGAAACTCTTGGATTTGTTTCGTAACGTTTGCAAACGTTTGGCTTAAATTGCTAAAAAGGTAAAACGTTTGGATTTGTTTCATAATGTTTGTAAACGTTTGGCTTCAATCGCGAAAAAGGTGAAACTTTTGGATTTGTTTCGTAACGTTTGTAAACATTTGGCTTAAATCGCTAATAAGATGAAACGTTTGGATTTTTTTCGTAACGTTTTAAATGTTTGGCTTAAATCGCTAAAATGGGGACACGTTTTGATTTTTTTCATAACGTTTTAAACGTTTGGTTTTGTTTCGTAAAGTTTGTAAACGTTTGGCTTAAATCGATGAAAAGGTGAAACGTTTGGATTTGTTTTGTAATGTTTGTAAACGTTTGGCTTAAATTGTTAAAAAGGCGAAACGTTTGTAAATGTGTGACTTAAATAGATAAAAATGTGAAACGTTTGGATTTGTTTCGTAAAGTTTTAAACGTTTGGTTTTGTTCGTAAATTTTGTAAACGTTGGCTTGAATCGATGAAAAGGTGAAACGTTCGGATTTGCTTCGTAATGTTTGTAAACGTTTGGCTTAAATTGCTAAAAAGGCGAAACGTTTGGATTTATTTCCAAACTTTTGTAAATGTGTGGCTTAAATAGCTAAAAAGGGGAAACGTTTGGATTGGTTTCGTATCGTTTGTAAACGTTTGGCTAAAATCGCTAAAAAGGGGAAACGTTTGGATTTGTTTGGTTAGGTTTGTAAATGTTTGGCTTAAATCGCTAAAAAGGTGAAACGTTTGGATTTGTTTCGTAACGTTTGTAAACGTTTGGTTTAAATCGCTAAAAAGGTGAAACATTTGGATTTGTTTCGTAAAGTTTTTAAACGTTTGGCTTACTTTGATAAAAAGGTGAAACGCCTTGATTTGTTTCGTAGAATTTGAAAATATTTGGCTTAAATTGCTAAAAAGGTGAAATACTTGGATTTGTTTCGTAACGTTCGTAAACATTTGGCTTAAATTGCTAAAAAGGTGAAACATTTGTATTTGTTTCATAACCTTTGCAAATGTTTGTCTTAAATCGCCAAAAACGTGAAACGTTTGGATTTTTTTGTAACGTTTGTAAAGGTTTGGCTTAAATCGCTAAAAAGGTGAAACGTTTGGAATTGTTTCGTAATGTTTGTAAACTGCTAAAAAGGCAAAACATTTGGATTTATTTCGAAACGTTTGTAAACATTTGGCTTTAATAGCTAAAAAGGTGAAACGTTTGGATTTGTTTCGTAAAGTTTGTAAACGTTTGACTTAAATTGCTAAAAAGGTGAAACACTTGGATTTGTTTTCTAGCGTTTGTAAATGTTTGGCTTAAATTGCAAAAAAGGTGAAACGCTTGGATTTTTTTCGTAATATTTGTAAATGTTTGGCTTAAATGGCTAAAAAGTGGAAACGCTTGGATTTGTTTCGTGACGTTTGTAAACGTTTGGCTTAAATTGCTTAAAAGGGGAAACGTTTGGATTTGTTTCGTGACGTTATTAAACCTTTGGCTTAAATCGCTAAAAAGGTGAAACGTTTGGATTTGTTTCGTAATGTTTGAAACGTTTGGCTTAAATCGCTAAAAACGTGAAACGTTTGGATTTGTTTTATAATGTTTGTAAACGTTTGGCTTAAATCACTAAATAGGTGAAATGATTGGATTTGTTTCGAAACGTTTGTAAGCTGCTAAAAAGGCGAAACGTTTGGATTTATATCGAAACGTTTGTAAACGTTTGGCTTTAATCGCTAAAAAGGTGAAAAGTTTGGATTTGATTCGTAAAGTTTGTAAACGTTTGGCTTAAATTGCTACAAAGGTGAAACACTTTGATTTGTTTTGTAACGTTTGTAAACGTTTGGCTTAAATTGCTAAAAAGGGGAAACGTTTGAATTTGTTTCGTAGCGTTTGTAAAAGTTTGGCTTATATTGCTAATAGGGGGAAACGCTTGGATTTGTTTCATGATGTTTTTAAACGTTTTGCTTATTGGATTTATTTCATGACGTTTGTAAACATTTGGCTTAAATAGCTAAAAAGGTGAAACGTTTGGATTTGTTTCGTGACGTTTGTAAACGTTTGGCTTAAATCGCTAAAAGGGGGAAACGTTTGGATTTGTTTCGTAACGTTTGAAACGTTTGGCTTAAATCGCTAAAAAGGTGAAACGTTTGGATTTGTTTTGTAACGTTTGTAAACGTTTGGCTTCAATCTCTAAAAGGGGATACGTTTGGATTTGTTTCATAACGTTTGTAAACGTTTGGCTTCAATCGCCAAAAGGGGAAACGTTTGGATTTGTTTCGTAATATTTGTAAACGTTTAGCATAAATTGGTAAAAAGGTGAAATGTTTGGATTTGTTTTGTAACATTTGTAAACGATTGGCTTAAATTCCGAAAAATGTGAAACGCTTGGATTTGTTTCGGAACGTTTGTAAACATTTTGCTTAAATTACTAAAAAGGTGAAACGCTTTAGTTTGTTTTGAAACGTTTGGCTTAAATTGCTAAAAAGGTGAAATGTTTTGTTTTGTTTCGTAACGTTTGTAAACGTTCGGCTTAAATCACTAAAAAGGTGAAATGTTTCGATTTCTTTCGTAACATTTGTAAGCGTTTGGCTTAAATTGCTAAAAAGGTGAAACGCTTGGATTTGTTTCGTAACGTTTGTAAACGCGTGGTTTAAATTACTAAAACGCTTGGATTTGTTTTGTAACGTTTGTAAACGTTTGGCTTAAATTGATAAAAAGGTGAAATGCTTTGTTTTGTTTCGCAACGTTTGTATAGGTTTGGCTTAAATCGCTAAAAATGTGAAACATTTGGACTTATTTCGTAACGGTTTAAACGTTTGGTTTTTGTTTCATAACGTATGTAAACGTTTGGCTTAAATTGCTAAAAAGGGGAAACGTTTGGATTTGTTTCGTAGCGTTTGTATACCTTTGTCTTAAATCAATAAAAAGGCAAAACGTTTGCATTTGTTTCGTAGCGTTTGTAAATGTTTGGATTATATCTCTAAAAAGGTGAAATGTTTGGATTTGTTTCGTAACGTTTGTAAATGTTTTCCTTAAATCGCTAAAAATGTGTAACGTTTGGATTTGTTTCGTATAGTTTGAAAATGTTTGGCTTAAATCGCTAAAAATGTGAACGTTTGGATTTGATTCGTAACCTTTGTAAACGTTTGGCTTAAATTGCTAAAAAGGTGAAACGCTTTGATTTATTTCGTAACGTTTGTAAACGTTTTGCTTAAATTGCTAGAAAGGTGAAACGCTTGGATTTGTTTCATAACGTTTGTAAACGTTTGGCTAAAATTGCTAAAAAAGAAAAATGTTCGGATTTGTTTCGTAATGTTTGAAAACGTTTGGCTTCAATCGCGAAAAAGGTGAAAATTTTGGATTTGTTTCGTAACGTTTGTAAACGTTTGGCTTAAATCGCTAAAAAGATGAACCGTTTGGATTTTTTTTGTAACGTTTTAAATGTTTGGCTTAAATCGATAAAATGGGGACACGTTTGGATTTTTTTCGTAACGTTCTAAATGTTTGGCTTAAATCGCTAAAATGGGGAAACGTTTTTAATTTGTTTCGTAACGTTTGTAAATGTTTAGCTAAAATCGTTAAAAAGGGGAAATGTTTGGTTTTGTTTCGTAATGTTTGTAAACGTTTGGCTTAAATTGCTAAAAAGGTGAAACACTTGGATTTGTTTCGTAATGTTTGTAAACGTTTGGCTTAAATTGCTAAAAATGGGAAACGCTTGGATTTGTTTCGTGACGTTTGTAAACGTTTGGCTTAAATTTCTAAAAAGGGAAAACGTTTGGATTTGTTTCGTGACGTTTGTAAACGTTTGGCTTAAATCGCTAAAAAGGTGAAACGTTTGGATTTTTTTCGTAATGTTTGTAAACGTTTGCCTTAAATAGCTAAAAAGGTGAAACGTTTTGATTTGTTTTGTAACGTTTGTAAACGTTTGGCTTCAATCGCTAAAAGGTGAAACGTTTGGATTTGTTTCGTGACATATGTAAACGTTTGGCATATATCGCTAAAAAGGTGAAACGTTTGGATTTGTTTCGTATCGTTTTAAACGTTTGGCTTAAATAGCTAAATATGGGGAAACGTTTGGATTTGTTTCGTATCGGTTGTAAACGTTGGCTTAAATCGCTAAAAAGGTGAAACGTTTAGATTTGTTTCGTAACGTTTGTAAACGTTTGGCTTAAATCGTGACAAAGGTGAAACGTTTGGATTTATTTCGTAACGTTTGTAAACGTTTAGCTTAAATTGCTAAAAAGGTGAAACGCTTCAATTTGTTTCGTAACGTTTGTAAATGTTTGGCTTAAATTGCTAAAAAGGTGCAACATTTGGAGTTGTTTCCTAACCTTTATAAATGTTTGGCTTAAATCGATAGATAGGTGAAATGTTTGGATTTGTTTCATAACGTTTGTAAACGTTTGGCTTCAATCGCTAGAAAGGGGAAACGTTTGGATTTGTTTCGTAACATTTGTAAACGTTAGGCTTAAATTGCTAAAAAGGCGAAACGTTTGGATTTGTTTCGTAACATTTTGTTAACGTTTGGCTTAAATTGCTAAAAAGGTGAAACACTTGGATTTGTTTTCTAGCGTTTGCAAATGTTTGGCTTAAATTGCAAAAAAGGGGAAACGCTTGGATTTTTTTCGTAATATTTGTAAACGTTTGGCTTAAATTGCTAAAAAGTGGAAACGCTTGGATTTGTTTCGTGACGTTTGTAAACGTTTGGCTTAAATTGCTGAAAAGGGGAAACGTTTGGATTTGTTTCGTAACGTTTGTAAACCTTTGGCTTAAATCGCTAAAAAGGTGAAACGTTTGGATTTGTTTCGTAATGTTTGAAACGTTTGGCTTAAATCGCTAAAAACGTGAAACATTTGGATTTGTTTTATAATGTTTGTAAACGTTTGGCTTAAATCACTAAATAGGTGAAATGTTTGGATTTGTTTCGAAACGTTTGTAAGCTGCTAAAATGGCGAAACGTTTGGATTTATATCGAAACGTTTGTAAACGTTTGGCTTTAATCGCTAAAAAGGTGAAAAGTTTGGATTTGATTTGTAAAGTTTGTAAACGTTTGGCTTAAATTGCTAAAAAGGTGAAACACTTTGATTTGTTTTGTAACGTTTGTAAACGCTTGGGTTAAATTGCTAAAAAGGGGAAACGTTTGAATTTGTTTCGTAGCATTTGTAAAAGTTTGGCTTAAATTGCTAAAAAGGGGAAACGCTTGGATTTGTTTCATGATGTTTTTAAACGTTATGCTTATTGGATTTTTCGTGACGTTTGTAAACATTTGGCTTAAATAGCTAAAAAGGTGAAACGTTTGGATTTGTTTCGTGACGTTTGTAAACGTTTGGCTTAAATCGCTAAAAGGGGGAAACGTTTAGATTTGTTTCGTAACGTTTGGCTTAAATTGCTAAAAAGGTGAAACGTTTGGATTTGTTTTGTAACGTTTGTAAACGTTTGGCTCTAATCGCTAAAAGGGAATACGTTTGGATATGTTTCGTAACGTTTGTAAACGTTTGGCTTCAATCGCAAAAAGGGGAAACGTTTGGATTTGTTTCGTAACATTTGTAAACGTTTAGCATAAATTGGTAAAAAGGTGAAATGTTTGGATTTGTTTTGTAACATTTGTAAACGATTGGCTTAAATTCCGAAAAATGTGAAACGCTTGGATTTGTTTCGGAACGTTTGTAAACATTTTGCTTAAATTACTAAAAAGGTGAAACACTTTAGTTTGTTTTGAAACGTTTGGCTTAAATTGCTAAAAAGGTGAAATGTTTTGTTTTGTTTCGTAACGTTTGTAAACGTTCGGCTTAAATCACTAAAAAGGTGAAATGTTTCGATTTCTTTCGTAACATTTGTAAGCGTTTGGCTTAAATTGCTAAAAAGGTGAAACACTTGGATTTGTTTCGTAACGTTTGTAAACGCGTCGTTTGAATTACTAAAACGCTTGGATTTGTTTTGTAACGTTTGTAAACGTTTGGCTTAAATTGATAAAAAGGTGAAATGCTTTGTTTTGTTTCGCAACGTTTGTATAGGTTTGGCTTAAATCGCTAAAAATGTGAAACATTTGGACTTATTTCGTAACGGTTTAAACGTTTGGTTTTGTTTCATAACGGATGTAAACGTTTGGCTTAAATCGCTAAAAAGGGGAAACGTTTGGATTTGTTTCGTAGCGTTTGTATACCTTTGTCTTAAATCGCTAAAAAGGCAAAACGTTTGCATTTGTTTCGTAGCGTTTGTAAATGTTTGGCTTATATCTCTAAAAAGGTGAAATGTTTGGATTTGTTTCGTAACGTTTGTAAATGTTTTCCTTAAATCGCTAAAAATGTGTAACGTTTGGATTTGTTTCGGATAGTTTGTAAACGTTTGGCTTAAATCGCTAAAAGTGTGAAACGTTTGGATTTGATTCGTAACCTTTGTAAACGTTTGGCTTAAATTGCTAAAAAGGTGAACCGCTTTGATTTGTTTCGTAACGTTTGTAAACGTTTTGCTTAAATTGCTAGAAAGGTGAAACGCTTGGATTTGTTTCATAACGTTTGTAAACGTTTGGCTAAAATTGCTAAAAAAGAAAAATGTTCGAATTTGTTTCGTAATGTTTGAAAACGTTTGGCTTCAATCGCGAAAAAGGTGAAAATTTTGGATTTGTTTCGTAACGTTTGTAAACGTTTGGCTTAAATCGCTAAAAAGATGAACCGTTTGGATTTTTTTTGTAATGTTTTAAATGTTTGGCTTAAATCGATAAAATGGGGACACGTTTGGATTTTTTTCGTAACGTTCTAAATGTTTGGCTTAAATCGCTAAAATGGGGAAACGTTTTTAATTTGTTTCGTAACGTTTGTAAACGTTTGGCTAAAATCGTTAAAAAGGGGAAATGTTTAGTTTTGTTTCGTAATGTTTGTAAACATTTGGCTTAAATTGCTAAAAAGGTGAAACGCTTGGATTTGTTTCGTAATGTTTGTAAACGTTTGGCTTAAATTGCTAAAAATGGGAAACGCTTGGATTTGTTTCGTGACGTTTGTAAACGTTTGGCTTAAATTTCTAAAAAGGGAAAACGATTGGATTTGTTTCGTGACGTTTGTAAACGTTTGGCTTAAATCGCTAAAAAGGTGAAACGTTTGGATTTTTTTCGTAATGTTTGTAAACGTTTGGCTTAAATAGCTAAAAAGGTGAAACGTTTTGATTTGTTTTGTAACGTTTGTAAACGTTTGGCTTCAATCGCTAAAAGGTGAAACGTTTGGATTTGTTTCGTGACATATGTAAACGTTTGGCATAAATCACTAAAAAGGTGAAACGTTTCGATTTGTTTCGTATCGTTTTAAACGTTTGGCTTAAATAGCTAAATATGGGGAAACGTTTGGATTTGTTTCGTATCGGTTGTAAACGTTGGCTTAAATCGCTAAAAAGGTGAAACGTTTAGATTTGTTTCGTAACGTTTGTAAACGTTTGGCTTAAATCGTGACAAAGGTGAAACGTTTGGATTTATTTCGTAATGTTTGTAAACGTTTAGCTTAAATTGCTAAAAAGGTGAAACGCTTCAATTTGTTTCGTAACGTTTGTAAATGTTTGGCTTAAATTGCTAAAAAGGTGCAACATTTGGAGTTGTTTCCTAACCTTTATAAATGTTTGGCTTAAATCGATAGATAGGTGAAATGTTTGGATTTGTTTCATAACGTTTGTATACGTTTGGCTTCAATCGCTAGAAAGGGGAAACGTTTGGATTTGTTTCGTAACATTTGTAAACGTTAGGCTTAAATTGCTAAAAAGGCGAAACGTTTGGATTTGTTTCGTAACATTTTGTTAACGTTTGGCTTAAATTGCTAAAAAGGTGAAACACTTGGATTTGTTTTCTAGCGTTTGCAAATGTTTGACTTAAATTGCAAAAAAGGTGAAACGCTTGGATTTTTTTCGTAATATTTGTAAACGTTTGGCTTAAATTGCTAAAAAGTGGAAACGCTTGGATTTGTTTCGTGACGTTTGTAAACGTTTGGCTTAAATTGCTGAAAAGGGGAAACGTTTGGATTTTTTTTCGTGACGTTTGTAAACCTTTGGCTTAAATCGCTAAATATGTGAAACGTTTGGATTTGTTTCGTAATGTTTGAAACGTTTGGCTTAAATCGCTAAAAACGTGAAATGTTTGGATTTGTTTTATTATGTTTGTAAACGTTTGGCTTAAATCACTAAATAGGTGAAATGTTTGGATTTGTTTCGAAACGTTTGTTAGCTGCTAAAATGGCGAAACGTTTGGATTAGTATCGAAACGTTTGTAAACGTTTGGCTTTAATCGCTAAAAAGGTGAAAAGTTTGGATTTGATTTGTAAAGTTTGTGAACGTTTGGCTTAAATTGCTAAAAAGGTGAAACACTTTGATTTGTTTTGTAACGTTTGTAAACGTTTGGCTTAAATTGCTAAAAAGGGAAAACGTTTGAATTTGTTTCGTAGCATTTGTTAAAGTTTGGCTTAAATTGCTAAAAGGGGGAAACGCTTGGATTTGTTTCATGATGTTTTTAAACGTTTTGCTTATTGGATTTTTCGTGACGTTTGTAAACATTTGGCTTAAATAGCTAAAAAGGTGAAACGTTTGGATTTGTTTCGTGACGTTTGTAAACGTTTGTCTTAAATCTCTAAAAGGGGGAAACGTTTAGATTTGTTTCGTAACGTTTGAAACGTTTGGCTTAAATTGCTAAAAAGGTGAAATGTTTGGATTTGTTTTGTAACGTTTGTAAACGTTTGGCTTCAATCGCTAAAAGGGGATACGTTTGGATATGTTTCGTAACGTTTGGCTTCAATCGCAAAAAGGGGAAACGTTTGGATTTGTTTCGTAACATTTGTAAACGTTTAGCATAAATTGGTAAAAAGGTGAAATGTTTGGATTTGTTTTGTAACATTTGTAAACGATTGGCTTAAATTCCGAAAAATGTGAAACGCTTGGATTTGTTTCGGAACGTTTGTAAACATTTTGCTTAAATTACTAAAAAGGTGAAACACTTTAGTTTGTTTTGAAACGTTTGGCTTAAATTGCTAAAAAGGTGAAATGTTTTGTTTTGTTTCGTAACGTTTGTAAACGTTCGGCTTAAATCACTAAAAAGGTGAAATGTTTCGATTTCTTTCGTAACATTTGTAAGCGTTTGGCTTAAATTGCTAAAAAGGTAAAACGCTTGGATTTGTTTCGTAACGTTTGTAAACGCGTCGTTTGAATTACTAAAACGCTTGGATTTGTTTTGTAACGTTTGTAAACGTTTGGATTATATTGATAAAAAGGTGAAATGCTTTGTTTTGTTTCGCGACGTTTGTATAGGTTTAGCTTAAATCGCTAAAAATGTGAAACATTTGGACTTATTTTCGTAACGGTTTAAACGTTTGGTTTTGTTTCATAACGTATGTAAACGTTTGGCTTAAATCGCTAAAAAGGGGAAACGTTTGGATTTGTTTCGTAGCGTTTGTATACCTTTGTCTTAAATCGCTAAAAAGGCAAAACGTTTGCATTTGTTTCGTAGCGTTTGTAAATGTTTGGCTTATATCTCTAAAAAGGTGAAATGTTTGGATTTGTTTCGTAACGTTTGTAAATGTTTTCCTTAAATCGCTAAAAATGTGTAACGTTTGGATTTGTTTCGTATAGTTTGTAAACGTTTGCCTTAAATCGCTAAAAATGTGAAACGTTTGGATTTGATTCGTAACCTTTGTAAACGTTTGGCTTAAATTGCTAAAAAGGTGAACCGCTTTGATTTGTTTCGCAACGTTTGTAAACGTTTTGTTTAAATTGCTAGAAAGGTGAAACGCTTGGATTTGTTTCATAACGTTTGTAAACATTTGGCTAAAATTGCTAAAAAAGAAAAATGTTCGGATTTGTTTCGTAATGTTTGAAAACGTTTGGCTTCAATCGCGAAAAAGGTGAAAATTTTGGATTTGTTTCGTAACGTTTGTAAACGTTTGGCTTAAATCGCTAAAAATATGAACCGTTTGGATTTTTTTTGTAACGTTTTAAATGTTTGGCTTAAATCGATAAAATGGGGACACGTTTGGATTTTTTTCGTAACGTTCTAAATGTTTGGCTTAAATCGCTAAAATGGGGAAACGTTTTTAATTTGTTTCGTAACGTTTGTAAACGTTTGGCTAAAATCGTTAAAAAGGGGAAATGTTTGGTTTTGTTTCGTAATGTTTGTAAACGTTTGGCTTAAATTGCTAAAAAGGTGAAACGCTTGGATTTGTTTCGTAATGTTTGTAAACGTTTGGCTTAAATTGCTAAAAATGGGAAACGCTTGGATTTGTTTCGTGACGTTTGTAAACATTTGGCTTAAATTTCTAAAAAGGAAAAACGTTTGGATTTGTTTCGTGACGTTTGTAAACGTTTGGCTTAAATCGCGAAAAAGGTGAAACGTTTGGATTTTTTTCGTAATGTTTGTAAACGTTTGGCTTAAATAGCTAAAAAGGTGAAACGTTTTGATTTGTTTTGTAACGTTTGTAAACGTTTGGCTTCAATCGCTAAAAGGTGAAACGTTTGGATTTGTTTCATAACATATGTAAACGTTTGGCATAAATCGCTAAAAAGGTGAAACGTTTGGATTTGTTTCGTATCGTTTTAAACGTTTGGCTTAAATAGCTAAATATGGGGAAACGTTTGGATTTGTTTCATATCGGTTGTAAACGTTGGCTTAAATCGCTAAAAAGGTGAAACGTTTAGATTTGTTTCGTAACGTTTGTAAACGTTTGGCTTAAATTGCTAAAAAGGTGAAACGTTTGGATTTATTTCGTAACGTTTGTAAACGTTTAGCTTAAATTGCTAAAAAGGTGAAACGCTTCAATTTGTTTCGTAACGTTTGTAAATGTTTGGCTTAAATTGCTAAAAAGGTGCAACATTTGGAGTTGTTTCCTAACCTTTATAAATGTTTGGCTCAATCGCTAGAAAGGGGAAACGTTTGGATTTGTTTCGTAACATTTGTAAACGTTAGGCTTAAATTGCTAAAAAGGCGAAACTTTTGGATTTGTTTCGTAACATTTTGTTAACGTTTGGCTTAAATTGCTAAAAAGGTGAAACACTTGGATTTGTTTTCTAGCGTTTGCAAATGTTTGGCTTAAATTGCAAAAAAG
Source organism: Mercurialis annua (assembly GCF_937616625.2). Classification (NCBI taxonomy): domain Eukaryota; kingdom Viridiplantae; phylum Streptophyta; class Magnoliopsida; order Malpighiales; family Euphorbiaceae; genus Mercurialis; species Mercurialis annua. Next base: position 24,925,647 of record NC_065570.1, read on the forward strand.
GTGAAACGCTTGGATTTTTTTCGTAATATTTGTAAACGTTTGGCTTAAATTGCTAAAAAGTGGAAACGCTTGGATTTGTTTCGTGACGTTTGTAAACGTTTGGCTTAAATTGCTGAAATGGGGAAACGTTTGGATTTGTTTCGTGACGTTTGTAAACCTTTGGCTTAAATCGCTAAAAAGGTGAAACGTTTGGATTTGTTTCGTAATGTTTGAAACGTTTGGCTTAAATCGCTAAAAACGTGAAACGTTTGGATTTGTTTTATAATGTTTGTAAATGTTTGGCTTAAATCACTAAATAGGGGAAATGTTTGGATTTGTTTCGAAACGTTTGTAAGCTGCTAAAATGGCGAAACGTTTGGATTTATATCCAAACGTTTGTAAACGTTTGGCTTTAATCGCTAAAAAGGTGAAAAGTTTGGATTTGATTTGTAAAGTTTGTAAACGTTTGGCTTAAATTGCTAAAAAGGTGAAACACTTTGATTTGTTTTGTAACGTTTGTAAACGTTTGGCTTAAATTGCTAAAAAGGGAAAACGTTTGAATTTGTTTCGTAGCATTTGTTAAAGTTTGGCTTAAATTGCTAAAAGGGGGAAACGCTTGGATTTGTTTCATGATGTTTTTAAACGTTTTGCTTATTGGATTTTTCGTGACGTTTGTAAACATTTGGCTTAAATAGCTAAAAAGGTGAAACGTTTGGATTTGTTTCGTGACGTTTGTAAACGTTTGGCTTAAATCGCTAAAAAGGGGAAACGATTGGATTTGCTTCGTAACGTTTGAAACGTTTGGCTTAAATTGCTAAAAAGGTGAAACGTTTGGATTTGTTTTGTAACGTTTGAAACGTTTGGCTTCAATCGCTAAAAGGGGATACGTTTGGATTTGTTTCGTAACGTTTGTAAACGTTTGGCTTCAATCGCAAAAAGGGGAAACGTTTGGATTTGTTTCGTAACATTTGTAAACGTTTAGCATAAATTGGTAAAAAGGTGAAATGTTTGGATTTGTTTTGTAACATTTGTAAACGATTGGCTTAAATTCCGAAAAATGTGAAACGCTTGGATTTGTTTCGGAACGTTTGTAAACATTTTGCTTAAATTACTAAAAAGGTGAAACACTTTAGTTTGTTTTGAAACGTTTGGCTTAAATTGCTAAAAAGGTGAAATGTTTTGTTTTGTTTCGTAACGTTTGTAAACGTTCGGCTTAAATCACTAAAAAGGTGAAATGTTTCGATTTCTTTCGTAACATTTGTAAGCGTTTGGCTTAAATTGCTAAAAAGGTGAAACGCTTGGATTTGTTTCGTAACATTTGTAAACGCGTCGTTTGAATTACTAAAACGCTTGGATTTGTTTTGTAACGTTTGTAAACGTTTGGCTTAAATTGATAAAAAGGTGAAATGCTTTGTTTTGTTTCGCAACGATTGTATAGGTTTGGCTTAAATCGCTAAAAATGTGAAACGTTTGGATTTGATTCGTAACCTTTGTAAACATTTGGCTTAAATTGCTAAAAAGGTGAACCGCTTTGATTTGTTTCGTAACGTTTGTAAACGTTTTGCTTAAATTGCTAGAAAGGTGAAACGCTTGGATTTGTTTCATAACGTTTGTAAACGTTTGGCTAAAATTGCTAAAAAAGAAAAATGTTCGGATTTGTTTCGTATGGTTTGAAAACGTTTGGCTTCAATCGCGAAAAAGGTGAAAATTTTGGATTTGTTTCGTAACGTTTGTAAACGTTTGGCTTAAATCGCTAAAAAGATGAACCGTTTGGATTTTTTTGTAACGTTTTAAATGTTTGGCTTAAATCGATAAAATAGGGACACGTTTGGATTTTTTTCGTAACGTTCTAAATGTTTGGCTTAAATCGCTAAAATGGGGAAACGTTTTTAATTTGTTTCGTAACGTTTGTAAACGTTTGGCTAATATTGTTAAAAAGGGGAAATGTTTGGTTTTGTTTCGTAATGTTTGTAAACGGTTGGCTTAAATTGCTAAAAAGGTGAAACGCTTGGATTTGTTTCGTAATGTTTGTAAACGTTTGGCTTAAATTGCTAAAAATGGGAAACGCTTGGATTTGTTTCGTGACGTTTGTAAACGTTTGGCTTAAATTTCTAAAAAGGGAAAACGTTTGGATTTGTTTCGTGACGTTTGTAAACGTTTGGCTTAAATCGCTAAAAAGGTGAAACGTTTGGATTTTTTTCGTAATGTTTGTAAACGTTTGGCTTAAATAGCTAAAAAGGTGAAACGTTTTGATTTGTTTTGTAACGTTTGTAAACGTTTGGCTTCAATCGCTAAAAGGTGAAACGTTTGGATTTGTTTCGTGACATATGTAAACGTTTGGCATAAATCGCTAAAAAGGTGAAACGTTTGGATTTGTTTCGTATCGTTTTAAACGTTTGGCTTAAATAGCTAAATATGGGGAAACGTTTGGATTTGTTTCGTATCGGTTGTAAACGTTGGCTTAAATCGCTAAAAAGGTGAAACGTTTAGATTTGTTTCGTAACGTTTGTAAACGTTTGGCTTAAATCGTGACAAAGGTGAAACGTTTGGATTTATTTTGTAACGTTTGTAAACGTTTAGCTTAAATTGCTAAAAAGGTGAAACGCTTCAATTTGTTTCGTAACGTTTGTAAATGTTTGGCTTAAATTGCTAAAAAGGTGCAACATTTGGAGTTGTTTCCTAACCTTTATAAATGTTTGGCTTAAATCGATAGATAGGTGAAATGTTTGGATTTGTTTCATAACGTTTGTATACGTTTGGCTTCAATCGCTAGAAAGGGGAAACGTTTGGATTTGTTTCGTAACATTTGTAAACGTTAGGCTTAAATTGCTAAAAAGGCGAAACGTTTGGATTTGTTTCGTAACATTTTGTTAACGTTTCGCTTAAATTGCTAAAAAGGTGAAACACTTGGATTTGTTTTCTAGCGTTTGCAAATGTTTGGCTTAAATTGCAAAAAAGGTGAAACGCTTGGATTTTTTTCGTAATATTTGTAAACGTTTGGCTTAAATTGCTAAAAAGTGGAAACGCTTGGATTTGTTTCGTGACGTTTGTAAACGTTTGGCATAAATTGCTGAAAAGGGGAAACGTTTGGATTTGTTTCGTGACGTTTGTAAACCTTTGGCTTAAATCGCTAAAAAGGTGAAACGTTTGGATTTGTTTCGTAATGTTTGAAACGTTTGGCTTAAATCGCTAAAAACATGAAACGTTTGGATTTGTTTTATAATGTTTGTAAACGTTTGGCTTAAATCACTAAATATGTGAAATGTTTGGATTTGTTTCGAAACGTTTGTAAGCTGCTAAAATGGCGAAACGTTTGGATTTATATCGAAACGTTTGGAAACGTTTGGCTTTAATCGCTAAAAAGGTGAAAAGTTTGGATTTGATTTGTAAAGTTTGTAAACGTTTGGCTTAAATTGCTAAAAAGGTGAAACACTTTGATTTGTTTTGTAACGTTTGTAAACGTTTGGCTTAAATCGCTAAAAAGGGGAAACGTTTGAATTTGTTTCGTAGCATTTGTAAAAGTTTGGCTTAAATTGCTAAAAGGGGGAAACGCTTGGATTTGTTTCATGATGTTTTTAAACGTTTTGCTTATTGGATTTTTCGTGACGTTTGTAAACATTTGGCTTAAATAGCTAAAAAGGTGAAACGTTTGGATTTGTTTCGTGACGTTTGTAAACGTTTGGCTTAAATCGCTAAAAAGGGGAAACGTTTAGATTTGTTTCGTAACGTTTGAAACGTTTGGCTTAAATTGCTAAAAAGGTGAAACGTTTGGATTTGTTTTGTAACGTTTGTAAACGTTTGGCTTCAATCGCTAAAAGGGGATACGTTTGGATTTGTTTCGTAACGTTTGTAAACGTTTGGCTTCAATCGCAAAAAGGGGAAACGTTTGGATTTGTTTCGTAACATTTGTAAACGTTTAGCATAAATTGGTAAAAAGGTGAAATGTTTGGATTTGTTTTGTAACATTTGTAAACGATTGGCTTAAATTCCGAAAAATGTGAAACGCTTGGATTTGTTTCGGAACGTTTGTAAACATTTTGCTTAAATTACTAAAAAGGTGAAACACTTTAGTTTGTTTTGAAACGTTTGGCTTAAATTGCTAAAAAGGTGAAATGTTTTGTTTTGTTTCGTAACGTTTGTAAACGTTCGGCTTAAATCACTAAAAAGGTGAAATGTTTCGATTTCTTTCGTAACATTTGTAAGCGTTTGGCTTAAATTGCTAAAAAGGTGAAACGGTTGGATTTGTTTCGTAACGTTTGTAAACGCGTCGTTTGAATTACTAAAACGCTTGGATTTGTTTTGTAACGTTTGTAAACGTTTGGCTTAAATTGATAAAAAGGTGAAATGCTTTGTTTTGTTTCGCAACGTTTGTATAGGTTTGGCTTAAATCGCTAAAAATGTGAAACATTTGGACTTATTTCGTAACGGTTTAAACGTTTGGTTTTGTTTCATAACGTATGTAAACGTTTGGCTTAAATTGCTAAAAAGGGGAAACGTTTGGATTTGTTTCGTAGCGTTTGTATACCTTTGTCTTAAATCAATAAAAAGGCAAAACGTTTGCATTTGTTTCGTAGCGTTTGTAAATGTTTGGATTATATCTCTAAAAAGGTGAAATGTTTGGATTTGTTTCGTAACGTTTGTAAATGTTTTCCTTAAATCGCTAAAAATGTGTAACGTTTGGATTTGTTTCGTATAGTTTGTAAATGTTTGGCTTAAATCGCTAAAAATGTGAACGTTTGGATTTGATTCGTAACCTTTGTAAACGTTTGGCTTAAATTGCTAAAAAGGTGAAACGCTTTGATTTATTTCGTAACGTTTGTAAACGTTTTGCTTAAATTGCTAGAAATGTGAAACATTTGGACTTATTTCGTAACTGTTTAAACGTTTTGTTTTGTTTCATAACGTATGTAAACGTTTGGCTTAAATCGTTAAAAAGGCGAAATGTTTGGTCTGTTTCATAACGTTTGTAAATATTTGGCTTAAATAGCTAAAAAGGTGAAACTTTTAGATTTCTTTCGTATCGTTTGTATACATTTGGCATAAATTGTTAAAAAAATGAAATGTTTGGATTTGTTTCGTAACGTTTGTAAACGTTTGGCTTAAATCGCTAAAACGGTGAAACGTTTGGATTTGTTTCGTAACATTTGTAAACGTTTGGCTTCAATCGCTAAAAAGGGGAAACATTTGGATTTGTTTTGTAACGTTTGTAAACGTTTGGCATAAATCTGTGAAAAGGTGAAATGTTTGGATTTGTTTCGTAACGTTTTTAACTTTAGGCTTAAATTGCAAAAATGGGGAAACATTTGGATTTGTTTCGTAACATTTGTACATGTTCGGCATAAATTGTTAAAAAGGTGAAATATTTGGCTTTGTTTCGTAACGTTAGTAAACGTTCGGATTAAATCGCTAAAAAGGTGAAACGTTTGTAAATGTTCGACTTAAATTTCTAAAAAGGTCAAACGCTTGGATTTGTTTCGTAACGTTTGTGAACGTTTGGCTTAAATTTCTAAAAAGGTGGAACACTTTGTTTTGTTTCGTAACTTTTGTAAAGGTTTGGATTAATTCGCTAAAAATGTGAAACGTTTGAATTTGTTTCACAATGTTTTAAACGTTTGGTTTTTTTTCGTAAAGTTTGTAAATATTTGGCTTAAATCGCTAAAAAGGTGAAACGTTCAGATTTGTTTCGTAACGTTTGTAAACATTTGGCTTAAATTGCTAAAAAGGCGAAACGTTTGGATTTATTTCGAAACGTTTGTAAACATGCGGCTTAAATAGCTAAAAAGTGGAAACGTTTGGATTTGTTTTGTAACATTTGTAAACGTTTAGCTAAAATCGCTAAAAAGGTGAAACGTTTGGATTTGTTTCGTTAGGTTTGTGAATGTTTGGCTTAAATCGCTAAAAAGGTGAAACGTTTGGATTTGTTTCGTAACGTTTGTAAACGTTGGGCTTAAATCGCTAAAAAGGTGAATAATTTGGATTTGTTTCGTAAAGTTTTTAAACGTTTGGCTTAAATTGCTAAAAAGGTGAAACGCTTGGATTTGTTTCGTATCGTTCATAAACATTTGTCTTAAACTGCTAAAAAGGTGAAACATTTGTATTTGTTTCATAACCTTTGTAAATGTTTGGCTTAAATAGCTAGAAACGTGAAACATTTGGATTTGTTTTGTAACGTTTGTAAACGTTTGGCTTAAATCGCTAAAAAGGTGAAACATTTGGAATTGTTTCGTATCGTTTGGAAACTGCTAAAAAGGCGAAACATTTGGATTTATTTTGAAACGTTTGTGAACGTTTGGCTTTAATAGCTAAAAAGGTGAAACATTTGGATTTGTTTCGTAAAGTTTTTAAACGTTTGGCTTAAATTGCCAAAATGGTGAAACACTCGGATTTGTTTCTTAGCGTTTGTAAACGATTGGCTTAGAATGCTAAAAAGGTGAAACGCTTGGATTTCTTTTGTAGCATTTGTAAACGTTTTGCTTAAATTGCTAAAAAGGGGAAACACTTGGATTTGTTTCGTGACGTTTGTAAACGTTTAACTTATATTGCTAAAAAGGCGAAACGTTTGGATTTCTTTTGTGACATTTGTAAACGTTCCGCTTAAATCGCTAATAAGCTGAAACGTCTGAATTTGTTTCGTAACGTTTGAAACGTTTGGCTTAAATCGATAAAAACGTGAAACGTTTGGATTTGTTTTGTAACGTTTGTAAATGTTTGGCTTAAATCGCTAAAAAGGTGAAACGTTTGGAATTGTTTCGTATCGTTTGGAAACTGCTAAAAAGGCGAAACATTTGGATTTATTTCGAAACGTTTGTAAACATTTGGCTTTAATAGCAAAAAAGGTGAAAAGTTTGGATTTGATTCGTAAAGTTTGTAAATGTTTGGTTTAAATCGCTAAAAAGGTGTAACGTTTGGATTTGTTTCGTAACGTTTGTAAACGTTTGGCTTAAATCGCTAAAAAGATGAAACGTTTGGATTTGTTTCGTAATGTTTGTAAACGTTTGGCTTAAATTACTAAAAAAGTGAAACGCTTGGATTTGTTTCGTAACGTTCGTAAACATTTGGCTTAAATCGCTAAATAGGTGTATCATTTGGATTTTTTCGTAACGTTTGTAAATGTTTGTCTTAAACCGCTAAAAAAGTGGAATATTTGGATTTGTTTCGTAACGTTTGTAAACGTTTGGCTTATATCGCTAAAAAGGTGAAACGTTTGGATTTGTTTCATAACGTTTATAAATGTTTGGCTTATATTTCTAAAAAGGTGAAACGCATGGATTTGTTTAGGATCGTTTGTAAACATTTGGTTTAAATTGCTACATTGGGGAATCGTTTGGATTTGTTTCGTAACGTTTGTAAACGTTTGGCTTCAATCGCTAAAAAGGTGAAACGTTTGCATTTATTTCGTAACATTTGTAAACGTTTGGCATAAATCGCTAAAAAGGGGAAACGTTTGGATTCATTTCGTAACGTTTGAAACATTTGGCTTAAATCGCCAAAATAGGGAAATGTTTGGATTTGTTTCGTAACATTTGTAAACGTTTGGCTTAAATTGCTAAAAATGTGAAATGTTTATTTTTTTTGTAACGTTTGTAAACATTCGGCTTACAATCGCTAAAAAGATGAAACATTGGATTTGTTTTGTAACGTATGTAAACGTTTCTCTTAAATTGCTAAAAATGTGAAATGCTTGGATTTGTTTCGTAACGTTTGTAAACGTTTTGCTTAAATTACTAAAAAGGTGAAACGCTTGGATATTTTTCGGAACCTTTGTAATAGTTTTGCTTAAAATTGCTAAAAAGGTGAAACGCTTGGATTTGTTTCGTAACATTTGTAAACGTTTGGATTAAATTTCTAAAAAGGTGAAACACTTGGTTTTGTTTCATAACGTTTGTAAAGATTTCGCTTAAATCTCTAAAAATGTGAAACGTTTGGATTTGTTTCGTAAAGTTTTAAATGTTTGATTTTGTTTTGTAACGTTTCTACACGTTTGGCTTTAATCACTAAAAAGGGGAAAGGTTTGGATTTGTTTCGTAACGTTTGGCTTAAATCGCTAAAAAGGCAAAATGTTTGGTCTGTTTCGTAACGTTTGTAAATGTTTGGCTTATATAGCTAAAAAGGTGAAACGTTTAGATTTGTTTCGTAACGTTTGTAAACATTTGGCATAAATCGCTAAAAAGGTGAAACGTTTGGATTTGTTTCATAACGTTTGTAAACGTTTGGCTTAAATCGCTAAAACGGTGAATATTTTGGATTTGTTTCGTAACGTTTGTAAACGTTTGGCTTCAATCGCTAAAAAGGTGAAACGTTTGGATTTGTTTCGTAACGTTTGTAAACGTTTGACATAAATCGGTAAAAAGGTGAAATGTTTGGATTTGTTTCGTAACGTTTTAAACTTTTGGCTTAAATTGCTAAAATGGGGAAACATTTGGATTTGATTTGCAACGTTTGTAAACGTTTGGCTTAAATTGCTAAAAAGGTGAAATGCTTGGCTTTGTTTCGTAACGTTTGTAAACGTTTAGATTATAAAATCGCTAAAAAGGTGAAGCGTTTGGCTTTGTTTCGTGACGTTTGTAAACGTTTGGCTTAAATTGCTAAAAAGGTGAAACACTTTGTTTTGTTTCGTAACGTTTGTAGAGGTTTGGCTTAAATCGCTAAAAATATGAAACATTTGGATTTGTTTCGTAACGTTTTAAACGTTTGGTTTTGATTCGTAAAATTTGTAAACGTTTGGCTTAAATCGATGAAAAGGCGAAACATTCGGATTTGTTTCGTAATGTTTGTAAACGTTTGGCTTAAATTGCTAAAAAGGAGAAACATTTGGATTTATTTCGAAACGTTTGTAAATGTGTGGCTTAAATTGCTAAAAAGCTGAAACGTTTGGATTTGTTTCGTAACGTTTGTAAACCTTTGGCTAATATCGCTAAAAAGGTGAAGCGTTTGGATTTGTTTCTTTAGGTTTGTAAATGTTTGGCTTAACTCGCTAAAAAGGTGAAACGTTTGGATTTATTTCGCAACGTTTGTAAACGTTTGGCTTAAATCGCTAAAAAGGTGAAAAATTTGGATTTGTTTCGTAAAGTTTTTAAATGTTTCGCTTAAATTGATAAAAAGGTGAAACGCTTGGATTTGTTTCGTAGTATTTGTAAACGTTTGGCATAAATTGCTAAAAAGGTGAAATGCTTGGATTTGTTTCGTAACGTTCGTAAACATTTGGCTTAAATTGCTTAAAAGGTGAAATGCTTGTATTTGTTTCATAACCTTTGTAAATGTTTGTCTTAAATCGCTAAAACGTGAAACATTTGGATTTTTTTGTAACGTTTGTAAACGTTTGGCTTATATAGCTAAAAAGGTGAAACGTTTGGAATTGTTTCGTAACGTTTGTAAACTGCTAAAAAGGCAAAACATTTGGATTTATTTCGAAACGTTTATAAACGTTTGGCTTTAATAGCTAAAAAGGTGAAACGTTTGGATTTGTTTCGTAATGTTTGTAAACGTTTGGCCTAAATTGCTAAAAAGGTGAAACACTTGGATTTGTTTCATAGCGTTTGTAAACGTTTGGCTTAAATTGCTAAAAGGTAAAACGCTTGGATTTGTTTCCTAACATTTGTAAACTATTGGCTTAAATTGCTAAAAACGGGAAACGCTTGGATTTGTTTCGTAACATTTGTAAACGTTTTGCTTAAATTGCTAAAAAGGCAAAACGTTCGGATTTGTTTCGTGACGTTTGTAAACGTTTGGCTTAAATCGCTAAGAAGGTGAAACGTTTAGATTTGTTTCGTAATGTTTGAAACGTTTGGCTTAAATCGCTAAAAAGGTGAAACATTTGGATTTGTTACGTAATGTTTGAAACGTTTGGCTTAAATCGCTAAAAACGTGAAACGTTTGGATTTGTTTTATAATGTTTGTAAACGTTTGGCTTAAATCGCTAAAAAGGTGAAACGTTTGGATTTGATTCGAAACGTTTGTAAACTGCTAAAAAGGCGAAACATTTGGATTTATTTCGAAACGTTTGTAAACGTTTGGCTTTAATATCTAAAAAGGTGAAAAGTTTGGATTTGATTCATAAAGCTTGTAAACGTTTGGCTTAAATTGCTAAAAAGGTGAAACACTTTGATTTATTTCGTAACATTTGTAAACGTTCGGCTTAAATCGCTAATAAGGTGAAACGTTTCGATTTCTTTCGTAACGTTTGTAAGCGTTTGGCTTAAATTGCTATAAAGGTGAAACGCTTGGATTTGTTTCGTAACGTTTGTATACACGTGGTTTAAATTAATAAAAGGCTTGGATTTGTTTTGTAACATTTGTAAACGTTTTGCTTACATTGATAAAAAGGTTAAATGCTTGGTTTTGTTTCGCAACGTTTATAAAGGTTTGGCTTAAATCGCTAAAAATGTGAAACATTTGGACTTATTTCTTATCGTTTTAAACGTTTGGTTTTGTTTCGTAACGTTTGTAAACGTTTGGCTTAAAACGCTAAAAGGGGGAAACGTTTGGATTTGTTTCGTAGCGTTTGTAAACGTTTCGATTAAATCGCTAAAAAGGCGAAACATTTGCATTTGTTTCGTAGCGTTTGTAAATGTTTGGCTTAAATCTCTAAAAAGGTGAAACATTTGGATTTGTTTCGTAACATTTGTAAACGTTTGCCTTAAATTGCTAAAAATGTGAAACGTTTGGATTTGTTTCGTAACCTTTGTAAACGTATGGTTTAAATTGCTAAAAAGGTGAAACACTTTGATTTGTTTCGTAACGTTTGTAGACGTTTTGCTTAAATTGCTAAAACGGTGAAGCGCTTGGTTTTGTTTCGTAATGTTTGTAAACGTTTGGCTTAAATCGCTAAAAATGTGAAACGTTTCGATTTGTTTCGTAACGTTTTATACGTTTAGTTTTGTTTCGTAACGTTTGTAAACATTTGGATTAAATCGCTAAAATGGGGTAACATTTGAACTTGTTTCATAACGTTTGTAAATATTTGGCTAAAATCGCAACAAAGGTGAAACGTTTGGTTTTGTTTCGTAGCATTTATAATCGTTCGGCTTAATTCGCTAAAAAGGTGAAGCGTTTGGATTTGTTTCGTAACATTTGGATTAAATTGCTAAAAAGATAAAACGCTTTGATTTGTTTCGTAACGTTTGTAAACATTTCGCATAAATTGCTAAAAGGGTGAAACGCTTGGATTTGTTTCGTAACATTTGTAAATGTTTGGCTTAAATTGCTAGAAAGGTGAAACTCTTGGATTTGTTTCGTAACGTTTGCAAACGTTTGGCTTAAATTGCTAAAAAGGTAAAACGTTTGGATTTGTTTCATAATGTTTGTAAACGTTTGGCTTCAATCGCGAAAAAGGTGAAACTTTTGGATTTGTTTCGTAACGTTTGTAAACATTTGGCTTAAATCGCTAATAAGATGAAACGTTTGGATTTTTTTCGTAACGTTTTAAATGTTTGGCTTAAATCGCTAAAATGGGGACACGTTTTGATTTTTTTCATAACGTTTTAAACGTTTGGTTTTGTTTCGTAAAGTTTGTAAACGTTTGGCTTAAATCGATGAAAAGGTGAAACGTTTGGATTTGTTTTGTAATGTTTGTAAACGTTTGGCTTAAATTGTTAAAAAGGCGAAACGTTTGTAAATGTGTGACTTAAATAGATAAAAATGTGAAACGTTTGGATTTGTTTCGTAAAGTTTTAAACGTTTGGTTTTGTTCGTAAATTTTGTAAACGTTGGCTTGAATCGATGAAAAGGTGAAACGTTCGGATTTGCTTCGTAATGTTTGTAAACGTTTGGCTTAAATTGCTAAAAAGGCGAAACGTTTGGATTTATTTCCAAACTTTTGTAAATGTGTGGCTTAAATAGCTAAAAAGGGGAAACGTTTGGATTGGTTTCGTATCGTTTGTAAACGTTTGGCTAAAATCGCTAAAAAGGGGAAACGTTTGGATTTGTTTGGTTAGGTTTGTAAATGTTTGGCTTAAATCGCTAAAAAGGTGAAACGTTTGGATTTGTTTCGTAGCGTTTGTAAACGTTTGGCTTAAATCGCTAAAAAGGTGAAACATTTGCATTTGTTTCGTAAAGTTTTTAAACGTTTGGCTTACTTTGATATAAAGGTGAAACGCCTTGATTTGTTTCGTAGAATTTGAAAATATTTGGCTTAAATTGCTAAAAAGGTGAAATACTTGGATTTGTTTCGTAACGTTCGTAAACATTTGGCTTAAATTGCTAAAAAGGTGAAACATTTGTATTTGTTTCATAACCTTTGCAAATGTTTGTCTTAGATCGCCAAAAACGTGAAACGTTTGGATTTTTTTGTAACATTTGTAAAGGTTTGGCTTAAATCGCTAAAAAGGTGAAACGTTTGGAATTGTTTCGTAATGTTTGTAAACTGCTAAAAAGGCAAAACATTTGGATTTATTTCGAAACGTTTGTAAACATTTGGCTTTAATAGCTAAAAAGGTGAAACGTTTGGATTTGTTTCGTAAAGTTTGTAAACGTTTGACTTAAATTGCTAAAAAAGTGAAACACTTGGATTTGTTTTCTAGCGTTTGTAAATGTTTGGCTTAAATTGCAAAAAAGGTGAAACGCTTGGATTTTTTTCGTAATATTTGTAAATGTTTGGCTTAAATTGCTAAAAAGTGGAAACGCTTGGATTTGTTTCGTGACGTTTGTAAACGTTTGGCTTAAATTGCTTAAAAGGGGAAACGTTTGGATTTGTTTCGTGACGTTATTATACCTTTGGCTTAAATCGCTAAAAAGGTGAAACGTTTGGATTTGTTTCGTAATGTTTGAAACGTTTGGCTTAAATCGCTAAAAACGTGAAACGTTTGGATTTGTTTTATAATGTTTGTAAACGTTTGGCTTAAATCACTAAATAGGTGAAATGTTTGGATTTGTTTCGAAACGTTTGTAAGCTGCTAAAAAGGCGAAACGTTTGGATTTATATCGAAACGTTTGTAAACGTTTGGCTTTAATCGCTAAAAAGGTGAAAAGTTTGGATTTGATTCGTAAAGTTTGTAAACGTTTGGCTTAAATTGCTACAAAGGTGAAACACTTTGATTTGTTTTGTAACGTTTGTAAACGTTTGGCTTAAATTGCTAAAAAGGGGAAACGTTTGAATTTGTTTCGTAGCGTTTGTAAAAGTTTGGCTTAAATTGCTAATAGGGGGAAACGCTTGGATTTGTTTCATGATGTTTTTAAACGTTTTGCTTATTGGATTTATTTCGTGACGTTTGTAAACATTTGGCTTAAATAGCTAAAAAGGTGAAACGTTTGGATTTGTTTCGTGACGTTTGTAAACGTTTGGCTTAAATCGCTAAAAGGGGGAAACGTTTGGATTTGTTTCGTAACGTTTGAAACGTTTGGCTTAAATCGCTAAAAAGGTGAAACGTTTGGATTTGTTTTGTAACGTTTGTAAACGTTTGGCTTCAATCTCTAAAAGGGGATACGTTTGGATTTGTTTCATAACGTTTGTAAACGTTTGGCTTCAATCGCCAAAAGGGGAAACGTTTGGATTTGTTTCGTAATATTTGTAAACGTTTAGCATAAATTGGTAAAAAGGTGAAATGTTTGGGTTTGTTTTGTAACATTTGTAAACGATTGGCTTAAATTCCGAAAAATGTGAAACGCTTGGATTTGTTTCGGAACGTTTGTAAACATTTTGCTTAAATTACTAAAAAGGTGAAACGCTTTAGTTTGTTTTGAAACGTTTGGCTTAAATTGCTAAAAATGTGAAATGTTTTGTTTTGTTTCGTAACGTTTGTAAACGTTCGGCTTAAATCACTAAAAAGGTGAAATGTTTCGATTTCTTTCGTAACATTTGTAAGCGTTTGGCTTAAATTGCTAAAAAGGTGAAACGCTTGGATTTGTTTCGTAACGTTTGTAAACGCGTCGTTTGAATTACTAAAACGCTTGGATTTGTTTTGTAACGTTTGTAAACGTTTGGCTTAAATTGATAAAAAGGTGAAATGCTTTGTTTTGTTTCGCAACGTTTGTATAGGTTTGGCTTAAATCGCTAAAAATGTGAAACATTTGGACTTATTTCGTAACGGTTTAAACGTTTGGTTTTGTTTCATAACGTATGTAAACGTTTGGCTTAAATCGCTAAAAAGGGGAAACGTTTGGATTTGTTTCGTAGCGTTTGTATACCTTTGTCTTAAATCAATAAAAAGGCAAAATATTTGCATTTGTTTCGTAGCGTTTGTAAATGTTTGGATTATATCTCTAAAAAGGTGAAATGTTTGGATTTGTTTCGTAACGTTTGTAAATGTTTTCCTTAAATCGCTAAAAATGTGTAACGTTTGGATTTGTTTCGTATAGTTTGTAAATGTTTGGCTTAAATCGCTAAAAATGTGAACGTTTGGATTTGATTCGTAACCTTTGTAAACGTTTGGCTTAAATTGCTAAAACGGTGAAACGCTTTGATTTATTTCGTAACGTTTGTAAACGTTTTGCTTAAATTGCTAGAAAGGTGAAACGCTTGGATTTGTTTCATAACGTTTGTAAACGTTTGGCTAAAATTGCTTAAAAAGCAAAATGTTCGGATTTGTTTCGTAATGTTTGAAAACATTTGGCTTCAATCGCGAAAAAGGTGAAAATTTTGGATTTGTTTCGTAACGTTTGTAAACGTTTGGCTTAAATCGCTAAAAAGATGAACCGTTTGGATTTTTTTTGTAACGTTTTAAATGTTTGGCTTAAATCGATAAAATGGGGACACGTTTGGATTTTTTTCGTAACGTTCTAAATGTTTGGCTTAAATCGCTAAAATGGGGAAACGTTTTTAATTTGTTTCGTAACGTTTGTAAACGTTTAGCTAAAATCGTTAAAAAGGGGAAATGTTTGGTTTTGTTTCGTAATGTTTGTAAACGTTTGGCTTAAATTGCTAAAAAGGTGAAACACTTGGATTTGTTTCGTAATGTTTGTAAACGTTTGGCTTAAATTGCTAAAAATGGGAAACGCTTGGATTTGTTTCGTGACGTTTGTAAACGTTTGGCTTAAATTTCTAAAAAGGGAAAACGTTTGGATTTGTTTCGTGACGTTTGTAAACGTTTGGCTTAAATCGCTAAAAAGGTGAAACGTTTGGATTTTTTTCGTAATGTTTGTAAACGTTTGCCTTAAATAGCTAAAAAGGTGAAACGTTTTGATTTGTTTTGTAACGTTTGTAAACGTTTGGCTTCAATCGCTAAAAGGTGAAACGTTTGGATTTGTTTCGTGACATATGTAAACGTTTGGCATAAATCGCTAAAAAGGTGAAACGTTTGGATTTGTTTCGTATCGTTTTAAACGTTTGGCTTAAATAGCTAAATATGGGGAAACGTTTGGATTTGTTTCTTATCGGTTGTAAACGTTGGCTTAAATCGCTAAAAAGGTGAAACGTTTAGATTTGTTTCGTAACGTTTGTAAACGTTTGGCTTAAATCGTGACAAAGGTGAAACGTTTGGATTTATTTCGTAACGTTTGTAAACGTTTAGCTTAAATTGCTAAAAAGGTGAAACGCTTCAATTTGTTTCGTAACGTTTGTAAATGTTTGGCTTAAATTGCTAAAAAGGTGCAACATTTGGAGTTGTTTCCTAACCTTTATAAATGTTTGGCTTAAATCGATAGATAGGTGAAATGTTTGGATTTGTTTCATAACGTTTGTAAACGTTTGGCTTCAATCGCTAGAAAGGGGAAACGTTTGGATTTGTTTCGTAACATTTGTAAACGTTAGGCTTAAATTGCTAAAAAGGCGAAACGTTTGGATTTGTTTCGTAACATTTTGTTAACGTTTGGCTTAAATTGCTAAAAAGGTGAAACACTTGGATTTGTTTTCTAGCGTTTGCAAATGTTTGGCTTAAATTGCAAAAAAGGGGAAACGCTTGGATTTTTTTCGTAATATTTGTAAACGTTTGGCTTAAATTGCTAAAAAGTGGAAACGCTTGG
Organism: Mercurialis annua; assembly: GCF_937616625.2. Lineage (NCBI taxonomy): Eukaryota > Viridiplantae > Streptophyta > Magnoliopsida > Malpighiales > Euphorbiaceae > Mercurialis > Mercurialis annua. The sequence goes on from NC_065570.1 coordinate 24,941,520, forward strand.
ATTTGTTTCGTGACGTTTGTAAACGTTTGGCTTAAATTGCTGAAAAGGGGAAACGTTTGGATTTGTTTCGTGACGTTTGTAAACCTTTGGCTTAAATCGCTAAAAAGGTGAAACGTTTGGATTTGTTTCGTAATGTTTGAAACGTTTGGCTTAAATCGCTAAAAACGTGAAACGTTTGGATTTGTTTTATAATGTTTGTAAACGTTTGGCTTAAATCACTAAATAGGTGAAATGTTTGGATTTGTTTCGAAACGTTTGTAAGCTGCTAAAAAGGCGAAACGTTTGGATTTATATCGAAACGTTTGTAAACGTTTGGCTTTAATCGCTAAAAAGGTGAAAAGTTTGGATTTGATTTGTAAAGTTTGTAAACGTTTGGCTTAAATTGCTAAAAAGGTGAAACACTTTGATTTGTTTTGTAACGTTTGTAAACGTTTGGCTTAAATTGCTAAAAAGGGGAAACGTTTGAATTTGTTTCGTAGCATTTGTAAAAGTTTGGCTTAAATTGCTAAAAGGGGGAAACGCTTGGATTTGTTTCATGATGTTTTTAAACGTTATGCTTATTGGATTTTTCGTGACGTTTGTAAACATTTGGCTTAAATAGCTAAAAATGTGAAACGTTTGGATTTGTTTCGTGACGTTTGTAAACGTTTGGCTTAAATCGCTAAAAGGGGGAAACGTTTAGATTTGTTTCGTAACGTTTGGCTTAAATTGCTAAAAAGGTGAAACGTTTGGATTTGTTTTGTAACGTTTGTAAACGTTTGGCTTCAATCGCTAAAAGGGGATACGTTTGGATATGTTTCGTACCGTTTGGCTTCAATCGCAAAAAGGGGAAACGTTTGGATTTGTTTCGTAACATTTGTAAACGTTTAGCATAAATTGGTAAAAAGGTGAAATGTTTGGATTTGTTTTGTAACATTTGTAAACGATTGGCTTAAATTCCGAAAAATTTGAAACGCTTGGATTTGTTTCGGAACGTTTGTAAACATTTTGCTTAAATTACTAAAAAGGTGAAACACTTTAGTTTGTTTTGAAACGTTTGGCTTAAATTGCTAAAAAGGTGAAATGTTTTGTTTTGTTTCGTAACGTTTGTAAACGTTCGGCTTAAATCACTAAAAAGGTGAAATGTTTCGATTTCTTTCGTAACATTTGTAAGCGTTTGGCTTAAATTGCTAAAAAGGTGAAACGCTTGGATTTGTTTCGTAACGTTTGTAAACGCGTATTTGAATTACTAAAACGCTTTGATTTGTTTTGTAACGTTTGTAAACGTTTGGCTTAAATTGATAAAAAGGTGAAATGCTTTGTTTTGTTTCGCGACGTTTGTATAGGTTTGGCTTAAATCGCTAAAAATGTGAAACATTTGGACTTATTTCGTAACGGTTTAAACGTTTGGTTTTGTTTCATAACGTATGTAAACGTTTGGCTTAAATCGCTAAAAAGGGGAAACGTTTGGATTTGTTTCGTAGCGTTTGTATACCTTTGTCTTAAATCGCTAAAAAGGCAAAACGTTTGCATTTGTTTCGTAGCGTTTGTAAATGTTTGGCTTATATCTCTAAAAAGGTGAAACGTTTGGATTTGTTTCGTAACGTTTGTAAATGTTTTCCTTAAATCGCTAAAAATGTGTAACGTTTGGATTTGTTTCGTATAGTTTGTAAACGTTTGCCTTAAATCGCTAAAAATGTGAAACGTTTGGATTTGATTCGTAACCTTTGTAAACGTTTGGCTTAAATTGCTAAAAAGGTGAACCGCTTTGATTTGTTTCGCAACGTTTGTAAACGTTTTGCTTAAATTGCTAGAAAGGTGAAACGCTTGGATTTGTTTCATAACGTTTGTAAACGTTTGGCTAAAATTGCTAAAAAAGAAAAATGTTCGGATTTGTTTCGTAATGTTTGAAAACGTTTGGCTTCAATCGCGAAAAAGGTGAAAATTTTGGATTTGTTTCGTAACGTTTGTAAACGTTTGGCTTAAATCGCTAAAAAGATGAACCGTTTGGATTTTTTTTGTAACGTTTTAAATGTTTGGCTTAAATCGATAAAATGGGGACACGTTTGGATTTTTTTCGTAACGTTCTAAATGTTTGGCTTAAATCCCTAAAATGGGGAAACGTTTTTAATTTGTTTCGTAACGTTTGTAAACGTTTGGCTAAAATCGTTAAAAAGGGGAAATGTTTGGTTTTGTTTCGTAATGTTTGTAAACGTTTGGCTTAAATTGCTAAAAAGGTGAAACGCTTGGATTTGTTTCGTAATGTTTGTAAACGTTTGGCTTAAATTGCTAAAAATGGGAAACGCTTGGATTTGTTTCGTGACGTTTGTAAACGTTTGGCTTAAATTTCTAAAAAGGAAAAACGTTTGGATTTGTTTCGTGACGTTTGTAAACGTTTGGCTTAAATCGCGAAAAAGGTGAAACGTTTGGATTTTTTTCGTAATGTTTGTAAACGTTTGGCTTAAATAGCTAAAAAGGTGAAACATTTTGATTTGTTTTGTAACGTTTGTAAACGTTTGGCTTCAATCGCTAAAAGGTGAAACGTTTGGATTTGTTTTGTGACATATGTAAACGTTTGGCATAAATCGCTAAAAAGGTGAAACGTTTCGATTTGTTTCGTATCGTTTTAAACGTTTGGCTTAAATAGCTAAATATGGGGAAACGTTTGGATTTGTTTCGTATCGGTTGTAAACGTTGGCTTAAATCGCTAAAAAGGTGAAACGTTTAGATTTGTTTCGTAACGTTTGTAAACGTTTGGCTTAAATTGCTAAAAAGGTGAAACGTTTGGATTTATTTCGTAACGTTTGTAAACGTTTAGCTTAAATTGCTAAAAAGGTGAAACGCTTCAATTTGTTTCGTAACGTTTGTAAATGTTTGGCTTAAATTGCTAAAAAGGTGCAACATTTGGAGTTGTTTCCTAACCTTTATAAATGTTTGGCTCAATCGCTAGAAAGGGGAAACGTTTGGATTTGTTTCGTAACATTTGTAAACGTTAGGCTTAAATTGCTAAAAAGGCGAAACGTTTGGATTTGTTTCGTAACATTTTGTTAACGTTTGGCTTAAATTGCTAAAAAGGTGAAACACTTGGATTTGTTTTCTAGCGTTTGCAAATGTTTGGCTTAAATTGCAAAAAAGGTGAAACGCTTGGATTTTTTTCGTAATATTTGTAAACGTTTGGCTTAAATTGCTAAAAAGTGGAAACGCTTGGATTTGTTTCGTGACGTTTGTAAACGTTTGGCTTAAATTGCTGAAATGGGGAAACATTTGGATTTGTTTCGTGACGTTTGTAAACCTTTGGCTTAAATCGCTAAAAAGGTGAAACGTTTGGATTTGTTTCGTAATGTTTGAAACGTTTGGCTTAAATCGCTAAAAACGTGAAACGTTTGGATTTGTTTTATAATGTTTGTAAATGTTTGGCTTAAATCACTAAATAGGGGAAATGTTTGGATTTGTTTCGAAACGTTTGTAAGCTGCTAAAATGGCGAAACGTTTGGATTTATATCCAAACGTTTGTAAACGTTTGGCTTTAATCGCTAAAAAGGTGAAAAGTTTGGATTTGATTTGTAAAGTTTGTAAACGTTTGGCTTAAATTGCTAAAAAGGTGAAACACTTTGATTTGTTTTGTAACGTTTGTAAACGTTTGGCTTAAATTGCTAAAAAGGGAAAACGTTTGAATTTGTTTCGTAGCATTTGTTAAAGTTTGGCTTAAATTGCTAAAAGGGGGAAACGCTTGGATTTGTTTCATGATGTTTTTAAACGTTTTGCTTATTGGATTTTTCGTGACGTTTGTAAACATTTGGCTTAAATAGCTAAAAAGGTGAAACGTTTGGATTTGTTTCGTGACGTTTGTAAACGTTTGGCTTCAATCATTAAAAAGGTGAAACGATTGGATTTGCTTCGTAACGTTTGAAACGTTTGGCTTAAATTGCTAAAAAGGTGAAACGTTTGGATTTGTTTTGTAACGTTTGAAACGTTTGCCTTAAATCGCTAAAAGGGGATACGTTTGGATTTGTTTCGTAACGTTTGTAAACGTTTGGCTTCAATCGCAAAAAGGGGAAACGTTTGGATTTGTTTCGTAACATTTGTAAACGTTTAGCATAAATTGGTAAAAAGGTGAAATGTTTGGATTTGTTTTGTAACATTTGTAAACGATTGGCTTAAATTCCGAAAAATGTGAAACGCTTGGATTTGTTTCGGAACGTTTGTAAACATTTTGCTTAAATTACTAAAAAGGTGAAACACTTTAGTTTGTTTTGAAACGTTTGGCTTAAATTGCTAAAAAGGTGAAATGTTTTGTTTTGTTTCGTAACGTTTGTAAACGTTCGGCTTAAATCACTAAAAAGGTGAAATGTTTCGATTTCTTTCGTAACATTTGTAAGCGTTTGGCTTAAATTGCTAAAAAGGTGAAACGCTTGGATTTGTTTCGTAACATTTGTAAACGCGTCGTTTGAATTACTAAAACGCTTGGATTTGTCAAACGTTTGGCTTAAATTGATAAAAATGTGAAATGCTTTGTTTTGTTTCGCAACGATTGTATAGGTTTGGCTTAAATCGCTAAAAATGTGAAACGTTTGGATTTGATTCGTAACCTTTGTAAACGTTTGGCTTAAATTGCTAAAAAGGTGAACCGCTTTGATTTGTTTCGTAACGTTTGTAAACGTTTTGCTTAAATTGCTAGAAAGGTGAAACGCTTGGATTTGTTTCATAACGTTTGTAAACGTTTGGCTAAAATTGCTAAAAAAGAAAAATGTTCGGATTTGTTTCGTATGGTTTGAAAACGTTTGGCTTCAATCGCGAAAAAGGTGAAAATTTTGGATTTGTTTCGTAACGTTTGTAAACGTTTGGATTAAATCGCTAAAAAGATGAACCGTTTGGATTTTTTTTGTAACGTTTTAAATGTTTGGCTTAAATCGATAAAATGGGGACACGTTTGGATTTTTTTCGTAACGTTCTAAATGTTTGGCTTAAATCGCTAAAATGGGGAAACGTTTTTAATTTGTTTCGTAACGTTTGTAAACGTTTGGCTAAAATTGTTAAAAAGGGGAAATGTTTGGTTTTGTTTCGTAATGTTTGTAAACGTTTGGCTTAAATTGCTAAAAAGGTGAAACGCTTGGATTTGTTTCGTAATGTTTGTAAACGTTTGGCTTAAATTGCTAAAAATGGGAAACGCTTGGATTTGTTTCGTGACGTTTGTAAACGTTTGGCTTAAATTTCTAAAAAGGGAAAACGTTTGGATTTGTTTCGTGACGTTTGTAAACGTTTGGCTTAAATCGCTAAAAAGGTGAAACGTTTGGATTTTTTTCGTAATGTTTGTAAACGTTTGGCTTAAATAGCTAAAAAGGTGAAACGTTTTGATTTGTTTTGTAACGTTTGTAAACGTTTGGCTTCAATCGCTAAAAGGTGAAACGTTTGGATTTGTTTCGTGACATATGTAAACGTTTGGCATAAATCGCTAAAAAGGTGAAACGTTTGGATTTGTTTCGTATCGTTTTAAACGTTTGGCTTAAATAGCTAAATATGGGGAAACGTTTGGATTTGTTTCGTATCGGTTGTAAACGTTGGCTTAAATCGCTAAAAAGGTGAAACGTTTAGATTTGTTTCGTAACGTTTGTAAACGTTTGGCTTAAATCGTGACAAAGGTGAAACGTTTGGATTTATTTCGTAACGTTTGTAAACGTTTAGCTTAAATTGCTAAAAAGGTGAAACGCTTCAATTTGTTTCGTAACGTTTGTAAATGTTTGGCTTAAATTGCTAAAAAGGTGCAACATTTGGAGTTGTTTCCTAACCTTTATAAATGTTTGGCTTAAATCGATAGATAGGTGAAATGTTTGGATTTGTTTCATAACGTTTGTAAACGTTTGGCTTCAATCGCTAGAAAGGGGAAACGTTTGGATTTGTTTCGTAACATTTGTAAACGTTAGGCTTAAATTGCTAAAAAGGCGAAACGTTTGGATTTGTTTCGTAACATTTTGTTAACGTTTGGCTTAAATTGCTAAAAAGGTGAAACACTTGGATTTGTTTTCTAGCGTTTGCAAATGTTTGGCTTAAATTGCAAAAAAGGTGAAACGCTTGGATTTTTTTCGTAATATTTGTAAACGTTTGGCTTAAATTGCTAAAAAGTGGAAACGCTTGGATTTGTTTCGTGACGTTTGTAAACGTTTGGCATAAATTGCTGAAAAGGGGAAACGTTTGGATTTGTTTCGTGACGTTTGTAAACCTTTGGCTTAAATCGCTAAAAAGGTGAAACGTTTGGATTTGTTTCGTAATGTTTGAAACGTTTGGCTTAAATCGCTAAAAACATGAAACGTTTGGATTTGTTTTATAATGTTTGTAAACGTTTGGCTTAAATCACTAAATAAGTGAAATGTTTGGATTTGTTTCGAAACGTTTGTAAGCTGCTAAAATGGCGAAACGTTTGGATTTATATCGAAACGTTTGTAAACGTTTGGCTTTAATCGCTAAAAAGGTGAAAAGTTTGGATTTGATTTGTAAAGTTTGTAAACGTTTGGCTTAAATTGCTAAAAAGGTGAAACACTTTGATTTGTTTTGTAACGTTTGTAAACGTTTGGCTTAAATTGCTAAAAAGGGGAAACGTTTGAATTTGTTTCGTAGCATTTGTAAAAGTTTGGCTTAAATTGCTAAAAGGGGGAAACGCTTGGATTTGTTTCATGATGTTTTTAAACGTTTTGCTTATTGGATTTTTCGTGACGTTTGTAAACATTTGGCTTAAATAGCTAAAAAGGTGAAACGTTTGGATTTGTTTCGTGACGTTTGTAAACGTTTGGCTTAAATCGCTAAAAAGGGGAAACGTTTAGATTTGTTTCGCAACGTTTGAAACGTTTGGCTTAAATTGCTAAAAAGGTGAAACGTTTGGATTTGTTTTGTAACGTTTGTAAACGTTTGGCTTCAATCGCTAAAAGGGGATACGTTTGGATATGTTTCGTAACGTTTGTAAACGTTTGGCTTCAATCGCAAAAAGGGGAAACGTTTGGATTTGTTTCGTAACATTTGTAAACGTTTAGCATAAATTGGTAAAAAGGTGAAATGTTTGGATTTGTTTTGTAACATTTGTAAACGATTGGCTTAAATTCCGAAAAATGTGAAACGCTTGGATTTGTTTCGGAACGTTTGTAAACATTTTGCTTAAATTACTAAAAAGGTGAAACACTTTAGTTTGTTTTGAAACGTTTGGCTTAAATTGCTAAAAAGGTGAAATGTTTTGTTTTGTTTCGTAACGTTTGTAAACGTTCGGCTTAAATCACTAAAAAGGTGAAATGTTTCGATTTCTTTCGTAACATTTGTAAGCGTTTGGCTTAAATTGCTAAAAAGGTGAAACGCTTGGATTTGTTTCGTAACGTTTGTAAACTCGTCGTTTGAATTACTAAAACGCTTGGATTTGTTTTGTAACGTTTGTAAACGTTTGGCTTAAATTGATAAAAAGGTGAAATGCTTTGTTTTGTTTCGCAACGTTTGTATAGGTTTGGCTTAAATCGCTAAAAATGTGAAACATTTGGACTTATTTCGTAACGGTTTAAACGTTTTGTTTTGTTTCATAACGTATGTAAACGTTTGGCTTAAATCGCTAAAAAGGGGTAACGTTTGGATTTGTTTCGTAGCGTTTGTATACCTTTGTCTTAAATCGCTAAAAAGGCAAAACGTTTGCATTTGTTTTGTAGCGTTTGTAAATGTTTGGCTTATATCTCTAAAAAGGTGAAATGTTTGGATTTGTTTCGTAACGTTTGTAAATGTTTTCCTTAAATCGCTAAAAATGTGTAACGTTTGGATTTGTTTCGTATAGTTTGTAAACGTTTGCCTTAAATCGCTAAAAATGTGAAACGTTTGGATTTGATTCGTAACCTTTGTAAACGTTTGGCTTAAATTGCTAAAAAGGTGAACCGCTTTGATTTGTTTCGTAACGTTTGTAAATGTTTTGCTTAAATTGCTAGAAAGGTGAAACGCTTGGATTTGCTTCATAACGTTTGTAAACGTTTGGCTAAAATTGCTAAAAAAGAAAAATGTTCGGATTTGTTTCGTAATGTTTGAAAATGTTTGGCTTCAATCGCGAAAAAGGTGAAAATTTTGGATTTGTTTCGTAACGTTTGTAAACGTTTGGCTTAAATCGCTAAAAAGATGAACCGTTTGGATTTTTTTTGTAACGTTTTAAATGTTTGGCTTAAATCGATAAAATGGGGACACGTTTGGATTTTTTTCGTAACGTTCTAAATTTTTGGCTTAAATCGCTAAAATGGGGAAACGTTTTTAATTAGTTTCGTAACGTTTGTAAACGTTTGGCTAAAATCGTTAAAAAGGGGAAATGTTTGGTTTTGTTTCGTAATGTTTGTAAACGTTTGGCTTAAATTGCTAAAAAGGTGAAACGCTTGGATTTGTTTCGTAATGTTTGTAAACGTTTGGCTTAAATTGCTAAAGATGGGAAACGCTTGGATTTGTTTCGTGACATTTGTAAACGTTTGGCTTAAATTTCTAAAAAGGGAAAACGTTTGGATTTGTTTCGTGACGTTTGTAAACGTTTGGCTTAAATCGCTAAAAAGGTGAAACGTTTGGATATTTTTCGTTATGTTTGTAAACGTTTGGCTTAAATAGCTAAAAAGGTGAAACGTTTTGATTTGTTTTTTAACGTTTGTAAACGTTTGGCTTCAATCGCTAAAAGGTGAAACGTTTGGATTTGTTTCATGACATATGTAAACGTTTGGCATAAATCGCTAAAAAGGTGAAACGTTTGGATTTGTTTCGTATCGTTTTAAACGTTTGGCTTAAATAGCTAAATATGGGGAAACGTTTGGATTTGTTTCGTATCGGTTGTAAACGTTGGCTTAAATCGCTAAAAAGGTGAAACGTTTAGATTTGTTTCGTAACGTTTGTAAATGTTTGGCTTAAATCGTGACAAAGGTGAAACGTTTGGATTTATTTCGTAACGTTTGTAAACGTTTAGCTTAAATTGCTAAAAAGGTGAAACGCTTCAATTTGTTTCGTAACGTTTGTAAATGTTTGGCTTAAATTGCTAAAAAGGTGCAACATTTGGAGTTGTTTCCTAACCTTTATAAATGTTTGGCTTAAATCGATAGATAGGTGACATGTTTGGATTTGTTTCATAACGTTTGTATACGTTTGGCTTCAATCGCTAGAAAGGGGAAACGTTTGGATTTGTTTCATAACATTTGTAAACGTTAGGCTTAAATTGCTAAAAAGGCGAAACGTTTGGATTTGTTTCGTAACATTTTGTTAACGTTTGGCTTAAATTGCTAAAAAGGTGAAACACTTGGATTTGTTTTCTAGCGTTTGCAAATGTTTGGCTTAAATTGCAAAAAAGGTGAAACGCTTGGATTTTTTTCGTAATATTTGTAAACGTTTGGCTTAAATTGCTAAAAAGTGGAAACGCTTGGATTTGTTTCGTGACGTTTGTAAACGTTTGGCTTAAATTGCTGAAAAGGGAAACGTTTGGATTTGTTTCGTGACCTTTGTAAACCTTTGGCTTAAATCGCTAAAAAGGTGAAACGTTTGGATTTGTTTCGTAATGTTTGAAACGTTTGGCTTAAATCGCTAAAAACGTGAAACGTTTGGATTTGTTTTATAATGTTTGTAAACGTTTGGCTTAAATCACTAAATAGGTGAAATGTTTGGATTTGTTTCGAAACGTTTGTAAGCTGCTAAAATGGCGAAACGTTTGGATTTATATCGAAACGTTTGTAAACGTTTGGCTTTAATCGCTAAAAAGGTGAAAAGTTTGGATTTGATTTGTAAAGTTTGTAAACGTTTGGCTTAAATTGCTAAAAAGGTGAAACACTTTGATTTGTTTTGTACATTTGTAAACGTTTCGCTTAAATTGCTAAAAAGAGGAAACGTTTGAATTTGTTTCGAAGCATTTGTAAAAGTTTGGCTTAAATTGCTAAAAGGGGGAAACGCTTGGATTTGTTTCATGATGTTTTTAAACGTTTTGCTTATTGGATTTTTCGTGACGTTTGTAAACATTTGGCTTAAATAGCTAAAAAGGTGAAACGTTTGGATTTGTTTCGTGACGTTTGTAAACGTTTGGCTTAAATCGCTAAAAAGGGGAAACGTTTAGATTTGTTTCGTAACGTTTGAAACATTTGGCTTAAATTGCTAAAAAGGTGAAACGTTTGGATTTGTTTTGTAACGTTTGTAAACGTTTGGCTTCAATCGCTAAAAGGGGATATGTTTGGATATGTTTCGTAACGTTTGTAAACGTTTGGCTTCAATCGCAAAAAGGGGAAACGTTTGGATTTGTTTCGTAACATTTGTAAACGTTTAGCATAAATTGGTAAAAAGGTGAAATATTTGGATTTGTTTTGTAACATTTGTAAACGATTGGCTTAAATTCCGAAAAATGTGAAACGCTTGGATTTGTTTCGGAACGTTTGTAAACATTTTGCTTAAATTACTAAAAAGGTGAAACACTTTAGTTTGTTTTGAAACGTTTGGCTTAAATTGCTAAAAAGGTGAAATGTTTTGTTTTGTTTCGTAACGTTTGTAAACGTTCGGCTTAAATCACTAAAAAGGTGAAATGTTTCGATTTCTTTCGTAACATTTGTAAGCGTTTGGCTTAAATTGCTAAAAAGGTGAAACGCTTGGATTTGTTTCGTAACGTTTGTAAACGCGTCGTTTGAATTACTAAAACGCTTGGATTTGTTTTGTAACGTTTGTAAACGTTTGGCTTAAATTGATAAAAAGGTGAAATGCTTTGTTTTGTTTCGCAACGTTTGAATAGGTTTGGCTTAAATCGCTAAAAATGTGAAACATTTGGACTTATTTCGTAACAGTTTAAACGTTTGGTTTTGTTTCCTAACGTATGTAAACGTTTGGCTTAAATCGCTAAAAAGGGGAAACGTTTGGATTTGTTTCGTAGCGTTTGTATACCTTTGTCTTAAATCGCTAAAAAGGCAAAACGTTTGCATTTGTTTCGTAGCGTTTGTAAATGTTTGGCTTATATCTCTAAAAAGGTGAAATGTTTGGATTTGTTTCGTAACGTTTGTAAATGTTTTCCTTAAATCGCTAAAAATGTGTAACGTTTGGATTTGTTTCGTATAGTTTGTAAACGTTTGGCTTAAATCGCTAAAAATGTGAAACGTTTGGATTTGATTCGTAACCTTTGTAAACGTTTGGCTTAAATTGCTAAAAAGGTGAACCGCTTTGATTTGTTTCGTAACGTTTGTAAACGTTTTGCTTAAATTGCTAGAAAGGTGAAACGCTTGGATTTGTTTCATAACATTTGTAAACGTTTGGCTAAAATTGCTAAAAAAGAAAAATGTTCGGATTTGTTTCGTAATGTTTGAAAACGTTTGGCTTCAATCGCGAAAAAGGTGAAAATTTTTGATTTGTTTCGTAACGTTTGTAAACGTTTGGCTTAAATAGCTAAAAAGATTAACCGTTTGGATTTGTTTTGTAACGTTTTAAATGTTTGGCTTAAATCGATAAAATGGGGACACGTTTGGATTTTTTTCGTAACGTTCTAAATGTTTGGCTTAAATCGCTAAAATGGGGAAACGTTTTTAATTTGTTTCGTAACGTTTGTAAACGTTTGGCTAAAATCGTTAAAAAGGTGAAATGTTTGGTTTTGTTTCGTAATGTTTGTAAACGTTTGGCTTAAATTGCTAAAATGGTGAAACGCTTGGATTTGTTTCGTAATGTTTGTAAACGTTTGGCTTAAATTGCTAAAAATGGGAAACGCTTGGATTTGTTTCGTGACGTTTGTAAACGTTTGGCTTAAATTGCTAAAAAGGGAAAACGTTTGGATTTAATCGCTAAAAAGGTGAAACGTTTCGATTTCTTTCGTAACGTTTGTAAACGTTTGGCTTAAATTGCTAAAAAGGTGAAACGCTTGGATTTGTTTTGTAACGTTTGTAAACTATTGGCTCAAATTGCTAAAAAGGTGAAGCGCTTGGATTTGTTTCGTAACATTTGTAAACGTTTCGCTCAAATTGCTAAAAAGGTGAAACATTTGGATTTGTTTCATAACCTTTATAAATGTTTGACTTAAATAGCTAAAAAGGTGAAATGTTCGGATTTGTTTCGTAACATTTGTAAATGTTTGGCTTAAATTGCTAAAAAGCTGGAACGCTTGGATTTGTTTCGTAGTTTTTGTAAACGTTTGGCATAAATTGCTAAAAAGATGAAAAGTTTGGATTTGTTTCGTAATGTTTGTAAATGTTTGGCTTCAATCGCTAAAAATGTGAAACGTTTGGATTTGTTTCGTAACATTTGGAAACGTTTGGCATAAATCGCTAAAAAGGTGAAACGTTTTGATTTGTTTCATAACGTTAGTAAACGTTTGGCTTAAATTGCTCAAAAGGGTTTCGTAACTTTTTAAACGTTTGGATTAGTTTCCAAACGTTTGTAAACATTTGGCTTAAATCGCTAAAAAGGTAAAACGTTTGGATTTGTTTCGTAACGTTTGTAAACGTTTGGCTTAAATCGCTAAAAAGGTGAAACGTTTGGATTTTTTTCGTAACGTGAGTAAACGATTGGCTTAAATTGCTAAAAAGGTGAAATGTTTTGCTTATATCGCTAATAAGGTGAAACGTTTGGATTTGTTTCGTAAGGTTTGTAAATGTTTGGCTTAAATCGCTAAAAAGGTGAAACGTTTGGATTTGTTTCGTAACGTTTGTAAACGTTTGGCTTAAATCGCTAAAAAGGTGAAACATTTGGATTTGTTTCATAAAGTTTTTAAAAGTTTGGCTTAATTTGATAAAAAGGTGAAACGCTTGGATTTGTTTCGTAGCATTTGAAAAGGTTTGGCTAAAATTGCTAAAAAGGTGTAATGCTTGGATTTGTATCGTAACTTTCGTAAACATTTGGCTTAAATTGCTAAAAAGGTGAAACATTTGCATTTGTTTCATACCCTTTGCAATTGGTTGGCTTGAATCGCTAAAAACGTGAAACGTTTGGATTTTTTGTAACGTTTGTAAAGGTTTGGCTTAAATCGCTAAAAAGGTGAAACGTTTGGAATTGTTTCGTAACGTTTGTAAACTGCTAAAAAGGCAAAACATTTGGATTTATTTCGAAACATTTGTAAACGTTTGGCTTAAATTGCGAAAAAGGGGAAACGCTTGGATTTGCTTCGTGACGTTTGTAAACTTTTGGCTTAAATTGCTGAAAAGGCGAAACGTTTGGATTTGTTTCGTGACGTTTGTAAACTGCTAAAAAGGCGAAACATTTGGATTTATTTCGAAACGTTTGTAAACGTTTGGCTTTAATAGCTAAAAAGGTGAAAGTTTGGATTTGATTCGTAAAATTTGTAAACGTTTGGCTTAAATTGCTAAAAAGGTGAAACACTTTGATTTGTTTCGTAACGTTTGTAAACGTTTGGCTTAAATTGCTAAAAAGGGGAAACTTTTGAATTTGTTTCGTAGCGTTTGTAAACTTTTTGTTTAAATTGCTAAAAAGGGGAAACAATTGGATTTGTTTCGTGACTTTTGTAAACGTTTGGCTTAAATTACTAAAAAGGTGAAACGCTTGAATTTTAGTCGTGACGTTTGTAAACATTTGGCTTAAATTGCTAAAAAGGTGAAACGTTTGGATTTGTTTCGTGACGTTTGTAAACCTTTGGCTTAAATCGCTAAAAAGGGGAAACGTTTGGATTTGTTTCGTAACGTTAGAAACGTTTGGCTTAAATCGCTAAAAAGATGAAACGTTTGGATTTGTTTTGTAACGTTTATAAACGTTTGGCTTCAAAGCTAAAAGGCGAAACGTTTGGATTTGTTTCGTAACGTTTGTAAACGTTTGGCTTCAATCGCTAAAAGGTGAAACGTTTGGATTTGTTTCGTAACATTTGTAAACGTTTAGCATAAATCGCTAAAAAGGTAAAATGTCTGGATTTGTTTTGTAACATTTGTAAACAATTGGCTTAAATTCCAAAAAACGTGAAACGCTTGGATTTGTTTCCGAACGTATGTAAACATTTTGCTTAAATTGCTAAAAAGGTGAAACGCTTTAGTTTGTTTTGAAACTTTTGTAAACGTTTGGCTTAAATTGTTAAAAAGGTGAAATGTTTTGTTTTGTTTCGTAACGTTTGTAAATGTTCGGCTTAAATCGCTAAAAAGATGAAACGTTTCGATTTCTTTCGTAACATTTGTAAGCGTTTGGCTTAAATTGCTAAAAAGGTGAAACGCTTGGATTTGTTTCGTAACGTTTGTATACACGTGGTTTAAATTACTAAAACGCTTGGATTTGTTTTGTAACGTTTGTAAACATTTGGTTTACATTGATAAAAAGGTGAAATGCTTTGTTTTGTTGCGCAACGTTTGTAATGGTTTGGCTTAAATCGCTAAAAATGTGAAACATTTAGACTTATTTCGTACGTTTTAAACGTTTGGTTTTGTTTCGTAACGTTTGTAAACGTTTGGCTTAAATCGCTAAAAGGGGGAAACGTTTGGATTTGTTTCGTAGCATTTGTAAACGTTTCGATTAAATCGCTAAAAGGCGAAACATTTGCATTTGTTTCGTAGCGTTTGTAAATGTTTGGCTTAAATCTATAAAAAGGTGAAACTTTTGGATTTGTTTTGTAACGTTTGTAAATTTTTGCCTTAAATCGCTAAAAATGTGAAACGTTTGGATTTGTTTCGTAACCTTTGTAAACGTTTGGCTTAAATTGCTAAAAAGGTGAAACACTTTGATTTGTTTCGTAACGTTTGTAAACGTTTTGCTTAAATTGCTAAAACGGTGAAGCGCTTGGTTTTGTTTCGTAATGTTTGTAAACGTATGGCTTAAATTGCTAAAAATGTGAAACATTTCGATTTGTTTCGTAACGTTTTATACGTTTAGTTTTGTTTCGTAACGTTTGTAAACATTTGGCTTAAATCGCTAAAATGGGGAAACATTTGAACTTGTTTCGTAACGTTTGTAAATGTTTGGCTAAAATCACTAAAAAGGTGAAACGTTTGGTTTTGTTTCGTAGCATTTGCAATCGTTCGACTTAATTCGCTAAAAAGGTGAAACGTTTGGATTTGTTTCGTAACATTTGGCTTAAATTGCTAAAAAGATAAAACGCTTTGATTTGTTTCGTAACGTTTGTAAACATTTCGCATAAATTGCTAAAAAGGTGAAACGCTTGGATTTCTTTCGTAACGTTTGTAAACGTTTGGCTTAAATTGCTAGAAAGGTGAAACGCTTGGATTTGTTTTCTAATGTTTGTAAACGTTTGGCTTAAATTGCTAAAAAGGTAAAACGTTTGGATTTGTTTCGTAATGTTTGTAAACGTTTGGCTTCAATCGCGAAAAAGGTGAAACTTTTGGATTTGTTTCGTAAAGTTTGTAAACGTTTGGCTTAAATCGCTAAAAAGATGAAATGTTTGGATTTTTTTCGTAACGTTTTAAATATTTGGCTTAAATCGCTAAAATGGGGACACGTTTTGATTTATTTTCGTAACATTTTAAACGTTTGGTTTTGTTTCGTAAAGTTTGTAAACGTTTGGCTTAAATCGATGAAAAGGTGAAACGTTCGTATTTGTTTCGTAATGTTTGTAAACGTTTGGTTTATATTGCTAAAAAGGCGAAACGTTTGTAAATGTGTGACTTAAATAGATAAAAATGTGAAATATTTGGATTTGTTTCGTAACGTTTTAAACGTTTGGTTTTGTTTCGTAAAGTTTGTAAACATTGGCTTGAATCGATGAAAAGGTGAAACGTTCGGATTTGTTTCGTAATGTTTGTAAACGTTTGGCTTAAATTGCTAAAAAGGCGAAACGTTTGGATTTATTTCGAAACGTTTGTAAATGTGTGGCTTAAATAGCTAAAAAGGTGAAACGTTTGGATTTGTTTCGTAACGTTTGTAAACGTTTGGCTAAAATCGCTAAAAAGGTGAAATGTTTGGATTTGTTTGGTTAGGTTTGTAAATGATTGGCTTAAATCGCTAAAAAGGTGAAACGTTTGGATTTGTTTCGTAACGTTTGTAAACTTTTGGCTTAAATCGCTAAAAAGGTGAAACATTTGGATTTGTTTCGTAAAGTTTTTAAAAGTTTGGCTTAATTTGATAAAAAGGTGAAACGCTTGGATTTGTTTCGTAGCATTTGAAAAGGTTTGGCTTAAATTGCTAAAAAGGTGAAATGCTTGGATTTGTATCGTAACGTTCGTAAACATTTGGCTTAAATTGCTAAAAAGGTTAAACATTTGCATTTGTTTCATACCCTTTGAAATTGGTTGGCTTGAATCGCTAAAAACGTGAAATGTTTGGATTTTTTGTAACGTTTGTAAAGGTTTGGCTTAAATCGCTAAAAAGGTGAAACGTTTGGAATTGTTTCGTAACGTTTGTAAACTGCTAAAAAGGCAAAACATTTGGATTTATTTCGAAACATTTGTAAACGTTTGGCTTAAATTGCTAAAAAGGGGAAACGCTTGGATTTGCTTCGTGACGTTTGTAAACTTTTGGCTTAAATTGCTGAAAAGGCGAAACGTTTGGATTTGTTTCGTGACGTTTGTAAACTGCTAAAAAGGCGAAACATTTGGATTTATTTCGAAACGTTTGTAAACGTTTGGCTTTAATAGCTAAAAAGGTGAAAGTTTGGATTTGATTCGTAAAATTTGTAAACGTTTGGCTTAAATTGCTAAAAAGGTGAAACACTTTGATTTGTTTCGTAACGTTTGTAAACGTTTCGCTTAAATTGCTAAAAAGGGGAAACGTTTGAATTTGTTTCGTAGCGTTTGTAAACTTTTTGTTTAAATTGCTAAAAAGGGGAAACAATTGGATTTGTTTCGTGACTTTTGTAAACGTTTGGCTGAAATTACTAGAAAGGTGAAACGCTTGAATTTTAATCGTGACGTTTGTAAACATTTGGCTTAAATTGCTAAAAAGGTGAAACGTTTGGATTTGTTTCGTGACGTTTGTAAACCTTTGGCTTAAATCGCTAAAAAGGGGAAACGTTTGGATTTGTTTCGTAACGTTAGAAACGTTTGGCTTAAATCGCTAAAAAGTTGAAACGTTTGGATTTGTTTTGTAACGTTTATAAACGTTTGGCTTCAAATGCTAAAAGGCGAAACGTTTGGATTTGTTTCGTAACGTTTGTAAACGTTTGGCTTCAATCGCTAAAAGGTGAAACGTTTGGATTTGTTTCGTAACATTTGTAAACGTTTAGCATAAATCGCTAAAAAGGTAAAATGTTTGGATTTGTTTTGTAACATTTGTAAACAATTGGCTTAAATTCCAAAAAACGTGAAACGCTTGGATTTGTTTCCAAACGTTTGTAAACATTTTGCTTAAATTGCTAAAAAGGTGAAACGCTTTAGTTTGTTTTGAAACGTTTGTAAACGTTTGGCTTAAATTGCTAAAAAGGTGAAATGTTTTGTTTTGTTTCGTAACGTTTGTAAATGTTCGGCTTAAATCGCTAAAAAGGTGAAACGTTTCGATTTCTTTCGTATCATTTGTAAGCGTTTGGCTTAAATTGCTAAAAAGGTGAAACGCTTGGATTTGTTTCGTAACGTTTGTATACACGTGGTTTAAATTACTAAAACGCTTGGATTTGTTTTGTAACGTTTGTAAACATTTGGTTTACATTGATAAAAAGGTGAAATACTTTGTTTTGTTTCGCAACGTTTGTAAAGGTTTGGCTTAAATCGCTAAAAATGTGAAACATTTGGACTTATTTCGTATCGTTTTAAACGTTTGGTTTTGTTTCGTAACGTTTGTAAACGTTTGGCTTAAATCGCTAAAAGGGGGAAACGTTTGGATTTGTTTCGTAGCATTTGTAAACGTTTCGATTAAATCGCTAAAAAGGCGAAATATTTGCATTTGTTTCGTAGCGTTTGTAAATGTTTGGCTTAAATCTATAAAAAGGTGAAACTTTTGGATTTGTTTTGTAACGTTTGTAAATGTTTGCCTTAAATCGCTAAAAATGTGAAACGTTTGGATTTGTTTCGTAACCTTTGTAAACGTTTGGCTTAAATTGCTAAAAAGGTGAAACACTTTGATTTGTTTCGTAACGTTTGTAAACGTTTTGCTTAAATTGCTAAAACGGTGAAGCGCTTGGTTTTGTTTCGTAATGTTTGTAAACGTTTGGCTTAAATTGCTAAAAATGTGAAACATTTCGATTTGTTTCGTAACGTTTTATATGTTTAGTTTTGTTTCGTAACGTTTGTAAACATTTGGCTTAAATCGCTAAAATGGGTAAACATTTGAACTTGTTTCGTAACGTTTGTAAATGTTTGGCTAAAATCACTAAAAAGGTGAAACGTTTGGTTTTGTTTCGTAGCATTTGCAATCGTTCGGCTTAATTCGCTAAAAAGGTGAAACGTTTGGATTTGTTTCGTAACATTTGGCTTAAATTGCTAAAAAGATAAAACGCTTTGATTTGTTTCGTAACGTTTGTAAACATTTCGCATAAATTGCTAAAAAGGTGAAACGCTTGGATTTGTTTCGTAACGTTTGTAAACGTTTGGCTTAAATTGCTAGAAAGGTGAAACGCATGGATTTGTTTTCTAACGTTTGTAAACGTTTGGCTTAAATTGCTAAAAAGGTAAAACGTTTGGATTTGTTTCGTAATGTTTGTAAACGTTTGGCTTCAATCGCGAAAAAGGTGAAACTTTTAGATTTGTTTCGTAAAGTTTGTAAACGTTTGGCTTAAATCGCTAAAAAGTTGAAATGTTTGGATTTTTTTCGTAACGTTTTAAATATTTGGCTTAAATCGCTAAAATGGGGACACGTTTTGATTTTTTTTTTGTAACATTTTAAACGTTTGGTTTTGTTTCGTAAAGCTTGTAAACGTTTGGCTTAAATCGATGAAAAGGTCAAACGTTCGGATTTGTTTCGTAATGTTTGTAAACATTTGGTTTAAATTGCTAAAAAGTTGAAACGTTTGTAAATATGTGACTTAAATAGATAAAAATGTGAAATATTTGGATTTGTTTCGTAACGTTTTAAACGTTTGGTTTTGTTTCGTAAAGTTTGTAAACATTGGCTTGAATCGATGAAAAGGTGAAACGTTCGGATTTGTTTCGTAATGTTTGTAAACGTTTGGCTTAAATTGCTAAAAAGGTGAAACGTTTGGATTTATTTCGAAACGTTTGTAAATGTGTGGCTTAAATAGCTAAAAAGATGAAACGTTTGGATTTGTTTCGAAACGTTTGTAAACGTTTGGCTAAAATTGCTAAAAAGGTGAAATGTTTGGATTTGTTTGGTTAGGTTTGTAAATGATTGGCTTAAATCGCTAAAAAGGTGAAACGTTTGGATTTGTTTCGTAACGTTTGTAAACGTTTGGCTTAAATCGCTAAAAAGGTGAAACGTTTGGATTTGTTTCGTAACGTTTGTAAACGTTTGGCTGAAATCGCTAAAAAGGTGAAACATTTGGATTTGTTTCGTAAAGTTTTTAATCGTTTGGCTTAATTTGATAAAAAGGTGAAACGCTTGGATTTGTTTCGTAGCATTTGAAAATGTTTGGCTTAAATTGCTAAAAAGGTGAAATGCTTGTATTTGTTTCGTAACGTTCGTAAACATTTGGCTTAAATTGCTAAAAAGGTGAAACATTTGTATTTGTTTCATAACCTTTGCAAATGTTTGGCTTAAATCGCTAAAAACGTGAAACGTTTGGATTTTTTTGTAACGTTTGTAAAGGTTTGGCTTAAATTGCTAAAAAGGGGAAACGTTTGGATTTGTTTCGTAACTGGATTTTTTTGTAACGTTTGTAAAGGTTTGGCTTAAATCCAAATGTTTTGCCTTTTTCGTAACGTTTGTAAATTGCTAAAAAGGCAAAACATTTGGATTTATTTCGAAACGTTTGTAAACGTTTGGCTTTAATAGCTAAAAATGTGAAAAGTTTGGATTTGTTTCGTAACGTTTGTAAATGTTTGGCTTAAATTGCTAAAAAGGGGAAACGTTTGAATTTGTTTTGTAGCGTTTGTAAACGTTTGGCTTAAATTGCTAAAAAGGGGAAACGCTTGGATTTGTTTCGTGATGTTTGTAAACGTTTTGCTTAAATTGCTAAAAAGGCAAAACACTTGGATTTATTTCGTGATGTTTGTAAACATTTGGCTTAAATAGCTAAAAAGGTGAAACGTTTGGATTTGTTTCGTGACGTTAGTAAACGTTTGGCTTAAATCGCTAAAAAGGGGAAACGTTTGGATTTGTTTCGTAACTGTAATACCCCAAAATATTTAAGTATCTAATTGGACCACGTGTTCAGTTTCGAGTCGCGAAAGTGGCAATATCCGAAAGTTTTCCGAGAAATTTATAAATATATATTTTAGTTCTAAAGTTAGAATTGGAATTGAAAGGAAAAATGTCAAGAAAAGCCCTAAAATAAAGTACAGGGACTAAAGTGGTAATTTAGCCACTACGTCTCGAAATTGGAAAATTTTAGATTTTGACGGAAAATATTAATATTGGGATTCGTATTATTTATTGGAAATAAATAATACGTATAAGTTGTAATTTAAGAATTTATTGATTTAGTTATGGAGTAAATTGAATAAAAGAAAAGTTTGAAAGATAAGTTGTAATGAAGAAGGAAAACGAGGATTAAAGAAGCACTTTTACCTTAATATATAAAGTTAAGATATGAATGAAAGAATCAGAGGAATGAAACGAAGAGAAGGCTCCAGAACGTCAAAAATTCGTCGATCATCGTCGTTTCGCCGCCGTTTCTCCGTTCGACGTCCGATTCGAGTGATTTTCGCAGTGATTTCTTCAGAATCGAAAGCTCTATCCATTTTAATCTTCAAATCAAGGTAAATATCTCGATATTTGGTGTTAAACTTGATGAATAGGGGTTGTTTTGACAAAACCGTTACGTTTGATTCGTATATGTCGGAATTGAGTTGTTTAGGATTGATTTTGAAGTGAAAAAGTGTGTATAATGTGTTTAAATGAATTGGGTATGTATTGGTATATGTTTTGAGTGTTTTGAGGCTTTGGAAATGGTCCAGAAGCGTCAAAAAACGTTGCTCCCGAAGTGCGCACGACGTGCTGCACTTCAGCACGTCGTGCTGGTGCGCGACGTGCACCAGTGAAGGCCACGTCGTGCCCTTCATGAAAAATGAAGGGCACGATGTGCCAAGCTGGCACGACGTGCCCTACTTCGACACCAATCTCCGGGGGACTTCCGTGAGCGAAAAATAGCTTCCGATAGCGTGAAATGGACATGAAACTTGACGTTTTGAGCTAGGCTTTGGAATAAGCATATTAAGCAAGGTCTAATTGATTAGTTGAACACCACTAAGGGTATTAACCAAGTGTAAGAATGGGATTGAAAGTTCTTAAGTTTATAAATCGTAATAGGATCGAATTGGAATAACCTAAGTTTATAACTTAGGGTTTTAGTGCTAAGCCCACGTTTATGGATTAAACGTACAGGTAACTCGATTAGGTAACTGACGTACCGACAAGCTACCAAGATGTCTAGCTGGAGCGGCTACGCGATCGGACAACGCATGGAGCTTACGCTTGCGGGATTATAATATTGCATATTTGGATAGCGGTCACTGTGAGTTGCACTTTACTTTCACGTATTATATATTAAAGTTATTTTATATATATATATACTGCTTACATGCATCGCATTATATAGAATTGATTGAAATGTTATATGTTTTATTAGTTTCTATATACGAGAACTAGTATGCGATCCGACGAAACTAGCTACCTATTGGGTGTCAATAGGCTGTGTGATCACCGGTATTGAGTCAGTCTAGTGTGTTTGCATTTGAAAAATGGTTGGATATGTTTGATATGAATTCGATACGAGAGTGAACTCGGCTACGGTGTAGCCTGGAAGTCCCCGTATCTAGTGGGTTGGGCCCACCAGTGAGTTGGACTCACAACTTGAATTTACGATTGGGTTGAATGATATATGATTATTCGAGAAATGTGTCGCATGCTAGGATATTAGTTTCGTACGGATCAAATACATGTTTATATGTTTTATACTATTGTTTTCTTGAGATGCGATGTTATGTTTCTATATGAATACTGTTAGTAAATGTCAACTCACTCAGTATTTCCCCAAATACTGACCCCTCACCATTGTTGTTTTTAGGTTATCGGAGTCGGATCAGACAGACCATCTCCTTTGTGTGGAAGTCGTTTGACTTGCACAAAGCACGTTGTTCTTTAGAGCTGCAGTAGTCCGTAGGTGTCTTTATGAGATTTACGTTTATTTTCAAACGGTATTTGAAATGTGAATTCTGATATAAGAAGTTGTTTATAACAGTAATGCTTTTAACCGTTTGATTTCGTCAACCAATTACCATATGTTGAATTGGTAGTGACTATGACTAGAAGTAGGGCAGTGTTGGATATGGGATATCGCACTGTAAGACCCTAGCTATGGCGAATCATGTTGTAAAGATTTTCAAATGAGTAATATAAGATTCTGATATTTATTAATAAAAGGCTTAAACGAGCTTTCTGAAAATGTTTTATATATAATAATACTCCCTCCGTCCCGTTTAAGAAGGGACATATCTCAATTTTTTTTGTCCCACATAAGAAGGCCAAATCATGGTTTTTGTGCCATTTTACAAGGAATTCTCTCTTATACCCTCATTTTCTCTTTCCATGATTAAAGCTAATACTCCACACACAAATTACAAGACAATAATTAATAGGGGTAAAATAAGAAAAGCCAACAGTAATTATTATTTTCTTAATCTATGTGTAAAAGGCATATGTCCCTTCTTAAGTGGGACGGAGGGAGTATGTTTTTAATTGCAAAAAATTAATAACGGTTTTAGGCTTTCTACGGGTTTCCGAGCTACCACTCCCATTCCCTAGCGCCGGTCGCGGCTCAATAATTTGGGTCGTGACAATTGTGGTATCAAAGCAGTTGGTCCAGTTACCTCTACTAATTTGTGTTTTATTAGTTAAGTGACCTAGGAACTACTGCAACAATAGAGTTGAGTTCTGTCTGATCCAAGTAGTTTGCATTGCTTGTTTTGCGATAAGTGTGATAGGTTGGTTTGTGAAATACTTGTTTGTTTCTGTGACATGCATATATTAGATGCATACGCATATTTTGTTTTCGATAGGATACGCATATGCGACATGCATATCCAGGTGGAATTTCGGGGAGATGCAATGCGCCCTATGACTAGAAAATAACCGATGTTACTGTGACTTGATAGTAACACGTACTTGATTGGCATTGCATAACGCCATATTATGTCGAATTCGATCGATCGAAGCGTCAAAAATAGAATGAAGAAGGAATGCAAAAATTACAAAGGTTGAAGAACTTTCCAGATACAGAGTTTAAAGGTCTAGAGAGCTTACAAAACTCAAACTTTATAACTTTCTAAAGTTGTTTTGTCTAAACGATTTTGAAAGCATAATTGTGCCTAGACCCGAGATAGTCATTGATAAATGCCACGACATTCATAGAAGTGCATCACTACATACATTGCTAATGAAAAGAACAATAAATAAATACATGCATTAATAGTACATGCATCATATGCATTATGCTCAGACGAAAAGGTGAGATATGGCAACTCTTTGGGGATGAGAGACGTCATCACCCTAGTGCACAATTTTGCTAAGATTTAAATGAAATTTCAATTTACATTTCCAAGCGAGATGTTTTATTTGAAAGAGTTTTCAAGGAATTTTGTTTTTAAGTAAGTATACCTAGACCAGAACTCTGTGATGGAAGTGAAGTGCTCGCAAGCAAGCTGCGATCAAGACCATGAGGCGAATGAATACGTGTAATTGCGAGAACATAGAGGTTATGCCTTTAGGATATGAACTTAATTTCGAGTTGACGAGCTAGAATATAGCTAAAAATCACAGATGTATTGGAAAGTGATGCGTACCCGATTAGTGGTAAGCTAGAAAGGGAGTATCTGTTTGACAAGACGCAAAGATATTAAACTACGATATAAGAGAGGAAGTATATAAGAAGATATAATCGAAAGATTGACGGATGCGTATCATAGTGCAAGGAACATGCATAGTTTACTATGCATCGACGTGATAAGCTATACATATGATCTACGAATCGTGAAGGTTAGTAAAACCGTGATAACTTCTGATTGGACCGTTGGATCAAGTTCTTATTGGGGCACGATGTCCCTAAGATGGTTACCTAATCAGTAACCATTATGATCGGCAAACCGAGAACGTGAAATAGATTTCATAAGAGTATCGATAATGGATATATGTCGTTAAAGCGACGAGCCAAGTAGACGAGTGACAAGAATATGAAGTACGGAGCATGGAATTGGATCAATTAAGTACAGCTAACATCAAGCCCACATAGAATTTAATGATTTGAAAAGCATGATAAGAAAGATCAAGAGGTAAACGACAAGAGTTGCAATAAGTGAATTAGGAGTTGGAATTTCCATCACAAGATTGCAATTATGAAACGAATTAGTAAACCAAGGAAGATATAAACGTAACGAACGTATATGGAGTGTAAGGTCTCAAGCTTCAAGCTCGAATGATAAAAAGGTGAAATGCATAGTGCGATCGACTTGGAGAATTAATAGTAATCCTTTAGTAAGGACGTAGACACTATATGAAGGATTAAGATACATTATAAAACATCGAACGTGTTTCGTATGTGATTGAAACTTCATGCATTGAAATGCGTGAAAGGATGTGAAGGGGAGACTTAATGTCAGAACTGGGCTATACTAAAGAAAGTAACATTAGATAGATCGAAATATGAGACAAGAGGTAGAAGTAAGATACCTACAAGAAAGTATCCATGTGGAAGGAGGGATGAGGTATGTATAATAAGATATAAGGATTCAAAAGCAGGTCATGGATAATAAGAGACCATTTAAGGTAATAAGTATTAAAAAAGTACGGATAACCTGCGTATGTTGCAAGGAACTCGATAAGAGTGATCGAGGAAAAGAAAAGAGAAAAGTCACGTGGAGAGTTGACAAGGAGATTAGAAAAATGGAATTCTATGTAGTCTCGGACACATAGAAACAAAGAAGGATAAAGAGGACAGAGACATAGGATTGGATCCACTGACAGTTAAGTTGTCAGTAAGAGTACAATAAGTGGATATGCGCGTGGTCGAGAGCGTAACACGTCGAGTAATTTGGACAGAATAGATTGCAACCCTCTATTGATAGTCGAGGTTAAAGATGTTAAAACAAGAAATACAAGAAATACAAGGTATAATAAAGAAGAATAACAAGAATGCAATAGAAGACAATCGAGGCATATAATAAGAACATGAATATGGGACACAAGAAATGTACCATAGGGTTATAGCATTAAGACTATTAATCCTATTAGTTAATTAAAAACAAGAAGTTAAGGGAGTAACAAGTGAAAATAACAAGACCGTGGACAGTAAAGAGTAAACCTTACACCACGATATGGAAAAGAGAAATAGTTTGGGAATTAAAGGTCAAACTAAGATACGATGTTGAAAGGAAAAACGGAAAAAGAATAGCGAATTATAACGATAAATGCTAAAAGCATCCTTAAAGGTCATAAGACGATCGACGATAAGAAGACGACGAAAGAAGGAAAAACATAGATAAGATGAAACAAAAAGGTAAACGAGAAATTAAGGACGAGTATAACCTAAAAGTTAATACTAAAGTTAATATCGGAATTCCAAAGGATGGATTATGACGAGACGCATAGTGAGAAACTCATTAAAAGGAGAAATTGATATCAAGAGGAGATTGATGTGAAGAGATTGTAAAGTGCCAATATGGCAACAAGGATTTGAATACAGTAATGATCATAAGGATCAGCATGCCTCAAAGGTCGTAAGGAATGGTTACGCTTGCTAGAAGGATAGACAAAGATATCCATGAGAACACGAGGGCGCAATTGGATAGATGAGATAATGGATTAACGAATCTGAAGATCAATAAGAGTATACACGATACACGATAATGGGGACAATGACGATACTGTTAAAAATCAACCCACGACGACAAGAGTTAAGAGAATCAAGCATCCTCATTGGAAAGGAGTAAACAAGGTGCACTGAATAAATCGGGAATACAACTCTAATGTGGCAACAATCGTTGCTCCCTTAGTACGGAGATCGTATACGTAATAGCTGTGCCTGAACTAAGAAGGTTCACAAAGAGATTAAACATCTCTTTCCTATAGGACATCATGCATTGATGCACATGAAACTGTGGTGTAAAGAAACATAATATAAGACTGACAATCTTTAAAAGATGATAGTAAGGATCGTAAAAGGAAGTACAGGGCATGATAACAAAGACAGTTATCCAAGGTTATGAAGAATGAAGAATAAGATAGATTGATGAAAAGAAAGAAAAGACTAGAAGTTTTAAGAATAGTGCATCACTCTTAAGAAAAGGAAGTAGATCAATGAATATACAATGAGTAAAGGAGTATACGAGAAGCAAAGACGCAAGTAAAAGATCAAAGTAACCCTTACAAGGACAGCAAAACCCTTACGAGAATACGTCATGAGAATTCACCTCATGAAGGATCGTGATAAAGCGACGATAACAGAATAATTTTTGTATGAAAAGCGAAGTAACGAGATAAATGAGGATGGTGGATAATGGGATTAGATTCCCAACACCACGACGAATAGCAATCGGATGGTGACAACAGCAGTACGAAAGAAACTACGTAAGTAGTGAAGCACGAGTTAGTTGAATGTCCACATCTTTCGATAAGAAATGATGATAGGATTAAACGGAGTAGATAGAGGTAAGGAATTAAGAACGGAAAGTCATAAGTACATATGAACACGATAAATATCATCATAAGAGAAGATTAAGAGGTACAAACTAATGGATCATCTACATCATTTGACTACGTATGAACAAGCTTAAGAATGGAGATTATCGTTACTAGTAATAAAACATTACTAGAACAAACCAATATTAAATATTAGTATTAAACTAAGAGTTTAATTACAAGGATAAGGATATCATCCTTAGAAATAAAACATCATTAAAACGAACTACCATTGGAGATCAGTAAGGAACTGAAAGTTCAATTACAAGACAAGAGTTCATAGTGCTGTATAGCAGACAAGGAACAGATGAAAGAGTAATATATCCAAGATATAGGAAAAGAAGATCATATAAGGAAAATAACGATATGAAGATTATCAATAACGATTGATGTTATTGTACAAGAAGTACAAAACTGGAATAATAATTCCAGGCGCCAACAAGCATCGTGGAATGATGATGAGATACCGATTATGAATGAAGTTCAAAAGGTTAGGAATTTAAGATAAGTCAAGAAGTTATATGAAAATTTGAGGACGAATTTTTATAAGGGGGGAAGGATGTAATACCCCAATCGGAAAGTTTTCCGAGAAATTTAAAAATATATTTCAGTTCTAAAGTTAGAATTGGAATTGAAAGGAAAAATGTCAAGAAAAGCACCAAAATAAAGTACAGGGACTAATGTGGTAATTTAGCCACTACGTCTCGAAAATGGAAAATTTTAGATTTTGACGGGAAAATATTAATATTGGGATTCGTATTATTTATTGGAAATAAATAATACGTATAAGTTGTAATTTAAGAATTTATTGATTTAGTTATGGACTAAATTGAATAAAAGAAAAGTTTGAAAGATAAGTTGTAATGAAGAAGGAAAACGAGGATTAAAGAAGCACTTTAACCTTAATATATAAAGTTAAGATATAAATGAAAGAATCAGAGGAATGAAACGAAGAGAAGGCTCCAGAACGTCAAAAATTCGTCGATCATCGTCGTTTCGCCGCCGTTTCTCCGTTCGACGTCCGATTCGAGTGATTTTCGCGGTGATTTCTTCAGAATCGAAAGCTCTATCCATTTTAATCTTCAAATCAAGGTAAATATCTCGATATTTGGTGTGAAACTTGATGAATAGGGGCTGTTTTGACAAAACCGTTACGTTTGATTCGTATATGTCGGAATTGAGGCGTTTAGGATTGATTTTGAAGTGAAAAAGTGTGTATAATGTGCTTAAATGAATTGGGTATGTATTGGTATAAGTTTTGAGTGTTTTGAGGCTTCGGAAATGGTCCAGAAGCGTCAAAAAACGTTGCTCCCGAAGTGCGCACGACGTGCTGCACTTCAGCACGTCGTGCTGGTGCGCGACGTGCACCACAAGGGTGCACGACGTGAACCAGTGAAGGGAACGATGTGCCAAGCTGGCACGACGCGCCCTACTTCGACCCCGATCTCCGGGGGACTTCCGTGAGCGAAAAATAGCTTCAGATAGCGTGAAATGGACATGAAACCTGACGTTTTGAGCTAGGCTTTGGAATAAGAATATTAAGCAAGGTCTAATTGATTAGTTGAACACCACTAAGGGTATTAACCAAGTGTAAGAATGGTATTGAAAGTTCTTAAGTTTATAAATCGTAATAGGATCGAATTGGAATAACCTAGGTTTATAACTTAGGGTTTTAGTGCTAAGCCTACGTTTATGGATTAAACGTACAGGTAACTCGATTAGGTAACTGACGTACCGACAAGCTACCAAGCTGTCTAGCTGGAGCGGCTACGCGATCGGACAACGCATGGAGCTTACGCTTGTGGGATATAATATTGCATATTTAGATAGCGGTCACTGTGAGTTACACTTTACTTTCACGTATTATATATTAAAGTTATTTATATATATATATATATATATATATATATATATATATATACTGCTTACACGCATCGTATTATATAGAATTGATTGAAATGTTATATGTTTTATTAGTTTCTATATACGAGAACTAGTATGCGATCCGAAGAAACTAGCTACCTATTGGGTGTCAATAGGCTGTGTGATCACCGGTATTGAGTTGGTCTAGTGTGTTTGCTTTTGGAAAATGGTTGGATATGTATGATATGATATGAATTCGATACAAGAGTGAACTCGGCTACGGTGTAGCCTGGAAGTCCCCGTATCTAGTGGGCTGGGCCCACCAGTGAGTTGGACTCACAACTTGAAATTACGATTGGGTTGAATGATATATGATTATTCGAGAAATGTGTCGCATGCTAGGATATTAGTTTCGTACGGATCAAATACATGTTTATATGTTTTATACTATTGTTTTCTTGAGATGCGATGTTATGTTTCTATATGAATACTGTTAGTAAATGTCAACTCACTCAGTATTTCCCCAAATACTGACCCCTCACCATTGTTGTTTTCAGGTTATCGGAGTCGGATCAGACAAACCATCTCCTTTGTGTGGAAGTCGTTTGACTTGCACAAAGCACGTTGTTCTTTAGAGCTGCAGTAGTCCGTAGGTGTCTTTATGAGATTTATGTTTATTTTCAAACGGTATTTGAAATGTGAATTCCGATATAAGAAGTTGTTTATAACAGTAATGCTTTTAACCGTTTGATTTCGTCAACCAATTAACATATGTGGAATTGGTAGTGACTATGACTAGAAGCAGGGCAGTGTTAGATATGGGATATCGCACTGTAAGACCCTAGCTATGGCGAATTATGTTGTAAAGATTTTCAGAGGAGTAATATAAGATTCTGATATTTATTAATAAAAGGTTTAAACGAGCTTTCTGAAAACGTTTTATATATAATAATATGTTTTTAATTGCGAAAAATTAATAACGCTTTTAGGCTTGCTACGGGTTTCCGAGCTACCACTCCCATTCCCTAGCGCCAGTCGTGGCTCAATAATTTGGGTCGTGACAGTAACGTTTGAAACGTTTGGCTTAAATCGCTAAAAAGGTGTAACGTTTGGATTTGTTTCGTATGGTTTGTAAACGTTTGGCTTAAATCGCTAAAAAGGGGAAACGTTTGGATTGAAATGTTATATGTTAAAGTTATTAAAGTTATATATTAAAGTTATTTATATATATATATATATATATATATATATATATATATATATATATATATATATATATATACTGCTTACACGCATCGTATTATATAGAATTGATTGAAATGTTATATGTTTTATTAGTTTCTATATACGAGAACTAGTATGCGATCCGAAGAAACTAGCTACCTATTGGGTGTCAATAGGCTGTGTGATCACCGGTATTGAGTTGGTCTAGTGTGTTTGCTTTTGGAAAATGGTTGGATATGTATGATATGATATGAATTCGATACAAGAGTGAACTCGGCTACGGTGTAGCCTGGAAGTCCCCGTATCTAGTGGGCTGGGCCCACCAGTGAGTTGGACTCACAACTTGAAATTACGATTGGGTTGAATGATATATGATTATTCGAGAAATGTGTCGCATGCTAGGATATTAGTTTCGTACGGATCAAATACATGTTTATATGTTTTATACTATTGTTTTCTTGAGATGCGATGTTATGTTTCTATATGAATACTGTTAGTAAATGTCAACTCACTCAGTATTTCCCCAAATACTGACCCCTCACCATTGTTGTTTTCAGGTTATCGGAGTCGGATCAGACAAACCATCTCCTTTGTGTGGAAGTCGTTTGACTTGCACAAAGCACGTTGTTCTTTAGAGCTGCAGTAGTCCGTAGGTGTCTTTATGAGATTTATGTTTATTTTCAAACGGTATTTGAAATGTGAATTCCGATATAAGAAGTTGTTTATAACAGTAATGCTTTTAACCGTTTGATTTCGTCAACCAATTAACATATGTGGAATTGGTAGTGACTATGACTAGAAGCAGGGCAGTGTTGGATATGGGATATCGCACTGTAAGACCCTAGCTATGGCGAATCATGTTGTAAAGATTTTCAGAGGAGTAATATAAGATTCTGATATTTATTAATAAAAGGTTTAAACGAGCTTTCTGAAAACGTTTTATATATAATAATATGTTTTTAATTGCGAAAAATTAATAACGCTTTTAGGCTTGCTACGGGTTTCCGAGCTACCACTCCCATTCCCTAGCGCCAGTCGTGGCTCAATAATTTGGGTCGTGACAGTAACGTTTGAAACGTTTGGCTTAAATCGCTAAAAAGGTGTAACGTTTGGATTTGTTTCGTATGGTTTGTAAACGTTTGGCTTAAATCGCTAAAAAGGGGAAACGTTTGGATTTGATTCGTAACCTTTGTAAACGTTTGGCTTAAATTGCTAAAAAGGTGAAACGCTTTGATTTGTTTCGTAACGTTTGTAAACGTTTAGCATAAATCGCTAAAACAGTGAAGCGCTTGGTTTTGTTTCATAATGTTTGTAAACGTTTGGCTTAAATCGCTAAAAATGTGAAACGTTTTGATTTGTTTCGTAACGTTTTATACGTTTAGTTTTGTTTCGTAACGTTTGTAAACATTTGGCTTAAATCGCTAAAATGGGGAAACATTTGAACTTGTTTCGTAACGTTTGTAAACGTTTGGCTAAAATCGCTAAATAGGTGAAACGTTTGGTTTTGTTTCGTAGCATTTGTAATCGTTCGGCTTAATTAGCTAAAAAGGTGAAACGTTTGAATTTGTTTTGTAACGTTTGGCTTAAATTGCTAAAAAGATAAAACGCTTTGATTTGTTTCGTAACGTTTGTAAACGTTTCGCTTAAATTGCTAAAAAGGCGAAACGCTTGGATTTGTTTCATAACGTTTGTAAACGTTTGTCTTAAATTGCTAGAAAGGTGAAACGCTTGGATTTGTTTCGTAGCGTTTGTAAACGTTTGGCTTAAATTCCAAAAAAGGAAAAACGTGTGGATTTGTTTCGTAATGTTTGTAACCGTTAGGCTTCAATCGCGAAAAAGGTGAAAATTTTGGATTTGTTTCGTAACGTTTGTAAACGTTTGGCTTAAATCGCTAAAAAGATGAACCGTTTGGATTTTTTTTGTAACGTTTTAAATGTTTGGCTTAAATCGATAAAATGGGGACACAATTGGATTTTTTTCGTAACATTTTAAATTTTTGGCTTAAATCGCTATAATGGGGAAACGTTTTTAATTTGTTTCGTAACGTTTGTAAACGTTTGGCTAAAATCGCTAAAAAAGTGAAATGCTTGGTTTTGTTTCGTAATGTTTGTAAACGTTTGGCTTAAATTGCTAAAAAGGTGAAACGCTTGGATTTGTTTCGTAATGTTTGTAAACGTTTGGCTTAAATTGCTAAAAAGGGGAAACACTTGGATTTGTTTCGTGACGTTTATAAACGTTTGGCTTCAAATGCTAAAAAGGCGAAACGTTTGGATTTGTTTCGTGACGTTTGTAAATGTTTGGCTTAAATCGCTAAAAAGGTGAAACGTTTGGATTTTTTTCTTAATGTTTGTAAACGTTCGACTTAAATAGCTAAAAAGGTTAAACGTTTGGATTTGTTTCGTAACGTTTGTAAACATTTGGCTTAAATTGCTAAAAAGGTGCAACATTTGGAGTTGTTTCCTAACCTTTATAAATGTTTGGCTTAAATCGATAGATAGGTGAAATGTTTGGATTTGTTTCGTAACGTTTGTAAACGTTTGGCTTGGATCGCAAAAAAGGGGAAACGTTTGGATTTGTTTCGTAACATTTATAAATGTTAGGCTTAAATTGCTAAAAAGGCAAAACGTTTGGATTTGTTTCGTAACATTTTGTTAACGTTTGGCTTATATCGCTAAAAAGGCGAAACGTTTGGATATGTTTCGTTACGTTTGTAAACGTTTGACTTAAATGGCTAAAAAGGTGAAACGTTTGGATTTGTTTCGTAACGTTTGTAAACGTTTGGCTTAAATCGCTAAAAAGGTGAAACGTTTGGATTTTTTTTAACGTTTGGCTTAAATTGCTAAAAAGGTGAAACGTTTGGATTTGTTTTGTATCGTTTGTAAACGTTTGGCTTAAATTTCGAAAAAGGGGAAACGCTTGGATTTGTTTCGTAACATTTCTAAATGTTTGGCTTAAATTGCTAAAATGGCGAAACGCTTGGATTTGTTTCGAGACATTTGTAAACGTTTGGCTTTAATTCCTAAAAAGGCGAATTTTTTGGATTTGTTTCGTGACGTTTGAAACGTTTGGCTTAAATCGCTAAAAAGGTGAAGGTTTGGATTTGTTTCGTAACGTTTGACTTCAATAGCTAGAAGTTGAAACATTTGGATTTGTTTCGTAACATTTGTAAACGTTGGGCACAAATCGCTAAAAAGGCGAAACGTTTGGATTTGTTTCGTGATTTTTGTAAACGTTTGGCTTCAATCGCTAAAAAGGTGAAACGTTTTTATTTGTTTCGTCACGTTTGAAACGTTTGGCTTAAATCTCTAAAAAGGTGAAACGTTTGGATTTGTTTCGTCATGTGTGTAAACTTTTGACTTCAATCTCTAAAAGGTGAAACGTTTGGATTTGTTTCATAACATTTGTAAACGTTTGGCATAAATTGCTAAAAATATGAAATGTTTGGATTTGTTTCGTAACGTTCTAAACGTTTCACTTAAATCGCTGAAATGGGAAAACGTTTGGATTTGATTCATAACGTTTGTAAAGGTTTTGCCTAAATTGCTAAAAAGGTGAAATGCTTGGATTTGTAAATGCTTTGCTTCAATTCCAAAAAATGTGAAACGCTTGGATTTGTTTCGGAACGTTATTAAACGTTTGGCTTATATTGCTATAAAGGTGAAACGCTTGAATTTGTTCCGGAACGTTTGTAAACGTTTGGCATAAATTGCTAAAAAGGTGAAATGTTTTGTTTTATTTCGTTACGTTTGTAAACGTTCGGCTTAAATCGCTAAAAAGGTGAAACGTTTCGATTTCTTTCGTAACATTTGCAAACGTTTGGCTTAAATTGCTAAAAAGGTGAAACGCTTGGATTTGTTTCGTAACGTTTGTAAACTTTTGGCTCAAATTGCTAAAAAGGTGAAGCGCTTGGATTTGTTTCGTAACATTTGTAAACGTTTGGCTCAAATTGATAAAAAGGTGAAACATTTGGATTTGTTTCATAACCTTTGTAAATGTTTGGCTTAAATAGCTAAAAAGGTGAAATGTTCGGATTTGTTTCGTAAAGTTTGTAAACGTTTGGCTTAAATTGCTAAAAAGGTGAAACGCTTGGATTTTTTTCGTAGTTTTTTTAAACGTTTGGCTTAAATTGCTAAAAAGATGAAAAGTTTGGTTTTGTTTCGTAATGTTTGTAAATGTTTGGCTTAAATCGCTAAAAAGGTGAAACGTTTGGATTTGTTTCGTAACATTTGTAAACGTTTGGCTTAAATCGCTAAAAAGGTGAAACGTTTGGATTTGTTTCATAACGTTAGTAAACGTTTGGCTTAAATTGTTAAAAGGGGTTTCGTAACTTTTTAAACGTTTGGATTAATTTGCTAACGTTTGTAAACGTTTGGCTTAAATCTCTAAAAAGGGGAAACGTTTGGATTTGTTTCATAACGTTTGTAAACGTTTGGCTTATATCGCTAAAAAGGGGAAACGTTTGGATTTTTTTCGTAACGTGAGTAAACGATTGGCTTAAATTGCTTAAAAGGTGAAATGTTTGGCTTAAATCGCTAATAAGGTGAAACATTTGGATTTGTTTCGTAAGGTTTGTCTTATATTGCTAAAGGTGAAATGTTTGGTTTTGTTTCGTAATGTTTGTAAACGTTCGGCTGAAATCGCAAAAAAGGGGAATCGTTTGGATTTGTTTCGTAACGTTTGTAAACGTTTGGCTTAAATTGCTAAAAAGGTGAAACGCTTGGATTTGTTTTGTCACGACCCGATTTCCACCTAGAAACTCGTGCCGAGACCGGCGCTAGGGAATGGGAATGGTTGTTCCGAAACCCATAGCAAGCCTAGGAAAAACAGTAAAAACTATTCGCGTTTTGAAAACATAAAAGGTCTCAATCTTTTTTCGCAAGTATTTGAAAACCTTCAGATAAATGTGTAATCAAAACCATGCAATTGCATTTCTGGACTCAGGGTAATACGTGTACGTTGCACACATCTTGACACAACCCTGTCCGAAAACAATGCCAGCGGTGCAAACCAGATATCACATTAGAGAACCGGTTTAAGCATGCCAAATAATTAATCACAAAGCTTTTATCAAAACCAGGTTTCATATAAACAACTGGCAAAAGCCCTTTTGTATGAAACATGCTTTTGTCCCAAAATGATACTGACAGTAGTTTCATATCAGAGTTTAAGCATTTACAATTGAACTACTGTTCGGAGCTAGAACTACTCTGCAGCTCTAGAGTGACCTTTATTTAGTTTCAACTTCCGGAGAAAGAATTGGAAGTTTTGTCACATCAAAATATCATTTACCTGTGAAAAGGGAAATCAACGGGGGTCAAATATGAGTGAATTCACATAGTTACTCAAGCATATTAATAATAACAGAAATTGCATGTAAAGACACTTTGTGCAGCCAAATAACCGATCCAAATAAAACCCTAAGAGAAACCCCATTTGGTTAACTGTGGTTAATACCACAGTACATGCTTTCTGGTTTAACACATGATAAAATGTGAACTCATGTTATCACATTCATCTTATCTCTGTGTAAGGTTTGCTGGGCCGTAAACTCAATTACTGGCTCCCCAGGATAACCTGTCAGGTCTAGGCCGCATTGCAAGCATCTGGCCAAAGAACCCAACTAGTGTGCAATGCAATGATTTATTAATACCGATGATCACACAGTTCTATTGCTGCCCAATAGATAGCACGTTCCAGTGGATCTACATATTGGTTTCAAATCGACTCTATGCAATGCAATTTCAAACAAGTTTTTAGTTATAAATGTTTTGGCATCAATATTCAAAAGTAAATATGCGAACTCACAAAACCGTTATCCACAAAACAGTTCTCGATCACCCTCTACTCTCCTGGTCCGGTAGCTTGCTTGCTCGTTGGATCTAGTTAGAAAACAATTGTTAAACACAATTGAAATATGATTTCTAACTTTAAAGAATAAACTATATTGACATTACTAGATATATAACATATCTAGTCTATACTCATTCTTAATCTCAACTCATAGTCCTCTAACTATTAATCACTTTGATTAATAGAGAATCTAATTAAAACGTCTCTAAGTTTTAATTAATCGAACTTCCTTAAACGTCCAAGTTCTTTTTAGTCCTTATTGACCCTACCGTTCAAAATTGTTCAAAACTCGTCGGTTCGAAACCCGACGTGCGAAAGCACGTCGGAAACGCGCGCTGGCGCGAGGCCCTGTGCGCCCGCACAGGTGAGTGTGCGCTCGCACAGTCGGGCTGTGCGTCCGCACAGCCGTGGGAACTCCGTTCCCGGGCCAATTTCCGTCGAGCTACACCCATTTTTCGATCCAAAACGCATATACAAACACCAATTCATCCATTTCCGCTATCGGAACGTAAAATCATTACGTATACGTTCGATTCGATACCGTAACCGTTATATATTCGAATATAATCCATTTTCTATATATCTAAATTCAAAATAACGGTTATAACTTTGACTAATAATAGATTACTGAAGAAATTTGAGTTAGAAACGAGAAATCGGATCGAAATCGTCGAACCTACCGTCGCCGTCGCAATCGCTGTTCTCTGATCTCCAAAACCTAATGTTTTGGTTTTCTGTTTCAAATGAAACAATTCATCTGAATTATTTTATTATATAGTTTGGTTAAATTCCAAACTAGTCCTTAGGTATTCACGCGTTACTTTAACCCAAATTCTTAAATACTCGTCCGTAACTAAAACGGACAATGAACTCCAAATTTTATGAAATTTTGATCACGAATCCCATAATTCGTAATAAGAATAAAAACACAATTTTTATTCTCACGGGACTTATATTTTATCTTTAATAAATCATTAATAAATTATTAGGGCTAAATTAGACCCACTTAATAAAATTTCTATCTCCAAATTTTATGAAATTTTAGGGGTAACTTTCTAAAAATATTTCGTGAATATTGACTCCAACAACATTCACACGGGACTTATAAATTATCCTATTTTAATTTATAAGCATTTCTTAATTCCCGTTTGTTAAAATATAATTATCCAAATTTTATATTTTAACTTCTATAACTATTTTATATTTCCGGAGATACTATAAGTTAAATTTATCCTTAAATTTAATTTACGTTCTCCCGGTCCTATAAATTATTCCTTACGTGGAATAATTTAATCGTTTAATTTTACGGGGTATTACATTCTCCCCACCTTATTAAAATTCGTCCTCGAATTTCAATAAGAACTACGTACCTTGTAAAAATAGGTAAGGATATCGCTGACGCATATCTGCCTCCGTCTCCCACGTACATTCCTCCACAGAATGATTCCTCCACATCACTTTCACCATAGGAATCTCCTTAGTACGAAGTTTTCGCAGTTGAGTATCTACTATCTTAACTGGCTGCTGATAGGAGTAAAATACTCCTATCTTTAGGATGTCTTTTCGTATGCTTTTATGTGCTTTCACCCCACTTTTATATGGAATTGATTAGCTTATAGAGGGTGTTTATGTTTCAGGGAATCAAGAGCGTTACGAAGAGTTTTAAGGCCGAAATAATGGAAAATGAGCGGAAGCGGAAGTCGAGTGCGAAAGAAGCTAAAGCCGGAAGCGAAAGAAGTCGACTCCCCCTTCTGAAGAGGTGTCTCGAATCGAGACATCCCACTTAAGATGTGTCTCGAATCGAGACACAAAGAGTTGAGAAGCAGATTGTTTTGCCAAGATGTGTCTCGAATCGAGACACGCCTTTAAGTTGTGTGTCTCGATTCGAGACAATGGTTATAAGGAGCTCAGATTTTCTTGGTTTCTTTCCTTATTGGGCCAAACATTCTAGATGGGTTGTATTTTTATTCCCTATTTTGGGTAGTACTATATAAGGATACATTATTTTCCCTTTTTAGGGTTATGCACTAGATTTAGATTTGTATTCCCATTTCCTTTTACCATTCTCAGCTTTTTGAATTACACTAGTTCTTAGTGCTATTTTGAGTTTCATGTTATTTTTTGAAGATTATTATTATTAATAGAAGATTGTTGGTTTCTCATTATTGTTCTTCATTATCTCTTTTATGCTTGGATCTTCAATTATTGCAAGGTAATTAATCTCTAAACTATGATTACTCCTAATGCTTACTTATTAGTTATTGCTATGATGTTTGTGATGAGTAGCTAAATCCTTAGTTTAGGGGTTGTTGATGAAGTTTGGTTGTGATTAGTTGACTAGGGTTTGATTTGGGTATTAGGGTTTGTAGTGATTTGTATGCTTAATGCCTAGGATAGATTGATCTCCTAATCCTAGGTTAAGAGGGTAATTAATTAGGCGAGAGTCACTTAATAACCCGGAATTAGCAAATCACTTAATTAGGGTTTAATCACGCGAGAGCGGTTTAGGGCTTAATCAGTTTTAGGTTAAACTTCGTGATTGGATTAAATTGGTATAATCGAAATCTAATTACGCGAGAGCGATTTAGATTTCGGGGTATTAATTTAATTACAATTAGTTCTAATTGCGGACTCGAGAGAGCGGATTAGGCACTTTTGAAAACTTGACCCGAACTAATTACCAAATCAACCCCGGTTAGCTAGAACGTTTCAAATCGATTTAACAACCTCTAAACGCCTTTTACCTATTGTTTTATCCCGTTTATTAATTAATTGCTTTAGTTTTTAATTGCTTCAAGTGTTAATTTCACTAGTTTTAAATTCCGTAATCATTACTATAATTCCAATTGATCGTTGCTTTCCGAATTGAATTTCCAAATATGTGTTCGCTCACTTTAAACCTCTTGTCTTCGTGGGATCGATTCCGTATTTCCGGATTACTACAAGTTAGTATTTTTGCTAACAAGTTTTTGGCGCCGTTGCCGGGGACAAGGTTGCGTTTAATTGATTGAAAGTATTGTGAAATTCGGTCGAGTTAGCGTTATTTTCTGTTTTTGGTTTATTGTTATTAATTATCTTTCGTGGTTTACACTCGGTTTTCTTGTTTTTGTTTGTGTAGGGAATTTGATTTTCGTGTATGCACAATACGCGACGAGCAAATCTACCACTAGAACCGTTCCAAGATAACCTCGGTAACTACGAAAGAGGTGTAAGAAGAAGAGCCCGTATACCCAAAGTTATGAATAACGAGGGAAACAATTATGATGAAGAGGGGAGGTTCAATCCTCTAATGGATGGAGGGGAACAACAATATCCACCCGCTCCTCCATTAGGGAATGTGAACCGACCAAGGCAACAAGACCACCCAAGGGATGATCGACCCCAAGCGCACGCACAAGTGCCAAACCAACAAAGACAAACTTTGGGTGAGTTTTTCTTGCCGGATGTGGACAATGCAACTTTTGGATGCTTCGCAATGCCGGTTCAAGTGGCAACTTTTGAGATCAAGCCGAGTACCATTCAACTTTTGGAAAATCGTTGTGCCTTCTTTGGGTTGAGTCATGAGGATCCTAATGAGCATATTGCCAAGTTTTTGGGTGTTCTAAACACATTCAAGCTTCATGGGATAACGGCGGACCAAATTAAACTTCGGATGTTTCCTTTTTCCTTGAGGGACAAGGCTAGAATTTGGTTGCATTCTCTACCTAATGAGTCCATTCACAATTGGAGGGAGTTGGCTCAAGCCTTCCTTAACAAATATTTCCCTCATGGCAAGACTACAAAGTTGACTAAAGACATACTTGAGTTTGTCCAATTTGAAGGAGAATCACTTCATGAAGCATGGGAGCGGTTCAAGGATTTACAACGAAGTGTACCCCATCATCGGCTCAATAGAGAGCATGTTATACAAATCTTCTATGATGGGACAAATGTCACTACCCGAGCTACTATCGATGCGGCTTCGGGGGGTTCGCTTATGCAAAAGACCTACGAGGAAGCCCTTGAATTGGTGGAGAAATTGGCCGTGGTTAGTAGTACTTGGGGTCCTATGGAAAGAAGAGCACCACCTACTCAAATGTCACTCATGACTCTTGATCAAGTGAGGGAGATGGAGTCCATAAAAGCCGCAAATGCTTCGCTTCAAGCTCAAGTGGATGCTCTCAAGAAACAAGTCGCTCCTATGCAAAGAAACGCTCCGGTGGCTTATGTTCAAGTAGGTTGTGAATTTTGTGGTGATTTTGGCCATTCGGGAGGAGAATGCCTAGTTACGGGTCAAGCCTTGAGTGAGCAAGTCAACTACATCGGGGGACAAAGGCAAGCTAATGACCCCTACTCTAACACCTACAACCCCGGATGGAGGAATCATCCAAACTTCGGGTGGAGAAATCAAGAAGGGCAAGGCAATGCTCAAGGGCCTAATCAAGCGGGTCCAAGCTTCCAAGGTGGAAATAGACCTCCCCAACAACAAGGAAATTACCATCACAATCAAGGTCATGGCAACAATGCGGGTGCTAGACCTCAACATCCTCCCGGGTTTCAACCTCAAAGAAACATGGATGAAGGGAATATGCTTGCTAAGTTGATGGATGATCTTAGAGAGATGAAGCAACTTCAAAAGAATCAAGCCGCCACTAATCAAATGCTTGAGACTCAAATCTCTCAACTTGCTATCAATCTTCAAGGTAGACCACAAAGGGGATTGCCATCTACTACGGAGAACAACCCTAGAGAACATGTTAAGGCGGTAGAGCTCCGAAGCGGGAGAAACCTTGAGAAAGCCAACGGAAAGAGGCAAGTTGTCGAGGAGGATGAGCCTCAAGTGGTAATTGACATAGCAAGTTCAAGTCAAGAGTTGCCAAAGGAATGTGAGGAAGTGGTTGTCGAGGTTGAAGAGCCCTATGTGAGGCCACCACCACCTCCACCGTTTGTACCACCGGTTCCATTCCCAAGCCGGTTGAGGAAAGCTCAAGGAAACGAAAAATTTCACAAGTTCCTTGAGATTTTCAAGAAATTGCAAATCAATCTAAGCTTGGCGGATGCACTTCGGGAGATGCCCCAATATGCAAAATTCTTGAAAGACATAATTATGAACAAGCGTAGTTGGGAGCAAGGTGGGACAATACCGCTCACGGAGCATTGTAGTTCCAT
This sequence comes from Mercurialis annua, assembly GCF_937616625.2. Taxonomy (NCBI): domain Eukaryota; kingdom Viridiplantae; phylum Streptophyta; class Magnoliopsida; order Malpighiales; family Euphorbiaceae; genus Mercurialis; species Mercurialis annua. Next base: position 24,982,239 of record NC_065570.1, read on the forward strand.
AATCCAAAGCAATTTACCGACAAAGCTTAAAGATCCAGGGAGTTTTTCTATACCTTGCACCATAGGAAATATGAATGCTATAAACTGTTTGTGTGATCTTGGGGCAAGCATTAACTTGATGCCATTGTTTCTTTTTAGGTCTTTATTTGGTGATCAACCGGTAAAGCGCACCTCGATGGTATTGCAACTTGCCGATCACTCTCTCAAAAAGCCGTATGGGATAGTGGAAGACGTACTCGTTAAAGTGGATAAATTCATCTTTCCGGTGGATTTTGTGATCTTAGACTATGCGGTGGATAAAGAATGTCCTATGATTCTCGGTCGCCCTTTTATGAACACCGGGCGTGCTCTCATCGATGTTCATGCCGGCAAGCTCACCTTGAGAATTGATGAGGAAAGTGTGGAGTTTGATATGAAGAGAGTGATGCGGAATGCCATCGAGGAGGAAGATTGCATGAGAATCGATTTGGTTGATGAACTTGTGAGGGATACTCTTGAAGCGAGTGTGGAAGAGTTTAATAAAGACGGAGTGACGAAAAATCAATTTCTGGGTTCCCTACATGAGTGTCTCGAATCGAGACACCCAACTAAAGAGAGTGTCTCGAATCGAGACACTAATGAAAAGGGAGCAGAAGCTTCCTATGGTTTTGTCTCGATTCGAGACAGCCCCATAAGTAGACTGTCTCGAATCGAGCCAAGAGCAAAAGAAGGGGAACCACATTTTTCTGAAATTTCGAAAGTCACCTTCCATTCCGATAATCCGAGTGATGAGTATTCCGAGGAGGATGAACCTGAGCCGGAGAATTTGAACAAGAGTAATGGTGTGACTCCACCATCTTCCGAGGTGCCACCACAAGTTGAGTTGAAGCCACTCCCATCTCATCTCCGGTATACCTTTGTTGGGGAGAATGAGACTTTGCCAATAATCATCTCGAACAAGCTTTCTAAGGAACAAGAGAGGAGGGTGGTACAAGTGGTGAAGGAGCATGTATTAGCAATAGGGTGGCAAATCTCCGACATTCGTGGAATAAGTCCTCAAATTGTGATGCATAAGATCAACCTCGAAGATGAGTCAAAGAAGTCGGCTCAAAGGCAACGAAGATTGAATCCGAATATGAAGGAGGTAGTGCACAAAGAAATTGTTAAGCTCCTCGACGCCGGAATAATCTACCCTATTTCGGATAGTGAGTGGGTAAGCCCAATTCAATGTGTCCCTAAGAAGGGCGGTATGACAATGGTGGAGAATGAAAAAGGAGAGCAAATATCCACAAGGACGGTAACCGGTTGGCGAGTATGCATCGATTATCGGAAGCTCAACGAGATAACCCGAAAGGATCACTTTCCGCTACCATTTATCGATCAAATGTTAGAAAGGGTAGCGGGACACAAATTTTATTGCTTCCTTGATGGGTACTCCGGTTACAATCAAATATTAATTCTCCCGGAAGATCAAGAGAAGACGACCTTCACATGCCCCTACGGTACCTTTGCATATCGGCGAATGCCCTTCGGACTATGCAACGCACCCGCCACATTTCAAAGATGTATGACCTCAATCTTTAACGACATGATTGAAGATATTATGGAGGTGTTCATGGACGATTTCTCCGTGTTTGGCGATTCGTTCGATGGTTGTTTAGCGAACTTAAGGCGGGTTTTAGCAAGATGTGTTGAGACAAACTTGGTGCTAAATTGGGAAAAGTGCCACTTTATGGTGGATGAAGGCATTGTACTCGGGCATAGGATATCGGAAGCGGGAATTGAAGTGGATAGGGCAAAAACAGAGGTTATTGAAAAATTAGTCGCTCCGGCTACGGTCAAAGGAGTTCGGGCATTTTTAGGCCATGCGGGCTTTCACCGGCGATTCATTAAGGACTTTTCATCTATTGCACGGCCCTTGACGAGATTGCTAGTTAAAGATGCGCCGTTTGAATTCACAGAGGAATGTCAAGGTGCTTTTGAGAGGCTTAAGGAGGCACTTGTGACCGCGCCAATTATATCGTCTCCGGATTGGAGCTTGCCCTTTGAGCTCATGTGTGATGCGAGTGACCAAGCTTTAGGGTGTGTTTTGGGTGAAAGGAAGGATAAGAAGGTCCACGTGATTTACTACGCGAGCCGGACTATGGCGGGAGCTCAACTCAATTATACCACCACCGAAAAAGAGATGTTGGCGGTGGTATTTGCTTTAGACAAGTTTCGGCAATATTTGCTCGGATCAAAGGCCATCATTTATACCGATCATGCCGCCTTGAGATATCTTTTTGCTAAGCAAGACGCAAAACCAAGGCTTATTCGATGGATTCTTTTAATGCAAGAGTTTGATGTAGAAATCCGAGACAAAAAAGGAACGGAGAACGTTGTGGCGGATCACCTATCACGGTTAGAAGTTCTTGAACCTATTCCAATTGGTGTTGATATTAATGAACGGTTCCCGGATGAAATGTTGATGGTAATCTCGGAAGTGGAGACACCTTGGTATGCGGATATAGCTAATTACTTGTCTTCAAATGTCATGCCACCGGATCTATCGCACCATCAAAAGAAGAAATTTCTGAGTGATGTGAAACATTTTTTGTGGGATGAGCCGTATCTTTTCAAGATATGTGGTGATGGGATGATTCGGAGGTGTGTATCTTTGAAGGAAGTGATGCCAATTTTGAGCCATTGTCATGAGGCGGATTACGCCGGGCATTATGGGGCGTCAAGGACCGCGGCTAGAGTGCTAGAAAGTGGGTTCTTTTGGCCTACCCTATTTCGCGATGCCAAGGAGTTTGTGGGGCATTGTGATCGTTGTCAACGAGTAGGGAACATTTCCAAACGAGATGAGATGCCATTGACCTCAATCCAAGAAGTAGAGATCTTTGATGTGTGGGGCATAGATTTCATGGGGCCATTTCCGATGTCTCATGGAAATCTTTTTATCTTGGTTTGTGTGGATTACGTATCAAAATGGGTAGAAGCGGAGGCTTTACCTACAAACGATGCCAAGGTAGTGGTGAAGTTTCTCAAGCGTCTAATTAACCGATTTGGGACTCCAAGGGTTATCATTAGTGATGGGGGGTCGCATTTTTGCAACCGGCAATTTGAAGTTTTGATGAAAAGGTACAATGTGTACCACCGAGTTGCTACCCCCTATCACCCCCAAACGAGTGGTCAAGTGGAGGTTTCGAATCGTGAATTGAAGAGAATTTTAGAGAAAACAGTAAATGGGACAAGAAAGGATTGGTCCCTCAAGTTGGATGACGCCTTATGGGCTTACCGCACGGCATTTAAGACACCTCTCGGTATGTCGCCGTATCGGATTGTGTATTGTAAGGGGTGTCACTTGCCGGTTGAATTAGAACACAGAGCCTATTGGGCAATTAAAAAGTTGAATTATGACTTCAAGGCGGCCGGTGAGAAGCGTTTGTTGCAACTTAATGAGTTAGATGAATTCCGACTTGATGCTTATGAGAATGCCAAACTTTATAAAGAAAGAACGAAGAAATGGCATGATGCTCACATCTCACCTAAGTCATTTGAAGTTGGAGCTTTTGTGTTGCTTTATAATTCAAGGTTGCGGTTGTTTCCGGGAAAATGAAAATCTCGGTGGAGTGGTCCGTATAAGATCCGGCACGTGGCGGTTCATGGAGCAATAGAATTAGAAAATCAAAAGGGAGAGACGTTCAAGGTCAACGGAAACCGTTGCAAGCCCTACTTGGGACCTTTGACGGGTCAAATAGATGACAAGATCTATCTTGCTCCCCCTTCAACTTAAGTGCCACGGATTGACGGTCGAGCTTTCGACCTTAAACAAGCGCACTTGGGAGGCAATCCCAAGAGGTTTGAATTTTAATGCTTTTAGTTGTTGTTTTTGTTTTACAATTACCTTAAGTTTAGTTTTCTTTTGTAATTGTTTATGATTTGGCGTATTTCATATGTTTGTTATGTTCGAGATAATGCGTGGTATGTTCGGTTTGTGGATGTGTAGGAGTTCGGTGAAGCATTTCTTCGGAAAAATCAAGGTTCCCCAAGGAAGGAAAAACATAATAATCTGTTTTCCCTTGTCTCGAATCGAGACAAGCCTCTTAGGAAGCTGTCTCGATTCGAGACAAGAGAAGCAGATTATTCTGCTTCTCAGCTCTTGGTGTCTCGAATCGAGACACCTGATTAATAAGGGTGTCTCGATTCGAGACACTTGACTAAAAGGGGGGATTTTGAAATTTTCTCATTGGCTCTTATTTGTTTCACATGGATTGATGATGTGGCTCGATCCTAACCCTTCAAGATTCAAATTTTTGACATGGATCACCAACTTACAACACATCTTGATCCTTCAATCTTTAACTATGTATTTGGACATAAAAAGGACTCCATCACTTCATCTTCTCCATCATTCCATACCTAAATTAGAAAACCTCCATATCCAAAAAGCTTCTTTCTCTTTCATCAAGCCAAACCTTCAAGAAGCTCTAGCCACCACTCTATCCACCCAAATTCAATTCTAAACACATTTCCAAACACCCTTTTCCTCCCTTATCATGTCAAGAGCAACAAGATCAAAAGCACAAGCATCCAACCCACCCATTGAAGAAGACCAACCCATTAGAGCATTCCGCTCAACCCGGAAAACCACCGCCTCCGGCGCTCGAGTTACCGGAGTGAATACCCCGGGGTCTCTAACAAGGTTATATGAGGCACCTTTTGAAATTCGGACAAGGGATGAAGGCGAGATATACAAGAAGCTTAGGAAGCGGGGAATAGCCGATCATTACGCTATCCATTGGCCTACCATTGACAAGCTAAGAATCCGGGAGGGGATTGAAGACGCCCTTGGATGTCTTCAATTGGGCAAGATGGCCAATTTACCACACGAGTTTTGCGAAGAACTCATTTACGAATTCTTCACAACATTGAAGGAGGTACCCGGAGAAGATGCGAGCCTTGCCTATCGGTTAGGGGGAAAGGAATTGGTATACACGTTGAAGAATTTGTGCGATGATTTTAATCTTGATAATGACGGAATCAAGTGGATGCCTTCAAGTGAAAACTTTGATGATAATAAAGTATGGAACATGGTTTCGGGGAAAGCGGTTTATGACCCACACAAGTCCAAGTTGAATGAAGTGAGGGATATGATATTGGTGATTTTTCTCAAGTGGTACGGCCATTGCTATTGTGGGCGTCATGAGTATAACAAAGTGGCAAGAAACGACTTGCTTGTTCTTAGGGTTTTGAAAAATCCAGCAGACGTAACTTGCGATGTTAATGTGGCATACCGGTTTTTGAAGATGGTGCAAGAGGTACCTCGGAAAACAAAGCGGTTAGGATTCGGATGGTTCATTTTGTACTTAGCACGGAAAGACCCGGATTTTGACGAGACAAGGTATCGGATTGTGGCCCCCAAATTGTTTGATGTGCTTCACCTATCCACGGGTGGCTTTGTGAAGAAAGGCCGGATTGCGGGCAAGTATATGCAAGAAGCTTGGGAAAGGCTTCATCCCGGTGAACAACATCCATTTGATGAAGAGAATGAACCGAGGGAGGAACCGGCTCCAAGGCGAGAAAAAGAGCAACCAAGAAGGAAAGATAAGCATGTGGCCGGTACTAGCACCGAGCAAGAAGAAGTTCCGGAAGGGGCCCAATGGGAGCAACCGCCCCCATACGATTTCCAAGCGGATCAACGTGCTTTTATGGCGGAACAAAGAAGGATGTGGAAGAAGATGGAGTATAGGCAAGAAAGGATGCAACATCGCATGAGGAGGCATGAACAAAAGATGCAAGAGTTTTACAATGCCCAAGGCGGTCCGCGTTTCCCGTCTCCTACACCTTCGCCGGAGCCACCCGAGTTCGATTGAACTCGAAGATTTGCTTTCTTCAACTCTAACTCATGCAATTTTCCGTTTTATTTCATTGCCATGGGGACATAGCATAGAAATAGTGTGAGGAGGGGTTGTTGAAAATATGAATGCGTTAGAGTCTCGGTTTTATTGTTTTGTTTTTAATGTTTGCGCGTAGGAGTCTAGTTTGTTTGTTTTATGTTGTTTATTTTGAGTCACCTCGCACTAAATCGTTGGCTTGTGTATGTTGAAGCATGATTAGTGACCTTGGTGTATTTGTGAAATGAAAGTTTTATTCCCGATCAATGAAGTAGCAAGTGCATTTTTCTAGTTTAAATCAATCAAATGTGGATGTGTTTAATAAGATGCAAGTTGTATGACATGGTTCAATGAAATTCGAGTTAATTCCATGTTAATTGGTGTTGTGTTTTGACAAATTGTAGTGCTTAATACGGATGCATGATGTGTGCTTTTAAATTGACAATTTGTGCCATTTTTGAAAATTTGAGTATGATTGGCATGTTTTCATAGGAATTAAGTTTTTGGCATGACACCCTTTTATTGAGTGTTTATTGAGCCTATTTGTTGTTGTGAGTATTGATTGCATGCTAAATTCCTAGAACTTGCTTGGTGTCCGCTCAAAACTATAGAGGTTGAGTGTCAATGACTAGATGAGTATGGCATTAGGAATACCCCAAATTTTTGAACAAAATCACTTAAAAGCCTACCCTCTACCTTTAGAATCACCATTTTGAGCCTAAGCCTTTCCTTGTCAAACACAAATCACACAACTCCCTTCAACAACTTACCTCTTAAAACACCCAATTTGATTTGAATGACTTAATGATGAGAAAAATGCGACACTAGCTTGATGACTAGAAAGAAATGTGAAAGTGTTAAAAGAATAGAAATTTGCCTCGAGAAAAAGAAAATCAAAAGAAAGAAAGAATAAAAACAATATCAAGAAGAAAAAAAAAAGAAAAAAAAAGAAAAAGAGGAAAATGAAGAAAAGAAAAGAAAGAAAGAATAAACAAAGGCAATAAATAAAAATAATTCAAAAGTTCACAAGTGTTGAAAATCCAAGCTAGGTCGAAAGTATATTAGAAAAGAGTCGTTCAAATCAAGTTTAGCCAAGTATCCAAATCTACCTACCCCTAACCCATAGCCTAGTTACAACCCTCACAAGTCCATATGATAGTTGTTGATTACCGAACCAAATAGTGGAGTTCAGGACTAAAGGCAAGCTTATGGTGAATAAGCACGATGTGAGTTTAATTGTTTACCCTAAACACTTGTGTGTTGGAGTGATATCTTGTGAGTTTCATTGTGCTTTGCTTGGTTCCTATGAGAATAATGCCATGATTTACCATTTCATTTTGGCCAATGTGTGCATGTCCCATAGATGATTGTAACTCCGAATTTGCTTAACACAAATGCCTTACCAATAGTATTCTCAATGTCATTGGATTATGTCATTATAATTGCATTCATCGTTCGTTGCATCGCTTACAATTGATAACACTAGAAGTTTGTCTTGTGCCTTCATTGGTTGGGAGTTCGCGTGTTGTCATGTGTTTACAATCCCCAAGGTTGTTAATTGTTGTGGTTTATAGTGAGATTCATTTCTTGCTTGGGGACAAGCAAGGTTTTAGTGTGAGGAGGTTTGATAGGAGTAAAATACTCCTATCTTTAGGATGTCTTTTCGTATGCTTTTATGTGCTTTCACCCCACTTTTATATGGAATTGATTAGCTTATAAAGGGTGTTTATGTTTCAGGGAATCAAGAGCGTTACGAAGAGTTTTAAGGCCGAAATAATGGAAAATGAGCGGAAGCGGAAGTCGAGTGCGAAAGAAGCTAAAGCCGGAAGCGAAAGAAGTCGACTCCCCCTTCTGAAGAGGTGTCTCGAATCGAGACATCCCACTTAAGATGTGTCTCGAATCGAGACACAAAGAGTTGAGAAGCAGATTGTTTTGCCAAGATGTGTCTCGAATCGAGACACACCTTTAAGTTGTGTGTCTCGATTCGAGACAATGGTTATAAGGAGCTCAGATTTTCTTGGTTTCTTTCCTTATTGGGCCAAACATTCTAGATGGGTTGTATTTTTATTCCCTATTTTGGGTAGTACTATATAAGGATACATTATTTTCCCTTTTTAGGGTTATGCACTAGATTTAGATTTGTAGCCCCCATTTCCTTTTACCATTCTCAGCTTTTTGAATTACACTAGTTCTTAGTGCTATTTTGAGTTTCATGTTATTTTTTGAAGATTATTATTATTAATAGAAGATTGTTGGTTTCTCATTATTGTTCTTCATTATCTCTTTTATGCTTGGATATTCAATTATTGCAAGGTAATTAATCTCTAAACTATGATTACTCCTAATGCTTACGTATTAGTTATTGCTATGATGTTTGTGATGAGTAGCTAAATCCTTAGTTTAGGGGTTGTTGATGAAGTTTGGTTGTGATTAGTTGACTAGGGTTTGATTTGGGTATTAGGGTTTGTAGTGATTTGTATGCTTAATGCCTAGGATAGATTGATCTCCTAATCCTAGGTTAAGAGGGTAATTAATTAGGCGAGAGTCACTTAATAACCCGGAATTAGCAAATCACTTAATTAGGGTTTAATCACGCGAGAGCGGTTTAGGGCTTAATCGGTTTTAGGTTAAACTTCGTGATTGGATTAAATTGGTATAATCGAAATCTAATTACGCGAGAGCGATTTAGATTTCGGGGTATTAATTTAATTACAATTAGTTCTAATTGCGGACTCGAGAGAGCGGATTAGGCACTTTTGAAAACTTTACCCGAACTAATTACCAAATCAACCCCGGTTAGCTAGAACGTTTCAAATCGATTTAACAACCTCTAAACGCCTTTTACCTATTGTTTTATCCCGTTTATTAATTAATTGCTTTAGTTTTTAATTGCTTCAAGTGTTAATTTCACTAGTTTTAAATTCCGTAATCATTACTATAATTCCAATTGATCGTTGCTTTCCGAATTGAATTTCCAAATACGTGTTCGCTCACTTTAAACCTCTTGTCTTCGTGGGATCGATTCCGTATTTCCGGATTACTACAAGTTAGTATTTTTGCTAACAACTGCTCCTCGTAAGAAAGTTCCTCGTTAACCTCCACAGCTTGTGGCTGAATCACATGATGAGGATCTGAGACATACTTTTGCAGCATCGATATGTGAAACACCGGATGAACTTGTGACATGTCTGGCGGTAGATCTAATTTATATGCTACCGCTCCGATGCGCTCTATAATTTAGTAAGGTCCCCCATACCTTGGAGATAACACCCTTCATTGGTGATACTTTCAGAAAGACATAGTCACCAACTTGAAACTCTATCTCTTTTCTCTTTGGATCCGCATAACTTTTCTGGCGACTAAAAGCAGTTTCCAATCGCTGCTTAATTGATGGTACCTTCTCTGAGGTAATTTGGATAATCTCTGCTCCGGTCAATTTTCTTTCTCCAACTTCCTCCCAACAGATAGGAGATCGACATTTACGACCGTATAGTGCCTCATATGGAGCCATTTCGATACTGGAATGATAACTGTTTTTGTATGAGAACTCTACTAATGGCAAATACACATCCCAGCTACCTCCAAAATCCAGTACACACATTCGAAGCATATCTTCTACAGTCTGAATAGTCCTTTCAGACTGTCCATCAGTTTGCAGATGAAATGCGGTACTAAAATCTAGCCGCGTTCCCATCGCTTCTTGCAAACTTCTGCAAAATCTAGAGGTAAATACCGAACCTCTATCTGAAACTGTTGACACAGGAATTCCATGTAAACTGACTATCTTGTCAATATATACTTGTGCCAATTTCGCCGCAGTATATGATGTCTTAATAGGTATAAAATGGGCCGACTTCGTTAGACGATCCACTATAACCCATATAGAATCAAAACCTTTCTGCGTCTTAGGCAATCCAACCACAAAGTCCATTATAATCCTCTCCCACTTCCACTCTGGAATGGGTAGGGGTTGTAAAAATCCATATGGCCTTTGGTGTTCAAGCTTAACTTGCTGACACACTGGACACCTTGCTACAAACTCCGCAATATCTCGCTTCATTCCGTTCCACCAGTACATCTCCTTAATATCTCTATACATCTTAGTAGAACCCGGATGCATACTATAAGTTGATCCATGGGTCTCCTCCATGATCTTTTGCCTTAGATTTTCAACATCTGGCAATCTGGTACCATACTTCAGTGTTCCGTTAACAACACTGAAGTCTTGACACTTTCCTTTCTCTACCTCATCCATTACACTCTTTAGTTGAAGATCTTCACCTTGTATTTCCCTAATCCTGTCGATTAGAGTTGGTCGCACACTTAATTGGGCTTTCAAGCTTCCAAGATAAGAAACTTCAAATCTGATGTTCTGACTGAACATCGTATAGATCTCTTTGATCAATGGCCTTCGCCACTCTGTTGTAACGTGTGCTAAACTTCCTGCAGACTTCCTACTTAATGCATCAGCCACCACATTGGCTTTACCCGGATGATAATGTATAGTGCAATCGTAATCCTTAAGCAACTCTAGCCATCTCCTTTGTCTGAGATTCAATTCACGTTGGTCAAAGATATACCTCAAACTTTTATGATCCGTGAATATCTCGCACGTTGCACCGTACAAGTAATGTCTCCAGATTTTTAATGCAAAGATTACTGCTGCTAATTCCAAGTCATGAGTAGGATAGTTCACTTCATGCTTTTTCAGTTGGCGAGAAGCATAAGCTATTACTCGTCCATGTTGCATTAAAACACATCCTAAACCAACCCTTGAAGCATCACAGTAAACAGTGAATCCTTCAATACCTTCTGGTAATGCTAGCACTGGAGCTGTCGTTAGACACTCCTTCAGTTTCTGAAAACTGTTATCGCATTTCTCTGTCCATTCGTACTTTGCATTTTTCTGAGTTAACTTTGTCAATGGTGCAGAGATTTTTGAGAAATCTTGCACAAATCTTCTGTAGTATCCTGCTAAACCAAGGAAACTACGAATTTTAGTCACCGAAGTTGGTCGTTTCCATTCCAAAACCGCTTCAATCTTCTTTGGATCTACTTTGATTCCACTTTGAGACACAACATGTCCCAAAAATGCCACTTCTTCTAACCAAAACTCACACTTTGAGAACTTGGCGTACAATTGATGCTCCCTCAATTTCTAAAGAACTAGGCGCAAATGATGTGCATGGTCCTCCTCCGTCCGCGAGTAAATCAAAATATCATCAATAAAAACAATTACAAACTGATCCAAGAATGGTTTGAATATCCTATTCATCAAATCCATGAAAGCCGCCGGTGCGTTCGTCAATCCAAATGACATAACTAGGAACTCGTAGTGACCATACCGAGTCCTAAAAGCAGTTTTTGAAACATCATCCTCTCGGATCTTTAACTGATGATATCCTAATCGCAAGTCAATCTTAGAAAAGTACCTTGCTCCTTGCAGTTGATCGAACAAATCATCAATTCTTGGCAATGGGTACTTGTTCTTGATTGTAACTTTGTTCAGCTGTCTGTAGTCTATACAGAGCCGAAACGATCCGTCCTTCTTTTTAACAAATAAAACAGGTGCTCCCCATGGTGAAACACTCGGTCTGATAAAACCACAATTTAGTAGTTCCTCTAGTTGATTTTTCAGTTCCTTTAACTCTGCTGGCGCCATCCGATAAGGAGGTATTGATATCGGTTTGGTACCAGGAGCTAACTCAATACATAACTCTATCTCCCTATCTGGTGGTAATCCTGGTAATTCGTCTGGAGAAACATATGGATACTCCACTACCACCAGTACATTCTGTAAAGTTCCTTGAGCTTTCTCTGCATCCAACACAATAGCTAAGAATGCTTGACATCCTTTTCTCATCATTCGTTGAGCTTTCATAGCTGAGATTATGCTAGCAGTGGATTTCAATTTTTCACTTTGAATTGAAACCATCTCAATTCCAGGGGTATTGAATGTCACTAACTTCTCGCGACAATCCACACTCGCATAATGTCGAGCTAACCAATCCATGCCTAATATAACATCAAATGCTAGTACTTCTAGCAAAATTAGATCGGCAAGCAACTCTCGTCCTTGAACATTCACAGGACAAGACGAATATACTATGTCCGCATCCATACTTTCACCCATTGGCGTGGCTACTGATAATGGACTCTGCAAGTAAGCGGGTTGCTTTCCCATCTTGATCGCAAAACTTGGTGAAACAAACGAATGTGTCGCACCCGGATCAAATAATACTAAAGCATCCATAGAGGCTATAGTAAAAATACCTTGCACAACTGCATTAATGGCTTGAGCCTCTTGTGGGTTTAGTGCGAACACCTTGGCTTGACTCCCCTCCGCTTGAGAGTTCTGACCATTACCTCTTCCTCCACCATTTCTTCCTCCACCTCGATTATTATCAAAACCTCTTCCTCTTTGACTAGTAAATGTACTACCAGTTTGACCTTGCCCAGATGCCGCCGGAAACATAGGTCTCCGCTGCTGCGGAAAAGGTTGAGCAACACTGGCAGCAGACCCTTGTGCTCCTGACATCGGACACTGTCTTGCATAATGGCCTGGTTGGCCACAAACAAAGTACGCTCCTGGAGCAAGATGACACACTCCATAGTGCCTTCTCCGACAATTCTGGAAATATGGAGTTAAAACTCCAGAACTTCCTGAGCTACGTCCACTTGAACTAGCTCCAGGGGTATTGAAACGCTTATTACTCTTCCCTTTAAAAAATTTACGTCGCGGTCCAGTAAAACCACTTGGATTAAACCACATTTGTGTATTGGCTGTCGCACCAACTTGATCACTCCTTTTTGACATTGGTGCAGTAGAATTTACAATCCTGCCAAACTGTACCAACGATGTCTCCATCTGACGTGCACTGTCTATCAGTTGGATCAAATCTCGGTTCACGTCAGAAATAAGGCTAATAAACTGGGGTCCTAAACCCTTGATAAAACTCCCATTCGCCCTTGCTGGATCAAATCAGGTGCAAATCTTCCCAACCTAGTGAACTCCGTCACATATTCTTGCACTGACCTATTTCCTCTTCT